>NC_134356.1:122433554-123633554 GCF_048569485.1 Anomaloglossus baeobatrachus
TTATAGTCAGGCCAATTATGGAATTGCCCGACAATAAGCAGGGAGGCCGCTATTCTACTATGCCGATGATTGAAGAGTTCCCGGTGAGAGTAAGGTATATATTCCCCCGACTCCTGCAGCGGAATATATCTAATCCGCCCCTGATCTCACAGGTCGCCCCACAATGATCTTTGGCAAAAATTTGCTGCCACCAATCGATTACGATAACTATTACGCCGAGCACACAGACGTGGAATTCAGGATCGAGATAACAGAACAGCCCAAGATTAAATTATATATGTTTTAATAGCCGTAAGGGCACACTAGAGACTACAATATATACAATAAGAAATTTACAGAATATATAGATATATGTCAGAATACATTTACAAATAAGACGTGGTTACAGACAGTCAGATCAAGCAGTTACCTTATGTGTCTGGCCACAGGGGGGCGCTGTTCGACCAGGGTTTCATAGACTTCCTCACATGTGCATCGTACACATGACCCCCGAGTAAAGACAAAAACAAAAATGTCCACACTGTCTTTATCAAACTGGCTACCATCCATGTCCCCTCCTACCTAGTGACCTCACAGGGAAGTACTGCCCCACCCCTGTCCTGGGTCTGGAACAATATCCCAAAGTGATTATTGGCCATAACTTTGCCTGGAAATGTCGAAGGCGGACGACAATGCTTTCATATTTACAGTTATGATTTTATCTTTAGGACACATGATTAGTCTGCTGGTACCCCACTGGCCAATATCAAGTTTGGGATACCTACAGAGGTCCCACACCTATATAAAATATGTGCTAGAATCGTCGGAATCCTGGATGCGATATTTCTGCTTGACATGTTTATAGGAAGCACAGCTCATGAGATTTTAAACATTTATTCCTGGTGCCCCTCTGTCTCAGGTGTACAGGATGCCTCTAATTAGGTTGTCACTTCTTCTGCAGCGTCACAGAGGAAGGGGTCTTCCTTTCCCTTACTGTACCCAGGCCTAAACAGCTCATCTAATTTCCATGTCATAGGAGTTTGCCTTTTGTCACACCCACACACAACGAGATATGGTCGTACCTTGACAAGATGGCGGCTATAGGAATATGGCTTAATAGATCGGAATATATCCCTATGTCCTCACAATTAGATTGTGTTTGGGTTACAGAGAGCCTGTTAGCACAGTATTGTAAGGACATGGCTGTAATATTGGTGACACTGATACCTATGGTGAACAAATCTGCTTTGTGGTTTTTTAATCACCATTTGAAGTTTTCCGCTAATTAGATTTTGGTGCACAAAGACTGTACACTGGGCTCAAACTGTACACTGGGCCGGACTGTACACAGGGGCCGGACTGTACACTGGGGGCCGGACTGTACACAGGGGCCGGACTGTACACTGGGGGCCGGACTGTACACTGGGGGCCGGACTGTACACTGGGGGCCGCACTGTACACTGGGGCCCGGACTGTGCACTGGGGCCGGACTGTGCACTGGGGCCGGACTGTGCACTGGGGCCGGACTGTGCACTGGGGCCAGACCGTACACAGGGGCCAGACTATAAACTGAGGCCGGACTGCACACAGGGGCCGGACTGTACACAAGGGCCAGACTATACACTAGGGCCGGACTGTACACAGGCGCTGGACTGTACACAGGGCCAGACTGTAAACTGAGTCCGGACTGCACACAGGAGCCAGACTGCACACAGGAGCCGGACTGCACACAGGAGTCGGACTGTACACTGGGGCTGTATGTAATAGAGATGCCTGGCTCACTTTTTAATGAAAAGCCTAAGGTGCTCGCAAAAATATATATGTCCAGTAAATGTAAAGAATCCGGCACACTCAATAAAAATGATTTCCAAGGTGGTATTTCGTTTCAATGATTTTATTGTTCTTGTGAGGATATCAAAAAGCGTAATGTGTGTACAAGTCCAACGTTTCGACCAAAACATATGGTCTTTTTCAAGGACTATGGAACAGAAAACGATATATCAGAAAGGACAATTTTCATAGGGTAAAACTAGAACACATAATTACGTGGGAAGCTAATTACATGATTTTTCATGAAAGGGGAAAAAAATAAATGAAAAAACATAAAAAAACATATATCCCAATGGGAATAGAAAAACAGGGATTATGTTGAATTTCTTCACAAGAATTCACAATTTATGTAAAACAACAGTAGTATTTCATTACAGTGGTATACATCAGATTTTCAATGAAAAAATAATAAAGAACAAATAACAAAGGAAGTTTACAGAGTAACACCAACCTCAAAGGTTATAGTATGGCATGCATCATATGAGATATTCACTTTCGTGTATTTTATGTTACTCTTATAGCCTAAGACCAAAAGAGGGACAAATCAGTGACCATATAGGAATATGATTGAATGTATACCAAAAAATGAAGTCATGTAGGTTGTCAGAAAGGACAATGTCCCTATGGGAAATAAGTATAGTTACCTTAGTACCCTCACTTAAGTAGATAGGATGACTAGCTGTGAGGCAAATCCCGGGATATGAAGATGAATTATGACTCCAGTCATAATCCCTCATCACTCCCTGGCAGTGCCCCCTCCCTTCTTGTTCTCAGTGTTCCACTTACACCTCCATGGCCATGTCCTGTGATATGGAAATGAGGTGGTGTGGGAACAATGGACACAGGATGACTCCCTGCCGTCACCCTGTAACAAGAGTTGTATCTCATTAGCAAGGCTATGGAAATAGCCAGACAGAACGACTCCAGTAAAAAATGGTTCATATCTCGCAAGCCATATTTCCGATAAATATGGCAACCATAAAAATGGTGTCTCCGCATGCGGACGATGCCGGCACACCCTTTTTATGGGAGCAGGACATTGGGAAATGCCCCAGGCGTGATATCAGCCAATGGGGAACTGGCAGACAGGTCATGAGTCCCCTCGTTCTGTAGCTAAATTCATAACTGTCACAATGAGAGCATTGGCGTCCGCCTACGACGCTCCCAGGCAAAGTTATGGCCCATATTCCATGTTGGGATATTGTCCATAACTCAAGCCAGGGGTGGAGCAGTGCTCCCTGTGAGGTCACTAAGGTAGGAGGGGACCTGGATTGGCCCAGGTTGATAACCCTACTTCGGCCATTTTCCAGTGTTCTTTCCGCTGGGGGCACGTGTAGGAAACATCTGTGGGAAGGATCCTAGAAACCTGGGTACAGCGCCCCCCTGTGGCCAGACGCAACAAGGTAACTGCTGGAACTGTGTATGCCTGTTTGTAACCCATGCTTTGACTGTAACTGTACTCTGACATATGTATATTCTGTAGATTCCCTATTGTATATATTGTAGTTTCTAGTGTGCTTTAGGCTGATTAAATTATATAATTAATCTTGGGCTGTTCTGTTATCTCGATCTTGAATCCCACGTCTGTGTGTTCGGCTAATAGTTACCGTAAATCGGTTGGTGGCAGCGAATTGTGCCAAGGATTATTGTGGGGAGGCCAGTGAGATTCGGGGAGATTTTATATATTCCGCCCGCGGAGGTCGGGGGAATATATACCTTACTCTCACCGGGGACCCTTCAAGAATCGGCATAAGTAGTATAGCGGCCTCCTTGCTTATTGTCGGGCAATTCCATAATTGGCCTGACTATAAGAGGGGCGCTAGAGAGCGCGTCACGTGCTCTGTCTGTCGGTCGGGAGGTATAAAGGAGGGGTGACCCCCACTTGTTACCCCCCGATTGTGACGTACTGGTAGCCAGCGCGGGGGATTTCTGAGTGACCCCCCCGGTGGTTTGTGACATATTGGTGGCATAGCGGTGGGATCGAGATAATAGTGTGTGTGAGTGTGAGACCCATACTCCCAGACACTAAAGACTGCCTGCAGCAGCTGTGGCTGCTGGGGTCTTCAGACTAGCTCAACACTAGAGTGTCAGAGTGCAGATACTGTAAGGTGTGTGGAGGCATCAGGTGTCAGTTCTGTGTCAGTGACCAAAAGTCTGCAAGAATGGCTGATGGCACCAGGAGCAGAGCTATGCAACTGGCCAATGCTAAGGCAGGAGCCGAAGAGAGGGAGGACAGTGCTGTGGACAGCAATGAGGAGGTTGCCCACGAGTCCTCCAGGAGCTCGACGCCAGAAAACCGTTCTGCAGAGGACAGCGCACAAGCTGGCAATTATGGACAAGATGAGGAGCAGCTCACCCAAGGGTCCTCAACGAGCCAGATGCCAGCCCTCCGCTCTGCAAGGGACAGTGAATCACCAGGCTCCGCAGCGGGCCGCAGATCACCACGTGCCATTCCACCGAGCCTGGGAGGCTCGGATAGCCTTCTTCAAATGGCTATGGCCCTTCTCCAGGCTGGAGACCAGGAGGGCTACAAGGGACTCCTGGCAGAGCGCAGGGCAGAGCGGCAAGCAGCGCGTGAGGCTGAGGCTGCGGAGCGGCAGGCAGCGCGTGAAGAGCGCCAGGCAGAGCGTGACTACCAGCTGCAGCTAGCTCAGCTCCGGCCCTCATCAGCCACACGTGACCTTCAAGACACCAAACTTCCAAAGGTCCGTGTTGAGGACTTCCCAGTGCTGGAGAAGGATGGAGACTTGGACTCTTTCTTGACTGCTTTTGAACGGACTTGCTTGCAGCACCATCTGGACAAGGACCAGTGGGCCAAATACCTGACCCCCCGTTTAAGGGGTAAGGCCCTGGATATCCTTGGGGACTTGCCTGCTGAGGCAGATCAGGGCTACGACACCATCAAGCGGGCCCTGATCCAACAGTACAACCTCACTCCAGAGTCCTACCGCAAGAAGTTCCGGAGCCTACAGAAGGGACCAAAGGACTCCTGGGCTGACCACCGGCGGGCACTTGCCCGAGCTGCCGACCACTGGACCCAAGGCCTGCAGCTTTCCACCGGACCGGAGATCCTGGACTTGTTCATCACGGAGCAACTCTTGTGGAACTGCCCTGAGGATCTCCGCCAGTTCATCCGAGACCAGAAGCCAAAGGGGTCCACGGCTACAGCTGCCCTTGCCGATGACTACACCAACAACCGGGCCCCTGAGGCCAGGAGAGCGGCCACCAGCAGCACCTGGAGAGGGGGTAAGATGAATTCGGCGACTGCCCCACCTGCCCCTAGACTGCAGGGGGTGTCCCCCTCAACTCCCCTCTCCAGGCCCGTGGCGGAACCAAGACGGTGCCACCAGTGCAACCTACCTGGACACTTCAAGGCCATGTGCCCTCAGCGTCCCAAGGCCCCGGCTCCGTCCCCGTCCCAAGGGCCGCCCAAGGTGTATTGTGTGGGTGGGGGTGGTGGTAGGTCCCTGGACAGCTTCCAACCTGTCACCGTCGGCCGGTCTGTGACCATAGGACTGCGAGACAGCGCCTCGGAGGTGACTCTGGTGCGGCCTGAGATGGTGTCCCCCCAAGACTTGATCCCTGGAAAAACCCTCGCTGTCTCCGGGATTGGAGGCACTGACCCGGCGCTGCCTGTTGCTGACATTTATGTGGACTGGGGCGCAGGGCGGGGGGTGAGGGAGGTGGGGGTAACTGATCGGATCCCTGCAAACGTGCTACTTGGGACAGATTTGGGGCAGATAACCTCCCAGTTTGGGCCCCCCCCAAGGGCTGAACCTTCAGCCCGTACTGACATGACTCCTAACAATGTTAATGTGTTATCTATGAATGATGTAAGGGAGGAGGGAGTGAACTCTGATATTTCTGCTTGCATAGACACCATAGACACACACTCAGCTGCAGCTGTGACAGGGGAGGGGGTCAGAGAAAGGTGTGACAATGCCTCTACAAGTAACCAGCCTGTGAGCTGGGATCTGTTGCCCTCTGCAGGGATAAGCAGAGAGCAGGGTGCTGCAGGGGGAGGACCAGTGTGTGGGGTGGGGGCTACCACAGCAAATGTGGGGTCCCCAGAGATTTCACAGCGGGGTTCTGTTGCTGCAGGAGGGGAACAGGCAGGTGAGATTGGGGCCGGTCCAGGAGCGGAAGTGCTCCCAGGTAAGATCTCGGTGCATGGTTCCCCCACAACCGGGGTGTCAGGAAGCCAGGTAGGTCTGCCTGAACCGGCGACTTGGTCAGGAACGGAGGAGGAGCAGGCACGACCCACGGTCGCAGCGGCTGTGGCCGCTGTCACCCGCAGTGGGAGTGCTGGAAGCCAAGGGGCCTCCCGGAGGTCCGATAGCTCTTCCCCTTCTGACCAAGTGGCAGCCGAGTCAGGTGGAGGCCAGGACACAGGTCCCGGGGTACTGACTGAAGATGTGACAGTCTCGTCGATTCTGGCCACATCTAGTCAGGGGTTTCAGGCAGCGTTAGAAGCTGACGACAGCCTGAAAGCTCTTAAGGAGCAGGCGGCACAGCCTCCCTCGGACTCGGACCCGGAGCGAGTGGTCTGGGACCAAGGACGGCTGTACCGGGCCACGGTCCAGCAGGGTTCACCGGAGGCGTGGCCCAGGGACCGACAGTTGGTGGTACCCTATCCGTTCCGGACGGAGTTGTTGCGGATCGCACATGAGATTCCGATGGCCGGACACCTAGGGATCGCTAAGACCAAGGCCAGGTTAAACCAGCATTTCTACTGGCCAAAAATGGGGGCCGATGTGGCTGCCTACTGCCGTTCGTGTGAAACCTGTCAGAGAGTGGGGAAGGCGGGGCCACGCCCCAAAGCCCCACTAGTATCTCTGCCAATCATCGATGAGCCTTTCAGGAGGGTGGCTGTGGATCTGGTCGGCCCGCTGGCCATCCCCAGCAGCTCCGGGAAACGCTTCCTACTGACGGTAGTGGACTATGCCACCCGGTACCCAGAAGCAGTGGCCTTGTCGTCCATTCGGGCTGACAAGGTGGCCACCGCATTGCTGGAGATTTTCTCCCGAGTGGGTTTTCCCCAGGAAATGCTCACTGACCGGGGGACCCAATTCATGTCCCAGCTGATGGAGGCCCTCTGTAAGCAAGTCCAGGTGCGACATCTGGTGGCCAGCCCGTACCATCCACAGACTAATGGCCTGTGCGAGCGGTTCAATGGCACCTTAAAGCAGATGCTTAAGATGTTGGTCGACTCCCATGGGCGTGACTGGGAGCGGTATCTCCCACACCTGTTATTTGCTTACCGGGAGGTTCCACAGGCCTCAACAGGATTCTCACCGTTTGAGCTCCTGTACGGGCGACGTGTGCGGGGCCCCCTGGCTCTGGTGAAAGAGGCTTGGGAAGGGGATTTGGCCACCCCTGGAGTGTCGGTTATCGAGTATGTCATGCGCTTCCGGGACAAAATGCAGGCCTTGACGCAACTGGTACACGACAATATGGCTCAAGCCCAGGCCGATCAGAAGCGTTGGTACGACCAGAACGCTTGTGAGAGGACCTACCAAGTGGGTCAAGAGGTGTGGGTACTGGTCCCCGTACCACAGGACAAGCTTCAGGCAGCCTGGGAAGGCCCATACCTCGTGTACCAGCAGCTCAACCCTGTGACGTACCTGGTCACCCTGGACCCTGCCCGTGGAAGGCGGAAGCCCTTCCATGTGAACATGATGAAGGCACATCATGAGCGGGAGGCGTGTGCGCTCCCCGTGTGCAACCTGCCCGAGGAGGGAGAAGCGGAAACCCTCTTGGATATGCTAGCCCAGGTTAGGGCCGGCGGATCCATTGAGGATGTGGAGGTTGGCCACCAGCTCTTGGAGGACCAACGGTCCCAGCTGTGGGCCACCCTCCTCCCCTTCCGGGGGTTGTTTACCAACCAGCCCGGAAGGACTGACTTGGCTGTCCATCACGTGGACACTGGGGATCATCCCCCGATCCGGCGTTCAGCATATCGGGTCTCCCTGGAGGTGCAGCAACACATGCGCCAGGAGATTGACGAGATGCTGAAGCTGGGGGTGATCCAGGCATCCAACAGCGCTTGGGCCTCGCCTGTAGTCCTCGTCCCTAAGAAGGACCGAACCACTCGGTTCTGCGTGGACTACAGGGGGCTCAATGCGGTCACGGTCGCCGATGCGTACCCAATGCCACGCATCGATGACCTGCTCGATCAGTTGGCCGGGGCTCAGTACCTGACCATCATGGATCTGAGCCGGGGATATTGGCAGATCCCCCTGACTCGCAAGGCCAGGGAACGCTCTGCCTTTATTACCCCATTTGGACTGTACGAGTCCACGGTGATGCCATTCGGGATGAGGAATGCCCCTGCCACTTTCCAGCGGATGGTCAACACCCTGCTCAAGGGACTTGAAGGGTACGCGGCCGCGTACCTGGATGACATTGCCGTCTTCAGTCCCACCTGGGAGGACCACCTAGAGCATCTAGCACAGGTGCTCAGGCGGATCCACCGGGCAGGTTTGACCATCAAGCCGGGAAAGTGTCAGCTGGCCATGAGCGAGGTCCAGTACCTCGGTCACCGGGTAGGTGGGAGAACACTGAAGCCCGAGCCTGAGAAAGTGGAAGCCATCGCATCCTGGCCCACCCCCAGGACCAAGAAGCAGGTGATGTCCTTCTTGGGGACCGCTGGGTACTATAGGAGGTTTGTTCCATGCTATAGTAGCCTGGCAAAGCCCTTGACGGACCTCACCAAGAAGAAGCTGCCCTCTGCAGTCGATTGGACAATGGACTGCGAGACAGCCTTCCGGGCCCTAAAGGACGCCCTGTCCAGCCCGCCCGTGCTACAGGCAGCCGACTTCACGCGGCCGTTTGTAGTACAGACCGACGCCAGTGACTTCGGCCTCGGTGCGGTGCTCAGCCAGGTGGACTCTGCGAGCCAAGAGCACCCAGTCTTGTACCTGAGCAGGAAGCTGTTACCAAGGGAAGTTGCCTATTCCACGATGGAGAAGGAGTGCCTGGCCATAGTGTGGGCCCTGCAGCGTCTGCAACCCTATCTCTACGGGCGCCACTTCATCGTGGAGACGGACCACAATCCCCTCAGCTGGTTGCACACCGTCTCTGGGACGAATGGGCGATTGTTGCGATGGAGCCTTGCGCTCCAGCAATACAACTTCACCATTCGCCACAAAAGGGGCTGTGACCACGGTAACGCAGACGGGCTGTCCCGACAAGGAGAGGTCGCGGACGGGCGCACGGGGGAACACCGGAGTGTGCTGCCCCCTAGCGCCCTCAAAAGGGGGGAGGTGTGAGGCAAATCCCGGGATATGAAGATGAATTATGACTCCAGTCATAATCCCTCATCACTCCCTGGCAGTGCCCCCTCCCTTCTTGTTCTCAGTGTTCCACTTACACCTCCATGGCCATGTCCTGTGATATGGAAATGAGGTGGTGTGGGAACAATGGACACAGGATGACTCCCTGCCGTCACCCTGTAACAAGAGTTGTATCTCATTAGCAAGGCTATGGAAATAGCCAGACAGAACGACTCCAGTAAAAAATGGTTCATATCTCGCAAGCCATATTTCCGATAAATATGGCAACCATAAAAATGGTGTCTCCGCATGCGGACGATGCCGGCACACCCTTTTTATGGGAGCAGGACATTGGGAAATGCCCCAGGCGTGATATCAGCCAATGGGGAACTGGCAGACAGGTCATGAGTCCCCTCGTTCTGTAGCTAAATTCATAACTGTCACAATGAGAGCATTGGCGTCCGCCTACGACGCTCCCAGGCAAAGTTATGGCCCATATTCCATGTTGGGATATTGTCCATAACTCAAGCCAGGGGTGGAGCAGTGCTCCCTGTGAGGTCACTAAGGTAGGAGGGGACCTGGATTGGCCCAGGTTGATAACCCTACTTCGGCCATTTTCCAGTGTTCTTTCCGCTGGGGGCACGTGTAGGAAACATCTGTGGGAAGGATCCTAGAAACCTGGGTACAGCGCCCCCCTGTGGCCAGACGCAACAAGGTAACTGCTGGAACTGTGTATGCCTGTTTGTAACCCATGCTTTGACTGTAACTCTACTCTGACATATGTATATTCTGTAGATTCCCTATTGTATATATTGTAGTTTCTAGTGTGCTTTAGGCTGATTAAATTATATAATTAATCTTGGGCTGTTCTGTTATCTCGATCTTGAATCCCACGTCTGTGTGTTCGGCTAATAGTTACCGTAAATCGGTTGGTGGCAGCGAATTGTGCCAAGGATTATTGTGGGGAGGCCAGTGAGATTCGGGGAGATTTTATATATTCCGCCCGCGGAGGTCGGGGGAATATATACCTTACTCTCACCGGGGACCCTTCAAGAATCGGCATAAGTAGTATAGCGGCCTCCTTGCTTATTGTCGGGCAATTCCATAATTGGCCTGACTATAAGAGGGGCGCTAGAGAGCGCGTCACGTGCTCTGTCTGTCGGTCGGGAGGTATAAAGGAGGGGTGACCCCCACTTGTTACCCCCCGATTGTGACGTACTGGTAGCCAGCGCGGGGGATTTCTGAGTGACCCCCCCGGTGGTTTGTGACACTAGCGTCCTCTTTTCTGGATTAGGTTTGACAGAAAAAGCTGTATAATCTATGACATATAGAATAAATGTAAGACATATGTGTGTATAAACAACATTAAAGACATGCTGAATGTTGTCATACAGGATGTGAAAGAATTCCCTTACGTGCCTGGTCATCTAACAATCCAAGGCAGGAGAAAGTAATATTCCTCATAGAATATGTCAAAAAATGGTTGCACTCATGGGAGAGTCAGCAATTTAATTAAAGATCCACAGGTGTATATACCTATAGCTCATGATCTAAAACGTATAAAGAGAAAACCGTCATATAAGCATGAGTAGCTGCCATATTACCAAAAGAAACACATCAGTATACTAGGGTTATCTGCATCAAAATAGCAGAAGTGAACAAATTGACAGGATCACCTGTAGTTAGCTTGCCTATGTGTGGCACCTATTGAGGGCTGATCTGGATTCAGTTGAATAGGCGTGACAGAGCACCTAGGTAAAAGCAGGACATAGTGTAAAGGTATGGACTAAATATTATATCAAAAACAGGGATGAAAGAGAGCTTACCCACAATGTGAAATAATGGGGAAAATCCTAGGTATGCAGGTGGGGCCTGTTATACGAAATAAAATAAGGGGATTTAGTGTATAAAGTACACAAAGATTAGGGAGTCCAGTCCAAACACATACCTTATGACTGTCCTGAAAAACGTGGTGCCCACAGGTGCCTGGTGGTGACTGGTGACTGCCGCTAATGTGTTATATATACTCTAGGGTTAATAAGGAGGCCGGCGTGCGTCTAGTGCATTTCCTGGTGTGTATGTGAAAGCGAGGCCTGGAGGTCATGACGCGCAAGCGCCCCCCGTGGTATCCGGAGGGCGCATGCGCGGCAGGCTGGACCAGGCGTCACTGTGAGGAGAGTGTTTACCGAGCGAGGCGCACATCGCGCATGCGCCGCCCCTGTCGGGCGGCGCATGCGCATCAGGCACATCACTCGGCATGTGTGAAGGGGGACAGGGGATGAGTGCGTCATGCGCAGGCCCTGTCTGGTTATCAGACAACGCGTGCGCAGAAGGCAGCTCACTCGCTGTGTGTATATGAATGGGATATGAAGAGGAGGTGAATGGATGGATGGAAAAAGTCTCATGCATGCATCACCAAGTGATTGGCAATGCATGTACAAAAGTAAACCATCATAGTGCATGCAAGAGACCAATGTGAGACATTAGGAGCACTGGTGGAGGCGGTACGTGCGACATCAAGAATAAGATAAACTGCGTGCTGGTGATACGTGACGTGAAGAGATGAAATCAAGAAGGATGGGCCTAAAAGGAGAAAAAAAAAAAAAAGATTTAGTAAAAATATGTAAGCAGCATATGATCATGATATGTGTTTGGCAATATACCAGCTTTACAAAACATAGGAGATATAAATACTGCAATATTTACTGATCATGAGAGGCATCTGTTAAAGGAGCAACCATATATCTGTAAAATGAAACAAGTTAGATAAGGACAAAAAGTAAACCGCGATCTGACATGAGCGGAAAATCAATCAATCGTGTCTCAATGAAAGGTCTCATATTCCCTATTCAGTCCCCTGGGCTCCAGGGTCTGCAGAGTATGTATCCAATATGCCTCTCTATGTTTGAGCCTTTGTATCCTATTACCCCCACGTCTTAGGGGGGGTACATGCTCTATAACCTGATAACGGAGTTGAGCTACAGAGTGGTTATGCATGATAAAATGATGGGGAATGGGGAGCAAAGTCTGCTTACAACGGATAGTTGATTTGTGCTTGCTAATGCGGTCTCGGATATGCTGGGTTGTCTCTCCAACATATCCGAGACCGCAAGGGCACTTGATCAAGTACACTACAAATGATGAGTCACATGTGAAAAAGTCATAGATGGGATAGCTCTTTCCAGACAGGGGGTGGGTAAAAGAATCACCACGTGTCAAGTTGTTGCACTGTAAACATCTAAGGCAAGGGAAATTGCCTTTTCTAGGGGTTGCAAGAAATGTTTGGCGGGGGAGGATTTTCTCAGATCCCATATCTGCTCGTACCAAATTATCTCTCAAATTTTTCGGCCTTTTATTACAGAACAATGGTGGTATCGAGAACTCCTTAATTGAAGGGTAAGCTTGTTTCAATAAAGGCCAATGTTTAAGGATTGCATTTTTGATTAAATGTGAATATGGGTGATAAGTATTTACACAGGCTACCCTAGGAGAAGAATCCTGATTATTAACAGGCTTACGAGCTATGCGATTATACGCCACATCACTTGGGTATCCCCTGGCAATAAATTTCTGCCCCATGTCATGCTGTCTTATTTCACGTTGTAACGGGTCCGATACAATTCTGTGTACCCGTGTGTGCTGTGAGATAGGTAATGACTTTTTGGTGTGAGGAGGATGGCAACTTGAAAAGTGTAAGAGGTTATTCCTATCCGTTGGTTTAACATACAGGTCTGTATTAATGTGACCGTCCGGGGACACAGATACCATCGTATCTAGAAAATTGATCTTTTCTCTGTCATGGTGCATTGTGAAAGTTAACCCGGGCCTAATGGTGTTCAAATCCCTGAAGAAATGATTAAAGGACTCTAGATCCCCTCCCCACAGGATGAAAACGTCATCTATATATCTTTTCCATGAGATGATATTAGCGACCCATAGAGGATGACAGAACACGTGTAATTCCTCAAAATGGGCCATATATGCATTAGCATAGGGTGGTGCCAAATTAGACCCCATAGCTGTTCCGCGCTTCTGTAGAAAAAACTTATCTTGAAATATGAAAAAATTGTTCTCCAACACCAGTCGTAACAGGTCAACGCATAGTGATTTTTGTGTAGGGGAATATGAACTATATTTGTCAAGTAGCCAATTGGTTGCTAACAATCCATCCTGATGCTCTATACTCGTGTAAAGACTATTTACATCGATTGTCGCCAAGAGTGTATGCGGTGGAATCGTGCCTAATCCACGTAAATGGGACAAAAAATCAGAAGTGTCCTTAATGTAGGCCGGGATCTGTGGGATGAGGGGCGTCAAAATCTTTTCTACAGTCATGGCTAGTGGAGATAAAATGGAGTCAGTTGAAGCAACTATTGGACGACCCGGGGGTGTATGTAAGTTTTTATGGATTTTTGGTAAAATGTAAAAAACCGGAATAATGGGATGCATGTTGATCAAAAATTCTGCTAGTTTACTGTCAATAGTTTGTTGTTTAGAGTGAACCTCCACTATTTCCCTAATTAGGGTCGTGATATGGGGTGTGGGGTCTCTAGGAATTGGTTGATATGTGGTCACATCATCATGTTGTCTGTGGATCTCAGATAAATAATATGTCTTATCCATTACGACAACTGCCCCACCTTTATCCGCCGGTTTAATGATAATGTTTTTATTATTTTTCAAATTTTGTAAGGCTCTATTTTCATCAATTGACATATTATTTTTGACTCTTAGATCGCCCTGTTCCACAGATTTCAATGTTTTTTGTACATCATTTGAGACAAGAGAAATATATGTTTCGATCGGATGGTACAGTTTTGGTGGATTGAAAGAACTTGGGATTCTTAAATTCAGACCATGTAATGAAAAACCTTGTGTACTGGTGGTTTGAAAGGATGGCATATCCTCTCTGTTCAAGAAATGTGCCTTGAGTCGCAAGGTTCTGTAGAACCTCTGCAGCTCTTGATCCAATGTAAATGTGTCAAACCTGGGAGTCGGACAAAATGATAAACCTTTTTGCAATACCTTAATTTCCAATGGTGATAGATTGTATGATGATATGTTATAAACAAGACTCATCGTACCTACGTAGGTAGGGGGCTGGACTGTACACTGGGTCTTGTGCTTCTTGTTTTTTCAGTGATCGTCCTCCTCTAATTTAAATCTCATGCAAATGATGTCTTGCGCAGATTGAGTTCCCAACTAGTCCTCAATAAAATGCAAGAACAATAAAAAAATTAATAAAATTAACATTTCTTCCCGCTTGGATCTCTTTTCACACTTTTCAGTAAATTAAATTGTAAAATGAATAATGTCGTACATCATGTCCAGCATAAAAAAACAAATCCTTAACCCTTCCCGACCTTGGACGTACTGGGTACATCCTGCTTGTCAAGCACTTTCTGATCTTGGATGTACCCAGTATGTCCTGGTGATCGTGGGGCCATCGGAATTGTAACCACACGATCGCCACTAAGGTACTCAGCTTACCTCACAGCTAAGCCCTGACTCTTACAGCCAGGGCCAGAGCCTGCATTGGCCCTGGCTGTTTAACCCCCTAAATGCCATGATCAATATCGATTGCAGCATTTAGGGGTCTGGAAGAGAGATCATGCTCCCTCTCGCCTCTGATCAGTGTCCCCACATGTGATCATAAGTGCACAGTCCTTGCCATAGTGACCCAAAGTAGTCATGATGACCTCCGAGTAAACCCAGCTACAGGAAGCCTCTGGGATCATGCCAGGAGCATGATCTTAGAAGCTTCTCTAGGTGCATTGCAATACATTATATCTGGGATCAGTGCAGTAAAAGTTTAAAAAAAAATCAGAAAATAAAGAACAAAAAACTGAAAAAAAAATTTCAATAAATATATATTTATGTAATAGGAAAAAAAGCACATATATTTGGTATCACTGCGTCCATAATAACCCGATCTATAAAACTGTTACACTAGTTAACCCCTTAAGAGAACACTGTAAAAATAAAATTATGTCTTTTCATCACACAGCTGACAAAAAAGTGGAATAATACGTGATCAAACAATCATATGGCAATGCAAATGGTACTGCTAAAAAGTCATCTTGTCCCACAACAAACAAGCAAGCATACAGCTTCGAGAAAAAAATAAAAAGGCTATAGCTCTCAGAAACAGCAATGCTGAAACAATGTTTTTTCTCTAAAATAGTTTTTATGGTGTAAAACCAGGAAAACATGAAAAAAAATATAAAAAACATATAACTGTGGTATCGCTGTGTTCATACTGACCAGAAGAACAAAACTGACTTATCACTTTAGCGACACTGTGAACAGCAGAAAAACACAAACAATTCTTGATTTCTTGATTCTGCCTCACAATCAGCAGAATAGAAAGTGATCAAAAAATATTATGTGGCCCACAATAGTACCAATAAAAACTCCAACTCATCCTGCAAAAAACAAGCCCTCACATAACTTTGTCTGCAGAACAATAAAAAAAGACTATACCCGTCAAAATTCTGGAAACCTAAAAAAATACAAATCTGGTATTGCTATAATGATACTCATCTGAGGAATTAAGCCGCCTATCACTTACAGTGCCTACAAGTAGTATTCAACCCCCTGCAGATTTAGCAGGTTTACACATTCGGAATTAACTTGGCATTGTGACATTTGGACTGTAGATCAGCCTGGAAGTGTGAAATGCACTGCAGCAAAAAAGAATGTTATTTCTTTTTTTCTTTTTTTTTTTTTTAAATTGTGAAAACTTTATTCAGAGGGTCATTTATTATTCAACCCCTCAAACCACCAGAATTCAGTTTGGTTCCCCTAAAGTATTAAGAAGTATTTTAGGCACAAAGAACAATGAGCTTCACATGTTTGGATTAATTATCTCTTTTTCCAGCCTTTTCTGACAAATTAAGACCCTCCCCAAACTTGTGAACAGCACTCATACTTGGTCAACATGGGAAAGACAAAGGAGCATTCCAAGGCCATCAGAGACAATATCGTGGAGGGTCACAAGGCTGGCAAGGGATACAAAACCCTTTCCAAGGAGTTGGGCCTACCTGTCTCCACTGTTGGGAGCATCATCCGGAAGTGGAAGGCTTATGGAACTACTGTTAGCCTTCCACGGCCTGAACAGCCTTTGAAAGTTTCCACCCGTGCCGAGGCCAGGCTTGTCCGAAGAGTCAAGGCTAACCCAAGGACAACAAGGAAGGAGCTCCGGGAAGATCTCATGGCAGTGGGGACATTGGTTTCAGTCAATACCATAAGTAACATACTCCACCGCAATGGTCTCCGTTCCAGACGAGCCCGTAAGGTACCTTTACTTTCAAAGCGTCATGTCAAGGCTTGTCTACAGTTTGCTCATGATCACTTGGAGGACTCTGAGACAGACTGGTTTAAGGTTCTCTGGTCTGATGAGACCAAGATCGAGATCTTTGGTGCCAACCACACACGTGACGTTTGGAGACTGAATGGCACTGCATACGACCCCAAGAATACCATCCCTACAGTCAAGCATGGTGGTGGCAGCATCATACTGTGGGGCTGTTTCTCAGCCAAGGGGCCTGGCCATCTGGTCCGCATCCATGGGAAGATGGATAGCACGGCCTACTTGGAGATTTTGGCCAAGAACCTCCGCTCCTCCATCAAGGATCTTAAGATGGGTCATCATTTCATCTTCCAACAAGACAACGACCCAAAGCACACAGCGAAGAAAACCAAGGCCTGGTTCAAGAGGGAAAAAAATCAAGGTGTTGCAGTGGCCTAGTCAGTCTCCTGACCTTAACCCAATTGAAAACTTGTGGAAGGAGCTCAAGATTAAAGTCCACATGAGACACCCAAAGAACCTAGATAACTTGGAGAAGATCTGCATGGAGGAATGGGCCAAGATAACTCCAGAGACCTGTGCCGGCCTGATCAGGTATTATAAAAGACGATTATTAGCTGTAATTGCAAACAAGGGTTATTCCACAAAATATTAAACCTAGGGGTTGAATAATAATTGACCCACACTTTTATGTTGAAAATTTATTAAAATTTAACTGAGCAACATAACTTGTTGCTTTGTAAGATTTATGCATCTGTTAATAAATCCTGCTCTTGTTTGAAGTTTGCAGGCTCTAACTTATTTGCCTCTTATCAAACCTGCTAAATCTGCAGGGGGTTGAATACTACTTGTAGGCACTGTATATCGCATGGTGTGCGGCGTAAAAATAAATGAAGCTAATTCTTGTACTACTTTTGGTTTATTCATTCTGCCTCTCAAAGTTCAGTAGAGAACAGCTCACATTTATCCTGCGCTTGAGCGTTTACATAGGGGATTATCTGTAGATCCCTGAAAAATTTGATTAAAACAAAATTTCCACCTGAAAATGCACTGTAATGAGGTAGAGGGAGTCACTTTGAACTCATGTCTGGCCTGAGGTCCAGCGGTGTCCCTCTTCTTACTTGTTTTTATTAGACATGCACAAAGTGTGGCCATCAACACTTTTGTTCACCTTTGAAAAGACAGATACCGCTGAACAGATGCCAGATGGAGTTCGAAGTAACTCTGCTTTCTCATTATAGTAAATGGATCAATGGGGTGTTTCACCTGAATCACGTAGTTTGGAGATGTAGATGGAAACCCTAATGTAAGTGCTCAGCATAGAGCACAGGATAAATTTGAACTGATCGAAAATGTTCTGTACTCTAAATTGCCACCAAATAGCATTCAACTGAACCCTCAAAAACACAAGTCCCTACTTAGGTCTGTCATCTGTTAACTGAAATATAGGAGGCTTCCATGTTACTGGTATAACAAAGGCTCTAAAAAAATACTATGGCTCCCCACCTCAAAAAAGAAATCCAGCAAAATCTGAAATCCCAAATATAAATGCCCCCCTCCCTTCTGAGTACCACAATGTGCCTAAACCACAGTTAACGTCCACATGTTTGGCATTATTGTAGTGAGACAGAGTCCACTTAATTTATGGGGTGCATGTTTCTAGTAGCACGAGCTGGGCATAATGTATGGGCACTACAATGTTTTGGGCAATACAAGGGCTTATTTGCATTTTTTATTTCTGCAACATTCATTGTGTTTGACTCCATGAGTGTTTTCCAGAGACTAAATTATTATAGGTTAACTCCCTGAGGGGTGTAATTTCCAAAATTTGGTCAATTTAGCTGATTTCTTCTGTTCTGGCACTTAGGGGCTCTGCAAATGGAGTCCATAAGCTATTCTAGGAAAATCTGTGCTTCAAAAATCAAATGGTGCTCCTTCCCTCTCGAGCCCTGCAGTACAGCCAAACAGTACTGTACAGTTACATGTGGGGTATTGCCACATGCAGGGGAAATTTTGTAACATTATGGGGCCTTTTTTCCTATTTCCCTTGTGACAATTGGAAATCAGGGGTTAAAACAACATTTTAGTGGTAAAAATGTACCGGTAATTCTTTTTCATCAGTGACAGCGTACTCAGGAGAAATTGTACAACAAATTGTATGGCGCATTTTCTCCTGTTACCCTTGTGAAAATTAAAGATTTGGAGATAAAGGAACGTTTTTGTGGTAAAAATGTATTTTTTTATTTTCACGGCTCAATGTCGTAAATTCTGTGAAGCACCTGGGGATACAAGGTGCTCACCAAATATCTAGATAAACTCCTTGAGCAGTGTAGTTTCTAAAATAGGGTCACTTGTGGAGGGGCTCGCTCTGTTTAGGCATATCAGGGGCTCTCCAAATGCAACAAGGCGTCTGCTAGCTATGCCAGAATAATTTGCATTCAGAAAGTCAAATGGTACTCCTTCGAGCCGTGCCATGCACCCAAACAATAGTTTGTGACCATATATTGGGCATTGGCATACTCAGGGGAAACTGTATGGAAAATTTCTCCTTTTTCCCTTGTGAAAATGAAATGTTTGAGGTTAAAGCAACATTTTTTTGTGGGTAAAAATGTATTTTTTGATTTTCACGGCGCAACGTTAGAAAATCCTGTGAAGCACCTGGGGACTAACATGCTCACCAAACATCTACGGTATATAAAATCCTTGAGGAGTCTAGTTTCCAAAATTGAGTCACGTGGGTGGTTTAGGCACATCGGGGGCATGGTGTCCACTATTTATTCCAGACAGTTTTGCGCTCTAAAAGTCAAATGGCGCTTCTTCCTTTCCAAGCCCTGCTGTTTGCCCAAACAATAGATTTCCACCAAATATGTAGTATCGGTGTACTCAGGAGAAATTGCATAACAAATTGTATGGTCCCTCTTGTTACCATGTGAAAATGCAAAATTCTGGGCTAAAGTAACATTTTTGTGGGAAAAAATAAAGTTTTATTTTTTTCCCTTCCACATTGCTTTAGTTACTGTGAAACACCTAAAGAGTCAATAAACTTCTTTAGGCCACTGTCACACTCACGTGCCACGTATCGATATCTGTGGATGGATACCATGTTTTGGCATAGGTGATTTCCTTGACCGGAGACTGCCCTTCCCGTGGTTTTTCCTTCCCGGTGAAAGACCTGGCTAGTTTCCTGCCAGCGTTGAGAAACATGTGATGGTGTCTCTGCGGCTTCCTTGTTTTGCATATTTCCTAGGGGGCATTGCTCTAGAATCACTGCGTTGAGAAAACACGTGATGGTGCTCCGCGGTGCTGGATGTTGATCTCCCTAAGGTCAACCATCCTTACCTATATAGTCTTCTACTAGGCATTGCTCCCTCTAGCCAGTTTCCTACTCCACACTGATGAGGGGCAAATACCCCGAAACAGCTGTCTGTGGATGGATACCATGTTTTGGCATAGGTGGTTTCCTTGACCGGAGATTGTCCTTCCCGTGGTTTTTTCTTCCCAGTGAAAGACCTGGCTAGTTACCTGCCAGCGTTGAGAAACATGTGATAGTGTCTCCGCGGCTTCCTTGTTTTGCATATTTCCCAGGGGGCATTGCTCTAGAATCACTGCGTTGAGAAAGCACGTGATGGGGCTCCACGGTGCTGGATGTTGATCTCCCTAAGGTCAACCATCTCTACCTAAATAAACTTCTTTAGGCCTCTGTCACACTCACGTGAAAATCACGCACGTGCCGCGAGACACGTATTTTCCCTGTGTGTTGCATTTGGTAAGTATGTGGGCCACGTGTGTTCTACGTGTGCTATCCGTGATAACACACGGAGAACCGGTAATTTGAATACTCACGTGGTCCTTGCTGCTGTCCAGGGTACTGATCTTCAGCTCCAGCCCCGCCCACTCCCCGCTGATGCTGCTTCCAACCGAGCGGATGGACGGAGATTAGCGCCCGTGACATCACGCCCACCTCTCCTTAACACGCTCATAATGAGTGGCGGTCGGCAGCAACTGTTTGCAGCTGAAGATTCTGCAGGGCTCATGGAGGTGAGTATGTGTTTTTTATTTTTTAATAACGACACGTGTTTCTCTGGCACGTGTCACACGGGACCGCATCCACACTACATCCGTGTGGTACGGTTGCGGGCCGTGTGACACCCGTGATGCCGGAGAAAAACGGACATGTCGGCGTGAGAAACACACGGACACACATAAGTAAGGAACGGACACACGTTCCGTTCCAAAATACTTACGTGTGTCCAAACCATTAGGAATACATAGGTCCACGTATGCACGTGTCTCCGGTACGTGAGAAAACTGTCAAACACGTACCGGAGGCACGGACGTGTGACAGAGGCCTTAAAGGGAACCTGTCAGGCCCAATATGCACCCAGACCCACGAGCAGTTCTAGGTGCATATTGCTAATCCCTGCCTAACTGTCCCTGTATACACAAGCATAAAGAGATCTATAGAAAAAGTATTTCTAAAGATATTTTACTATATGCTAATGAGCAAGGGCACTAGTTCCCTGGACGTTAGTTCCCTTGCCAGTCACCCCCATAGCATGTTAGTACGCTCCTGTGGGCGTGCTATCATGCTAATGAATACGCAGCGTCACAGGATGATCTCACTCACCTCTCCAGCGCCATCGTGTTCGACGGGGGATTTCGACTCAGTGTACATGACCCCGGAGTTGGGGTCATGCGCACTATGAAGCCGGGTATAAGCGTCCTGGCTTCAAACTGAAGCAGTGTGTATGTATATATATATATATATTTAAAACTATATATATATATATATATATATATATACGGAGGACACTTGAAGAGTGTAAAAGCCAAGGGATAGCTTTTGGATGTATCCAATATAATCATATACAGTACAGACCAAAAGTTTGGACACACCTTCTCATCTCTAGAACAACTATTAAGAGGAGACTTTGTGCAGCAGGCCTTCATGGTAAAATAGCTGCTAGGAAACCACTGCTAAGAACAGGCAACAAGCAGAAGACACTTGTTTGGGCTAAAGAACAAAAGGAATGGACATTAGACAAGTGGAAATCTGTGCTGTGGTCTGATGGGTCCAAATTTGACATCTTTGGATCCAACCACCGTGTCTTTGTAGAAAAGGTGAACGGATGGACTCTACATGCCTGGTTCCCACCGGAGGAGGTGTGATGGTGTAGGGGTGCTTTGCTGCTGACACTGTTGGGGATTTATTCAAAATTGAAGGCATACAGAACCAGCATGCCTACCACAGCATCTTGCAGTGGCATGCTATTCCTTCCGGTTTACGTTTAGTTGAACCATAATTTATTTTTCAACAGGACAATGACCCCAAACACACCTCCAGGCTGTGTAAGGGCTATTTGACTAAGAAGGAGAGTGATGGGGTGCTATGCCAGATGACCTGGTCTCCACAGTCACCAGACCTGAACCCAATCGAGATGGTTTGGGGTGAGCTGGACTGCAGAGTGAAGGCAAAAGGGCCAACAAGTGCTAAGCATCTCTGGGAACTCCTTCAAGACTGTTGGA
Source organism: Anomaloglossus baeobatrachus (assembly GCF_048569485.1). Lineage (NCBI taxonomy): Eukaryota > Metazoa > Chordata > Amphibia > Anura > Aromobatidae > Anomaloglossus > Anomaloglossus baeobatrachus. The sequence continues at coordinate 122,455,473 of NC_134356.1, forward strand.
AAACCATTTCCGGTGACTACCTCTGAAGCTCATCAAGAGAATGCCAAGAGTGTGCAAAGTAGTAATGAAAGCAAAAGGTGGCTACTTTAAAGAACCTAAAATATAAGACATATTTACTTTTTTAAGTATTTCATTCCACATGTTTTAATTCATAGTTTTGATGCCTTCAATGTGAATCTACAATTTTTAGAGTCATGAAAATGAAGAAAACTCTTTGAATAAGAAGGTGTGTCCAAACTTTTGGTCTGTACTGTATGCCAGGCGCTGGTCATAAGACAAAAAGCAACCCCAGAAAGCAACCAGATCAAGATAACACACTTATATGACCACAAGATGGTGCCCAAGTATAGTTATGAATAAGTTTGCGTATTGAATCACGGGGACCACAGATTCAAAGCTGTAAAGTGTCTCGAGATTGTATTTCATTTGGGAATATAGTGAAAAGGTAATAGCAGCAAAAGCATGTCACCATGATGTGAGAATATTCCCGGCGAACGACTCTACACAGAGGGAACATCAAGGTAGCATTACAACCGAAAGCCCTGGCACCAGGAAGAGGGGAGCGGGTCATCTCCTAACACTCACCTGAGGCTGATCCCTGCACTTCATAACTTCCCTATATGGGTCCTTCCCCTCGTGCCCGCTACGTGCCTAGGCCCTCACTAGTCCTGAACTCACCCTGACTAGTGAAGGTCAGTGGACACTAGTCTCACTACTGCAATAAGACAAAACAAGATAGGTAAGACAAACAGGTGGAGAAAGACACAACAAATAGCACTCCAGGAGGAATCTCTCAGCTGCAACAGGAGTGACACCTCAGCTTTCTCCAGAAACTGGCTCCTTCAAAGTAGACAGCATAGGTATGAACTATAGCCGGCATAGAGAGGAGTGAGGAGCGGATATTTATAGCAGAATAGAGTAATTGCGGGTGAGGTTACAACTACCTGTTAGATCACTACAGAATAGAAATGAACCTTAACCCTTTCAGTACCAGATAGACTTAAATACGCTCCAACTCAGGGTGAATGACAAACGGGCACTAAAGCAGATCTATCAACAATATGGTATGGACCTTCTGATCCCAGATCCCCCCTCTCCCGTGATCACATCAGGCCAAGACACACTCATGACAAATATACAAAGTGACAAAGTGGTTAACTATAAGGTGCTAACTGCCTGCATGTGCCAGAGAGTGCTAGAAGAGTGGCAAGAAGAAAGCAAAACAATAAGAAGTCCCATTATGCACTTGAAGCAAGTGCATGGAAAAAAGAAAAATATGTATGCATGCAATTTTACTTGTATGAAGAAACCTAAGAAAGATAGAAAAAAATTATATATACTATATAAATGTATATATGTTATATAGATTTTTTAGAAAGGTGCACATGGAGAGAAATCAGTAACAAAAAACATCACAGATTTGTACAGATTATTATAGCATATGGTTTATGTAATTTTAAACATTGCGCATGTGAAGCAAGTGAATGAAAAAAAAGAAACATATGTATGCATACAATTTCACTCATATGAAGAAACCCAAGAAAGATAGAAATACATATACAAAATTCCCATCTTTTTTAGGTTTCTTCATATGATTAAAATTGTATGTATACATATTTTCCTTTTTTTTTCATGCACTTGCTTCACATGCGCAATGTTTAAAATTACATCAACCATATGCTATAATAATCTGTATAAATCTGTGATGTTTTTTGTTACTGATTTTTCCCTATGTGCGCCTTTTTTCAAATATTTAGGGGCAGTGCTTTGAGGTTTCTGCTTTCTATATATACTCGGCTATGTATACCACCTCTTATACGTGATTTTCCTGAAGAAGGAGAGAGATCTCTCCGAATTGCGTAGAGAAATAAATCACTATTGACCGTCTCCTGGATCTTTCCTTGATTACGGCAGCACAGCATTACTAACCAGTCTTCCTTTTTCGAATTTTGCAGATTCTGCAATGTGAACAGAGCCTGGCGCTGCCATGACAGTCGGTGAGCTTTGTGCAAAACTTTGTGTGACAACAGGACAGGAGAAGTTGTACTTTGCAGTGTATGTATACAAAATAATACAGATACAGAGAATTACACCCAGTATACAGGAGAAGAGAAGTGGTATTGTGCAGTGTATGTATACAGGAAAATATAAATATTGAGAATTACACCCAGTATACCGGACAGAAGAAGTGGTACTGTACCATGCATATATACAGAATAAGGCTATGTGCGCACTTACCGGATTTTTCGCGGATTTTGCCGCGGATTTGCTGCATGTTTCGCTGCAGAAAATGTTCATAACATCTCTGCAGTGAATCACCAGCAAATCCTATGGAGAAAAAAAATCCTGTGCGCACTGGGCGGAATTTGACAGCTGCATGTTTTGCTGCGGGATTCCCGCAGCAAAAACAAGTGCATGTCACTTCTTTTCCGCACATCGCTGCGGGATTTCACTCCATTGACTCAATGTTAATCATGAAATCCCGCAGGGAATAACGCAGGCAGCAAATTCTGTGCGGTTCACTGCGTTTTCCTGCGTTATTCCCTGCGGTATTTCGCGGTTTACCTCCGGTAATGTGCATCACTTGCTTGCGGTTTTGCAGGGAAGTGATGTCATTACAGGAAGAGGAAGTCGTGCAGAGTAAACACACACATCACATCAGACACAGAACACATCACACACATAGAACACATAGACACAGACACATAGAACACACATAGAAAGAAAACGGAAATATAGAAAAAAAAGAACGTGGGCTCCGCTGCATATTCACCGTCCAGCCGAGGTAAGCACACAGCGGCGGCCCGGTATTCTCAGGCTGGGGAGGGAGAGGGGCAGGGGTAATGTCCCCGCCTCACTCCCCCTCCGGCAGCCGAGAATATCAGCCGCAGCTGCCCTGGCACTGTCGCATACATTATGCGGCACTGCCGGCGTGTCCTCGGCTCTTCTTGCCACCGTGTAGCAGTGGTGACAAGGTAATACAAGGGGTTAATGGTGATGGGGGACCACCGCCATTAACCCCAGGCTTGATCATGGCAGCGTCTATGTGACAGCTGACATGATCAACCCGTAAGTAAAGTGAAAAAACACAGACACCGAAAAATCCTTTATTTTAAATAAAACCAACAAGCCTCGTTCACCATTTTATTAACCCCCCCCAAACAAAGCTCCGGCGTAATCCACACAGCTCCGGCTCCAGCGTCCTGCACTGCTGACATCCAGCCGCGACTGTCACAGACACAGGCTGAATGAAAGCAGCAGAGGTAATTACCGGTCATTTCCCACGGCCGGTAATGTGAACTCACTGCCGACCGTGGGAAATGCAGCGATCTGTCTATCCCTCTATCTATCTATCCCTCTGTCTATCTATCTATCTATCCCTCTGTCTGTCTATCTATCTATCCCTCTATCTATTCTTCTGTCTATCTACTATCAGAATTAAATGTATTTTTTTTTTTTTTTCTTCAATGTGCTTTATTGCATTGCATGCAATAAAGCATATCCCAACCCGCACGCGGCAAAACCGCGGCAATACCGCGAACAATACCGCATGCGGTTTTCGGGTGCGGTTTCCCGCGGTTTTTTACCGCGGGTGCGGTAATCTTTGAGAGGATGCGGAATTTTCTCAAGAAAATTCCATTTCCCAGTGCGCACAGAGCCTTATACAGAAACCTAGGATTACGCTCACCCACTTAGTCTTCCTTTCTCGGATTTTGCTGTCAGATACGTAAGCCTGCTGTAGCCATATACCTTGAGCGTTTCAGTTGGTTGTGACTCACATAACCTGTCAAGGTTAGCCTTTCCAACACTCATCTTTTTTGGTTATTCTCGTATAAGACCCTATCTTGTTCTTTTTTGTCCTCCAGCATACTACATTTCTCGCTCTGAGGTTATTCTCCTCTTTCTGGATTCTTTGGTGGATGCAGCAGCATTTGGGGCATTATGAAATATTTCGTACATCGTTTAACCTGCAGAGAAAGGTCTCATTGTCCAAAACATTGGTTCTCCTGATCTGAATACTATTTCCGACACAGACCTGATGATTTCGTTCACTGAAGATGAAACAGTTGTAATGAAATAAGTATTCCATCAACTTGAAGATTATCTAAAAGAGGAGCTGCACTACATCTTGGATGGAAGATTGCTCTCCATTTACTTGGAGGAGAATATTTGTCCCAGGGGTTTAAGGGCGGCTTTGCACACTACGACATCGGTGGGGTTAAATCGAAAGTGACGCACATCCGGCGTCACTTGCGATGTCGTAGTGTGTAAAACCTTTTTGATACGATGAACGAGCGCAAAAGCGTCGTTATCGTATCATCGGTGTATTCTCCGACATTTCCATAATGCTGGTGCAGCGACAGGTACGATGTTGTTCCTCGTTCCTGCGGCAGCACACATCGCTGTGTGTAAAGCCGCAGCAGCGAGGAACATCACTTTACCTGCGTCCCAGCTGCTATGAGAACGAAGGAGGTGGGCGGGATGTTTACATCCTGCTCATCTCCGCCCCTCCGTTGCTATTGGCCGCCTGCCGTGTGATGTCGCTGTGACGCCGCACGGCCCGCCCCCTTAGGAAGGAGGCGGTTCGCCGGCCGGAGCGACGTCGCAGGACAGGTGAGTGCATGTGAAGCTGCCGTAGCGAAAATGTTCGCTACGGCAGCTATCACAAGATATCGCACGTACGACAGGGCTGGGACTATCGCACTCGACATCGCAGCATCGGCATGCGATGTCTTGGTGTGTAAAGCCCGCCTAAGAGTCACATATGATTCCCCCTTTCCCATGGACTCAGATTTCACAAAATACTGGAGTGATAGTATGAAAGGTATACTGCACATTTTATATAAAAAGAAACTCAAATAGCACACACTACATCTGATAAAATTCAGATATTTCTAATACCCTACGGGTTTTTAATCAACACCCAGAATATAGAAAAAATAATTCCAACATATGTGCCAATCTAATGAGCCTTGAACAAGACACCATCTAAAAAAAACCTAAAAAATTACTTAGCGACAGTGAGGATTATCAGCGGAAATCTTATAAAACATCTGCCTCTAATCATATTTCCTCCATGATTATCTCTCATAACAATAGAGATGTTACTATTAACCCCTTAACAGCCGAGGATGTACTGGTACGTCCTTGGTAGAAATGAGCGAATACCGCAATATTCGTAATCGCTATACTCGTAACAAATACTTTGTAATATTCGTGTATTCATTACAAATAGTGAACACAATGAAAGTCAATGGGAAATGAGAATTGTCTCTCCAGTAAAGGAGACAAACTCTAGCACAGCGCCACCTATTGGAAGTAGCGATCCTAAAAGTCACAAGTGGATTTTCAACAATCCTTTGCAATATGACTCAGGATATATAAGCCAGATCAGAATCCCAATTTGCAGACACGGTGTTTTGGGGTGCTTGTCCCTCGTCAGTGCAAAGTATGGGGGTGTCTGATCTGGCTCATGAGAAAGCTATGTGGGGACCACGGGGGAACACTATTCTCCTTAAGGAGACTTTGCAAGCCAGTCTGGCTGCCAAGTAAGGGGACTTATAGCTGCCACGCCCCTCTAAGAAATATTCAAATTGTCTCTCCAGTAAAGGAGACAAACTCTAGCACAGCGCCACCTATTGGAAGTAGCGATCCTAAAAGTCACAAGTGGATTTTCAACAATCCTTTGCAATATGACTCAGGATATATAAGCCAGATCAGAATCCCAATTTGCAGACACGGTGTTTCGGGGTAATTTTCTGCTGGACCCAACAAAGAGGTCTGGGGGCCTGAGGAAAAGAATGAAATCGATAGGAAAGTGATTAAACTGAATGGGGAAAGCCTGGAGAATATGCCTGCATGCATTTTTGACTCACACATGGTTTCTGGGATCCCCTGAATCCACACGGAAGAATTTCCGTGTGGCTTCAGGCTATCGGTGCCCCTGCAGTCTATGTGACACTGAACTGTTCAGCCCTGCCATGACTCACACAGCAGTGTGCGAGCAGCTGCGGGATGACGAGCGCCAACATCAGGGGGTTAGCTTAGATCATTACCTGCTGTAATGATCTCCGCTGAACTTGTGACGTCAGCGCTCGTCACTGGCTTCCATGACGCTGTGTTCTCACATCAAGTCTCGCAGGCTGCCAGAGACTGTGACTAGTTGTGACATCACGGGCTCACAGGATACTTCTCGTGAGAACGCGGCGGCCATGAAACTCAGTGGTTAGGGTTGATGTCATGAGATCAGTGGAGTTAATTACCTCAGGTAATGTACCTAGCTAACCTCATGACGTCAGCGCTCGTCATGCCCTGCAGTGACCTGGCCTGACTTAATGATGTTAGCTGAGGTCAGTGCACTGCTCTCCCAGCCAATGGGCAACATTCTGTTCTTCACTGACTGGGACAGTGAGTATAGATTGTCGTGGGACCCCCTTATTGGATTACGCTGGACCCGGATTTGTTTTTTCTATTCAATAAATTGGTGAAAGAGGGAATGTGTTGGGGAGTGTGTTTTCAAATAAAAAAAATGTTGTTGTTTATTTTTTTTAATTACTGACTGGGTTAGTGATGTCAGGTATCTGATAGATGCCGTGACATCCCAATGCCAGGACTTGATGCCAGGTGACATTACACAGCTGGAATCAACCCCATATATTACCCCGTTTGCCATTGCACCAGGGCAACGGGATGAGCTGCTGTGAAGCGCCAGGATGCCCCACTTCTGGGGTGGTGTGATCTGCTATTTTTAAGCTAGGGAGGGTCCAATAACCGTGGACCTCCCTAGTCTCAGAATACCAGACCACAGCTGTCCGCTTTACTTTGGCTGGTGATCCAATTTAGGGGGGACCCCACTTTTTTGTTTTAAATGATTTATTTAATTTAATTTAAAATAACAGCGTGGGGTGTCTTCTGTCTTGGACCAGTGCATTTAGTGTATAAGGCAGCACTGAATGCTAGAGTACTGCTTTTTAACTATTTGTAAAAGCCACTAGCAACGTATTAATGTGGCTGATCTGGATGCCACAAGGCAGGCTGTGAACCGCTAAATATTGTGGAAACAAGATCGGTGCATTTAGTGCATGAGGCAGCACTGATTGCTAGAGTAATGCTTTGTAACTATTTGTAAAAGCCACTAGCAACATATTAATGTGGCTGATCTGGACGCCACAAGGCAGGCTGTTAACCTCTAAATATTGTGGATACAGGTCCCGATTCCCTACCTAATCCACAATCTCTCCCTCCCTGCTGTGACTTTGTTCAGTGCTATCAGCTCTGAAAAGATCTATTGTATTCTGGTTTCTGGACGGTACTATGGAGGTAGTGACACAGACTGCTTTAAACACTGTCCCTGCTCAGAAATATGTTCCTCCCTACATTACACTGACCTACACTGTAGGTAGCCCTGAAAATAGCTTTTTGTGTTGCAAAGAAGCCTAAACTTTCCTTAGCAGCTGCACGCTCTATCCCTATACTCATACAATGCTGGCTCCGGATGCAATGTGCGCAAAATGGAGGCGGAAGGTCTTTTATAGACCCTATGACGCTGCGCAGCCAGCCAATCACAGTAATGCCACAACCAAGATGGCTGCGGCATTAGTGTGATTAGCTAAGAAGCCAAACATGTTTAGTGGCTGCAAATCAGCCATCAAACATGTTGGGCGGAACATCCAACTATAGCAAGGCGAATACACCATTACTCGCTATATAACGAATACCCCGAATACCACACTATTCTGCGAATAGCGAATAATGATGAATATATTTGCTCATCATTAATCCTAGGTCATGATGGGGTAATCACCACCAGCTGCTACGGTGAGCCGGCGGTGATCCTCTGCACATGTCTGCTGATTTAAACAGCAGACATGTGCGGCTAACAGACACGGCTAACAGACACGGGTGGATCCATGATCCACCAGCACCTGTTAACCCCTTAGATGGCACTGTTAAAATGTGACATCGCAATTTATATGGCTGCGGCGGGGAACACGCTGTTCCCTGCCACCATCGGAGGCCCCCGTGATGCTATCACAAGGAGCCGCTGGTTGCCATGGTAGCGACGAGTCATGTGATAATTCCTGTCGCTATCATGACGTATTTCCTGTTAGAGCCGACAGAACGCTGGATCTAACAGGAACGCTGCATTTCTGCTGATCCAAACTGTGCAGCTCTGATCAATAGAAATGAACAAGCGATCAGACTGCTGATCCTTATAGTCCCCCTAGGGACTAGTAAAATAAACAAGTAAAAAATAATGATTTTGAATTTTCATAACTTTAGAAGAAAACTCACTCTAAAAAGACATTTTGCTCTCTCCAAAAGTAAAAACACCCTCAACCCTAAAGCAAACCCTCAGGATAATGACAATTTTCCGGGCACTGAATTTAAACCTAAATCTAAATTCTATCCCATTGAATGCATCACATTCAGGCATTCTGTAATATTGTGCTAAAGGATTTAAAGAATCTGAAATCAGCAGGGTTCAATAATAATCTTTATAATTTAATACCAATAGAAAGAAAAGCTGTCACTTCTCTCAAAAATAACACAAAGATCTCCATCCGATCAGTGAACAAGGGGGAGGCATTGTGGTTCAAAACCGTTATGATTATATCGCTGAGGCTCTCACAATGTTATCTGATAGGAAGTGTTACCAGATTGTACAAATTGATCTATCTAATGAGGCTGTGACAAAATATGAATCATTGATAAAAAAAAAAAAGCATCCTCCCAGGGGATAATAAATGAAAATGAAACAACTCAAGGATCTGGTAAATCCTCCAGTTTGCCCCATCATTTCGGGAATAGGACCTCTCACGTCCAATCTAGTGGCCTATATAGACCGAATTATGAACATTCATGTAGTTAATTTAAAAAGCTACCTCAGACACTCTAGTCATTTAATATGTCTGTTGAAAAATATAAAATGGAAAGACTCCTATATAATGATGTCTATGGATGTGTCTGCCCTATACGCGAACATTTCCCATGAATTAGGATTATTCTGTTTTAATTAGTTCCTTTTTCAAGATCCCAGAATGCCTATCCTACAAAAATAATTAGTTCTACAGGGGTTATCCTTTATTTACACTTTTTCTGATAAGATGTATCATCAAATATTGCGTACAGCAATGGGCTTGAAGGTGGCACCCACTTATGCAAATCTGTTCATGGCCACCTTCGAGCATCTGTTCATCTACGATACCCCTTTGTTTAAAAATATACCGTCATTTCATACAAAAGATATATATATGATTTGATTTTTATTTGGGATGATTCCAGTAACAATTTTGACAGCTTTATTTCCTGGGTTCAGGATAATAATTGGGTACTATGTTTTGCACCAGTCTTCAGTAACGAAAACATCAATTTCTTGGATTTAAACATTTCACATGCTAAATATGTATTCATCACAAAAACGTATTTCAAATCCGTAGATGCTAATGGATATGTCCATTGTAAGAGCAGCCACTATAACAAATGGCTGGCAAATATACCTGGCAAGCAATTTCAAAGAATATGAAAAAATTGCACTCTTTGGAAGACTATAAAACCCAATCCAGATTTCTATATGATAAATTCTGCAAAAAACAATACTCTAGAGAAATGATTAAATGGGCAATGTCACAGCGGAAAAAAATGGAACAAATTGATTTGATTAGGAATAAAAATAAAAATAATCCACTCATGACAACAGAAAATTTTCAAATTAATTTTATCACCACTTTCTACCAAGAGAATTTCGAAATCAGAAATATACTACAAGGACACTGGGGCATTCTAAAGGTCCAGTCACACTAAGCAACTTACCAGCGATCCCAACAACGATAGGGATCGCTGGTAAGTTGCTAGGAGGTTGCTGGTGAGATGTCACACTGCGACGCTCCAGCGATCCCACCAGCAACCTGACCTGGCAGGGATCGCTGGAGCGTCGCTACACAAGTTGCTGGTGAGCTCACCAGCAACCAGTGACAAGCCCCCAGCGCAGCGTGGAAGATGCTGCGCTTGGTAACTAAGGTAAATATCGGGTAACCAACCCGATATTTACCTTGGTTACCACCGCACGGAGCTACACGTGCAGAGAGCAGGGAGCAGCGCACACTGAGCGCTGGCTCCCTGCTCTCCTAGTTACAGCACACATCGGGTTAATTACCCAATGTGTGCTGCAGCTAAAAGTGCACAGAGCAGGGAGCAGCGCACAATGCTTAGCGCTGGCTCCTTGCTCTCCTAGTTACAGCACACATCGGGTTAATTAACCCGATGTGTGCTGCAGCTAAATGTGCACAGAGCAGGGAGCAGCGCACAATGCTTAGCGCTGGCTCCTTGCTCTCCTAGTTACAGCACACATCGGGTTAATTAACCCGATGTGTCCTGCAGCTACATGTGCACAGAGCAGGAGCCAGCACTGACAGTGAGAGTGGAGGAGACTGGTATCGAAGGTAAATATCGGGTAACCAAGGACAGGGCTTCTTGGTTACCCGATGTTTACATTGGTTACCAGCCTCCGCAGAAGCCGGCTCCTGCTGCCTGCACATTTAGTTGTTGCTGTCTCGCTGTCACACACAGCGATCTGTGCTTCACAGCAGGACAGCAACAACTAAAAAATGGCCCAGGACATTCAGCAACAACCAACGACCTCACAGCAGGGGCCAGGTTGTTGCTGGATGTCACACACAGCAACATCGCTAGCAACGTCACAAAAGTTGTTCGTTAGCAGCGATGTTGCTAGCGATGTTGCTTAGTGTGACGGGGCCTTAAGGCATCCTTTTTAAAAAGATATTATACCCCTTATTCCGGATATCACTTTGAGAAGGTCATAGACTCTCAAGAATATTATATCTCCCAATAAATTAAGGGACACACATCATACTAGTCTATGAACAATCTTTTGCAAAATTATATCACACAAAGTCACTGTTTTTCCCACCTACATTGGGGAAAACAATATCTCATTTCCGATTCTGACACACTTGGCATGCCAATCAGACCACATTATCTATTTAGCTGAAAGTCCCTGTGAGATAAGATATGTTGGCCGTACTACCCAACCATTACATAAAAGTATTAATATAATTCTCACAGATACAATATTAGAAAAGGTTTTATGTTACATGGGTTGTCTAAGCATTTTTTTATGGCACACAACAAATATTCAGATCTCCTCAGAGTCACCCGCATAGAACATATACATTATATCATCGCCAATCGCCATGATATTCTGAACAAATAGGAGACATATTGGATACACAAGCTAAATATGTTAAAACCAAGAGGTCTAAATGAATGCAACGTCTTCTCCCTGCTGTTTTGAGGCTTGTGACAGCCTTAGGTATAGTGCCCCTGAAACCATCACGGTGCTACAAGGTTCTGCATCCCCACAAGGATGCAGGGCCTACCCCCTTAGGGACCCAGAACCCCAGTGCTGGTAACACCAAAAACCCAGATAATCCCAGTTTTTCCCCAACAATTCCCATACAATGCCACCCAGCTAGGGTGGGACCAATGGATGGCCGCCTAGAGGTGGAGCCAATCCAGTTCACTAGTTGAACAGGTGGGAGGGGCATACTGTGAGGCGTAGTCAGTGAGTTGACAGCAGTAGGAGAGTGAAGGTGGAAGCAAAGTGATGTCCTGACTCGGGTTGAGGGTGACCTGGTACCCAGGAGAAGTGGTTGCTGGTGGTGTACGGTGGAGTACTCCTGAAACTACGCACCAATGGGGTACAGGACCTTAGGACAGGAAAGAGCTTCAAGCCGACCTGTTAACACCTGCACAGCAAGGGGACCATCAAGGGCCTTGCTGACCCTAAAGAATTCGAAGACTCGGTAGGAAAGGGAGAACCGGGGACAGGACCAGAGACTCCAACCCCACAGGGTTCATGCTACTGTCAGGTGGACAGAAGTGGACAAACCACAGAACGGGGACCCCCAGTGTTCTATACCATGGGGACCCACTTACCAGAGACAGGTGGAAGGGAAGAAGGTACCAGAGAACCAAACTGGCACTGGGATGAAGGGGACCTGGAGGCGAATCCAGCCGGCCTCGGGCAACTAGTGAACATCTACCAGCAGTGTTATGATCCGGAACCATGGAAGACCACCACAAATCATTGGAAAAAGGTGACAAGAGCATTGGCAACTAATCTGGCCGCCATCCCCTTACTAACCATCAACACTAGAAGTAGCCAAGGGGTGAACTAACATCCTGTGCACCGCGAACCCAGACGGAGAACTAACTATCCTAAAGGAAAGAAAGATGAATAACTCTCTGCCTCAGAAAATAGAAAAGAATAGCAAGCCCCCCACATTCAAAGACTGCGGTGATATAGGAAAAACACAATACACAGATAGATGACAGGATTAGCAAAAGGTGAGGCCCCCACTTACTAACATAGGAAAGGACAGGAAAGGGGCTGATGGTGGCCAGAGAAAAACCCTGCAAAAATCCAAAATCCTGATAGTACAAAAAGGCCCTCAGATCTCACGATCTGAACTCCGTTCTATACCAGGTGCTCTTGTCATACCAATGAACAGAAAACAAGAATTATAACAAATTCAACAAGCCACAAACACATGGACTTAAAGGAGCTATACTCCAAACAGAACTGCAGGGAGTTCCCCAGCCAAGCAACTGAGGGGGAAAATCCCTGCATGCAAATAGACTGAAAACAACCACAGAAAATGACAAACCCAGATAAGAGCAAAAGAACCAAACAATAAATAAAGAGCAAGCACTTATCTGGGGTATATGTGGTGTGGAGCAGAATGAAGCAGGCTGGTGATACAAAGAACAACTGACATCCGGCATAGCCTGCTATCAGACCAGGATTTAAATAAGCAGAGAGTTAGCAAAGGAAACGCCCATTGCACAACACACCTGGTCCAAGTCCAAGCCATTCCTGGCCACCAGAGGGAGCCTCCCAGCAGCCAAAACATAACTAACATTCACAACACAGCAGTGAGTAAACCAGTGGCACTGAATCCCTGTGAGGACTCCCTTCTTCCGACGCCCACTGTACCATACACCCTCTGGGGAAAAACCCTACTTCCAGCGGGTCTACCATACTAGCTGCCAATACCACCAGCCCCAGTAGAGACATTCTGCAGCGGCGGCTCCCAACACTGCAAGTGGTGTCACAAGTGAACATTATCTTACTCTCCCCTGTAAATATCCACATTAGAAAAAGGGCCCAGGGCACGGAACCGGGTAATGACCACCACCATGACTTCCCCAGAACCTGGACTACCCAGAACTGAGTACTCCATATCCCTGGGTGCTTCATTAGGACTGGAGCCTCCCATCTCCATCTTGACTCCTCATTTAAATGAACAAAACAGTTGATCTGAGGAAGGCGTCCCGCCGAAACGCGTAGTGGTATACATCTGCCATTCATCAGTGTGAACAAGCCGGTGTCTTTACTTGAGAAATGGATAAATATTTTTAATCGAATTGATACAAATAAAGAATCATTTTTATTTATCCCTTTGGAGTCCAGCTGGATCCTGTCCACTGTTTTGTTCTATTACCTTCTTGGCTTGCTGCTGTAATCCGTGCCGGACCAAAGGTGATTAACAGGAGGATATATTCAGGCTTGTCTCTGCAGTGGTGAGCGGTTTTGTCCCTTTTTTTTTATATTTGTCATTTAAATGAAGTTTCCTTTCATTTGGCGTCTCATGAGTTAATTTCAGATTTTGTTGCCAGGAGCTCACAGCAGTGTAGGTCAGCTGTTGCTGCTTTGGGTCCCCACCAATTTAGGTTAAATACTGGAGCCTTCCCAGCAGTCCTTTGTGCTATTATAATTCATTTCTACTTTGGCCAGCCTGGTGGAAGGAACTGCTGAAGAATTGTCCTGTGCACATCCACCTGCTACTTTAGATTCCGTCTGCTACATTGAAGTTTGGTGTTTTGTATCCTTCTGTGTATTCTCATGTCTGTCTTTCCTTTCCCTCCGTGTTTAATAGAGAAAAGGGAGCCAGCACGATCTGAAATTGGCATGCATCATATAAAAAGTGAAAATTCACAGATTTATTCCAACTGTACTATAATAAAAATAAATGAGATTTTTAGCAAATAATTGATCAATTCTTTGAGCCACCCCTGCCAACGTCACGGCAAATCTCAATAGGGGGGTCCTAACCTATATTACGTATTTCATGTGCCATGCGGCCTCCTAGATAAAGTTAAAAGCAGAACCATAATGGAGCACACATACCTGTAACCTGTATATAGCCGCTTCCATGTTGCAAAAAAGGCAATTGTGAATAGAGACCAGCCCAGGTCCCAGCATGTGGAGCAAGCTCTACACATACCAGGACTATATCAGAACTGACCCTCCCAGTGCCAGACAGCAACCATTGATAAAGGCTATGCACGCCTGATCTTGGTTTGCAATATATTCCTCCTGTTGGTAGCTGTACACATTCAGTTGCCTCACCCTTTCCACAGGCATTGCTAATTAAGCACCATACTTGGATCTGGTCCGCCTTTATCAATGGTTGCTGTCTGGCACTGGGAGGGTCAGTTCTGATATAGCGCTGGTATGTGTAGAGCTTGCTCCACATGCTGGGACCTGGGCTGGCCTCTATCCACAATTGCCTCTTTTGCAACATAGAAGCGGTTATATATACAGGTTACAGGTATGTGTGCTCCATTATGGTTCTGCTTTTAACTTTATCTAGGAGGCCGCATGGCACATGAAATACAGAATATAGAGTAGGACCCCCCCTATTGAGATTTGCCGTGACGTTGGCAGGGGTGGCTCAAAGAATTGATCAATTATTTGCTAAAAATCTCATTTATATTACAGTACAGTTGGAATAAATCTGTGAATTTGCACTTTTTATATGATGCATGCCATTTTCAGATCGTGCTGGCTCCCCTCTCTCTCTGTTTGATTGTAGTTATGCTACAAATGTCTGGTGGCTGGTCACCACCATGCTATGCACGCCTGATCTTGGTTTGCAATATATTCCTCCTGTTAGTTGCTGTACACATTCAGTTGCCTCACCCTTTCCACAGGCATTGCTAATTAAGCACCATACTTGGATCTGGTCCGCCTTTATCAATGGTTGCTGTCTGGCACTGGGAGGGTCAGTTCTGATATAGCCCTGGTATGTGTAGAGCTTGCTCCACATGCTGGGACCTGGGCTGGCCTCTATCCACAATTGCCTCTTTTGCAACATAGAAGCGGTTATATATACAGGTTACAGGTATGTGTGCTCCATTATGGTTCTGCTTTTAACTTTATCTAGGAGGTTGCATGGCACATGAAATACAGAATATAGAGTAGGACCCCCCTATTGAGATTTGCCGTGACGTTGGCAGGGGTGGCTCAAAGAATTGATCAATTATTTGCTAAAAATCTCATTTATATTACAGTACAGTTGGAATAAATCTGAAATTGCACTTTTTATATGATGCATGCCATTTTCAGATCGTGCTGGCTCCCCTCTCTCTCTGTTTGGTTGTAGTTATGCTACAAATGTCTGCTGGCTGGTCACCACCATGCTATGCACGCCTGATCTTGGTTTGCAATATATTCCTCCTGTTGGTAGCTGTACACATTCAGTTGCCTCACCCTTTCCACAGGCATTGCTAATTAAGCACCATATTTGGATCTGGTCCGCCTTTATCAATGGTTGCTGTCTGGCACTGGGAGGGTCAGTTCTGATATAGCCCTGGTATGTGTAGAGCTTGCTCCACATGCTGGGACCTGGGCTGGCCTCTATCCACAATTGCCTCTTTTGCAACATAGAAGCGGTTATATATACAGGTTACAGGTATGTGTGCTCCATTATGGTTCTGCTTTTAACTTTATCTAGGAGGCTGCATGGCACATGAAATACAGAATATAGAGTAGGACCCCCCTATTGAGATTTGCCGTGACGTTGGCAGGGGTGGCTCAAAGAATTGATCAATTATTTGCTAAAAATCTCATTTATATTACAGTACAGTTGGAATAAATCTGTGAATTTGCACTTTTTATATGATGCATGCCATTTTCAGATCGTGCTGGCTCCCCTCTCTCTCCATGTTTAATAGTGTAGTGGCGTGTCTAGTGTACTTGTCAGCCTACTCACTAGACAGGGTGAGTTTAGAGCCAGCTGAAAGAAGGGACACTAGGGAGCTCAGAAGTCAGCTTGAGGTGAGTTCAGGAGGTGCCCCCTCACCCCACTCCCTAGGGACCTCGATTGTATTGTCACCCCAATGACCCCACCATTTTGTGGTGTTTTTTGTCGTGCGTCAGACACCTGTTGGTCTGATCGCGTGTATCACGCGTTAAATACGGTCATCTACTCCATGCGTGACCATGAGATCACGGACCTTTTTTATTAAAAATAGTTTTCATAGTCTTATATTAGTAGAAATGCTTTTATCTTTACTTTCTTAAACTAATAACAAGATCTGATAATATCTGCTTTATATACTGTGTGTGTATATATATATATATATATATATATATATATATATATTTGTTTTCTATAGAACAAATTATTTTATATAAAAATTAATGATGGGCAATCTCGATTCCTATTTTCTCAGAATTCAACCATTCGCTACATAATCAATTCATTATATTAATTTATATATACATAAAATTTGATATACTGTATTTTTCGTTGTATAAGACGCAACCGATTCTAATGAAAAATCAGCACCAGGCACTCCAATTGTAGCGCCGACTTCCTTAGTACGCCGGCGCTACGCGGTGCCCTTGCACTATGTCACTGTGTTGCACCCCTGAAGCCATCAGGAGCTGCAAGGTACTTCATCATGTCAAAGATGCAGGGCCTACCCCCAGGGACCCAGAAGACCAGTGCTGGTAACACCAAAACACATATATAATCCCTGTTTTTCCCTTCCCCAAGGACTGGTGACAGGCTAGGGTTGTACACAATGGATGGCCACCTAGGGGTGGAGCCGATCCAGTTTACTAGACGACAACCAGGGAGGATGGGTCAGACAGTCAGTAAGTGGAAGTGAAAGGAGACGGACGTGACCGTACTGACGGGAGTGTGTAACAGTGACCTTTCAGATGAAGGCGTCGGGTTGCCGAAGCATAGCACCGATGGGGTACAGAGCCCTAGGTCAGGAAAACGGTCCAGGCAGACCTGATAAAATCTGCACAGTGAGGGGACCATCCAGGACCTCACTGACCGTAAAGTCCGGGGGTACCAGCAGTGACGGGAGAACCAGGGACTGGAACAGAACACCGACCCTACAGGGTTCAAACTGCCCGCCGTACGGACAAAAGACTGAAAGACTACCAGGAGGGGGCCCCCAGATGTTCCAAGCCACGGGGACCCACCAACTAGAGACAAGTGTAGGGGAAAGAAGCTACCAGGTTACCACACCGGCACTGGGACTAAGGGGACCAGTGGTGAGGACCAGCCTTCTTCGGGTTGCCAGCCATAACAACGCTGTGAGTAAAGAAACCAGTTACACTGCAATCTCTTGTGTGGCCTACCTTCTTTCCACGCCTAAAGGTGGTGTCACACACAGCGACGACGACAACGATGTCTCTGCTACGTCACCATTTTCTGTGACGTTGCAGCGACGTCCCGCCGCTGTCGCTGTGTGTGACATCCAGCAACGAGCTGGCCCCTGCTGTGAGGTCGTTGCTCCTTGCTGAATGTCCTGCTTCATTTTTTCGTCGTCGCTCTCCCGCTGTGAAGCACACATCGCTGTGTGTAACAGCGAGAGAGCGACGAAATGAAGCGAGCAGGGAGCAGGAGCCGGCGTCTGGCAGCTGCGGAAAGCTGTAACCACTGTAAACATCGGGTAACCAAGGGAAGACCTTTCCCTGGTTACCCGATATTTACCTTCATTACCAGCCTCCGCCGCTCTTGCTGCTAGTGCCGGCTCCTGCTCTGTGCACATGTAGCTGCAGTACGCATCGGGTAATTAACCCTATGTGTACTGTAGCTAGGAGAGCAAGGAGCCAGCGCTAAGCAGTGTGCGCGGCTCCCTGCTCTCTGCACTGTGACATGTAGCTGCAGTACACATCGGGTTAATTAACCCGATGTGTACTGTAGCTAGGAGAGCAAGGAGTCAGCGCTAAGCAGTGTGCGCGGCTCCCTGCTCTCTGCACATGTAGCGACGTTATGTTTGACAGCTAAGCAGCGATCATAACAGCGACTTACAAGGTCGCTGTTACGTCACAGAAAATGGTGACGTAACAGCGATGTCGTTGTCGCTGTCGCTATGTGTGAACCCAGCTTTACTCCATCACCTACCCCCTGGGGCCCGGCCCTTCTTGCTGAGGGACCAACATCCAGGCTGCCATTAACATCAACTCCATAGCCCTGGGGTGAGTCACCTGCCGCTCCTCTTACCTTCATTTCCATCCACGTGTAGTGCGGTCCCCGGCTGACCCCTCCCACATATGCCCACGTGTGAAGTCTTCAGCTCCTGCCTAGGCCTCAGGCTCTGCACATGTTGTGTGGGGTTTTCTGGCCTCCAGGCTAGAGGGCGCACTCGCATGCTTCCTGTCTTTTTAGTAGGAAGCATGCGCACCTTGCTAAGATGTCTCCAGCCTATGGCTAGGAGGCATCTGGTATAAAAGTTCCTCTTCCCTGATGAGCGTGGCTGAGCAACTTCCTTAGGTTACTAAACCTAGCTTTGTGTTGATCCTGCCATGTTGCTCTTGTCTGCCCGTGCTCTGCACCGGTCCTGTTTGTATCCAGTTCTGGTATGCAAATGTCTGCCCTGGACCTGTCCATGTGTTCCCCTGGTGCCAGTTTGTATCCTGTTCCTGTAAATGCTACTGTGTCCTGAACCTATAACCTTGCTGTATCTTGTATTTGTGAATAAAGTCCTGTTGGTGTTTTGAACCTGATGTCTGAAGTGCCTGATGTGCCTGCACCACCTTGCTGCAGTCTAAACCCACTCTGCCTGCATCACCTTGCTGCAGTATAAAACCCGCTGTGCCTGCACTGCCCTGTGGCGGTCCAATCCCGCCTGTGCCTGCAGTGCCCTGTGGCGGTCCAATCCCACCTGTGCCAGCACTGCCCTGTGGCGGTCCAATCCCGCCTATGCCTGCACTGCCCTGTGGCGGTCCAATCACGCCTATGCTGTTGCCTCCGCTCAACTGCTGGAGTCTGCTATTGTTGTGATCCAGTGTTCTGCCTGAGTCTGGTCACCTGTCTGAGTCTGGTATCCTGTCTGTAGTTCGGCTAAACTTGGATCCTGTCTGTTTTCCGTGGCCAGGACCAGCCTGAATCCTTAATCCTTCTTGCCTGAGTTCGTAGTTTGTTCTGGCGTCCGGGACCAGCCTGATCCTTAAGTGTACTGTGTTCCCGTGCTAGTCCTGTCTGAATTGTGATCTGTCCCCTGTCCTGCAGTCACCTACCCCCAGCTCAGCTGCCACAGTCCCTGGACACCGCCTTTCTCTTGTCTGGGTTCCCCTGTGGTCCAGTGGGTTCACCTCACCCTATGGATGCGCTTGCTGCCTTATCCCCAGCGGTGAGTGTAACACCAATATGTATGAAAAAAGATAAATTTTATTACAGCTTCAAAAACAGTTCAACGTTTCGGTCACTACTTGGACCTTCTTCTAGAACTGACAAATGAAAATAAATACAATTTCATTTAGAAGAGTAAAATATGCAGTCTTCATAATGATCAAATACAAATACAATGTATAGCAACAGAAAAAAGGGGAAATGAAGGAGTTCGGGAGGAATGAGGGAGGAGGGAGAGGAGATCCGAGTGAGTGAAATTAGTGAAAACGTTATACTCGAAGAAAAATTGTTCTAAAAATTTTTTATATTGTACGTGAGCAAAACGAAGAATACGCTTACCGAGCTATGAAGCCGTGTAAGGAACTACTTGTAAGTATGAAAGGACAGAGAACTGTGGAAACAAGTGGATAATCATGTTAAATAACATTTTTAACATGATTATCCACTTGTTTCCACAGTTCTCTGTCCTTTCATACTTACTCACGAGTAGTTGCTTACACGGCTTCATAGCTGGGTAAGCGTAAACTTCGTTTTGCTCACGTACAAAATAAACATTTTTTTATAACAATTTTTATTCGAGTATATCATTTTCACTAATTTCACTCACTCAGATCTCCTCTCCCTCCTCCCTCATTCCTCCCGAATTCCTTCATTTCCCCTTTTTTTCTGTTGCTATACATTGTATTTGTTTTTGATCATTATGAAGACTGTATATTTTACTTTTCTAAATTAAATTGTATTTGTTTTCATTTGTCAGTTCTGGAAGAAGGTTCAAATAGCGACCGAAACATTGAACTATTTTTGAAGCTGTAATAAAATGTATCTTTTTTCATATATATTGCAGTGCCTGGTGCTGATTTTTCATTCAGGAGGATCGGCGATACTGCCGGCTGGGGGTGTCGTGGCGGTAGCTGGCGCTATTAATCGCCGACATGCTGCGGGGGTGTCGCGGCGGGCGCCATTGATCTGCCAGTAGGCTGCAGGGGTGACACTGCAGTGGAGCGACTCAGGAGGGTCACAGGACGGAGGGTCACAGGACGGGGTGTTTGGGCGGGTGCCATTGTTCTGACTGCGGGCTCCGTTGAATTGCCCACAGTTGACAAGATGGACTTCAAGAAAATGGCCGCGGAGGTGGCTCATGTGCAGATAGGACTCTGCGGCCATTTTCTTGAAGTCCATCGTGTCAACCGCGGACAATTCAATGGAGCCCGCATTAAGCTCAATGCACCCTCAATGCACCCCACCCTTTGACCCTCCTGAGTCGTTCCACCGCAGCCCGCTGGCAGATCAATGGCACCTGTCACCGTGACACCCATGCAGCCCGCTGGCAGATCAATGGCACCTGTCGCTGTGACACCCCAGCAGCCCGCCAGCAGATCAATGGTGCCCGCTGCGACACCCTCAAGCCCGTCCTGTGACCCTGTCTCCTATGACCCTGCTCCACTACTGCTACCCTGGTAAGCCATATCCGTTTTTTAAGAGGCACCAACATTTTACCTCCAGTTTTGGGGGAATCAAAGTGCGTCTTACAATCTGGAAAATACAGTCCTTTCATTTTTTAATATACAGTAAATAACCCAATTTATTACTATATTTCATTTTATTATATACAAAATTTGATATGTCTTTTAATATACATAACTTCTCAATATATAGTATTTTTAATAAAATTATTCTTAGATACAAAATAAAGTATTTTTCCCACAGTCGTAGTGTTTCTCAGACTTCATCTATACTGTTGGCAATTTTCAACATAGAGTAGAGCACAATTGGGTGATAATAGTTCTTTTTAATTTAAATTATATATCTTCATACAACAAACTTTTTTAATTCTCCTTTTCTGTAACCGACCGTCCATTGTCTTTGTTTCACGATTTAACTGGCATATTCACTCCCACTTGGATGTAGGTACACTGCTTTTATCGGTACACCTTGTCTCTCTTATAGAGCATTATGGGCCTGGTCTATTCATGTTGATTATTAAACTAATCCTTTTAATACATTGCTCACAAGCTATGTTCAATACCATTTGTCTTTCTTTCATAATGTATTTTCTTTCTTTCCTTTCCACTTACCATGGTAGGCTCTGTCCCGTTAGACACACAGCGATGTTTGGAGATTATTTTTTGGTTGACTGCCCCATCTTAGTGGCATCTTCCCTTCTCAGGGGATTAAACATGTTGAGCCCAGACAGAGAGTGCAACTTAATCAGTCACCTCTACGTACGGCCCAACAAAGACATTCTCCAGGTGTTTTTGTGACGCCCCTGGCCTATCAGGTCGTCACAGGGTACTGCACGTTCTTTCTCTTCAGTGCAGTATTCAAATCCCTCATGGTTCTGGGTCCCCATCTTACAGTGCTGCCTCCAACAGCAAATCAAATCCTAGATACAGCCTGCACCACACTCATCAGACACACCAGTGGGCGGCTTGAGCAGAATAGAGTCGCCCACCTAAGGGTCAGGAAGGGGAGGAGAGGGGTGTCAGAGAGGAGAAGAGTAGTTGTGTAGTGGAGTAGTGAAGTGGAGGAGGCAGGGAGCAGTGGCTCCCGAGTAGCTGTCTAGGTTGCAGACGGTGGTCTGGACCTAGAGGAGTCAGACCCCCGGTCGCAGGGGATTGAGGCAAGGTGCCTGGACCTGTTAAAGAGAACGGTCAGCAGCCTGGTCCTATCACCAGTCCGAGACCGAAGGCACGGCAGGGTACACGGACCCTAGGTCGGGGAGAAGCTTCAGGCAACCCGGTGTCATGATTGACTCCTGGCTCAGCTGGAGCTGAGCCTTTTTTTTAGTTTCACTTCTAATGCAGGTCACGTTAGGGGTTAATCCTTCCTGCCTTGTTCTGGAGGTCAGGCTGCTTTATTACGGCACTGTTTCTCTTGGACTTCGCCAGTGAATTTCTGGCTCTGCTGTGTTCTGCTCTTGAGTGACCTGTTGTCTGCCCTGCCCCTTCCTGACCTCCGTGTTCACCTGACCTGTTAACCTCCTCTGTTGTCTGTTTCCATCAGTGTCTCTCCCGCTGTCTCCCTGTTCGTTCCTTATCTGTATACCATAATTCTGTCTTATCTTCCCACTCCCCCTCGCTTCTAGGCTCTGATTTCCTGGCTACTGACTATTTGCTTCCCTCTGACTACGTTTAGACTTTGCCCTTGTGTACTTACAAGACCTCAAGTTGTGACACGGCTTTCTGACGATTCTACTGCCATCTGGTGGGCTTGACTAGTATTACCTCTGCTAGGGAATTCCCTGCTCATACGTTTCCTCCACTTTTACGCCCCCTAGTGGTTTACCAGCTAACTACCTTCTCAGATAGTTTCAGGAATCCTCTCAGTCCCACATTACTGCACTGTACTGCTATTGTACATCTTAGAGTACAGCGTGACACCCGTCAATTAACCTGTGGAGAACGGAGCCTTCATGGACTGTTCCCACTAGCTCCAGAATCGGGGCACTAGCGCAATGAAGGGGATTGGGCCTTCCATATAAGCAGCCCACTAAAATCCCAAGCGTGAGCCCTGAGAGCAGGCTCCCACACTTAGCCATAGTGGGGAGCGGGGCCCGACAAGTTCCAGACTACCGGGCCACTACGATGAATCTAAACTTTGTACCAGGAGGCAGGTCACGGACCATCTGGCAGCACTGCAGGGGACGGGACCCGGCCGAGCTTCCCTTTGAGCGGCAGCGGCACCCAGAGACTTGGTTTACCCGGTCTGCTTACTGGCTGAGTGAGTACATGAGTGATCTCCCCGTCACGGCACCCAGTATCATCATCCAGAGCCGTGGAGGGTAACGACACCTTGCTGCCCCATTCCATCACCCCGGGTACTCCCAACGGCAGCGGCAGTACTCCCAGTTACCGCACACCATGAGTGGCGTCACGAACTATAACTCCCCTGTAAATATCCCCTTTTACTTTAGAGTATGGCCCCTAAGCCCCCGGGTCCAGAAACCCTCGAGCCACGAACGGACATTACCCCTGGATCCGAACGGTTCGATCCGCTGCTGGGGCGGCACATTTTCTTTGCATGCCTTGAAGTGCTTCCTCACTTTCCACCACTTTGTCCACTAGATGTGATACTTGCATCT
The DNA here is from genome assembly GCF_048569485.1 of Anomaloglossus baeobatrachus. Lineage (NCBI taxonomy): Eukaryota > Metazoa > Chordata > Amphibia > Anura > Aromobatidae > Anomaloglossus > Anomaloglossus baeobatrachus. The sequence goes on from NC_134356.1 coordinate 122,479,017, forward strand.
TCTTTCAGATCTGAAATGCTGACTAACACAGCGATATCCATGATCCAAAGGTTGTGGTTCATTATATGATTCAAAAAATACTCCCCACCAATTAAGCTCCTTTTTCTTCACCGTCTCTTTTACAGGTGTTTTCCAAGATGTTAATATGTAATTTCATTCAGTGTCATATTACCCATTCATCTCTAGCTCCGTTCCATCCCCCGGTTATTTTTAAATATGACATATGATGATTGCGATCTATTTGAATTTAATACTAGGTCCCTTACCGTCTAATTGAATAAAACTAACTTCACTTATGTATAATTTTATTATCATTTATCACCAGTCAATATTATAATAATCAATGTCAATTAATTTCATTCTTTTTTTTCACTCTTTCAGTTGACAGTCTTGTTGGTGGTTCATCTCCTTCATCTCTATCATTCATCAGCTATCGGTGAGCTCCTGAATTTCTGTGTGCTGTTTCACAGGAGTTCTAAATTGAAAGTTAATAGAAAACAGAATGTTAAAAAGATAGATATATATTTTTCTCAGTATATTTTTTCAGTAGATTTATACATAATCATTATTTAAAAGGAACGAATCACCAGGATTTCCGTATATAACCTAAAGCCATTGCTATACTGCCACTATCAGGTTGATTCTATTCATACCTGTAGTGGTCAGCTCGGATGTTTAGGTTTTGAAAACCAAGAAAGTAAAGTTTATAAAATCGGCAGATTCTTGAGTGACAGCAGCTGAGGATCAGATAATATTTAGGGGGGTATTCATAGTTATCCCCTCCTCATGCTAATTCTAACAGAAGTATTATACAGTCGATTTAACTTTTCACTAGCAGGACTTGTCATACCCATGTGACCAGAAGGAGCGGGGCCTCACCTAGGAGAAAAATATTGCTTCCTGGTATCAGCTTTTTTGGATGAGGCCCCACCCCTTCTGGTCACATGGGTATGACCTTACACAGGTCCTGCTAGTAAAAAGTTAAATCGACTGTATAATACTTATGCTAACTTATGCTAATTCTAACAGGGGGAGGGGATAACTATAAATACCCCCCAGATATTATCTGCTCCTCAGCTGCTGTTACTCAAGAAGCTGCCGATTTTATAAACTTTACTTTCTTGGATTTCAAAATCTAAACATCCGAGCTGACCAGTACAGGTATGTAGAGAATCAGCCTGATAGTGGCAGTATAGCACTGGCTTTAGGTTATACCGTATGCGAAAATCCTGCTGATTGGTTCCCTTTAACATGGATAGTCGTATCACATTTTGTTTTTTCCTTCCTTGATCTATACAGATTCTCACTCGTACACTGCAAGATGTAGATCACTTATCAAATCTTTCCATGCAGCCATCACTAATCCAAATAGCTCGGTCAGCTAATACACCTACAGAAAAAATCCTTTCTGACCAAAGTGGTGTTCTACTCCATTGGCACACATATATACAGTATGTATAATTTAGTTTTCCATCTTTCTTAGGTTCCTTCATATCAGTAAAATTGTATGCATATATATTTTTCTTTTTTTCCATGCACTTCCTTCACATGTGCATTGTTTTACAGTAAATTACATCAACCATATGGTGGGTATAAGACTGTATAAATCTGTGATTTTTTTTCTGTTACTGATTTCCCTCCAACCGCATCTTTTTTCAAATATTAAGGGGCGGTGCTTTGAGGTATCTGCTTTCTATATATACAGTCATATGAAAAAATTTGGGCACCCCTATTAATGTTAACTTTTTTTTCTCTATAACAATTTGGGGTTTTGCAACAGCTATTTCAGTTTCATATATCTAATAACTGATGGACTCAGTAATATTTCTGGATTGAAATGAGGTTTATTGTACTAACAGAAAATGTGCAATCCGCATTCAAACAAAATTTGTCCGGTGCAAAAGTATCGGCACCCTTATCAATTTCTTGATTTGAACTACTTTTTACTGACTTACTAAAGCACTAAATTGGTTTTGTAACCTCATTGAGCTTTGAACTTCATAGGCAGGTGTATCCAATCATGAGAAAAGGTGTTTAAGGTGGCCATTTGCAAGTTGTTCTATTTGAATCTCCTATGAAGAGTGGCATCATAGGCTCCTCAATACAACTCTCAAATGATCTGAAAACAAAGAGTATTCAACATAGTTGTTCAGGGGAAGGATACAAAAAGTTGTCTCAGATTTAAACTGTCAGTTTCCATTGTGAGGAACATAGTAAGGAAATGGAAGAACACAGGTACAGTTCTTGTTAAGCCCAGAAGTTGCAGGCCAAGAAAAATATCAGAAAGGCAGAGAAGAAGAATGGTGAGAACAGTCAAGGACAATCCACAGACCATCTCCAAAGACCTGCAGCTTCATCTTGCTGCAAATGGTGTCAATGTGCATCGGTCAACAATACAGCGCACGTTGCACAAGGAGAAGCTGTATGGGAGAGTGATGTGAAAGAAGCCGTTTCTGCAAGCATGCCACAAACAGAGTCGCCTGAGGTATGCAAAAGCACATTTGGACAAGCCAGTTACATTTTGGAAGAAGGTCCTGTGGACTGATGAAACAAAGATTGAGTTGTTTGGTCATACAAAAAGGCGTTATGCATGGAGGCAAAAAAACACAGCATTCCAAGAAAAGCACTTGCTACCCACAGTAAAATTTGGTGGAGGTTCCATCATTGGGGCTGTGTGGCCAATGCCGGCACCGGGAATCTTGTTAAAGTTGAGGGTCGCATGGATTCAACTCAGTATCAGCAGATTCTTGACAATAATGTGCAAGAATCAGTGACGAAGTTGAACTTACGCAGGGGATGCATATTTCAGCAAGACAATGATCCAAAACACCGCTCCAAATCTTCTCAGGCATTCATGCAGAGGAACAATTACAATGTCCTGGAATGGCCATCCGAGTCCCCAGACCTGAATATCATTGAAAATCTGTGCGATGATTTGAAGCATGCTGTCCATGCTCGGCGACCATCAAACTTAACTGAACTGGAATTGTTTTGTAAGCAGGAATGGTCAAATATACCTTCATCCAGGCTCCAGGAACTCATTAAAAGCTACAGGAAGCAACTAGAGGCTGTTATTTTTGTAAAAGGAGGATCTACAAAATATTAATGTCACTTTTATGTTGAGGTGCCCATACTTTTACACTGGTCAAATTTTGTTTAAATGCGGATTGCACATTTTCTGTTAGTACAATAAACCTCATTTCAATCCAGAAATATTACTCAGTCCATCAGTTATTAGATATATGAAACTGAAATAGCTGTTGCAAAAACCCAAATTGTTATAAAGAAAAAAGGTGAACATTAATAGGGGTACCTAAACTTTTTCATATGACTGTACTCGTCTATGTACACCACCTCGTATATTTGGTTTTCCTGAATGAGAAAGATCTTTCCAAAATGCGTAGAGAAATAAATCACTATTGACCGTCTCCTGGATCTTTCCTTGATCACGGCAGCGCGGCATTAATAACCAGTTTTCCTTTCTCGGATTTTGCAGACTCTGCAATGTGAACAGAGCCTGACGCCGCCATGACAGTCGGTGAGTTTTGTGCAAAACTCTATGTGACAACAGGACAGGAGAAGTTGTAGCCTGCAGTGTATTTATACAAAATAATACAGATACTGAGAATTACAACCAGTATACAGGAGAAGAGAAGTGGTATTGTGCAGTGTGTGACTGTGTATACAGGAAAATATAGATACTGAAAATTACACCCAAAGAAAAGGAAGGATATCCAGCAGGCATGTCCTGGTAATATAAAATTATTTTTTTTTATTTAATCCATGTTAGAAATTCATCAAAACATCCATCACAAAATCCAGTGAAAAATTCGAGATACAAGTTGTATCTCAAATTTTTCACTGGATTTTATGATTATGATTAAAGATTAAATAAAAGAAAATTACTGAGACGTGCTTGGTGGACATTCTTCCTTTCCTTTGCTATGTGAGTTCGGCTGACTCTAATTTGTCCGTGCACCGTCTGGTTCAGGAGGTCTCCTCAAGATTAGGTGAGCTAGCTAAACCTTTTGGTTTGAGAATTACCGTACACCCAGTATACACGACAGAAGAAGTGGTACTGTGCCGTGCATATATATGCATATATACAGAGTAATACAGATACTGAGGATTACACACAGTATACAGGACAGGAGAAGTGGTACTGTAGAGTGTATATACACTGACGAGCAAAAGAGTAAGGCTATGTGCGCACGTTGCGTTCTATAACGCAGCGTAAATAGTCACTGCATGTGCGTCTCAGAACGCAGCCGAAAAGCTGCGTTCTGAGACGCATTCGGCAGAACGCAACGTGCACACATTCCTGCAGAGTTCATGCGTTCTGGATGCTTTCTCTGCCATGGGAAAAGCATCCAGAGCGCACTGACAGTGCGGTCCCACTCGGCTCTGCAGCATCCCCATAGACTTTCAGCAGAGCCGACTGGGACCGGAATGTCAAAAAGAGCACATGGCTGGCTGCGGGAGACAGCCGCGCGATCAGAATGAACTTCACCCGACTTCATTGTGATCGTGCAGCTGTCTGTGTACCGCGGCTTGATTTGTGGTTACAGGTGAAGGACTCACCTGTGACCGCAAATCTGAGTGACTGCAGTGAGCCACGCGATCACCGGTGCCATCAGTCAGGTTACCCGCGGCCACAGGTCTCGGGTGGAGGACCTGAGTGACGTCCCCACACACATCCCGACATTACCGCCGACGTCCCCGCACACATCCCGACATCCCCACACACATCCCGACATCCCCGCACACATCCTGACATTACCGCACACATCCTGACATCCCCGCACACATCCTGACATCCCCGCACACATCCTGACATCCCCGCACACACCCCGACATCCCCGCACACATCCTGACATCCCCGCACACATCCTTACATCCCCGCACACATCCCCGCACACACCCCGACATCCCCGCACACATCCTGACATCCCCCGCACACATCCTGACATCCCCGCACACACCCCGACATCCCCGCACACATCCCGACATCCCCGCACACATCCTGACATTACCGCACACATCCTGACATCCCCGCACACATCCTGACATCCCCGCACACATCCTGACATCCCCGCACACACCCCGACATCCCCGCACACATCCTGACATCCCCGCACACATCCTTACATCCCCGCACACATCCCCGCACACACCCCGACATCCCCGCACACATCCTGACATCCCCCGCACACATCCTGACATCCCCGCACACACCACGACATCCCCGCACACATCCTGACATCCCCGCACACATCCTTACATCCCCGCACACATCCCCGCACACACCCCGACATCCCCGCACACATCCTGACATTACCGCCGACATCCCCGCACACATCCTGACATCCCCGCACACATCCTCACATTACTGCCGACATCCCTGCACACATCCTTACATCCCCGCACACATCCTGACATTACCGCCGACATCCCCGCACACATCCTGACATCCCCGCACACATCCTGACATCCCCGCACACATCCTGACATCCCCGCACACATCCCCGCACACACTCCGACATCCCCGCACACATCCTGACATTACCGCCGACATCCCCGCACACATCCTGACATCCCCGCACACATGCCGACATTACTGCCGACATCCCCGCACACATCCCGACATTACCGCCGACATCCCCGCACACATCCCGACATCCCCACACACATCCCGACATCCCCGCACACATCCTGACATTACCGCACACATCCTGACATCCCCGCACACATCCTGACATCCCCGCACACATCCTGACATCCCCGCACACACCCCGACATCCCCGCACACATCCTGACATCCCCGCACACATCCTTACATCCCCGCACACATCCCCGCACACACCCCGACATCCCCGCACACATCCTGACATCCCCCGCACACATCCTGACATCCCCGCACACACCCCGACATCCCCGCACACATCCCGACATCCCCGCACACATCCTGACATTACCGCACACATCCTGACATCCCCGCACACATCCTGACATCCCCGCACACATCCTGACATCCCCGCACACACCCCGACATCCCCGCACACATCCTGACATCCCCGCACACATCCTTACATCCCCGCACACATCCCCGCACACACCCCGACATCCCCGCACACATCCTGACATCCCCCGCACACATCCTGACATCCCCGCACACACCACGACATCCCCGCACACATCCTGACATCCCCGCACACATCCTTACATCCCCGCACACATCCCCGCACACACCCCGACATCCCCGCACACATCCTGACATTACCGCCGACATCCCCGCACACATCCTGACATCCCCGCACACATCCTCACATTACTGCCGACATCCCTGCACACATCCTTACATCCCCGCACACATCCTGACATTACCGCCGACATCCCCGCACACATCCTGACATCCCCGCACACATCCTGACATCCCCGCACACATCCTGACATCCCCGCACACATCCCCGCACACACTCCGACATCCCCGCACACATCCTGACATTACCGCCGACATCCCCGCACACATCCTGACATCCCCGCACACATCCCCGCACACACTCCGACATCCCCGCACACATCCTGACATTACCGCCGACATCCCCGCACACATCCTGACATCCCCGCACACATGCCGACATTACTGCCGACATCCCCGCACACATCCCGACATTACCGCCGACATCCCCGCACACATCCCGACATTACCGCCGACATCCCCGCACACATCCCGACATTACCGCCGACATCCCCGCACACATCCTGACATCCCCGCACACATCCTGACATCCCCGCACACATCCCGACATTACCGCCGACATCCCCGCACACATCCTGACATCCCCGCACACATCCTGACATTACCGCCGACATCGCCGCACACATCCTGACATCCCCACACACATCCTGACATCCCCGCACACATCCCCGCACACACTCCGACATCCCCGCACACATCCTGACATTACCGCCGACATCCCCGCACACATCCTGACATCCCCGCACACATGCTGACATTACTGCCGACATCCCCGCACACATGCCGACATTACTGCCAACATCCCCGCACACATCCTGACATTACCGCCGACATCCCCGCACACATCCCGACATTACTGCCGACATCCCCGCACACATCCTGACATCCCCGCACACATCCTGACATTACCACCGACATCCCCGCACACATCCTGACATCCCCGCACACATCCTGACATCCCCGCACACACCCCGACATCCCCGCACACATCCTGACATTACCGCCGACATCCCGACATTAACTCCGACATCCCCGCACACATCCTGACATCCCTGCACACATCCTGACGTCCCCGCACACATCCCCGCACACATCCCGACATTCCCGCACACATTCCGACACTACAGCCCTCATCATCACCGCACACACACACACACACAGGCATTACCTCAGTGACGTCCCCGCTGCCACTCCCCTCCGCCGCGACTCCCTTTAGTTGCTGCATGGAGCGGACATAAGTGGCGGTGTTGTACTGCTGCTCCGGACAGCTTCATGTAGCAGAGCTGGATGTGTCGCGGGACCTCGTGGATTACGCCGGACCTGGAGGGGTATTTGGGGATTTTAATAAAATGGTAAAAGAGGGTGGTTTTTGTCTTTTATTTCAAATAAAGGATTTTTCGGGTGTATGTGTTTATTTACTTTCACCAGGTTAATCATTGGGGGTGTCTCATAGATACCTGCAACGATTAACTAGGACTTAGTGGCAGCTTTGGGCTGCTGCCATTAACTCTTTATTACCCAGATTGCCACCGCACCAGGGCAGTTCTGGATGAGACGGGTACAGTCCCGGGACTGTCGCATCTTACCCATGCGGCAATTCCGGGCGGATGCTGGTTGATATTTTTAGGCTGGGGGGCTCCCCATAATGTGGGGCTCCCCATCCTGAGAATACCAGCCTTCAGCCGTGTGGCTTTACCCTGGCTGGTATCAAAATTGGGGGGGACCCCACGCCTTTTTTTTAATTATTTATTTTACTGCACTACATAGACCCGCCTACCAGCGGCTGTGATTGGTTGCAGAGAGACAGCTGTCACTCAGCATGGGGGCGTGTCTGACTGCAACCAATCATAGGCAGGTGGGCGGGGAAAGCAGGGAATACGAGATTGAATAATGGGCGGCCGGCATTTTCAAAAGCAGGAGAAGCCGCCGGAGCAGTGATAGCCGTGCAGCTGATCGGTGAGTATGAGAGACGGGGGGAGAGGGATAGACCGACAGAGAGAGAAAGAGAGACTGACCGACAGGGAGACACAGAGACCGACAGACAGAGAGAGAGAGACCGACATTACAACCAATACGCACAAAAGAAGTGACATGTCACTGCGCTTTAATACACCACGTGCGCACGGCTCCTGCATAATCTTCATAGATTATGCAGGGGACGCAGGACGCATGCAGTTACGCTGCGCTACAAAGCGCAGCATAACTGCATGTAATTACGCAACGTGCGCACATAGCCTAACAATGTTTTGAACTTTAGACTCTCAGGGGTACTTTGCACGTTGCGACATCGCTACTGCGATATCGCCGGGGTCAAATCAAAAGTGACGCACATCCAGTGCCGGTAATGACGTCGCAATGTGTAAAGCCTAGATGCGCCGATAAACGAGAGCAAAAGCATCGTAAATCGGTGATCTGTGTAGTGTCGGTCATTTTCATAATTTCGCTGCAGCGATAGGTACGATGTTGTTCCTCGTTCCTGCGGCAGCACACATCGCTGTGTGTGGTGAAGCCGCAGGAGCGAGGAACATCTCCTTACCTGCCTCCAGCAGCTATGCGGAAGGGAGAAGGTGGGCGGGATGTTTATGTGGCACCCCTGAGGCTTCCGTCGCCACAGAGATATTGCACCTCAGCCAGAGGTGTGATATCCCATCCTGGGTAAGAATGGGGTCACCTACCGGTCCACAGACTAAACTTGCACCCACCAATTGGTAGGCATATGTGACGCCCTGGCAAAGCCAGGTTGTCACAGGAAGAGTTAATCCTCCTTGGTAATCTGATCTCACACCGGTGCAGTAGGACAAACCACATCCCCCAGGGTAAGAGAAAAGCAGAGCAGAGGGGAGGGGCTGGAGCAGAGTGTTTGGAGAGACAGACAGAAGAGGAGTCTGGAGTTGTAGCTCCCAGGCTGATAGTGAAGCGTGCTCCGAAAGGGCCGGGACAGGCTGCAGTGAGGAAGGGGCCAGAGGTAGCCGGAGCAGGATAATGGCCCGACGGTACCTAGGGTGACCCGGATCACTGCAGGGGAGTGGATTCCCCATTCCCGGCTGAGGAGAAAGAGGAAGAGAGTGGAGAGAAAGGCACCTGGCTGCAGGGAAAGAACAGGAGCTGCTGCACCGTGTGTGGGACACTAACACCCCCGTACCGAAGGCTGCGGACACCGGCAATTCCTAGTTTACCAGTTACTCTGTGTGAAATACTTGTGAGTACGCCCGTGCCCTCGGGCACCGCACCGCAGCACTGCGCCCTGCTCCCTGCTTACCCCATCACTGGGCCCCGGGACAACTACCCCCTACCCACGGAGGGGAGAACCAACAACTTTGCTGCTCCCGGTCATCGCTCCCGGGATCCCCATACAGAGCAGCGGTGGTGTCCACATAATCACCACAACCGTGGGTGGCGTCACGGACAATCTCCCTTACCAAACCCCCCCCTTTACTGTGGAGCCTGGGATCACAGACCGGGTCACGCCACCGTGATACCCACAGAAGTGACCCCGTGGCCCGGATCTGAGTACCCCCTGGTCCCCGGGCGACACATGTGGCGTCACGAACAGGATCGAACCCATCCAGTTACCTGGAGGAAGTGCGCCTTGTTCTGGACTGTCAGCGGTGATCTGCTGCAAAAATTTTGAAAGTCGCTATCTTTGCCGCCATTTTGGGCGCGAAAATCTCCCGCCCAGCGCCTTCTTCCCCAAGCGGTGGGCGCGAAGAAGAGGCTCCGCCCCTGAGAACGCGGGCGGAAGTGAAGCTCCGGAGGATCGGAAGCGAAAGGAAAACTTTAAAAGTTGCTAGAAGGACTGCTCCCGAGTACCAAGGGGGAGCAAGAAGAAGGAACCGCAGTTCATGTGACCAGGACTGTAAAGGCAGGGATGCCAGGACTTTGCCTAATTCCGTTCCTGGACAAGCAGTAGCCGCAACCCCGATGCCATCTTACCCGGCTCCGGCAGTCCGCCCAGCCGCCATGGTGATGACGTCGGCTCCGGCAGTCCGCCCGGCCGCAACGGAGGTGGCACCCGATTGGAAGTCTGCCCCAGATGTGGCGCCAGCCGCTCCCAGGTACCCCGTCACGGCTGCGGAGCAGCCGGAGTGCACCTGCAGAGAGGAGGAGCAGGCCAGTGAGAGATGGAACCCTCGGCAGTTAGCGAGACCGGTTGTAGCCGGCGCCGAGGGCATCCAAGTGGGCCTGGCTTCTGAGCAGGAGGCAGAGCACGGAACCCGAACAGCGGTGGTGTCCACATAATCACCACAACCGTGGGTGGCGTCACGGACAATCTCCCTAACCAAACCCCCTTTTACTGTGGAGCCTGTGATGACAGACCGGGTCACGCCACCGTGATACCCACAGAAGTGACCCCGTGGCCCGGATCTGAGTACCCCCTGGTCCCCGGGCGTCACACATACACTCGGTCAGGGATAGTGGCAGCAACCCCAATAGATGTATTCATGGGGCCATAAGTCCCATTTCTGGTCCCAATAGTGTGGGTGGGGCCTAGTCAGTGGGTGTGTGGGAGGAGTCAGAAAGTGTGAGTAGACAAGGGAACCAGGAAGTTCAAGGGGAGACAGTCTGTGAGAGGGAGGAGGAGAGGAAGGTAGTTACCTCAGACGAGTGAAGGAGAAAAGTCTGAAGAGAAAGTGACAGAATGAAGTTTTTGGTGGAGATCCTGGGGTCTAGTTAGGCCCAGGTGACACTGAGAAAGAAGGGATCCCAGGGCCACGGAAGGGCATATTGGCTCGTGGCCTATTCCACTGAAAGATTGGGTGGAGGAATCTGGCTGCATTCGGGGACGGTCCCCAGACAGAGGGCAGAAAGACAATTCCTCAAAAGTCAAGAAAGATCCCGGCACACGTATGGAAAATAGGAAACAATTGAAGAATGCTGTAATATATTTACAATCTTTTCTCTCCACACCACGACAAGGTAATTTTCCCTGCCTTCACTGCCCTCATTGCTCAAACATCATTAAAGGTTCCCAATTTACCCATCCCCGCACTGGTAAAGTTTTTCAGATTAAGGATTTTATTACCTGCGACACTTCCTATGTTGTTTATCTAATTAAATGCCCGTGCGGTCTCGGATATGTTGGGGAGACTACCCAGCATGTCCGGGACCGCATAGGAAAACACAAATCTACCATTCGATGCAAACTATCTATGTTACCCATTCCTCATCACTTTATCCAGTGCGGCCATACCATCTCTCAACTCCGTTTCCAGGTCCTAGAACACATCCCTCCGTTGCGACGCGGTGGTGACAGGGTGCGGATTCTTAAAAATAGAGAATCCTATTGGATCCACACGCTTAACACTCTGTCTCCCCACGGTCTCAATAGGTAATACAAATATCATTAATACATGGAGATTTGGGGTCCGCCTTACTCTTCCTATACCAATTCGGTGTGTCATTAAAACTCCCTCATGTGTACATGCACGTGTGTATATGCTATGCACGTGCATGTACACATGGGTGTGTATATAGGTGGGTATGTGTTTATCATATGCCCGTTATACCTTTAAACATTTATGTCCGGTTTGTTAGCTCATATCTTACCTTAAACTCTCCTATATATGATATTCTTTTTATATGCACATATTATCACTTAGTACTGTTATTATATTAGGCTCATGATTCGCATTATGTGTACCCTTTTTTCTTCTCTCTTTCATAGACGCGCTGATGTTTATCGCCGTCTCCATGGAGTCCTGGGTCTCTTACAACTCCGTTTTTTTCCCCTTCTTCACCGCGCATGCGCGCACTTCCGCGATCGATTGCGCACGCGCACTATGCGCTTCACCGTGCGTTCCATCACTAGGAAATTACTTCGTTAGTCCCACCTCTTTCTCTTTAAAAACTGAACCGCGATCTCTTCTCTTCACATTTCACCGCTGATCACCCTGGACACAGGTAGTACTACGCTGCTCTGCAGCATCTTCCATGGATCATTCCTTATAATGCGATCTTCATTTTTCTTTTTTTGGTTGTCTTTTTAGTTTTCCACTTAGCGGCACTATACCCCCTATCCTCCTGGATATTGCCACACTTGTCTTCAAACTCCTCCAGGTAATCTCTATTCCCTCTTGATATATAATATACATGTTTCTCTATTCCATGGATTGTTATGTCTTTCTATTTGGGGTTGCGTCACATATATTGATATTCCTCTTTGGTGATTATATGTGTATGGTCCTCATTCTTTAATGGATTTTTTTCTTCTTTCATCGTTATTTTCATATATAATTATTATCATTATTCTAATGGACTGGTTCTTGATATCTTCCACACAGGACAGTCTTTGCGATATTTCATATCAAGAACAATCTCAATCGATTGTATATACCAAATAGGTATCTTTTTCTGTTTTTTCTGTTTTTTTATCTACTGTAATGATCTGGCAAATTATGGTACTGATTTATTTCTTGTTTTGTGTTTTCTTTATACTCAGCCTCTATTTTGATGAAGGCAATAGTCGAAACGTCAATATTGAAATATTGGAAATAAATATATTACAGCATTCTTCAATTGTTTCCTATTTTCCATACGTGTGCCGGGATCTTTCTTGATTATTGACGTTGTTTTCCTGAGCACCTGGCAGTGAGCCAGACCATCTTTCAAAATTCCACAAAAGTAACACCAAAGGCCTGGGGGTGGTTGAAAGCGCCCAGGGCCACAACCTGCCACAGATCCCCTGTGAAAGGGGCAAGATACAACTGCGGTTAGCTCCCTTTGTTCAGGCCCTGTGGTGGAGGCCAAGACCAGCACAGCTACAACGGTCAAGGCTAGGAAGTCAGTCAGGAAAAGAGACACAGGAGGGGTGCACCGGTATTGACCTCTGAACTTCCCGGGATCGGCGGAGGCACCTGACAGTGGATCCCAGCATACTGTGGGCAACCAGTTTGCTAGCACCTGGACTCAAAAACAGTGAGTAAAAGACCTTAACTGCAAGCCCTGTGTCGTCTGATTCATCCTGCACCTCAACCACAGCACACAACACCATAGTTTCATAGTTTCATAGTTTTAAGGTTGAAGGGAGACTCTAAGTCCATCTAGTTCAACCCGTAGCCTAACATGTTGATCCAGAGGAAGGCAAAAAAAACCCCCCAATGTGTCAAATAAGCTCCAATGGGGAAAAAAATTCCTTCCTGACTCCACATACGGCAATCAGACTAGTTCCCTGGATCAACACCCTGTCATAAAATGTAATATACATAACTGGTAATATTATATTTTTCAAGAAAGGCATCCAGGCTCTGCTTAAATGTTAGTAGTGAATCACTCATTACAACATCATGCGGCAGAGAGTTCCATAGTCTCACTGCTCGTACAGTAAAGAATCCTCGTCTGTGGTTATGATTAAAACTTCTTTCCTCGAGACGTAGCGGATGCTCCCGTGTTCCAGTCGCAGGCCTAGGTGTAGAGAGATCTTTGGAAAGGTCTCTGTACTGTCCCCTCATATGTTTATACATTGTGATTAGATCCCCCCTAAGCCTTTGTTTTTCCAAACTAAATAACCCCAAGTTTAATAACCTGTTGTTACGTCCGGGTGGTGGAAACTCTGGACCGTACACCGGTTTCCCCTGAGGAGGCAGCCAGGCCGGTCACCCCGCCAGATGGTCCTGATGCACGGCAGCCTTAGCACTATTGGTAGCCAGACAGTCCGTAGAGGAGCAGGAAAGGTGTATGTTGCTGAACCCACGGAGTTCTGGACGGTGGTCCGGGTGACGAGGCTCAGGGTCCGAGGCCGGGTTGTAGGGTCAGGCGGAATCCGGAACCTGCTGAGCGATGGGGCGGGTCACCGAACGGAGCCAGGGACTGGAGACTGGCGGAGCTGCAGAGGTGGTGGAACATCCGCCGAAGTCACCGTCAGGGTCCAGGGATGGACTTGGTTCGGAGCGGCTGGCGTGGCAGGACAGGCTCTGCGAGACAGACAGGGTTAATACAGGGCAAAGCACAGGGTAAAGCAATACGGGGACCTGAACACTAGCTTGCTAAACACGTAGAACAGGCCCCGCCCACCAGGAAAGAGAAACCTAATATACCCTGTACCTGTCTATGCAATTTCCTGTTTCTGGGTGCTGGCCCTTTAAGAGAGGGTCAATGACCGCGCGCGCGCCCTAATGCGCATGCGCGAGGCCCGTGTGCCAGAAGCCAGTCCAGGAAGCGGTGAGGAGGAAGCAGGAGCGCCCGGCTGTGTGTCCCATGTCGCAGAGGAGCGCCGGGAGCGGGGAGCAGGACACAAGGAGGGTGCAGGCGCGGAGGACGGGACCAGAACCGGGGTGGTGAGCAGGGGACGCCGGCGGGAACCAGGGAGCGGGCCACGGGGACCGGAGAGCGGGGCCCGGGGAACGGGAAGCGTGACACCTGTCTTGAACCTACAAAGTACCAAAGGTTGCCCCGGGGTACCCGCTCTACCTGTGGAGAGCGAGCAACATCTCAGCTGCTATAACATCAGCTCCGGAGGTCCCTTCCAGCAGCTGTGGCCATAAAGAGCTGCAATTTACCACAGGTGGCGTCACGAATCTTTCATAAACTTTATTATAATCATCATCTCCCCAATTCCGCCACATTAACTGACTCCACCAGGGTCACGGAGTCGAGCCCCGCCACCGCTGACTACCCCGGACTAGTCCGGCCTGACACCGAGTCACCTAAGGCCCTGGGGTGGGCGAGTCATTTTTGGCGTCACGAACAGGATTTGAACAAGACCCGTTAACACGGGTGACGTGTGCCTTACAGAACTGTGCTTAAGAGACTGTGTTTTACTGTGTGGAAACTGACACCACCTTTTAAAACTGATGAGCGCGGGAAGAAAGAGTGGTGTGCCTGAAGAAAGAGCGCGATGATAAGCCCCGCCCTCTCCCTGTTCAGAAGAGGATTGAAAAATGGCACATAAAGAGACTGAAAGTCTGGCAAAGTGACCTTAGATGCCAGACAAGAATACTGCCAGAATGTACTGGATCGTAGGCGGAGGGATGCTGCCCGTGGTGGGCTGGGTGCCAGCTTGGCGCCAAGCGCTGGTACAGCCCCCAGCCCCGCCTCTGGAGTGGAGAAGGGTGCAGCCGAGAGAGTGTAGTCAAATACTCGAGTGGGAAGGACGCCAGCGAAATCCGGGAAGGAAGAATGGCAGAGTACTGGCGGCCAGGCACCCCGGGCAAGAAGAGCACTGACCCAGAGCTGAACCTCCTGCGGGGAGAAGTAGAGCTGCTAACCCGACGGTTGCGCAAACTCCAGGCGGAGATCGAGCGGCGGACAGACAAGGAGGCTGCATCGGGAAGCGACAGCGAGTGCCAGGCGGCGTCTGAAGTGGAGAGCCAGCAAGTCCAGGCAGCCACGACCGACCCGGGTAAGGGATACGTTACCCCCACCCGGCCGAGCCCAGGGCACAGTGAAGCGCCGCTGCCCAGTCCACCTGCAGGCCTGCAGGATGACACCGCCGACCCTGCCAAAGCTTGGCCCGCAACCGCCAGTCCCAGTGGCGAAGATTGTGCCCCTGACCGTGCGGACCCCGACCACCTAGTGGGTCCCTTACCCAGCCCTCCCACCGGCGTACCTGGTGCGTCCTCACCCGGAGTGGACTGGGACGCTGCACGGGTCTGCGACTGGGGACTGGTAGCTCCCATGATGCCTGTCTCAACCCCACTCGCAACAAGAATAGCATGCGAGCGGCAGCTCGAGCAGTACCGGTACGAAAGAGAACGCCGGGAGGAGAAAAGAAGGATCAAGGAGGCTGCCAACCTGGCCTCAAAAGATAGGATCTGGAGGTCCCGCAAAGCAAGCCATGGCCTGATCAGGAGGGGCCAAGTACTTGATTTTGATCTGGAACGGGGCTGGGGTTTCATTCGGGAACCCGGCCTGGGAAAAGATATATTTGTGTCCCGCCGGGACATAGAGGAACACTTAGAAAGGGGCCACCCAGGGCGTGATGTCCAGCCCCGCGACCTGTTGGAATACACCCGTTTAATGGGAAACCGAGGGTGGTACGTCCTGGACGTACATATACTCCGTGAGGAAGCAGCCCCGGTGGAACCAGCTTGCCGCAGCCCCACTCCAGTCAGCACCCATGACCAACAAACACAAACCGTGCTGACCGCTGCCTACCTGCTACCAGAAACAGGACCGGACCTGCAGCCCTACATGTAAGAAGAAGAACTCTCTGAACTGTAAATAGCCCCTTTTGCCCTGCTTTCTTTGCAAAGATGTCCCCTCTGCACCGCCCCTTCCCTTATTCTTTTTGAAGATGCCACCCTTCTTGAATCATCCTGCCCCTCATTCTTTTTGAAGAAGTCCCTACCCTCCCCTACTCTTTGTGTTTTACCAGGCCACTGAACTTGAAGTGGCCAGTGTGTAGCATGTAAAAAATATGTTGATAAATAACCAGGCCACTGAACGTTAGGTGGCTGGTATAATGTAGGTTAATGGACAACTGGGCCACTGGACTATGTGTGGCCAGGACTTTATTAATGTATATAGTTGCACCTGTTGTGCCCCCTACCAGAATTATGGTGGGAAAGTATCCTGCAGCACTTGTGCATTGGACAGAAAAAGTGCATCTAAGACTCTAAAGTTTGATTACCTGTTATGCAACGTTCAAGTGAAAGTGCCTCCCATAAAGGGATTAAAAGTTTATTCTTATTTTAGCATTACAAAATTTTGCAGTTAACACCACTGTATTTTTGTTTCAGCCCGCGGACGTGCTGGGATTGCTGTGGGGGAGTGTGGCGCCCCGGAGGCTTCCGTCGCCACAGAGATATTGCACCTCAGCCAGAGGTGTGATATCCCATCCTGGGTAAGAATGGGGTCACCTACCGGTCCACAAACTAAACTTCCACACACCAATTGGTAGGCATACACTAGGTCAGGGATAGTGGCAGCAACCCCCATAGATGTATTCATGGGGCCATAAGTCCCATTTCTGGTCCCAATAGTGTGGGTGGGGCCTAGTCAGTGGGTGTGTGGGGGGAGTCAGAAAGTGTGAGTAGACAAGGGAACCAGGAAGTTCAAGTTCAGTCTAGTCTGAGAGAGACAGAGGGAGGAGGAGAGGGAGGTAGATACCTCAGGAGAGTGAAGGAGAAAAGTCTGAAGAGAAAGTGACAGAAGGAAGTTCCTGGTGGAGATCCTGGGGTCTAGTTAGGCCCAGGTAACACCGAGAAAGAAGGGATCCCAGGGCCACGGAAGGGCATATTGGCTCGTGGCCTGTTCCACTGAAAGATCGGGTGGAGGAATCTGGCTGCATTCGGGGACAGTCCCCAGACAGAGGGCAGAAAGACAATTCCTCAAAAGTAACACCGAAGGTCCGGGGGTGGTTGCAAGCGCCCAGGGCCACAACCTGCCACAGATCCCCTGTGAAGGGGGCAAGATACAACTGTGGGTAGCTCCCTTTGTTCAGGCCATGTGGTGGAGGCCAAGACCAGCACAGCTACAACGGTCAAGGCTAGGAAGTCAGTCAGGAAAAGAGACACAGGAGGGGTGCACTGGTATTGACCTCTGAACAACCCGGGATCGGCGGAGGCACCGTACAGTGGATCCCAGCATACTATGGGCAACCGGTTTGCTAGCACCTGGACTCAAAAACAGTGAGTAAAAGACCTTAACTGCAAGCCCTGTGTCGTCTGATTCATCCTGCACCTCAGCCACAGCACACAACACCATAGAACCTACAAAGTACCAAAGGTTGCCCCGGGGTACCCGCTATACCTGTGGAGAGCAAGCAACATCTCAGCTGCTATAACATCAGCCTCGGAGGTCCCTCCCAGCAGCTGCGGCCATAAAGAGCTGTAATTTACCACAGGTGGCGTCACGAATCTTTCATAAACTTTCTAATAATCCTCATCTCCCCAATACCGTCACATTAACTGACTCCACCAGGGTCAAGGAGTCGGGCTCCGCCATCGCTGACTACCCCAGACTAGTCCGGCCCGACACTGAGTCACCTAAGGCCCTGGGGTGGGCGAGTCATTTACGTCCCGCTCATCTCCGCCCCCTCCTCATCTATTGACTGCCTGCCGTGTGACGTCACTGTGACGCCGCACGACCCGCCCCCTTAAGAAGGAGGCGGGTCGCCGGCCAGAGCGATGTCGCAGGGGAGGTAAGTGCGTGTGAAGCTGCCGTAGCGATAATGTTCGCTACGGCAGCTATCACAAGATATCGCATGTGCGACGGGGGCGGGTACTATTGCGCTCGGCATCGCTATCATCGGCTAGCGATGTCGCAGGGTGAAAAGTACCCCTAAGGCTCCAAATCTCACAATCTACTACAACTTTGAATGTAAGAGACAATCAGTTTGGCTTTATCATACATAAATTTGACTTGGAACTATTTAGCATATGATTAGTTATGCTGTCATGCCACTTCTTTGTTACTGTTTTGCTCCTGGTGGTGGAAAAATATTTTTCCTGTTGTGAGGCAGTGACAGGGGTAATATTTGAAGACCGATATGTGTCCCCCAGAATGTGTCTGGAAACCCTCTGAGTTTGCTATAGCTATTACGGGGAGTATAGCACAAAGGGTAACAGGGAGACAGATCCCTCCTCCCAGTCCAGGTTTTGTAGCAATCCTCATGTCCAGCATTTTCGTTTAAATCTGGCAGAGCACATCAGGGTGTGTCTCAGTTGAGAGCCAGGCTTGTGGAAGCTACACATGCTGTGTGAGTGGAGCTGGCTCTGTGTGGAGTGAACACAGGCCAAGAGTGTGAGCCTAGGAGAACCCTAAGGTAACAAGACTTTTGATACAAAGAATTTGTCTATATGCACCGGCTGTGATCCGGAAGAAACTTTGACTGTGGGAAATTGGATCTATTTATGCTGCAACAATAAATAGACTGTTGGTTTGAACACGCTGCTGCCTCACTGCCTCACGTTTTTGCCCAAGCAACGCTGCTACCTCACATTATGGTGGAGAATGCGGGCATGGCAGCCTGGTTGCTAAGGGCAATGGCCTAGGAGGTACTTCCCCGAAAAAAAAAAAAATAATTTTTTTTTTACTGACTGTTTGCAGTGGATCGGCGGGTCCACGAATCTTGCGGGCATTGCAGCCTGGTTGCTAGGGGCAACAACCCAGTTTTCACATGTTTATGATCAAGCCTGCAAAGTTACAGTTTAACTCAGCAGCCACCATGGAGGATCTTGTAAAGCAGCTGGCCCAGTCTAGTGCTCAACTACAGCAGGCTTTTGCACAAACCAGTGCACAACAGCAACAGGCTAATGCTCACCAGCAACAGGCTAATGTTCAGCAGCAAGAAACCAATGCCCAGCTGCAGCGGGCGTTAGTTCAGCAACAGGAGACAAACAGCTTGTTGACTCAGCAGCTTGCGGCTCTGCGAGATGCACTCCCAGCGGTAACTCCAGGTCATCCAGTCCCTCCTGCGGCTCAGGACAGAGTAAACACGGCACTTACGAAGATGAGTGCAGAGGACGACCCAGAAGCTTTTCTCTCCGTGTTTGAGAGGACCGCTGAGCGAGAGAAATTGTCTATCGACCGTTGGACTGATGTCGTGGCCCCATTCTTGGTAGGTGAACCCAAAAAGCCTACCTGGATCTCAGTACAGAGGATGCCAAGGACTACGGCACACTGAAAGGTGAGATCCTTGCACGAATGGGCGTTAACACTTATCTCCGGGCCCAGCAAGTGAATCAGTGGTCCTTTGTGGAGGCAAAACCTGCACGCTCACAGGCCCATGTCTTACTGGACCTTGTGAAAAAATGGCTCCAGCCGGAGACCATGAACCCTGGACAGATGATTGAGCGGGTGGTGATTGAACGGTTTGTGCGGACTTTGCCAGCCCCCATTCAACGGTGGGTGGGCCAGGGGGATCCCGGTACCCTAGACCAACTAGTGAATTTGGTGGAACGCTACACAGCTACCCAGGAGTTGGTCCGGGACTCTGCTTCACGGTGGGCACTCCGTAGGGATATGCCCCCTTCACAGTTGGTGAAAGATTCCCATCCCTCCTCGGGTGCTGCCCCGTCTTCAGCCCTGGCAGAGAGTAAACCCCAGACTAAGGTCATCTGGAGTCCCGGTTCCCCAAAGTTGGACACCCGAAACAGGGACACCTCTGCTGTTATGTGCTGGCGGTGCCATCAGCTGGGGCATATGATGGCACAGTGCCCACTCACATCAGAACCCATGGACTGCCGGTACGCTCGCCGGGAATCAATGTATGACCATACTGTTTGTGCCGTAAGTACTGTTACTATGGGGGAGGAGCCCCATCTCTGCACAGTACGTGTTAATGGCTATACAGCAGAGGCTTTGTTGGACTCAGGAAGTGTACTGACTCTTGTACATGCCTCCTTGGTCTCCGGGGAAAACCCCACGGGACATAACGTAGGGGTACTTTGTATACATGGAGACCTACGTGAATACCCTATGGAAAGGGTCACTATTGCTACCTCATGTGGAGAGGTTCAACATGAAGTGGGGGTGATGAAAAGTCTTCCATATGATGTTATTTTGGGGAGAGACTTGCCCCTGTTCTGGGCATTATGTGGGAGGCGACCCAGCCCTCCGAGGTGTATGATAGAACCAGGCCCTGAGCCGGACAATCCCGAGGGGATACCTGCCATAGGGGTCTCCAGTATAGGGAAAGAGTGTAACCCTGCTAGGTTCCCCCTAGAGGTAATGGCAGGAGAAGTTGAGCCACCCGAGGCAATCCCAGAGTTGAACGTGTCTCCAGATAATTTTGGAACAGCACAGCTCCGGGACCCCACATTGGCTCCAGGATGTGGAAATGTACAGGTAATTGATGGGGTTCCCCAGCGGCCTGGTGCCAAGCTGGAAACTCCCTACATGGCTCTAAAGCGAAAGTTGCTCTATCGGGTTGATAAAATCCGGGGGGAAATAGTGGAACAGTTGGTGGTCCCTCAGCCGTACCGCCGTCAGGCCTTGGAATTGGCACATAACCACCTGATGAGTGGGCACCTAGGTGAAGAGAAAACGCGTGAACGCATGTTTCAGCGGTTTTACTGGCCTGGGGTCGCCACAGAAATTAAGAGGTTCTGTGAGTCCTGCCCTGTTTGTCAGTTGACCGCACCCACGCACCGTTTCCGTAGTCCTCTGATACCTTTACCCATTATAGAGGTGCCTTTTGAGCGGATTGCTATGGATCTGATCGGACCCATTGTAAAATCAGTCCGTGGTCACCAGCACATCCTGGTAGTGATGGATTACGCGACGCGTTATCCGGAGGCCGTTCCACTACGTCATGCCTCGGTGAAGCTTATTGCTCGGGAGTTGTTTGCTATGTTCTGTCACGTGGGGTTACCCAAAGAAATCCTGACCGATCAGGGCACTTCCTTTATGTCTAAAATTACGAAGGAACTGTGCAAACTCCTTCAGATCAAGCAGCTACGCACGTCAGTTTACCATCCCGAGACCGATGGTCTAGTGGAACGTTTCAATAAAACTCTGAAGGCTATGTTGAAAAAGGTAGTCTCCAAAGAGGGGAAAGATTGGGACATATTATTGCCCTATTTAATGTTCGCTATCCGTGAGGTCCCACAATCTTCCACCGGGTTTTTGCCATTTGAGTTACTGTATGGCAGGCATCCGCGGGGACTGATGGATATTGTTAAAGAAACTTGGGAACAGTAGCCCACCCCTCACAAAAGCACGGTGGAATACATTATGGGTATGCAGGATCGTATCACGGCAGTAATGCCCATTGTTAAAGAGCATTTGCTGGATGCTCAGGCGGCCCAAAGTACTCAGTATAATAGAAAGGCCTCCGTCAGGTCTTTTAAACCGGGGGATCGTGTCTTAGTCCTAATACCTACCGCAGAAAGTAAGTTCTTAGCCAAATGGCAAGGTCCCTATGAGATCCGGGAGAAAGTAGGGGAAGTAAATAGTGATGAGCGAGCATGCTTGTTACTACTCGGTACTCGCACGAGTATCACTGTACTCGGGCTACTCGGCGGGTACCGAGTAATTTTGCAATACTCGTGCTTTACTCGTGGTCTTCATTTCTGCATGTTGGCGCTCTTTTGAGAGCCAGCCCTCATGCAGGGATTGGCTGGCAGACCACTGCAATGCCACAGCCCTGTTAGTTGTGGAATTGCAGTGATTGGCTGGCCTGCACAGCGTGACCGAGCCTTTATACCGGCCGGCGCGCTGTGCTCTGTACACAGCCATCTCATATTCCCTGCTTTCCACGCCCACAGGCGCCTATGATTGGTTGCAGTGAGACACGCCCCCACGCTGAGTGACAGGTGTCACACTGCACCCAATCACAGCAGCCGGTGGGCGGGTCTATACTGTGCAGTAAAATAAATAAATAAATAATTAAAAAAAACGGCGTGCGGTCCCCCCAATTTTAATACCAGCCAGATAAAGCCATACAGCTGAAGGCTGGTATTCTCAGGATGGGGAGCTCCACGTTATGGGGAGCCCCCCACCCTAACAATATCAGTCAGCAGCTGCCCAGAATTGCCGCATACATTATATGCGACAGTTCTGGGGCTGTACCCGGCTCTTCCCGATTTACCCTAGTGCGTTGGCAAATCGGGGTAATAAGGAGTTAATGGCAGCCCATAGCTGCCACTAAATCCTAGATTAATCATGTCAGGCGTCTCCCCGAGATTCCTTCCATGATTAATCTGTAAATTACAGTTAAAAAACACACACACCCAAAAAATCCTTTATTAGAAATAAAAAACACTAACAAAGTCCCTCATTACCAATTTATTAACCCCGACAAACCCTCCATGTCCGGCGTACTCCACGGACTCCGGCGTCGCGTCCAGCTCTGCTGCATGGAAGTGACAGGAGCTGCAGAAGACACCGCCGCTCCGGTCACCTCCACGCAGCTAATGAAGGGAATAGCGCGATCAGCTGCTGTCAGTCAGGTAACTCCCGGCCACCGCTGGATCCAGCGGTGGCCGCGATTAACCTCAGTGACAGCAGCTGATCGCTATACTCACCTCAGTTGGTGCATGGAGCTGACTGGAGCGGCGGTGAGTAGCGCGATCAGCTGAGCTGTCACTGAGGTTACCCGCGGCCACCGCTGCATCCACCGCTGGATCCAGGTAACCTCAGTGACAGCTCAGCTGATCGCTATACTCATCTCATTAGCTGCGTGGAGGTGACCGGAGCGGCGGTGTATTCTGCAGCTCCTGTCACTTCCATGCAGCAGAGCTGGACGCGACGCTGGAGGACTGTGGAGTACGCCGGACATGGAGGGTTTGTCGGGGTTAATAAATTGGTAATGAGGGACTTTGTTAGTGTTTTTTATTTCTAATAAAGGATTTTTCGGGTGTGTGTGTTTTTTAACTGTAATTTACAGATTAATCATGGAAGGAATCTCGGGGAGACACCTGACATGATTAATCTAGGATTTAGTGGCAGCTATGGGCTGCCATTAACTCCTTATTACCCCGATTTGCCAACGCACTAGGGTAAATCGGGAAGAGCCGGGTACAGCCCCAGAACTGTCGCATATAATGTATGCGGCAATTCTGGGCGGCTGCTGACTGATATTGTTAGGGTGGGGGGCTCCCCATAACGTGGAGCTCCCCATCCTGAGAATACCAGCCTTCAGCCGTATGGCTTTATCTGGCTGGTATTAAAATTGGGGGGACCGCACGCCGTTTTTTTAAATTATTTAATTATTTATTTCACTGCACAGTATACACACACCGGCTGCTGTGATTGGGTGCAGTGAGACACCTGTCACTCAGTGTGGGAGCGTGTCTCACTGCAACCAATCATAGGCGCCGAAAAGCAGGACAGCAGGGAATAGGAGATTGATTAATGAGCGGCCGGCTTTTTCAAAAGAGGAAAAGCCACCGGAGTTTGAACAGCTGTGCAGCGCCGCGGCAGTGATCGGGGAACGGTAAGTAAGAGAGAGGGGGGGAACTGACCGACAGACTGTGAGAGGGGGACAGACAAGACAGAGAGAGACAGACCGACGGACTGAGGGAGATAGAATAAAAAAAAAAAAATGACCGACATCGCTAGTAAAAAGCACAAAACGTGCGTTTTGGACATCGGAGTGCCACACAAGGTTTTCATGTAAAATCTTTCATGTATTAATCTCAAAAAGTAACATACACCAGCTCTATCTCACTATTGGGTATGTGCCCTTAACATTTCCGCCATGAAAATTCATTTTGGTGTCATTTTGGAAGGTTTTCTGGTGAGTCCGTAAAAATGGCGTAAAACGCGGACAAAATTGTTCACAGCTGTGACTTTTGAGTGATAAATGCTTCAAGGGGTCTTCCCCATGCTGATGCCATGTCATTTGAGCACTCTTCTGAGACTTTTGTGACATTTTTAGGGTTTCTACATGCTGCCGGGGGGTCATTTCACAAAAATACTCGGGTCTCCCATAGGATAACATTGGGCTCGGTGCTCGGGCCGAGTACACGAGTATCTTGGGAGGCTCGGCCCGAGCTTCGAGCACCCGAGCTTTTTAGTACTCGCTCATCACTAGAAGTAAACTATAAGGTGTATCAACCAGGTAGAAGAAAACCAGAGTAAATATACCATGTAAACCTGCTAAAGGCGTGGAAAGACAGAGAATGTATGGTGACTGACGTAACGTTGGACCTAACCTTTTCAGGTGCCTTGACATCAACCAAGGAGGAGTCCCCTGATGATGAATCGGGAGTAAGGATAGGGAATTCTCTCTCAAAACAGCAGAGACGGGAGTCTCGGAGGTTAGTGCAGCGGAATACGGATGTGTTCTCAAGCCTACCCGGCCAAACAACCGTAATACACCATGATATTATCAGCCCCAAGTAACGGTACGCGTGAGGCCATACCGGGTACCAGAGGCTCGTAGGCAAGCCATTGCGGAGGAGGTAAAAAAGATGCTCCAACTGGGGGTTATTGAAAAATCCACGAGCGAATGGGCCAGTCCCATTATGCTGATCCCGAAACCAGACGGTTCTTTAAGATTCTGTAATGACTTCCGAAAGTTAAATGAGGTTTTGAAATTTGATATGTATCCCATGCCCAGGGTCGATGAGCTGATAGAGAGACTGGGACGGGCCCAGTACTTCACGACTCTTGATCTCACTAAAGGTTACTGGCAGGTGCCGCTGACAGAGGCGGCAAAAGAAAAGACCGCTTTTGTCACGCCAGGGGGGCTCTATCACTATGTCGTCTTGCCATTGGGTTTACATGGGGCTCCGGCCACATTTCAGAGGTTAATGGACATAGTGTTAGAACCCCATCAACTGTATGCCTCCGCATATTTGGATGACATCATCATCTATAGCAGTGACTGGAGCACCCACTTATCTCAGGAACAAGCGGTAGTGGATTCGCTCAGAGCTGCTGGTCTGACAGCGAATCCAAACAAGTGTGCTATGGGTCTCAAAGAAGCCCGTTACTTGGGGTATGTGATAGGCCAAGGGGTTATCAAGCCACAAGTAAACAAAATCAAAGCCATTCAAAACTGGCCTCGTCCCCTTACCACAAAACAGGTAAGAGCCTTTCTGGGTATAATGGGGTATTACCGACGAATCATACCCAATTTTGCTGGAAGGTCGGCGCCTTTGACCGATCTCTTAAAAGGGAAGAAGTCGGTCATGGTCCACTGGAATACACAGACAGAGGAAGTCTTTCAGGCTCTAAAGGTAGTCCTATGTGGTCAGCCTGTCCTTGTCAACCCTGACTTTCAAAAGGAGTTTATAGTACAGGCAGATGCCTCTGAGGTGGGTCTGGGTGCAGTTCTGTCCCAGGAGGTAGATGGAGAAGAGCATCCGGTCACCTATTTGAGTAGAAAACTCACCCCGGCAGAGAACTATAGCATAGTGGAGAAGGAGTGCCTGGCCATCAAATGGGCTCTGGAATCCCTACGCTACTACCTGCTGGGGCGACACTTTCGCCTGGTGACAGACCACTCCCCTTTGGTCTGGATGTGGAATGCTAAGGAGAGAAATGCTAGAGTCACCAGGTGGTTTCTCTCCTTGCAGAACTTTCACTTTTCTGTGGAACACCGGGCTGGTAGGTTGCAGGGCAATGCGGATGCCCTGTCCAGAGGTCCCTGTATGTTGGCAAAAGTTCAACCCCGCCCGTTTGAACTGAGGGGGGGGATATGTGAGGCAGTGACAGGGGTAATATTTGAAGACCGCTATGTGTCCCCCAGAATGTGTCTGGAAACCCTCTGAGTTTGCTATAGCTATTACGGGGAGTATAGGACAAAGGGTAACAGGGAGACAGATCCCTCCTCCCAGTCCAGGTTTTGTAGCAATCCTCATGTCCAGCATTTTCGTTTAATTCTGGCAGAGCACATCAGGATGTGTCTCAGTTGAGAGCCAGGCTTGTGGAAGCTACACATGCTGTGTGAGTGGAGCTGGCTCTGTGTGGAGTGAACACAGGCCAAGAGTGTGAGCCTAGGAGAACCCTAAGGTAACAAGACTTTTGATACAAAGGATTTGTCTATATGCACCGGCTGTGCTCTGGAAGAAACTTTGACTGTGGGAAATTGGATCTATTTATGCTGCAACAATAAATAGACTGTTGGTTTGAACACGCTGCTGCCTCACTGCCTCACGTTTTTGCCCAAGCAACGCTGCTACCTCACACTGTATACTACAAATTACAACTTGTTCTCACATTCCATAATAGCTCAGTGTGTCATTAGGTTGATTCCCAAGCGAAAAGTCACTGGTGTGAATCAAGAAGCCATGAAGATTTCCCAAGAAAAGAGAAACAGCATCATCCAGCTCATTGATAACTGCCTCTCAGCCAAAATGCATCATGTGAGTGCCATGACAGTTGGAAGACTATGAAATGAATTCCATTCAAAAGCCAAGAGATATCAGAGTCAGCAAGTTGGCGCATCACAAGGTCTATCGGTTCTGGCACAAGAAACATGGCAGTGGAGATGGCTTGTATGCTTGATAATGTACCGCCCCCGTGCCAGCAGCCGGGCTGCTGTTGCTGCTCGGATCCGGATCCGCGGTGGTTCGAGGGGTCTCCGGACCTGGGGGTCGCGCGGCCACTCTATTAAAAAGGGGGGAGATATGTACAGGTTTTTTTTGGAAAGTTTGTGACGCCACCCACAGTGCGTGGTAATGTGAGGGACCACCGCTGCTGGTGACGATGGTGTGGCAGCCTGATGTTTAACCCCTCCGTGGGTAGGGGGTTTGTGTCCCGGGGCCCGTTGATGCTGGGATGGTATTTGGGTGCTATTGGGGATAGGAACAGGGATTTTCAATATACTCACTCAGTCCCGAAATAACTACACCGACAGCTTGTACACCAGAATTCTGAGCACCACTGCATCTTGTAGGGAGCACGCTTGGATCTGTGCCCTTGGTGTTGCTGTTAGCCCGTGGCCCTGTCCCTGGCACCTTCGTCTCTGTTGGACCCGTGGGTATAAAACTGTTTGGGTCCCGCTCACCTGTATGGCTAGCTGAGTGAGCTTGCTCTCAGGGTTCACGCGTAGAATTTCTTTGGACTGTAGTGGGAAAGTCCTATCCCATCGGTGCGCTAGTACCCCAATTTTGGAGCGGGTTGGGGATGACATTTGAAGTCTTCTCCCGATCAGGTAAATTACCGGAACGCGTGAAGCTACTTTCCGGCCTGGTGTCCACGTACCTCGTCGTGCCCTGGCCCCTTCCCGATGATAGCTCAAGGCTGCCAGCCGCCCTCCTCGGCAGACGGTGCCCCTTGACACTGTCCCCTGCGACCGGGGTTCCAGCTCCTACCAGGCCCAGACCATCGTTTGCCACCTAGTACACAGGAGCTCTCCTCCGTGACCTTTCCCTCTCAGAGAGTCACTTCACCTCCTCCGCTCAACTCCACTCCTCCAAATCTACTTTTGCTCAACTGACACTTTCTTCACTTTCCCTCACCAACCCCCCATGTGGGTGGCCCTATTCCCTTCAGGCCCCCCAATGGTGTGTCTGCTGGGTTCAGTGTAAAGTGTTCCTAGGATTTTGATTGGCTAAGCTGTTAGCAAAACCAAAGGACCAGGATCCATAATCAAGGAGGGTGGATACTGTGCAGAAGGGCAGATTGCACAATACCCTATGACGACCTGATAGGCCAGGGCGTCACATTTCCCCTTGGTTAAACGTAGCTCATCCGCGAGCTACAGGACGCCAGAGGTTTATTTTTGTGTTGCTTAAACTGGAAAAATGAAAACATAAGTTAACACATTTTTATTCAACGGGTCCATCCCACACAGGGGAGGCAATGCACTTAACGTTACTAAAATCCTACTATACTAAGAGTTCGTCGCCCAACGGTGGGACGCTACCGGTTTTTATGGTAACGGAGGCTCCACCTTCCCCATTGCAGCTCCTTCCTGCGACAGTCCAGTCCCAACGTCCCGGATCCCAGTAACCCGCCACACAAACAACCTGTTCCCCCTGGAAACCTAAGGTGGGTCCTTGACCGGGTTAAGGTCCCGAGTGTTGTAATTTTGACGACTCTGGCTGGGAGAGGAGGTGCAACTATTATACAAGACACAAGTTTGTGTTGGACACGGCAGTCCTCTGACCGTGGTCCATTTTTACTTAATATATATAAAAACTGAACGGAGTCCATGTACCGGGTGTACACATTTTGACAATCTTCTAGCAAATCTGGTAACTTTCACTCTTTTCATTAAAACTGGTTGATTTACTAACATTTCCTATATGAAAAATAATAAACTATGGAAAATAATAAACAAAAACACAGATACCTAACATTCTATGGCATCACAACTACTGGTACTGTATATTTAACACTCTAGTAATAGATTGTCAGGCCCGTAGCCATGCTTCTTTGCAACAACATGCTACTGACGCCGACACATACCCTTCCTCAAACATTACATGCTTGGTTACCTCCAGGGCATACCAGCCCCACTTTCTGCAATTCCGGGTATAGGTAACCATCTCCTCAGGCTGAAGGTTACACTCTGGATGGCCCCATGGAAGGTGCTGCGCCACATCTCGTCGAGACACATGCACTCCCGCTGCGAGGCCAGCTTCGCGGATGAACCCCCATCACTACTCAAACTACCAAACTGCTCCACAAGACCACGGCACCGCGGCCCTTTCACTCGGGAAGCAGCGCTCCTTATCTGCTCCTTTTCTTCTCGATCACAGGCGGCAAGCTCCCGTCGTCGCCGGTCTTGGGTTGCAACTTCGGATTGTAGCTGGTATTGCTGTCGTTCCCAGTAGGGGGCATCAGTGTCCGGCCTCCGCTCCCTATCTGGTTCTGGCTTTATCTGAACTCTGGAGGCCCCAACAGCCGTCGGGATGCCACGTGGTAACGGAACAGGCAGACATCTTGGTTCCGCTCCTTCTGGTGTAGACAGATGAACTGACTGCTCCGCAGCCAGGGTTGCAGGGTCCGGGTGCTCCACCTCTGAAGATGCGCCTGGTGATGCGGCCGGGTCTGGTCTGGCCGGTCTCTATGGGACCGTTGCCATGGCTGGAATGAGGGCCTTGCTCTGGTTCTCTGCAGCTGGAGACTCTGATAGACATACTGAAGGTTCCGCTGCCGGGGTTGGTGGGGGCAGTTCGGCATCTGCCAAGGATGGGGTATCTGTTAGTGGAGTGCTCACCACGAGCGGGGACGATCCGGATCCCTCAGCCACTTTGGCCGAATTTGTGCAATCAGCAGGGACTGGGTAACCGCTTACCCTCTCTTCACGTGGGATTTCAATCTAACGGACTTGCACCGCCACCGCCAGGCTCCTCATCTCTTCCCTCCAGTGATTCAGAATGAAGAGGAATTGCGTCCGCATCCTGCGGCACAGCTGCTCTCTTTCCTCCTCTATCCATGCCGCGATCCCGGAGAAAGAACACTCCGGGGACCAGTCTCGCTCCGCCATCTTGCCACTGCGTCTTCCAGGAACATTGTGACAGAGTCCTGGCGTCCCTGCTCCACTTCCGCTAGTAACATATTCTGACCCGCCCCCTCGGTCTTTTCGCAGCACTCTCTTGCTGACCGTGGCCCTCTGGGAACTTCCAGTTCCGGCCTCTTCAGGAAGACGAGGGGTGGGGCTTAATCTCCACGTGCTTTCTCGGAGAAGATGGAGTTTTGGCGCGAAAAAATGGCGGAAAATGGCGGAATTGGCGGGAAACAGAATCTTGACTCACTGTCTTCGGCTTTCAAGGCGCATGTCACCCAGGTAAGTGGGTCCTGCTCGTATCCTGTTCATGACGCCAGGTTTTTCGAGGTGTACCTTCCCCGTGCCAGCAGCCGGGCTGCTGCTACTGCTCGGATATGGATCCGCGGTGGCTCAAGGGGTCTCCGGACCCGGGGGTCGCTTGGCCACTCGATTAAAAAGGGGTGAGATATGTACAGGTTTTTTTTGGAAAGTTTGTGACGCCACCCACGGTGCGTGGTAATGTGAGGGACCACCGCTGCCGTTGAGGAGCCTAGTGGCGATGGTGTGGCAGCCTGATGTTTAACCCCTCCGTGGGTAGGGGGTTTGTGTCCTGGGGACCGTTGATGCTGGGATGGTATTTGGGTGCTATTGGGGATAGGAACAGGGATTTTCAATGTACTCACTCAGTCCCAGAATAACTACACCGACAGCTTGTAAACCAGAATTCTGAGCACCACTGCAGCTTCTAGGGAGCACGCTTGGATCTGTGCCCTTGGTGTTGCTGTTATCCTGTGGCCCTGTCCTTGGCACCTTCGTCTCTGTTGGACCCGTGGGTATGAAACTCTTCGGGTCCCGCTCACCCGTATGGCTAACGGAGTGAGCTTGCTCTCAGGGTTCACGCGTAGGATTTCTTTGGACTGTAGTGGGAAAGTCCTATCCCATCGGTGCGCTAGTACCCCAATTTTGGAGCGGGTTGGGGATGACACTTGAAGTCTTCACCCCCGTCGGGTAAGTTACCGGAACGTGTGAAGCTACTTTTCGGCCTGGGGTCCACGTACCCCGTCATGCCCTGGCCCCTGCCCAGTGATAGCTCAAGGCCGCTGGCCCCCCTCCTTGGCAGTCCGTGCCCCTTGACACTGTCCCCTGCGACCGGGGTTCCAGCTCCTACCAGGCCCAGACCAACGTCTGCCACCTAGTACACAGAAGCTCTCCTCCGTGACCTCTCCCTCTCAGAGAGTCACTTCACCTCCTCTGCTCAACTCCACTCCACCAACTCTACTTTTGCTCAACTGACACTTTCTTCACTTTCCCTCACCAACCCCCCATGTGGGCGACCCTATTCCCTTTAGGCCCCCCAATGATGTGTTTGGTGGGTTCAATGTAAAGTGTTCCTAGGATTTTGATTGGCTAAGCTGTTAGCAACACCAAAGGACCAGGATCCGTAATCAAGGAGCGTGGATATGTGCAGAAGGGCAGATTGCACAATACCCTGTGATGATCTGATAAGCCAGGGCGTCACAATAATAGGGAGATCAAAGACATTTATACAAGCACCATGTAATGCATGTTGCACAAGTCTGGAATGGGAGCATGAAAAAGAGTGAAGAAGCTTCAACTTCAATATCATTATAAGAAGGGTTGATTCAAGCTTGCAAAAAGGTAAGACAAGTGGACAATAGAAGATTGTAAATGGGTGATTTGGAGCAACGAGATGAACGTTAAAGAAGTTGTCTGTCATAAACTCCAACATTATTTTAAACTAATCTATGCTGTATTGTCATCTAAAACATTCCTACGTTATTCTTTTTTGTTTCTAACTTTTGTTCCTCTTGAATTATCACTTTACTCTCTGTGGACTCTTTATTTACCTGCAGCTCAAGCAAACTTGACTTTTTCCTTTCTTTGGTTGCCAAACCTCACAGTTAGAACCGGCCCCGCCCTCTGCATACTCATTGGCTGTCAGTATTCTGCTCAGTACTGATTTCTCCAGCATTGGAAATACAGAGCAGTGATCTGTGACAGCACAATCACCTCACATCACATCCACTGCACATATAATGTAGTAATGTGCCCATCCTTGTCCCCATAATATAGTAATGTGCCCCATCCTTGTGGCCATCCTGTAGTATTGCGCCCATCCTATAGTAAGGTGCCCCATCCTTGTGCCCATCGTATAGTATTGTGCCCCGTACTTCTGCTCATTCTGTAGTAATGTCTGCTTTCCTGGTCCTCTTTTTATAGTAATGTCCGCTTTCCTGCTCATCCGGTAGTAATGTCCTCTTTCCTGGTTGTCTTCTTATAGTAATGTCCCCTTTCCTGGTCCTCCTCTTGTAGTAATGTCCCCTTTCCTGGTCCTTTTCTTATAGTTATGTCCCCTTTCCTGGTCCTCTTCTTATAGTAATGTGCCCTTTCCTGGTCATCTTTTTCTAGTAATGTCCCCTTTCCCGGTCCTCTTCTTATAGTAATGTCCCCTTTCCTGGTCCTCTTCTTATAATAATTTTCCCTTTCCTGGTCATCTTCTTGTAGTAATATCCCCTTTTCTTGGGGTCCTCTTCTTGTAGCAATGCTCCGTCCTGTAGTAATGTCCCATATTGTGCCATTCTTCACACACACAAAAAATCCCCAAAGACAAGTTCTTTTCACCTGTCTTTGTTTCCTCGGTGGCCTGTTTCCTGCTTCTTGAATGCTGCTGGTGAAGTGGCCGCCGCTGACAGTGCTTTATATCAGAGGACAGTTTCCCGGGTGCTGCGCAGGGACTAGCTCTCTATACAGCTTTTCCAGTGATCAGCTGCTGACCTCTAATTGGCCGGTGACTGATCATTGCAATAGTTGTATACAGAGCTCATCCCTGCACAGCGCCTGGAAATCTGTCTTCTGATATAAAGCTCTGTCACTGCACAGGCAGTGATCAGCAAGGGGGCCAAAAGCCTGTGCGCCGCAAGCAGCACCAAGGGCCGCGGCTGACAGCACTTAATATCAGAAGACAGATTCACAGGCGCTGCACAAGGACAAACTCTCTATACAGCTTTTCCAGGGATCTGCTGCTACCTCTGATTGGCCGGCGGCTGATCAGTGTAGTAGCTGTCTACAGAGCTTGCAGTACCCGAGAATCTGTCATCTGATATAAAGTGCTGACTGCGCGGCCCCAGCACAGGCAACTATCAGCAAGAGGTCTTCGGGCCTGCTCGCCGCAAGCAGCATCAGAAGCTGCATGCGGTCTACAGGCAGAGTCTTTCAGACCACTACACTACAGGATATGTGGGAGGGTTTGGGGAAGGGGAGCAGGGACTCCATGCACTGTACCCGCCCAGCAGGGCGGCAACATGAAGTCTGCTGTGTTGCCCATCAACAAGGTCCTGTCCCTGTCGACGTGATATCACAGGAAGCAGCAAAATCCTGGCAGGAGCGATCACATGACTACTCTGAGCTGGGGAAGAGGGGCTGACAGCAGGGCAGGTAGGGTAATTGCTATCTATTTACCTGCCCTTATGTAGCCCAATAGTGAAATGGAAAAAAAGGAAAAATAAGCCGGATAACCCCTTTAGTAGACTAGGCTCTGATGGGTTCAAATGGGTCTGGAGGAAAAGAGGTAACAGACTGTGAAATTGAAGAACTATCAAGTTCGGTGGAGGAATTCTGATGATACTAGGTTATTTCACAGCTAAAGGCATTGGATAATTTACCAGGAACAATGATGATCTCAATGCTGAGCTATATATGAGTGTAGTGTCGCGGGTGGGGGCGCAGACCACGTCAGGGGGCTACTCGAGGCGCTCGGATCCAGGATCGTGGCTGGGGCTCGAGTGGCAGCCGGATCCGGGGCTCGTGCAGCGGCCCGTCGCCCACAACAATTAAAAAGGGGGTATTTACAGGGGAAGAGTTTGTTGGTGACGCCACCCGTGAGTTGCGGTGATGGTTGTTGACGCCCTGGGCTGATGGAGCAGGCCAGCAGGATGGTATCCCCTCCACGGGTAGGGGAGGTGTTGTCTCGGGGCCCAGGTGTACGGGGAAGGATGCTACCGAGCGTATTCTGCAGGGCTGGACCGGGTTGTATTGGTGTACTCACAGTTCTAGAGGAATTCACACAGAGTCCAAATGGTAAACCAAATTTCCAGTGACCAGTGACCTCTGGCGGGTCTATTCGGGTCCCACACCCTGGTACAGCAAACAGGGGTCCCTTCCTCCTGCACTTAGTGTTTGTGTTCTTAGTGTGACTACTCCGCCTGAAACCGGGAAGTCCACTCCCAGTGATTCTGTGTGTTGGGAGCTGTGTCCCGTGAGAACTGACCCGTAGGATCTTAGCAGGCAATTGCGGAGCCATATCCCCCTCGTTGGGCTTTCGTCTCGCTCTCTGGGCTTACTGGTGAGACAGGACGTGGAGACTTGTCCCCGGATGGCTAATTGACAAGGGGCTTGAAGCTGTCCTCACCCTAGGGTCCAGGCACCCCGACTGTGCACGGCCTCCAGACCGGATTCCCGCTGTCGGCACCGGCGGGCTACAACCCTGCCCCGGTCCACTTAAGGTCTCCTTTGACGGTATCTCAGTTGCCTGTGGCCCTGTCTGCTGACTGCCACCCAGTCAGTAGTCTGGTAGTCCAGAGACTCCAACCCCTGACTACCCTGTCACTTCACACTCCTCTCACTTTCTCTCCCTAAGCTTGACTGTCTTGTTCCCTCCCAGTCAGGACCCCTAGGTGGGCATCACCATCCGCTTGGCCCCGCCCACTGGTGTGTCCCTATTGTCATGGGGGGTGACTAGGCTTTGCTGGCTGATGTTGTGTACCTGGGTGTGGGTTTGGGTTGGTATGCCAAGGAGGATGGTGTCCTGCACCTGGAAGATTTGTGCAGTCTCTGTGACAACCTGGTTTTGCCAGGGCGTCACAGTAGCACCCCTGAACCCTTCAGGGTGCTACAAGGTTCTGCATCCCCACCAGGATGCAGGGCCTACCACTTTAGGGACCCAGAACATCAGTGCCAGTACCAACAAAAACCCAGGTAATCCCAGTTTTCCCCAACCTTCCCCCATACAATGGTACTTAGCTAGGGTAGCACCAATGAGTGGCCACCTAGAGGTGGAGCCAATCCAGTCCATTAGTTGACCAGGTGGGAGGGGCAGACTGTGGAGAGTAGTCAGTAAGAGTCTGACAGGCAAGGAGTGAAGGTGGAAGTGAAGTGACGTCCTGACTCAGGTAACGGTGACCTGGTACCCAGGAGCAGTAGTTGCCGGTGGAGTACGGTAGAGTACTCCCGGAACTACGCACCGACGGGGTACAGGACCCTAGGACAGGAAAGAACTTCAAGCCGACCTGTTAACACCTGCACAGCAAAGGGGACCATCAATGATGTTGCTGACCCTAAAGAATCTGAAGACTCAGTAGCAAATGGAGAACCGGGGACAGAACCAGAGACTCCAACCCCACAGGGATGCAGGGCATACCCCCTTAGGGACCCAGAACCCCAGTGCTGGTAACAGCAAAAACTCAGGTAATCCCAGTTTTTCCCCAACAATTCCCATACAATGGTACCCAGCTAGGGTGGGACCAATGGATGGCCGCCTAGAGGTGGAGCCAATCCAGTCCACTAGTTGAACAGGTAGGAGGGGAAGACTGTGAGGCGTAGTCAGTGAGTTGACAGCAGTAGGAGAGTGAAGGTGGAAGCAAAGTGATGTCCTGACTCGGGTTGAGGGTGACCTGGTACCCAGGAGAAGTGGTTGCCGGTGGAGTACGGTGGAGTACTCCCGAAACTACGCACCAATGGGGTACAGGACCTTAGGACATGAAAGAGCTTCAAGCCGACCGGTTAACACCTGCACAGCAAGGGGACCATCAAGGGTCTTGCTGACACTAAAGAATCCGAAGACTCGGTAGGAAAGGGAGAACCGGGGACAGGACCAGAGACTCCAACCCCACAGGGTTCATGCTACCGTCAGGCGGACAGAAGTGGACAAACCACACAATGGGGACCCCCAGTGTTCTATACCACGAGGATCCACTTACCAGAGATAGGTGAAGGGGAAGAAGGTACCAGAGAACCAAACTGGCGCTGGGACGAAGGGGACCTGTAGGCGAAACCAGCCGGCCTCGGGCAACAATCTGCAGAAAGTGAGTAAACCAGTTGCACCGAATACTTGTGTGGACTACCTTCTTCCGACGCTCACTGCACCATACAACCTCTTGGGCAAAACCCTATTTGCGGAGGGTCTACTATTCTAGCTGCCAATACCACCAGCCCCAGTAGAGACATTCTACAGTGATGGCTCCCTACCCTTAGCTGCAACACCGCAAGTGGCATCACATGTGAACATTACCATATTCTCCCCTATAAATATCCCCATTACAAAAAGGGCCCAGGGCACGGAACCAGGTAACGGCCACCACCGTGACATTCCCAAGAGAGACACTGCCTGGATCCGAGTACCCCATATCCCTGGGTGCTACAACCCTTTTTCCTGGCGTCTAGAACAGGATTGAACTGGACCTGGTCAAATCGGGTGACGTGTGCCTTAAAAACTGTGTTTTATGGACTGTACTATATTTCTTGAAAAACCGTCACCATTTTGCTGTGAAAAATAACTGCGCCACAGCAGACTAAAAGGCGCGAAAAGAAAGCCCTGCCCCCTGGGAGCACCTGCAGCGAGTCGAGGAGTGGAAGGCGGAGATGATAGAGGTGATGGCAGCCATGCGGACTCAAGAGAGAGTAGCGCCGCTTGACCAGGCTGCACCGATCCAGCTACCGGGATCCATTCTCGACCAGGCCGTGTCACTGCCAGAGCCAGAGAGACCAGAAGCAGTCACATCACCTTCTCCTCTGGAGAAGGAGCAAGCACCCTCTGATCCAGTGACGGCAGCCCAGGCAATGACGTCATTGGGAGATGCGGAGGAAGCCGCCACCAGTTCTGACCACTGTCCCCAATGACTGTACACAGTCGCTGTCGGGGACTCGGCAGGGAGCTACCCTGAACCAGGTAGCGGGAAGTCAGCAATCGTCACCTGGGAGTGGACACGGGTTGAGGAGGACACCCATGGAGGCTGCCAGGCCATCATCACCCAGTTGGCCCGGGAGTGGGAGCAGCGGGAGGCACGGCAGGAGCAGGCGGAGGCCAGAGACCTGCAGGAGAAGCAGCGCCTGCAGCTCGCCAGCCACCGCGCCCGGGGCCTGATGTACCAGGGTGTTGTAGAACGTTTCAGCATCAAAAGAGATGGGGTTTTATTGCAGAGCCCAGCCTGAAGAAGGGAGAGTTCATCTCCTGCCAGGATGTGAGACCCCATCTCCCTAGAGGACACCCTGATCGAGACTTGCATGTGGGTGACAAAGTGGCCTACACCTAGCACTATGGACTGCGAGGCTGGTATGCCTTTGATGTCGAGGTTCTTGCTGAAAAGCCACCCCCCGATCCCACTTCAGCACCCACTTCAGCACCAGTCCCTCAGCTGCAGGTGCATGGGACTAGTGCACACAGACTCTAAGTGCTGATCCCAGGAGGCCAAGTGAAGCTGATGGCCGCTACCCAGCACCTTGGTAGCCATGACCTGATATGCTACCAGTAATACTGTTAATTGTTTGTTGTTTGAACATTGGACTGTTCTATATTGACAAAGTTAGCAGTTGATGTGTTGATATAAGTATGGACCCCAGGCTGCAGGACTGGCAGCAGCCAACACAAACTTGTGTGTACCGCCCCCGTGCCAGCAGCTGGTGCTGCTCGGATCCAGATCTACGGTGTGGCTCGAGGGGTTCTCCGGACCCGGGTCGCACGGACACTCCGAATAAAAGGGGGACGTATTTGTACGGGGTTGTTGAAAACTGTCTGTGACGCCACCCACGGTGTGTGGTGAGATATAGCACCACCACTGCTGTTGTGGGGCTCCCAGGGGCGATGGACTGGCAGCTGGATGTTAACCCCTCCGTGGGCAGGGATGGATGCACCGGACCCAATGTCTCTAGGCAGTGGATGATAACGGCAGGGGCCAGCGAACCCGGTCAGGTCGGGAAAGTTACTCACTGTTGAATCAATCACACAAGCCTTTTGGTAAACCAAGGTGATGATGGCCGGCTGCAGCAGACCGGTGTATCTGGTCCCACACCCGAGCTGATGGTCACTACCCTTTTCCTCTGCACTTTGTGTTCTCTGGTGTAGACTTCCCGGTGTGGAACGCAGGAGTCCGCTCGCGGTCCTCTGGTTGGGAGCCGTGCCCATCGGACGCTGACCCGTGGGATCTACCGGGCCCTGGAGGATGCCCTATCCCTCTCTGTGGGTGGTTGTCTACTTTACGGGACTTGGGTTGAAACAGGACCTGGAATCCTGCCCTCAATCGGTTAATTAGCTAGGCCGTCGGTGCCGGTCCTGGCTTCAGGGTCCGAGTACCCCCTTGTGTGCACGGTTTCCGGGTTGGTTTTCCGGTGTCGGTACCGGCGGGCTACAACCCTACCGTGGTCCACCTCGGATCTGCCGAGCTGTCTTCCTGTCTCCTGCTGGCGGGGACCGCCGTCTGCCACCTAGCCAATGTGTCAGGGCTCCGACCCTGACACCTGTCAGCTTCTCCTCCTCACTCCTCTCAGCTTGAGCTCTAAACTTGAACCACTGCTTTTCCCGCCCCGGGCTCTCCAGACCCCTAGGTGAGCGTTTCCTTTCTGCCTGGTCCCGCCCACTGGTGTGTCTGTCCTTCCATGAGGGGGTGACTAGGGTTTTGTTGGCTGCCTTAACCCTGTGTTGGAGCGGTGTAGTGCGGGGGCCTGAACTGTGAACTGTTTTGCCAGGGCGTCACATGTGTCTTGTAAACAAAAAAGTTGCACCAGTTGTGCCCCACCAGGGTACACCCATCCAGCGGACATTGCTGTGAGCACCGCCACCAGGAGAGGTGGATGCAGGAAAGGTCCGGGACACAGATGTTCCGAACCTGGTCACTGTTGAAACCGGTGACCTGATTCCTTAGAAGGGTTCTGGGACCAGGATCTTTGGGTGGTGGGTGCAGGGAGGGATACCCCAAGTTTGAAACGTTTAAAGTGATGAACCTCCCCTTTGTGGGAAAACCTGTTTCTGTGATGTTTACATGAAAATAAAAGAAAAAAATGTGTAAGCAGTTTTACCTTGTAGTCCGAGGACGTGTTGGAATTAACCAAGGGGGAATGTAGCACCCCTGAACCCTTCAGTGTTACACCTCGTGGCTCTCCTGTGGCAAGGAATGAGACAGTCTCCTTGCCTGCCACGAGCGCTCATGCTCCGCAGCGCCGAAGGTCTGCCAGACTGCAGGAGAAACCTCCTCAGAGAGGCAGCACAAGGGTGACACCTAGTGGTACTCCTGTTGCAAGAAATGAGGCGGTCTCCCATTCCTTGCCTGCCACAGCTCCTCCTGCTCAGCAGCCTCGAAGGTCTGTGAGGTTGCGCAATGTGCAGAGATTTGCTGCTCAGGGAAGCAGTGAGACTCCCGTTATCTCTACACATTGTGAGACCGAGGATCCCGCCTCTATTTCCCAGAGGCAGGAGGGTGAGCATGTGCTATGCTTGGTGGATCCTGATTCGCCCACTGACGTCACACGGCTTGATGACAAGGCTGGTGACGTGGTGAATCCTGACTGGCCAGGCTGGGATGTCGTGGATCCTGATTGGGTCAAGTCCGTCATCTCCGCCTCGCGCCCGCCCTTGGCTGGAGCTACACCTCCTTAAAAGCTCCTCCTGCCATCATGGCGGCGCGCGA
This sequence comes from Anomaloglossus baeobatrachus, assembly GCF_048569485.1. Taxonomy (NCBI): domain Eukaryota; kingdom Metazoa; phylum Chordata; class Amphibia; order Anura; family Aromobatidae; genus Anomaloglossus; species Anomaloglossus baeobatrachus. The sequence goes on from NC_134356.1 coordinate 122,518,741, forward strand.
CCGTCCTTCTATGTTTGGATGTCTGGCAGCGTGCTGCCACGCCACTGCTCAGGCATTATCTTCTTCTGTGGGCTTGGCCCTTGCTGCTTAGGCAGCACCTGGTTTGCAGGCCGTGTCCCTGCCTTGCTGCTCTGGCAGTAGCTCCTTCTACAGGCCGTGTTCCTGTCCCAGGTGAGCTCCTCGAGTCTCCACTGGACTCACCTGGTTATTGAAAGCACACGTGCGTGGGCACCTCTGTGCTACCCTCGTGCCATATTCTCGTGACTTCCACTGGCACACGTGCGTGGGCACCTCTGTGCTTCCCCGTGCAACAGGTACACCGAGCCGTGTGATCCCTGCCATACAACCCACACGGGTTAGGGCAGACCGGTGTACATAGATCGTCTGTGACATTCCAGACGATCGCTAGCAGCAACCCGCTCACTCTTCACCCACCATAGCAGCGGTCCCTTACACCGCACAGTGGACCTTGACCGGCGGAAGCTGTCCATTCCCCATCTTGGCACGCTTCCCCGGGTCCCAGTCGTAACATTACGGTCGCGCCAAAGGTCTGGCTATGGCTGAAGAGCAGCAGCAGTTGCTGCGTTATGTGCAGCAGTTGGAATCACGTTTGGCAGCAGTGGAGCAGTCTTCCTCCGACAAGACTGCTCTGACGACAGTCGCCACCCAGGCGGCTACCCAGGCTGTGCTATTGGGCGGAAGGTCTCCTCGCCTTGCGCTTCCAGAGCGCTTTAGCGGGGACAGCTCCGAGTGCCGTGGGTTTATAAACCAAGTTACCACCTACTTAGAGCTGTCCGCGACTCTTTACGCTACCGAGAAGGCGAAGGTAGCCTTCGTCCAGTCCCTGTTCACAGGGAGAGCGCTGAAGTGGTCCACGCCGTTGTGGGAGCGCGGAGATCGGGTGGTGAATAACTTAGCATCTTATCTTGGGGCCATGAGAATGGTGTTCCTCGGGCCTCAAGTCACCCACGACTCCGCGCTGCGCCTCCTACGACTTCGGCAAGGGTCCGCTTCAGTCGGGGACTTTGCCGTACACTTTAGGACACTTGCCGCAGAGCTGGACTGGCCCGATAAGGTCCTTGTCCCTGTGTTCTGGGAGGGCCTGGCAGGGTTCGTCAAAGACGCACTGGCCACGCGTGAGGTGCCTGCTACTTTAGAGTCCTTGATTGTGGTTGCCTCTCGCATAGACATCCGCCAGGCGGAGCGGAGGCTCGAGGTCTCTTCAGCACCCACGTCCTCACGGCCTAAAAAGCGTCTGGCTCCCGTCTTCCACCAGACAGGTCTCCCAGCCAGCTCTGTAGGCGACTCTGTGGAGTCAATGGAGGTGTCCAAAGCGGTCTCCTCTACCCCAGGTTCTCGGTCTGGTGTCATCTGCTTTTCCTGTGGGCAGAGGGGACACATAGCTACCCGATGTCCCAAACCGTCGGGAAAAGACAGCGTCTAGTTTCCATCAGAGGGGGGTTACTAGACGCTGCTTCTCCCTCTAGGTTGACTATCAGTGCCCAGTTGCAGTTTGGCACTACTCTCTTCTCTGCTCTGGCCTGCCTGGACTCAGGCGCTGATGGCAATTTCATTTCGACCTCCCTGGCAACCCGATACTCAGTTCCCCTGGTTCTCTTACCCAAGCCACTCAGGGTTCGGGTAGTCAACGGGTCCCTACTAGTCGATCCCATCACCCAGATCACCATCCCTCTCAGGATGGAAGTACCACCAGGACACCATGAGCAGGTGTCCTTCCTGGTGCTTCCAGGGGGGACGGATGAGATCCTACTGGGCCTCCCCTGGTTGAGACAGCATGCTCCTATACTCAACTGGGCAACAGGGGAGATCTCATCATGGGCAGGATCCTGTAGGGAGCACCTCGTGACTACCGAACCACCCGCTACCATTAGGTCGGTTGGGTCCTCAGGGAATACAGGGGAGCCAGGTTTACCGACACCTTATGAGGCCTACAGGGACGTCTTCTCCAAGAGGGCCGCAGATACCCTTCCTCCCCACCGGCCATACGATTGCCGAATAGACCTGAAGCCAGGCTCCGAGCCCCCTAGGGGCAGAGTGTATCCCCTCTCTGCTCCAGAGACGGAGGCTATGTCCAAATATATTCAGGACAGCCTGGCAAAAGGGTTCATTCGCAAGTCTATTTCACCGGCCGGTGCGGGGTTCTTCTTCGTGCAAAAGAAGGAAGGGGATCTACGCCCCTGTATCGATTACAGGGGATTAAATGCAATCACGATCAAAAACAAATACCCTTTGCCCCTCATTACGGAGTTATTTGATCGATTCCGCGGGGCAAAGATCTTCACGAAGCTGGATCTACGCGGGGCGTATAATCTAGTGCGAGTCAGAGAGGGCGATGAGTGGAAGACCGCCTTCAACACCAGGGACGGTCACTACGAGTATCTCGTAATGCCCTTCGGACTCTGCAATGCCCCCGCCGTATTTCAAGACTTTGTGAATGATGTTTTCCGAGATTTGTATCTTTCCGTGGTTGCATACCTGGATGATATCCTTATCTTCTCCCCCGATCTTGCCACCCATCGGAGGGATGTCATCCGAGTACTTAAGAGGCTCCGCACTCATTCGTTATATGCTAAGCTAGAAAAGTGCGTTTTTGAACGTGAATCCTTGCCGTTCCTGGGGTATATCGTGTCCAGTCAGGGGTTAGCAATGGATCCGGGGAAGTTGGAGACAGTGATGAAATGGCCTGAGCCCCGCTCGCTTAAAGCGATCCAGCGATTCTTGGGGTTTATCAATTATTATCGCCAGTTCATTCCCAACTTCTCGACGGTGGCAGCACCCATCATTGCCCTTACCCGCAAGGGCGCTAATCCCAAAGCATGGACACGGGAAACGGTAGAGGCATTTCACACTCTCAAAACTTACTTCTCCAGAGCTCCCATCCTTCATCGTCCAGACATCTCCAAACCCTTTCTACTAGAGGTAGACGCCTCTTCGGTCGGTGCTGGTGCAGTCCTGTACCAGAAAGACGAACGAGGAAGGAAGCATCCTTGTTTCTTTTTTTCCAAGACCTTTTCTCCGGCCGAGAGGAACTACTCCATATGGGATAGGGAGTTACTGGCGATGAAACTAGCATTCCAGGAATGGCGGCATCTCCTGGAGGGTGCGAAGCATCCATTTGAAGTATTTTCCGACCATAAAAATCTCACATACCTCCAGACAGCACAACGCCTGAACCCAAGGCAGGCCCGTTGGTCCTTGTTCTTCTCCCGGTTCCGCTTTATTATCCGCCACCTGGCCGGTGAGAAGAACGTACGGGCCGATGCCTTGTCACGTTGTATGGTTGTGTTGGAGGAGGACGAGGAGGAGCCTCGTCTTATACTACCCCCGGACAGCTTGAGGATGGTCACTCCCACTTCTTTGGACCAGGTGCAACCTGGCAAGACCCTCGTTCCCCCTGAACTACGGAATGAGGTGCTATCGTGGGCCCATGCCTCCAAGGTCGGGGGTCACTTTGGGGTCAAAAGGACCAGAGACCTTGTGACTAGGCACTATTGGTGGCCGAGACTACCCCAGGACATACAGGAGTATGTGGGAGCCTGTATGTCGTGTGCACGGAATAAGCCGTCCCGGCAGAGACCGGCAGGTCTTCTTCACCCACTGCCAGTGCCGGATCGTCCCTGGGAAGTGGTGGGAATGGACTTCCTGGGAGATCTGCCCAAGTCAGCAGGTCACAAGGTCGTATGGGTCATCACGGATCACTTCTCTAAAATGGTCCACTTGGTGCCTCTCCCACGACTCCCGACGTCACGTGCTCTCGCCACCTTATTCATTAGGCATGTATTTAGGCTGCATGGCATGCCTGACAAGGTGGTGAGCGACCGGGGTCCCCAGTTCGCGTCTCGCTTCTGGAGAGAGCTCTGTAAGCTCCTGCAGATAGAGCTGAACATCTCCTCCGCATACCATCCCGAAACCAATGGACTGGTAGAGAGGACCAATCAGACCTTGGTAACTTACCTCCGCCATTTTATCTCCGCGCACCACGACAACTGGGCTAACCTCCTTCCTTGGGCCGAATTTGCCATTAATTATTCGGTCCATGAATCCTCTGGTCAGACTCCGTTCCTGCTCAATAACGGACAACATCCCAGAATCCCGGTTCCGATGCCCATTATGTCACCCGATCCTAGAGTGGAGGATTGGGCGACCGAGGCCCGGGAGATCTGGGATAACACCCAAGAGGCCCTTAAGAGGGCTAAAGACCGGATGGTGACAACGGCTGATGAGCGCCGCCGCCCTGCACCATCCTTCGCCCCTGGTGACCTAGTGTGGCTGTCCTCTAAGAATGTTAACCTACGGGTACAGGCAGCCAAGTTCGCCCCTAGGTACCTGGGTCCGTTTAAAGTGCTAGAGCAGGTGAACCCGGTGGCATACCGACTCCAGCTCCCTCCACGCTGGGCTATAGCCAACACCTTTCACGTGTCCCTCCTGAAACCCGTACGACTTAATAAGTTCTCGGGGTCCCTGACGCCTCAAACTGACTCCCCGCCCGACGACTCTGAGGTGGCGAAGCTTGTGGAGACAAAAGTTATACGGGGCAGGAGGTACTACCTCGTGGAGTGGGTCGGCCGTGGTCCGGAGCATAGATCCTGGGAATTGGAGGATCATATCCACGCCCCGGGTTTGATGGCGGTCTTCGAGCACGGGCAGGGGGGGGGGGGCCTAGACGGGGGGGTAATGTTACACCTCGTGGCTCTCCTGTGGCAAGGAATGAGACAGTCTCCTTGCCTGCCACGAGCGCTCCTGCTCCGCAGCGCCGAAGGTCTGCCAGACTGCAGGAGAAACCTCCTCAGAGAGGCAGCACAAGGGTGACACCTAGTGGTACTCCTGTTGCAAGAAATGAGGCGGTCTCCCATTCCTTGCCTGCCACAGCTCCTCCTGCTCAGCAGCCTCGAAGGTCTGTGAGGTTGCGCAATGTGCAGAGATTTGCTGCTCAGGGAAGCAGTGAGACTCCCGTTATCTCTACACATTGTGAGACCGAGGATCCCGCCTCTATTTCCCAGAGGCAGGAGGGTGAGCATGTGCTATGCTTGGTGGATCCTGATTCGCCCACTGACGTCACACGGCTTGATGACAAGGCTGGTGACGTGGTGAATCCTGACTGGCCAGGCTGGGATGTCGTGGATCCTGATTGGGTCAAGTCCGTCATCTCCGCCTCGCGCCCGCCCTTGGCTGGAGCTACACCTCCTTAAAAGCTCCTCCTGCCATCATGGCGGCGCGCGACCGTCCTTCTATGTTTGGATGTGTGGCAGCGTGCTGCCACGCCACTGCTCAGGCATTATCTTCTTCTGTGGGCTTGGCCCTTGCTGCTTAGGCAGCACCTGGTTTGCAGGCCGTGTCCCTGCCTTGCTGCTCCGGCAGTAGCTCCTTCTTCAGGCCGTGTTCCTGTCCCAGGTGAGCTCCTCGAGTCTCCACTGGACTCACCTGGTTATTGAAAGCACACGTGCGTGGGCACCTCTGTGCTACCCTCGTGCCATATTCTCGTGACTTCCACTGGCACACGTGCGTGGGCACCTCTGTGCTTCCCCGTGCAACAGGTACACCGAGCCGTGTGATCCCTGCCATACAACCCACACGGGTTAGGGCAGACCGGTGTACATAGATCGTCTGTGACATTCCAGACGATCGCTAGCAGCAACCCGCTCACTCTTCACCCACCATAGCAGCGGTCCCTTACACCGCACAGTGGACCTTGACCGGCGGAAGCTGTCCATTCCCCATCTTGGCACGCTTCCCCGGGTCCCCCTCGTAACACTTCAGGGTGCTACAAGGTTTTGCATCACCACCAGGATGCAGGGCCTACCCCCTTAGGGACCCAGAACCTCAGTGCAGGTACCAACAAAAACCCAGGTAATCCCAGTTTTCCCCAACATTCCCCCATACAATGGTACTTAGCTAGCAAGGGATCAATGAATGGCCGCCTAGAGGTGGAGCCAATCCAGTCCACTAGTTGACCAGGTGGGAGGGGCAGACTGTGGAGAGTAGTCAGTAAGTGTCTGACAGGCGAGGAGTGAAGTTGGAAGTGAAGTGACGTCCTGACTCGGGTTAACGGTGACCTGGTACCCAGGAGAAGTGGTTGCCGGTGGAGTACTCCCGGAACTACGCACCGACGGGTACAGGACCCTAAGACAAGAAAGAGCTTCAAGCCGACCTGTTAACACCTGCACAGCAAAGGAGACCATCAAGGACCTTGCTGACTCTGAAGAATCTAAAGACTCAGTAGCAAAGGGAGAACCGGGGATAGGACCAGAGACTCCAACCCCATAGGGTTCATGCTACCGTCAGGCGGACAGAAGTGGACAAACCACAGAACGGGGACCCCCAGTGTTCTATACCACGGGGACCCACTTACCAGAGACAGGTGCAGGGGAAGAAGGTACCAGAGAACCAAACTGGCACTGGGATGAAGGGGACCTGGAGGTGAAATCAGCCGGCCTCGGGCAACCAGTTAACATCTGCAGAAAGTGAGTAAACCAGTTGCACTGAATACTTGTGTGGACTACCTTCTTCCGATGCTCACTGCACCATACACCCTCTGGGGCAAAACCCTACTTGCAGAGGGACTAACATTCTAGCTGCCAATACAACCAGCCCCAGTAGAGACATTCTGCAGCGGCGGCTTCGCACACTTAGCCACAACACTGCAAGTGGTGTCACATGTGAACATTATCATATTCTCCCCTATAAATATCCCCATTACAAAAAGGGCCCAGGGCACGGAATCTGGTAATGGCCACCACCGTGACATTCCCAAGAGAGACACTGCCCGGAACCGAGTATCCCATATCCCTGGGTGCTATATGAGTATCCTAGAAGATGAGTTACTTTGTACACTCGAGTACTATGGATAAGAAGAGAACAACATTGTGTTCACACAGGACAACAACCTGAAGCACACATCGAGATTTGTGAAGAAATGGTTGACAATGACAATGAAGTAGACGTGTTGGATTGGCACATACAGTCCCCAGGCCTTAACTTAATTGAACACTTGTGGGTAAAGTTGAAGAAAAAGCTGTATACTTACCCAAGTGAGTCAACCAGTATTCACCAACATTTGGAAGGTGTAGAAGAGACCTGGGATGAGATTTCAGTCAAGACATGTTTAAATCTGATTGAGAGCATGCCCAGAAGGATTCAGGCAGTGTTTTCAACCCTGTGGGGTTGGATTTGCAAAATACTAAAAAATAAAATTTAGATTTTTAGAAACAAAACAGTAGCAATGCAGTGACATGACAAGAATCTGCATAACTAATCATATGCTAAATATTGCAAGTCAAATTTATGTATGAGCCAAGATGATTGTCTACAAAATGAAGATAGTCTTGCCCTCAAAGCTGTTGTGGATGGTGAGATATGGAGCCTGGAAGTCAAAAGTTCAAAATATTGTTCCTCTTTTGCTTGTCAATGTAAACAAAATAATACATATACTGAGAATTACTCCTGGCATACAGGTCAGAACTGGTACTGTGCAGTGTATATATGGAATAGTACAGATACTAAGAATTGTTTAATATATACACATTATATGGCACAGAACCATTTCTGTTCTGTAAACTTCTCAGTATCTGTATTATTTTGTATACAGTACACAGTACCATGTATATTATTATATATATATTATGCTTTATATATTTATATACACATAATGTCACTCTAGGTATTGGAAAGTACCAAGCAAATGGCGAAAGGGAATGGAAGGAAAACCTGTGTCTAGGGAAGGGGGAGATTGTGACTCTGACCAAGCTTACCACTGAGCCATCGGTTCTCTCACTGATCTGGGTCCTAGGTAGGGAGCAGATGGGATGAGCTATTTGTCAACCTCATTAGTCTCTAAAGTACACACTGGGATAACAAACAAGGACAACAACAAACACCCTATCTGTGCCGCCCCGGCACAGACGGGGGTGCTCAGATCCGAGGTGGTCGTGGCTCGAGGAGTCCGGACCCGGGATCAGCACAGCACTCCGTTCCTTGGAAGGGGGTATGTACAGGGGAGAAGTTCGTAACGCCACTTGCGGGTGGCGGTAATAGGAGTACCGCCGCTGCTGGAGGGAGTACCGGGACAGATTGTGTGGGGGCAGCAAGGTGTCAGTCCCTCCGCAGGTAGGGAAGACCCCGAACTATGGGGTATTGGTGGATAATTGGGAGAGCAGGGTCAGGGATCAGAGTACTCACTGCGGTAGTCGTGGTGTTGGATGAGAATTATAGAGCGACATACACACTGTGCTAAACCAAAGTCTTTGTATGTGACGCCCTGGCAACACCAGGTAGTCACAGTTAGGCCCGTGTATAACACCTTCCCTCATTAGGAAACACACAGCCGACCAGAAAACCTTAGTCACCCCCCTTAGGGACAGATAGACACAGCAGTGGGCGTGACCAGGCAGCTGGGACACGCCCACCCAGGGGTCTAGACAGCCCGGGGCGGGAAAAAGAGCAGTCAAGCTTTGGAGTTCAGTTTGGAGAGGAGTGTGGGCTGGAGCTAGGGGTAACTCCAGCAGTGAAACGTTGAACGGTACCAGGGTAGGAGCCCTGGTGCCACTGGCTAGGAGGCAGATGGTGGTCTCCGTCAGCAGGAGACGGGAAGACGGCTCGGTGGAACCGAGGTGGACTGGGGCAAGGTCGTAGCCCGCCGGTACCGACACGGGGAACCGACCTGGAAACCGTAGCACAAAAGGGGGGTACTCAGACCCTGAAGCCAGGACCAGAACCAACTGGAGCTAGTTAATTAACCGATTGAGGCCAGGACTAGAGGTCCTGTCCCACCCAAAGTCCCTCATAGAGGACAACAGCCCACCGATTAGGGATAAGAGGTCACCGCCAGGGCCCATAGATCCCACGGGCCAGCGTCTGCGGGCACGGCTCCTTAGGCCACATCCAGCAGGGAGCGGACTCCTGAGTTTCACACTAGGAAAGTCCACCTTACACACAGCAGTGCAGGAAAAGGATAGAGACCACCAGCCGGGTGGGGGACCAGAACGCAACCGGCCGCGGCACCGGCCACCATCACCTTGGTTTACCAGAGATTTGTGTGTTTTACTAACTGTGAGTACACCAGCACCCCCTGCGGTCGCCATCCCCTGCACACACCAACTGGGTCCCGGGGCTACCATCCCTACCCACGGAGGGGTTAACAACTTGCTGCACAACATCTCCCCCGGGTGCCCTGTAACAGCAGCGCTGGTGTCCCACCTCACTACACACCGTGGGTGGCGTTACGAACTTAATACGGCCCAGCCTGTACATATACGTCCCCCCATTTATTCAGCGTGTCCGTAAGACCCCCGGGTCCGGAGACCCTCGATCCACCACCACTTAAGGCTCGGATCCGAGCAGCGACCGGCTGCTGGCACGGGGGTGGCACATGTATACCGCTGCCACTACGGGGGAACCCGTCCAGGTGTCCGCTCCCACCAGTGTCACTTGGCAATCCGGACCTTTGCCTCCGTGCACAATTTTAGTTATCTGTTGTGGCCCCTTGGCTTGAAGCTGTTAGGGCCCTGCTACCTATGTGTAGCGTAGCTGTGCTCTTGATGGCTGGCATTTGGGATTTCAGTTGGGTTGCTTTATACAGAGAACCCTATCCCCCGCGTTGTGCTGATGCCTTCAATCTCTGAGCTCTTAGGTAAGTTCATAATGAGAGGATAATTATCAGGAAGTTTAATCGGTTCCTGACCTAGGGTCCTGTACCCCACCGTGCTCGGTACCGGTCCGCTTATTGGGCTTGCTGATGCCGACAGTCCTCCAAGACTATGTCCGTCGCGCCTGTGATAACACGCTCGGGCTTCTCCCTTCCAGCTAAACCATACAGACATCAAGCACTGCTCCAACTCACAAGTGTCTCCTACACAGACAGGCTTACTGTGTTGCCCAGATGGAGACCCTCCCCCAACTCCTCAGACTCCTTTTACATCAGTCCTTCACCTCCCATTAATCCATTAGCAGCCAGGTGATCCTGACCAGGCTAAGTCACATAGGACCGATACCGGGGTGAGATATACCTGCCCTCATCCACTAATCCCACATGAGTTTCACACACCCCTTTCCAATGTCACTGCTACCGGTCCCCGACTCCTGTGGTCCCGGACCACCGTCTGCGACCCAACCTTGGTCTCGCTCCCTGGGAGCTACTACTCCCAGCTCCTCATTCTTTGAGGCCTACCACTCAACTGCTCTGCTCTCCACTTCCTTCCTCCCACCAGTTTGCCTGACCCCTAGGTGGGAGGCCCAACTCCAGCTTGCCATCCCACTCGTGTGTCTGAGAAGTTTGATGTGAGATGTTGTTGGGATTTGTAGTGCTGATGGTGTGACACCGGTTATTAGGAACCTGGAATCATGAAGGTTGGGTCATGCACCCTGGGGAGACAGGATGTAGTTCCCTATATCTCCATATCTCCAGTTGACTCAGGGAGAGAAACTGGAACAGCCACCAAGATTCCCTAGATGTTTGCAAATTAACTGCTTGCACTGAAGACTTCATAAAGTCAAAGGGAAAGGGATGAAAACCAAGCAGAAATAATAAAAGGGCAGAGAGCAGTTTGTGCAGCCAAATCCTGTGACCTTCTATAGCATGACACTACAGGACTATCTGTCACCTGTGACACACCCTTGACACATAATGAGCATATACTAAAACTAAAGGGGCTTTACACGCTGCAACATCGCTAGCGATTGCTAGCGATGTTGTGAGCGATAGCACCCGCCCCCGTCATACGTGCGACATGTGGTGATCGCTGCCGTAGCGAACAATATCGCTACGGCAGCGTCACACGCACATAACTGTTCAGCGACGTCGCTGTTGCTGCCGAACAATCCCTCCTTCAAGGAGGAGGTGCGTTCCGCGTCACAGCGACATCACAGCGGCGTCACTAAACGGCCGTCCAATAGAAGAGGAGGGGAGGAGATGAGTGGCCGGAACATGCCGCCCACCTCCTTCCTTCCTTCTTTTCCGGTGGACGAAGGTAGGTTGATGTTCGTCGTTCCTGTGGTGTCACACACAGCAACGTGTGGTGCTGCAGGAACGGTGAACAACCAGCAGCATGCACCACCAACAATATTATGAAAAGGAGCGACGTGTCAACATTCAACGATTTTTGCCATTTTTGCTATCGTTGATCGTCGCTCCTAGCTGTCACACGCTGCGATTTCGCTATCAACGCCGGATGTGCGTCACAAACACTGTGACCCCGACGCTATGTCGTTAGCGATGTCGAAGCGTGTAAAGCACCCTTTACTCCATAAAAAGAAAAATAGATACAGCTCACGCAATCCTGCCAGAAACCACGTAAACCAGACAAGCACCGAAATTTGACAAGGAAGAGGGTAATTCAGCATACAAATCCAGGTAATACAGTTAGGTCCAGAAATATTTGGACAGTGACACAAGTTTTGTTATTTTAGCTGTTTACAAAAACATGTTCAGAAATACAATTATATATATAATATGGGCTGAAAGTGCACACTCCCAGCTGCAATATGAGAGTTTTCACATCCAAATCGGAGAAAGGGTTTAGGAATCATAGCTCTGTAATGCATAGCCTCCTCTTTTTCAAGGGACCAAAAGTAATTGGACAAGGGACTCTAAGGGCTGCAATTAACTCTGAAGGCGTCTCCCTCGTTAACCTGTAATCAATGAAGTAGTTAAAAGGTCTGGGGTTGATTACAGGTGTGTGGTTTTGCATTTGGAAGCTGTTGCTGTGACCAGACAACATGCGGTCTAAGGAACTCTCAATTGAGGTGAAGCAGAACATCCTGAGGCTGAAAAAAAAGAAAAAATCCATCAGAGAGATAGCAGACATGCTTGGAGTAGCAAAATCAACAGTCGGGTACATTCTGAGAAAAAAGGAATTGACTGGTGAGCTTGGGAACTCAAAAAGGCCTGGGCGTCCAACAGTGGTGGATGATCGCCGCATACTTTCTTTGGTGAAGAAGAACCCGTTCACAACATCAACTGAAGTCCAGAACACTCTCAGTGAAGTAGGTGTATCTGTCTCTAAGTCAACAGTAAAGAGAAGACGCCATGAAAGTAAATACAAAGGGTTCACATCTAGATGAAAACCATTCATCAATTCCAAAAATAGACAGGCCAGAGTTAAATTTGCTGAAAAACACCTCATGAAGCCAGCTCAGTTCTGGAAAAGTATTCTATGGACAGATGAGGCAAAGATCAACCTGTACCAGAATGATGGGAAGAAAAAAGTTTGGAGAAGAAAGGGAACGGCACATGATCCAAGGCACACCACATCCTCTGTAAAACATGGTGGAGGCAACGTGATGGCATGGGCATGCATGGCTTTCAATGGCACTGGGTCACTTGTGTTTATTGATGACATAACAGCAGACAAGAGTAGCCGGATGAATTCTGAAGTGTACCGGGATATACTTTCAGCCCAGATTCAGCCAAATGCCGCAAAGTTGATCGGACGGCGCTTCATAGTACAGATGGACAATGACCCCAAGCATACAGCCAAAGCTACCCAGGAGTTCATGAGTGCAAAAAAGTGGAACATTCTGCAATGGCCAAGTCAATCACCAGATCTTAACCCAATTGAGCATGCATTTCACTTGCTCAAATCCAGACTTAAGACGGAAAGACCCACAAACAAGCAAGACCTGAAGGCTGCGGCTGTAAAGGCCTGGCAAAGCATTAAGAAGGAGGAAACCCAGCGTTTGGTGATGTCCATGGGTTCCAGACTTAAGGCAGTGATTGCCTCCAAAGGATTTGCAACAAAATATTGAAAATAAAAATATTTTGTTTGGGTTTGGTTTATTTGTCCAATTAGTTTTGACCTCCTAAAATGTGGAGTGTTTGTAAAGAAATGTGTACAATTCCTACAATTTCTATCAGATATTTTTGTTCAAACCTTCAAATTAAACGTTACAATCTGCACTTGAATTCTGTAGTAGAGGTTTCATTTCAAATCCAATGTGGTGGCATGCAGAGCCCAACTCGCGAAAATTGTGTCACTGTCCAAATATTTCTGGACCTAACTGTAAGTAAAAAAAATCAGGGATGCATTTCACACTCCCGGTCCTTATTGCATCTCTGAGAAAGGACCTAGAATCCGAAACACATCCCTGTTTATGATCATTGAGTGATTTATATAATGGATATTTTACTATGATATATCGTAATAAAAATTTGAATTTTGTACTTATTTCCCAGATTTGGATGCTGGATTACCCTCTTCTTTGTCAAACGTCTGAAACTTACTCCATGTATACAGGGTAAGGAGAAGTATACACAATTCCACAATTTGCTTTTATGTATGTGTGGCGCCCTGGACAAGCCAGGACGTCCTACCGGGAGAAGAACCACCGCAGCCGTCTGTGGGACCCGTCCATCCAGCCGTTTGTTTTACCGGAGACTTTGCATTCATCATTGGCTGAGTGAGTACCACCGTGCCGTGCGGCACCGCGCTGCCCCCGCGACCCTGCACCTCACCAGGCCCCGTAACCCGCCTGCCATTCCTCCCTCACCGGGCCCCGGGACCACCAACCCCCCTACCCACGGAGGGGAAAAACAACATCCAAGCTGCTCCCTGTCATCGCTCCCGGGATCCCCGTCCAGAGCAGCGGTGGTGTCACAACCTCACCACAACCGTGGGTGGCGTCACGGACAATAAATCCCCAAAACCATTCCCCCTTTTCACTCACGGGCGAGGAGCGCCGCTCGAGTCCCCGGATCCGGCCCACCGCTCGAGCCACCAATCAGCAAGCGAAGCAGCAGCAGCGCCGGACCCGAGCGTGGTGAGCGCAGCGTCCCCTCCCCGCCCGCAATAACTTGGCGTCACGAACAGGATCTTACCGCTCTGCCGTCTGGTAGAAGTGCGCCTTGTGACCGCCGGAGGTGTCCGGTCGAAAATTTTGAGAAGCCGCCATTTTGGGCGCGAAAAGTCCCCGCTTGAGCGTTTTCCCGAGCAGTGGAGGCGCGAAAGCCGAAACCCCGCCCCTGTAGAGGAGGAGCCGGAAAAAGACTAATGGGGACGGATGGCGTCTGGCCGCATGTAGCCCTATAAAAGCAAGGACGCCAGGACCCTGCGGCCATCTTTTGGTTCCTGGACGAGGCCGCCGCAGCGATGTACCAACCGTCCCGCAGCACCGTAGCCCCCGCGCCCGGGACCGCGGCGTGGGTGGAGGTCCGGACCGCTCAGCTACAACAACGGCTGCAGACCCGTGTGCAGCTCCTCTTGGAGGAGTGGGAGGCCGACATGGCGGAGGTGGTGGCGGCCATACGGAGACGTGAGGTGGAGGGAGTTTTGGAAGAGCGGGTAAGTCACCCACGCCCCTGTGCCCCTAGCGGGTCGGTCATCGCGGCCGAGGGGCCCGGTCTACACCCGCTCGCCCTGCTACCTCCCCCGCTACCCGTGTTGGCTACTGCTGCCCCGTCACTAGGCCCGCTACCACCACAATCGGTAGCGGTACCCCGCCAATCCGCCCCGGAGGACCGGTCTGCAGTAGAAGCCCGTGACCGCCCTGAACCACTTCCATGGAAGAAGCCGAAGGCTGAGCCCATCAGCGGAGATCCACCGGAGGCACCTGTGACCGTGCCTGGCCTCGTACCGCCTCCGGCAGCCCGTCTCGTGCAGGAGGAGGTGGAGGCTCAGCGGGAGAGGACCCCTGTACCCGTTCCCCCTGCCTCGGCTGAGGCTGCGACGGGTCGCCGCTGTAAGGCAGCACCCCAGGCCATGACACCGCGGGACCTGCCGCCCAGAACACTGGCAGTGGGCAGTGTGAAGGAGGTCTCGCGGGGCCCGATCCGCGTGCAGGGGCCCACCGTAGCCCCTTACTGGGACAGGGAACAGACCCCGCTGGGACAGGAAATCGCGGAGAGGGAGAGGAGGAAGGCGGAGCTGGTCGCCCGCACGATTAAGGAAAAAGAGAGCCTCAGCCAGGCCACCTTCCGCGTACGGGGCCCGATCTATGAGGGGCAGGTGAGGAGGTTTGACATCCGTCAGGGGTACGGATTTATATATGAGCCGGGCCTGGAGGCCGAAGTCTTTATAGCCCGACGGGACGTCAATGCCCAACCTGCCGGAGGACCACCCGGGCCGCAACCTGATGCCGGGGGATTTGGTCCAGTACAGTAGGCATTGCGGGGAGAGGGGTTGGTTTGCTCTGGACGCTAAGCTGAGGGGCAGTCAAGAGGCCCGAGTACCAGCCCAGCCCCCTCCTCCGGCCGACACCGTGGATCTGAAGTGAGTCAGCGGTCCACCGTTGCTGGCAGTTGTCCCCGTTGGGACCACCAGTATAGATAGAAGTTTGAATGATAAGATTGAATCAACCGAAGAAGTTATCTGATTGGAACCGTGATTGAACCGGCCGTTGCCGGCAACTAGTCCTCGTAGGGACTTTCTGCAACCGTTGCGTAAGGAACTTCTTACAGACAAGCCCGAGAACTTGCAGGCCAAACACGAACTTGTGGAATGTAAATAAATGTTGGCTTAAACCGTTACTGCCTCCGGAGAGGCTGATTTGGAGGATGGGCCTGGAGGAAAGGGATGGCCCAGGCCCACCACTACCGTAACCGGTGGCGATCCTCCGGGGGTTCAGGGGTCCCCATGGACGCGGGTACCCTGAAAGAGACCGTACCCGATCGGGCAGCTTGGTTCTGGACTGGGGTCAAGGGGTGCTGCCCACTTCTTAGGGGCAGCATCAGGGCCAGTTTGTTTGGGTGGGGGAAGAGCAGAAGCCGTACCGTTGTGAAATGTTTGTGATTTTTACATGTTTTTACCATTTTCTATCTTTTGCAGTTAACAAAAATAAAACCGGTGATGGATGGGCAGCCCGTGGACGGTCTGCATTTTACTAAGGGGGAATGTGGTGCCCTGGACAAGCCAGGACGTCACAGGTACTGCAACAACACACCCCACACCCCGGCTAGGCACATCTAGGTCAAACAAAAATCCTTGTTGCCTCCCTCCAGGGGCTGATGTCCACACCAGTGGGTGGAGCCAGGCGGTTGGCCCCACCCACCAAGGAGTTTACAGTCCTGGAGGCGGGAAAAGGAAGCAGTTGAAGTTTGGAGTTTGAGGAGTTGAGGAGTGAAGTGGTAGCGGAGCAGACTGACCGTGTCCGGGTGCGTGGCCCGGACACATACAGCAAGGTTGGCAGACGGTGGTGACCGTCTGCAGGAGGGGCTGATTGACGTGAACCTAAGGACCGGGGACGGGCGGTGGCCTGCCGGTACCGGATCGGGGAGCAAAGAGAAGCCAGCACCATTCGGCAGGGCCTACAGACCCCGACCAGGCTTGGAGTCGCCGTAAAACCGGTCAAATCCGTTAGCGAAGGGAACCTCCGGGGTTTCCCAGCAGTCAAGACCCGATTGAAACCAACCGCTCAAACCGGGAAGGGAAATACAGTCACCGCCAAGGCTACAGTTCCCAGGGCCAGAGCCTGCGGGCAAAAGGGGCTCCCTTAGCCTCCATCCAAGCTGGGGAGCGGGTTACTGTTGGGAAGCCACCAGAACCGAGAACATAACACAGGTGCAGGGAAAGGCAGTCACCGCCAACCTACCGGGAGAAGAACCACCGCAGCCGTCTGTGGGACCCGTCCATCCAGCCGTTTGTTTTACCGGAGACTTTGCACTCATCATTGGCTGAGTGAGTACCACCGTGCCGTGCGGCACCGCGCTGCCCCCGCGACCCTGCACCTCACCAGCCCCCGTAACCCGCCTGCCATTCTTCCCTCACCGGGCCCCGGGACCACCAACCCCCCTACCCACAGAGGGGAAAACAACATCCGAGCTGCTCCCTGTCATCGCTCCCGGGATCCCCGTCCAGAGCAGCGGTGGTGTCACAACCTCACCACAACCGTGGGTGACGTCACGGACAATAAATCCCCAAAACCATTCCCCCTTTTCACTCACGGGCGAGGAGCGCCGCTCGAGTCCCCGGATCCGGCCCACCGCTCGAGCCACCAAGCAGCAAGCAAAGCAGCAGCAGCGCCGGACCCGAGCGTGGTGAGCGCAGCGTCCCCTCCTTGCCCGCGACAACTTGGCGTCACGAACAGGATCTTACCGCTCTGCCGTCTGGTAGAGGTGCGCCTTGTGACCGCCGGAGGTGTGCGGTCGAAAATTTCGAGAAGCCGCCATTTTGGGCGCGAAAAGTCCCTGCTCGAGCGTCTTCCCGAGCAGTGGAGGGGCGAAAGCCGAAACCCCGCCCCTGTAGAGGAGGAGCCGGAAAAAGACTAAGGGGGACGGATGGCGTCTGGCCGCATGTAGCCCGCGACTATAAAAGCAAGGACGCCAGGACCCTGCGGCCATCTTTTGGTTCCTGGACGAGGCCGCCGCAGCGATGTACCAACCATCCCGCAGCACCGTAGCCCCCGCGCCCGGGACCGCGGCGTGGGTGGAGGTCCGGACCGCTCAGCTACAACAACGGCTGCAGATCCGTGTGCAGCTCCTCTTGGAGGAGTGGGAGGCCGACATGGCGGAGTTGGTGGCGGCCATACGGAGACGCGAGGTGGAGGGAGTTTTGGAAGAGCGGGTAAGTGACCCACGCCCCTGTACCCCTAGCGGGTCGGTTATCGCGGCCGAGGGGCCCGGTCTACACCCGCTCACCCTGCTACCTCCCCCGCTACCCGTGTTGGCTGCTGCTGCCCCGTCACTAGGCCCGCTACCACCACAATTGGTAGCGGTACCCCGCCAATCCGCCCCGGCGGACCGGTCTGCAGCAGAAGCCAGCTGGTGGGTGGCGTCACGGACAATAAATCCCCAAAACCATTCCCCTTTTCACTCACGGGCGAGGAGCGCTGCTCGAGTCCCCAGATCCGGCCCACCGCTCGAGCCACCGAGCAGCAAGCGAAGCAGCAGCAGCGCTGGACCCGAGCGTGGTGAGCGCAGCATCCCCTCCCCGCCCGCGACATATGCAACTCTACACTACTTATTGTGTTAAATAATATAATATGGAGCTATATATATATAGAGATATATATAATCTCTTTTTTTGGTCTTATCAGTAATCCCCGAAGTGGTCTCATGGTCCCTTTGTACCCCTGCACCCCTAGAAACACAAAATAAAAAATACACATAGATGAATATATAGGATACAGTGCATATGTGTGTGTGTAAAATATATATATATATAAATATATATATAGAGTGCCTACAAGTAGTATTCAACCCCCTGCAGATTTAGCAGGTTTACACATTCGGAATTAACTTGGCATTGTGACATTTGGACTGTAGATCAGCCTGCAAGTGTGAAATGCACTGCAGCAAAAAAGAATGTTATTTCTTTTTTTTTTTTAAATTGTGAAAAGTTTATTCAGAGGGTCATTTATTATTCAACCCCTCAATCCACCAGAATTCTGTTTGGTTCCCCTAAAGTATTAAGAAGTATTTCAGGCACAAAGAACAATGAGCTTCACATGTTTGGATTAATTATCTCTTTTTCCAGCCTTTTCTGACTAATTAAGACCCTCCCCAAACTTGTGAACAGCACTCATACTTGGTCAACATGGGAAAGGCAAAGGAGCATTCCAAGGCCATCAGAGACAAGATCGTGGAGGGTCACAAGGCTGGCAAGGGGTACAAAACCCTTTCCAAGGAGTTGGGCCTACCTGTCTCCACTGTTGGGAGCATTTTCCGGAAGTTGAAGGCTTATGGAACTACTGTTAGCCTTCCACGGCCTGGACAGCCTTTGAAAGTTTCCACCCGTGCCGAGGCCAGGCTTGTCCGAAGAGTCAAGGCTAACCCAAGGACAACAAGGAAGGAGCGCCGGGAAGATCTCATGGCAGTGGGGACATTGGTTTCAGTCAATACCATAAGTAACGTACTCCACCGCAATGGTCTCCGTTCCAGACGAGCCCGTAAGGTACCTTTACTTTCAAAGCGTCATGTCAAGGCTCATCTACAGTTTGCTCATGATCACTTGGAGGACTCTGAGACAGACTGGTTCAAGGTTCTCTGGTCTGATGAGACCAAGATCGAGATCTTTGGTGCCAACCACACACGTGACGTTTGGAAACTGGATGGCACTGCATATGACCCCAAGAATACCATCCCTATAGTCAAGCATGGTGGTGGCAGCATCATGCTGTGGGGCTGTTTTTCAGCCAAGGGGCCTGGCCATCTGGTCCGCATCCATGGGAAGATGGATAGCACGGCCTACCTGGAGATTTTGGACAAAAAACTCCGCTCCTCCATCAAGGATCTTAAGATGGGTCGTCATTTCATCTTCCAACAAGACAACGACCCAAAGCACACAGCCAAGAAAACCAAGGCCTGGTTCAAGAGGGAAAAAATCAAGGTGTTGCAGTGGCCTAGTCAGTCTCCTGACCTTAACCCAATTGAAAACTTGTGGAAGGAGCTCAAGATTAAAGTCCACATGAGACACCCAAAGAACCTAGATAACTTGGAGAAGATCTGCATGGAGGAGTGGGCCAAGATAACTCCAGAGACCTGTGCCGGCCTGATCAGGTCTTATAAAAGACGATTATTAGCTGTAATTGCAAACAAGGGTTATTCCACAAAATATTAAACCTAGGGGTTGAATAATAATTGACCCACACTTTTATATTGACAATTTATTAAAATTTAAATGAGCAACAAAACTTGTTGGTTTGTAAGATTTATGCATCTGTTAATAAATCCTGCTCTTGTTTGAAGTTTGCAGGCTCTAACTTATTTGCATCTTATCAAACCTGCTAAATCTGCAGGGGGTTGAATACTACTTGTAGGCACTGTATATATATATATATATATATATATATATATATATATATATATATATATATATATATATAAAAGAGAGAGAGAGAGTGTATTCTGGGGTGTGGTACGGGCATCATCACTTAAAGTGTCCTTTGTGATATACTATATAGTGTAGAGATGTGTCAGTGTATATGGTGTAGCTTTTATACTACAGTATATATTATATACACAGCACCATTCGCTATGCTTTATTATGCTGTATACATCAAATAGGTTACAATGAGACTGCTGTACACACATAATTTAGGAAACAATGAAGTTACTGTACTGTATATACATCACAAAGGATACACCGAGAGTGCTGTATATACATCATATAGGATACACTAACACTTCTGCATATTAATCACATAAGAGACACTGTGACTGCTGTATATACATCACCTATAGGACACTGCCTTTCACAGTCATCTCCCTTTGACAGGCTTAGGCTCAGAGTTTCTTATTGCCATCTGAAATGTGTTTTTTCCTTTTGGCACTCCCAGGGTTTATGTCAGTTTTCTTGCTAGCAGCAAGCTCCTCAACCCTGCTCAGGTTTTCACTAATAACCACTCCCAACTTGGATAAATACCCTCTGCTACCAGGAGAGGGTACCAGTTATTCAGATTTAATTTTGAAGATTGGTTTGAAGTGGGAAGCTGCTGCTGTCAGGTTTTTTGTTTTGGTGTGGATGTTACCACATTGTTTAGTTACCTTCCCCCTACCTTATTTACCCCCTATACACCTCCTTGTAGTCCCCCTGGTGTTTGTTTTTGGGATGTGTGAGTTTTGTTGTCCCCTAGTTTGTATTGTTTGTCAGTGGGGATTTGTGACTTCTGTCATGGTGCGACCCTTGGGTGGTGGGTGTGGAGGGTCTTACATCAGGGTCTTAGTCAGGAGATAGGGACACGCTGGGGGCCCACACCTCACTACCATCGAGTGTACCTCTGGGTTGAGGGTCAGCTTAGTGTACTACCTAGTCTGAGGGCCAGCTTACGGTTCCCTATTGAGTCACATCATAGTCACCATCGAGACACTGCCACTACTGTATATACATCGCATAGGAGACACTGTGACTGCTGTGTATACACAATTGAGGAGGCAATGTGACTGCAGTATATTCATTACAAAGAATACCAAGCCACTTCTATATGTATATAATAGACACTGCTACTGCTATGTATATGTGCCGCCCCCATGTCAGCAGTCGGGCTGCTCGGATCCGGATCCACGGTGGCTCGAGGGGTCTCCAGACCCGGGGTTCGTGCGGCCACTCAAATGAAGGGGGTATTTACAGGGGATTGTGTTACAGTTCGTGACGCCACCCGTGGTATGTGGTAATTTGGAGTACAACCGCTGCAGTTGGGAGTACCCGGGGTGATGGAATGGGGCAGCCAGGTGTTAGAACCCTCCACAGGTAGGGGGAATGCCCCAGGACTCGGTGATGGTGTTTGGGGAGTGCCGTGGGGAGTGAAGGGGTCAATTGCGTACTCACTCAGTCCATTAAGCTGACACCGACAACTGGATAAACCAAGGTTCTGGATACCGCTGCCGCTGAGGGTGAGCTAGTTCGGGTCCCATCCCTAATGGTGCTGCCTGGTGATCCGTGACCTGCCTCCTGGCACTAAGTTTACTTCTCTGTTGGTCCCGGTAGTATGGAACTTGCCGGGTCCCGCTCCCCACTATGGCTAAGTGTGGGAGCTTACTCTCAGGGTTCACGCTTGGGATTTCTTGGACCGTTTTAGTGGAAAGTCCTATCCCCTCGTTGCGCTAGTACCCCGATTTTGGAGCGGCTGGAGAGCGGATCTTGAAGGCTTCGTTCTCGTCGGGTAAATTGTCAGGTTGCTTGAAGCTACTCCCTGACCTAGGGTCCACGTACACCGTTGTGCCCTGGTCCCAGCTCGGTGATGGTGCAAGGCCGTCGGCTGTCCTCTTCGACACTTCCGTGCCCTTTGCTACGATCCCCTGTGACCATGGTCCAGCTCCTCAAGGCCCCAACCACCATCTGCTACCTAGATCGCTTCCTAGGAGCCCTGCTCCTCCTGACCTCCTCTCTCCTTCACTTCCAACACACTTCTGCTTCTCCTGACACTCCTAACCTCCCCTAGCCAACCCCCCAAGTGGGCGACCCTATTCCACTCAGGCCGTCCACTGGTGTGTCTAGTGGGTGTGGTGCAGAGTGTACCTAAGATTTAATTAGCTGATGTAGTCAACACCATGTAGTTGGGGACCCATAACCAAGAAGGAGGTGGATATAGCACGTGAGGGCAGATTGTGCAATACCCTGTGACGACCTGATAGTCCAGGAGCGTCACATATACACCACATAGGAGACATTGTATTTAGTGTATCTTTATCATAAAATAGACACACCAACTACTGCAAACATAAAAAGCTTTATCTTGGGACTCTGGAGATGAGGAAGATGAAAAGCTGCTGCTCAACCTCCAGTGGGCGCAGATTCCATTTCCACGTCAGGGACAGGAGAGAGAAGTGAAAACTCTGCCCATTAATTAATGTTCTGGCTCTTGTACTGGCCAACATCATACTTAGTAACAGTCCTGGAGATGCCGTAGCTTCCTTGTGAGCGCATGTGTCGCGGGCAGGGGGTGACTGACCACATCAGGGAAGGCTACCCGAGGTGCTCGGATCCGGGGCTCGTGCAGTGGTCTGTTGCCCACAACAATAAAAGGGGGTATTTACAGTAGAAGAGTTTGTCAGTGACGCCACCCGTGGGTTGCGGTGATGGTTGGTGACACCGCCGCTGCCTTGGTATGGGACGCCTGGGGCTGATGGAGCGGGGCAACAGGATGGTATCCCCTCCACAGGTAGGGGACGTGTTGTCCCGGGGCCCAGGTGTATGGGGAAGAATGCTGCGGAGCGTGTTCTGCAGGGCCAGACTGTATGGTAATGGTGTACTCACAGTTCCAGAGAAATTCACACAAAGTCCGATGGTAAACCAAATTGCCATTGACCGGTGACCTCCGATGGGGTGTATTCGGGTCCCACACCCTGGTACAGCAAACAGGGGTCCCTTCCTCCTGCACTTAGTGTTTGTGTCTTCAGTTTGACTACTCCGTTTGAAACGGGGAAGTCCACTCTCGGTGATTCTATGTGTTGGGAGCTGTGGCCTGTGAGAACTGACCCATGGGATCTTAGCAGGCAATTGTGGAGCCCTATCCCCCTCGTTGGGCTTTCGTCTCGCTTTCTGGGCTTGCTGGTGGGACAAGACGTGGAGATTTGTCCCCGGCTGGCTAATTCACAAGGGGCTAAAAGTTTTCCTCGCCCTAGGGTCCAGGCACCCCGACTGTGCACCGCCTCCAGACCGGATTCCTGCTGTTGACACCGGCGGGCTACAACCCTGCCCCGGTCCACGTAAGGTCTTTCGCGACCGGATCTCCATCGCCTGTGGCCCTGTCTGCTGACTGCCACCTAGTCAGTAGTCCGGTAGTCCAGAGGCTCCAACCCCTGACTACCACTTCACGCTCCTCTCAGTTTCACTGTCTACACAGATCTGACTTGTTCCCTCCCAGAACAACTCAGAACCCCTAGGTGGGCATCACCATCTGCTTGGCCTCACCCACTGGTGTGTCCCTATTGACATGGGGGGTGACTAGGCTTTGCTGGCTGATGTTGTGTACCTGGGTGTGGGTTTGTGTTGGTATGCCAAGGAGGATGGAGTCCTGCACCTGGAAGATTTGTGCAGTCTCTGTGACAACCTGGTTTTGCCAGGGCGTCACACTCCCCCTTGGTAGAATACAGCCCGTCCTCGGGCTATCCGGCCACTGAGGTTTATTTTAAACTGCATCTGGAAAATATAAAAAAAACGGTATAAATGCATAACATGGTAAAACATAAAACATTTCGTCCTTTATAGGGAGGCACATTTTCTTGAACGTTGCACAACATCTCCTTCTCCCCTCAACCCGCCACCCAAAGCACCTGAACCCCTGGTGCCACTGCTAGATCTGGTGTCACACCACCCCAAGTTCCTGACGGTGTCCTTAATAACCAGATTGAGGGCTCCTTTCTTCACCAGGCCGCCCCAAAGAGTTCCATGGTCTGTAACCCCCTGGCATGGAGGTTAGACACCGGTTTTGCTGGTGACTGGGCCTCGGCCGACTCCACCACAGGCCCTTCCTCCAACCAACCTCTCCAACGGGTGCCGCAGTCCTGGTGGTGGGGTAACAAGAAGGTAGATGGTGATATTTACAATGACCCAAAAGAGTTTTTGGGTGGCCTCTACCAGTCCAGAGTCCTTGGTCCATCAACATAAAAAGGGAAAGGCTTGTTTAAACTGGGAAAGGGGGTAGCCGGAATCAACTACCCTTTTACTCTTTTTCTCATGCAGCTATCTCCCTGCGGAGCTGCCGCTGCTGCCGCTCCCAGTACAGGGCAAGGGTTTCGTTCTCCTCCTCCTGCTCAGTAGCCAGGCCCACTCGGATGCCCTCGGCGCCAGCTACGGCCGGCCTCTCATACTGTCGTGGGCCCCACCGATCGGTGGCCTGCTCGGCTTCCCTGCAGGGACACTTCGGCTGCTCCTCAGCTGCAGTGGGGTGCTTGGGAGCGGTTGGTGCTGCAGTTGGGGTAGATAAACAGATGAGTACTGCCTCCGTAGAGGCCGGGAGTATAACCGGGGCCAACGTCATTACTGGTGCGGCCAGGCTCGGGGCCAGGATAGTCGTCACAGGTGATGCGGCCTGGCTCGGGGCTGGATGGGATGTCATCAGCGGTGCCAGAGCGATGGTGACGGTAAGGCCTGAGGACCCAGCAGCTGGGTCCTCACCCGCAGATGGTATGGGCTCCACTGCCACGGACTGAGGCAACGGGTCGGTTGGGGCTTTGGCTGTGGACACGGGTGGCGAGGTGGCGGCTTGACGGACGGGAGCGGCCCGGACCCCTCAGCTGGGCAGGCCGGTTCCTGGGGAACATAGGGGTGTGAGTCACTGCTTACCCGCTCCTCCGACGCCATCTCCACTTCGCGCGCCCGGACAGCTGCAGCCAAGCCCTTCATCTCCGACATCCACTTCGCTAGAATGAAGTGGGCTTGGGCCTGGATCCTCCGGCACATCCTCTCCGTCAGCTCCTCGATCCAATCAGCAGTTCCAGGGACGGAACTCTCCGGACGCTGCCTGCCAGGTTGCTGTGACATCTCGCCGCACTGGTGTCCAGAAACGGGTTTCTACAGAGTCCTGGCGTCCCTGCACTTTACAGTTCTGGTTACATGCTGCTTCTTCACCTTCCCCCTTGATTTTCGACAGCAGTCTCGTGGGACCCACTGTCCTTTGCAACTTCATGCTCTGGAGATCACCAGGTTCCGCCCGCGTTCTTAGGGGGCGGGGCTTCAGATTAACGCTCTTTTCGGGGAAGAAGATGGTGAGGTTGCTGTTTTTGGCGCCAAAAATGGCAAGCAAGATGGTGGCGGTCCAAAAATTTCTGTGTTTCATGGTTCAACAGTTAAGAAAAAGGTGCACTTCACCCAGGTCAGTGGATGGGGTAAGAATACTGTTCATGACGCCAGAAGTTGTCGCGAGCAGGGGGTGACTGACCACGTCAGGGAAGGCTACCCGAGGCGCTCGGATCCGGGATCGTGGTTGGGGCTCCAGTGGCAGCCGGATCCGGGGCTCGTGCAGTGGCCCATCGCCCACAACAATAAAAAGGGGGTATTTACAGGGGAAGAATTTGTCAGTGACGCCACATGTGGGTTGCGGTGATGGTTGGTGACACCGCTGCTGCCTTGATATGTGACGCTCGGGGCTGATGGAGCAGGGCAGCAGGATGGTATCCCCTCCACGAGTAGGGGAGGTGTTGTCCCGGGGCCCAGGTGTACGTTGAAGAATTCTGCGGAGCGTGTTCTGCAGGGCCGGACCGGGTGGTAATGGTGTACTCACAGTTCTAGAGAAATTCACATAGAGTCCGATGGTAAACCAAATTGCCAGTGACCGGTGACCTCTGGCGGGTGTATTCGGGTCCCACACCCTGGTACTGCAAACAGGGGTCCATTCCTCCTGCACTTAGTGTTTGTGTCTTCAGTTTGACTAGTCTGCTTGAAACGGGGAAGTCCACTCCCAGTGATTCTATGTGTTGGGAGCTGTGGCCCACGAGAACTGACCCGTGGGATCTTAGCAGGCAATTGCGGAGCCCTATCCCCTCGTTGGGCTTCCGTCTCGCTCTCTGGGCTTGCTGGTGGGACAAGACGTGGAGACTTGTCCCCGGCTGGCTAATTCACAAGGGGCTTGAAGTTTTCCTCGCCCTAGGGTCCAGGCACCCCGACTGTGCACGGCCTCCGGACCGGATTCCCGCTGTCGGCACCGGCGGACTACAACCCTGCCCCGATCCACGTAAGGTCTCCCGCGACCGGATCTCTGTCGCCTGTGGCCCTGTCTGCCGACTGCCACATAGTCAGTAGTCCGGTAGTCCAGAGGCTCCAACCCCTGACTACCACTTCACGCTCCTCTCACTTTCACTGTCTACACAGATCTGACTTGTTCCCACCCAGAACACCTAAGAACTCCTAGGTGGGCATCACCATCCGCTTGGCCCCTGCCCACTGGTGTGTCCCTATTGTCATGGGGGGTGACTAGTGTCGCGGGCGGAGGAAGGGACGCTGCGCTCTCCCACTGCTCGGGTCCGGCTGCCGCTGCTGCTGCGGCTGCTGCTGCTCGGTGGTGGCTCGAGCGGTAGGCCGGATCCCGGGGACTCGAGCGGCGTTCCTCGCCCGTGAGTGAAAAGGGGATTTTGATTGTGGGGGTTTTGATTATTGTCCGTGACGCCACCCACGGTTGTCGTGATATTGGTGACACCACCGCTGCTCTAGAAGGGGATCCCGGGAGCGGTGACAAGGAGCAGCTTAGTTGTTAGTTCTCCCCTCCGTGGGTAGGGGGTTGGTGGTCCCGGGGCCCGATGATGGGGTAGGGATGGATGGCAGGCGGGTTACGGAGCCTGGCGAGGTGCAGGGTCGCGGGGGCAGCGCTGTGCCGCACGGCACGG
The DNA here is from genome assembly GCF_048569485.1 of Anomaloglossus baeobatrachus. Lineage (NCBI taxonomy): Eukaryota > Metazoa > Chordata > Amphibia > Anura > Aromobatidae > Anomaloglossus > Anomaloglossus baeobatrachus. The sequence goes on from NC_134356.1 coordinate 122,545,445, forward strand.
TGGTACTCACTCAGCCAATGATGAGGACACAGTTCTCGGTAAAACACACGGCTGGATGGACGGGTCCCACAGACGGCTGCGGTGTTGTTTTCTCCCGGCAGGTTGATGGTGACTGCCTTTCCCTGCACCTAGATACGGTAGATGGTTCCAATGGTTTCCCACCGGTAACCCGCTCCCCAGCTTGGATGGGTGCTGGAGGAGCCCCTTTTGCCCGCAGGCTCTGACCCTGAGAAACGGTTGCCTTGGCGGTGGCGGTGTCTCCCTCACTTGGTTGGACTGTTGCCTTCTGTCGGGACTTGGCTGTTGGGAAACCCAGGAGGTTCCCTTCACTAACGAATTTGGCAAATTCACGGCGACTCCTAGCCTTGCCGGGGTCCGTAAGACCCTGCCAGATGGTGCTGGCTTCTCTTTGTGTACCGGTCCGGTACCGCCGGGCCACCGCCCGTCCACGGTCCTTACGGCAGACTCCGATAGGCCACTCCTGCAGACGGTCACCACCGTCTGCCAACCTTGCTGATCTGTCCGGGCCACACACCCGGACCAACTTCAGGCTGCTCAACTACTACTTCCTTCTGCTCACTTTCACCTCCAACACTAATCTGTCTGTTTTCCCGCCTCCAGGACTGTGAACTCCTCGGTGGGTGGGACCAACCGCCTGGCCCACCCCCTGGTGTGAACATCAGCCCCTGGAGGAAGGCAACAAGAGTTTTGTGTTTGACCTCGGTGTGCCTGCTGGGAGTGTGGGGTGTGTTGGTGTTGTTCTCTGTGGCCCCTGGCTTGTCCAGGGCGCCACACTAGGCTTTGATGGCTGATGTTGTGTACCTGGGTGTGGGTTTGTGTTGGTATGCCAAGGAGGATGGAGTCTTGTACCTGGAAGATTTGTGCATTCATTGTGACAACCTGGTTTTGCCAGGGTGTCACACATGCATACACACAATGCCAGTATGCAAAAGATTTAACAGGCCAGTTATGGAAAATATGACGTTGGCAGCCAAGTATCTAGTTTAGTGCTGCGGACCTCTAGAGCCTGCTTTACACGAGACGACCGATTGTGCGATAGCACGATCGATCGTACCCGCGCCCGTCGTTTTTGAGTCACGGGCAATTAGTTGCCCGTGGCGCACAAACTCGTTTAACCCCCGTCACACGTACTTACTTTCCGGACGACCTCGCTGTGGGCGACGAACATCCACTTCCTGGAGGGACGTTCGGTGTCACAGCGACGTCACATGGCAGCCGGCCAATAGAAGCGGAGGGGCGGAGATGAGCGGGATGTAAACATCCCGCCCACCTCCTTCCTTCCATTAAGCCGTCGGGTGCCACGGGAGGCAGGTAAGCTATGTTCATCGTTCCCGTGGTGTCACACGGAGCAACGTGTGATGCCACGGAAACGATGAACAACCGCCGCCATTTTAATTAAACAATTTTATGAAACCTAGCGACGAGTACACGACTCACGATTTGTGAGTGATACTGCGTCGCTAGGAGGTGTTACACAAGACTACGTTGTGTACAATGCCGGATGTGCGTCACGAAAACCGTGACCCCGACGATGCATCGCACGATCAGTCGTCTCGTGTAAAGCCCGCTTAGGAATCTACCCAGTTGACCAAACTGGGCCTATGGGTGTCTAACGAATGTTCAGCTGCAGGGAGAAAATAAAGTTATACTCTCCCCAAAGCCACTCAGTTCTAGTCAAATGGATGGCCAAGGGAACTGTTAGCAGGCAGTGCGTTGTAATCGTTCCACCCGTTCTTTCACTGACATCTTGCTCAGCAGACACATTGCTGAGCAGGATGTTCCTCAAAACAGGGTGGGTGATTAAAATGCTCTTACTGTGTAGAGAGCGCTGACTGCTCAATGCCACCAGCAATGACTGGAATCAAGAATATAACTTAATTTTCCTAATGCAGCCAAGCGTCCAATTATCCATCCGCATATATTTAACACAGAATTTATCTGCAGATTTTCACTGTGTCTTCAGGGTAAGGCTATGTGTGCACATATGCACATATTATTCTGTCCCTGCAGAAATTTCTGCAGCGATTTGAACAGCACATGTGCGCTTCAAATCGCTGCAGAAAGTCCGTAATGAAAAAAAAAAAAGCCGATTTCATGCGCTCTGAGTGCAGCCCCTTCCATAGAAGAGCGGGGGATGCATGCAGAGCGCACGGAATAAGTGACATGTCACTTCTTAGAACGCGCGCTTCGGGCAGCAGCTGAAGCGCTGCGCTGTAATACGCCACGTGCGCACGTCTCCTGCATAATCTTCATAGATTATACTGGCGATGCAGGACGCATGCAGTTACGCTGCGGTGCAGATCGCAGCGTAACTGCATGCAAATACACAACGTGTGCACATAGCCAAACACTGTTTTTTTCAGATTGTTTGTTGTTATGGCAGTTCTCTTAATAAAGATTGCTGCAACCATTGGAAAATTCTAAGCATTTATATTTTTGCAAGGTTTTCCCAAACAGAGTTTGATTGTCACAGCAACGTTTGTGGTTTTCATATAAGAGGAACAATTGCAATATTATGGATATTCTAATTGGTATTTGATTGGTATCCTCAGACGTCCACCTTCATTTCCAATATTTGTCATATAGGTTATATGCATTTAGGAGTGGCCAGAATGTTCCAGCCAATGCAAATGAGATATTGTGAAGAAGATTCGTAGCTAGTGACACAGTAGAATACATTTTTTATTATTATCATTCAAGAAATTCCACAGTAAAATGAACCTTTTATGACTCTCACAAGCCACAGTTATACAGGAAGTCAATAAAAACATTTCCTCATGTAACTTCTAGTCGCAGCCAGAATTACAAAACCTCTAATCTTCCGAAGGAAACTTCCTCTTAAGAAAACCCACAAGTTGTACCTACCTCATGGTTGTGACTCCATGATTCATTTTGCTGTATAGAGTACAATTAACAACAACAAACATTTGTTATGTGATTTTCTCATAGTATTCAATATAAAGTCTGTTTGATTGTATATTGGATCTCTTAATACTATAGATAAAAGAGTACATATAATTAAATAATTACATGCTTTCAGCCTTAGATTAATGCACTGCATTACATTGTTTTTGTAAAGTGAACATGTCATGTAAAAAAATGCTATTAACCTGCAGCTAGGTGGTTAGTCTGCAGGTTAACAGCGTTCTGATGCCGTGCGGCAACCGAACTGAGAACCCTGCTGCCTGGAGGAAATTAACTGAATTCCTTCCAACATCCTCAGGCTTTCAGTTATAGGAGTGCGGCCAGTGCGGTTTCAGTCACCACTCTGTGCATAATGAGCAGCAGCTGTAACCTTGCCCCAGCACTAAACTGACTGACAGCCATCTCAACATTGCATGAGTATAGAGCTGTCTTTCAGTCAGTGTTAGGGGTGTGGTTACAGCAGCCACTCACTGTGCACAGAGCAGTGACTGAAACCCTCCCGATTGCAGCTCTATGGCTGACGGCCCTAGGCAAAAAAATACATTTCCATCCAACAGTGTAGCACCCGGTGCAGCAACTTCATGGAGACAGAACACTATTAACCTGCAGAGTAACCCCATATGTGCAGGTTAATAGTGTTTTTAACAAGATAGGTTCCCTTTAAAAGGAACTTACATGTGAAAAAATGGTCTTTACAGACATAGTCCTAATGTGCAGGTAAATACTGTTCCAAACATAAGAGGCTGTCTAACGTGATGTTCAGCTGCAGGGAGAAAATGTCATTATATTCTCTCTACAACCGAATATACAGTGGGTACGGAAAGTATTCAGACCCCTTTAAATTTTTCACTCTGTTTCATTGCAGCCATTTAGTAAATTCAAAAAAGCTTTTTTTTTCCTCATTAATGTACACTCTGCACCCCATCTTGACAGAAAACTCCCCCAGAAATGCCGACATTTTTGCAAATTTATTAAACAAAAAACGGAAATATCACATGATCATTCAGACCCTTTTCTCAGACCCACATATTTAAGTCATGTGGTGTCCATTTCCTTGTAATCCTCCTTGAGATGGTTCTACTCCTTCATTGGAGTCCAGCTGTGTTTAATTAAACTGATAGGACTTGAGTTAGAAACGGCACACACCTGTCTACATAAGAACTCACCGCTCACAGACAATGTCAGACCAAATGAGAATCATGAGGTCAAAGGAACTGCCCAAGGAGCTCAAAGACAGAATTGTGGAAAGGCACAGATCTGGCCAAGGTTACAAAATAATATCTTCAGTAGTCAAAGTTCCTAAGAGCACAGTGGCCTTCATATCCTTAAATGGAATAAGTTTGGGACCACCAGAACTCTTCCTAGACCTGGCCATCCAGCCAAACTGAGCAATAGTGGGAGAAGAGCCTTGGTGAGAGAGGTTAAGAAGAACCCTAAGATCACTGTGGCTGAGCTCCACAGATGCACTAGGGAGATGGGGGAAAGTTCCACAAAGTCAACTATCACTGCAGCCCGCCACCAGGCCAGCCTTTATGGCAGAGTGGCCCGATGGAAGCCTCTTCTCAGTGCAAGACATATGAAAGCCCGCATAGAGTTTTTTAAAAAAAACGTAGTCTAGGAGGACTGTCGGCACTAGAAAGCCCAATTACCTTACCATTACTGAGCACAGCGAGGTACAGGACCCTAGATCAGGGAAGAGCTTCAGGCACCTTGATAATTAACCTGTGGAGGATAGTCTCTTTATGAACTTTCCCCAAGAGCTCAGAGATTGAAGGCATCAGCACAACGCGGGGGATAGAGTTCTCCAAAGTACACAACCCACTAAAATCCCAAGAGCCAGCCATCAAGAGCACAGCTGCCATACACACGGGTAGCAGCGCCCCGAAAGCTTCAAGCCGAGGAGCCACATCGGTAAATCAATTTGTGCACGGAGGCAGGGCTCCGGACCCACCAAGTGACACTGTTGGGAGCGGGACCTGAACGAACTCCCCAGCAGAGATTGCGGTACCTAGAGACTTTGGTTTACTATCTGTGTGAGTGTCTGCTTATTCCACCTAATCCAGCACCAAGACTACAGCAGTGAGTAACCTGACCCCTGCATCCTACTTTCCCAAGGCCGAGCCACCCAATCACCAAACCTCCTTCCCCCCACCATCTGGGGCCTTCCCTATCTGTGGAGAGACTGACACCTGGCTGCCCCCACATCATCTGCCCCGGTGCTCCTTTCGGCAGCGGCGGTACTCCCCTTACCGCAACCCACAGGTGGCGTCACGAACATTTAGCCCTTGTAAATACCCCCTTACATTTGAGTGGCCGTAAGTCCCGGGTCCGGAGACCCTGGAGCCACAGCAACCCCGGATCCGAGCAGTTCGACTGCTGCAGGGGCGGTGTAATGATGAGCCAGGGGAGCCTCCAGCCTTGTAGTCGTGGCTGTAGTTTTCAGGCTTGTCCCTGGCTTCACCACTACCTCAAGGTCGGGAGCTGACTTGCTGGGGCAGAGTGTGATGGTGCATTCGCCGGACGGTGTACAAACAATCTTCAGGCAAAGGGTGGTGGTAACAAAAGACATCCTTTATTGTACATAGCAATCCGGCAGCAGAATCAGGCACTTTTGGTGGAGCTGGGGGCAGCCTGCCCTAACGCACCCTCTGATGGGGATATGCCCGGGGTACTCCACTTCGCCGGGCTCCCACTCTTCGGTTACACGCACACCGGACCCACACCAGTTGCTTCACACCCTGAGGTTATGTTCCACTCCTTTCTCTCCGGCGCCCCCTGCTGGTCCCGCTCACACACTCTGCCCCACGATGTTCTCACTCTTCCGTCCCGGATCCAACTAACTCACACACACCTAAACTCCTCCCCTGGTGTTAGCCGGCTCCTCCTTCCCCGGTGGCAACAGCCGTTCCACCCTGCCACTAGGGGGTTTCCAAACATATTACATTTATAACGAACACATTTTTATTAATGGCATTTCCGGGCTAACTATGTTTTTTCTTGGTAGGGGGATTTGCTCACCCACTACACGCCTCCCCTTTTAAAACCCGAGCCTCCCGGCAAGGCTCTATCTAAAAATCACATACACTTTAAAACTAGACATAACATGGTGATAAGCTACGAACCAGTCCACAACAAGCGGCCCGGAAGAAAAGGGGCACCAGTCCAGCGCTCGGTCTTGGCAGTGCCCGGAGGCTTAGCAGCGCTCCCGGTCTTTGGTGGTGCCCGGAGGCTTAGCAGCGCTCCCGGTCTTCGTTGTGGACAACAGGAATACAAAACTGAAACAAAACTGCTCCCTCTTCGCCTTACGGAGGAGCCCCTGGCTCAGTCCAGCAGCGGACTCTCTCCGGGCTTAACAACTGGAACAACAGGAACACAACTTCTGCCGGTCTTCGTACAAGCCGACCAGGACGCTTTACTCCGGAGGCCAGGACCGCTTCCATTCGGCCGCCTGGGCCTGGATGTAGTCGCCCAGGGACTGCCCCGGTTGTCGGCGTACCCTCCGAAAAGACACAGGAGCGTAGGGGGCCTCTGATGGCGTGGCCTCTTCGGTCCCCGCCGGGGGTGATGGAGCCGCTACCCGGGGTGGTTGAGGCACTGGTTGGGGCACATCCAGAACAATCACCGGGTGGTTGGTAACACTCTGATTGACCGCCAGCACCGCCGGAGTGCTCTTTTCCGGGTCAGCGGTCGGGCCGGGCTTCACCTCCGGTGCGACCGCCAAGGTACGTCTGGGATGGGATGCATCGGTCGACACCGGTTTTGACTGATTCCGTCGCCGATTCTGGTGCTCTTCCCATTCCAGCTCCTGCTGCCATTGGGCCGCTTCACGTGGGGTCGGCATTCTGGTCACTCCGACCGCGAAAAGGCCGCGGCTTCCCGCCTCGGGTAGAAACTGTACTTTTTCACCCGGATAGAGGGTGTGGAGGCGCTGCGGTAACCCTTCCACATCCAGGTGTACCCGGTTATAGAAATAGTCATCTCCGGTTGTCTCTTCCCGGATAAAACCATAGCCTTCCTGCTGATTAAATTTCACCACTATACCGGTGGTGAATTGTAGCGCCAGCTCTTCGCCGCCGGGACCGGCCATCATCTCCCGGGCGATGGTTTCCGCGAGCAGCCGCTCTTGAACGGGGTCTGGTACCGGGGACGGAGCCCTTGGGTAAGGTATGGGAGACGGGCGTACGGGGTCCCAGAAAAAGCCCCGGTGGTCTCGCTCCAACTTCTGGGCAAGTACTTCTGCCGGCTCCTGTCCGGAGGTGGATGGCGCTGCTGCTGCGGCGACGGGCGGAGGTGTCTCGAGGTCGGCATATAGGATCTCCAAGGGCCGATTCCCCACCGGCAACTGTGTAGCATAAGTCGCCCGGACTTCTGTGGTGGTGCCTCCGGTCGCAGCATCCCAAGTGGTCAGCCAGGTCACTTTAGCCGGCCGTTCTGATCCTCCTGGCGCGGCCGGGATGTCGAGAGGGGGCACTCCAGTAGCTGCAACATGCTTGGGACGGAGCCCTTGACCCAGGCTAGTGAGTGCTAGGGCGGTCACTATTTCTTGTTGTTCGGAGGTATCCATGTCAAGAACTCGCGACGTCTCTAGCAATGGCGGCGGAGTCGATGCTGATGCTGGAGGAAATGGAGGCGGGCCTATGTTTCCCGCTCTTGGGCATGCTCCACCCCCAGCCTCACACATCATCTTGACTCCTCCGCGGCGGCTCTTCTTTTTTTTCACAACACCGCCCACTTCATATGTCTTTCTTCGTGCCCTGGGACCGGCACCTCCCCTCTTTGGGCGGAGTACTCCGAACTTCTTTTTCGGCACCGGCCAGCCCCAGGCTCTTCTTTTGGCGCCAACTTTTCGCGCGCTTTCTTCGTCCTTACAGACGGCGGCCATCTTGCCGCCATCTTGTGCCCGGTCCAACGCTGCAGGCACTGTATCTTCTTCTTCCCACCATGGGATCGGAAATCTTCTATCATAGTTCGGATCCTGTGCCCTAGGCACCACTTGACCTCCGACTTCTTGGGTCCCTGGCAGGGAATTCGGATCCTGCCGACTACGCCACATGTAATGATGAGCCAGGGGAGCCTCCGGCCTTGTAGTCGTGGCTGTAGTTTTCAGGCTTGTCCCTGGCTTCACCACTACCTCAAGGTCGGGAGCTGACTTGGTGGGGCAGAGTGTGATGGTGCATTCGCCGGACGGTGTACAAACAATCTTCAGGCAAAGGGTGGTGGTAACAAAAGACATCCTTTATTGTACATAGCAATCCGGCAGCAGAATCAGGCACTTTTGGTGGAGCTGGGGGCAGCCTGCCCTAACGCACCCTCTGATGGGGATATGCCCGGGGTACTCCACTTCGCCGGGCTCCCACTCTTCGGTTACACGCACACCGGACCCACACCAGTTGCTTCACACCCTAAGGTTACGTTCCACTCCTTTCTCTCCGGCGCCCCCTGCTGGTCCCGCTCACACACTCTGCCCCTCGATGTTCTCACTCTTCCGTCCCGGATCCAACTAACTCACACACACCTAAACTCCTCCCCTGGTGTTAGCCGGCTCCTCCTTCCCCGGTGGCAACAGCCGTTCCACCCGGCCACTAGGGGGTTTCCAAACATATTACATTTATAACGAACACATTTTTATTAATGGCATTTCCGGGCTAACTATGTTTTTTCTTGGTAGGGGGATTTGCTCACCCACTACAGCGGCACAGGTGCTTCAACTCAATACTGATCAAAGTGTCTGAATACTTATGGTCATGTGATATTTCAGTTTTTCTTGTTTAATACATTTACAAAAATGTTGACATTTCTGGGGGTTTTCTGTCAAGATGGGGTGCAGAGTGTACATTAAGGAGAAAAAAAATGAAAAAAAATGAAATTTTTTGAATTTACCAAATGGCTGCAATAAAACAAAGAGTGAAAAATTTAAATGGGTCTGAATACTTTCCATACCCACTGTACAAACATTTGTCATCAATGCCTTGTATAAATATGTCTAGTGAATAATCACTCCTTGTTGCTGGTCTCATCTTTTATATGGATAAAATTGTTGATTGTGGGCAGTACATATCTTTAGGAAAACAAGAAATATGCTGTTGACAATCATGTCAAATATATGAGAAGGAAGGAAATGATAAATTACACAAATGATCGCTGTACTAAAGAAAAAGTGACAATCTATTTCATCAGTCAGCACTTGTTACAGACATCCCGTACTAGTAGAGAAGGATTATGGTTTAATGGCAGTCCATATTCTAAACCTGTTCATGCAAAAATGTTTCAAAACAGTTTCAGATGAAAAACTGTTAAATGGAGTAAAGGGGGCTTTACACGCAACAATATAGCTAACGAGATGTCGTCGGGGTCACGAAATTCGTGATGCATATCCGGCGTCGTTAGCGATGTTGTTGCGTGTGACACCTATAAGCGCGTGTTAACGATCAGAAATACTCACCTAATTGTTGATCGTTGACATGTCGTTCATTTCCCAAATATCGTTCCTTGTTCTGGACGCAGGTTGTTCGTCGTTCCTGAGGCAGCACACTCCGGGAACGACGAGCAACAACGTACCTGCATCCTCCGGCAATGAGGTGGGCGTGTCGTTACTGCGGCTGGTCTCCGCCCCTTTGCTTATATTGGCGAGCCACTGTGTGACGTCGCTGTGACAGCGCACGAACCTCCCCCTTAAAAAAGAGGTTGTTCGCCGCCCACAGCGACGTCGCTAGGAAGTTAAGTATGTGTGACGCTTCCAAGCGATATTGTGCGCCATGTGCAGCGATTTGCCTGTGAAGCACAAACGACGGGGGTGGGTGCTTTCACGAGCGACATCACTAGCGATGTCGCTGCGTGTAAAGTGGCCTTTAGGCCACCTCATAAAAAAAGTTTTTAACAGTGTATGAGATCATTAAAGTATTTGCATATATACAATAAATAGATGTATGTTTGTAACAAGTTGTGTCTGTTTAGGTACTATCCACATGTTTCTGTTTCATTTTGTCTTTTTTATCTCATGTGAGCTCATCATGAGATTGTGTAGATGATGATAATGAAGCCAAAAATCCCAGTCTAAAATGACAACCGCTAAACACCACAAACCTCCTCTAAACTGACTACAAAAAGTGGTACAGTTATCGGAAAATCCCTTCAAGCTGTTGCAACGTAAGGATAGCTAGACATGAAACCACTGGTAATTTCTGTGATATGGACTATACACAGTGTTATAACTTACTGAATATAATATAAAATTCACTAGATAAAATCAACATTAGATTTTCAACAAAGGTTTAATTAAGAAATATAATTTACTCCTTACTAAAATAAAATACAGTTTTTTCATATGCTGGCTCCCTGACTCAGAAACTGAGCCTGCATCTATGCCAGCAGATGATGACTGTGATATTCAGCCATGATCTGCATCTAACAGTCGCAGGCGGATCTAAGCTGTGACAATGGCATTAACAGCACGCGTGAAAGGGTTTGCTGTTCTAAAATCCCACCAACTGTCACAGCAGAGGATAAGGGGCTATACCAGTCATATAGGACAATACACAGGAAGGGAAGGAATGCCTTATAGCTAAGGAAAGGGGAAAGTGGTGAACCCTGACAACAACCTGCAGCTCACCCTCACTGCCCCCCACCAACTCTATACAGGCTACGCACCTGTTGCTAAGCTGGATACCTGGCACCCTGTCTTACCCTAGCAAATAGGCCCTAAGTAAGGATGGCAGGTATGAGCGCTAGTCAACATCAGTAACACTATAGGAATACACAAGGTAACAATATAGGGAAAATACGAATGCTATCACCTGAGCCAGGTAGATAGCAAAAGTCAAACTCTTATCTGAGGTATAGGCAGCGACCACAGAAGTCCCTGGAGCAACAGGAGACAACTTCTGCAGACCCCAACAAGGAGCAAACTATAAACCGCATCCAAGCCACACCAGGATGAGGTTATTAAAGGAAGTCAGAGGATAGCAGCTGAGAAGAGGAACAGTTCCCCAGGGTTATAGAGTCCGCATGCTGCAGAAACAGGGAATTGTCAGGTAACAACACGTGCTGCTAATCTCTGTTATCTTCTAGCACTCACTGCCAATGGATTGTCAGCTGGCTGTGATACCTCTGTGACAGGCCATGACACATCCGTAACATCAACACACCACAATTATAGGTTGCAGTGATAGCCCTAAGACTGGTGAAGACCCACATTCCAGTCATGACGGTTCTCCTGTGAAAGTCAGTCTGCGGCTGGAGTTCCCAGGACTGTATATACTACATACATGTTTAGTACTTAGATGACCACAGGTTCAATTTCCCTAAGGGTTCTAACAAATACAGTAAAAAAAAAGTAAAAATTATTAATGAGTGAACACTAAAATACACGGGTGCGCGTTACTCGTATCGAGCTTGTCGGACTGCTCAACTCGAGTGTAGAATATAATGGAAGTCAATGGGAAACTCAAGCAATTTTCTGGCATTCCCTCCCAGGAGGTCGGGGGGGGGGGACAGAAAAATCACTGAAATGGATAGATAAAGTGCCCAAATGGAATGGGTGTCATGGGGAAGATGCCTGGACATATCTCTGACTCCCAAGTCACCTGCTGGTAACAAAACTGTCAGAATATTATGCCACTTTTATGGACTGAAAATAGAATAAATCAAACTGAAGATAACAGAATTTTACAGAAAAAAATGTTAAGAAACATTCTTTTCTTTATAATGACTTGTATATAAAAATAGCCCCTCATGCCATGTTCACAAATAGCAGATTTGCACATTGCTTTCAGTGGAGAAAAAAAACACTGAAACACTTGACATGCTTCTTCTTTAAAAAATGCAGCAGTTTTTCTTTTCACTCAGGAAAAAAAAAGAATGTGCATGAGATTTCTGAAATGTATTCCCATTTGTAGGGATTGGGACTCCTAGACTGTTGAAGGGCTATGCACTAAGTGCAAATCCTATAAAAAATTGAAGTAAAGGATTGCAATACACCCTTAAATACACATGCAGGATGGCCTCAGAAAACATTTTTCCTCCATATGTAAGGAGTGGGACTCCTAAACTGGTAAAACGTATGCACTATATGCAAAGAAGTCTAAAAATTATAGGGAGACACTCCAATACACCATGGGACACACGTAGAGTAGGGCCTTAGAAAATATTTACATTTAGAAGGAGTGGAACTTCTGTGGCCAACAACAAGGAGTCCTGGATTCAAGGTCACTACTCGGTGTACAACTGGCACAACATGGATCTACAGGCATCCGACACAGATTTTGCTCTAGCTAAGGAGAACAGCAGTTCCTCTTGTGATAGCTCAGGGCATCAGGCAGCCCTGAGGCTTCAAATAGATTGATACAGGTGTTTCCAAACATATTTTTATCTCCTTGGGGACCTTTACCACTCAAGATTCATGAACCATGTTGGGGAAACTTCTCCAACCCATCCTGGGTAAAGAACACCACAAGTTCTTTGTCCATTATTTCACACAAAAGGTGCATTTGGGCATGTCTCCCATTCGATGAATGCAGCTCTATTTTTCTTGTTCACAGAGCTGAGCCAAATCTGAAGCTCACAGGCCGCAGTCACTGCTCCTTCCCTACTTAGGTTGATTTTGTGGATTTTTAGTGTTGCCAGGGACATAATAACTAATAGGCGCATCCACTTGTCAACTGAAAATGCTGAAAGGCTGACTGTTCTCAAAATAAACAAGGGCTGGATTGGCCCTGACTTCTCAACCCCAGCGGATAACATTAGCAGGACAAAAAGTTATTTCAAATATTATTTTTTTATCCTTGTGTATTCCCATGCACCCCTTCCCACCCCCAAAAGTTTCTGCAGTTCATGGTTTATTATTTTTCTTATCCTCCTCCTCCTTCACCATATCAACAGGGTTATCATGCGGTCCTCGCTCAAAGTTTTTTGAGGGCCATCAACCAGCCCTCTGTCATAAACGGTGGAGGGCCATCGGGTGGCCCTCACTCATATAAATTTTAGAGGACTAGCAGGTGCCCCTCACTTATAACTTTAGGAGGGCCATTAGGAGGCCCTCACTCATAATTTTTTTTAAGGCCAGCAGGCAGCCCTTAAAAAAAATATTTTTCATAGATTGCAGGTGGGAGCACAGCAAACACGATCATCCACAAGACCTAGTTTTCTGTCTCAGGGTGCAAAACAACACTTTTGAAGCCAGGACATTGTGAACAAAATGTCGTTTGGATGACAGATAATGCTTCCAGTCTGTTTTACAGCACCAGCTTGTCTTCCACACAGTTGAGTCTCAGTAGCCAAGACTCTGCACCACATAATCCTCAATCTTATCCTCCCTCCTCCCACCATGACGAGTCTCAGGAGACAAGTGATCCAACACTCCGACAAGTGAGTCTTTATAATTCCATTGATTGATTCCAGCCTCTTGCCTTGCACATTTCAAGAGGGACATAAGAATTCATGTGTAGTGATGGCCAAATATTTGAGCAGCCATGGTCAGAAGAAGACAGTGTGCAATGGCAATTAGTGTCTCAAGCGGTCAATAATTATGAGACACAGTTGCGAATAAGTGATGTTGTTAAATCAACAAGTCAAGAGGCAGATCAGAGTGCAGAAGTGGAAGACAAGGTGGTGGACGATGAAATCATTGACCCAACCTGGCAATTTGCCAAGCTCAGAAAGGACAGCAATTCATAGGTGGCATGATCAGCAACACTGCAACTGGCAGAAAGAGGCCCTGAGGTGGCCGGAGTGAGAAGGCGGACAACTTGTACCCCAGAGTACCCACAAACAGCAACTTCCAAAGCCGAGGGTTATGTGTTTCTTTTTTTTTGTGAATTCCCATGCACCCCTTCCCACCTCAAAAAAAGAATACGGTTCATGGTTTCTTCTTTTTCTTGAACTTCTCCACCTTATAAGCAGGGTCATTATGTGGCCCTCGCTCCAAATTTTTAGAGGGCCATCAGGCAGCCCTCACTAATACATTTTGGAGGGCCATCAGGCGACCCTCAGTCATAAATTTTAAAGAGCCAACAGACGGTCCTCACTCACAAATTTTGGAGGGCCATCAGGCAGCCCTCGCTTACAATTATTAGGGGGCCATCCGGCAGTAACCAGTCCCCAGCCACTACTATATTTCACTGTGTTCTGCCCCTGCCTTTCACCAGCACATGTCCCATAACATCTCTTGTGCCATGACCGATGTTGGCAAGGTCCACTTAAAGATTGACACATGGACAACTGTTTATATCCAGGGACAATAATGTTCCCTGAAGACACAGTGGGAGAACCTTGTGAAGGCCTGAACGGCACACATACTACCGACACAGAAGATTGTGGGCCTTAGTTCCATCCGGGTTTCCTGCACTTCCTACACCAGTACCTGCACCTGCTCCTCCTCAATCTCTAAATTATCATCGTGGAACACATCGTCCATACCAGTCACAAGCTGTAAGTGTGGCGCCCTGGACAAGCCAGGGGCCACAGGTAACAACACACACACATACCCCCACCCCCAGCAGTTCACAGCAGACATCCCCAGTGAGACCTGATTTCCTCCCTCAGGTTCAGACAGACACACCAGGTGGGCAAAGTCAGGCAGATGGAGACGCCCACCCAGGAGTCTAGCTAGTCTGAGGCAGGAAACAACGGAGACAAGACCAGGCAGAGGAAGAGAGAGGAGGTCTGCAGAGAGGCAGACGCAGACTGGGGCCTAGGTTGGAGCCTAGGTCCCTCGTGTAGCCAGTGGGGCAGACGGTAGTGGCCGTCTGCAGGAGCCGGGAAGACAGTCTTGGTGGAACCGTAGGTAGCCGGGACAGGGTAGTGGCCCGTCCGGTACCGAACCGGGGAGCCAGCTGGAAACTGGAGCACAGGAGGAGCATACACGAAGGTGAAGGAAAGGACTTACAATACCAACCTGGGGTCAGGGGAAAAACACCGCAGCCGCCTGTGGGACCTGTCCATCCAGCCGTTTGTTTGACCAGAGACTCCGTGTAAATTACTGGCTGAGCTGAGTGAGTACCACCGTGCCGTGCGGCACAGCGCTGCCCCCGCGACCCTGCACCTCACCAGGCCCCGTAGCCCACCTGCCATCCCTAACCCTCACCGGGCCCCGGGACAACCAACCCCCCTACCCACGGAGGGGAGAAATAACATCCAAGCTGCTCCCTGTCATCGCTCCCGGGATCCCCGTCCAGAGCAGCGGTGGTGTCACAACCTCATCACAACCGTGGGTGGCGTCACGGACAATATCCCTAAACCAAACCACCCCCTTTCACTCACGGGCGAGGAACGCCGCTAGAGTCCCCGGGATCCGGCCCACCGCTCGAGCCACCACCGAGCAGCAGCAGCAGCTGGACCCGAGCAGTGGGTGAGCGTAGCATCCCCTCCTCCGCCCGCGACAACTTGGCGTCACGAACAGGATCTTACCGCTCTGCCGTCTGGTAGAGGTGCGCCTTGTGACCGCCGGAGGTGTCCGGCCGAAAAACTTGAGAAGCCGCCATTTTGGGCGCAAAAAGTCCCCGCTCGAGCGTCTTCCCGAGTAGTGGAGGCGCGAAAGCCGAAACCCCGCCCCTGTAGAGGAGGAGCCGGAAAAAGACTAAGGGGGATGGATGGCATCTGGCCGCATGTAGCCCGCGGCTGTGGAAGCAGGGACGCCAGGACTCTGCAAGTATTTGGTTCCTGGAGCACAGCTGCACGAGATGTCCCGTCTGTCCGGCACCGCTGAAACCTCAGTGCCCGTGCCCGCGGCCAACGCCCCGACCGACCCGTTACCCCTGTCACCGGTAGTGGAGCTCGCAGCGTCTGTGAGGGAGGGCCCAGACCTGGGGCCCCCAGGCCTTATCTTTGTCACCGCCCTGCCACCAGTCCCGGCTTCTATCCCAGCCGCACCACCGATAACGACGGCCCCGGCAGTCCGCCCGGCCGCGACGGAGATGACGACGGCTCCAGCAGTCCGCCCAGCCGCAACGGCAGTGAAGCACCCATCCCGTTAACGAATCTGGGCCCGTTCTTGGACTGGGGTCAAGGGGTGCTGCCCACTTACTAGGGGCAGCATCAGGGCCAGGTTGTTCCGTTGTTATTATTAAAAGTGTATTGTTGTTGCAACGGTTGAAGTGATATGCCTCCCGTAAGGGAAGTTTTATGAAAAAATTGCATGTGTGAAAATGTTTAAAAAAATGTTTTATTCTTTTTCAGTTCGTGAAAAATAAAACCGGTGATGGACGGGCAGCCCGCGGACGGTCTACATTTTACTAAGGGGGAATGTGGCGCCCTGGCTAAGCCAGGGGCCACAGGTAACAACACACACACACCCCACAGACACACCAGGTGGGCGGAGTCAGGCAGATGGAGACGCCCACCCTGGAGTCTAGCTGGTCTGAGGCAGGAAACAACGGAGACAAGTCCAGGCAGAGGAAGAGAGAGGAGGACTGCAGAGAGGCAGACGCAGACTGGGGCCTAGGTTGGAGCCTAGGTCCCTCGTGGGGCAGACGGTAGTAATAAGGAATAACGTTTGGAACACCATTCTAAGTCTGAACTGGGTGCAAAAACCTAAAAAAACATCACTATGGGGAGATAAGGTATGCACACCAGTGACTATGTAAGGGGAATACATGAAATAGCAGAAACTGCTGTGTGAATACTGACTTGAAAAATCCAATAGCTATATGTAAGAGTGAAAATGTGAAAAATGGAATCTGCATTACTGCCATGAACATATGAATCAAGAGAAATTTAGCTACTGAATTGATCAATGCAATAGAGCCCCAACACTACGCCAAAGTATTTCTCTACGTTGGGGTCCCTAGCTTGTGTGTGTCCTCTCATGCAGTTAAAAAACCCTCCCCAACCACACCTATTGCCAATCCATATCATACGCATAAATAGCCTGGGTCTCAGCTTCCCATACACGGTAAGTTTTTTAACTGCATGAAAGGACACACACAAGCTAGGGACCCCAACGTAGAGAAATACTTTGGCGTAGTGTTGGGGCTCTATTGCATTGATCAATTCAGTAGCTAAATTTCTCTTGATTCATATGTTCATGGCAGTAATGCAGATTCCATTTTTCACATTTTCACTCTTACATATAGCTATTGGATTTTTCAAGTCAGTATTCACACAGCAGTTTCTGCTATTTCATGTATTCCCCTTACATAGACACTGGTGTGCATACCTTATCTCCCCATAGTGATGTTTTTTTAGGTTTTTGCACCCAGTTCAGACTTAGAATGGTGTTCCAAACGTTATTCCTTATTGTTAGTAGTTTTTCGTTTGTGAACCCTCCCCAACCACACCTATTGCCAATCCATATCATACGCATAAATAGCCTGGGTCTCAGCTTCCCATACACGGTAAGTTTTTTAACTGCATGAGAGGACACACACAAGCTAGGGACCCCAACGTAGAGAAATACTTTGGCGTAGTGTTGGGGCTCTATTGCATTGATCAATTCAGTAGCTAAATTTCTCTTGATTCATATGTTCATGGCAGTAATGCAGATTCCATTTTTCACATTTTCACTCTTACATATAGCTATTGGATTTTTCAAGTCAGTATTCACACAGCAGTTTCTGCTATTTCATGTATTCCCCTTACATAGTCACTGGTGTGCATACCTTATCTCCCCATAGGGCAGACGGTAGTGGCCGTCTGCAGGAGCCGGGAAGACAGTCTTGGTGGAACCGTAGGTAGCCGGGACAGGGTAGTGGCCCGTCCGGTACCGAACCGGGGAGCCAGCTGGAAACCGGAGCACAGGAGGAGCGTACTCGAAGGTGAAGGAATTACTTACACTACCAACCTGGGGTCAGGGGAAAAACACCGCAGCCGACTGTGGGACCCGTCCATCCAGCCATTTGTTTGACCAGAGACTCCGTGTAAATTACTGGCTGAGTGAGTACCACCGTGCCGTGCGGCACAGCGCTGCCCCCGCGACCCTGCACCTCACCAGGCCCCGTAGCCTGCCTGCCATCCCTAACTCTCACCGGGCCCCGGGACAACCAACCCCCCTACCCACGGAGGGGAGAAATAACATCCAAGCTGCTACCTGTCATCGCTCCCGGGATCCCCGTCCAGAGCAGCGGTGGTGTCACAACCTCAGCACAACCGTTGGTGGCGTCATGGACAATATCCCTAAACCAAACCACCCCCTTTCATTCACGGGCGAGGAACGCCGCTCGAGTCCCCGGGATCCGGCCCATCGCTCGAGCCACCGAGCAGCAGCAGCAGCAGCTGGACCCGAGCAGTGGGTGAGCGTAGCGTCCCCTCCTCCGCCCGCGACATAAGCACTGCAGCACTTCCTTGGTGAAGCGGCAACAGTCTCTGCTGAAACTAATTTGTTAACGTGACAAACAGCACACTGCCATTGAAAGCTATAACACACCAGACAGATGTGTCTTTCGCAACTGAACCCACAACCAGGCATGTTCATCTGTGATACTAGTCATAACCTGGTTGTGGCTCTGAAGCTTGACAAGCTTACACATGTACTATGCCTGGCCCACATGCTCAACATAGTGGTTCAGCACTTTCTGAAAACCTACCCAGATTTGCCTGAGCTACTTGTGAAGGTACGTGGCATGTGTGCTTATTTTCCCAAGTCAGCTAGAGCTGCTGCTGTCTGGCAGTGCTGCAGCAGTGCTTGCAAGTGCAAGCTCACTGACTGGTGAGTCACATGACCACTTGCTGGAAGTCCACATTACAAATGTTAGCAAGGCTTTGTGAGCAGCAGAGGGCAGTAGTTGAATACGTGCTTCAAAATGCCGGTCAGCCTCTGCCAGTGAGTCCTTCACGGGTGACCGCTAATCAGTACGCGGCACACAGACAGAGCCGCGGTATGACAATGAAGTCGGGTGAAGTTCACCCGAGTTCATTCTCATCGCGCAACTCTGTCTGCTGTCTGCCGACATGTATCAACGACATTGTGCATCACACACACACACGGAACATTTCACACGAACAACACACACACATGTCAGTTATTTCACTCACGCACACACGGACATTCCACACGCACATACGGCTAGCATACGGGATACACACGCAGGCCACACATACCATAAAAACGGACCTAAAAAACGGAAAACGGACCCGAAAAACGGACTGTTTTACACGGACGTGGTTTTAACGGATGTATGTTTTCAGCCTAACGGACACAGACAAATATAGAGGTGAAGAGGACTTGCTCTCACCTAGGGTAGCCTGGGCAGGGAAGTTTCCTGACTTCTTGGGACAAAAACAAATCAGGTGTGCAGAACTTGTGCAGTAGAAACACCCCTTAGAGGTGCGTCGGCTTTCACAGGAGCAATCTGCCTGATGCACTTAATACAGAAAACCAGTGATGTGCACAGAGACTCTGGAAGGCAACAGCATGGAGCGGGGATGGGACGGCAAATGCAGGAAGTCCAGAGAAGTGAGACCAACGTCCCCGCTGGGGAAGGGGCCAGGACTGTGCAGGGATGCCAGCATGGGCATTACAGCAGCATTTTTACAGCCCTCCCAAACCTACTTCTACTTCCAGAAAATTATTTGATTTCCCACTGACTTGCATTAGGTTCGTTATTCAGTACGAATACACGAATAAGGCTAGTTTCACACTTGCGTTGAACGGCATCCGTTGCATTGCGTTGTGTGACGGATGCAACGGATGTGTTGCATATAGTGGCACAACGGATGCAACGGATCGTACGAAACAACGGAATCTGCTTTTTTTTTTTTCTTTATAGTTTTATCGGCGGCAGACTATTGTGAACGATCAGCTGATCACCCGATCACCCGGCTGCCGAGTGATCAGCAGATCGCTCCCACCAGCCGGTCGCTGGGTGATCAGCTGATCGCTCACAGCAGCCGGCCGCCAGGTGATCAGCTGATCGCTCACAGCAGCCGGTCGCCGGGTGATCAGCTGATCGCTCACAGCAGCCGGCCGCCGGGTGATCAGCTTATCTCTCACAGCAGCCGGTCGCCGGGTGATCAGCTGATCGCTCACAGCAGCCGGTCGCTGGGTGATCAGCTGATCGCTCACAGCAGCTGGTTGCCGGGTGATCAGCTGATCGCTCACAGCAGCCGGTCGCCGGGTGATCAGTTGAACGTTCGGCCGCAGAGAATGTGTGCGGGGGGGCGGAGTGCAGGGAGTGGAGTGCGGAGTGGGTGGAGCCGAGCGGGGCTATGGCGCTGAGGACATCAGTGCCGCAGGGACATAACCAGGAAAATTAAAGATGAACTATCAGGCTGAGACATTTCTGCTACTTTGGATGACCTGATTTCCATGGCTATCCGTGTCAACTTTAGGTTCCAGGATTGAACCTTTGGAGGTGAAACGTGATAGGGGATCTATACATCTGGCTCCATCCCTCCAGAGTCCCAGTTTCCAGTTGCGTCTCCTTCTCCTGAACCAATGCAGCTTAACCATGTTCAAGATGTTGGATCAACTTCAAGACTATCGTCAAGACATGGGACTGTGTTTCTAGTGTGGAGATGCAGAACACTTCATTCATGCGTGTCCCGTGAGGCCAGAAAGACGTTTAGTTCCTGAAGCTCCAGTGATGACTACCCTGGAAGTCGGTGCCATCTTTCTTTCAGGGTCCAGGAAGGAGTCCCTCCAGCAGCCGACATCCAGTCCTCCCCGTTCACTGACCATGTCTTCACTCACCATTTCTGAAGACAAGTTGCTAGAGAAGAAACCTCCTTTAGGCCTGGGGATAAGAGTGCATAAAAGGGGGGTACTGTGGCGCCGACTTAATTATTGCCGAGCCTAGGTCCCATTTTTCCCTGCTGCCCTGCAGTAGTCCACGTGCTCTCCTGCTTCCATCTCCTTTAGAGCCCTGTGCACACCGGCCCTCTTCTTAAAGGGCCAGCAAGCTATTTCCAGGAAATGCCTCTCAGCCAATGGATGAGAGGCACTATGTAACTAATTGCCTATACAAGACCTTCAGTTAGTCAGTGTCCTGTTTGTCTAGCCAGTTGTCGGTTCCCATTGTCCTGCCTCGCATCCTCTACCTGTGTCCAACTTTCCATTCCAGTTTGTCCCTACCGTGCCCACCATTCCTGTCAGTACCCATTGACCTGCCTGCTTCAGCCATCCTGGTTGTACTCACCTTGCACTAGAGACTGTACCTGCCTATACCTGTGTCGGTACCAGTGTCCATACCTGCTGAATTGGTAAACTGCCAGTCCCAATCACTGGAAGTGGTACCTGGCGTCCGCCTTTCGGCAGGCGTTTAGTTAAGCACCTCCCACTAAAGGGTAAGCCCGGGTTCCCCCTGTGATCCAGTGGGTCCACTCCTCCGGCTCGCTACCTCTACAACAGCCAGGAGCGTTACAGTTCGTTAGCTAGTTAGTTGGTTGCTCATGGTCGTAACCATGGATACCTAAGTTACAATGCCCTGTACATGAGATTAGAGACATAGCTATATCAGGAGAACTATACTACATTTCTAATTGGATTTATTTGCTAATATTATTATTATTACTATGTCAAATACATATTGGGATAGAATCTTGGAGATTCAATGCACATCAACCATTGAGTATCACCTACTGGTGACGGCAGCTGTCCGGGCTTTAGCATGTACATCTTCATGAAATAGAAGCACCTGACTCAGTCATGCTCCCTCATTAAAACCGATGAGTAAATTGCCAGTATTGATGAATCGAGGCCTAAAGGCCCCATTACATGCGTCGATTTATCGTGCGATCGCACCCGCCCCCATCGTTTGTGCATCACGGGTAATTTGTTGCCCGTGTCGCACAAAGTTGGTCACCCCTGTCACACGTATTTACCTCCTGAACGACATCGCTGTGGGCGGCAAACATCCTCTTCCTGAAGGGGGAGGGACGTTCGGCGTCACAGCGACGTCACACAGAGGAGGGGCCCAACTCCTTACTTCCTCATTGCCGGCGGGACGCAGGTAAGCTGTGTTCGACATTCCCGAGGTGTCACACGGAGCGATGTGTGCTGCCTCAGGAACGACGAACAACCAGCATCCAGGAATGTGACCGATATTTTGAAAATGAACGACGTGTCAACGAGCAACGATAAGGTAAGTATTTTTGCTCGTCAACAGTCGCTCATAGCTGTCACATGCTACGATATGTCAAATGATGCAGGACGTGAGTCACGGAATCAATGACCCCGACGACATATTGCCCGATATATCGTAGCGTGTAACGGGGCCTTTAGAGACATCATACTTTTTAGAGGCCATGAAATGGGTGTCTTAGTGTGTAGGAACACTAAGCAGCTTTAATAGCGGCAAATTACTTTGAAAGATCTGCAAAGTTGTGGGTTATGCTCTTCTGTGACCCTACTGTATATTATTTATTTATTCTTTATGGGGTAGTAGTAAATATAGTCATTCCCATGTTACCGATTTTTCATGGACAGGTATGTCCAAACAAAATTGCAGATGTATGTCAGATTTTGAGAAATATAATGTCAAATAAGGCTGCTTTCACACTTGAGTTATTGTTTTTCTACAATTTTCTCCTTGGTTTTTTTCTAGTCTTGAGGCTGTGTATTTAATCTGGGACCCAGCTAACCACATTACCATCCATATTGAAGTTTTGACATGACACTAGTCAGGTACAGAATATGTTTTTAACTTTAGTAGGTTAGGGACTGTCTCAGATGGGTACACCGTGACGGGGTGAGACAGCTTCTTACCTTTTTGCAAAAATGTATATACTAAGTACCCTGTTTATTAAGCACTTGCAATTTATTTATTTATAGTCAGGGTATTTTTTCTACAATTTTCTCCTTGGTTTTTTTCTAGTCTTGAGGCTGCAATTCACATGCTTGTAATGTTGCATGTTTATTGAACATTTGTCACAGCTCAGTTTTTTGGTTTTTTTTGTCTGTTATCTTGCTTTAATGCAAGTTGGGGGTGCAGCCCTCCTGATACTGAGGCTGAACAATTACCTGCTTCTCACTTTTTGCTGTGTATTTAATCTGGGACCCAGCTAACCACATTACCATCCATATTGAAGTTTTGACATGACACTAGTCAGGTACAGAATATGTTTTTAACTTTAGTAGGTTAGGGACTGTCTCAGATGGGTACACCGTGACGGGGTGAGACAGCTTCTTACCTTTTTGCAAAAATGTATATACTAAGTACCCTGTTTATTAAGCACTTGCAATTTATTTATTTATAGTCAGGGTATTTTTTCTACAATTTTCTCCTTGGTTTTTTTCTAGTCTTGAGGCTGCAATTCACATGCTTGTAATGTTGCATGTTTATTGAACATTTGTCACAGCTCAGTTTTTTGTTTTTTTTTGTCTGTTATCTTGCTTTAATGCAAGTTGGGGGTGCAGCCCTCCTGATACTGAGGCTGAACAATTACCTGCTTCTCACTTTTTGCTGTGTATTTAATCTGGGACCCAGCTAACCACATTACCATCCATATTGAAGTTTTGACATGACACTAGTCAGGTACAGAATATGTTTTTAACCTTAGTAGGTTAGGGACTGTCTCAGATGGGTACACCGTGACGGGGTGAGACAGCTTCTTACCTTTTTGCAAAAATGTATATACTAAGTACCCTGTTTATTAAGCACTTGCAATTTATTTATTTATAGTCAGGGTATTTTTTCTACAATTTTCTCCTTGGTTTTTTTCTAGTCTTGAGGCTGCAATTCACATGCTTGTAATGTTGCATGTTTATTGAACATTTGTCACAGCTCAGTTTTTTTTTTTTTTTTGTCTGTTATCTTGCTTTAATGCAAGTTGGGGGTGCAGCCCTCCTGATACTGAGGCTGAACAATTACCTGCTTCTCACTTTTTGCTGTGTATTTAATCTGGGACCCAGCTAACCACATTACCATCCATATTGAAGTTTTGACATGACACTAGTCAGGTACAGAATATGTTTTTAACTTTAGTAGGTTAGGGACTGTCTCAGATGGGTACACCGTGACGGGGTGAGACAGCTTCTTACCTTTTTGCAAAAATGTATATACTAAGTACCCTGTTTATTAAGCACTTGCAATTTATTTATTTATAGTCAGGGTATTTTTTCTACAATTTTCTCCTTGGTTTTTTTCTAGTCTTGAGGCTGCAATTCACATGCTTGTAATGTTGCATGTTTATTGAACATTTGTCACAGCTCAGTTTTTTGTTTTTTTTTTGTCTGTTATCTTGCTTTAATGCAAGTTGGGGGTGCAGCCCTCCTGATACTGAGGCTGAACAATTACCTGCTTCTCACTTTTTGCTGTGTATTTAATCTGGGACCCAGCTAACCACATTACCATCCATATTGAAGTTTTGACATGACACTAGTCAGGTACAGAATATGTTTTTAACTTTAGTAGGTTAGGGACTGTCTCAGATGGGTACACCGTGACGGGGTGAGACAGCTTCTTACCTTTTTGCAAAAATGTATATACTAAGTACCCTGTTTATTAAGCACTTGCAATTTATTTATTTATAGTCAGGGTATTTTTTCTACAATTTTCTCCTTGGTTTTTTTCTAGTCTTGAGGCTGCAATTCACATGCTTGTAATGTTGCATGTTTATTGAACATTTGTCACAGCTCAGTTTTTTGTTTTTTTTTTTGTCTGTTATCTTGCTTTAATGCAAGTTGGGGGTGCAGCCCTCCTGATACTGAGGCTGAACAATTACCTGCTTCTCACTTTTTGCTGTGTATTTAATCTGGGACCCAGCTAACCACATTACCATCCATATTGAAGTTTTGACATGACACTAGTCAGGTACAGAATATGTTTTTAACTTTAGTAGGTTAGGGACTGTCTCAGATGGGTACACCGTGACGGGGTGAGACAGCTTCTTACCTTTTTGCAAAAATGTATATACTAAGTACCCTGTTTATTAAGCACTTGCAATTTATTTATTTATAGTCAGGGTATTTTTTCTACAATTTTCTCCTTGGTTTTTTTCTAGTCTTGAGGCTGCAATTCACATGCTTGTAATGTTGCATGTTTATTGAACATTTGTCACAGCTCAGTTTTTTGTTTTTTTTTGTCTGTTATCTTGCTTTAATGCAAGTTGGGGGTGCAGCCCTCCTGATACTGAGGCTGAACAATTACCTGCTTCTCACTTTTTGCTGTGTATTTAATCTGGGACCCAGCTAACCACATTACCATCCATATTGAAGTTTTGACATGACACTAGTCAGGTACAGAATATGTTTTTAACTTTAGTAGGTTAGGGACTGTCTCAGATGGGTACACCGTGACGGGGTGAGACAGCTTCTTACCTTTTTGCAAAAATGTATATACTAAGTACCCTGTTTATTAAGCACTTGCAATTTATTTATTTATAGTCAGGGTATTTTTTCTACAATTTTCTCCTTGGTTTTTTTCTAGTCTTGAGGCTGCAATTCACATGCTTGTAATGTTGCATGTTTATTGAACATTTGTCACAGCTCAGTTTTTTGTTTTTTTTTGTCTGTTATCTTGCTTTAATGCAAGTTGGGGGTGCAGCCCTCCTGATACTGAGGCTGAACAATTACCTGCTTCTCACTTTTTGCTGTGTATTTAATCTGGGACCCAGCTAACCACATTACCATCCATATTGAAGTTTTGACATGACACTAGTCAGGTACAGAATATGTTTTTAACTTTAGTAGGTTAGGGACTGTCTCAGATGGGTACACCGTGACGGGGTGAGACAGCTTCTTACCTTTTTGCAAAAATGTATATACTAAGTACCCTGTTTATTAAGCACTTGCAATTTATTTATTTATAGTCAGGGTATTTTTTCTACAATTTTCTCCTTGGTTTTTTTCTAGTCTTGAGGCTGCAATTCACATGCTTGTAATGTTGCATGTTTATTGAACATTTGTCACAGCTCAGTTTTTTTTTTTTTTTTTGTCTGTTATCTTGCTTTAATGCAAGTTGGGGGTGCAGCCCTCCTGATACTGAGGCTGAACAATTACCTGCTTCTCACTTTTTGCTGTGTATTTAATCTGGGACCCAGCTAACCACATTACCATCCATATTGAAGTTTTGACATGACACTAGTCAGGTACAGAATATGTTTTTAACTTTAGTAGGTTAGGGACTGTCTCAGATGGGTACACCGTGACGGGGTGAGACAGCTTCTTACCTTTTTGCAAAAATGTATATACTAAGTACCCTGTTTATTAAGCACTTGCAATTTATTTATTTATAGTCAGGGTATTTTTTCTACAATTTTCTCCTTGGTTTTTTTCTAGTCTTGAGGCTGCAATTCACATGCTTGTAATGTTGCATGTTTATTGAACATTTGTCACAGCTCAGTTTTTTTTTTTTTTTTTTTGTCTGTTATCTTGCTTTAATGCAAGTTGGGGGTGCAGCCCTCCTGATACTGAGGCTGAACAATTACCTGCTTCTCACTTTTTGCTGTGTATTTAATCTGGGACCCAGCTAACCACATTACCATCCATATTGAAGTTTTGACATGACACTAGTCAGGTACAGAATATGTTTTTAACTTTAGTAGGTTAGGGACTGTCTCAGATGGGTACACCGTGACGGGGTGAGACAGCTTCTTACCTTTTTGCAAAAATGTATATACTAAGTACCCTGTTTATTAAGCACTTGCAATTTATTTATTTATAGTCAGGGTATTTTTTCTACAATTTTCTCCTTGGTTTTTTTCTAGTCTTGAGGCTGCAATTCACATGCTTGTAATGTTGCATGTTTATTGAACATTTGTCACAGCTCAGTTTTTTGTTTTTTTTTTGTCTGTTATCTTGCTTTAATGCAAGTTGGGGGTGCAGCCCTCCTGATACTGAGGCTGAACAATTACCTGCTTCTCACTTTTTGCTGTGTATTTAATCTGGGACCCAGCTAACCACATTACCATCCATATTGAAGTTTTGACATGACACTAGTCAGGTACAGAATATGTTTTTAACTTTAGTAGGTTAGGGACTGTCTCAGATGGGTACACCGTGACGGGGTGAGACAGCTTCTTACCTTTTTGCAAAAATGTATATACTAAGTACCCTGTTTATTAAGCACTTGCAATTTATTTATTTATAGTCAGGGTATTTTTTCTACAATTTTCTCCTTGGTTTTTTTCTAGTCTTGAGGCTGCAATTCACATGCTTGTAATGTTGCATGTTTATTGAACATTTGTCACAGCTCAGTTTTTTGTTTTTTTTTTGTCTGTTATCTTGCTTTAATGCAAGTTGGGGGTGCAGCCCTCCTGATACTGAGGCTGAACAATTACCTGCTTCTCACTTTTTGCTGTGTATTTAATCTGGGACCCAGCTAACCACATTACCATCCATATTGAAGTTTTGACATGACACTAGTCAGGTACAGAATATGTTTTTAACTTTAGTAGGTTAGGGACTGTCTCAGATGGGTACACCGTGACGGGGTGAGACAGCTTCTTACCTTTTTGCAAAAATGTATATACTAAGTACCCTGTTTATTAAGCACTTGCAATTTATTTATTTATAGTCAGGGTATTTTTTCTACAATTTTCTCCTTGGTTTTTTTCTAGTCTTGAGGCTGCAATTCACATGCTTGTAATGTTGCATGTTTATTGAACATTTGTCACAGCTCAGTTTTTTGGTTTTTTTTTGTCTGTTATCTTGCTTTAATGCAAGTTGGGGGTGCAGCCCTCCTGATACTGAGGCTGAACAATTACCTGCTTCTCACTTTTTGCTGTGTATTTAATCTGGGACCCAGCTAACCACATTACCATCCATATTGAAGTTTTGACATGACACTAGTCAGGTACAGAATATGTTTTTAACTTTAGTAGGTTAGGGACTGTCTCAGATGGGTACACCGTGACGGGGTGAGACAGCTTCTTACCTTTTTGCAAAAATGTATATACTAAGTACCCTGTTTATTAAGCACTTGCAATTTATTTATTTATAGTCAGGGTATTTTTTCTACAATTTTCTCCTTGGTTTTTTTCTAGTCTTGAGGCTGCAATTCACATGCTTGTAATGTTGCATGTTTATTGAACATTTGTCACAGCTCAGTTTTTTGTTTTTTTTTGTCTGTTATCTTGCTTTAATGCAAGTTGGGGGTGCAGCCCTCCTGATACTGAGGCTGAACAATTACCTGCTTCTCACTTTTTGCTGTGTATTTAATCTGGGACCCAGCTAACCACATTACCATCCATATTGAAGTTTTGACATGACACTAGTCAGGTACAGAATATGTTTTTAACTTTAGTAGGTTAGGGACTGTCTCAGATGGGTACACCGTGACGGGGTGAGACAGCTTCTTACCTTTTTGCAAAAATGTATATACTAAGTACCCTGTTTATTAAGCACTTGCAATTTATTTATTTATAGTCAGGGTATTTTTTCTACAAATTTCTCCTTGGTTTTTTTCTAGTCTTGAGGCTGCAATTCACATGCTTGTAATGTTGCATGTTTATTGAACATTTGTCACAGCTCAGTTTTTTTTTTTTTTTTTGTCTGTTATCTTGCTTTAATGCAAGTTGTGGGTGCAGCCCTCCTGATACTGAGGCTGAACAATTACCTGCTTCTCACTTTTTGCTGTGTATTTAATCTGGGACCCAGCTAACCACATTACCATCCATATTGAAGTTTTGACATGACACTAGTCAGGTACAGAATATGTTTTTAACTTTAGTAGGTTAGGGACTGTCTCAGATGGGTACACCGTGACGGGGTGAGACAGCTTCTTACCTTTTTGCAAAAATGTATATACTAAGTACCCTGTTTATTAAGCACTTGCAATTTATTTATTTATAGTCAGGGTATTTTTTCTACAATTTTCTCCTTGGTTTTTTTCTAGTCTTGAGGCTGCAATTCACATGCTTGTAATGTTGCATGTTTATTGAACATTTGTCACAGCTCAGTTTTTTTTTTTTTTTTTGGATGCAACGGATCGTACGAAACAACGGAATCTGCTTTTTTTTTTTCTTTATAGTTTTATCGGCGGCAGACTATTGTGAACGATCAGCTGATCACCCGATCACCCGGCTGCCGAGTGATCAGCAGATCGCTCCCACCAGCCGGTCGCTGGGTGATCAGCTGATCGCTCACAGCAGCCGGCCGCCAGGTGATCAGCTGATCGCTCACAGCAGCCGGTCGCCGGGTGATCAGCTGATCGCTCACAGCAGCCGGCCGCCGGGTGATCAGCTTATCTCTCACAGCAGCCGGTCGCCGGGTGATCAGCTGATCGCTCACAGCAGCCGGTCGCTGGGTGATCAGCTGATCGCTCACAGCAGCTGGTTGCCGGGTGATCAGCTGATCGCTCACAGCAGCCGGTCGCCGGGTGATCAGTTGAACGTTCGGCCGCAGAGAATGTGTGCGGGGGGGCGGAGTGCAGGGAGTGGAGTGCGGAGTGGGTGGAGCCGAGCGGGGCTATGGCGCTGAGGACATCAGTGCCGCAGGGACATAACCAGGAAAATTAAAGATGAACTATCAGGCTGAGACATTTCTGCTACTTTGGATGACCTGATTTCCATGGCTATCCGTGTCAACTTTAGGTTCCAGGATTGAACCTTTGGAGGTGAAACGTGATAGGGGATCTATACATCTGGCTCCATCCCTCCAGAGTCCCAGTTTCCAGTTGCGTCTCCTTCTCCTGAACCAATGCAGCTTAACCATGTCAAGATGTTGGATCAACTTCAAGACTATCGTCAAGACATGGGACTGTGTTTCTAGTGTGGAGATGCAGAACACTTCATTCATGCGTGTCCCGTGAGGCCAGAAAGACGTTTAGTTCCTGAAGCTCCAGTGATGACTACCCTGGAAGTCGGTGCCATCTTTCTTTCAGGGTCCAGGAAGGAGTCCCTCCAGCAGCCGACATCCAGTCCTCCCCGTTCACTGACCATGTCTTCACTCACCATTTCTGAAGACAAGTTGCTAGAGAAGAAACCTCCTTTAGGCCTGGGGATAAGAGTGCATAAAAGGGGGGTACTGTGGCGCCGACTTAATTATTGCCGAGCCTAGGTCCCATTTTTCCCTGCTGCCCTGCAGTAGTCCACGTGCTCTCCTGCTTCCATCTCCTTTAGAGCCCTGTGCACACCGGCCCTCTTCTTAAAGGGCCAGCAAGCTATTTCCAGGAAATGCCTCTCAGCCAATGGATGAGAGGCACTATGTAACTAATTGCCTATACAAGACCTTCAGTTAGTCAGTGTCCTGTTTGTCTAGCCAGTTGTCGGTTCCCATTGTCCTGCCTCGCATCCTCTACCTGTGTCCAACTTTCCATTCCAGTTTGTCCCTACCGTGCCCACCATTCCTGTCAGTACCCATTGACCTGCCTGCTTCAGCCATCCTGGTTGTACTCACCTTGCACTAGAGACTGTACCTGCCTATACCTGTGTCGGTACCAGTGTCCATACCTGCTGAATTGGTAAACTGCCAGTCCCAATCACTGGAAGTGGTACCTGGCGTCCGCCTTTCGGCAGGCGTTTAGTTAAGCACCTCCCACTAAAGGGTAAGCCCGGGTTCCCCCTGTGATCCAGTGGGTCCACTCCTCCGGCTCGCTACCTCTACAACAGCCAGGAGCGTTACAGTTCGTTAGCTAGTTAGTTGGTTGCTCATGGTCGTAACCATGGATACCTAAGTTACAATGCCCTGTACATGAGATTAGAGACATAGCTATATCAGGAGAACTATACTACATTTCTAATTGGATTTATTTGCTAATATTATTATTATTACTATGTCAAATACATATTGGGATAGAATCTTGGAGATTCAATGCACATCAACCATTGAGTATCACCTACTGGTATCTACATGACGGCAGCTGTCCGGGCTTTAGCATGTACATCTTCATGAAATAGAAGCACCTGACTCAGTCATGCTCCCTCATTAAAACCGATGAGTAAATTGCCAGTATTGATGAATCGAGGCCTAAAGGCCCCATTACATGCGTCGATTTATCGTGCGATCGCACCCGCCCCCATCGTTTGTGCATCACGGGTAATTTGTTGCCCGTGTCGCACAAAGTTGGTCACCCCTGTCACACGTATTTACCTCCTGAACGACATCGCTGTGGGCGGCAAACATCCTCTTCCTGAAGGGGGAGGGACGTTCGGCGTCACAGCGACGTCACACAGAGGAGGGGCCCAACTCCTTACTTCCTCATTGCCGGCGGGACGCAGGTAAGCTGTGTTCGACATTCCCGAGGTGTCACACGGAGCGATGTGTGCTGCCTCAGGAACGACGAACAACCAGCATCCAGGAATGTGACCGATATTTTGAAAATGAACGACGTGTCAACGAGCAACGATAAGGTAAGTATTTTTGCTCGTCAACAGTCGCTCATAGCTGTCACATGCTACGATATGTCAAATGATGCAGGACGTGAGTCACGGAATCAATGACCCCGACGACATATTGCCCGATATATCGTAGCGTGTAACGGGGCCTTTAGAGACATCATACTTTTTAGAGGCCATGAAATGGGTGTCTTAGTGTGTAGGAACACTAAGCAGCTTTAATAGCGGCAAATTACTTTGAAAGATCTGCAAAGTTGTGGGTTATGCTCTTCTGTGACCCTACTGTATATTATTTATTTATTCTTTATGGGGTAGTAGTAAATATAGTCATTCCCATGTTACCGATTTTTCATGGACAGGTATGTCCAAACAAAATTGCAGATGTATGTCAGATTTTGAGAAATATAATGTCAAATAAGGCTGCTTTCACACTTGCGTTGTGAGGCATCCGTCACAGTGCGTTGTGTGACACGTGATGGATGCGTTGCAAATAGTGTGCTAATATGGGTAACGGATTCCTGTGAAAGAACGTTTTGCGTTTTGTTTTTAATGTTTCACCGGGAAAGGAGATTTGCGGTCGGGAGGAGAGAGTAAGAGAGAGGTGACCGCAAATCCCCTGAGTGATCGCAGTGAGCAGCGCGATCAGCGATGCCGTCATTCAGGTGACCCGCGGCCACAGCTGAAGTCCTCCACCTGAGAGCGGCGGCCGCGGGTAACCTGAATGAGGGCACAGCTGATCCCGCGGCTCACTTCAGTTGCTGCGTGGAGCTGATAGAGAGCGGTCCTATTCTACGGCCGCTCCTGTCAGCTTCATGTAGCAGAGCTGGATGCGTCGTGGCATATCTTGTGGATTACGCCGGACCTGGAGGGGTATTTGGGGATTAATAAAGTGATGATAGAGGGTGTTTTTTTTTTTTCTTTTATTCCAAATAAAGGATTTTATTGGGTGTTTGTGTTTATTTACTTTCACTTACAGGTTAATCATTGGGGGTGTCTCATAGACGTCTGCCATGAATAACCTAGGACGTAGTGGCAGCTATGGGCTGCTGCCATTAACTCCTTATTACCACCCCAATTGCCACCGCACCAGGGCAATTTGGGATGAGCCGGGTAGAGTCCTGTGACTGTCGCATCTAATGGATGCGGCAATTCCGGCCGACTGCTGGCTGATATTTTTAGGCTGGGGGGCTCCCCATCCTGAGAATACCAGCCTTCAGCAGTGTGGCTTTATCTTGGCTGGTATCAAAATTGGGGGGGACCGCACACTGTTTTTTTTTAATTATTTATTTATTTATTGTACTGCACTTCATAGACCCGCCCACTGGCGGCTGTAATTGGTTGCAGTGAGACAGATGTCACTCAGCGTGGGGGAGGGTCTGACTGCAACCAATCATAGGCGCCGGTGGGCGGGGGAAGCAGGAAATACGAGATGGAATATTGAGCGGCCGGCATTTTCAAAAGCACGAGAAGCCGCCAGAGCAGTGTGACAGCCGTGCAGTGCCGCACCAGTGATCGGTGAGTATGAGAGAGGGGGTGAGAAGGAGAGACCGACCAACAGAGAGAGATAGCGAGACCAGGAGTGATTTTAAACGATTTAGACAGTTCTGCTGGACATGCTGAACATGCTCAGTAGAATGTGACGGAATCCGTCAGCAGATTCCGCCGCAATGCGTTAAGCGGCGGAATCCGCTGACCATAGACAATCATTAGACACCTTGGCAAATTCTAATGGAATCCGTCAAGGTGCGTTATTTTAAGGACCCAAAAAAAGCTACATGTAGCGTTCCCTCTGCCCGACGCTGCGTCAAAATAACGACTCAGCGTCGTCCAGCGGATGCAACGCAGACACTTGCATTACAGTGCGTCGTCAATACAAGTCTATGGAGAATAGCGCAGTACGTTAACAGACTGCGCTATTCTCCATAGCGGCGGATTGCGCTGAACGCAAGTGTGAAAGCAGCCTATACTGCTACTGTATATAAACAAGTAAAAGAAATAATGGTACTGTTTAAAAAATGTACAGTGTAAGGGATCATTCACACGATTAAAACGTACTTAGTTTCCATCAGTAATCTTAGTGTCATCAGAGTTTTGTCAGAGTTTGGTCAGAGATTCATCAGTATTTTCCACTGACTGATTTGAGAAGGCAGAAAAACCTATCAGTCAGGGAAAAAAAAGACTGCACATGTATGGCATTCGAGGACTGTCCGATTTTTTCACAGACCCATAAGGGTGCTTTACACGCTGCGACATCGCTAATGATATATCGTCGAGGTCACGGTGTTTGTGATGCACATCCGGTGTCGTTAGCGACATCGCAGCATGTAACACCTCTGAGCGACCTAAAACGATCGCAAAAGAGGTAAAAATCATTGGTATTGGAGAGGTCGCTCCAACACCCGTAATCGTTGACAGGTGAGTAGAGAGGTTGTTTGTCGTTCCTGCGGCAGCACACATCGCTATGTTTGACACCGCAGGAACGAGGAAACTCACTGTACCTGCGGTCGCCGGCAATCAGGAAGGAAGGAGGTGGGCAGGATATTTGGCCCACTCATCTCCGCCCCTCCTCTGCTATTGGGCGGCCACTTAGTGACGTCGCTATGACGCAGAACGAACCGCCCCTTAGAAAGGAGGCGGTTCGCCGGTTACAGCGACGTCGCTAGGCAGGTAAGTAGTGTGACGGGTGTAACCGATGTTGTGTGCCACGGGCAGCGATTTGCCCGTGTCGCACAACAGACGGCGGCGGGTACGCTCGCTAGCGATATCGGTACCGATATCGCAGCGTATAAAGTACCATATAGACTTTCATTGCCGTGTTTGATCAATATCAGACATGTCTCCTTGATTTTGCGCAGATCACTCAGCCCTATCAAAATCACAGATATGTGATCATCCCCATACACTGTCATTGATATGAGTGCTAGTCGTAAAATAATGGATAACAATTGTACAGGAAAAACTGACGTGTGAATTCCTTTAAAGGGAACCTGTCAGGTGCAATATGCAGCCAGAACCACGAGCAGTTCTGGGTGTATATGTACCGCCCCGCGGGCTCGGCTGCGACCGCCGAGCAGCTCGGATCCGTGCTCGTACTGCGGGTGGTGGCTCGAGCCTCTCATGGACCCAGGGGTCACGTCGCTCTGCAAGGGAGTTGGCCCTACACGCGGGGATTTGGGTGTTTGGTTTGGGATGATAGTTCGTGACGCCACCCATGGGTTGTGTTGATTGTGGACACCACCCCTGCGGTGAAGGTATGGGGCTCCCGGGAGCGATGTAATGGCGCAGCTAGGAGTAGACCCCTCCGTGGGTAGGGGGTGTTGGTCCCGGGGCCCGGTAGGCGAGGGCCGGGGTGCAGGGTGAAGTGTTATGGTGCAGTGCGGTGCGGTGCCTGATGGCACTGGTGTACTCACTCTGACACAAGACACTGGAGTCTCTGGTAAACCAAACGGTGTGATGAACAGGGCCCACAGCCGGATGCAGCTTCTTCCAGAATAGGTTGGTGGTTTCTGCCTTTCTCCTGCACCTCTGTATGTAAATGTTTGACTCCTGTGCCTAGACACCAGTAGTCCGCTCCCCGACTTGTATATGCCATGTTTGCCGCAGACACTGGCCCTTTGGGTCTTTATGCCTTGGCGGTGGCTTTACCCTTTGTGGTTGGGCTGTTGTCTTCTAAAGGGACTTGTGTGGGATAGGTCCTTAAGTCCAGTCCGCAATCAGTTGATTCAACTCGGCCCTGTCGGTTCAGGGCTTTGTACTGGGTCTGAGTACCCTGCCTGGTGCTCCGGTATTCAGTTGGCTTCCCGGTTCGATTCCGGCGGGCCACTACCCTGTCCCGGTCCCACCAGTTGTTTTCTCGGTCTCCTGCAGGCGGCCACCACCATCTGCTTCCTTGCCAATGGTGACTGGGCTCCGACCCAGCCACCGGAGTAGTCTATGGCAGGCCTGAGCGCAAGTCTGCCTCTGGACTCAACCTCTCCCCTTCACTGTCAAAACTACTCTGTTTTGTCAACTTGAACTTGACTACTGTGTTTCCCGCCTCCAGGCCTGTGAACTCATCGGTGGGCGGAGCCAACTTCCTGGCTCCGCCCCTCTGGTCTGGACATCAAACCTGGAGGGTGGTGACAAGGTTTTCAGTTTGGCTGGTGTTACCTAATCGGGAGGGGGGGGTGGTATTGTGTGCGACTATCTGGGACGACCCAACTAGTCCGGGGCGTCACATATATTACTAATCCCTGCCTAACCATCCCTGTATACACTAGCATAGATAAAGGGATCTTTAGAAAAAGTGTTTCTAAAGATCTTTTATCTTATGCTAATTAGCGAACGGACTAGTCCCAAGAGCATTATATCCCCCAACTAGTCCGCCCTCTTAGCATATTAGCATGCCAACAAGGGCCTACTAACATGCTATACAATGCAGCATCACCAGCGGGGTCGCACATACCTGTGTTCACTGTGACTGCGCTTCTGAATGCCGGGCACTTCCGGTCATGCGCAGTTTGAAGCCAGGTGTACGTGTCCCGGCTTCAGAGAGGTCTACTGCGCATGACATTCAGAAAAGCGGTCAAATCGAACACAGGTACCGCTGGTGACGCTGCATTGAATAGAATGTTAGTACACCCCTGTGGGCGTGCTACCATGCTAAAGGCCCAGTCACACTAAACAACTTACCAGCGATCCCAACAACGATACAACCTGATAGGGATCGCTGGTAAGTTGATAGGAGGCCGCTGGTGAGATGTCACTCTAAGCGACGCTCCAGCGATCCCACCAGCAACCTGACCTGGCAGGGATCGCTGGAGCGTCGCTACACGGGTTGCTGGTGAGCTGTCACACAGGAAGATCTCACCAGCAACCAGTGACCAGCCCCCAGCGCCGCGTGGAAGCGATGCTGCGCTTGGTAACTAAGGTAAATATCGGGTAACCAACACGATATTTACCTTGGTTACCAGCGCACACCGCTTAGCGCTGGCTCCCTGCACACCTAGCCACAGTACACATCGGGTTAATTACCCGATGTGTACTCTGCTACGTGTGCAGGCAGCAGGAGCCGGCTTCTGCGGACGCTGGTAACCACAGTAAACATCGGGTAACCAAGAAGCCCTTCCCTTGGTTACTCGATATTTACCTTCGTTACCAGTGTCCGCCGCTCTCAGCTGTCAGTGCCGGCTCCTGTTCTCTGCACTTCTAGCCACAGTACACATCGGGTTAATTACCCCATGTGTACTCCAGCTACGTGTGCAGAGAACAGGAGCCGACACTGACAGCTGAGAGCGGCAGACGCTGGTAACGAAGGTAAATATCGGGTAACCAAGGGAAGGGCTTCTTGGTTACCCGATGTTTACTGTGGTTACCAGCGTCCGCAGAAGCCGGCTCCTGCTGCCTGCACATTTAGTTGTTGCTCTGTCGCTGTCACACACAGCGATCTGTGCTTCACAGCGGGAGAGTAACAACTAAAAAATGGCCCAGGACATTCAGCAACAACCAACGACCTCACAGCAGGGGCCAGGTTGTTGCTGGATGTCACACACAGCAACATCGCTAGCAACGTCACAAAAGTTGTTCCTTAGCAGCAATGTTGCTAGCGATGTTGCTTAGTGTGATGTGGCCTTAAGAGAGTGGACCAGTCAAGTCGGGGGATATAACGCCCTTGGGACTAGTCCGCGCGCTCATTAGCATAAGATAAAATATCTTTTGAAATACTTTTCTAAAGATCTCTTTATCTATGCTAGTGTATACAGTTACAGTTAGGCAGGGATTAGCAAAATTCACCCAAAACTGCTCATGGTTCTGGGTGCATATTGCCCCTGACAGGTTCCCTTCAATGCACATTAATGCACATGGCCATTGAGCACCACCTACTGGTATGAACATGGCTGCTGCTGACAAGGCTTTGGCTGGTGCCTTACGGCTTATAACTGCCATTAGGTATAAGAGATTATATTGTATGGAATGTACTATGAATAGTAATAAAGATTCCTATTGAAGGAATAACCTAACTTATTCAACAATTGTATTGTGATAACAAAACATTGTAAAATCTGAACTTTCAAAATATAATTACTTTTTGCAATTCTCGTGACCAACTGGCGCTGTTCCACGGATTCTGTAGCAGTTTATCTTTATTTTCTGTGACCATCTGCTCCAAAGTTATGCCCACCTTTAATAAAGATGTAAATGTTTCCCTTCAACCAACTGATCCGATAAACACAATACTACACAAAAGGGAATCAATATTTGTATCGAATCACTGTAATGATTATCACTATGATTTGATGTTGCTACAAAATATAAATATAAACATAAATTAAGAAAGGGGTGAATAATGTTATAGCGCTGTATAAATAGTGTCATCCTATTTTAAGCTCCTTAACACTATTTCCAAGATAAAACACCTACTTGAAGTATGTGTTAATACCAAATTTGGTGTAAATAAAAAAAAAGAGGAAGCAGTGAAGTGTTGTCATATGTTTGACTTTCGCCATGCCGATTAATTTCAATTGTCAGTGACCAAAATAGCAGCATTATACAGTATGTAGTAATGTTTAAGAAATGACACGCACCAAGTGGTGGTAGTGGCTGAACAGTCCATAAGGCTCCGTCCTTTTATTGCTGAACTGGTGTATGGTGCTCATTTGCATTTGCTAGGGTTTCTGGTCCACCGTGTGGGGGGGGAAGTGGAGGTGGACTACATGGTTTGTAGGTGGCGGCGGAGGAGAGGCTGTTAGAGTTCATAATAAGTATTGCCTCCTGTGGGTTTACAGGGGTGATAGTCAGTTTATCGTGGGGTGGGAGGGTGGGTGTGCTTCATACGGGTGTTCATAACCTTCTTCATTGATAGTGCCCTAGTAGGCCTAGGGCGAGTCCATAGGTCTTCAAGCTCTTTGTGAGCAGCTTATCTTCGTTTCCTTTTTCTTCTTCTTTCTCCTTCTTCCTCATATCTTTTCTTCCTCTTAACCCTTCCTAGACTTCTCTAATCCCCCCTCTCTTTTCCTCCCCCTCTCAAACCCTTCCTCAGTGGTGTGTCTGTTTGTCCTGTCCTTGTCATTTTCCCGTAGGTCCTTGTTGAAGTCATGAAGCTGTTGTCCAAACCTGATCTTAGAGTGGGGTCCCTGAACGTCAAGGGCCTCCACAGCCCAGAGAAATGCTCAATCCTCTTGAATCTGCTATGGAGAAGGTGAATCCAGGTAATCTTTCTACAAGAAACCCACTATTGTCTAGACAAACCATATAAGCTGTCTGACCGGAGATACTCGACGGTCTACCATTCGCCATCGCCTGATTCACGATCCAGGGGGACTAGCATTCTGGTTGCAAGCTCTCTGCCATGGGAGTTGATAGAGACCCACATGGACAGGGAAGGGAGAATGATCATGATAAAGGGTCGTGTCCAGTCCCAGGTTTTCACCTTCGCGGCCCTTTACCTTCCTAACGCGGGACAATGCTCTGCTCTGCTAAAGTATCTGAACATCCTGGACGAGTTTTCAGAGAGCACGTTGATATTGGGTGGGGACTTTAACTTTGTAATGGATCCAGAGGTAGACACTTCAAGGGGAGTCGCCAATATGTCCAGGGCCGCCCATAGTCGGATTAAACGGGGATTACACGAATACCAGCTAGTAGATGCATGGAGGGTGCAGCATTCGGCAGATAGAGACTACTCCTTCTACTCCGCTGTCCATGATTCGTATTCAAGGCTTGACCACTTCTTTATCAAACATAGGGATCTCCACTGTCTGTTGGATACTGAAATAGATGAGATAGTGTTCTCCGACAAGGCCAGTGGACACTGAATACTTCCTTGCTGGGAGACCAGGGGACTATGCAGGAAATACAGGAGGCGTTAAAGGAGTATTTTAACCTTTGCGCCGGGGGAGACACCACCCCCACGGTAACGTGGGAAGCTCATAAATGTGTAGTGAGAGGCCTGTTTATTAAGCATGAAGCTCGGTTGAAGCAGGAGAGAAACGCGGAAATCGAGCTACTATTAGCCGACATTTACACGCTGGAGAGGAGTCACTGAAATCGCTACTCTCCAACAAAGCTAAAGCCTCATTAGCAAGATGCCGAAGGCACTTCTACGAATATGGAAACAAAAATAGCAGGACACTGGCAAGGGCGTTGCGGATTCAAAGGATGGATAGGATCTCTATACAGTGCACCGCCGGCACGCATTCGGGTTAATGGTGTGCTTTCAGAGAGATTTCCGATCGC
This sequence comes from Anomaloglossus baeobatrachus, assembly GCF_048569485.1. Classification (NCBI taxonomy): domain Eukaryota; kingdom Metazoa; phylum Chordata; class Amphibia; order Anura; family Aromobatidae; genus Anomaloglossus; species Anomaloglossus baeobatrachus. The sequence goes on from NC_134356.1 coordinate 122,584,748, forward strand.
CAATGGTACCCAGCAGGGCTGCCCACTTTCCCCAATGAGATTCATACTCACATTAGAGCCGCTGCTGCGTCACATACGGAAAAACACGAGCATTTAGGGACCGGAGATCGGGGGCGTGACACAAATTAGCAGCCTTTGCGGATGATTTATTATTTTTTATCACTGACCCTGTCAATTCGCTCCCAGCGCTAATGTAGGAATTTAATCGTTACTCCCTACTCTCTAACTTCAAGATCAACTTGTCTAAATCGGAGGCACTAGGCGTCAACCTCCCCGCGGAGGTAGTTTCGCAGCTACAGGGAGCCTCTGATATTCAGTGGGCTCCTCAGTACTTGCGATACTTGGGACTCAAATTGTCGGCCGATGTGAGCTCCTTATTCCAGTTGAACTTTACCCCTCTTCTCCAAAAAATTAAAGAAGACTGCAAAACTTGGTCAAAAGGCACAGTCACGTGGTTTGGACGGTCCGCGATTTTTAAGATGAACATCTTCTCGAGACTGTTAGGGCGGCTTTGCACGTTGCAACATCGCACGTGCGAGGTCGGTGGGGTCAAATCGTAAGTGACGCACATCCAGCATCACTTTCGACATCGTTGTGTGTAAATTCTAGATGATACTATTAACGAGCGCAAAAGTGTCGTTATCGTATCATCGTTGCAAGCTCCGACTTTTCCATAATTATGCTGGCGTGACAGGTACGATGCTGTTCCTCGTTCCTGTGGGCTGCGGCAGCACGCATCGCTGTGTGTTATGCCGCAGGAGCGAGGAACTTCGCCTTACCTGCCGCCGGCGGCTCTACGGAAGGAAGGAGGTGGGGGGATGTTTACATCCTGCTTATATCCGCCCCTCCGCCGCTATTGGCCGCCTGCCGTGTGACGTCGCTATGACGCCGCACAACCCGCCCCCTTAGGAAGGAGGCGGGTCGCCGGCCAGAGCGACGGTCGCAGGGCAGGTGAGTGCATGTGAAGCTGGCGTAGCGATAATTTTCGCTACGCCAGCTATCACAAGATATCGTACCTGCGACGGGGGCAGGGACTATCGCGTGCGACATCGCAGCATCGGCTTGCGATGTCGCAACGTGCAAAGCCCGCCTTATACCTCCTTCAGACCCTGCCCATCGGGATCCCAAAGTCCTTCTTTAAAGAAGTTGCCTCCATACAAACGAAGTTCCTATGGGCAAACAAGCCGGCGAGATTGGCGCGGTTGCTGTTATGTAGACCTAGAGCCCGGGGGGGGGCTGGGTCTTCTGGACCTCAGGACTTACTACATGGCCACTCACGTAGCCAGGGTGGTGGACTGGTGTCGGCACTCCAAGGCCAAACCATGGGTGCAGGTGGAGCAGAGCTTCACTGAAATGCCATTGGCGGGGCTCCCCTGGGCACTTTCCTCTGTGGGCACAGAACTCAAATCCCATCCTACGATCGGCGCTACGTTATCTTGCTGCTCCCAGGAGGCGGTCCGGAGAGCCCTAATGCCTTTACCCTCTCCCCTTTCCCCGGTAATCGGCGCCCGGGCTTCTCGCTGGGTCTTTCCGACCCGGTGTTTCGTCTTTGGATCTCCCGAAACAGATTTCGCGCCCACCACATCGGAGTCGGGGGTCATTGGCCAACAATAGAGGAACTTCGGAACTTCCGGGTCCCCGGACCTCTGGGCCTGTGGCGTTCTTTGCAACTCCGACACTTTCTTTGTTCTTTACTGGTCTATAGCCAATTTGCTAGACCCCTCACCGACTTTGAGAAGCTGTGTATGGAGAAGGGGACTCTCCGAAACTCACTGGCCATCTCACACACCATGTTATCTAAATCTGCAGACCTGCTTCCGCCTAGGTTACTCTTGCATTGGGAGTCAGACATGGGCCTCACCCTCTCGACTTCACAGAGAAACAAGGTGCTGTCACTTGCTCACAAAACATCAGTCAGCTCCAAACTCCAAGAGGCCAACTATAAATCTATCTCTCGTTGGTATAGGGTTCCGACAAAACTCCACAGGATGTTCCCAGGAGTGGACTCTAGCTGTTGGAGATGCGGGGCTGGGGAAGGAAACTTCCTACACATAAATTAGGAATGCCCGGTGTTGCAGCGGTTTTGGGAGGGGGTACGGGGAGTGATCGGGCATGTGACTGGACACACGCAGACCCTGGGTCCGGAACTCTTCTTACTCCAATTGATTGATTCCTCTGTTCGGGCCTATAAAGGGTCTCTGTTAAGCTTTCTGGTGATGTCTGCCAGGACGTGCATCCCCCTGAGATGGAGATCCCCCGTTCCGCCGACATTATCAATGTTGGCAAACAGGGTGAATGAACTGTTGTACATGGAGGACCTGACGGCGTCTCTCCATGACAGACAAGAGGCTTTTCACAAGACGTGGTTTTCCTGGATCGAGTTTAAATTCTCCACGGAATACGGTACCTGGATTCCCCCTGACTGAGGGGGCCCTACTGTTGCCGTGAGACAGAGGTGCCCTGAGATGATGGATCTCTGCTTTGTGGCTGTTTGTTCCCTATTGTCTTACTCCCTCCCCTTCACTCCTTTCTTTTTGTGTGCTCCCCCTACTCGTTTCTGGTCTAATCTCTCCTGTCTTACTTGTTTCTCTCTTTTCTTTTTCTTAACTCACCACAGTATCTTTATATTTGAAAACTCCCGGGTAAACATGAAGGAGTCAAAGTGTTGTATTTATCATATGTTACAGGTAGCCAGATAGGTGATAACATACAATGGATGCGAAATGTAATGCTACTGAATTTGATTGATGTGTTTCCATGTTTTTCGGTTAAATAAAGAATTTAAAAAAAAAAAAAAAAAAAAGAAATGACACGCATAGAGGGCAATACAGCTAAGGCTTTCTAAGGTTAGAGTAAAAATGTTTTTCCAGGGACAATGATAACATAACATTAATAAGTTAACATTAGGATAGGCCGTAAATGCTTTATTGGTGTGAATACAACTACTAATGAATAAAATCAGTGATTTTAGTATGGCATCCTGGACTAGTCAAGTCGTCACAGGGTTCTGCACAATCTTTCTCTCCCCGTGCAGGGCTCGAACCCCCATGGTTCTGGGTCCCTATCTTGCGGTACTGCCTCCACCAACATTCACAAATCCTAGTTACACCTCGCACCACACCTGTCAGTCCCACCAGTGGGCTGCTAGGCTGGAATAGGGCCGCCCATCTAGGGGTCAGGCAGGGAGGTGGGAGGTGACAAGTCAGTTAGCTTCAGGGGAGCAAAGAGAGCAGTCGGCTCCAGGAGAGCAAGGTGAGAGGGAGTTGAGTGGTAGCCCTCAAGCTGTGAGGAGCTTTGAGGAAGCTGGGAGTTGGAGCTCCAAGGGAAGAAGCAGACTAGGTCACAGACAGTGGTCTGGACCCGGAGGAGTCGGAGACCCGGTCATGGGAGGTTGGGACTGGGTGCTTGGCTAGTCTTGGGGGATAGCCAGCAGCTGCAGTTCAGCAGTCGGGCTGGGACCGAAGGCACGTCGGGGTACATGGACCCTGGGTCGGGGAGAAGCTTCAAGCAACGCGGCAATTAACCTGCAGTGGACAGGGCCTATATGGACTGTTCCCACGAAGTTCAGAGATCGGGGGCACTAGCACAACGAGGGGGATAGGGCTTTCCAAGCAAAGTAGCCCACTGAAATCCCAAGCGTGAGCTCCTGAGAGCAAGCTCCTCTGCTACTCTTAGCAGGGAGCGGGGCCTGGAAAGTTCCATGCTGATGGGCCAACTGAACACTCTAAAATACAGTGCCAGGAGGCAGGCCACGGACCACCAGGCAGTACAGCAGGGGACAGGATTCGGACGAGCTCCCCAAGAGGGCAGCGGTATCCAGAGACTTGGTTTACCACGTTGTTAACGTCTGCTTTCTTGCTGAGTAAGTACCTGATTAAGTGAGTACCTGCGACCAGCGAGTCTGTGCTTCCCCCTGCACTGTCCCCAACCATCCAGAGTCCCGGGGCCTCTCCCTACCTGTGGAGGGTAACGTCATCTAGATGCCCCACTCCATCATCCCGGCTACTGCCAACGGCAGTGGTGGTACTCCCTATTACCGCACACCACGGCTGGCGTCACGAACAATATATACAGTGCCTACAAGTAGTATTCAACCCCCTGCAGATTTAGCAGGTTTACACATTCGGAATTAACTTGGCATTGTGACATTTGGACTGTAGATCAGCCTGGAAGTGTGAAATGCACTGCAGCAAAAAAGAATGTTATTTCTTTTTTTTTTTTTTTTTAAATTGTGAAAAGTTTATTCAGAGGGTCATTTATTATTCAACCCCTCAATCCACCAGAATTCTGTTTGGTTCCCCTAAAGTATTAAGAAGTATTTCAGGCACAAAGAACAATGAGCTTCACATGTTTGGATTAATTATCTCTTTTTCCAGCCTTTTCTGACTTATTAAGACCCTCCCCAAACTTGTGAACAGCACTCATACTTGGTCAACATGGGAAAGACAAAGGAGCATTCCAAGGCCATCAGAGACAAGATCGTGGAGGGTCACAAGGCTGGCAAGGGGTATAAAAACCTTTCCAAGGAGTTGGGCCTACCTGTCTCCACTGTTGGGAGCATCATCCGGAAGTGGAAGGCTTATGGAACTACTGTTAGCCTTCCACGGCCTGGACAGCCTTTGAAAGTTTCCACCCGTGCCGAGGCCAGGCTTGTCCGAAGAGTCAAGGCTAACCCAAGGACAACAAGGAAGGAGCTCCGGGAAGATCTCATGGCAGTGGGGACATTGGTTTCAGTCAATACCATAAGTAACGTACTCCACCGCAATGGTCTCCATTCCAGAGAGCCCGTAAGGTACCTTTACTTTCAAAGCGTCATGTCAATGCTCGTCTACAGTTTGCTCATGATCACTTGGAGTACTCTGAGACAGACTGGTTCAAGGTTCTCTGGTCTGATGAGACCAAGATCGAGATCTTTGGTGCCAACCACACACGTGACGTTTGGAGACTGGATCTGCATGGAGGAGTGGACCAAGATAACTCCAGAGACCTGTGCCGGCCTGATCAGGTCTTATAAAAGACGATTATTAGCTGTAATTGCAAACAAGGGTTATTCCACAAAATATTAAACCTAGGGGTTGAATAATAATTGACCCACACTTTTATGTTGACAATTTATTAAAATTTAACTGAGCAACATAACTTGTTGGTTTGTAAGATTTATGCATCTGTTAATAAATCCTGCTCTTGTTTGAAGTTTAAGAGGCAAGGTAGGACACCAAGGGCCACTTTATACATCATGGAACAACATGTGGTCACCCTCAAACAACCATATATAACACTGAGAAAACTAGGAGGGAATAAATGACCAATGTATAGGTTTGAAAGGAAATCAATTCAAACGAGGAAGGTTCAAGTATAACAATGAAGGCTTTATTCAAATGTAAAAAACCACTTTAAAAAGAGACTTGAACAAATAATCCAAGGTAATAAATATAGGTAAGGACAGGAAGATAGAGGAAAGGTTTCAGAGCAAAAAGGCAGTTTAGGTCTGAGCCGTCACCATGGGAAACAAACATAGGAGCTCCATCCTGGCATGTACAAATTAATATTGCAATCCAAGTGGACAAAGACATGCCGACTATTACAGAGAGCAGAATTACTTACCCATGGTGAAGCTTAGTCAGACCAACAGCCACCGCACCCCAACGCGTTTCGAAGTCTTTTTCAAGGGACTGCGAATGGTGTGTGGCAAGGGGGATCTATTTATATGTGCCCCAGGCAGATGGTAGGTCGAACGCTCATTAACGGCCGCATGCAGGGGCGGAGATCCGTCCGGAGCGTCCATCATCGGGCCATTCCCGGAAGTGACGCGGGCGTATCAGTGTCGTCACACTGCGCCCGCCTCATCCCGTTACGGAGGCCGTCATGCAGGAGGCTCAGGAGGGGACCGCACAGCGCATGCGCGCCACGAGCGCGGCCATCATTAAAAAGGGCAATATGAAGGGCAGAATCGCAACAAGCAATATCAAATCGAAATGTGTTAAATATATCTCACAGATGGTGTGAATGAGAGTGAGAAACATTCCCAGATGTTAGGGACACATCATATATAAAAAAGGCTAAAAAATGGACAGCACAGCACATACGTGCCACAGGTGCGGCCATCATTGAAAAGGGCAGATGGAAGGGCAAACTCGTCTCCAACGATACTGAGTAAGAATATGTCTCATGCATGTCATAGGTAGTATATGAAGAAGTGAGGGGCACTGTCAAAACCTTGGTGACATATCACCAGACATATCCCACCAAGTAATACGTAAGCCTCAGTCCTACTGCAAATGCTGCCAACGCTTTTTTATGATTGCCACCCCTTATTCCTAATTTAAGTTTATCAATTCCCCGAACTTTCAAAGAGGAGGGGTTGCAAGCATGATGTAACTTGAAGTGCCGTGGGATGGTCTTGAGGGACTCGAGATCAGACACCTCCCCTGCAGCAATTATATCCCTGACATGCTCCCGCACCCGGACACGGAATTGCCTAGATGTTAATCCGACATATGTCAGCCCGCATCCGCATCCGGCTGCGTAGATCACGTATTCAGTGCTGCAATTAATGAAGTGTCTGATCTCAAAACTCCTCTTCCCATCCGCTGATACAAAGGTTTTTGTCCTTTCAATGTTGCGGCATGACAGGCATGTTCCACAAGGGAAACATCCCCACCTTGGTGGTCCAACATTGAAAGGAAATGAGGTTTTGGGAGCATAGTGACTATGCACCAGATAGTCTCTTAGATTACGATTTTTCCGGGCTGTCAAAGCAGGGAATTTAGGGAGTGCCAGTCTCAGTGATGGGTCGGTTTTCAAAATTGACCAATGTTTATAGAAGATTCCTCTAATATCCTCCCATTGATTGTTATAAGTTGTAATAAATCGAATGGTGGTATCTTGTTGTTTAGTGTTTTTTTTGGAGGAAAGAAGTTGGTCTCTAGATGTAATTTTAGCTCTCCCATATCCTCGTTTAATATCCCTGAGACTGTATCCCCTCTCTCTGAACCGACTTTTCAGGTCCAGAGCTTGCTGCTCAAAGGCTTGGTCCGTTGAGCATACTCTTCGTGCACGCAAGAATTGCCCTGTTGGTATTGCCCTGATGGTAGAGGGTAGATGTGCAGAGGAGGCATGTAGGAGACCGTTAACAGAGGTTTCTTTTCTAAAGATGGTAGTCTGGACTGTACGATCAGGCAAAATCATCACCTTGATATCCAAGAAGTCCACCTCCACTGGGTCCCATTTATAGGTGAGTCTGATATTTAAATCATTGCAATTAAGTGATGTGATGAACTCCTGTAGTTCAAGGTCGGTTCCCCTCCAGAAGATAAGGATGTCATCAATATATCTATGCCAGCACTGCACTGGGGAAGCGGCGCAGGCCCCGTCACCGAGAACCTCCCTCTCCCACGCACCCAGGAAGAGGTTCGCGTACGACGGGGCGCACGCCGCGCCCATTGCAGTGCCGCGCTTCTGGAGGAAGAACCGATCCTTGAACAAGAAGTAATTGTGGGTAAGAATAAACTCCAACAATTCCAAGATCAAATTCTGCATATCAACATCCCAATTGCTCATCCGTAGGAAGCATCTTGCGGCGGCCAAACCGTCGCAGTGCCGGATACATGAATAGAGGGTCTCCACATCAACTGTCACCAGCAACACACCACTATCCAAAGAGATACCATTAATCCTTCTCAGGACGTCCGAGGTGTCTCTGACAAAGGAGGGCAGTGTTTCGACTAATGGATGTAAATAAAAATCAATAAACTTACAAATACTATCACATAGCCCTCCGATGCCAGAGACAATCGGACGCCCCGGGGGACAGGTAGAATTTTTGTGTATCTTGGGTAATAAATAGAAAGTGGGCGTTACTGGGAACCTGGCATGGAGACCCTCACATACCTTCCTCGTGATCACACCACGCTGGAAGGCCGCCTCAAGAATAGCCTCCAGTTCAGACTCAAACCCTTTTATGGGATTCCCAGACAAGGAGGTGTAGGTGTCATGATCTCTTAACTGCCTAAATGCCTCACGTTCGTACATGTCCGTGGGCCAAATTACTACATTACCCCCCTTGTCCGCAGGTTTTATCACAATACCCTCTAATGATTTTAACTCCTCAATTGCTTTTTTATGTCTTAGAGGGAGATTGTGACCAACCGTCGATCTCTTAAGGTTCCGGAGATCTTCTGAGACTAGTTTAATGAAGATATCAACCTGCGGACAAAGGGAGGAAGGAGGAAAGGCAGTAGAGCGTGGATATATCGAGGTGGGGAATTTACCTGATGAAGTACCGGCCGATTCCTTTTCCAGCTCCTTCAAAATTTTCAAAAGCTCAAGATCTTCAGATGTTAGTCCTTGAGTATCCATGTCATCTTTGGAATGCAGTTTGCACAGGATTAATTTCCTGGCAAATAATTGCAGGTCTTTTGTTACTGTAAAAAAATCGAAATCAGCATCAGGAGAGAAAGAAAGACCAAGACTTAAGACCTCAATCTGATTCTCAGTTAGTTTGTGTTTAGATAAATTGACAACCTCCAATACCTGTTTGCTTTTTTTATCCTTTGATTGTGGAGGGGTCAACTTTCTCTTTGTTTGGTAGTTCCTTTCCCCCTGATGCTTCGATCTCGTCTGTATACCCAGTCTCTCTGCAAATTGGTCACTCAAACCACTCCCCGTAGGGATCTCCTCTTCTGCTGAGGACATGGATGAAAAGGAGCCAGAGCGTGAACCCGTACTCTTGTTTTTTCTCCTTATATTCCTCTTCCATCTGTAGACAGTACCATTTTTATAGTCTGATAGATCTCTCTGATATTTTCTTGTTTTTGTTCCCGTAATCTCTTTTTCCCATTTGGAAAAATCTTTATCCAGATCTGCATTAAGAGATGCTAGTTTTTCTTTAGAGAAGCAATCTACAAGTTTCCCCTGGATGATGTTAATTTCCAGTTCAACTTCCTTCAAGGTGCTAGCATTATGGCCAACTAGGAGTTTCATGAAAGTCATGGAGCATATACTGGAGGCCTCCTCCCATTCCTTTTTAAAGGAATCCTCCTTTATATCAAAAGAGGGGAATAGTTGTACCCGTAAACCTCTTGGGATGAGGCCTTTCTGAATGTACCGCTCCATGAATGTCATGTTCCACCAGAGTCTTGTCTTTTGGTTTAGTAGTTGTTTCAATCTACCAACCATTTTTACATTCTCCTCTGTTTCCACATTAAAAACAGGCTCTGAACTTTCACTAAAAACCTGATTGATTTTTGTTAGCCACGCTTCTTCGCGCGCTTTGTGGTCCATGTGTCCTGTAGAGACTGCTGTGAATAAACACAGAAATATAATTAAGAGGCAAGGTAGGACACCAAGGGCCACTTTATACATCATGGAACAACATGTGGTCACCCTCAAACAACCATATATAACACTGAGAAAACTAGGAGGGAATAAATGACCAATGTATAGGTTTGAAAGGAAATCAATTCAAACGAGGAAGGTTCAAGTATAACAATGAAGGCTTTATTCAAATGTAAAAAACCACTTTAAAAAGAGACTTGAACAAATAATCCAAGGTAATAAATATAGGTAAGGACAGGAAGATAGAGGAAAGGTTTCAGAGCAAAAAGGCAGTTTAGGTCTGAGCCGTCACCATGGGAAACAAACATAGGAGCTCCATCCTGGCATGTACAAATTAATATTGCAATCCAAGTGGACAAAGACATGCCGACTATTACAGAGAGCAGAATTACTTACCCATGGTGAAGCTTAGTCAGACCAACAGCCACCGCACCCCAACGCGTTTCGAAGTCTTTTTCAAGGGACTGCGAATGGTGTGTGGCAAGGGGGATCTATTTATATGTGCCCCAGGCAGATGGTAGGTCGAACGCTCATTAACGGCCGCATGCAGGGGCGGAGATCCGTCCGGAGCGTCCATCATCGGGCCATTCCCGGAAGTGACGCGGGCGTATCAGTGTCGTCACACTGCGCCCGCCTCATCCCGTTACGGAGGCCGTCATGCAGGAGGCTCAGGAGGGGACCGCACAGCGCATGCGCGCCACGAGCGCGGCCATCATTAAAAAGGGCAATATGAAGGGCAGAATCGCAACAAGCAATATCAAATCGAAATCCTGCTCTTGTTTGAAGTTTGCAGGCTCTAACTTATTTGCATCTTATCAAACCTGCTAAATCTGCAGGGGGTTGAATACTACTTGTAGGCACTGTATCTCCCCTGTAAATACCCCCCTTGTTCATTCGAGTGTGACCCTTTAGCCCCCGGGTCCGGAGACCCTTGAGCCACGAGTAGCGACGTCCGGATCTGAGCAGTTTGACCGCTGCTGGGGCGTTACATTAGCATGTTTTATTATCAAGAGTAAAAGATGACAAAGAAGCCAGGGAAAGAACAATGTTCATAGTAACACTTAAGGTACAGAAATATTGTGACTTATTTTATCTTGCGCTAACATGTCATTATAATAGTGCATCAAAAACTGATCATTGGCGGGCCGATCATTGTTACCCCTGCTGATTGCCAGAATAAAGCACCTCTGGGAAAACACAATACGTGTGCTCGACCATCACCTCCCTATTTCCTTCACCAAGTTCTGCATAACATCTCTCCCTCATTTGATCTTATCTCTTGCAGCAAGCCAATGAGGTCCTAAGATGTAATGCCGTAGTGTAATTTTTCCCCAAAAAAAGCTGCAACCTGCGCACAGCAAAAATTAAATCTAATAGACTTTGCTGGGGTGGGAAATGCATGCAGTTTTGGAATCAAATCTGCACCCAAAAACTTGGCAAAAAACTCAGTGTGCGCACAAGGCCTTAAGGGTGCTTTACACGTTACGATATGGCTAACAATTTATCGTCGGGGTCACAGCGTTTGTGACGCACATCCGGTGCCGTTAGCGACATCGCAGCATGTGACCTTAAACGATCGCAAAAGTGGTAAAAATCGTTTGAAACGGAGAGGTCGTTCTGAAACGAAAAATCATTGTCTGCTTAGTAGCGATGTTGTTTGTCGCTCCTGCGGCACCACACATCGCTATGTGTAACACTGCAGGAGCGACGAACATCTCCTTACCTGTGTCCACGGGCAATGCGGAAGAAGGAAGGTGGGCGGGATGTTACGTCTCGCTCATCTCCGCCCCTCCGCTTCTATTGGCCGGCCGCTTAGTGACGCCGCAGTGACGTCGCTATGACGCTGAACGCACCTCCCCCTTGAGGAAGGGATTGTTCGGCAGTCACAGCGACGTCACTGACCAGGTATGTGTGTGTGACGCTGCCATAGCGATAATGTTCGCTACAGCAGTGATCACACAATATCGCACACACGACGGGGGCGGGTGCTATCGCGCACAACATCGCTAGCAATTGCTAGCGATGTTGCAGCGTGTAAAGTACCCCTTACACTATCTAAAGTAGAAGCTCACACAGCAGGAGAATGACTGCAGATAGAACAAGCAAATCAATTGCAACACTCCTTTATATAAAAGATTAGTTATTCTAATATATCCACCTAATCGGGCGAGAACAGGCTAATCATGTTTAGCAGTGAAGTTTTGAATTATCTGTTTTTCGACGTGTGTGCACTACCCAAACGGGATCAACTACTGGAATGGGCAAAATATCATTAGGTAATTGTGAGGAAATATACCTTAGCATGTTTGAATTATGTTAAATACAGGGAATAATCTATATTAACATAGTAGCATATTATATGACGTGGATATAAAAGTGCTAAGATAAGGATTTGTTTTGGTGTTTGTGTTTATTTCTTTTCATTTATAGTATTTGTGATGGTGGGGCTCATGGAGGCCTCCCATTACTAATCTAGGGCTTAGTGGCAGTTGTCATTAGTAGTGGAGATGTCATTAACTCCTTATATTATTCTGATTGCCATCACACCAGGGCAATCAGGATGAACTGGGTAAAGTGTCAGGATTGTCCCCAGCCTGAGAATACCAGCAACCAGCTGTCCGCTTTCCCACGGCTGGGTATCAAATTGGGGGGAACACACGCCATTTCTTTTTATAACACTCTTGCTCTAATCCCCCCAGCCCTTCCTACCACCATTTTAAAGCACAATATTCGAGTCCCCATATACTTATATGGGGATCGGCATCAGGGCAGATATTCAAGATTAAATCTGGTTGGACCCACTGATCACAAATATCTGTGGGCTTGCCCATCTATGTAGACATAAACTATCTTTGAAAACAAGATGATGTGAAAAAACAAAGGAACAAAATATATATTGTTGAATTGTCATAACGATACGTACAATAAGGTTAAGCAGTGACACTGGAAATTTATAAAATAAAAATACAAAAATCACAGCAATATAAGGCGACTAATATAATAAGACCATACTGTAATAGTATGCTTCACAAACTGCCTAAGATAAATAGTAAAATATATGATATACTGAAAGGATATAATTAACCAGTAGGATATCAAAATACAAAAAATACACATGACTATGTGAATGATAGAAATACGGTTATCTTGGACTAAGTGAAAAATAAAAAATAAAGTCCCACAAAGCTAGTTCATCATGTGATGATCCAGTAATTCCCAGAATAGACTAGATGGGAACTCCAGTGAATAAGATTCCCGACTGATAGACGGAAAAGACGTCATATTCGTAGCAAAATTTAAGTAATGGAGGGAAAACTTAATTAAAAACAGGCTAAAAGAACACTGGATTAAACAAACTTGCAGGGTTAAACCACCCATAACTATAAGCACTTACTAGGATAAATTGTAAAACTAAATATAGAGAAACTCAATAGAGAAGCAGAACTAAGATCTAAAGGAAAGCAGCAAAGCTTAAATATTCATTTAGACCGTTTGGCGTGAGAGCACCTAAACGGTAGGGCCACGTACTCTCAACCTGGGCAATAATTTTGGATAAATCGCCATCTAAAGTGGGCTTTACACGCTACAACATATCTAACGATGTGTCGGCGGGGTCACGTCGTAAGTGACGCACATCCGGCATCGTTAGTGGTGTTGTAGTGTGTGACAGCTACTAGTGACTGCGATTGAACGTAAAACCGTTCATCACAGACACGTTGTTCATTTCCTAAATTTTGCACGTCGGATTGTTCAATGTTCCCGAGGCAGCACACATCGCAGTGTGTGAACAGATCTTACTTGCGTCCTGCAGCTCCCGCCGGCAATGCGGAAGGAAGGAGGTGGGCGGGATGTTTACGTCCCGCTCATCTCCGCCCTTCCGCTTCTATTGGCCGGCTGCTGCGTGACGTCGCTGTGACGCCGAACGTCCCTCCCACTCCAGGAAGTGGATGTTCGCCGCCCACAGCGAGGTCGTACGGAAGGGTAAGTACGTGTGACAGCTTTTAATCGATTGTGCGACACGGTCAACAAATTGAACAAGCTGCACATACGATGGGGGCGTGTCACATCGCATACGATATCGTATGCTTAATTGCAAGGTGTAAAGCAGGCTTAATGAAACAAGATTGATGCCCTTGATTTTGAGAAAAAGACGATTACATCCATGAAAATTTTTAAAGTGTTTTGAGTTGAGCATCATCACCGTGTGTCCTCGCTTTTTCTATATCACAGCAATGTTCTCTTAAGTGAATTTTTAACTTTCTGGTAGTGAGACGTAGACTTTTTGACAGGGGCAAGTAGCAAGCTAGATCACACCCTTGGAAGAGCAAGAAATATATTTCCTGATGTCAAAAGATCTGGAACCATCAAAGTTGTAAAATTTCTTTGATTTGTGAAGTTTGCATAAGCTTTGCACAAACTACATGGATGAAAGCCAATTAGTTCAGTTGTAGACGTCATATTGGAAGATGTTCATGGATCATAGTGACTGTGTTCAAGAATATCACAAAGATGTTTAGATCTTTTTGCCATGATGGAGGGGACTGCAGGAGGTATTTTCTGAAGAATGGAGTTAAGGGTGCTTTACACGCTGCGATATCAGTAACGATATATTGTCGGGGTCACGTCGGTACTGACGCACATCTGGCGCCATTACTGACATCGCAGCGTGTAACACAAATGAGCAACAATCAACGAGCACAAAAACGTGAAAAATCGTTGCTCATTGACACGTCGCTCTTATCCTTAATATCTCTGCTGCGACAGGTACGATGTTGTTTGTCGTTCCTGCGGCAGCACACATCGCTATGTGTGACACCGCAGGAGCGACAAACATCTCCTTACCTGCCTCCACCGGCAATGTGGAAGGAAGGAGGTGGGCAGGAGGTTACGTCCCACTCATCTTCGCCCCTCCGCTTCTATTGGATGGCTGCCGTGTGACGTCGATGTGACGCCGCATAACCCACCACCTTAGAAAGGAGGTGGATCGCCGGCCACAGCGACGTCGCAGAGCAGGTATGTGCGTGTGACGCTGCAGTAGCGATAATGTTCGCTACGGCAGCGATCACACAATGTCGCATGTACGACGGGGGCAGGTGCTATCGCGCTCGACATCGCTAGCCAATGCTAGCGATGTCGCAGCGTGTAAAGCCCGCTTTAGTCTGGAGAGCATTCCAGTGTTTTCTAATGATACAGTTAGGTCCAGAAATATTTGGACAGTGACACAAGTTTTGTTATTTTAGCTGTTTACAAAAACATGTTCAGAAATACAATTATATATATAATATGGGCTGAAAGTGCACACTCCCAGCTGCAATATGAGAGTTTTCACATCCAAATCGGAGAAAGGGTTTAGGAATCATAGCTCTGTAATGCATAGCCTCCTCTTTTTCAAGGGACCAAAAGTAATTGGACAAGGGACTCTAAGGGCTGCAATTAACTCTGAAGGCGTCTCCCTCGTTAACCTGTAATCAATGAAGTAGTTAAAAGGTCTGGGGTTGATTACAGGTGTGTGGTTTTGCATTTGGAAGCTGTTGCTGTGACCAGACAACATGCGGTCTAAGGAACTCTCAATTGAGGTGAAGCAGAACATCCTGAGGCTGAAAAAAAAGAAAAAATCCATCAGAGAGATAGCAAACATGCTTGGAGTAGCAAAATCAACAGTCGGGTACATTCTGAGAAAAAAGGAATTGACTGGTGAGCTTGGGAACTCAAAAAGGCCTGGGCGTCCACGGATGACAACAGTGGTGGATGATCGCCGCATACTTTCTTTGGTGAAGAAGAACCCGTTCACAACATCAACTGAAGTCCAGAACACTCTCAGTGAAGTAGGTGTATCTGTCTCTAAGTCAACAGTAAAGAGAAGACAACATGAAAGTAAATACAAAGGGTTCACATCTAGATGCAAACCATGCAAAAGTATTCTATGGACAGATGAGACAAATATCAACCTGTACCAGAATGATGGGAAGAAAAAAGTTTGGAGAAGAAAGGGAACGGCACATGATCCAAGGCACACCACATCCTCTGTAAAACATGGTGGAGGCAACGTGATGGCATGGGCATGCATGGCTTTCAATGGCACTGGGTCACTTGTGTTTATTGATGACATAACAGCAGACAAGAGTAGCCGGATGAATTCTGAAGTGTACAGGGATATACTTTCAGCCCAGATTCAGCCAAATGCCACAAAGTTGATTGGACGGCACTTCATAGTACAGATGGACAATGGCCCCAAGCATACAGCCAAAGCTACCCAGGAGTTCATGAGTGCAAAAAAGTGGAACATTCTGCAATGGCCAAGTCAATCACCAGATCTTAACCCAATTGAGCATGCATTTCACTTGCTCAAATCCAGACTTAAGACGGAAAGACCCACAAACAAGCAAGGCCTGAAGGCTGCGGCTGTAAAGGCCTGGCAAAGCATTAAGAAGGAGGAAACCCAGCGTTTGGTGATGTCCATGGGTTCCAGACTTAAGGCAGTGATTGCCTCCAAAGGATTCGCAACAAAATATTGAAAATAAAAATATTTTGTTTGGGTTTGGTTTATTTGTCCAATTACTTTTGACCTCCTAAAATGTGGAGTGTTTGTAAAGAAATGTGTACAATTCCTACAATTTCTATCAGATATTTTTGTTCAAACCTTCAAATTAAACGTTACAATCTGCACTTGAATTCTGTTGTAGAGGTTTCATTTCAAATCCAATGTGGTGGCATGCAGAGCCCAACTCGCGAAAATTGTGTCACTGTCCAAATATTTCTGGACCTAACTGTATCAGCAAATTCAGACCATTTGTGTCACACGGTGTTTGGCTCAAAACTCAACAAGCGTCATGGCAGTATCTGGTGCTATTCACACCACAGACTCTGACACTCCACACTGTGGATTCTCTGGCACTTCTGAGTTGCACAAGTAGCCCAGGTGTCGACCAGCTGTGTGTTCATTAGTGATCGGGTTGGCAGGGGTTAATCTCTCCTAGCCTGCTGGTTACCTCTAGGCTAACATGTTATGAGAAACATTTCATAGCTTCTCCCTGCCTTTTTAAGATGGTGGAAAGTGAATTCCTGTGTTGATTATAGCTTTAAGCGATACTGGTTCATGTGTTGTTATGATCCAGCTGCTGATGAACTACTGTACTGTTTGGTGTGTCGTGGGAATTCTCCTGCTATCTGTTTATTCCCTCCATACTCTTTATTTCTTCCCGACCATGTATTCTCTAATACCACTGTGTGGTTGCTGTGACTTAGAGTTTTGGTTTCCCTGTTTGTCTATTTGTATGGGTTTAACCACTTCTGTCCTGGCCCTCCTTTGGGGTGGGGGAGAGGGGGCATTAGACCAGGGCTGGCTGGGAGTAGGGCTAGGTTGGCAGTCCAGACCTCTTCACCATCAGAAGTACCTCTGAGATAAGGGACAGCTTGGGCCCCACAGTCTGAGAACCAGTCTAGGAGCTCCGGTGCCTGGTTATCTTCTTATACTTCATGACAATTTGTTATGATAAGTAGTAATTAATAGAGATGGGCAACTAGTCAAATATTTCGGTTTGGATTCTTTGTGCTGAATAATTTCTATTAGGCTAGTTTCACACTTGCGTTGTTTTCCTTCAGTTGCAATCCACCGTTTTGCAAAACAGCGGAATCCGTTAATGGATTCCGCTGCTTCCCATAGACTTGTATGGACGACGGATTGTGAGTGATGGACCTGCGTTGTTTCCGCTGGCCGACGCTGCGTTGCTTCTGCCGGGCTGAAGGAACGCAGCATGTAACTTTTTTGAGCAGCGGAATCCTTAGGATTTCACTGCGCATGCTCTCTCTGGCTCCCTGCACACGTAACCAGGGTACACATTGGGTTACTAAGCAAAGCGCTTTGCCTAGTTACCCGATATTTACCCTGGCTATGTGTGCAAGGAGCCAGCGCTAAGCGGTGTACGCTGGTAGCCAAGGTAAATATCCGGTAACCAAGCAAAGTGCTTTGCTTAATTACCCAATATTTACCCTGGCTACATGTGCAGGGAGCCCGACATTTCCCCGCTCGGCTCCGCCCCCTCCCGCACTCCACTCCGCATGTACACACGCACACACACAGACACACACACACACACACACTCACCTGTCCCCAGCCATTATGTCTTCCCAAAACGCAGCCACCAGTGCCTGATTATGCCATACTAGTTCCAAGGAGAGGGTGCGGATCTGAAATGCATATTGGCCGACAGTCAATGAACCTTGACATAACTGCAGGAGGTAGGATGCAGCTATGGTAACATGACCTTGTTCTTCAGAAACTTTCCAAAAGGCTTCCAGAAAGTCTAGGATATTAGTGGACTGGATTCCCTCTCTCACACAGAAGATTTATCCAAGCAAGAGCCTCCCTACTGAGCTGCGATATCAGGAAAGCCACTTTGGCCCGCTCCGAAGTGAACTGATGTGGCAAGAGCTCAAAGTGCAAGCAGCACTGCTTAATGAAACCTCAACATTGCTTGAGATCACCGTCAAAATGTGGTGGAGCAGACAAACAGGGCCAGGTTTTTGTCGGTACTGGAGCTGCAGCTGGACTGACGCCGATGAACTAGCCAGACCCAGGTCGTTCAGATGGTTGTTGAGAGTCCACAGGAAGGACAGAATCTGCTCTTGCTGTTTCCGCATCTGCAACATCTATTGGTACAGTGCTGGCAGTAAAAAGATGTTGGAGTCAGCAGAGTTCATGGCCTGCGCAAACTGTAATGCTCATGGCTGGTGTAAAGGCAGTGAGCAGGAGTAGTGAACCCACTGGACCACAGGTAAAACCCTTTAGTGGGGGGCTTAACTAAGCACCTACTGCAAAGTAAACACCAGGTATCACTCCCAGTGCAGTGACCCCTAGGGCAGGTATGGACACTAGTATAGATACAGATATAGGCAGGTATAGCCTCTAATGTGAGGCAAGTACAGCCGCAATGGCTGAGGCAGGCAGGACAATGGATACTGACAGGAATGGAAAGCATGTTAGGGACAGACTGAAATGAGAAGGCGAATACCAGATAACTAGCTAGACAGACAGGACCCTGACTAACTGAAGGTGTTGTGCAGGTGTAGCACCCACGGGGCAAGGGCTTAACCTTACTAGTTGCCGGACCTGGTGATGTCGGGTCTGGGGATCTCACGGGTGGCCCTTTTGCCCAGTTTCGTGGCCCCGAGGTGTACAATAAAAAAGGGGGGGATAGTATAGTGGAATGGAAGTTTGATTCGTGACACCACCTGCGATATCATAGTATCATAGTATCATAGTTTTTAAGGTTGAAGGGAGACTCTAAGTCCATCTAGTTCAACCCGTAGCCTAACATGTTGATCCAGAGGAAGGCAAAAAAAACCCCAATGTGGCAAACAGGTTCCAATGGGGAACAAATTTCCTTCCTGACTCCACATCCGGCAATCCGACTAGTTCCCTGGATCAATACCCTGTCATAAAATCTAATATACATAACTGGTAATATTAAATTTTTCAAGAAAGGCATCCAGGCTCTGCTTAAATGTTAGTAGTGAATCACTCATTACAACATCATGCGGCAGAGAGTTCCATAGTCTCACTGCTCGTACAGTAAAGAATCCTCGTCTGTGATTATGATTAAACCTTCTTTCCTCAAGACGTAGCGGATGCCCCCGTGTTCCAGTCGCAGGCCTAGGTGTAAAAAGATCTTTGGAAAGGTCTCTGTACTGTCCCCTCATATATTTATACATTGTGATTAGATCCCCCCTAAGCCTTTGTTTTTCCAAACTAAATAACCCCAAGTTTAATAACCTGTCTTGGTATTGCAGCCCACCCATTCCTCTAATAATCTTGGTCGCTCTTCTCTGCACCCTCTCCAGTTCAGCTATGTCCTTCTTATATATCGGTGACCAGAATTGTACACAGTATTCTAAGTGCGGTCGCACTAGTGACTTGTACAGAGGTAGAACTATATTTTTTTCATGAACACTTATACCTCTTTTAATACATCCCATTATTTTATTAGCCCTGGCAGCAGTTGCCTGACACTGTCCACTAAAGTGAAGTTTACCATCCACCCATACACCCAAGTCTTTTTCTGTGTCTGTTTTACCCAGTGTTCTACAATTAAGTACATAATCATAAATGTTATTTCCTCTACCCAAGTGCATGACCTTACATTTATCTACATTAAACTTCAATTGCCACTTCTCAGCCCAATCCTCCAATTTACATAAATCTCCCTGTAATATAAAATTATCCTCCTCTGTATTGATTACCCTGCAGAGTTTAGTATCATCTGCAAATATTGAAATTCTACTCCGCATGCCCCCAACAAGGTCATTTATAAATATGTTGAAAAGAAGCGGGCCCAATACTGACCCCTGTGGTACCCCACTATGAACTGAGACCCAGTCCGAGTACGTACCATTAATAACCACCCTTTGTTTCCTATCACTGAGCCAGTTTTTAACCCAGTTACACATATTTTCCCCTATCCCCATTATTCTCATTTTATGTACCAACCTTTTGTGTGGCATCGTATCAAAAGCTTTTGAAAAGTCCATATACACAACATCCACTGCATTTCCCTGGTCCAGACTTGAACTTACCTCTTCATAGAAGCTGATCAAATTAGTTTGACAGGATCGATCTCTCATAAACCCATGTTGATACTCTGTTATAAGGTTCTTTTTCTTGAGATACTCCAGTATAGCATCTCTCAAGAAACCCTCAAGGATTTTACCAACTGTAGAGGTTAAACTTACCGGCCTATAATTTCCCGGCTCAGTTTTTGTCCCCTTTTTGAATATTGGCACCACATTTGCTATGCGCCAGTCCTGCGGTACCGACCCTGTTATTAAGGAATCTGAGAAGATTAAAAATAATGGTCTATCTATCACAGAACTCAATTCCTGTAGTACTCTGGGGTGTATGCCATCCGGGCCCGGAGATTTGTCAACCCTAGTGATTTCGAGGCGGCGGCGTACTTCCTGCTGGGTTAAGCAGGTAATATTCAAGGGTGAATTTATGGTATCACTGGTCATGTCATCTGCCATGGCATTTTCTTGTATAAAAACCGTAGAAAAAAAGTCATTCAGCAGGTTGGCTTTACCCTCATCCCCTTCCACCATTTCACCAAGACTATTTTTAAGGGGGCCAACACTATCGCTTTTCAGTTTTTTACTGTTTATGTAGTTAAAGAATATTTTAGGATTATTTTTACTTTCTCTCGCAATGAGTCTCTCTGTCTCAAACTTAGCTAACTTAATTTGCTTTTTACATATTTTATTTAATTTTCTATAATTATATAATGCCTCATCACTACCTACCCTCTTTAATTCTTTTAAGGCTTTCTGTTTTTCTTTTATTGCTTCCCTTACAGCTCTATTTAGCCATAGGGGTTTCCTCCTATTTCTAGCATGTTTGTTCCCATAGGGTATATTTTCTGCACAAGCCCTATTCATGATGCTCATAAAAGTCTCCCATTTGCTTTGTGTACTTTTATTACTTAGTACATCATCCCAGTTTATTGCACTAAGATCATCTCTCAACCGTTTAAAATTTGCTTTCCTGAAGTTTAGTGTCCTTGTAGCCCCTCTACTAGACATCTTACTAAAGAATACATGAAAACTTATTATTTTGTGATCACTATTCCCCAAGTAACCCCCAACTTGTATATGTGATATGCGGTCTGGCCTATTGGTTAGTACAAGGTCTAGTAGTGCTCCCCCTCTTGTGGGGTCCTGTACCATTTGTGAAAGGTAATTATCTTTCATTGTTATCAAAAATCTATTTCCTTTGCTGGAACTGCAAGTTTCTGTTCCCCAATTTATATCAGGATAGTTAAAGTCCCCCATAATAATTACCTCTCCGAGACTCGCTGCTTTATCAATTTGCTTTATGAGGAGATTCTCTACCTCTTCCATAATATTCGGCGTCTTATAACACACCCCTATCAGTATTTTATTATTCATTCTCCCCCCCATTATCTCCACCCATAGGGACTCTACATTCTCAGTACCCTCACATGTGTTGTCACGCAGGATGGGTTTTAAGGATGATTTTACATATAGACACACACCTCCCCCTCGCTTATTTGTACGGTCATTCCTGAATAGGCTATAACCCTGTAAATTAACAGCCCAGTCATAGCTCTCATCCAGCCATGTCTCTGATATGCCCACTATATCATAATTTTCTTCCAACAATATTAATTCTAATTCCTCCACCTTATTTGTGAGGCTTCGGGCATTAGTGTACATGCACGTTACGTATGACTCTGTACCTGTATTCCTGCTTACTGTATTAACTGTCCTAACCCTTCCCCCCGTACCACCCCCAATTTCATTACTTGTGCCCAGGTCACTATCTGCACTACATTCCCCTTCTATAAAGTGAATACCCTCGCCCCCCATTCCTAGTTTAAACACTCCTCCAACCTTCTAGCCATTTTCTGCCCCAGCAGAGCTGCACCTTCCCCATTAAGATATGCGGCCAGGGAATAGCCGCTGCTGCTGTCGCTGTCCTTCAGTGCTGATGGTTATAGCAGCTAAGATGTTTCTGCTCCCCACAGGCCCCGGGGAGGATTATGAGGGGAGTAGTGATGGCGGGCACCGAAGCGCGGGGCGCTAACGCCAGCAAGGACAGGCGGACACAGTCTCTGTGGGTTCAAGGATTTCTTTACTCACAGTCCTGGTTTACCTGGGAGTTGCCGGTCACCGCCGTGATGGGCCCCAGTCGATCCCGAGCAATTCGAGGTCACCTCCGGTGTTCCTACTGTGAGTCCTTTCTGGTCGGGGTCCCTCCAATCCAGGAGTATGTGGAATGGCGGACGGGCTGCGGGTGTTTCCTGCACTCTCTGCCTACCCTGGAATCCCATGTAGCTGTGGAAAACCCAGGCTGAGCTGTCTGCTCCAAGCCACGGGTCCTATGGCGCTCACAGAAGTGTGAGGTAAAGGAAGATTGGACCGAGGTCCCAGTGTGTGCCTCACCCCAAGCTGTGCCCGGGGCTAACTGATTATGTGTAGAGATGCTCCTTTCCTTTTCCCCAAGTGGTGCCCGCCCCCCTGGTGGCTGTCCTAGTGACCGGGAGAGTTCCATGCTTTGTTATGGCCACCTCCTATCTACCCCAGGCCATCACCCGGTGGGAAAGCACCTAACTGTGTGGTTTGTGTGTGAGTGTGAGACGCACCAGCGATTAACCTCTCCTTACCCTGGATGAGTACTACATCTTAAGGGAGATGCAGTACCCTGTGGCGACTGAAGCCTCAGGGGCGTCACATTCCCCCACAGCAAACGGCAGCATTCCTGGGCTGCAACCAAACAAAGTTAGTCCACTGCAATTTTTTTAGTATGCAATAAACAAGTGAACAATTTTCCCTTTATGGGAGGCACCATTGAACATTTGATACAGATACCAGTTAGCAAGATGATCAAGTGCAACAAGAAAAATAAACATCATCATTTGCATAGAAAAACAGTTATTCTTTCTTGGTTGCTGGTGGTGCCAGAGGGCTAGTCCCAGCCCCCTTGGTCTGTGCACTCAAAAGACATCCTCGGGCAAAGTGTCCAACCTTGTCACAGTGCCGGCAGATGAGCTGCCCGTCAGCATCGTAACGATCAGGAACCTGGGGCAGCGGGTTTCTCTCGCGTCGCCGCCAGGGAAGGTCATCAGCAGTTGAAGCCAGTTCAATGGTTGCAGGTTGCTGAGTCACTTGCCTGTTTTGCACCGCTTTGATCAAAGTGGCCATACCTTGAATCAATTCCAGGACCTGGGGCTGCAGTTGAAATAAGCTGTACAGTCTATCGTTGAAGTCACTCAGGTATACTATTCTCCTCAGTGGACATGTCCTTGCAGGCACAGGGCTTCCTGCTGGTTACCAGTAGTGGGGCTCCCTTTCGCGCTCTTTCTGGACTCCGCCCACGAAATCACGCCCCCTCGTTTCCCACTCTGCGCAAGTAATGGCGACTGTCCTTTTTTTTTCGAGATATAATTTAACACAGTTCTATAAGGCGCACAGTACCCGGTTATTGCGGGCACATTATCCTGTACATGACACCTTGTTATAGCACCCACGGGGAAAGGGGTTAACCTTACTCGTCGCCGGGCCTGGTGATCTCGGGTCTGGGGATGTCACGGGTGCCCCTTTTGCCCGGTTTCGTGGCCCCGAGGTGTACAATAAAGAAGGGGGGGATAGTGATGGTGGACTGGAAGTTTGATTCGTGATGCCACCTGCAGTACGCGGCCAGGAAATAGCCGCCGCTGCTGTCACTGTCCTCCTGGGCTGATGGTTATAGCAGCTAAGATGTTTCTGCTCCGCACAGCTGGGGCGGGACCCGGGGAGGATGATGAGGGGAGGAGTGATGGCGGGTGCACTGCTGAAGCGTGGGGCACCGGCGCCGGCAAGGACAGGCTGACAGAGTCTCTGCGGGTTCAAGGATTTCTTTACTCGCAGTCCTGGTTTACCCGGGAGATGCCGGTCAATGCCATGATGGGCCCCAGTCGATCCTGAGCAATTCGAGGTCAGCGCCGGTGTTCCCACTGTAAGTCCTTTCTGGTCGGGGTCCCTCCAATCCCGGTGTATGTTGAATGTGGAACGGGCTATGTGTGTTTCCTGCACTCTCCACAGACACTGGAATCCCATGTAGCTGTGGAGAACCCAGGCTAGTCTTTCTGCACCAAGCCACGGGTCCTATGGCACTCCCAGAAGTATAAGGTAAAAGAAGATTGGACCGAGGTCCCAGTGTGTGCCTCACCCCTAGCTGTGCCCGTGGCTAACTGACTATGTGTAGAGATGCTCCTTTCCTTTTCCCCAGGTGGTGCCCGCCCCCAGGTGGCTGTCCCAGTGACTGAGAAAGTCCCATGCTTCGTGATGGCCACCCCTTTACCCCAGGCAATCCCCACAGTGGGAAAGCACCTAACTGGGTGGTTTGTGTGGGAATGTGAGAAGCACCAGCGATTAACCTCTCCTTACCCGGGATGAGTATTATATCTCACAGGCACCTCCCCAGGCACCTGTGCCTACCACAGGCTGAGAGGCATTTGCTCTAAATAGAGTGCACAGGCCTCAGGAAAAGAGGGATGCAGGAGAGCAGGTGGGCCACCATGGGTAGCTCTAAAAGACGGGACCTGGCAGCGGCATTAAGCAAGTCGGCGTCCCTGCACTCACGCCGATGATACACCAATTAACCAACAACACTAAAGTCTCTATGTTGCTTAGGAACATGGCGGTAGCCATAATGGGTTTGGGGGACATGTTGAGGTGAGGATAGTGGCTGAGGTGAAGGAGGGAGTGGCTGTTGTGCACCTGGCTGTGGTCCTCATTATCCGACATGCAGAGGCGGTTGTCTGTAGACTACTGCCATTGTTCCAGGGCCTGGAAAACAATACAGGTATTGTTGGTCGCAGTATGTACAACAATCTGCATGGCAACCCTTGCTCACAGCCTGACAGAATGTGGTATTTTATGCAGGTGTGACGCCCTGGACCCCAGGGGTCATAGGTAACAACACCTACCACACTACACACACCCCCATCCCCTGTGAGGACACACCCGTCACCCAAAAGGGAGACCTGATGCCTCCCTCAAGGCCAGTAGGGCACACCAGGTGGGCGGAGTCAGGCGGAAAGGCACGCCCACCGAGGAGACTACTGGCCTGAGGCAGGAAATACAAACAGTTTAAGTTTAAGTGTGACAGTGAGAGGAGTGGAGTTGCAGAGCTGTCAGGGACCCGGGTAGGAGCCTGGGACCCTTGAAACGTCAGGCAGGCAGACGGTGGTGGCCGTCTGCAGGAGTACCAGTACAGCAACTGGCGGAACCGTAGTGACCGTGCCAGGGTTGGAGCCCGCCGGCCCTGAACCGGGGAGTCAACCATGTACCGAAGCACCAGAAACCGGGTACTCAGACTCCGTCCTAGCTTAGAAGCCACTGAGTTTAGGAAAATTGACTGATTGCTGGCTGGACCTCACGGGTTCATCCACACCCAAAGTCCCGAAGGAAGGCAAAAGCCCACCGATTCCGGGTGAGTGCCACCGCCAATGGCCAAACACCCGACGGGCCAGCGCCTGCGGGCAACCAAGGGCTCCTCCGGCAGCTCAATGCCGGGGAGCGGGCTACCACTGCCCAGGCAGAGGAGCCGAAAAACCACATAAGAGGTGCAAGGGAAAGGGGCCACCATCAACCTCACAGGGGACACCAGCAGCCGGCTGCGGGACTCGACCATACCCGAACTTTGGTTTACCAGTTACTCTGAGTGTGAATTAATCGTGAGTACACCAGTGCCATCCAGGCACGACACTGCACCGCAGCACGGCACCCTGCACCCTGACAACAACACCGTCGCCATCGGTCCCCCACCACCGGGCCCCGGGACACACCGCCCTTACCCACGGAGGGGCTAACATCTGAGCTACGGCTGCAACACCGATCCCGGACGAGCCCGCCTTCACTCAAGCCGCAGCGGTGGTGCATCCCATCACCACGACCCGTGGGTGGCGTCACGACCCGTAGGACGACAACGCGGCCCTCCCCGGCTGCGCGCCTCGTCCCACACCACCACCACCCTACTGCCTACCCTTTAACAGAGCGACATGGCCCCCGGTCCGGACGTGCTCGTGCCACCGACAACCCGAGCCCAGACCTCGAGTGGCTCGGCCCGAGCAAGCGGAGAAGCGCCTGGGCCCCTCTCAGGGCGGTACACAGGTAGCTGGCATGCTGCATGTAAATCCTTCTCATCATCATCATTAACAGTGCAAGCTAGATAGTGTAATACCCCAGTATACTCCGCGCCGCACTTCCGGTTTGAGTGGACACGCGACGCTGCAGAGGGGTCACGGCAGCGTGGAGAGATAGCTCCTCCTGCTGCCGTCTGTCAGCGTCAGCGTGCAGAGTGCCGCGGAGGACGGGAGACACAGGAGAGGCTGAAGATGCAGGGAGAGGAGCTGCATAACATTGCAGCTATATGGAGAGAGGGGCCACATAAGATGGGAGCTATATGTGGCTATATGGGGAGAGGAGGCCATATACGAGATGGGAGCTATATGTGGCTATATGGGGAGAGGAGGCCATATACGAGATGGGAGCTATATGGGGGGAGGGGCCGCATAAGATGGGAGCTATATGTGGCTATATGGGGAGAAGAGGCCATATAAGATGGGAGCTATATGTGGCTATATGGGGAGAGGAGGCCATATAAGATGGGAGCTATATGTAGCTATATGGGGAGAGGCCACATAAGATGGGAGCTATATATGGGGAAAGGAGACCACATAAGATGTCAGCTATATGGGGATAGGGGCCACATAAGATGGGAGCTATATGGGGAGAGGAGACCACATAAAATGGCAGCTATATGGGGAGAGGGGCCACATAAGATGGGAGCTATATGGGGAAAGGAGACCATATAAGATGGCAGCTATATGGGGAGGGGGCCACATAAGATGGGAGCTATATGTGGCTATATGGGGAGAGGAGGCCATATAAGATGGGAGCTATATGTGGCAATATGGGGAGAGGCCACATAAGATGGCAGCTATATGGGGAAAGGAGACCACATAAGATGGCAGCTATATGGGGAGAGGAACCGCATAAGATGGTAGCTATATGGGAAAAGGAGCCATATGGGACAGGATCTGCAGGGGAAAAGGAGCACATGGGATGAGATCTGCTGGGGAAAGAGGCCATAATAGGATGGTATCTGCAAGGGGAAATGGGCCATAATAGGATGGTATCTGCAAGGGGAAAGGGGCCATAATGGGATGGGATCTGCAGGGGGAAAGGGGCCATAATGGAATGGTATCTGAACGGGGAAAGGGGCCATAATGGGATGGTATCTGAAAGGGGCCATAATGGGATGGGATCTGCAGGAGGAAAGGGGCCATAATGGGATGAGATCTGCAGGGGGAAAGGGGCCATAATGGGATTGGATCTGCAGGGGGAAAGGGGCCATAATGGGATGGGATCTGCAGGGGGAAAGGGGCCATAATGAGATGGGATCTGCAGGGGAAAGAGGCCATAATGGGATGGGATCTGCAGGGGGAAAGATGACATAAGGGGGTGGGATCTTCAGGGGGAAAGAGGCAATAATGGGATGGGATCGGCAGGGGGAAAGGGGCCATAATGGGATGGGATCTTTAGGGGGAAATAGGCCATAAAGGGGATGGGATATGTAGGGGGAAAAGAGGCCATACTGGAATTGGAACTGCAAGGGAAAGAGGCCATAATCTGATGGGATCTGCAAGGGAAAGAGGCCATAATGGGATGGGATCTGCAAGGGAAAGAGGCCATAATGGGATGGGATCTGCAGGGGGGAAGAGACCACATGGGATGGGATCTGCAGGGGGGGAGAGACCACATGGGATGAGATCAGTAGGGGGAAAAGAGCCACATGGGATGGGATCTGTATGGGGAAAGTCACCCATTCCGATTTTAGCAGGGCTCCTTTAGTAATAATTTTTAAAAACTGTAGAAAAACCGTTTATTACAATATGACTGACAGTGACTGGAACAACTGATACTGGACAGGAGAGTGACGGTATAGGAGGGGAAGAAGGGGAAAGATATTTTACTTTAAATTACTTGTATTTTTGATTGAGAAAAGTGCGTGAAAATGGGTGTGGCTAACAAAATGGGTGTGGTTACAGAATGGGTGTGGTTTTCAAATGGGCAGGGTTTACAGAGAACCTGTTGTTAAAAATTTTAATCCCACCCCTAAACATAAGCAAACAGGCACTTACGGCCGTAAAGCCATAATAGGGGCCAGGAAACTGAGGCGGTCAAAATAAAGATATTGTCTTTTTTTTGGTGCCTCCAAGCCACTACGCCCTTGCTGCTGTCTCTCACGCGTGTACTGATCCCAGCAGCTCTGCCAGTGGCAAGTAACATCAATCACTGCAAAAGCACAAACGCTTCTTTTTATAATTTGAACATGCAGTAATTAACATTATAGGCCAAAACATGCATCAAACAGACACAAGTGGATTGGAACTATGGATTAACCTACTTATGTCATGTTGCATCTCTGTGGAACAGTCACCATAGGTGGGAAACAACCTGCAACAAAAGTACACCCAAGATACCTCACAGCGGTTGAGGTCAACATAGCCAGAGTGCCTAGTGCATACCTCCCAACCGTCCCGGATTTGAGCGGGTGTCCTGGTATCACGATCGTGAGCCAGGTGTCCCGTGGCTCCGCCCACCCGCTCTCTCCCCGTCTGACTTTCTCCCCCTCCTATCCACATGAGCAGAGCCGGGTGCTACTTCACTGCTCTGGCTCTGTGTGCTGCTGCTGTTATGGGTGGGCGGCAGCAGCTCTTTCCTGGCTGCCAGCGCTTTAAATCCGGCACCTGCAGCCCAGTGCACTGCTCACTGCTGGGTTGCTTGTGTACGGAAGTGCATCTGTGGGTGGAGCTACCGCGTGACATGCTGAGCTCTGTCCACAGATGAAGAGACTGGAGGGAGAGGAGCACCAAGGAACGATGTATGTGACCCCCCCACCTACCCAGAGCTGTATGCCCCAGCCCCCTCCTCACCAGAGCTATATGCCTCCAGTTACCCCCTCACCAGATTTGTGTGCCCCCCAGCCCCCACACCAGATCTGTATGTCCCCCAGCCCCCTCACCAGATCCCCGCTTCATCTCTACTTATAATTCTGAGTGGCATAAGATGCGGGATATTTTGGCCCGCCACTGGTCTGTTCTCCAAACAGATCCTGTCCTCTCTGTCTCTTTCTCCTGCTCCTCTGGTCACAGCTCGTAGAGCCCGCAATTTGAGTGACTTATTAGTCCATAGCCATTACATCGCAAAAAGCCCCAATCCTTTTGGTTCCAGTGGTCCCACTTTGGGATGCATACCTTGCGGGCACTGTCTTGCCTGCGCCAATGTCTTCCGCTCATGCTCCTTCACTAGTTCCGACTCCCAACGCTCTTACCTGATTAGACATCGGATTTCTTGTAGCACAACTAATGTCATCTATTATGCTACCTGTAATTGTCCTCTTATTTATGTAGGACTTACATCCAGGGAATTACGGATACATGTGAGGGAGCTTGTGCGGGACATTGGCGCGGCCAGGACGGTGAACGATTTTTCTTTACTTAAGACCTTACCTCGCCACTTCAAAAAATTCCACAACTGCGACCCGAGATCTTTGAGAGTCCGGGGGATTGATGTGGTTCATAGTGGCATAAGGGGTGGCAACATCAAAAAGATGCTTTCCCAAAGAGAAACAAAATGGATTGTGGCTTTAGACACGGTCGCTCCCAAGGGTCTTAATGAAGCCCTGAGCTTTGCCTCATTTTTATAGGCCCCTTTTTCAGTTACCTTGCCTTTGTGGGCGCTTTTCTCTGCTTTATTACACCTTGACAATGACACCCTTGGTTTATGTATACTACTGCTACACTTTTGTTATGAGTACTATAACTTAATAGTGCTGGTCTTTGGTGTTTCATTCGCAATAACAGGTGTCTGGTTGTTGTGGTTTTTAAATTTCTGTTTTTAATTATACTCTTTTATGTTTTTCCTTTTTTTAGTTTTTCACCAATTGTTGCTACATGTCCCCCTGTGACTCTTACCGAAATGGATTGGACTTGACAACCTTGAAACCTATTGATGTTCACTGACGTTATTATACCCATTTTTCATCTTGAGATTCCTTGTTCTACGACTATTATTATCTTTTTGTATTGTGTATAGTCTCTGATGATTTTTACTGCCACTTAGTAATCTGGCTTATGAATAATGACTTCTGTACCTTTGTTCTGCTTTATTTATAATATTTCCAGATACCTACACATTCCCTCTTTATCTGTTATACGTCTCTGCTTGTCCATTCACTGTTTTCGGAGTCTTGTGCGCATGCGCGCGCCTGCCTTGCGTTCCCTGGCCGCGCTCCGGTGTCTCGATGGAGTCCGCGCGTGCGTGGAGGTTTGGGCAAATACTGGTCGGGCTTCCGCGCATGTGCCTGACTCCTTGACTGCTGGGGTTGCAAAACGGGGGGCGTTCCTGGCCGGCCCGGGCATGCGCCGATTGACTCCGGAACTCTGAATCCTATTCGCGGTGTATTTACCGCGGAAGTATTTATGAGTCGCACAGACCGGACATGTGCACCACTCTTCACTTTCCCCCATGACGAAGCGGCAAGCGACGTGCTTCTAAGCCGCGAAACGTACGTTGGGCCTCCTCATACCACCGGACTGAGGTAAATTGTGTTCCCTTATTTGGGCTTTAATCTTAAAAACCCCCCCGTTTCTATTTGGATTTTTGACCCGCTTTTTGGAACTGGCCTGTACCCTATTCAAGGCCATTACCATCACTTCTAGTCCTGCCACGGTGCGAATTTGGACACCGCTTATTGCTGGGCGCCCCATCTCCATACATTTAATGTTTCCTCTACATGTAATATGTGTTATATGATCATGGGGTTGTCCGCTTTTTGTGTACTCTCTATAATAATATATTAGAACTAACTGTGGCAGGCCTCTAATTGTACAGGCCTTTTCTCTCTCACTTTCCCCTTTGGGATTTGCTTACTGGCCAGTGATTTGGGATCTGTATCTCTGCTTGGGATTCTTCCACGCCTATTTGTTATAATCATATGCCACAATATCTGGGATTTGTACCTTTGTCTGGGAATATTCTTTCCCTTCTGTCTGTATCTGGCCAATGCAGACTCGGGTTAAGTTTGTTCCCTCTCACGGTCATCATTGCCCAGCCTTCCCAAGCCGGGATTTGACTTTCTAGTAACATCCCCACCTGCTTACATGCCAGTGATTTAGGGATATGTACCTCCATTAGGGATATGCCTATCTAATAATTAATTTGGATGTTTACATGCCAGTGATTTAGGGCCCTATAATCCTATTTTGGAATACCCCCCTTTTTTCCTGTTGTCCGTACCAGGCCACTGTTTTGTCTGTTACTATTTGCCCCCCATTTCTCCTCCATTTTTGTATTACCATTAATGTGATTTATTGTATTGCACTTGCACTTTGAAACTCTTGTACAATAAAATTTATGAACTGTTTTCAGCAATTTTGCTCTTGTTCTCCTTTTTTGTAATGCTCCTCGAGCTGCTGTGAACATGTGGTGGCTTCTCCACCAGGTTCTCACCCATTTTGAATTTATGCTTTCTATGGAATGTTTAAGTCCCCTCACCAGATCTGTATGTCCCCCAGCCCCCTCACCAGATCTGTATGCCCCCCAGCCCCTACACCAGATTTGTATGCCCCCCCAGCCCCCACACCAGATTTGTATGCCCCCCAGCCTCCTCACCAGATTTGTATGCCCCCAGCCTCCTCACCAGATTTGTATGCACCCCAGCCCCCACACCAGATTTGTTTTCCCCTCCAGCACCCACACCAGATTTGTATGCCCCCCAGCCCCCACACCAGATTTGTATGCCCCCCAGCCCCTACACCAGATTTGTATGCCCCCCAGCCCCCTCCCACCAGATCTGTATGCCCCCAGCCCCCTCCCACCAGATCTGTATGCCCCCAGCCCCCCCATTGGAGCTGTATGTGCCCCCAGAGCTGTATAAGCCCCAACACCAGAGCTATATGCCCCTTAGTAATATCTATGCTACCAGTAATTTGTATACCCCACAGTAAAGTGTATTTCTCCCAGTAATGTGTATACCCCTTAGTAAGGTGTATGCCCCTCAGTGAAAAACACAGACGTTCTTCACTGACGTGTTAAACACGCATATGTCCCTTCATACCCCATGATTCACGGCACACAGTGGTTGTCAATGTGCAATCCGTGATACTTGATCCGTACTCCGTGATTGCACATGGACATATACTCATGTGCCCCCGCTCCTGCTCTCCGTGGTGCTGAAAAGTCCTGCGATTCAGCATCCAGCCACTGCTCTCTCACCTCTGCAGCTACTTCCGGGTCGGCTCTGGCTGCATAAATGAATATGCATGCCATAATGAACCAGGCAGGAAGAAGCAGAGAGCAGCTGCCGAACTCAGCATCGCTGGAGAAGGTGAGTTGAAAAAGCTTTTTATTTTCAATGTCCGTGTTTTTCTGGTACGTGTTTCATGGATCACACCATAGTGTGGTCTGTGGGACATCAGTGATGCCAGAAAAAAAATGGACATGTCGCGGACGACGGGGCGCTGCGCTCGCTAACGCTCGGGTCCGGCGCTGCTGCTGCTCGGTGGCTCAAGCGGTGGGCCGGATCCAGGGACTCGAGCGGCGCTCCTCGCCCGTGAGTGAAAAGGGGGTGGTTTGTTTGGGGATTTAGTCTGTGACGCCACCCACGGGTTTTGGTGAAGATGGGCACCACCGCTGCTGGTGACGGGGATCCCGGGAGCGATGGTAGGGAGAAGCTGGGATGTTGTTTTCCCCCTCTGTGGGTAGGGGTTGGTGGTCCCGGGGCCCGGTGGTGTGACGGGAAGGCAGGGTCGGTGAGGTGCAGGGTTGCAGGGTGTCACGCTCCCCGGCTCCCCTGTCACGCTCTCCGGCTCCCCTGCCACGATCCCCGGCTCCCCTGCCACGCTCCCCGGCTCCCCTGCCTCGCTCCCCGGCTCCTCTGCCAGGCGTCCCCCGCTCCACAGCCTCCATGCCCCATCACCTGCGGTCCACAGGCAGCCCGGTCCCCGCTCCCGGTGCCCGTCGGCAACTCTGCTCCAGCCCGGCTCTCCTGCCTCCTGTTCACCGCTCCCTGCTCTGGCTTCTGGCACCCGGGCCTCGCGCATGCGCTTTAGGGCGCGCGCGCGGTCATTGACCCTCTCTTAAAGGGCCAGTGTCCTCAAACAGGATATTGAAGAATCAGGTACAGGGTATATAGGGAGATCCTTTCCAAGTGGGCGGGGCCTGTTCTTCGTATTTTGCTAAGCTAGGAGTCAGGTCTCCTTGTGTCTTGTGGTATACTTACCTATTTCTCTCCTAGAGCCGCTCCTGCCTCGCCAACCGGTCCTGACGATACCCGAACCCCGAACGGTGACGGTCTGCCATCCCATCAGTTCATACCATCTCCGATCCCTGTGGTGACCCGTCTTCTCGCTCCGTCGGTTCCGGACTCTGCCTGACGTCATCTCGGCCTCCGAACCTGAGCTCCGTCACCCGGACTACCTTCAGTGACTCCGTGGTCCCAGGGACTTCTACACTCCACACCTCTGAACGGACTGTCCTGCTACCCGTAGTGCTCCGGCTACCGAGCACCTTGCCTTCGGTGAGGTGTTCAGCCCAGTGGATCCACCTCCTGGGTCTGCCCGTCCACCTGGCCCTAACAGTGGGACAGCGCGGCGCGGTGCCGGATGGCACGGGTGTACTCACTCAGCAAGAGATGCACAAAGTCTCCGGTAAACCAAACGGCTGGATGGACGGGTCCCGCAGCCGGCTGCAGTGTCTCTCCCCGGACAGGTGATGGCGGCTGTCTTTCCCTGCACCTTTGTGTACTGTCTTGACTACGATGGGTCCCCAACGGTAGTCCGCTCCCCGGTGTATGGGTGCCGGAGGAGCCCGTTTTGCCCGCAGGCACTGGCCCTTGGGTCTCTAGCCTGTGGCGGTGGCTGTATACCCTCACGGTGCGGACGGTTGCCTTCTAACGGGTCTTTGGTTGTTAGGAAACCCCTGGGGTTCCTGTCACACTCGGATTTGACTGTTGACAGCGGCTCCAAGCCTAGTCGGGGTCCGATGGCCCTGCCTGTGTGTGCTAGCTTCACTTCGCTCCTCGGTCGGTAACGGCGGGCCACTGCCCGACCCCGGTCCTACGGTTCCGCATTGATCCACCACTCCTGCAGACGGCCACCACCGTTTGCCAACCTTGCTGTCAGTGCCTGGGCTGCAAACCCAGACACTCTCCACTTTACTCCTCTCACTTTCACCTCCAAGACTGATCTCCTCCAAACTCTAACTGACTGCTTTTCCCGCCTCCAGGCCTGTGAACTCCTCGGTGGGCGGGGCCAACCACCTGGCTCCGCCCCACCTGGTGTGGACATCAGACCCTGGAGGGAGGCAAAAAGGTTTTTGTGTCTGGCTAATGTAACTGTCCGGGGTGTGTGTGTGTGTTTTGTCTGTGGCTACCTGGCTAATCCAGGGCGCCACAGACATGTTTCTGTTCAGCAATCACGGATACACATGTACGCCGCATGGAGACACGGTCAGTGAAAAATCACTGATGTGTGTGAAGACCCATTGATTATAATGGGTCTGCATAGGTCAGTGATTCTGGTACGTATAAAAACTAGCACATACATACCAGAATCACTGACATCTGAAACAGGCCTAATATGTATGCCCCCTCAAGTACTGTCTATGCCCCAAGACCCTCCTGTGCTGTATATACTGTAACCCCAGCCCCTCCTGTGCTGTATATACTGTAACCCCAGCCCCTCCTGTGATGTATATACTGTAGCGTCCAGCCCCTCCTGTGATGTATATACTGTAGCGTCCAGCCCCTCCTGTGATGTATATACTGTAGCGTCCAGCCCCCCTGTGATGAATAAACTGTAGCCCCCAACCCCTCCTGCGATGTAGCCCCCAGCCCCTCCTGTGATGAATAAACTGTAGCCCCCTGCCCCTTCAGTGATGTAGCCCCCAGCCCCTCCTGTGATGTATATACTGTAGCCCCCAGCCCCTCCTGTGATTTATACTGTGTGTATATATATATATATATATATATATATATAGTATATAATACCCCCATCCTCCCTTGTGATACATATACAGAGGTGTCAGTGTGCACTGTTCGTGGCTAGGTCTGTTAAAGTGATGCCAAGTGATCACATGCCGAGGAGGAGCTGGACAGAGACAAGCGGGGTAGGTGAGTGCGGCTTCTGCCAGCTTCCCCATATTAGTACCTCCAATGTGTGTATATGTATGATGTATATATCTATGTATGTCAGTGCAGATGACTGTGTATAGATTTGTCTGTTTATATGTATTTTAGGGAATTTGTCTTCAAATATGTACCGTATTTGAGCATATGCCTGTACCCACGTTCAGGACTCACTGTGTCCTGGAGGCAGCGGGTCCTGACCTGCGGGGCTGTAAGTCTCCTCCACAGGAGAACGCAGCTGCCAGTGCCCACGATCAGGGTTCAGTGCGCTGCGGTCTCCTGCTGTGTTCTCCCTACGGAGGACGCATGCAACTGCAGCAAACAATTGATATGCTGCAGTCTGGAAAGACGCTCTGCAGGTCAGTGTTTGCTGCAGAAAAAACAAGCACAATGGGCACGGGGTTTCTAGAAATCCCTCCATTGTGCTTGTACTGTACAACGCAGCGTTTTGGACACAGCAAAAACACACTACATCCAAAATGCTGCAAACATTGATCGTGGGCACGCAGCCTTAAACAATGTGATCAGCAGTGCTGAAAAGGATTGAATGTGGGCGTCACAGATTGCAAAATGGGTGTGGTTAGGGGGCGTGGCCTAAAAATTACCACGGCGCGCTAAGCGTGACGCAGACTTTTGCCCTCTTTCTCATCTTTAAATGTTGGGAGGTATGCTAGTGTCCCAAAATTCTGGTCTTTCCTGGAAAAGGACAATAAGAAGCCCAACATTAATCTGCCTGGCCATGGTGCTGGTCTCCGTGGAGGCATAACCTCTTTCTATTTATTGGTTGCGATGTGGGACCTGGAGTGCATTTTGCTTTTTTTTTCTCATGTGAGAATCAACACTCTTGTGATCCCGGCATTAAGGTTGGATTTTTAAAAGGGATATGTGGCGCCCTAGGATCTGGTTGCCACAACAGTGTTGCCCCCTCAAAAGGGTTAATACTGAGCCTGGAGGTAATTGGGGAAATCATTGGCCAGTAAGTACCAACATCCAACGCAGTTTCTCCCTCAGGCCAGCAGAGGGAGCTCTAAACCTGGAGTTCCAGGGAGCATTCCTCAAGCCTGACCTGAGGGAGGAGTTAGTGTTCAGTCTGTTAGGGAAGTTTGGAGAGTGAAGACGCAGAGTAGTGCTGTCCTGTGGACTGGGGCCTGGAGCTGGAATAGCTTGGCCCAGTATAGGAGGATTAGCAGAGAGGCACAGAAGAGAATTAGACATCGGAGTCTGTGGTTGCCAGGGTGTAAAACCCTTCCCTGGTAGCCGAATACGAAGGGCAGGAGAGCTGCAAGCACCTGGCCCATAAGCAATCTGAAGGTACAGCCGCATCACCAGGGCCTGGTGTGGACTCCAGCAGAGAAGCACCAGAGAGGGCCTGCGCAGCCTACCATACAGGGAGAGGGACGTACCACCGGTCCCAGCAGCAAGAGGGAGGGCCATTGCTAACTCAGAGTGCAGGGTCCTATGAAAGCAAAGGAAGAACAGGGAGTAGGCCTCATACTCAGCTGGCCAAAAAGAGCACCCCAGTTAATTCCAGGCCGGCCGGAGCCTTCTACCACCTGTAACGGTCTCCCAGGACTAACCGTTTACCCAGTAAAAGAGGAGAAGGTAAAGAGACTGTTGTTTGTGTCCGGTCCTTTCACCACCCTGTCGGCCCTGCACTACACCGCAACTACATCGACACTTACAAGCACCAACTGTTGCCCTGGGGTCCAGCTCCACCTGTATATATGCACCTATCTTAATAGCCGCACACCACAGGTGGCGTCACGAATATAAACTTTAAGCACCCCCACTGAAGCCATATTAATTGACTCCCGCCAGGGTCACGGAGTCGGGCCCCGCCACCACTGACTACCCCCCAGACTAGTCCGGCCCGGTTTCGGGTGTCCCATAGCCCTGGGGTGGGCGAGTCAGTTACATTCCCTGAAAGGCTATCTGCTTGGTTTATATTGTCAGTTTGGGCTCACAGACTCCAGAGTTTCTGTGACTTTCCAATGTAGTTAATGACTTTTCTGATACTGTACCTTGCAGATGATGAGTCATGCATCCTAAACCTGAGTTGAATGTAATTACTGCTCTGACTCAGTAGTGCCACAGATTACAAAAGGTGAGGGTTCCCCACTTTGATACCGTCCCAGGGCACTAATTCCTCTGAAATCAGTCCTAAAACAGTAATTATGATAGTAAGGGTACTTTCACACACACAGCAACTGAAAGCAGCACTTTTACCATATTCAAGTGCAGTTTTTGTTGTGACTGCTACATTTGTGGTGGCAGTTTTGACAAGAAGGATTGTGAAACACATCTCTTTCTAATCAAGACTAGGGACTATGGTAGAACTGCATATACAGTATATAAATATGGTACAAGAGTAGGTTCAAAGGTAGTGAAGATGTCATTGCTACAATATATAAGGACAATTTATTTGCATACGGCAAACTAGAAATCAATGGAAAGGAGAAGGTTATGGGAGAAGTTGCTGAGATGCTTTTTATTTTTTGTGAAATTTGTGTATCCTAAAATTTCTTAACATCATTTTTGCAGGGGTGGGATTCAGTCAGTTCTTACCGATTCAGGGTTAAAATTACCATCGGTTCTCTGAACCAGTAGGAAGCAGTGCCCCGATTCAGTACTGGAGACTGGGGGCTCATCTGGGGGACTCGGAGGCATATTCAATTGAAATGTATTGCAGTGCACAAATCCATCAGCTTCTTGGATGGCAATAACTTTGGTAGTGACAAGAGATGGGCGAACTGGTAGATGTTCGGGTTCATCGGGTCCGGCCGGACTTAAAAAAAAAAAGTTTAATTCAGAACTGGACTTGAATCTGAACTTGTGCTTGGACCCAGAACCCCATATAAGTCTCAGGGACCCGAAGTTAAGTATTATAAAATGGTGTTAGTAGGTGCTAGTGGGCTGCAAATGTTAGCAAAATGGGGATTAAAGCAGTATAATTACTTTCTGAGTCTCTGCGCAGCTGTCACATTGCTTCTGGGTTCGCTCATTAAACTTCATAGGTATTCACTGCTTCCCCCGAGCACAGCATCTGTGATTGGTTGCAGTCAAACTAGCTGTCTGGTTCCCGGAAGTGGAGTGTAAAAATAAATAATTAATTGGAAAAAATGACGTTTGATACCTAGTTCAGATAAAGTAGACAGCTGGAGGCTGCAACCCTCAGCTGTGTGCTTTATCTTGGTTGCATATCAAAATACGAGGGACTCAATGCAGCCTTTTAAAAATTATGTAAATAAATATTTTAAAAAATTGTGTGCGGTCCCCCCAATTTTTGATATGTAGCCCAGATAAAGTGGACAGCTGGGGGCTAATTTTCAAGCTGGGAAGGTCCATGGTTATTGGGCCCTCCTCAGCCTAAAAATAAGCAGCTCTCAGCCACCCAAAACCTGATGTACAGATTAGATGCGCCAATCTTGGTGCTTATGTAGCGCCTCTTGTGACAGGTGTTTTAACCTACTCATCGCCGGGCCATCAACTGGCGTTGTCACAGGTGGACGAGCTTGGCTTCATTGCCTCATGGCGTACAGAAGATGGCTGGGGAGGGATGGGGGTAGTAGTGAGGTGAATGTCGTGACGTTACCTGTAGTATGCAGCCAGGGACTGAGGTGCCACTGCTGTCGCTTTCCTCCGGGGCAGATGGTGTTAACAGCTATATTTGGTATCGCTCCCCACAGGTGGAGCGGGCCCCGTGGAGGATGATGGGGGAGTAGTAATGGCGGATGCCGAAGCGTGGAGCGACAGTACAGGTAATAAAGAGACAGAGTCTATGGCTGCGGTTCCAGGTTGTTTACTCACTGTTTGTGCTGTGCCGCTCACCCGGGTATTACCAGTCAATTGCTATGATGGGCTCCGTCGAACTCGAATCCCTTTAGAGATCAGTCCGGTGTGGTGTTTGGTGGGTTCCCTCCTTGTAGCGCCTGTCAGTGGATCCCCTAGCTTGAAGCTACTTGGGGACCCGGATTTTCACGAGTAGTACTCTTGTCCCTATATGCAGGTGCCGCGGTTCCACTATGGGGTCTGGCATTATCCAAGACCCCGGATCCTCTCTGACACTGTGCTTTCAGGCGCTGTGTTGCAAGGGAAGCTTGAAACCCTCCCCATCCAGGCAGATTCTAGAAAACCAACGTGAAGTATGATCTTCCCTAGGGTCCTGCCGCCCTGTATGGCACCGGTTCCGAGGGGAGCAGATGCCCTCTCCCCACGGCAACCGTGTGAACTCTTCTTCCTTCCCACCAAAGCACCTTTGAGGCACGTCTGCTTCTTTTCTCTCCTGCTGGAGAACTCCCTAACTGTTGTGTTGGCTCCTGACTCCCCCTGCTGGATGCACCTCCTCCCTCCCAGGTCCTAAGCTAGTGGGACTGGGGCCCCTGTTTGAGGGCATCCTGTAAATGCTACTCTGTCGGCAACCTTTTTATTACCCTACTCTAGCCCAGTTTCCAGTGGGAACAGGGCAACCTGGTGTGTATTGAGTGGTGAAACCGGGACTGCCCTCCTCAGGATTCAGGTTTAGCATTACACCCAAATTTGGGTGCAATACTCTGTGGCGACTGAAGCCTCAGGGGCGCCATACACCTCCACAGCAAAGGGCGGCACTCCCTGGCCCAAACCATTTAAAGTTGGTACACTACATTATTTTTGTATGCATAAACAAATAACATTACATTCTTCCCTTTTTGGGAGGCACCATCATTAAACATTACTAACAAAGCAAATCTGTATATGTAACAGTATCAAAAGCATTATCAAAACATTTCAGGTAGAAGCAATATTAAAACAGTGTCAAAACATTACCAAGTACTGGTTGTAGCAGCATGCATTGTCAAAAACCATTGGCATTGTAAAACTAGTGCAAGTATCAGGCATATTAAGGCTATGTGCGCACTAGAAATGTGAAGTTTCTCAAGAAAATTTCTTGAGAAACTTCTGCCAGTGAAAGATTTCCGGACCTGCGGAAAAAATCCGCACCAAATCCGCATGCGTTTTTGCCGCGGATTTGCCGCGGATTTGCCGCGAATTTGCCGCGAATTTGCCGCGGATTTACCGCGGATTTACCGCAGGTTTGTCCCTGCAATAAATAATAAAGATAATCGATAGACAGATAATGGATAGAGGGAAAGATGGATAGATGAATAGATAGATAGATAGAGGGATAGATAGATGAATAGATAGATAGATAGAGGGATAGATAGATAGATGAATAGATAGATAGAGGGATAGATGGATAGATAGATAGATAGATAGAGGGATAGATAGATAAATAGATAGAGGGATAGATAGATAGATAGATAGATAGATAGATAGATAGATAGATAGATAGATAGATGAGAAAAACCTATATAATGTTCCACCTCCCTGCATTTTCTAAGCTGGCACCCTTTAGTGACTTTCATGTGGCACTTAGGCTACTTTCACACCTCCGGTTTTTGCTATGCGGCACAATCCGGCACTTTGCATGAAAATCGCAACCGTTTTTTTTGCTGCCGGTTGCGATTTTCCTGCATAGACTTTAATTAGTGCCGCATTGTGCCGCATGGCCTTGCGTTCCGTCCGTTTTTTGCCGCATGCGGCAGATGTAGCCGATGCGGCGGCCGGATGGAACGTTGCCTGGCACGTTTTTTCGTGCGGCAAAAAAAACCGCATCGCGCCGCATTCGGCCCATGCGGCACATTTTTCAATACATGCCTATGGCGGCCGGATGCGGCGCGATGCGGCAATAACCGCATCCGGCCGCCGCATGTGGTTTTTGCCACTGCGCATGCTCAGTAGCATGCCGCAAGCGGCAAAAACCGGACTGGCCGCAAAGGAAAAACCTATGCAAAGGATGCGGTGTTTTCACCGCATCCGTTGCATAGCTTGCACAGCCGGATTGAGCCGCAGAGCTCAAGCCGGATGTGTGAAAGTAGCCTAAAGGGTGCTTAGCCTTGTATTTAGCCATAAAATAAATAAATAATTAAAAAAAATGACGTGAGGTCCCCCCATTTTTTGTAGCCAGCTAGGGTAAAGCAGACGGCTGCAGCCTGCAGACCACCGCTGGCAGCTTCACCTTGGCTGATAATCCAAAACAGTGGGCACCCCACGCTGTTATTTTAAATTATATAAATAATTTAAAACAAAAAACGTGGGGTCCCCCCCATATTGGATCACCAGCCAAGGTAAAGCGGACAGCTGGGGTCTGATATTCTCAGACTAGGGAGGTCCACTGTTATTGGACACTCCCCAGCCTAAAAATAGCAGGCCGCAGCCGCCCCAGAAGTGGCGCATCCATTAGATGTGCCAATCCTGGCGCTTTGCCCCAGCTCATCCCGCGCCCTGGTGCGTTGGCAAACGGGGTAATATATGGGGTTGATGCCAGATGTGTAATGTCACCTGGCATCAAGCCCTGGGGTTGGTGAGGTCAGGCGTCTATCAGATACCCGACATCACCAACCCAGTCAGTAAGAATTAAAAAATAGACAACAAAAAAAGTTTTATTTGAAAAAACACTCCCCAAAACATTCCCTCTTTAACCAATTTATTGAAAAGAGCACAATCAATTCCACGTCCGGCGTAATCCAATAAGGGGGGGGGGGCACGGCGATCCATACCATAGTCGCTGTCCCAGTCAATGAAAAACAGAATGTTCCCCATTGGCTGGGAGAGCAATGCAGTGACCTGAGCTAACATCAATAGGTCAGCTCAGGTCACTGCAGGGGATGACGAGCGCTGCCATCAGGAGCATAGATGAGATCATTACCTTCTGTGATCATCTCCTGTACTGCTGACGTCAGCGCTGTCACTGACTTATCGCG
This sequence comes from Anomaloglossus baeobatrachus, assembly GCF_048569485.1. Taxonomy (NCBI): domain Eukaryota; kingdom Metazoa; phylum Chordata; class Amphibia; order Anura; family Aromobatidae; genus Anomaloglossus; species Anomaloglossus baeobatrachus. The sequence continues at coordinate 122,626,631 of NC_134356.1, forward strand.
AGAGCCCGTGACGTCACCGCTAGTGACAGTCTCGGGCCGCTCGCGAGTCGGCCCTAGACAGCAGTGACAGCGCTGACGTCAGGAGGCAGGAGATCGTCACAGCAGGTAATGATCTCACCTCCTGACAGCAGCGATCGTCATCCCCGCGGCTCCCAGCACTGCAGGATGTCCGTGTCTGCCTGCGCTGCAGCGTGACAGGCTGCTGACACTGCGGGCAGACACTGACACCCTGCAGTGCAGGCAGCCGCGAGGCCGGAGCAGGACACACACTGCACAGACACCTGGAGGTCGCACGGAAGTGCTTCTGTGCGGCGTCCAGGGAGTGTGACGTGTGTTTCCTCTGCTCCTCTTCCTGGCATAATGACATCGCTTCCTGCAAAACCGCAGGCAGCGATGGGCATTACCGCAGGTAAATCGCGGCTATTCCGGTGGTATACCGCACATCATTGCTACCTGCGGAATACCCCCGGAATACCGCAGGTACCTGCGGAAATTAATGGACATGCACATTTTCTCAAGAAAGTTTCTCGAGAAAATTTTCTCAAGAAATTTTCTTGAGAAAAATCCGCACAGTGCGCACAGCTATTTTTTTTTCTCATTGAATTTCATGGGAAATGTCTGCACAAAGATTGCAGACATTTCTCAAGAAATTTCCGGGGCAAATCCGCGGGTAAATCCGCGGGAAAAACGGTCTAGTGCGCACATAGCCTAAGCATTCCTGACATCAATATAAAACTTTTCATGTAAAACACAATAAAGAATGGGAACCGCTGGAGTCCTTTTGTGACACTCGTCAGTGCACCGCTCCCGATCAGCAAACTTTCCTTGTAAGTGCAAATTATTCAAGTCACACTAATTCTGGTAGGGTGCACAATAGCTGGAACTATTTACAATAAGTTCCGACCACTGTCAGTCCGGTGGCCCGGTTGTCCATATTAAAACGCAAAAATCAACCGTGGAAAAATCAACCGAACATAAAAGTACAAGATTGGGGCTGAGGGTTTATTCCTTACCTTTTTGGTGCAGAAGGTCCACTTTGAAAGTCTGAGTGGATATGTCCCTGGTACCCAGTTTTCTTGTGGGCTAATTTGAAGCGGGGACTGGCACTTTATGTTCCGCTGCTTGAGGGACCGTCTTTGCGGCTGCCTCCTCCCGGGGACACAGTTCCACATCCAGGGCGTACCAGCCCCGCTCTCCCTTATGCCGAGTGTATGTTACCAGGTCTCAGGCAAACAGGTCTCATCCAAGGTAGCCCCTACGGAGGCGGGAAGCCGCATCGCGGCGGGACATGAACACTTCCTTGGAGAGTTCCTTCTCCGCAATGAAGCCCCACCCCCCTGTAAGTCGAACCGTGAGACCACCCCGGTTGGTATCGGGCCCCAGTCCATCGGGTGGCTTTCCAGAGCTGTTGTTTGGCACCAAGGTTCTGGGTCTCTGTAGTTGCTAGCCACTCCTGGCGTACCCTCTCCTCTTTGGTCAACTGGGAGAGGGTTGCTCTGGCAATTGGCCCAGTCTCTGTCCTCATCGCTGAGGGTCTCTGGGACAGAGGCTCCAACTCGGCGCAGCGATCACCCCAGGACATACCAGGGGAATCACCACCCCAAGCCCCCATTTTGGGCTCCGGGTCGAAGGTGATGAGATCACCTTCCGTCCATGTAGCAGCAGCCAGGTCATCAGCTGCTGGGAATGATGTAACCGGGTCAGCAGCCAAAGGTTGGGCAGCAACTGGTTACTCCTCTGCCGTGCATCCAGCAGCCGGGTCGGTAACTAGGTCGTCAGCTACCAGGTCGGTGGCTTTGGCTACCGGTGATGCTGGGCAGCTTGGTGGGACTTGAAGAGTGTTGCTGGTGGCAAGGGTGACTAGGGTCTCTGTAAATTCCACCACAGACTCCCCCTCATCCACGAGTAGGGACTCCTGCTCTTCATGGGCCCGCATGGCTCCCACCGCTCCCATCATGGACGCCTTCCATTCACGAATGGCGTCCAATTGCACCCTCCTTAGCATCTGGCTCGCCCAAGCCATCTCCGCCTCCATGTCCTGAGCGCTCCAGAATAGGGGTCGCACCGGCATTGCCCCATGACGGCCAGGGTTTGCCATTGCTGACACCTTGCACCCCAGGTGGTCCCAGTATGTCTAACTCCTTTGCGCTCCAGGCTCTCACTCCATCAGTTTCGTTTTTCAGTTACCTTGCACACCAGGAGGCAGGGCATAGCTTTTCTGCCCCACTGCTCATGTTAGTTTCGTTTTCCTCTTTTCCCGCGTCTGTGGGGGGGATGGGCCTTGATTTTTGTGCCACTTTCCTTGCCAGCACATGAAGGGCGGGTGCTTTTTAACCCCTTCTTGTTCAATAATGGCCACTGTTCACAAGTTTTTTCAATAAACAGTCTTTCAAACACTCTGTTCAAAAAGGCGCACAGTATCCAGATTCTTGGCTGGGCATGGTATCCTGTTCATGATGCCAAATGTAGCGCACCATGAGGCAGGTGTTTTAACCTACTCATTGCCGTCATGGGTGGCTCCATTGCCCGAGGCGTATGGAAGATGGCTGGGGAGGGATGATGGGGGTAGTAGTGAGGTGAATGTCGTGACGCCACCTGTGGTATATGGCTAGGGAATCGGGCGCCACTGCTGTCGCTGTCCTCCAGGGCGGATGGTGGTAGCAGCTATGGATGGTATTGTTGGGGGAGACCTCGGGTCTCTCTCAGGGTCACGAAGTTGGATTTCCAATCAGAACTGCGCAGATGTATATGAATCAGGAAAATAACCACACAGAGAATTGTGTCTCTATTTGGGAGAAGTGGAGGCCTTCTGCCCGTGTATTCAAAAGTATAACATTTTATAGAGCTTTTTGGACAGTCCTGTAATACAACATTCCTTTAAGTCATTTAGGTGTGTCTGCGAACAGATGAAAGTCTACTTAAAAATATTGCTTATTAATGAGTCTAACCGGTTTTCAAAGAACCTGTTCTATTGAAGAATGTCAGTTTACTTATTTATGAGACTACAAACTCATTACGTATCCCTAAGCATAGTTTGTTTACATAAACAATCCTTGCAACATTTCAGTCAGGTATATGTAGAAACAATACATAAAACATTCAAAATACAGATTAATCTTATTATAATATCATACTGGAGAAACGATTCATAGCCTAGGCCTTCACAGTCCCCCCTTAATAAAAATATCTGTCTACTTACTCCATGAGGGCTACCCAGAGACTACAGTATCCCACAGCTATGGTATATAGGTGCGTGCTAATTACAGTCTTCCTAATATCTTCACCTCAGTTCCCACAGAGGGGATCCAAGCCCCGTGGCCTCCTTCTATAACAACCTCTTAAGTTTGACTTTGGGTCGTTGAGCTTGGTAACCATTGTGTCAGGTTTGGAGGGGGCTACTGTTGTATATAACACTGAAGGGAAGATTGCCATGGCTATAGCCTTGTTTGTCCCCTTATTACAAATCTTCTTACAGCAAGGCAAAATACAGTAAACAATAATTATAGCAAAAAAACCACTAGAAGGGCTATAATCCCTATCTGAATTAGTAACCCTTTCAGAGAAGTAATCCAACTAAACTAGTTACCCAAGGATTGGTTACCCCTGAATTTTCTTTTAATTCTTTAGATAGGGAATTTAATTGTTTCGGGCCTGGGTAACCTTACCATTTGGGCCTGTTTCATCTGGGACATAAGTACAACAGGCCTCTCCTATCATTGCACAAACACCTCCTTTTTCTGCTAATAGCATATCCAGAGCCATCCGGTTTTGGTCAGCCAGCAGAGTAGTCTGACCCAACTGAGTAGCAAACCCAATTAAGGCGTTTCTGGAGTAATTAACAAATCTCTGTTGATTATAATAGAGATAATTGATCCATGCAACATTCCTATTCATAGTAATAATGGGAAGTAAGGACTTAAATCCTGCTGCTACTTCATCTCTGGCCTTTTACTCATCTGGGACCCTCCTTGGGACTCCAATTACATCAATATATACATGGAGGTCTTCCAATAGGTCATTGTTTGACAAAGCTCTACGGGGCTCTGGCTCTACCTTGGGTACTTGTACTTATCCGCTCAAGCGTAACTCCATGATTTACAGGGGTTATTAGGATTCGCATTATTACTTTTATTAGGGCACATTGTCCTGACCAAGAAAGTTCGAAGCTAGATCTTATCTTGAGGTCAGCACATAACCAAAAAACATTTGCTACTCATTGTCTGTGGTCTTTTTCAGATGTTAAATGAGAAGAAGGATACTTGGTTGGTGCTAGTCCATCCAGGGCCGACTCGTGAACCTTGGTGATCTGCTCTTGATAAAAAGCCAAAGCGTGATGAGGCTTCATGTGAACAGTTTGAGGCGCTGACTCAGAGAAGCCTTCTGAGATAATGGTTGGAATGGCAGCCACTCTCTGTTTCAGTTGTTTCAGGTCCATTGGTTTCTGCGGCGAGACTTTAACTCGCGTGTCACTGCCAGTGCTCAGCAGACTAGGCCGAGGAGACATCAGCTTGGTGGGATGGGCTCCCCCCAAACTTTTCCCGGCATCAGAGGGCTTACAGCTGGCATTTTGTATTAAGGAACATCACTGAATATATTTATATATGTGTTAGTAGAAAACAAAAGCATTTATAAATATATATATTAGGCTACATCAACTAAATTATATATCTGGGTCTGTGAAATGGCTAAATTAAGTATTTCAGGTTACTCAATTCTTACCCTCAACAGTGTCCCCCCTAAAGACTTATGTCGCGGGCGTAGGGGTGGGAACGCCGCTCGTCTGGGATCGCTGATGCTCAGGTCCGGTGCTTCTGCTCCTCAGTGGCTCGAGCACGGGGCCGGACCCGGGGCTCGAGCAGCGCCTCCTCGCCCACGAGTGAAAAGGGGAGGTTGTTGGTGGGTATTTGGGGTGTCGGTCATGACGCCACCCACGGGTTGTGGTGATGGTGGGCACCACTGCTGCTGGTGACGGGGGATCCCAGGAGCGATGGCGGAGAGCAGCTAAGGTGTTGACCCCTCCGTGGGTAGGGGCTGTTGGTCCCGGGGCCCCGGTTGGGGAGAAGGAAGGAGGTATAGGTGCAGGTGCCGAGGCGGGGAGGCAGCATGGGCGCGGGTGCAACGTTGCGGTGCAGCGCGGTGCCGAATGGCACTGTTGTACTCACTCAGACACAGAAGGACAGAGTCTCTGGTAAACCAAATGGCTGGATGGACGGGGCCCACAGCCGGCTGCGGTGTTCTCACTCTCCCCGGACGGGTTGATGGTGGCTGTCGTTTTCCTGCACCTGTATAAGTGTATTTGACTCCTATGGCTTCCCACGGGTAGTCCGCTCCCCGGCGTGTACATGTCGGGAGAGCCCGTTTGTCCGCAGGCGCTGGCCCTTGGATCTCTGGCCCTTGGCGGTGGCACTTATCCGGATGGGTTGGGCCGTTGCCTTCTGACGGGACTTAGGTGGGAATGAACCCCTGAGGTCCAGACCGCAATCAGATAATTTGACCTTTACGGCGGCTCCTAGCCTAGTCGGGGTCTGAGTACCCTGCCTTGGTTCTTGGCTTCAATCTGCTCCCCGGTTCGGTACCGGCGGGCCACTCCCCGACCCCGGTCCTACGGTTCCGCTGACCTACACCAACTCCTGCAGACGGCCACCACCGTCTGCCGACCTTGCGGAACGTGCCTGGGCTCCAACCCAGACACCAACAGTTTTTACTCCTCTCGCTTTCACTGTCTACCTCCAACTCTCTCTACTCTTCTCCCCTCTCTTTTCCCGCCTCCCGGCCTGTGAACTCCTCGGTGGGTGGGGTCAACCGCCTGGCTCCGCCCCACCTGGTGTGGACATCAAGTCTGGAGGGTGGCAACAAGGATTTGATTGACTGGTGCAGGGCGTCACATTCCCCCTTGGTTAAATGCAGACCGTCCGTGGGCTGTCCGTCCATCACCGGTTTTATTTTCTGAAAAATATAAATAACAGAAAAACAAACAAATGGTATGCATATTTCTTTTAGATCTTCCCTTACGGGAGGCACATTACTTCAAACGTTGCAAACGGTAGTAAAACATTTTTAATAACAACAAACAGGTCCCAGTTCTTCCGCTTTCCCTCCGAAACAACCTAAACCTTGATGCTGCCCCTAAGAAGCGGGCAGCATCCATTTTCCCCAGTCCGGAAACAGGAACCTGGTTCAGGTCGCCCAAGCGGGAATGGGTACGGTGTCTCGCACCCGGTCGTCATTCAGGGGGCCCCACGTCCAGGTGGACCCCTGACCCCGGAGGATGGTCACCGGTCCTGGTCGTGACCGGACCCCAGCCTGCTCTGCTGCGGGTCCTTCCTCCAACCTGCCTCTCCGGAGGCAGTTAACGGAAATTCAGCCCGGAATTATTTACAAGCCAACCAGTTTGTGGGTGGCCTGCGAGTTCTCGGCCTTGTTCATGATTTCTCATGTGGGAAGGGGCTTTTAGGGGTTAACGGTGACAAAGGGGACAACATCAGTCCCAACTGGGACGGGTGCTTCACAGCTCAGCGCTGCCTGAAGAAAAAACACAACTTAGAGTCCCAACGGGTGACAACAGTTCTGCTGCAACGGGGATCCGCTGCCTTATTCACCTTCTTCATCATTCTCTGTGCTGGGGCGGGGTGCCTCATCCTCCGAGGTAGACTCTTCCTCGCCCTCTAGCATCTCCTGCATGTAGCAGGCCCAGCGGGAGAGGGTCATCTGGTACCCATCATTCCCGCACTGCGGGATGTACGTGGCCTCCATGTCGAACAGGCCAGGGATCTCATCATATTCTGAGACCGGCTCCGTGTCGGGCCCCGAGTCACTGCTATTCATCTCTGCGGGGCTAATGACGGGACCCTGCAGGCCGGGTCCCACCCTTCGTTCAGCTGCGGGCCGCTCACCGCCAACTCTCGCTGCGGTCACTGCCGGCACTTCCGGGTTGGCCGCTCTTTCAGCCTCTGCAGGCACTGCCGTGCCCTCTTCCGGGCCCATGGTCTTGGCGGCATCCGCATCCTCCTGGGCTAGGGCCACAGACTCCGCTGTTGATGGGAGTGGCAGCGGGCCGAGTGGGGAAGCACAGGCGGCCAGCATGGGCCACGGGGGAGGCCAGGTGGGGGCCAGGGGCAGGCCGGGTCCCTCAGCCACAGCGGCCGGTCCCTCAGGGACATAGGGGCGTGGGTCACCCACCAGCTCCGCAAAAATGGTCTCCACCTCGTACGACCGCACGGCCGCAGCCAGCTCCTCCACTTCGGCTGTCCATTGGTCCATCAGGCGGCGCACCTCGGCTTGGTTGCGGTGACACAGCAGAATCGTCTGGGCCTTCAGCCAGGCCGCTGTCCCGGGCATGGGCTGCGGGGTCTAGGGCCTCTCGGACGGGACAGACATGTTACAGCATGCTTATCCAGGAACCAGATCAATGGCAGACTCCTGGCGTCCCTGCCCTTTATCCCCCCGGTTACATGAGGCAGGCCTTCACCCGCCCCCCCCTTGGTTCTCTCCGGCACCTCCTTTTTCTGGGGGCGGGGCTTCACCTTTGCGCCTTCCATGCTCGGGAAAGACGACTCGAGCGGGAACTTTGGCGCCCAAGATGGCAGACTTTCAAATTTTTCGGCCGGAAACCGCCGGCGGGGACTGCAAGGCGCACTTCTACTGGTAAGTAGACGGGTAGGATCCTGTTTGTGATGCCAAATTGTCGCAGGCGGAGGGGTGGGAACGCGCTCGTCTGTGATCGCTGGCGCTTGGGTCCGGTGCTTCTGCTCCTCGGTGGCTCGAGCACGGGGCCGGATCCGGGGCTCGAGCAGCGCCTCCTCGCCCATGAGTGAAAAGGGGAGGTTGTTGGTGGGTATTTGGGGTGTCGGTCGTGACGCCACACACGGGTTGTGGTGATGGTGGGCACCACCGCTGCTGGTGACGGGGGATCCCGGGAGCGATGGCGAAGAGTAGCTAAGGTGTTGACCCCTCCGTGGGTAGGGGCTGTCGGTCCCGGGCCCCCGGTTGGGTAGTAGGAAGGAGGTATAGGTGCAGGTGCCGAGGCAGGGAGGCAGCGTGGGCACGGGTGCAACGTTGCGGTGCAGCGCGGTGCCGGATGGCACTGTTGTACTCACTCAGACACAGAAGGACAGAGTCTCTGGTAAACCAAATGGCTGGATGGATGGGGCCCACAGTCGGCTGTGGTGTTCTCACTCTCCCCGGATGGGTTGATGGTGGCTGTCATTTTCCTGCACCTGTATAAGTGTATTTGACTCCTATGGCTTCCCACGGGTAGTCCGCTCCCCGGCGTGTACGTGTCGGGAGAGCCCGTTTGCCCGCAGGCGCTGGCCCTTGGATCTCTGGCCCTTGGCGGTGGCACTTATCCGGATGGGTTGGGCTGTTGCCTTCTGACGGGACTTAGGTGGGAATGAACCCCTGAGGTCCAGACCGCAATCAGATAATTTGACCTTTACGGCGGCTCCTAGCCTAGTCGGGGTCTGAGTACCCTGCCTTGGTGCTTGGCTTCAATCTGCTCCCCGGTTCGGTACCGGCGGGCCACTCCCCGACCCCGGTCCTACGGTTCCGCTGACCTACACCAACTCCTGCAGACGGCCACCACCGTCTGCCGACCTTGCTGAACGTGCCTGGGCTCCAACTCAGACACCAACTGTTTTTACTCCTCTCGCTTTCACTGTCTACCTCCAACTCTCTCTACTCTTCTCCACTCTCTTTTCCCGCCTCCCAGACTGTGAACTCCTCGGTGGGTGAGATCAACCGCCTGGCTCCGCCCCACCTGGTATGGACATCAAGTCTGGAGGGTGGCAACAAGGATTTGATTGACTGGTGTCCCCTACCCAGGGGAGGGGGTGTGTGGGTGATGTTATTGTACTGTGACCCCTGGGGGTCCAGGGCGTCACACTTATTTCTGCCATTTCCGACTACTAAGGATACTGTGTTCCCTTAGGAAGAGGGATCTGTTGGTAAAACCTGCCTGACTGAACGTTGAGGCATGGGCGGAGAGGGGAAAGGGTATTCTTCACCGGTTTGAGACCAAGGACTCCTTGACGAGTCCTCACCCTTTGTAGTTGGACTTTCTCATGTCTCAAGGTTCTCTAAGTCCTCTCTTATACCTGTTTTGGAAATGGTGGCCTGAGACTGTACAGGTCTTTTAAAAAGGATAAATGCAAGCAAACCCATTTTTTACATACCACCTCCATCATGTGCTTTTCAGCAATAACATCGCTTTCTGCACTGGAATGCCTCTGACCAAACCTGGAAAGAAATTTACACAACACGCACAAACTCACATAAAACTACTCATGGTAGATGTATATGACTAATTTGCAATCACCGAAGCAGTAGAGTGGATGAGGGGAGTGTTTCTACGAGGTCTTTTTAGTTTCTCTACCTTGTATTAAGCACAGGTCTTACAAGACTTGGTGTGTCTGGCCACCTGGGTACTGAGCACTGGTGTCGCTCATATCTTGTCCACCACCACACTTATAATGATCTTTGTCACATGCGTTCATGGGTTACCTGGGCCAATATTGAGTAGAGCACTCATGGCAGAGAAAGCTTTCCGCCCCTTATCCACAGACCTTCCTCAGTCAGCTGGCTCCCTGTGTCTTAAGGGTACTTTACACGCTGCAATATCGGTACAGATATTGCTAGCGAGCGTACCCGCTCCCGTCGGTTGTGTGTCACGGGCAAATCACTGCCCGTGGTGCACAACATCACTAACACCCATCACACGGACTTACCTTCCCTGCGACGTCGCTCTGGCCGGCGATCTGCCTCCTTCCAAAGGGAGCAGTTTGTGCGGCATCTCAGCGACGTCACACGGCTGCCATCCAATAGCAGAGGAGGGGCGGAGATGAGCAGCCAGAACATGCCGCCCACCTCCTTCCTTCCTTATTGCCGGCGGCCGCATGTAAGGAGATGTTAGTCGTTCCTGCAGTGTCACACATAGCAATGTGTGCTGCCGCAGGAATGACGAACAACATCGTACCTGCAGCAGCAACGATATTTGGAAAAGGAGCGACGTGTCAACGAGCAACGATTTTTCACGTTTTTGCACTCGTTGATCGTCGCTTCTTGGTGTCACATGCTGCGATGTCGCTAACAGTGCCGGATGTGCATCACTAACAACGTGACCCCAACGATATATCGTTAGCGATGTCGCAGCGTGTAAAGCTCCCTTTACACTCCGTTCCTTACTGAATTGCTTGTTCCTGTAAGGATTTAAGAACACGACGAGTGAAAAATGTCACGGACGTGACAGGTGCCACCAAGGTATGGTACTGGTCTGCATTGGTAAAGGACTCTCAACTCTAGGCCCGTTCACTGCTTCTTTGTTGTTTGCACCTGTGCGAGCATCTCCTCCGGCTCCATCACTCAGCGGCTCCTTTGATAACAGGAGAGCCTCCACCTGGGCTCATACGCACTCTACGGCCTATATGCTGCCTATATCCACATTTGACTATCTTACCCCTTTCCGCTCTACGAACCACAGCAATCGCAAATCTTCATCTTGTTCTCCTATTCCAATGGGAGAGGAGCGAGTGGTTCGATTTTTATTACCTCATGTTGCGTAACCTCAGCATATCCAGTGTAGAATCAACCAGCATCTTGGTATCTGGATCCATCTACGAAATAACTTAAAATCTGCATTAACAATGGGCTCATGTTATGCTGGGTTCACACTAAGCGACAGCGACAACGACGTCGCTGTTACGTCACCATTTTCTGTGACGTAACAGCGACCTTGTAAGTCGCTGTTATGATCGCTGCTTAGCTGTCAAACACACGACGCAGCAGCAATCATAACGTCGCTGTGCTACATGTGCAGAGAGCAGGGAGCCGCGCTTAGCGCTGGCTCCTTGCTCTCCTAGGTACAGTACACATCAGGTTAATTAACCCGATGTGTACTGCAGCTACATGTCACAGTGCAGAGAGCAGGGAGCCGCGCACACTGCTTAGCGCTGGCTCCTTGCTCTCCTAGCTACAGTATACATCGGGTTAATTACCCGATGTGTACTGCAGCCACATGTGCACAGAGCAGGAGCCGGCGCTGGCAGCAAGGGCGGAGGCTGGTAACGAAGGTAAATATCGGGTAACCAGGGAAAGGTCTTCCCTTGGTTACCCGATGTTTACGCTGGTTACAGCTTACCGCAGCTGCCAGACGCCAGCTCCTGCTCCCTGCTCGCTTCATTTCGTCGCTCTCTCGCTGTCACACACAGCGATGTGTGTGTCACAGCGGGAGAGTGACGACCAAAAAATGAAGCTGGACATTCAGCAACGACCGGCGACCTCACAGCAGGGGCCAGGTCATTGCTGGATGTCACACACAGCGACAGCGACGGGACGTCGCTGCAACGTCACAGAAAATGGTGACGTAGCAGCGACGTCGTTGTCGTTGTCGCTGTGTGTGACACCAGCTTTAGACATGTTCATAATCTGACAATTCTTGTTACAGTCTTATTCTTGTTGCAATCATGAGATATATGTATGTCTGCTGTATCCTCCTTACAGATAAAAATATAAAGAAAACTTAATAGACAAACTCAATTGATTAACAAATTAAAAACTTAAAAATAGGTGCGACTTTCCACATCATCTTTCCTACCTTTTTCAATCCATTATCCAAAGCATAATTAGATTCAAAAAGTGTGTGTCACCGGAGCTCTACATTTAGTCACAAAAGTCACATTGTATAGATCGTACCTAACCGGGAACACCATAAATATGTTATGTGTAGCCTCATAATAGAAAACTATTTCAATGACCTTTCAACCTTTGCTCGAACCACAGAAATCTGCATTACAATCTTTCTATAAAAAGAAAACAGATTATTCAATACATTATATATCAAACACAGAATGCCATAAATCATCCACATACCGTAAACGAAATTATTATAATTATTAATAAATTAGATTATTAATAAAGATTATAATAATTGACTAATTGTACACAGCCTGACCTCTATGTTCCAATATCTACCAATAAATCTAAACATGTCCACAATTCAATTTATTCTGTTTCGATAGAATCAGTAAAATAAAACACTATTGTCAATTACTTTTTCCAATATAATTTACAATGAATTGTTAAAAGTAGGGAAAAGTCTCCTTTTTTTTTAAGATAGGACTATCCCCCCTGTAAAACTCGAAAAACCTGTATTCCTGAAACGAAAACCAAACAAGGCTTCTTCTTTTTGTTTTTTTTTCTCTTATTTTATTGCTTTACAAATGGATATAATGCCTTCCCACATTATTGGGGTAAGTCTTTTAAGATTTTAGAGTAGCTAACACGGTACAGAAATATGTATTTACCTGCCCCTATTCTATTTTAAGATATAATGCTGCCGGACTTTTAAAACACCAATTGTTCAAAATTTTCACTTATTTGTACAATAAGGGGTCCACACTTCAGGGATTCAAAGTAACAAATGTTGTACTTGTAAACTCTCTATTCTCACCAGGCTGTCCAACATATTCCTCTGATTCTTCCTGAATCGTCTGACCACCTTGTAAAACCATTTGCCAGGCCACTTCCCCCAGCATGATGTAAATTTGAATTAGCTGGGTTAACATACACCCCTGTCTCCTGCACCTTCTTCTATTTCAACCTATCCTGACTGCAACATCTGCGCTACACTTTACCAAACACCTGTGCATCTTCCCACAATCCTTTATCTTTCAACTTTAGTTTCTTTCCCTTCAGTGCTGCATTCCATTGTGACAGCTTTAGCTGTCCGCTCTGAGGCATACCTAACACCGTAAAAATCTCTAAGGCATGGCACACAAGTTTCTTTTCCTCTCTGTCTGTCACTAATTCTATAACATTCTCTGAACCTTTCAGACTTCTCTACTTTCTTTTTCTCCACCTAAACATTGTTGCTGTCTTGGCGGCAGTTGGATTACACTAATTCAAGACTATATGGTGCACGCTACAGTCCGGCAGGCACTGGGGCGTTCCACCCTTACTCTAGCTTCCTCAGCTAAGTAAAAACAAAGGTGTCCCGTGAAAGGACAAAAATGTCCCATACAAAAATGTCCCGCCCTCCAGACTTGGTCAGCTGTACCAATTTATTGTCCTAATCCCTATCTTCGATCACTGGTATCCCCCCCGCATCCTCAAACTATGGATCGGGTCAGTCTAACCAGCTATATCCAACTGCTGCCGTCTTACCCCTTACTATCCATCCTCTGGAGCCCTTGTAACAATTGAAATCCACACCACAGGGTAGGATTTGAGCTACTGGGCCCCCAGCGGGCACCACCACCGAGTCACTATCAGTTAGCTTTAACTCCAATGGGGACACAAGGCCTGTCACCCCCTCCTCTCTAAGAACAACCTGGTCGGCAGTGAATACTCAGTATGTAACACTTACCGGGGTTGTAGGTTGATCAGGCCTGTTGGAGTGGAGGGAGGTCTTTGTCCATGACGTCCAAAGTATCGGGGTGTCCAGGTATCGGGGTGCTCCTTATGAGGGCCCCACGATTTGGGCGCCAAACTATTCGGGGAGACCTCCGGGTCTCTCTCAGGGACATGGAGTTGGATTTCAAACCAGAACTGCGCAGATGTATATGAATCAGGAAAATAACCACACAGACAAACGTGTCTCTGTTTGGGAGAAGTGGAGGCCTTCTGCCCTTGTATTCAAAAGTATAACATTTTATACAACTTTTTGGACAGTCCTGTAAAACAACATTCCTTTAAGTCATTCAGGTGTGTCTGGGAACAGACCACAGTCTACTCAAAAATATTGCTTATTCATGAGTCTAACCGGTTTTCAAAGAACCTGTTCTATTGAAGAATGTCAGTTTACTTATTTATGAGACTACAAACACATTACTTAAGGCTGCTTTACACGGAATGATATCGCTAACGAGATGTCGTTGGGGTCACGGAATTCGTGCCGCACATCCGGCTTCGTTAGCGACGTCGTTGCGTGTGAAACGCATGAACGACCGTTAACGATCAAAATTACTTACCTAATCGTTGATCGTTGACGCGTCGTTCCTTTCCCGATTATCGTCGCTGTTGCAGGACGCAGGTTGTTCGTCGTTCCTGCAGCAGCACACATCGCTATGTGTGACACCGCAGGAACGAGGAACATCACCTTACCTGTGGCCGCCCGCAATGAGGAAGGAAGGAGGTGGGCGGGATGTTCGTCCCACTCATCTCCGCCCCTCCGCTTCTATTGGGCGGCCACTTAGTGACGCCGCTGTGACGACACACGAACCGCCCCCTTAGAAAGGAGGCGGTTCGCCAGCCACAGCGATGTCGCTAGGCAGGTAAGTCCGTGTGACGGTGTAAGCGATGTTGTGCGCCACGGGCAGCGATTTGCCCGTGACGCACAACCAATGGGGGCGGGGACACTCGCCAGTGATATCGATAGCGATATCGCTGCTTGTAAAGTGCCCTTTAGCCCTAAGCATAGTTTGTTTACATATACAATCCTTGCAAAATTTCAGTCAGGTATATGTAGAAAGCAATACAAAAAACATTCAAAATACAGATTAATCTTATTATAATATAATATCATACTGAAGAAACGATTCATAGCCTAGGCCTTCACAGTATCACTCCCTACAGGTGGAGCGGGCCGCAGGGAGGATAATGAGGGGAGTAGTAATGGCGGGTGCCGAGGCGTAGAGCGGCAGTACCGGTAATAAAGAGACAGAGTCTATGGGTCCAGGTTGTTTACTCACTTTTTGTGCTGTGCCGCTCACCCGGGTAATACCAGTCACTTGCCTTCATGGGCTCCGTCGAACCCGAATCCCTTTAGAGATCAGTCCGGTGTGGTGTTAGGTGAGTTCCCTCCTTATAGCGCCTGTCAGTGGATTCCCTAGCTTGAAGCTACTTGGGGACCCGGGTTTTCACGAGGAGTACTCTTGTCCCTATATGCAGGTGCCGCGGTTCCGCTATGGGGTCTGGCGTTATCCGATACTCTGGATCCTTCTCTGGCACTGTGCTTTCAGGCGCTGTGTGGCCAGGGAAGCTTGACACTTTCCCCGTCCAGGCAGATTCTGGAAAACCAACGGGAAGTATGATCTTCCCTAGGGTCCTGCTGCCCTTTGTGGCGCCGGTTCCGAGGGGATCAGATGCCCTCTCCCCAAGGCAACCATGTGATCTCTTCCTCCTTCCCATGAGAGCACCTGTGAGACACGTCTGCTCCTTTCTTCTCCTTCTGGAGAACTCCCGAACTGTTGTGTTGTCTCCTGACTCCCCCTGCTGGCTGCACCTCCTCCTTCACAGGTCCTAAGCTAATGGGACTGGGGCCCCTGTTTGAGGGCATCCTGTAAATGCCACTCTGTCTGCAACCCCTTTATTACCCTACCCTAGTCCCCAGTGGGAACAGGGCAACCTTGTGTGTATTTGAATGTGTAAGTGGTGAAACCGGGACTGACCTCCTCAGGATCCAGGTTTAGCATTACACCCAAATTTGGGTGCAATGCTCTGTGGCGACTGAAGCCTCAGGGGCACTTACACGGCTCATTCGGATTGCCCTGGTGTGGTGGTAATTGTAGTAATATAAGGGGATAGTGACCGCTGTGATCTGTCGAAAAATCACAGCTGTCATCAAGCCTGTGGCTAGTAATTGGTAGGGGTCTATAAGACTCCTACTCATTACTAATTGTGTATGTAAAAAGAAATAAACACAAAACCCAGAGAAAAGTCCTTTATTAAGAAAAAAAACAACCCCCCCCCCTCTTTCTGTAATTTATTAACCCCCCAAACATCCCTGCAGGTCCTACATAATCTGCATGAAGTCTCATGATGATCCTGGCTCTGCTACATCCTGTGGTCGCAGTGCACCATTCACTGCGGCCTCTGTGACACACTGGCGGAGCCGCAGCTGTGAGAGCAGTTACATCATGGTACCCCAGCTGTTACCTCAGGTGTACTAACCTGAGGTGAATTAATTGAACTCAGTGACCTCACCTCAGGTGAAATGATTGAACTTAATGCCAGATTACCTGATTAGGTGAAGTGCACACATTGAGTATTTGGTTGCAGACAGTTTTGCACCAAATTTTCATCTTCTGGCAAGAAAATGCAGCAAAGCCGCATGAAAAACGCCCATTATTAGTAGTGACGTCATACAGCAATGATCTCACCGATGTTAGGATGGAGTACATATGAGCCCAGGATGGGGGGCATAAGGGGCCAGTTGGGAGGACCAGGATGGTGGACATAAAACTGAGAAAAAAATTGAAATTTGTAAAAAAAAAAATAAAAAATAAAAATAAAAAATTAGGGGCTGCGTGAGGGCTTATTTTTTTGCGTCCTGAATTGATGTATTTAATTATAGAATTTTGGTGTAGATGTCATGTTTTGGTCATCTCCTATTGTATTCTATTGCAATGTTGCCGCAAACAAAAAAACCCATAATTTTGGCGGAATGATTTTTTTTCTCGTTACGCCCTTTACTGATCTGAATATTTTTTTTATATATTTTGATAGAGCAGATATTTCTGAAGTCAGTGATTCCAAATATATATGTGCATATATATATATATATATATATATATATATATATATTATATAAAGCTAAGTGTGTGTGTGTGTGTGTGTGTGTGTGTGTGTGTGTGTACAGTGCAGACCAAACGTTTGGACACACCTTTTCATTCAAGAAATTTGCTTTATTTTCATGACTCTGAAAATTGTAGATTCACATTGAAGGCATCAAAACTATGAGTTAACACATGTAGAATGAAATACTTAACAAAAAAGTGTGAAATGACTGAAAATAGGTCTTATATTCTAGGTTCTTCAAAGAAGCCCCTTTTTGCTTTGATTACTGCTTTGCACACTCTTGGCATTCTCTTGATGAGCTTCAAGAGGTAGTCACTGGAAATGGTCTTCCAACAGTCTTGAAGGAGTTCCCAGAGATGCTTATCACTTGTTGGCCGTTTTGCCTTCACTCTACCGTCCAGCTCACCCCAAACCATCTTGATTGGGTTCAGGTCTGGTGACTGTGGCATTGACCTGGCCTCATAGTTTTGATGCCTTCAATGTGAATCTACAATTTTCAGAGTCATGAAAATAAAGAAAACTCTTTGAATGAGAAGATGTGTCCAAACGTTTGGTCTGTACTGAATGTATGTATGTTCGCTAAAGGAATCCACACCGTTGCATTTACAATCAAAAAATTTTGCACAGACTCCTCATTTGACACAGGGAACGTTATAATAGACTATGTATTGAGGGGAAAATTTAACCCCGCACTTTACAGCTTTTCACCAAAAAACTGCATACATTAAAGTCAATGGAGCTGTGAGCTACAGGTCATTAATAGGAGATGTGATTGGTTGCTTTAGGCAATGAAAGACATTCTTAGTATAAGAAGCTTATGTGTGAGGTAATATGATATCATTACAGACAGATATACAGAGAGACAGAGACACACCAAGATACACACAGAGACGAAGACACACACAGAGATGCACAGAGACACAGACACACAGAGACAGAGACACAAAGAGACACACACACAGACAAACACACACACACACACAGAGACACATACAGACACAGAGACACAGACCGACACAGAGACAGAGACAAACAGAGATTGAGACAGAGACACACAGAGACAGACACACAGAAATAGACACACAGAGACATACACACAGAGACAGAAACACAGAGACACACACTGAGACAGCGACACAGACATACACAGAGACACACACAGAGACACATAGAGAGACAGAGACACACACAGACACAGACACACACACACACAGAGACACACAGACAACACAGAGACTGATACAGAGACACACAGACAGAGACACACACAGACACACAGACAGAGACACATGCAGACAGAGACACATAGAGACAGAGACACAGATACAAAGAGACAGACACAGACACACAGAGGCACAGAGAAAGAGACACACAATGACAGACACACAGAAACAGACACACAGAGACTGAAACACACAGCGACAAACACACAGACAGACAGATGCACACAGACACACAGACACACAGAGACAGACATAGAAACAGAGACACACAAAGGCAAGCACACAAAGACAGAGATAGAGACAGAGACAGACATAAAGACAGAGACACACAGAGACAGACACAGAGACAAATAGAGATAGAGAAACACAGAGACAGAGATATACACAGAAACACAGAGACACAGACACACAGAGACACAGAGACACACACACACAGACACAGAGAGAGAGAGAGAGAGAGGCAGATAGAGACGGAGAGGGAGAAGGCAGAAAGAGAGAGAGAAGGCAGACAGAGAGGGAGAACAGACAGAGAGTGAGACACACAGAGAGGGAGACAGACAGAGAGGGAGACAGACAGAAAGGGAGACAGACAGACAGAGAGGGAGACAGACAGACAGAGACAGTCAGAGAGACATTTTCTATATATGCATACTGTGTGTATATATATATATATATATATATATATATGAATATATATATATATATATATATATATATTTATATTATATAAAGCTGAATGTGTGTGTTTATGTGTGTATGTGTGTGTGTGTGTGTATCCGAGATTAGCATCTGCACTGTCACAGCTACAGCCACAAAATTTTGCACACTCACACGTCTGGACCTCGAGAATGTCATAGGCTATGTTGTGAGGTGAAATTTTAACCCCGCGCATTACGATTTACCAATCAATTTTGCCCCTATCTACATAATGGGGAAAAAGTGAAACGAAAAGTGCTGGAGGCAAATTGACAGCTGCCAGATGTGAACAAGGGGGACTTAAATAATGAGAGCGATGACGCCAAAGAGTATATACTGTACAGTTGCAAAGGTGGGGCCCCGACATGGGATACTCACCACACGAGGGGATATGAACACACACACAAAATGTGCCACACACTACTACGTGCTTGAACACATATACCATCCTCAGCACACATTCACCACACATACACCAACCTCGCCACATAATCGCTCTAAAACACACACAAGTCTGGTACATATACCACCCTCAACACACATTCACCACACATACACCAACCTCACCACATAATTGTCCTTAAACACATACAAGTCTGGTATTATCCTTCAAAAATAAAAATCTGATTAATAAGCAGCCAAACTACAAGAACAACAAATGTACCATATAGGAAATACGACAGCTGTCAGTTATAGGACCTGTCTGTTATGTGTATGTGTGAGCTAATATATACTGTCAGGGGGAGGGCTTTCTGTTGCCTGGGGATTTATCAGGCTGCCAATAGCAACCAATCACAGCTCAGCTTCTATTTTGCTACAGTTAACCAATCAGAGCTCAGATTAATTAATATAGGCAACAAAAGACATTCTCAGTATAACAAACATCGTGTGAGGCAATAGGATGTCAGTTAGGGTGTGTTGGTAGAAAGGCTGATGTCAGTCACATTACCTCTATGTGAGAGGATATAGAAACTGTCAGTTACAGACTATTTTTATCACAAAAATGACTCATAATAAAAGGAATTTCTTGGCATGAATGTCAGCTGATGCGAAAAGAAAAGCTGCATTACGGGCCAATGAATAATGTGAAGACTGAGAAACAAGGCTGACACACATGAGAACAGCAGCTGCTTGCTCAAGAGCCAATGAACTTTCTGAGGAGAGGGAAGTGAGGCTTGCATACATTAAAACAAGAGCTGCTTCACCAAGGGCCAATGAACTTTACATTATCACTCTGTTTGTAATGACTCTATATAATGTATGCATTTCCTTTTTGTATTGAATTACTGAAACAAATTAACTTTTTGTTTTAAAATATTTTTATTAGGGATTATATAACATATATGGGAAAGGTCATGTAAAAACATCATATTAATTTGTAATAGGTCATATGACTTCTTACAAGTAATAAACAATTGTTGATGGATAGGGAAGGAGGAAGAGAAGGGGAAGTTAGGATGTGAAGGATTGCAAACGTTTAATAGGGAAACAGGCAAAAATAAAAAAAAGGGGGGTGAAGGGGAATGGGGAGGAACAAGGGAGTAAGAGAACCATATATCATGAATCCTTAAAAAGAAAGGAAAATATCATAGCTATTTATAAAGAATATAATTACACAAAAAAACAAACAAACAACTATGTACAAAATTTCTGAAACCAGTTTAGCAAATAAAGACCAAAAGTTTAAAGCAATCAAATGAAGGAGATTTCTTTCAGGCATGGGGAGCAAACTGACCAAAATACATGAAAAACATAAACCGGTTAGAAATTACGATAGACCTTGCTGGTAGCTGTTTCTAAGATGCCATTGTTCGTGGTATCTAGAAAATGAGTTATTGAAAGTAGCATATCTTTCTTCAAATTTATTATGTAAGTTTAATGAGTTAGTTAAAACGGTAAGGGTTGGGGGTAGGGGATTCTTCCATGAGGCCGCTATCAAAGATTTAGCTGTTAGGAAAATATGGATAACCAAATGCCTATAAACTGGGTCCAAAGAATCAGAGTCCAGAGAAAGAATGACTAATTGGGGAGTTAATATTAGATTTGAATGGGTGACATCATTAACCAAGTTAGAGACCACTATCCAAAAATTCTGCAGCACCGGACAGTCCCAAAAAATATGTAATAAAGTGCTTGGACTACCACAGTTCCTCCAACACAAAGAAGAACTATTGTGATTGAATTGATGAATTCTATAGGGAGTGAAATACCATCTGGATAATAATTTAAAATGTGTTTCCAAAAGAAAGGTGCAAATAGAGGATGCATTAGTTGCTTTTATGGAGGTCTGCCAATTGTCTTCTGGAAACTGTTGTTGAAGGTCATTCTCCCAATCTATCATGTATTTTAATTTTTCAAAGTTATAATCATCAATCAAATGACGGTATATGTTTTTTGTACTCCAACGTACTGCACTATCGGGAGAGCAAAGCAAAGGATCAGTAAGCCATCAGTATGGGATTTTTTTACATCAAAAGCTTCCGAAGAATAGTTCTTAAAGTCATAAGAGTTCTAAAATCTGACTCAGGGATTTTGTGAAGAATCTTAATGTTAAGAAAGGATACAAAATTTTTGCCGTTATGGATGTTACTTATTGTTTTTAAGTTTGAGGAATGCCAATTACTAGGAAGATCAACATCAGCAAATAATGCTCAAAATTTTAACGAAAAGTTTTTTATTTGAGAAAATTTATCAGTTTTGGGACAGTGATTTGACAGAGATTTCCAGGCCTTAATGGTAGCTAGAAGGGTAGGAGCTTCAGGTAAAGAGGGAGAGGGATCACCTAAATGGGCAAGTAGAAGATTTTTGAAAGAAATATATTTGTTGGCATATAATTTCAGATCTATCCATGGAAGATTGTGACAATTTTTGAACCAATGTTGGCTACCTTTAATTATGCAGGTCGTATAATGTTTGGTAAGATCAGGAACACTTAAGCCCCTCTGTTTTTTATGCTTTGTTAATATAAACTTGGATACCCTAGCCCTCTTACAATTCCAAATATAGTTGCGCATAAGCTTCTGAAGTTTTAATAAAAGGCTCATAGCGGCCAGTAAAGGAACTGATTGAAAAATATAAATAATTTTAGGCAAGGTCATCATTTTAAAAGCAATAAGCCTTTCCATCTATGACAATTCTATGTTTGAGAACCGTAAAATGTCTTTTTTGGTTTTAGTAGTCAGGTGTTCTAAATTGATCTTCATCATTTTAGAAAGATCTTTTGTTAAGGAAATACCTAGATAAGATATAAAAACTGGTTCCTCTGAAAAGGAGGTCAAAGCTTTAATTATGTCAATAGAGTTAGTATCAAGATTAAAGGACAAGAATTTAGACTTACATGGATTCAATTTATAATAGGATACGTTTGAAAATTTTTCGAGGGATATAAGTAATTCCGGGATGGAGATCAAGGGATTGGAAAGGGAAAGAATTATGTCATCTGCGTAAAGACCAATCTTGTGTTTTTTAATGCGAGTTGGAATACCTGTAATGTTTACATTGGACCTAATATATTCTGCTAAAGGTTCAATGGTTAAATTAAAAAGAAGGGGGGAAAGAGGGCAACCTTGTCTAGTACCATTGGTTATGTTGAAGGAAGATGAAAGATGATTATTTGCATATACTCTCGCAGAAGGCATAGAGTATAATGCCATAATCGTTTTGATAAAACTGTCATTAAAGCCGAATTTTGACAGAGTCGCCCTCAGATATTGCCAGTTTACTCGGTCAAAAGCTTTTTCAGCATCCAATGCTAGCAATACGGATGGTGTCTTACTTTTGCCCATCTGATGAACAAGGTTAATTGCTCTCCTTGTACCATCAGAGGTCTTCCGCCCTTTAACAAAACCAAGTTGATCTATATTAATGATATTGGGGATAATTTTTTTCAGCCTATTTGCTAATGATTTAAAATAAATTTTGGTATCGGTATTTATTAATGAAATGGGTCTATAATTTTCAACTCGTTCCTTATCCCAATCTGGTTTGGGGATTAAAGATATAGTTGCATTAAGCATTTCTGCAGGAAAAGAACCACTTATGGAAATTTCATTAAATGATCTGGTTAAGGAGGGAACTACAAATTAACTTTTTGATGATATTCTAAGTTATTGAGATGCACCTGTATTTTCCTACTGTATGGGACCTTGTATTACACTGATCGCAGGTATAATGTATTGCAATGCACCAGCATTGCAATTCATTATAGCTGTCAGTGCAGCACTGACATAAGCCTCTGCGATCATGCGCCTGGCATGTTTCAGAGACTTTTCATACCTGGGTGACCTTTAGTCACCATGGCAACGATCAGGCCCTTGCCATCACATCGCGGGGGTCACTGATCCCGCTCCCAGAACCCTAAATGCTGCAATTGATATCGATTGTGGGATTTAGGAGGTTAAACAGGCAGGGACCAGCAGTAAGAGGAGAGGCTGTTGGGAAAGTTGAAGTCCCGGCAGCAATCGTTCATGTACAGCGCCTGTACCCCTGCGATCGCCATGACATACCCAGTACATCATGGGTCGGAAACTCCTATGCGATTATGACGTCCTGGGTACATCAAAGGTTGTGAAAGGGTTAATACCACTATATTGTGGTGCTAATAAAATTAAATTGGTATTTTTATTGTTCAGTAAAGAGCAAAAAAGTCTGTTGAATTGGAATTGCTGTCTGTTTTCTTAGCTATATTTCCTCTAAATGTTAACACTTTTTTTATTTTAGTGGTGAAAAAAAGTGAATTTTATAGTGACTTGCAGATTTGGAGCAGAAAATAATCTGCATCATGTAAATTCTTTCAGTGTTTTTTTCTATCCATTTACGTCACTTAAAGCAGTTCAAAAAGCTATAGAAATGGAAGCATAACAATTATTGCATATTTGCTGAGTCTTTTCTGCATATTTTCAGCGTTTTTGTGAATTTTTGTTTGCTTTTTGCATGCGCTTTGAGGCCCCCTTCACACACACGTGCTAGGTCCGTTCCCGCATGTCCTGGAGACACGGGCACACGTATACCCATTAAAATCAATGGGTTTATGTGCACGCACGTGTCCAGCCATTGGCCCGTGCCTCCGTGTGGAGCAGACGTGAGCCCGTGTGGTCCATAAGGCGGCATGTCCGTTTTTCTCCGGCAGCACGGGTGTCACGTGGCCCGCACCTGTACCACACAGATGTAGTGTGGATGTGGTTCCACGTGACATGCGCCGGAGAAACACACGTGTCATTGTAAAAATAAAAAAACACATACTCACCTCCACCAGCCCTGCAGTCTCTGCCGCGGCTGTCACCTGCATCCGAACCCCAGTGAATTTGAACAATGCATCTTCTTCACTGGGGGCCGGAAGCAGTGTCAGCGGGGCGTGGCCTGTGCCAGACACTGTCATTCAGCACCACAGTCAGCTCCTGAAGAATCAGGTAAGGCGGGACTTTCCATTCTCCGTGTGTTATTACGTATAACACACGGAGAACACGCATGTACCACAAACACGGCACACGGGGAGCAAACCACCCCTTTTAATACGTCAGTGAAAAAATGGTTCATTTTTTTCACATGCGTGTGAAGGGGCCTTAGACAGTGGTGAATGCTATAGAGATAGATAATAAAACTTTTTTGGCCTTAGTGTCAATAAGTATGAAATGTCCCCAGTATGTGCACATTCATATGGTAATTATTCCCCTACATTGGTTACAGGTGTATTAAACGTCTTTCTTTCTTTCTTTCTTTCTTTCTTTCTTTCTTTCTTTCTTTCTTTCTTTCTTTCTTTCTTTCTTTCTTTCTTTCTTTTTCTTTCTTTCTCCATTATTTAAAGTTTATTTATACAGGAAATGTGATAGTTTGCTTCAGACAACAGTGTTTTTTACATTATATACATTCTCTATTTTTTCTTTTTAACTGGTTTTAATATTGAATTGATGTACCCATAAAGTATTTTTACATTAATCATTGGAGAAGTCTCATTATTTCTGTCAGATAGAAATAGATATAAATAGAGGGACAGACATATGATAAAAATACTCCCTGTTGAGCTTTTTGGACAGCTTTTTATGATTAAATAAATAAAAAAATAAATGAATGAAACAAAGTGCAGTCCCCCTATTTCTGATACCCAGCAAAGGTAAAGCAGGCAACTTTGAGCTGATATTATCAGGCTGGGAAGGTCCATGGTGTTTGAACCCTTCCCAGCCTAAAAATATTAGCCCGCAGCAATATTAGTGCTGGATGTTGATCTCCCTAAGGTCAACCATCCTTACCTATATAGTCTTCTACTAGGCATTGCTCCCACTAGCCAGTTTCCTACTCCACACTGATGAGGGGCAAATACCCCGAAACAGCTGTCTGTGGATGGATACCATGTTTTGGCATAGGCGGTTTCCTTGACCGGAGACTGGCCTTCCCATGGTTTTTCCTTCCCAGTGAAAGACCTGGCTAGTTACCTGCCAGTGTTGAGAAACATGTGATGGTGTCTCCGTGGCTTCCTTGTTTTGCATATTTCTCAGGGGGCATTGCTCTAGAATCACTGCGTTGAGAAAACACGTGATGGTGCTTCGCGGTGCTGGATGTTGATCTCCCTAAGGTCAACCATCCTTACCTATATAGTCTTCTACTAGGCATTGCTCCCACTAGCCAGTTTCCTACTCCACACTGATGAGGGGCAAATACCCCGAAACAGCTGTCTGTGGATGGATACCATGTTTTGGCATAGGCGGTTTCCTTGACCGGAGACTGCCGTTCCCATGGTTTTTCCTTCGGAGTGAAAGACCTGGCTAGTTACCTGCCAGCGTTGAGAAACATGTGATGGTTTCTCCGCGGCTTCCTTGTTTTGCATATTTCCCAGGAGGCATTGCTCTAGAATCACTGCATTGAGAAAACACGTGATGGTGCTCCGCGGTGCTGGATGTTGATCTACCTAAGGTCAACCATCCTTACCTATATAGTCTTTTACTAGGCATTGCTCCTACTAGCCAGTTTCCTACTCCACACTGATGAGGGGCAAATACCCCGAAACAGCTGTCTGTGGATGGATACCATGTTTTGGCATAGGTGGTTTCCTTGAGCGGAGACTGCCCTTCCCGTGGTTTTTCCTTCCCGGTGAAAGACCTGGCTAGTTACCTGCCAGCGTTGAGAAACATGTGATGGTGTCTCCGCGGCTTCCTTGTTTCGCAGTGTGAGTTGGGGCTGGTGTTTGCTCAAAGCCTATTGAGTCTCTTTCTGAGTCTCTTTCTGAGTCTCGTTCTGAGTCTCGTTCTGAGTCTCGTTCTGAGTCTCGTTCTGATACTCTATAGTCTTTGATGCAGGCAATCGAGGAATGCCATGGGAATGGCAGCACTTTGTTGGAGCTGAGACTTTGCTTTCTAATAAATTGGAGAATGATGGGCAGTATCTTTTATTTATTTTTCTCCTTTTATGTCTTTGTGGTTTCCATTTATGGACTATGTTGGATTCCATGGACTACAACAAAATCCTTGGACTACGGCAGACCTGCATGTTTTTTTTTTAATAAAATGGTGAACCAGGGAAACTGTAAAAGAGTGTTTATTTAAATAATCTATTTTGTCTGTATTTTTTTATTTTCACTTACTTGGTAAGAGGGATGTCTGGTAGGCAACTTTCCAATATTTACACCAGATCTTGATGTCAGCTGACACTACATGGCTGACATCAACCCCAGCTACCATTTGCCCAATTACCACAGCATCACAGCAATTGGGAAGAACCCGGTGAAATGCCAGAATTGGTACATCTAATGGATGTAGCACCTCTGGGGCAGCTGCAGTTTGATATTTTGCTGCTGCATTTTCCTGCCAAGAGACGCAAAAATGGTGCAGAAATTTCTGTATCCAAATACTCAACATGTGCACATACCCTAAAGGTACTGATCAGTGTAGTTTTATCTGCTGTATAGAATCTTTCCTCACTATATCATGAGGTTTTACAGGTTTCTTTATTGCTCATAACTTTCCTTCAAGCTTTTCATCATCTTCTCATTTCCTTTCATGGAATTACTGCAATTACATGCATCCGTACTTACATGGAGAAGTGGTGGCTGGCAGAAATATACATTCTAATGGTGACATAAGCATACTAAAAACTGGTATACAAATTTTAACAGAATAGGTGTACGGTGGGTTGTAAGAGCAATGTGCTGAACTGTACAGTCACTTATATTGGTCTCATTTCATATGTTGACCACAAGGATGTCACTGCACTGTCACTTTACCCTCTATGACTAATTTAGGAAATTGTTGAGGTTGACTGTTGGTTAGAGAAGGAAAATTCAAGTCTCTTAATTTTGTCTCTCAAGTTATTTCCATGATAATCTTTCCCTTATTTATTTTGATCTGGTACAAAACAGAAATCCCGCAAAGATGAGAAGTCTGGTATATTTAATTATTTATGAAATAATTTGTCTTTCTGCTATAATCCTTATATATAGATTCATTGCATACTGAATACATCACCAGTATTTATATTGATACCCCTTACTGTTACCTCTCAAGTCAACTTCTCCCCTTTTTATTTGATTTCACAAATGATCAGGGCTGTATTTTGCCTTCGTGCTGCCCTAGGCACTTTAAGTGGTCGCGCCCCTTAGTGACAACGTAAAACTGAGTTTTCGCACACGACATCTGTTTAAGGCAGATCTATTCTGTAAAACACTTTAAAAAGTATCAATGAGAAACGAAGGGCACTAACCCCCCCCCCCAATGGGGATCACCACAGGCACATCAAAACATAGCATGAGTATAAAATATTCCCACCACACCGTCCCCACTTATATACTGTGACTGTCACACTGCCCTAATAAACTAAAACACCACACTGCCCTCACTTATAAACTACTGTATGCCCACCACACCTTCCTCGAATTATGATCTGCACATTGTCCTCACATCATGCTGCCCCCTCCTCACAGTGTCCCATGAATGCTGCTCCCTCCTCACAATGTCCCATGCATGCTGCCCCCTCCTCACAGTGTCCCATGCATGCTGCCCCCTCCTCACAATGTCCCATGCATGCTGCCCCCTCCTCACAGTGTCCCATGCATGCTGCACCCTCCTCACAATGTCCCATGCATGCTGCCCCCTCCTCACAATGTCCCATCCATGCTGCCCCCTCCTCACAGTGTCCCATGCATGCTGCCCCCTCCTCATAGTGTCCCATGCATGCTGCCCCCTCCTCACAGTGTCCCATGCATGCTGCCCCCTCCTCACAATGTCCCATGCATGCTGCCCCCTCCTCAGTGTCCCATGCATGCTGCCCCCTCCTCACAGTGTCCCATGCATGCTGCCCCCTCCTCACAGTGTCCCATGCATGCTTCCCCCTCCTCACAATGTCCCATGCATGCTGCCCCCTCCTCACAGTGTCCCATGCATGCTGCACCCTCCTCACAGTGTCCCATCCATGCTGCCCCCTCCTCACAATGTCCCATGCATGCTGCCCCCTCCTCAGTGTCCCATGCATGCTGCCCCCTCCTCACAATATCCCTTGCATGCTGCCCCCTCCTCACAATGTCCCATGCATGCTGCTCCCTCCTCACAATGTCCCATGCATGCTGCCCCCTCCTCACAGTGTCCCATGCATGCTGCCCTCTCCTCATAGTGTCCCATGCATGCTGCCCCCTCCTCACAATGTCCCATGCATGCTGCCCCCTCCTCACAGTGTCCCATGCATGCTGCCCCCTCCTCACAATGTCCCATGCATGCTGCCCCCTCCTCACAGTGTCCCATGCATGCTGCACCCTCCTCACAATGTCCCATGCATGCTGCCCCCTCCTCACAGTGTCCCATGCATGCTTCCCCCTCCTCACAATGTCCCATGCATGCTGCCCCCTCCTCACAGTGTCCCATGCATGCTGCACCCTCCTCACAATGTCCCATCCATGCTGCCCCCTCCTCACAGTGTCCCATGCATGCTGCCCCCTCCTCATAGTGTCCCATGCATGCTGCCCCCTCCTCACAGTGTCCCATGCATGCTGCCCCCTCCTCACAATGTCCCATGCATGCTGCCCCCTCCTCAGTGTCCCATGCATGCTGCCCCCTCCTCACAGTGTCCCATGCATGCTGCCCCCTCCTCACAGTGTCCCATGCATGCTGCCCCCTCCTCACAATGTCCCATGCATGCTGCCCCCTCCTCACAGTGTCCCATGCATGCTGCACCCTCCTCACAGTGTCCCATCCATGCTGCCCCCTCCTCACAATGTCCCATGCATGCTGCCCCCTCCTCAGTGTCCCATGCATGCTGCCCCCTCCTCACAATGTCCCTTGCATGCTGCCCCCTCCTCACAATGTCCCATGCATGCTGCTCCCTCCTCACAATGTCCCATGCATGCTGCCCCCTCCTCACAGTGTCCCATGCATGCTGCCCCCTCCTCATAGTGTCCCATGCATGCTGCCCCCTCCTCACAGTGTCCCATGCATGCTGCCCCCTCCTCACAATGTCCCATGCATGCTGCCCCCTCCTCACAGTGTCCCATGCATGCTGCCCCCTCCTCACAGTGTCCCATGCATGCTGCCCCCTCCTCACAGTGTCCCATGCATGCTGCCCCCTCCTCACAATGTCCCATGCATGCTGCCCCCTCCTCACAATGTCCCTTGCATGCTGCCCCCTCCTCACAATGTCCCATGCATGCTGCTCCCTCCTCACAATGTCCCATGCATGCTGCCCCCTCCTCACAATGTCCCATGCATGCTGCCCCCTCCTCACAATGTCCCATGCATGCTGCCCCCTCCTCACAATGTCCCATGCATGCTGCCTCCTCCTCACAGTGTCCCATGCATGCTGACCCCTCCTCACAATGTCCCATGCATGCTGCCCCCTCCTCACAATGTCCCATGCATGCTGCCCCTTCCTCACAATGTCCCATGCATGCTGCTCCCTCCTCACAATGTCCCATGCATTCTGCCCCCTCCTCACAATGTCCCATGCATGCTGCCCCCTCCTCACAATATCCCATGCATGCTGCCCCTCTCCATGAGCTCCTAATGCTGCCTACCTCTTTTCCATAATGACACCTCCATTTTGCCCCACTCATGCTAAGACCACCACACTAGCGCTTATGCTGAGACACCCCCCCACACACACTACCCCACTCTTGATATTGACTCCCCTACATTGCTCCACTCCATACTGAGCCCACACACGCTGCCCCTTCTCCATAATGAGCTCCCAATGCTGCCCCCCTCTTATTCTGAGTCCTTACACTCCCGCCACCCAATCGATTGTCATTGCACTATCCCTCAACCCTTGTCCTCTGTCTCTAGCATTAGCCCCTCTCCCCCAGCATCAGCCTCTCTCCCACCAGCCTCAGCCTCTCTTCCCTCAGCATCAGTCTCTCTCCCCCAGCTTCAGCCTCTCTCCCCCTAGCCTCCCCCAGCATCAGCCTCACTCCCCAGTCTCCGCCAGCATCAGCCTCTGCCTCTCCCCAGCCTCCGCCAGCATTAGCCTCTGCCTTCCCCCAGCCTCCACCAGCATCAGCCTCTGCCTCCCCCCAGCCTCCGCCAGCATTAGCCTCTGCCTCCCCCCAGCCTCCGCCAGCATCAGCCTCTGCCTCCCCCCAGCCTCCGCCAGCATCAGCCTTTGCCTCCCCCCAGCCTCCCCCAGCATCAGCCTCTGCCTCCCCCCAGCCTCCCCCAGCATCAGCCTCTGCCTCCCCCAGCATCAGCCTCTGCCTCCCCCCAGCCTCCCCCCAGCATCAGCCTCTGCCTCCCCCCAGCCTCAGCCTCCCCCAGCCTCAACCTCCCCCAGCCTCAGCCTCTGCCTCCCCCCAGCCTCAGCCTCTGCCTCCCCCCAGCATCAGCCTCTGCCTCCCCCAGCATCAGCCTCTGCCTCCCCCAGCCTCCCCCCAGCATCAGCCTCTGCCTCCCCCCAGCCTCAGCCTCCCCCAGCCTCAACCTCCCCCCAGCCTCAGCCTCTGCCTCCCCCCAGCCTCAGCCTCTGCCTCCCCCCAGCCTCAGCCTCTGCCTCCCCCCAGCCTCCCCCCAGCCTCAGCCTCCCCCCAGCCTCAGCCTCTGCCTTCCCCCAGCCTCAGCCTCCCCCCAGCCTCAACCTCTGCCTCCCCCCAGCCTCAGCCTCCCCTCAGCCTCCCCCCAGCCTCAGCCTCTGCCTCCCCCAGCCTCAGCCTCCCCCCATTCTCAACCTCCCTCCAGCCTCTCCCCAGTCTCAGCCTCTGCCTCCCCCAGACTCAGCCTCTGCCTCCCTTCAGCCTCCCCCCAGTCTCAGCATCTGCCTCCCTCCAACCTCCCCCCAGCCTCAGCCTCCCCCCAGCCTCAGCCTCTGCCTCCCCCCAGCCTCAGCCTCTGCCTCCCCCCAGCCTCCCCCCAGCCTCAGCCTCCCCCCAGCCTCAGCCTCTGCCTCCCCCCAGCCTCAGCCTCCCCCCAGCCTCAACCTCTGCCTCCCCCCATCCTCAGCCTCCCCTCAGCCTCCCCCCAGCCTCAGCCTCTGCCTCCCCCAGCCTCAGCCTCCCCCCAGTCTCAGCCTCCCTCCAGCCTCCCCCCAGTCTCAGCCTCTGCCTCCCCCAGACTCAGCCTCTGCCTCCCTTCAGCCTCCCCCCAGTCTCAGCCTCTGCCTCCCTCCAACCTCTCCCCAGCCTCAGCCTCCCCCCAGCCTCAGCCTCTGCCTCCCCCCAGCCTCAGCCTCTGCCTCCCCCCAGTCTCAGCCTCTGCCTCCCTCCAGCCTCCCCCCCAGTCTCAGCCTCTGCCTCCCTCCAGCCCCCCCCCAGACTCAGCCTCTGCTTACCTCCAGCCTCCCCCCAGTCTCAGCCTCTGTCACCCTCCAGCCTCCCCCCCAGTCTCAGCCTCTGCCTCCCTCCAGCCTCCCACCCCAGTCTCAGCCTCTGTCTCCCTCCAGCCTCCCCCCCAGTCTCAGCCTCTGCCTCCCTCCAGCCTCCCCCTCAGTCTCAGCCTCTGCCTCCCTCCAGCCTCCCCCCAGTCTCAGCTTCTGCCTCCCTCCAGCCTCCCCCCAGTCTCAGCCTCTGCCTCCCTCCAGCCTCCCCCTCAGTCTCAGCCTCTGCCTCCCTCCAGCCTCCCCCCCAGTCTCAGCCTCTGCCTCCCTCCAGCCTCCCCTGTCTCAGCCTCTGCCTCCCTCCAGCCTCAGCCTCTGCCTCCCTCCAGCCTCAGCCTCCCTCCAGCCTCCCCCCAGTCTCAGCCTCTGCCTCCCTCCAGCCTCCCCCCAGTCTCAGCCTCTGCCTCCCTCCAGCCTCAGCCTCTGCCTGCCCCTCGTCCACTATCCTCATATTGCAGCCTCTGCCTCTGCCTCTCCCTCGTCCATTATCCTCACATTGCAGCCTCTGCCTGTCCCTCATCCACTATACTCACATTGTAGCCT
The DNA here is from genome assembly GCF_048569485.1 of Anomaloglossus baeobatrachus. Classification (NCBI taxonomy): domain Eukaryota; kingdom Metazoa; phylum Chordata; class Amphibia; order Anura; family Aromobatidae; genus Anomaloglossus; species Anomaloglossus baeobatrachus. Next base: position 122,658,376 of record NC_134356.1, read on the forward strand.
CTGCCTGTCCCCCAGAATCCTCACTTCACAGCACTGGAACTCTGCCAGCGGTTACCTCCTCTTGCTGCTGCCGCTCCTTCTACGGTGTCCGTCATCCTCCTGCTGCTGCTGGCTCCGGTGAGTGTTGTCCTCCGCGGCATCTGCAGCATTGGATGCTACAGCACGGAGCTGATTGGCGCGCCCCTGACCCCAGAAGTGCAGTGTACTTCTGTGGTCAATCAGTTCTCTGTGCCCGGCGGCGCCCACAGTTTATCTGTATTCGCGTCTTAAAGACGCAGATACAGATAAATGGAAGTGCGTCTCTCACCCCCGCCCACCCCCCCCGGGCCCCCTTCCCCTCCCCCTTCCCCTCCGAAAACACAGCAGATTTAATAGACTGTCCGGAGGGGGAGAAGATGTAAAAAAAATAAATAAATTTTTTTTTGCAGCCAGAAAGTGCCGCCCCCCCGCAACGTGGCGCCCTAGGCACGAGACCACGGGTGCCTAATGGTAAATACGGCCCTGCATATGATTTCATATTACCCAAACCGGTTATTTGCCACATACAAGTTTGAACAAGCATGACACGTTTTTTACTCACAATTTTGGAAAAGTAGTAGCAATTTTGTCTGGCCCATTTTTGGGATATTCAGTGAAATTATGTTCAATTTGCCTTTTTTTGTGTGATTCCAATACACACAAAGGAAATAAACATGTGTATAACAAAACGTGTAATTGCAATAATTTTCCTGGAGAAATACTTCTTTCATTTTCTGGAATAGTTTCAAGGATGCCATCACTTTTGGTCATGACTGTATATGTTTTCATATCATGTGCATCACATTGGAAAGGTGACATGATCTTCACCTATAAGTGCAGGTCCAGTTCATCAGCATATCAGATCAGCAGAGATGTGCGGGTCTTACCGCAGGCTCGCAGCTGGAGGCCGCGGTAACTGAGGGGAGGTAACCAAGGAAGTACAGTTGCGTCCTTGGTCGTAAAGGGGTTAACAAAGGTGATGTCGTAAGCACAGGGAGCAGGTTCCTTCTTTGAACTTTTAAATCTGTTGGAGGGGCGGATAGGGACAGTTGTTGTGGTTGAGGCTTGGCTGCGGCACAGCTTTCTGTTAACAGTCGGCGCCCCGAACGCCTCTCCAGGGCAGATACATTTTAGATGTTTCTTTGGTTAGAAGAGATTAGACGTTAGTAGAGATGAGCGAACTTGTTTGAAAAAGGTTCACCAGTTTCCATTTCAGTACGAGCCTTGGCTCGTTTGGGTCGAGATTGTATTCACAAACATTTTTCTCAAAAATTGGCAAAGATTGTCTTTGTTTGGTAACTGTTCGTAGTTGCCCTAATGCTTTTCTTCTACCTTATTATCAGTTTGGCTGGGATAGTTGTGCTGTATGATGGGTGGGGGTCATGTTTGATGAGGGGAGGGAGTGGGAAGAGGTCAACAGAATGGGAGACTGTTTTTTTTTAAACTTTCTGTGGATGCCAATCAAGGTGCAGAAAACATCCACAACGTTCAGATACAAGGGCTTGTGTTATTGGCTGCCTAAGTCACATGTCCCTCTTCGTATAAAAAGTGGACATGCAGTGTCGGTGCCATTTTGTGATTGCTACAGCTTAGGGACATGCTGATGCTGCTAGACAGTTAGCTTAGCTAGTGTGTTTAGTTTTAGCTACTTCAGATTGATAAGAGCGCTATAGTGTAGAATAGGAATGTGCTGGGATGTGCAGTATAGGGAAAGTTGTGTGCCACAAATCGGCTTTTCATCAGTGATTACAAATTATGTGGGCCAGTCCCATATTGCCATTTTATCATCTAAATAGAGATTGCTAGTGGGTCCATGCACAAATTTCCATTTCACCATCTAAATAAAAATTGAAAAATCGGTGGTCCAAGGAAAAAATTGCCATTTCATCATCTAAATAGAGATTGCAAAATCTGTGGTCCACGCAAAAATTGCCATTTTATCATCTAAATCAAGGGTGGGGAACCTCCGGCCCGCGGCCTGCATGCGGCCCATGATTACTTTTTATGCAGTTCCTGGGCACGTTCCCGAGGACCACACTACTCAGGTGGTAGTGTGGCGCCCTGGACTAGCAAGGTAGCCACAGACAAAACACACACACACCCCCACCCCCGGACAGTTACATTAGTCAGACACAAAACCCTTGTTGCCTCCCTCCAGGGTCTGATGTCCACACCAGGTGGGGCGGAGCCAGGAGGTTGGCCCCACCCACCAAGGAGTTCACAGGCCTGGAGGTGGGAAAAGCAATCAGTGATAGTTCAGGAGGTGAAAGTGAGAGGTCACGTTCTGCGAGTGTCTGGGTCGGAGTCCAGACACTGACAGCAAGGTTGGCAGATGGTGGTGGCCATCTGCAGGAGTTGGTGTAACTCCGCAGAGCTGTAAGGACTGGGGCTGGGCGGTGGCCCACCGGTACCGGACCGGGGAACGGAGTGAAGCTAAGCACACCTAGGCAGGGCCATCGGACCCCGACCAGGCTTGGAGCCGCCGTTAACAGTCAAATCCGAGTGTGACAGGAACCCCCGGGGTTCCCTAACAACCAAGTCCCGATTGAAGGCAACTGCTCATACCATGAGGACATACAACCACCGCCACCGGCTAGAAGTCCAAGGGCCAGCGCCTGCGGGAAAAACGGGCTCCTCCGGTATCTACACACCGGGGAGCGGACTACCGTTGGGAAGCCATTGGAGTCAACACAGTACACAAATTGAAAAGAAAAAGAGAAGAAAATGCGCATACAGTGGGATCACCAAAAATAGTAGAAAATATCGTTTATTATATGGAAAAAGACATACCAAAACACGGATATGAGATAAAAACAATTAAAAAGCAACAGCTCTTCCCTGAGGAAGCTACAACTTTGTGTAGCGATACGCGTGGGGCTACCACCCTACCCATCTCACGCATCCACTTGGCCTTTTACCCTGTGTTATCTGCATGCGGGCATGTGTCCTGCTACACGTGGCTCCATTTATCTCTCTAAGGCAGGTTACCGTTTGTCTATACCAGCGCAGTTCTTTTTGTGCTATTTTTATATGCACTCCTGTTTGTTGTTATACTTGCACTGTCTTGTACTTGCATTGTATCAACTATTGGTTATATCTCTCTTGTTTATTGAACCTATTTGGGTCCTGCTGTATTGTATACTATTGAACCAATTTGGGTCCTGCTTTATTGTGTACATCTATTGTAGTCTCGTATTTTGTTTTTTTTTGGCCTGTTTAGGGGGTGGGGTGTTTGGTGCCATATACCATTGGTACCAAATGTGTGTATAAGCTGTTGCTTTTTAATTGTTTTTATCTCATATCCGTGTTTTGGTATGTCTTTTTCCATATAATAAACGATATTTTCTACTATTTTTGGTGATCCCACTGTATGCGCATTTTCTTCTCTTTTTCTTTTCAATTTGTCCTTTACTATGTGCTAGTGGTTTTTGATCCCATTTCTATTCATCTATATATACCCTTAGTGCCCTCCCACATGTGTTGTTCTAAACACAGTACACAAAGGTGCAGGGAGAGACAGCCACCATCACCTGTCCAGGGAGAGACACTGCAGCCGGCTGCGGGACTCGTCCATCCAGCCCTTTGGTTTACCGGAGACTTTGTGCCTCTTTTGCTGAGTGAGTACACCCGTGCCATCCGGCACCGCACCGCGCTGTCCCTGTAACCCTGCACCTCACCAACCCTGCCTCCCCGTCACACCACCAGGCCCCGGGACCACCAACCCTTACCCACGGAGGGGGAAAACAACATCCCACCTGCTCCCTACCATCGCTCCCAGGATCCCCGTCACCAGCAGCGGTGGTGCCCATCTTCACCACAACCCGTGGGTGGCGTCACGGACTAAATCCCCAAACAAACCACCCCCTTTTCACTCACAGGCGAGGAGCGCCGCTCGAGTCCCCGGATCCGGCCCACCGCTCGAGCCACCGAGCAGCAGCCGCAGCGCCGGACCTGAGCGTTAGCGAGCGCAGCGCCCCGCCGCACGCGACAGTAGCTGCGATCTTGTCAGCTGCTGGCCCTCTAAATAACAAAGTGTGGTGTGCATAGCATTAGGCCTTCAGCATGCTGGCCTGTACCAGCGTGCTGAGGACATACTTTTTGGGTGGACTAAGCGTGAGATGTACTGTGCTCCTGTCGCGGGCAGAGGAGGGGACACCGCGCTCTCCCACTGCTACTCGGGTCCGGCTGCCGCGGCTGCTGCGGCCTGCCGCTGCTCGGTGGCTCGAGCGATGGGCCGGATCCCGGGGACTCGAGCGGCGCTCCTCGCCCGTGAGTGAAAGGGGTGTTTTGGGTGTGGGAATTGTTTATTGTCCGTGACGCCACCCACGGTTGTGGTGATTTGTTGACACCACCGCTGCTCTGTATGGGGATCCCGGGAGGGATGGTATGGAGCAGCCAGTTGTTGTGTTGCCCCTCCGTGGGTAGGGGTTGGTAATCCCGGGGCCCAGTGATGAGGTGAGAGGTGCAGGGCTTGGTGGGCGCAGGGACGTGGGGGGCAGAGCTGTGCCTTGCGGCACTGTGGTACTCACTCAGCCTGAGACGATGACACAGTTCTCGGTAAAACACACGGCTGGAAAGACGGTTCCCACGGACGGCTGCACTTGCTTTCCCCAGTTGGTGACGGTGACGGTCCCTCTGTCCTGCACCTAAGTTGATAATGGTTGCGATGGGTTCCCACCGGTAACCCGCTCCCTGGCTTGGATATGGGCCGGAGGAGCCTTACTTTGCCCGCAGGCGCTGGCCCTGAGAAACTGGTGCCCTGGCGGTGGCGGTGTCTCTCTGTTACGGTTGGACTGTTGCCTTCAATCGGGACTTGGTTGTTAGGAGACAGACGTCCCCTTCACTGACGGATTTGGCAAATTATGGCGACTCCTAGCCTTGCCGGGATCCGAAAGGCCCCTGCCCTGGTGCTGACTGTTCTTCGTATACTGCTCCAGACCGCCGGGCCACCACCCGTCCTCGGTCCTTCCAGCAACCTCCGAGCAGTCCCCCTGCAGACTATCACCGCCGTCTGCTGACCTTGCTGTCACTGTCCGGGGCACACACCCGGACCAACTTCAGGCTTTGCAACTGTCACTTTTACTCCTTTTCTCAAGCTCCTCTACCACTTCCTTCTACTTCCTCCTCCTAAACTGAACTGCCTGGTTCTCCCGCCTCCAGGGCTGTGTACTCCTCGGTGGGCGGAGCCAACCGCCTGGCCCACCCCCTGGTGTGAACATCAGCCCCTGGAGGAAGGCAACAAGGATTTTGGTAGCCTTGGTGTTCCTAACTGGGGTGTAGGGTGTGGTGGTGTGATGACCTGTGACCCCTGGCTTGCCCAGGGCGTCACACTCCCAGCCCACAGAAGAAGAGCAGCAAGGTTAGGCTGCTTTCACACATCCGGTTTGAGCCGTGCGGCTCAATCCGGCTGTGAAACCTATGCAACGGATGCGGCGAAAACACCGCATCCTTTGCATAAGTTTTTTACATGCGGCCCGTCCGGTTTTTGCCGCTTGCGGCATGTTACTGAGCATGTGCAGTGGCAAAAACCGTATGCGGCGGCCGGATGCGGTGTTTGCCGCATCGCGCCGCATCCGGCATCCATAGGGATGTATTGAGAAAAGCGCTGCATCGGTCGGATGCGGGTTTTTTTTGCCGCACAAAAAAACGTGCCAGGCAACGTTCCATCCGGCCGCCGCATCGGCTAAATCTGCCGCATGCGGCAAAAACCGGACCGAACGCAAGGCCATGCGGCACAATGCGGCACTAATTAAAGTCTACGCAGGAAAAACGCAACCGGCAGCAAAAAAAAACGGTTGCGTTTTTCCTGCAAAGTGCCGGATTGTGCCGCATAGCAAAAACCAGAGGTGTGAAAGCAGCCTTACCGGCCCTCCCTGCTGTACATGCTGTGTGACTCTTGCCTCCCTGTTGTGCATGCTTCCCGGTGCTTGTGACTCCTGCATCCCCAGTACTGTGTGACTCCTGCCTCCCCAGTGCTGTGTGACTTCTGCCTCCCTGCTGTGCACGCCTCCCTACTGTACATACCTCCTGATGCTGTGGAACTCCTGCCTCCCTGCTGTGCACGCCTCCCTACTGTGTATGCCTCCCAGTCCTGTGTGACTCCTGCTTCCCCAGTGCTGTGTGACTCCTGTCTGCCTGCTGTGCATGCCTGCTGGTACTATGTGACTCCTGCCTCCCTGCTGTGCACGTCTTCCAGTGCTGTGTGACTCCTGCTCTCCTGTGCTGTGTGACTCCTGCCTCCCCAGTGCTGTGTTACTCCTGCCTCCCCAGTGCTGTGTTACTCCTGCCTCCCCAGTGCTGTGTTACTCCTGCCTCCCCAGTGCTGTGTTACTCCTGCCTCCCCAGTGCTGTGTGACTCCTGCTTCCCCAGTACTGTGTGACTCCTGCTTCCCCAGTGCCGTGTGACTCCTGCATCCTCAGTGCTGTGTGACTTCTGCCTCCCCAGTGCTGTGTGCCCCCATTCCCACAGTGCTTTGTGTCACCCCCCTCAGTGCTGTCCGTGCTCCCTTGGTGATGTCTGTGCTCCCTCAATCCTGTCCATTTCCCCCAGTCCTGTTTGTACCCCTCGAATGCTGTGCGTGCTGCCCCCAGTACTGTCTGTGTCCCCAAAGTGATGTTTGTACTCCCCCAGTGATGTCCGAGGCCCAGCCCCTCCTGTCATGTATATGCCCCCAACGTCTCCTGTAATTTATGCGCCCCAGAGTCTCCTATTATGTATATGACCCTATCCTCTGCTTTAATCTATATATGCCCCCAACCTCACCTTTGAGATATATATATAAAGCAAGAATGCCTGCGGAGACACCATCACATGTTTCTCAACGCTGGCAGGAAACTAGCCAGGTCTTTCACCGGGAAGGAACAACCACGGGAAGGGCAGTCTCCAGTCAAGGAGACCACCTATGCCAAACATGGTATCCATCCACAGAATATTTGAATATTTGAATATTTCCCAGGGGTCATTGGTCTAGAATCACTGCGTTGAGAAACACGTGATGGTGTCTCCGCAGTGGTGGATGTTGATCTCCCTAAGGTCAACCATCCTTGCTCACATGAGATATATATATATATATATATATATATATATGAGTATATATATATATATATATATATATATATATATATATATATCTATGCCCCCAGCCCCTCCTGTAATGTATATATGCCCCCAGACCCTCCTGGGATGTATATATGCACCAAGCCCCTCCTGTAATGTATATATGTCCCCAGACCCTCCTGTGATGTATATATGCCCCAAGCCCCTCCTGTGATGTATATATGCCCCCAGCCCCTCCTGTGATGTATATATACCCCCAGCATCTTCTGTAATTTATGCACCCCAGCGTCTTCTGTGATGTATATGCTTTTAGTCTCTCCAGTAATGTATATATGCCCCAGCCCCTCCAGTAATGTATATATACACCCAGGCCCTCCTGTGATGTATATATGCCCCCAGCCCCTCCTGTGATGTGCCTCCAGAGTCCCTATGTGATGTATATAGTATGATTTACCAATCTGTTGACTGCGCTCCACACCAAAACAGACCTGTAAAAGCATTTGTGAGAAGCAGCATGATCAATATCACTGAACATCACAGCCGCACTAAAGAGAAGCAGCTCCAGCCACCACAGTAGGGGTAAGGGGTGAGTTAATTAATTGTTTGACCAAATATATTAATATATTAGGGTAATTTTCAAGGGGATAATTTTTTTGCGGCTCCCGAAGGTTAGGAGAAATTTCCAATTGGCCCCCAGCAGAAAATAGGTTTCCCACCCCTGATCTAAATAGAGATTGCAAAATCTGTAATCCAGTCAAAAATTGCCATTTCATCATCTAAATAGAGATAGCAAAATCTGTGATCCAGCCCAAAATTGCCATTTCATCATTTACATAGAGATAGCTAAATCTGAGATAAAGCCTAAAATTGCCATTTCATCATCTAAATAGAGATTGCAAAATCTGTGGACCAGGCAAAAATTGCTATTTCATCATCTAAATAGAGGGTCATGTGGTGTTCTGCTCACCAAGTGTCATAATGTCTTCTGACCCTGTTTACAATGAAGAGTCTGATACTCTACCTGGTACTTTTGAGTTGCTCACTCAGAGACGGGCATCAACCTGTTTTGTGCTCACTGTTGATCGGTTTAGCAGGAGTTAATTCCTGCTGGTCTGTGAATTGCTGCTAGGGTGACAGGTTGCTGAAGACCTATCATAGCCGACTCCTCCCTTTAAAAGATGGTGAAACTTGTTCCTCCATGCTGATTATAGCGCTAGCGAAACTGGTCATTGTGAGTTGTGATCCAGCTATTGGTGAACTGCTGAGTGCTATTTGATGGGCTGTGGAAATATCCTAGTTGTTTAATTCCTACCTGTACTGTATTTCTATCTGAGCACGTATTGTCTTTACCCTTGTGTGTGCTTGCAGTGAGTTTGAGGCTTGAGTTTTCCCTGTCTGTCTTTTGTGCGGGATTCATCATTTCTACCTCGGCCCTTCCCGGGTGTGGGGGAGAGGGGTATTAGACCAGGACTGTTCAGCAGTCAGGGCTACGTTGGCGGTTCAGACCTCTTTGCCATTTGAAGTACCTCTGGAATAGGAGACATTTTATGCTCCCTACCCTTATGGCCAGCCTAGGCACCCCTATTCTAAGTTACCATGTCAAACCCCACGAGATATAAATGTGGCGCCCCTGACCCGGTCAGGCACCACTGAGTACTGCACCCATGCTGGGACAGTACTTCCTGGTAATCCTAAGGGCCAGAACGAGGTGTGTACGCACAGATACAGTAGTCTCCAGAGGGGGCTAGCTTTCAAATATTTTCAAGAGGTGGAGCGGAGGGGCTGGGAGCTAAAGTGCAGAGGTTGTCAGGAAGGGAGAAGAGCCAGTCTGGTAGTGGAGTGTGGCAGTCGTGAAGTGATAAGCACGCGACCACTAGTCAGACCCTGCGCGGTGTAGTGACAGTTGGCGGGGGAGAACGGTCACCTGGTCAGAGTAAAGAGGTGCTCCTGGTGACTAGGCACGTACGGGGTACAGGTCCCTAGTGCAGACTCCAGTTTAACGACCTGCTAAACCTGCCGGTGAGGGGAACTACAGGTATCTCACCAACCTCACAGAGTCCGAGCCTCAGCAGCAACGCAGGGACCCATAAGGAGACAGAGCTTGAAGCCATCTCACCTTGTCCACGCTGCCGGCAAACAAGCCAAACATAGGGGAGAAAAGGCAGTTGCGACTCTCTGGATAGACCCCCATGGTACCTCAAGTCAGGGAGTTATCCGAACACAGAAGTGCTAGGAAGGCGAGCTAACTGATTACCCTCAGACTGGCCCGAAGGAGACCCTGGTCCTACCTGGTTCATCACAGCAACGCCCGGGTTAGTTCACAGAACATCAGAAGTGAGTAAAAACCAGTTAAAAGACTTTTGGACTCAGCCTGTGTTTTTCCTGGACCCGCATCTCTGCTCAACCGAGTCTCTGGGGCCTGCCTCACTCACGGGAGGCTACATCATCTGGCTGCAGACCCCATCAGCCCTAAAGGCTCATAAAAACCTGCAGCGGCGGTCACTCACATCCCTGACCGCAAGCCGTAAGTGGCGTCAGACATATACAAAACTAATAGTACCTGTTGCCATACTGAAGAAGTCCTGTGGCGTCCCTGAAGAGGAACAGCATCCCTCGGGCGACACATAAACATTGCAAAATCTGTGGTCCAGGTAAAAATTGCCATTTTATAATCTAAATAGAGATTGCAAAATCTGTGTTCCATGCAAAAATTGCTTGCCATTTCATCATCAAAATAGAGAGTGCAAAATCTGTGGTCCAGGCCAAAATCGGCATTTAATCATCTAAATAGAAATTGCAAAATCTGTGGTCCAGTCATAAATTGCCAGTTCATCATCTAAATAGTCATTGCTAATTTAGTGACAGGTGACTGACAGGTGTGGGCCTAAGATTGTGAAACAGCTGGTTAAAAGAGGGAAAGCTTACATCAAACATGAGTATGAAATCCCACGATGATGGTGGAAGGGGGAATAGACATGATTTTGGAGGTATACGTGGGGTAGGCGCTAATGTTACTGAAAGCTCTACTAAACAAACACTAGCTGGTAAAAACCAAAGACAACTGACAACTTCTACTACTGGATGGGCTACTAGATTCCCTTTCTTTGGCAGCTGCACAGTGGTTTGACTTGTAGATGAGGGCCAGAAGAAGCATGTACTATGTGGATGGCAAGCACTGCATCAAGTGGTCTATCCTTCTCTTCCTCCACCTCAACATTCCACACAGTACAGTCCTCAGAGGTGGCATATTCAACTCTCTGTGAGAGATTACATGCCATTTTGTATTCTATAGAAACCAGGGCATAGGAAATGTCTTAGGGCATAGGAAATGATGTCATAGGGCTCAGCTAACACTAATGGGCAGGGAAGTTTCATATTTCAACACACACTCCTGTGGCTCTTATTGGTGCATAGTAATTTCTTTGTTTGGGATACTATATAAGCTGGTCACATGATGTAATAAAACAAACTCTCAGTACCCCACAAGCGTGTGTGCTGTATTGATTTCTCCAAGCTCTTGTAAAACAAATTTTATTAATTTGGACTTCCAATGGCATAGAAGGAGTGTATTTTGCTCACATCTCTATCTGCCCAACTGACTGTGGGAACCATAGATGGGTGAGTCTGCAGAGCTTTTCACTCATGCTATTCCATGGTCATCAGAGGTCTGCTACAAAGATTCCCAGGTTTAAGAGGAGGAAATTTTCTGCACCTGTGGCGCCCTGGACAAGCCAGGGGCCACAGAGCACAACACCCACAACACCCCACACTCCCAGCAGGCACACCGAAGTCAGACACAAAACCCTTGTTGCCTTCCTCCAGGGGCTGATGATCACACCAGGGGGTGGGCCAGGCGGTTGGTCCTGCCCACCGAGGAGTTCACAGTCCTGGAGGCGGGAAAACCAGGAGATTAGTTGTGGAGGTTGAAGTGGAAGGAGGAAAGTGTGGTAGTGGAGCGGAGCAACTGACTGAGAGCGTCCGGGTGTGTGGCCCGGGCGGAACAGCAAGGTTGGCAGACGGTGGTGACCGTCTGCAGGAGTGGCCTATCCGAGTTACCGTAAGGACCGTGGACGGGCGGTGGCCTGGCGGTACCGGACCGGTACACAAAGAGAAGCCAGCACCATCTGGCAGGGGCTTTTCGGACCCCGGCAAGGCTAGGAGTCGCCGTGAATTTGCCGAATCCGTTAGTGAAGGGGACCTCCTGGGTTTCCAAACAGTCAAGTCCCGACAGAAGGCAACAGTCCAACCAACAGAGGGAGACACCGCCACCGCCAAGGCAACCGTTTCTCAGGGCCAGCGCCTGCGGGCAGAGGGGCTCCTCCAGCCCATATCCAAGCTGGGGAGCGGGTTACCGGTGGGAACCCATCAGAACCATCAACCGTACTTAGGTGCAGGGAAAGGCAGTCACCATCAACCTGCCGGGAGAAACAACACCGCAGCCATCTGGGGGACCCGTCCATCCAGCCGAGTGTTTTACCGAGAACTGTGTCTTCATCATTGGGCTGAGTGAGTACCACCGTGCCGTGCGGCACAGCGCTGCCCCCGCGACCCTGCACCTCGCCAGGCCCCGTAACCCGCCTGCCTACCATCCCTACCCCATCACCGGGCCCCGGGACAACCAACCCCCTACCCACGGAGGGGAGAACTAACAACAAAGCTGCTCCCTGTCACCGCTCCCGGGATCTCCATCCAGAGCAGCGGTGGTGTCACCATTATCACCACAGCCGTGGGTGGCGTCACCGACAATAAATCCCCACAATCAATCCAAACCCCCTTTTCACTCACGGGCGAGGAGCACCACTCGAGTCCCCGAGATCCGGCCCACCGCTCGAGCCACCACCGAGCAGCAGCACCAGCGGCCGGACCCGAGCAGTGGGAGAGCGCAGCGTCCCCTCCTCCGCCCGCGACAACTTGGCGTCACGAACAGGATCTTACCGCTCTGCCATTGAGTGGAGGTGCGCCTTGTTATTGCTGGAGGTGTCCGGCTGAAAATTTGCTGAAGCCGCCATCTTGGGCGCGAAGAGTTCCCGCTCGAGCGTCTCCTCGAGTAGTGGAGGCGCGAAGGCCAAAACCCCGCCCCAATAGAGGAGGAGCCAGAAAGAAACTAAGGGGGACGAAATGGCGGCTGGTCGCATGTGAGCGCGGCTATAAAAGCAGGGACGCCAGGACTCTGCGGCGATATTGGGTTCCTGGAAGACCTCATTACCAAGATGCATAACACAACTCCCAATGAGGAAGCCCCCGTGCCCGGCACGGCGACGTGGCTGAGGGACCGGACCGTCCCGCTGAGTAACCGTCTGCAGGCCCACATGCAGCTCCTCCTAGAGGAGTGGGAGGCCGACATGGCGGACGTGGTGGCTGCTATGCGGAGACGCGAGGTGGAAGAGGATTTGGAGGAGCGGGTAAGAGACCCACGCCCCTGTATTCCCGAGGGATCGGCCACTGCGGCTGAGGAGCCGGCCTGCACCCGCTTAACTTGCCTCCCTCCCCGCTACCCGTGTTAGCTGCTGCCGCCCCGCCACTAGGCCCACTACCGTCCAACCGGTAGCGATACCCTGCCAACCCGCCCCGGCGGACCAACCGGCTGCAGGCGCTCAGGACCCCCCTGAATCGCTCCCGTGGGAGCCGCTGGGACCGTGGCCCCTTAACAAAAATGTGCCAGAAGTCCTGGCAGTGATTGCGCCAGACCCCGAGTCCGGGACCGTGGCATGGATGAAGGCCTGAGTGATTGAGTTCCACCAACGTCAGCAAAGTCAGATATACCTCATGATGGAGCAGTGGACCAATGAGGTGGAGATGCTGATTGCAACTACCCCGATGTACGGGATGGGAACAGATGTGACGGAGCCGACTGGTGACCCACGTCCCTATGTCCTACCAGGACCGGCCACTGCGGATGAGGGGCCCGGCCTAGTCTCGACCCACGCATCGTCCTTACCGTTACTTATGGGGCGCCTCAGCGTGAACCCGCCTGACTTGCTGCCCCGTGCTACTGCAGAAGGGTCTGATGTGCTGGATACTGGGAGCCAGGAGGCTGCGGCAGCTGGCAGCAACCCGCCTGACGCAGAGACAAGTGATAGTGACTCCAGTGACTCCAGCTCCGGTGCTGAGCCCACCCTTGAAAGTGAGGAGGCAAGTGAGCGTCTCCGCTACGTGGGAGAACCGGTAGTTTATTACACCGCACGCAATGGTGGGAACGGATACCGGGCACCCCTGTCCCAGCAGGCATGTCACTGCATGTTTGATATGCTGGTGGCGGAGGATGGGGCCGCCTCGTCAGAGGAATCAGAGTGATGGCAGCGGAATGCCGTTGTCACCGTCCCCGTTGGGACCACCAAAGTTTTGAAAGTTTTGTAAAAATGATAAGTAAATGATACCGTGGAAAAGTCACCTGATTGAAGCCTTGATTTGTTGCTTGATTGAAACTGGTTGTTGCCGGCACCGTTGTCCCCGTGGGGACCGTTCAAAAAGTTGCATAAAGAACTCTTTATGAACAGGCCCGAGAACTTGCAGGGCAACCACAACCTAGTGGCATGTAAATAAAAATGTTTGTTGTGGCTTCTACCGTTACCGCCTCCGGAGAGGCAGATTGGAGGAAGGGCCCGCAGTGGAGTAGGCTGGGGCCCAGCCACCACCGGAACCGGTGGCAATCCTCTGGGGGTTTCAGGGGTTCCCCATGGACGTGGGTCCCCTGAAAAGGACAGAACCCGCTCGGGCAACTTGTGCTGGACTGGGGTCAAGGGGTGCTGCCTGTTTGCTTAGGGGCAGCATCAGGGCCAGGTTGCTTGGGTGGGAGAGAGCGGAAGCCGTAACCGTAATGTTTTAAGTAAGAGTACCTCCCGATGTGGGAAGAAGTTATTATAATTGTATGTGTGTTACCGTTATTTTTATCTTTTTAAGTTGGTGAAAATAAAACCGGTGATGGACAGGCAGCCCGCGGACGGTCTGCATTTAACTAAGGGGGAATGTGGCGCCCTGGACAAGCCAGGGGCCACAGAGCACAACGCCCACAACACCCCACACTCCCAGCAGGCACATCGAAGTCAGACACAAAACCCTTGTTGCCTTCCTCCAGGGGCTGATAATCACACCAGGGGGTGGGCCAGGTGGTTGGTCCTGCCCACCGAGGAGTTCACAGTCCTGGAGGCGGGAAAACCAGGAGATTAGTTGTGGAGGTTGAAGTGGAAGGAGGAAAGTGTGGTAGTGGAGCAACTGACTGAGAGCGTCCGGGTGTGTGGCCCGGGCGGAACAGCAAGGTTGGCAGACGGTGGTGAGCGTCTGCAGGAGTGGCCTATCCGAGTTACCGTAAGGACCGTGGACGGGCGGTGGCCCGGCGGTACCGGACCGGTACACAAAGAGAAGCCAGCACCATCTGGCAGGGGCTTTTCGGACCCCGGCAAGGCTAGGAGTCGCCGTGAATTTGCCGAATCCGTTAGTGAAGGGGACCTCCTGGGTTTCCAAACAGTCAAGTCCCGACAGAAGGCAACAATCCAACCAACAGAGGGAGACACCGCCACCGCCAAGGCAACCGTTTCTCAGGGCCAGCGCCTGCGGGCAGAGGGGCTCCTCCAGCCCATATCCAAGCTGGGGAGCGGGTTACCGGTGGGAACCCATCAGAACCATCAACCGTACTTAGGTGCAGGGAAAGGCAGTCACCATCAACCTGCCGGGAGAAACAACACCGCAGCCATCTGGGGGACCCGTCCATCCAGCCGAGTGTTTTACCGAGAACTGTGTCTTCATCATTGGGCTGAGTGAGTACCACCGTGCCGTGCGGCACAGCGCTGCCCCCGCGACCCTGCACCTCGCCAGGCCCCGTAACCCGCCTGCCTACCATCCCTACCCCATCACCGGGCCCCGGGACAACCAACCCCCTACCCACGGAGGGGAGAACTAACAACAAAGCTGCTCCCTGTCACCGCTCCCGGGATCTCCATCCAGAGCAGCGGTGGTGTCACCATTATCACCACAGCCGTGGGTGGCGTCACCGACAATAAATCCCCACAATCAATCCAAACCCCCTTTTCACTCACGGGCGAGGAGCACCACTCGAGTCCCCGAGATCCGGCCCACCGCTCGAGCCACCACCGAGCAGCAGCACCAGCGGCCGGACCCGAGCAGTGGGAGAGCGCAGCGTCCCCTCCTCCGCCCGCGACACACCGATGTCCAAAATTTTTGTCAGTTGGATCTGGAGTCGGACGAAGTAGGATCCAAGTAGAATCCAGATCCTCGTCACCAGTTGTTAACCCCAAGGGGTGGAGGTGATGATGATAAGACTCAGATACCTGAAGCGCATGTACACTGTATTGTGCTGTCAGAGCAGGAAGAGTAGGAGCGTGACTCTCAGGATGAAGAGTGGGACAACAGAGAGGATGATAATGAGGTTGTAGATCCCACTTGGTGTGAACCCAGAGGCAAGCAGCTGAGTAGCTCAGAAGAGGAGCTTGTGGAGGAGGAAGATGAGGAGTAGAAATGAACGAACCTTTCAAGGCTCGGTTCGGATTCGCTAAATAACCCGACGTTCACCGAACAGTTCGACGAACAATCTGAATCCCATTGAATTCAATGGGAGGCAAAACTTATGTGTTATAAATGGTGTCGGGGGCTGCAAATGGTGTAAGGGGGCTGCGAAAGAATGAAAATAAGGGTTTCCGGAGCTCACAGCCCCCGTGTCTCCAGCCAGGTTGCCAGAGCTCACAGCCATCAGATCTCAAGGCAGCTTTCAACCCGGTAACTTTAAGGGAGCCTTTAAGAAAGCCTTTAACGTTCCTCGAGTTCCCACCTGCTGGGACATCTGGAGGCTGTGAACTGTTACCAGAGTTCAAAGCCTCTAGGTGTCCTAACAGCTGGGAACTGCAAGAAACTTAAAGGCTTTCTTAAAGGCTCTCTTAAAGGCTTCCAGGCCTCACAGCTACCAGGAGATCTGGTGGCTGTGAGCTCTGGTAATCTTATGTTACCAGAGCTCACAGACATTGTGTCTCAAGGTAGGTTTCAACCAGTTAACTTAAGGGGGCCTTTAAGGAAGCCTTTAAGAGAACCTTTGACATTCCTTGAGTTCCCAGCTGTTGGGACATCTGGAGGCTGTGAACTGTTACCACAGTTCAAAGCCTTCAGATGTCTCAACAGCTGGGAACTGCAAGAAACTTAAAGGCTCTCTTAAAGGTTTGTAGGTATTACAGCTGCCGGAAGACCCGGTGGCTGTGATGTCCTGTAACCTTAGGTTAGCAGAGCTCACAGCCATTGTGTCTCAATACAGCTTTCAACATGATAGCTATAAGGATCATTTAAGAGAGACTTTATTGTTCCTTGAGTTTCCAACTGTTGGGACATCTGGAGGCTGTAAACCAAAGAGTTTAAAACCTCCAGGTGTTCCAATAGTTGGGTACTGTAAGAAACGTAAAGGTTCTCTGAAAGGTTCTCAAAGCTTTCTGAGCCTCACAGCTGCCAGGAGACCCGAAGGCTATGAGTTCCAGTCACCTTAGGTTACAAGAGCTCACAGACATTGTTTCTCAAGGCAGCTTTCAACCCATTAACTTTAAGGGAGCCTTTAAGAGAGCCTTTAATGTTCCTTGAGTTCCCAGCTGCTGGGATATCTGGAGTCTGTGAACTGTTACCATAGTTGATACAGATTTTATGTTGGTTTTATTGCATGATTTTATTGTATTGCAGATTTCGGCATGGCCGAAGATGACCATGGTTAAAGAGGGGAGGAATGTAGGAAGGTGGACTGTGACCTGAAACCCCCTGAAGGCCTCCATGTTTATATTAAGTGTAATCTGTATATTTATATGTGTGGTAATGATAAGGTTTGCTATCAGCAAAATGCAACAATATTTAAAACATGTGTTCAGTAAACCATTCAAAGTTTGGAACCCTTGTGGACTCATCTGTAGTAACGCTAATATAACATCGCACAGTGTGAACAAGATCCAGAAAGGCTGGCTATCGGCCGAAATGTCGCGCTGAAAGCAGGTACCACCTCCACAGCCACTCCACTACACACTGTTTGTCTCCTGTCTGTTGCATGCTGGGGCTGGCACAGGACTCAATCCTCTTCTTATGTATACTTGTCTTGGATATATTACACTCCAGCAGTCACTGTCACTTGGAAAGTGCAGGCTGAGTGGGTGGCACGGCCGTGGCCTAAACTTCTCCCGCACTTTGAAAGTGACTGCCGCAGCCTGGGGAATGGTCGAATCGTGCACTCCAGGCGCACTTTGCGCCCTGTGCCCACGATTGTTAATAGCAGCGTCCTGACCAACACACTCTGGTTGTCTGGCAAATCATGCTTGCGGATTGGGCACAGATGAAGGACCTCTGCACCCTTGACATAGTTTCAAAATAGCTACTAGGATGGTTAGCGCTGACGATGCCGTCATCAGCATAACTAGTCCAGCTATCTACATGTTGGAGCAGACTTTGAGTAGTCATCACATCACAAGAAGGTGGGGGTCCAGAGGAAGAGGAGGACTAAGAAGGATGCGGAAGGGAGACCAATATCTGTAAGGTACGGACTGTCGTCGCACTAGCGGGTGGCATGGGAATGGGAAGTACAGCAATAGAGGGGGCTCATGGTACCATATAAACTTTTAGTGAAGGTCCAGGAGCCAAGAAACAAATGGAGGAGGATGAAAAGGAAAAGGTGATGGGCGCACAACAGTCAAGAGATGAAAAAGGTATTAATCCCCTCTAAGTTGTCCATGGTTGGTGGGAAGGGAAAGAGGAAACAAGCTTAAGTGTTACCCTGCCACCAACACAGCATGGACTTGAACCTCACGGAAGTGCCCAGAATATGAATGCCTTCTTACCTCACTATCTGCAACATAATTCCCGAATTGTTAGGATTAGAAATAATGCTGACTGCTGGGTTGCCACCCATGGTACAAGAGTCGATTTTGCCAGATGCTTCACCCCCTGGAAAGGGAAGTGCACATGCTGGAGTATCGAAACCAACTTGGTTTTCTCCAAGACAGTAATGAGGCACACAGTGGGCATCGCTGTTCTAGACTTCCAACCCTGGGAACGTCGAGTTGTCATTGCAAAAGCTGAAGGGAAAAAGCGGAATAGGGTCTTTCCCAATTCACATATAAGAGTAATAAGGGAATGTGCTTACCTTATTGGGTTATGTGTCACACAACCAGAGCTAAAGCATGTAGTCAGCTGCTGCAGAGTTTATGTGCTTAAAAAGCCGAAGTAGATTAGGAACAAAGTTGATGTGGAACTACTGAATTACTGTGCTGTTGAAGATAAGTCATAAATCCAGAAATACTGAATTAAGGTGGTTTTATTCAATGCGTTTTGAAGTATCACCCCACTTCTTCATCAGGAATCCATTAATATTAAAAGCAACAACAGTAGTGCGATCTATAACTAGCAGCAAATTTTCCAAAACAGAGCGCCAAAGCAAACACATGACAGTGAGTCAGTGTTTAGAGAGTTAAAGGAGACCCTTAGGATGCTCATTGCCTGATGTAAAAATAAACTTTTCTTATTAATTTGTTAGGTAAAAAGAAAGCGAGTTGAGATGCACAATAGAAAAAAGCTGAAAAAATAACAAGAAAGCAGAAAAAGAAGAAAAATGAAGAAAACAGAAGGAAGGAAAACATTTTTCTTTAATAAAAATAGTCTAGAATCACTGAAGTGGACTAGAACCCACTAAAGATTTTGATTTATGTCTGTAAAGCTGGGTTTACACACTGCAACATCTCAAACGACATCGCTGTAACGTCACCGGTTTGGTGGCGCAATAGTGATGTTGTTTGCGATGTTGCAGTGTGTGAAACCTATCAGCGACCCGGCCCCTGCTGTGAAGTTGTAATCGTTACAAATCGTTCAGGACCATTCCTAGGTCCTTTGTTTCCCGCTGTGCAGCATGAAGTTTCAGTGTGTGAAGACTTTGCAGAGACTTTGTTAGCAACTTCCCTTTCAAAACGCTGCTTATCAACGTCCCCAACAACCAGCTAGGTCGCTCTGCAGGTCCGGATCACTGTTGAGTTGTTGGCCAGGTTTGCCTGTTTGAACGCTCACCAGAGACTTAGCAGAGACTTAGGGAGGTCGCTATTGCGTCACCAAACCGGTGACGTTACAGCGATGTCCTTTGCGATGTTGCAGTGTGTAAACCCAGCTTAAAAGGCAAGGACTTACAGCATGTGCTATATGGAAAAATTAAAAAAATCTATGTCTAAAAGGTGAATTGGCAATATTGGATTCATATTTTTATAAATTAGAGTTATTAAAAAGGTGTCAAGAAAACATTTTTTTTTTTTATTCATGTGTTTGTAGTTAAATATATACGGTGAAATAATAAAAATTTAAAAATGAGAAAAACAGTATTTGTGTCCCTGAATTCATAGCAATGGAAAAAGTTTAAAAATTAATATATGAAAAAATATATATATAAAAATGCGCATATTTAACAATAGAAAAAGGAAAGAATACACTTGCTATGAACAACGTTGTTTCATTACTGTTATCTCCCACACATTCTAAGTTTACACATGCACAAACGTTTTACATTCCTAATGAATTCCTAATAAAATATAAAAATTGTTTAAAAGAACAGAGTCCTCAGTGGTTGATACCTTTTAATGGCTAACTGAAAAGATGGTAATAATTGCAAGCTTTCGAGACTACTCCGGTCTCTTCTTGAAGAGACCTGAGTAGTCTCGAAAGCTTGCAATTATTACCATCTTTTCAGTTAGCCATTAAAAGGTATCAACCACTGAGGACTCTGTTCTTTTAAACAATTTTTTTATCTCTACTGGCTAACACGGTACAAAGATATATTTTACTTGTAATAAAATATATAGCCTTATATTCCTTTCTTGCTCCCAGCTGTTCTCATTTAGCACACCTTTCTATGTATCCAATAAATAACACCACTTTTTGTGTTCAAGTACACAGCTCACTTTTTTTAAAAACATTTTCTTGACACCTTTTTCATAACTCTAATTTATAAAAATATGAATCCAATACTGCCAATTGACCTTTTAAAGATAAATTCTTTTACGGTTTCCATATAGCACATACTGTATATCCTTGTCTTTCCTTAACACGTATCACAATTATTAGTGGGTTCTAGTACACTTCAGTGAGTCAAGACTATTTTTTTTAAATATTGGACTGGAGAGGATGGTACACGACTACCTAGAGCTCAATATTGATGCCATCAGTGCAGTCCGGTGTCCATGTCCTTATTTGATAGGAGGAAGTCCTCAATTCTCATATGTCACATTTCAGCTCAAGAGTTTGAAATAGAACAGGATCAAAGCTATTATTTTCCAGGGAACATATAAAAGGAAGAAAGGGACATAGTGAATACATAAAAAGAAACTCACATGGAATTTAAAAAAAACACCCATCTCCCATTGATCAGAGAGGGGAACAAACCCACAAAAGGTGGAGCAATGTCATAAAAAGGAGGCAAAACTTAAAGCCTCATTGAGACCTGACGGGGTGACTGTGCCCAATGTCACCATCCATCTTGTCTCGCTGTGGCCATTGCCTTTCATCTAGCAATGTCTTGCGCAGTTCGGTTTTCTCGTCAGCAGACGGGACGCGCGAATTTCGTATAAGGGATTATATCTCATTGTAATACTATTGTATGTTTTGAGGATTTCGATAGCGTTAGGGCAATGACAGCCAGAGACGAGTTTGTGGTACAAGATGTTTATGATATGTAACCACGGTAGATACACAACGGAAATACACAGTATAACAAACACATGAAAATACCTTTCCGAAACGGAGCGAAGGGGATTCCCGGGGCCACGCACCGGACTCCCCCAGGGAGACCACCAGAGCGAACCCCTATACAGGGACTGTCCGGCAATCAACCCCGGAAGGCCTAAATGCGCCGCAGCCGGGACACAAGGGGCAAGCGGTAAAGTCCAGAAGTGTCCGTACGGGATGAAAGTCCAGAATGGTTATGAACCGGAAGAAACCGGGCAGACGTGCTGACCAACGACGGCAGACGGAGTCCGGGCACAGTTTGAAGAAACCGGGTATGGTCCAGAGTCGGTCGGTAGATTTTCAGGAGGATCCAAAGGTAATCAAGTAGCAGCAGCAGTAAAGCAGGAGCACACAGCAAGCAGTATACTCAGGCACTGGACTAGGCTTAGAGGCGGCCTTTTAAGCAGCTGGACAGGAAGTAGGGCAACAGAACATAAAACTCCATGTTAACCGAGGGCAAGCTCTTTCAAAAGAGGACTGGAAAACCCGGAAACCTGACACTCATGTGGCACCTCAAACGTCATTTATTATGCGGTTTGTGGGTGCCCATTGATTTATATTGGCCTGACGTCACGTGAATTACACGTTCGCGTCCGAGAACATGTAAGGGACATTGTTGCGGCTAAGACTGTGGTTGATATTGCTTCCTTGAAAACCATTCCACGCCATTTCAAGGCCTACCATGGGTGTGATCCGAAATCCCTACTGATACGTGGGATTGAGGTAGTCCATTGTGGCATTAGAGGTGGCAATGTCAAGAGAATGTTAGCCCAGCACAATCTTTTTTGCCTGCCTCCAGACTTGTCGCGCCAGTCTGAGGAGTAGTGTTAGCTTTAGTGAGCCCAATTTGCCCGCCTCCAAAAAACCAAGTAGGCATCCCGTCTCCGCCGCACAGGCCAAGTGGCTCTCCGAATTAGGCATACAGGAGTCGGGCATCCAGGAAGATAACGCTTTTAATTGGCCAGCTAAGTAATAAAGGAAAAAAATCAGACAGGACTGCCCCTTCCAGGAGCTTCGACCTGTGCAGCGTGGCCAATTTGAGTTTAGGCCTTGCATTACCCCAAATAAAACCAGAGATCAATGAGTTCAGGGCTGAAAGGAAGTACTTGGGAACTGGAACAGCACTATGTTGAAGGGAGTAACTAAATTTAGGGAGCAGGATCATCTTTATTAAGTTGATACGGCCTGAAACTGATAATGGTAGCTTGCTCCATTGCAGGAACTTGGACCTAGCCAGTTGTAATATAGGGTAGATATTAGAGCGCAGATCCTGCTGACTATCTTTGTGGATTATGATTCCCAGATATTTAAAGCTGAGGACCAATGGTAATGGGGATAAAGACCCTAGACTGGGTGTGGGGTGGTGGGAAAGAGACATCAGGTGTGATTTGTCCCAATTTATGCCCAATCCAGAGTACCTACCAAATATTTCTATAGTGTTAACCACTTGAGGCAGGGACTGTTCCACATCATCCATAAATGTGATCATGTCATCTGCATAAAGACCTATGGTGTCCACCCGGTCTGCAATTTCAATACCCCTTATCAATTTATTAGAATGAATTTTAATTGCAAGAGCTTCAATGGCCAGGGCAAAAAGGGCCGGCGACAGAGGGCATCCCTGTCGAGTTCCTCTTCCCAAGGAGAAGGAGTCCGAGGAGATACCATTTACCACCATTTTGGCCTTAGGGGCACGGTATAACATTTGAATCCAGTTACAGAATCTGGGATCGAATCCAAAGTTTTGGAGGCAGGCCATCAGGAAGTTCCCCTCCAGAGAGTCAAACGCCTTGGCTGCGTCCAGCGAGGTACATTACCTGCGGTGACGATCTCCTGCACTGCTGATAGCAGAGCTGTCACTGACTTCAATGACCGCCACCTTAACAGCCAAGTATCGCGGGAGCCTGTGATGTCACCGCTAGTCACAGTCTCGGGTCGGCAGCGAGAGGAGGAGATATGACAAGCGGCGGCCATGGAGGACAGGGACAGCTCTGAGGTTGGGAGGGCGGGACTTCATCACCGCAGGTAAGCCGAGCAGGGTAATGTGTGCGGAGTGCGAGGTAGGTGGAACCTAGCGGGGTAATGTGTGCGGAGTGCGAGGTGGGTGGAGCCAAGCGGGGTAATGTGTGTGGAGTGTGAGGTGGGGGTGGAGCCAAGCAGGGTAATGTGTGCGGAGTGCAAGGTGGGTGGGAGTGCTCCTGACAGCAGCACTTGTCATGTCCTGCAGTGACCTGGGCTGACCTATTGATGTTAGCTCAGGTCACTGCATTGCTCTCCCAGCCAATGGGAAACATTCTGTTCTTCATTGACTGGGGCAGTGACTATGGTATGGATCGTCATGGGAACCCCTTGGATTACAGCAGACCTGGATTTGTTTTTCTTTCTAATAAATTGGTGAAAGAGGGAATGTGTTGAGGAGTGTTTTTTTATTACTGACTGGGTTGGTGATGTCGGGTATCTGATAGACGCCTGACCTCACGAACCCCAGGGCTTGATGCCAAGTGACATTACACATCTGGTATTAACCCCATATATTACCCCGTTTGCCACCGCACCAGGGCACGGGATGAGCTGGGGCGAAGCACCAGGATTGGCGCATCTAATGGATGCACCACTTCTGGGACGGCTGCGGCCTGCTATTTTTAGACTGTGGAGAGTCCAATAACCATGGACTTCCCTAGTCTGAGAATATCAGACCCCAGCTGTCCGCTTTACCTTGGCTGGTGATCCAATTTTGGGGGGACCCCCACGTGTTTTTTTTTTTTTTAATTATTTATTTAATTTAAAATAACAGCGTGGGGTGCCCTCAGTTTTGGATTACCAGCCAAGGCAAAGCTGCCAGCTGTGGTCTGCAGGCCGCAGCTGTCTGCTTTACCCTAGCTGGCTAACAAAAATAGAGGGAACCCTGCGTCATTTTTTTTTTAAATTTATTTTTTAGCCTAAATACAAGGCTAAGCACCTCTTTGTGCCACATGAAAGGCACCAAAGGGTGCAAAATTACAAAATGCAGGAGAGTGGGACATGATGTGTCTTTCTGCCATTATAATGACAGAAAAGACTGATATGAAGTGTACAAGCACATGAACATCACCAGAGCGCTCTACGCTGTGAAAAGCAGTAGAAAATGGCACTGGAGTGAACATGTGACCGCCTCATGTAGGTTGAAGCTATGGATCCTCGGTAAATTTATGTATTTTCCCTCCTTCAGTTTTTTTGCAGTACGAAAAAAAACGGAAGGCACACGGATGACAAACGGATGACATACGGACCATATACGGAATGGAAACGGATGCCACACGGATGCACCCGTGAAAAAAACGGACCGGTTTTTGTGGACCGCAAAAACGGATCGGTCGTGTGAATGTAGCCTTATTCTGATCTGCTGTTTATAAACAGCAGGCAGAAATAAG
Organism: Anomaloglossus baeobatrachus; assembly: GCF_048569485.1. Classification (NCBI taxonomy): domain Eukaryota; kingdom Metazoa; phylum Chordata; class Amphibia; order Anura; family Aromobatidae; genus Anomaloglossus; species Anomaloglossus baeobatrachus. The sequence goes on from NC_134356.1 coordinate 122,682,592, forward strand.
TGAATAGCGCCCCCCAGCGTCAGAAAATCTCCGGGGTTTCAGGGGGTAGCTGAGACCCTGGAGACCATGATTCAGGACGTTTTTTCCGGTCCCCGCTCAAGTGATCACCGGTATACACCGTATACCGGTGATCACGTTACAGTAAATGACAGCGCCGGTAAAAAATTATTTATCTCCCATCTGGCATGAACAAACATGTCAGATGGGAGATAAATCTCCTTCCCGATCCCCTCCGGTCCCCCGCTGTCGCCAAAGTGCCCCCTTCCCCGACCCCCTCACGGAAATCCAAGATGGCCGCTCGCACAGCAGTGCGCCGGCCGCATTCACCCTACTCCTCTGATTTCTGTCGCATGTGCCATGACACATGTGACAGAAAACTCCTCCCCAGGCCCTGCCAGGTCACCCCCTATAACACCACCGGTGTTCCCCGGTGTCCCACGGTATCTGTGCAGCGTTGATCCCCCGCGGCCCCCTCCTTCACAATAGACGCTGCTGCATGCACAGAGCAGCTGTCAGCTCAGCTTCCTGTGTTTAGACACAGTGAGTGGTGGTAACCATGCATCTGTAAGCTACTGCAATGCCCTGCTCATGAGGTAAGGAACATAGTTGATCAGGAGAGCTATACTACATTTCCAAATGGAGGTATTTGATTTTATAGTTGCCCTGCTGAACGACTACCAAACATGAGAGTCCGTTATACGCCACAAGAAAACATGTCTAAATAGCGAGCTCTGTTGTTTAGTATTCATTCAGCTGGATAACTTGACTTAAAGGGGTATTCCATCTCCAAGATCCTATCCCCAATGTATAGTAGATGGAATAGCAATACTATCAGCAAATACCAATATTTGGAAATGTAGAATAGTTCTCCTGATTAGGCATGCCCTTACCTCATGAGCAGGGCATTGCAGCTTTGGTAGCAACAGTTACGACATGGACTCTGCTGCTGTGGACCCGGGGAGAGTGGGTGCAGATTCATTGCACCCACAGTCCTAGAAAATGGGGGATACGTTCCCTGAGCGTGTCCCCCCCATATTCAGACGGTCCAAAGTCGTCATGGGACCCCCTTATTTTTTTTTCCTTACAATAAATTGGTGAAAGAGGGAATGTTTTGGGGAGTGTTTTTTGAAATACATTTTTTTTTGTCTATTTTTTTGTTACTACTGACAGTTTGTGATGTCGGGTATCTGATAGATGCTGTCAGGGCCAGGTGGACGGGCAGACCCAGGAGGTGGATCCACTGGGCCGAACTCCTAGATGGTGGTAAGGGGTCCGGTAGCTGGAGCACTAAGACAGCAGAACAGTCCGTGCACACGAGGATAACGGAGAAGTCCCTGGGACCACGGAGTCACTGGTGGTAGTCCGGGTGACGGAGCTCAGGTTCGGAAGCCGAGATGATGTCAAGCGGGGTCCGGAACCTTTGGAGCGAGATGACGGGTCACCGCAGGGATCCGAGATGGTACGGACTGTCAGGATGGCAGATGGACAGCGTTCGGGGTTCGGGATTCGGTCAGGACCGGATGGCGAGGCAGGCACGGCTCTACAAGAGAGATAGGTGAGTATATCATAGAGACACCAGGAGACCTGACTCCTAGCTTAAGAAACACGAAGATCAGGCCCCGCCCCCTTGGACAATAAACCCCTTTATACCCTGTACCTGTTTTGCATCATTTCCTGTTAATGGACGCTGGCCCTTTAAGAAAGGGTCAGTGACCGCGCGCGCGCCCTAATGCGCATGCGCGCGGCCCGGGTGCCAGAAGCCAGGGAAGGAAGCTGAGAGGAGGACGCAGGGGAGCCGGCCAGGACCTGGGAAGCCGTCGGGCGCCGGGAGCGGAGACCAGGGGGCCTGGGAAGGACGGGCACCGGAGGCTGGAGAGCGGGGAGCGTGGCAGGTGAGCCGGGGAGCGGAGCTGAGGACCCGGGGAGCGGAGCAGAGGACCCGGGGAGGGGAGCCGAGGACCCGGGGAGCGTGACAGTACCCCCCCCCACGCCCCCCTCCCCGCAACCGGGACATGAAGGCACGGATCAGAGGAGTGCCCACGTTCTCCCTGGGCTCCCAGGACCTATCCTCAGGACCATACCCCTCCCAGTCCACCAGGAAGAACTGTCGACCCCGTACGGTCTTCATGGCCACGATATCCCTTACCGCATAGATGTCGTCATCGGCAATAGGTGGAGGAGCCGGACTGGCAGCAGCGGAGAAGGGACCAAGGACAACCGGCTTGAGCAGGGAGACGTGGAATGAGTTGGGTATCCTCATCGTGGCCGGGAGCTGTAGCTTGTAGGAGACCTCATTGATCTTGTTGAGGACTTTAAACGGCCCGATGTAGCGAGGACCCAGCTTGTATGATGGTATCTTCAATCGGACGTACTTGGAAGCAAGCCAGACGAGATCTCCAGGAGAGAAACACGGAGGGTCCAGACGTCTCTTGTCTGCGTGTCGTTTCATCCGTAGGGAAGCACGCCCAAGGGACGCCTTGACAGAGTCCCAAATGGTTGCAAAGTCACGGGCTACAGTATCAGCAGCAGGGACATCCGAAGAAGGGGATACAGGCAATGGGACGGAGGGCTGGAGTCCGTAAACGACATGGAAGGGAGAGCTGGAGGACGACTCACTGATGTGGTGGTTATGGGAGAATTCAGCCCAAGGAAGAAGCGTGGACCAGTCGTCGTGATGGGCGTTGACATAGTGACGTAAAAAAGAGGTCAAGATTTGATTGACCCTCTCCACTTGGCCATTAGACTGAGGATGGTATGCAGATGAAAAGTCCAGAGTCACTCCCAGATGTTTGCAGAGAGCCCTCCAGAAGCGGGAGGTGAACTGAGTTCCTCTGTCGGATACGATGTGTAATGGAAAGCCATGCAAGCGGAAGATGTGATGTATATAGGCATCCGCGAGTTCTTGAGCAGAGGGCAGTCCAGCCATAGGGACGAAATGAGCCATTTTAGAGAACCGATCCACCACGACCCATATGACTGTGTGCCCTGAGGACAATGGCAAGTCCGTAATAAAGTCCATCGCTATGTGTTGCCATGGAACTGAGGGTATCGGCAGAGGCAGAAGACGGCCATATGGCAGGTGTTTGGGCGTCTTGTTCCTGGCACAAGAGGAGCAGGCAGAGACAAAAGCAGCGACGTCCGTGCGAAGGGATGGCCACCAGTAGTGACGTACAATCGCACTCCAAGTTCTCTTCTGACCAGCATGACCGGCTGTTTTCGAGGCATGACCCCAGTGCAACACTTTTTGCCTGTCTGTCTCAGAGACATAGGTCTTCCCTAACGGTATCTGGGCCAGGGTGACAGGGGCCACCGGAATGATTTTGCTAGGACAGATGATGGGTTGGGTAGTCTCTTCCTCCTGCTCCATGGGCATGAAAGACCTGGACAAGGCATCAGCGCGTACATTCTTGTCCGCGGGTCGGAAATGGAGCTGGAAATCAAACCTGGCAAAGAATAAGGACCACCTGGCTTGCCGTGGGTTCAGTCGCTGAGCGGACCGTAGGTATTCCAGGTTCTTGTGGTCCGTGTAAATAATCACGGGGTATACTGCTCCTTCCAGAAGGTAGCGCCATTCCTCCAGAGCCAGTTTGACTGCCAAGAGCTCTCGGTCACCGATGGTGTAGTTGCGTTCAGGCGCTGAGAAGCTCTTGGAGAAGAATCCGCAAGTCACCATCTTCCCGGAGGAGGACTTCTGCATGAGCACTGCTCCGGCTCCTGAGGAGGAGGCATCCACCTCCAAGGTGAACTGGCGGTTTAACTCCGGACGGTGGAGTACAGGAGAGGAGGCAAATGCCCGCTTCAGAGAGCCAAACGCGGCGTCGGCCGCAGGGGACCAGTCCTTGGGATTAGCCTCTTTCCTGGTCAAAGCGGAGAGAGAAGCAGTCAGAACAGAGAAGTGAGGGATGAACTGGCGGTAGTAGTTGGCGAATCCCAGGAAGCGTTGGATTGCCTTCAGTCCAGAAGGAGGAGGCCAGTTGAGAATGGAGGAGACCTTCTTTGGATCCATCTGCAGTCCAGTATCAGAGATGATGTACCCCAGGAAGGGGAGAGAAGACTGCTCAAAGATACACTTCTCGTACTTGGCGTACAGGCGATTCTCTCTCAGTCTTTGTAGAACCAGTTGTACGTTCTCTCTGTGGGTCTGGAGGTCCGGTGAGAAGACAAGGATGTCATCCAGATACACTACTACACAGACGTAAAGAAGGTCCCGGAAAACGTCGTTCACCAGTTCTTGAAAGACGGCTGGGGCGTTACACAGGCCGAAGGGCATCACGCAGTATTCATAGTGCCCATCGCGCATATTGAACGCGGTCTTCCATTCGTCCCCAGAGCGGATGCGTACCAGATTGTAAGCACCCCGAAGATCCAGCTTGGTGAACACACGAGCTCCTCTAAGCCGGTCAAACAATTCGGGGATGAGCGGCAGAGGGTACTTGTTTTTTACGGTGATTTGATTCAAACCCCGGTAGTCTATGCATGGGCGTAAGTCGCCCTCTTTCTTCTTGACGAAGAAGAAACCTGCTCCAGCAGGAGAGGAGGATCTCCGAATGAATCCCCTTGCCAGGCTCTCTGTGATGTAAGTAGACATGGCCCTTGTTTCGGCTGGAGACAATGGATATATCCGTCCTCGAGGTGGTGTTGTTCCAGGGAGCAGGTCGATGGCACAATCGTAAGGACGATGTGGCGGAAGTACCTCGGATTCCTTTTTATCAAAGACGTCTGCAAAGGACCAATAGGCCGAGGGCAGCCCCGGTAGATTCTCTGGAACCGGAGGTCGTCGGATGGGTTGTATAGTCTTCAGGCACTTCTCATGGCACGAAGAGCCCCATCGGGTGATTTCGCCAGTGCCCCAGCTGACTGACGGTTCGTGTGTCCGTAACCAGGGAAGTCCCAGCAGGATTTGATGGGACATGTGTGGGAGGACATAGAGAACGATGTTCTCGGTGTGCAGGGCACCGATACGCAGTTCCACCGGCTTGGTGATCCAGGAGATGGTGTCAGAGAGGGGTCTCCCATCCACAGAGGCAATCACGAGGGGCTTGTCGAGTGGAGTAACAGGCACCTGGTACTTGTCCACCGTGGCCTGCTGGATGAAATTGCCTGCTGCCCCGGAATCGAGGTATGCCTCAGCCGTGAACCGCGTCTCTCCCGTTGTCACTTGCACAGTCCACGTAACCGGGTCTGAGAGAGTCCCAGCACCTAGGGTGGCCTCTCCTACCAACCCTAGGCTTTGGAGTTTCCCGGCCTCTCTGGACAGGAGCGTAGCAGGTGTGTGTCCTCTCCGCAGTAAAAGCAGAGGCCCTTGGCGAGCCGCTCAGCTCGACGTTGTTCAGACTGCCACACTCTGTCGATCTGCATGGGCTCGTGAATGGGAACCCCAGCTGTCGATGACTGAAGTACGGCGGGCTTCTGCGGAGGAGAGGAATGCCGTACCGGACGTCTCTCACGGGACACTTCCTTGGATCGCTCCTGAAAACGAATGTCCACTCGAGTCGCTAGGGCGATCAGGGCATCCAGGGTGGTCGGTACGTCACGACCCGCCAGCTCATCTTTAATTCGCCCCGAGAGTCCTTCCCAGAAGGCGGCAGTTAGGGCCTCGTTGTTCCACCCGAGTTCCGAAGCCAAGGTGCGAAACCGGATGGCGTATTGGCCCACCGTCAGAGTCCCCTGACGTAACCGGAGAAGAGACGAAGCGGACGCGGAGGCGCGTCCGGGCTCATCAAAGGTGCCACGGAATGCCTGCAGGAACTCCTGGATGTTCGTGGTCACAGGATCCCCCTTCTCCCACAAGGGGTTCATCCACGCCAGTGCCTCACCCTCTAGATGGGACATGATGAAGGCAACCTTGGCTTGGTCGGAGGCAAACAAATGCGGCAGCTGCGTGAAATGAAGGGAGCATTGGTTTAAGAATCCCCTGCAGGTCTTGGGGTCTCCGGCGTACCGGGGTGGTGAGGCCAAACGAAGTCTGGAAGTATCTGAAGATGTCGCCACGGGAGCTGGAGCCGTGGACTGACTAGTGGAAGCCCGGGATGTTGAAGACGTAACTGCCGCTTGTAGCGTGTTCAGGCGGGCGTCCACAGAAGACATGAATTGCAGCATGCGGGTCTGAGTCTCACGCTGGCGTTGGAGTTCCTCCTGTACGGCTGCTAGTGCTGCAGCGGGATCCATGGCCTGATCTTACTGTCAGGGCCAGGTGGACGGGCAGACCCAGGAGGTGGATCCACTGGGCCGAACTCCTAGATGGTGGTAAGGGGTCCGGTAGCTGGAGCACTAAGACAGCAGAACAGTCCGTGCACACGAGGATAACGGAGAAGTCCCTGGGACCACGGAGTCACTGGTGGTAGTCCGGGTGACGGAGCTCAGGTTCGGAAGCCGAGATGATGTCAAGCGGGGTCCGGAACCTTTGGAGCGAGATGACGGGTCACCGCAGGGATCCGAGATGGTACGGACTGTCAGGATGGCAGATGGACAGCGTTCGGGGTTCGGGATTCGGTCAGGACCGGATGGCGAGGCAGGCACGGCTCTACAAGAGAGATAGGTGAGTATATCATAGAGACACCAGGAGACCTGACTCCTAGCTTAAGAAACACGAAGATCAGGCCCCGCCCCCTTGGACAATAAACCCCTTTATACCCTGTACCTGTTTTGCATCATTTCCTGTTAATGGACGCTGGCCCTTTAAGAAAGGGTCAGTGACCGCGCGCGTGCCCTAATGCGCATGCGCGCGGCCCGGGTGCCAGAAGCCAGGGAAGGAAGCTGAGAGGAGGACGCAGGGGAGCCGGCAAGGACCTGGGAAGCCGTCGGGCGCCGGGAGCGGAGACCAGGGGGCCTGGGAAGGACGGGCACCGGAGGCTGGAGAGCGGGGAGCGTGGCAGGTGAGCCGGGGAGCGGAGCTGAGGACCCGGGGAGCGGAGCAGAGGACCCGGGGAGGGGAGCCGAGGACCCGGGGAGCGTGACAGATGCCATAACATCACAAACTGCTGGGCTTGATGTCAGGTGACCTTACAGCTAGTATCAACCCCATTTATTTCCCCGTTTGCCACTACACCAGGGCACGGGATGAGCTGGGGTGACGCGCCAGGATTGGCGCATCTACTGGATGCGCCACTTCTGGGGCGCCTGCGGCCTGCTATTTTTAGGCTGTGAAGTGCCAATAACTATGGACCTTCCCACCCTGAGAATACCAGACCACAGCTGTCCGCTTTACCTTGGCTGGTGATCCAATTTGGGGGGGACCCTACTTTTTTTGTAATTATTATTATTTATAAAATAATTATAAAAAAGAGCCTGGGGTGACCTCCACATTGGATCCCCAACCACGGTAAAGCTGCCAGCTGTGGTTTTCAGGCTACAGCAGTCTGCTTTACCCTAGCTGGCTATCAAAAATGGGGGGACCTCACGTCATTTTTTGTTAACTATTTTTTTAAATAAAAAAAATTAATGGGCTTCCCTGTATTTTGATTGCCAGCCAAGGTAACACCAGGCAGATGGGGGTGGCAACCCGTAGCTGTCTGCTTTAACTGCGCTGAGAATCAAAAATACCGCGGGGCGCTACGTCATTTTTTTTAATGATTTATTTTTACAGCACTGTCTTGTCAGGCAATCAAAATACAGGGAAGCCCATTTTTTTTTAGTTATTTAAATAAATAATAATAAAAACCAGCTCCCGCTGCATTTTTTGTATTGCTAGATAAGGGTAATCCAAGAAGCTACTGGCTGCTAACCCTGCTTTGTGTTACCTTCACTGTCAATGGAAAATCCAGGGAAGCATTTTTTATTTTTTTTTCCCAAAAAACTAAAAAAAAAAAAATGATGTGAGCTTTGCCATATTTTTGTATGCTAGCCAGGTACAGCAGGCAGGTACGGGCTGCCCCCAACCCCCAGCTGCCTATTTGTACCCGGCTGGGAACCAAAAATATAGGGAAGCCCTTTTTTAATTATTTCATGAATTTCATGAAATAATTAAAAAAAAAAAAATGACGTAGGCTTCGCCCCATTTTTGTGTCCAGCCGGGTACAACTAGGCAGCTGGGGATTGGAATCTGCAGCACAGGTTAGCCCGAAGTTTCTGGGCGCCTCTGCTGCGAATTGCAGTCTGCAGCCGCCCCAGAAAATGGCGCTCTCATAGACGCGCCATCATCTGGCGCTGTATCCAACTCTTCCAGCTGCCCTGTTGATGGTGGCTCGCTGGGTAATTATGGGTTAATACCAGCTTTGTTTTGCTAGCTAGTAGAGATGAGCGAACCGGTCGCGGTCCGGCTCGAGCTTGGTTTGCCGAACGGAGGATACGTTCGAGTTCGGTTCGGCGAACCGATCGGCGAACCATTCGAACCCCATAGGAAACAATAGGAGGCAATCACAAACACATAAAAACACCTAGAAAACACCCTCAAAGGTGTCCAAAAGGTGACAAACAACTCACAACACAACACAAACACATGGGAAAGTGACAAGGACATATAGTCATGCAAAAACAAAAGAGCTGGACAAAGAAAAAGAGGAGGAGACACAGCTATATGAGTATATGCAAGGGAACATCGATGCCGTTACTGTGCAACTTGAGCCTTGCTCATTTTAGGCTTCCAATCTGGATAAATTGCCTGAGCTTGCCACGTACGCCTTGGGGATCTTGCCGTGTCCCACAGCCAGCATTCTCTCAGAACCTGTCTTCAGTGCTGCTGGGGGTGTGCTGACAGATAAGCACACGCGTCTGTCCATTGACAATGTGGACATACTAACGTTCACTAAGATGAGGAAGTCATGGATCACAGAGGACTTTTCTACCCCTGTGTCAGCCAGTGGAGGCGAAAGGCTGCTGTATTTTTCAGAGTGCTTCATGCAAAGCATCTTTTTCATCTTGAAAATGGGGGTCAACTGATGCCAGTCAAGTGGGGTGTGTGTGGCCTAATTAGTGGAAACGAGGGAGACTGTGGTTGGAGTTCCCTCGCTTTTGAAAAAAGAACCAAGATGAATAAGTCATGGCTCTCAGAGCACTTTTCTTCCCCTGGGTCATCCAGGGGAGGCGAAAGGCACGTGTATTTTTGAGAGTGCTTCATGCAAAGCATCTTTTTCATCTTGACAATGGGGGTCAACTGATGCCAGTCAAGTGGGGTGTGTGTGGCCCAATTAGAAGAAACGAGGGAGACTGTGGTTGGAGTCCCCTCGCTGTGTTTCTAAAAGAACCAAGATGAACAAGTCATGGCTCTCAGAGGACTTTTCTTCCCCTAGGTCATCCAGGGGAGGTGAAAGGCACGTGTATTTTTGAGAGTGCTTCATGCAAAGAATCTTTTTCATTTTGAAAAGGTGGGTCAACTGATGACAGTCAAGTGGGGTGTGTGTGGCCCAATTAGTGGAAATGAGGGAGACTGTGGTTGGAGTCCCCTCGCTGTGTTTTACATGCTTTTAGAAGGGCATGACATGGCTTAGAGGTTGACTTTCAGCATCTGCAAACTGTTGGCTACTGAAATGCTGCCTTTCCAACCTTTTTAACCGAGGATTTTCGAGACCTTATGCCCATTGCAGTGCCCCAAGAGCCGATGCCCAGGCGCCACTCCTTCTCCAACAAAGCCGTGCCCGCGCTACACCAGCATGTCGCACAAAACATCACCGCTTCTTAGAGAAACTGTGTGTGACAGGGTGCATTTCACCACAGATACTTGGCCCAGTAAGCATGGACAGGGGCGTTAAATGTTGCTGACTGGGCAATGGGTTACTATGGGGAGAGATGGAGAAGGGTCTGCTGTACAAGTGTTGCCGTCCCCACGAGTTATGTCAATCCTTCCTCTGTATGTAGACGTTAATTCACTGCTTCTGCCTCCTCAACCTTGTCTGGGTCCTCCACCTCGGCCCAAACCCTGTGTGGACAGGTTATCCTTCCTTGTAACTGCGCACAAGGAATCCCACACACCTCCTTACTATGCTGGCAGCAGAGCTCAACTGCATGATGCGGTCGACTCTTTACTTAGAAATGTCTGGGAAATGTGAGTCACACCACTGAGGAGTTGTGGACGATAAGCTCTGGAGAGTGAGACCGAGTTTCATCAATGGTTGTCTCCACTCAACCAGCAGCCAGGGAAGGCCGGGTGTGACAATGATGCAAACTAGTCTGCGGCCCTTCTTCAGGGCAATGTGACACACGTGCCTTGTATGGCTCACGTGTTGAACCTGGTTGTCCAGCAATTTTTAAACCACTATCCCGGCCTACATGGCCTTCTGCAGAGGGCACGGTGTAACGCCTGCCTGGATCGACACACTCAGACGGGCTGTAAAGGATAGGCTAGAGGGAAGCCACTCACCAAGCAGGACCCCCAGAACCCTGAAACCCTTTAACCCCTATACAGTGATTTGGAATTACACAGGGCCCAAGTTGATCAATACCTGTGGAAGGCTGCAGTTTCAGAGAATAGTAGTCATGCAGGGTCAAAACATTAATTGAGGAAGAGGAACAGAATGGGATGGCCAGGACTTAATCAGAAAACAAGCAGAGGTAAAATTCGGATCGGCCAACGAGGTACATAAACAGCAAGCAGGAAAAGTAGTCAGGTAACAAGCACACAAAATCATAAAACTGAACTGGGGGTAACAGTAACAAGAGGTTCATAGCTTTGTCTGGCAGTGGTCTGCAGACAGGATGGGCCTAAAAAAAATTGTGGTTCCCATTGGTTGTAGCTGAATGATGGTACTTCATCTATGAGATACCCACCACCTACATTCAGCCTGTGGTTCTGCATCTGTCAAGGTAACGTAGCCCAGTGGGTGAGCATAACCTGCATCCACCTGCGCCGCTGGCATCGACTCCTTTCCCATCATCAGCACTATGCACGAAAGGAACACGTTGTCACCTGGCGACCGGAGTACAAATTGATTGAGCGGACTCTGGTGGTGACTTAACAGCCGTTTGTGGCAATGATGCAAACCTGGCTGCGGGCCTTCGTCAGGGCAATGTGACACACGTGCCTTGTATGGCTCACATGTTGAATCTGATTCTCCAGCAATTTTTAAACCACCATCCCGGCCTACATGGCCTAGTGCAGCGGGCACGCTCGCTATGTGCTCACTTCCATCATTCGCACCCAGCAGCTCAACAACTTTCATCGCTCCAGAAGTCTTTTGGTCTGGCGGGTCAACGCCTGAAATGCGATGTGCCGACACGCAGGAATTTGAATCTGCACATGTTGCAGCGTCTGTGGCAGCACCGCCGAGCCCTGCTGAAATACGTTATGACATATACCCTGGGCTAACTTGATCCAGAGGTGGTGCAGATCACGCTGCTGGAGTGGTGTCAGATCAAGGACCTATGCACCCTTCTACACAGTTTACAAATGTCGACGAAGATGTTTAGCACTGGCGATGCCATTCTCAGCGTGACAATTCTGGTCATCTACATGTTGGAGCACGCTGTAAGCATTATTCGGAGTCAGGTGTTGGGACAAGAGGAAGGGGAGGAAGTACAGGAGGAGTCATATGCGGAAGGGATAACAAGATCTCCAAGGTCCAGACGGTCAGCGGTACCTAGGCGGCAGTCATGGGACGGTGGGGGAGAGGGATTAACAAGGGCGCATAGAATCAGTAAAACTGTTGAGGAAGGTGCAGGAGCCCATGAAGAAATGGAGGACGAACTGGCGATGGGCATGGAAGACTCAGCAGATGAGTGAGAGCTTGCTCACATTTCGGTTGTGCGAGGTTGGGGGGAGAGGGCAGAGGAAGGAGGCATGATTTTCACCTCTCCGCCACCAACACAGCAAGGACTTGGTCCTCCTGGATGCACAAGACACATGAGCACCTTCTTGCTGGACTACCTACAACATGACCCTCGGATTGTACGAATTCGAAGTAATGCTGACTACTGGGTTGCCAAACTGTTAGATCCCCGGTACAACACAACATTTTGCGAAATAATTCCAGCCATAGAAAGGGACGCACGTATGCAGGAGTATCAGCAGAAGGTGGTACGCAATCTTAGATTTGCTTTTCCACTAAGCACCTCTGCTGCACAGAGTGAATCTCAATGCTTTGTCATGGATAGGAGGAAATGGTCTTTTACGTGTCCACATCTGAGGGACCGAGGGCTGGCTGCTGTGCTGAGACGGCGTTGAGTACGGTGTCCCCGCAGAGTTTCAGTTTTGGTCATATACAAAATGAGTTGAAATAGGACAGATCAGTGGCGTAACTAGAGTTTGATGGGCCCTGGTGCAAAATTTGGACCGGGGCCCCCCTCCACGTACACCGACACCTAGGGTATGGGATAATGACACTGACACTCGGGGTACAGGATAATGACGCTGACACTTGGCTTTTACCCTCCGCACCCAGGTTTCCCATGATCTGAAATCCCTCTATCAGCACCCTGCTTTCCCATGTTCTGATATCCATCTTGTCCTTGGCACCCAGCTTTCCCATGCTCTGCTATACATCTTTCCCTCAGCACCCAGCTTTCCCATAACAGAGCATAGGAAAGCTGGGTGCTGAGAGATGTACAGCAGAGCATGGGAAAGCTGGGTGCTGAGGGAAAGAGCCTTTTCCCCTCAGCATAAAACATTCCCATCCCTTACTTGTATCTTTGTCCCCCCTTGTATATAGATCTCCAAATACTATAATGGCCCCCACATAGCCTTCCATATAATATAAAGGGTCCCACATAACCCGTCATATATTATAATGCACCCCCATAGTTCTCCATGTATTACAATGCATTTCCCCATAGTCCTCCATATATTATACTGCACCACAGTCCTCCATGTTTTATAATGCACACCCATAGTCCATGTATAAGGTAGCCTACATATTCCTCCATATATTATAATGTAGCCCCCATTGTCCTATATGTATTATAATGCAGCGCCATAAATCATCATATTGTATTATGCAGCCCCATACTCCAGGTATTATGCACCCCTAGTCCATGTATAAGGTGTCCTTCATGTTTATTATGCAGTCCCATAGACCTCCATGTATCATGGAGTCAGCACCCCCAGGCCTCCATGTATTATGCAGCCAGGCCCCTCCAGGCCTCCATGTGTCATGCAGCCAGCAAAATAAAAAAACAAGTACCTCTCTTCTCCTTCCGACCCCTGCGACCGCGGTAGTTACGCCCCTGCCCCCATATCTCCCACACCCTGCTCCCCATACAGCCTGCACCCCCCAGATCACACACACTACACCCCCATATGTCACACATCCTGCTCCCCATACAGCCTGCACTCCCCAGATCACACACTACACCCCCATGTGTCACACACCCTGCTACCCATACAGCCTGCACCCCCATATCACACACACTACACCCCCATATGTCATACACCCTGCTTCCCATACAGCCTGCACCCCCATATCACACACACTACACTCCCATATGTCACACACCCTGCTCCCCATACAGCCTGCACCCCCATATCACACACACTACACCCCCATATGTCACACACCCTGCTCCCCATACAGCCTGCACCCCCATATCACACACACTACACCCCCATATGTCACACACCCTGCTTCCCATACAGCCTGCACCCCCCAGATCACACACACTACACCCGCATATGTCACACACCCTGCCCCCCATACAGCCTGCACCCCCATATCACATACACTACACCCCCATATGTCACACACCCTGCTCCCCATACAGCCTGCAGCCCCATGTCACACACTACACCCCCATATGTCACACACCCTGATCCCCATACAGCCTGCACCCCCATATCACACACACTACACCCCCATATGTCACACACCCTGCTCCCTATACAGCCTGCACCCCCCAGATCACACACACTACACCCCCATATGTCACACACCCTGCTCCCCATACAGCCTGCACCCCCGTATCACTCACACTACACACCCATATCTCACACACCCTACCCACATATCTCACCCTGCCTGTACCCCAACTTACCCCTCTCAAACACTCTGCACCCCTTCACATCCTTCTGGCACAGTCTGCAGCCCTCATATGCCACTCACCCTGCAGCCCCCTTCCCCCTCATGCCCCCTCTTTTCTTATTACCAGTCATGTGTCCAAATCTCTTTCAGGATTCAGTATCACTTGCTTTCTGCCCAGCATCCTGTGTCTCCTCCCACACAGTCACATGGGCGTGACATCATCGCAGGACCTGCAGGATGGAATTCCGTTTACTGTGCAGGTCAGGAGCACTCCTGCTGTGCTGCAGCTCAGAAACGGCTGGTGAGCCTCTCCAGGTCAGGGGCCCATCTTCTGACACTGGGCTCCCCTGACTCACAGGCTGGCCCCCTGACGGACGCATTGTCGGCCACTACACAGCGGCACTACACATAGGGGCCCAGCAGCCGGCTCTGCAGAGCGGCTGCTGGGCCCCTATAACCCTACGAGCCCGGTCGCAGTGGCGACCTCTGCGACCGCGGTTGTTATGCCCCTGGGACAGATGCTGGTGGAAAGGGGAACAGGTGTGTTGGAAAGGGGAAAAAAGTTTGTGTCCGTGGATTTGGTGGTTAAGCAACAGTAACATTTGCTGAAGAAACAACATCTGTTATGGTGGGAATGGCAGATTTGGATAAGGTGGTATATACTATGTTACCGCTATATAAAAAAATTAAGAAGAAAAGAAAGAGAAAGGTATATATCCCCATCGTCAGTCGGTGTCCACCGTGCTCCCAGATGGAAAAGGAAATGCTGGCAACTGGAAGGTTAGGTGGAGGATACAGAGCTGAGTGGCTATGAAACTAATAGTAGCCTGAACCGAGTTAGACGCCACTCGGATCTGGAGACTGGGAGCCCTGTTAGCGTCACAGGGTCCACACGCCCACCCAGCCCAGGAACTCCCTGTTAACAACACAGGGGCCATTGGATACGCTGTCCGTGTGCACAGGGGCCACACCTGTGGACAGCAGGCGCATCAGCAGCAGCAGGCCTGTTAATGCTACTGGGCTGCACTAGCAGGACTGGTAGGACAGGAGCTGGTCTTAACTGTTCTGCGTTACAACAGTGGTGGCGGCCTGCATCGACGCCCTATCCCTGGCTACCTCTGGCCTAAAGGCGCAATGGGTTCAACACATGGAGGTGTGCTCTTTCGGAGCATAATAGAAGACTGCGCACCTCTTTGTTGGCTCCAGCCCCTTTTATAACCTGGGTCCGCCCCAAACTAGGGTGGACCACAATGCACCTCCTGGAGACAAAAGCAGAGTGACACATCATGAGTGGCATAACTAGCGTTCTATTCGGAACCGCCACTTCAATGATGACCTCATGGCTGCCACGACCCAAACACCTCACCAGTCATCGTCTGACCAACAATAATGAGGTGACAAGTCATAGAGGAGGGCCTCTGCAAGCCAGTTGGGAGTGGCCTGGCCACATCATCAGGACACCTGATGCCCTGTGGTCTATATGGGCCCCCCACATCAGGGGCAGGGCCAAAGATTTCATTACCGGACCTAGCCTCTGATGCAGTAACTGCCTGAGCATGCTCAATAGCATGAAATACAGTCTCCGAAAAAAGACTATCAGCTTCAGCAAGCTGTCTAGGCACAACACAGGACATAGACCCGGCCAGAAGTCCAAGTACCTGTGCAAAGAGGCTTTTCGCAAGTGTGGGAGCATGCGCTGTAGCCCGAAATGAAGACTAAAGCCTGCTTTACACGTTACGATTAAGCATACGATATCATATGCGATCGTAACCACCACCATCGTATGTGCGGCACGTTCAATTTGTGACTCATTGTTACTAAGCCATTATACTAGCAAACACTGAGGAAACTTAGTGGCATCCTAAAAGTGGCTGTTGGACTTCCATTAGTGTGCCACTGGTGCAAACCTATGTGCAGCACCTCTGCATTGCACACTCAAACTCATTGTTACTAAGCCATTATACTAGCAACCACTGAGTAAACTTAGTGGCATCCTAAAAGTGGCTGTTGGACTTCCATTAGTGTCCCACTGGTGCAAACCTATGTGCAGCACCTCTGCATTGCACACTCAAACTCATTGTTACTAAGCCATTATACTGGCAAACACTGAGTAAACTTATTGGCATCCTAAAAGTGGCTGTTGGACTTCCATTAGTGTCCCACTGGTGCAAAGCTATTTGCAGCTCCACTGCATTGCACACTCTAACTCATTGTTTTTTTTAAATCAGATCCTTTTTTATTAAATGATTAGGGTTCAATACAGAGAGTATTTCACTTTTCATATAACTGATAACAATAAACAGATAAACACATATGATTTATAAATCAGGTTCTTTCTCTGCATATATGTAAATATAATAATAGAGTTCTCAAATCATAATTATATTATATAACTTGAGCCTACAAACCTCGTGGCTCTACAAATAAACAAAACTTAAATTATGCAATAATGCCTCAGACTAACAGGAACACCTCCTCCATCAGCCGTGTCGCTCCACATCATATTGCTATACTCTCCCGCCCCTCTCTCTCCGTGCAGTCATCCATGAAACCATTCCAGTCCTCTCTCACCTCTTCATTCAAAGTTCACTTCCTCACAGAAAAAACTAGTTTTAATTCCCTTCCTCACACATGCCATCACTACAGGCACAACAGTAACCGGTCCAGCATTGCATCCCGAACCAGTGCACTAGAGGGTAGGCCTGGCAACTCCATCCATGGCCGCTAAATGTTGTAAAACTTTTTCAATGTTTTTCTTTTTAAATAAACTTCCCTTTCCAATCTTATGACGTTATTTAATTTGTTTTTGAGCGCTGGTAATGTTGGTGGTAGAGGGTCTAACCAGTGATATGCAAGTAGCTTTCTTGCTTGGTACAAGATACGTGCTATTCCCAGGGCTGTTGGAGAATCCGGATCCACTTCTCCTTCCCATAGACTCAACAGGCACAGGCGGGGCGACGGTTGTATTGTGATATGATATATTTGACCTATAAGTCCCAGGGTTTGGTTCCAGAAATCACCAATGTGTCCACACTCCCACATAACATGCATCAAATGGGCATCATCCTGTCCACACCTAACACACTGTGTGTTTGGTCTGAGTCCCATCTTAAATAGTAGACTGGGAGTTTTATATACCCTGTGGATGAGATATATTTGAGACAGCTTTTGGCACTCCGATACCGCCAGTTTAGGAACTTGTTCCAATATATCAGACCACTGACCTTCCGTCAGGGGACCGACGTCTCGTTCCCATTTGCTTTTAACAAGCAATGGATGTGTTTCCAGATGGGCAGGTAGTAATTTTTTATATAGTTCCGAAATAAGACCCTTAGAGGACTCAGATGTAAGCAGCCTATATAATGTTTGATTATGTGTCACTGTGACTGGGTTTGTCCTCCCCTGTCTTTCCAGTGCGTGTCTCAGCTGCAAATACTGATAAAAGAAGACATGCGGAAGGTGAAACTCCATTCTCAGTTGTTCAAAGCTTTTAAGAGTATTATTTTGTAGTACTTGTGACACTAAATGGATCCCTTTATCCTCCCATCCTCTGAACCCTACTAATTTTTTAATTTCTGGCAAGTCGGGGTTCTGCCACAGTGGCCAGAGCTCTGTAGGTCCGCTTATCCCCAAGAGAGACTTACCCCTGTCCCACACCCGGAATATCATAGCCAGTGTGGGATATCGTGCCCCATTTATCTGTCTTTGTCCCACCTCCAACCGGCAACCTGGGTACTTCCATACTGATCCCTCTCTCACTATATCACCACTGGTATCATACCCTCCTTCTTTGCCCCAACCCCTCAGATGTTGCATCTGGGAGGCTATATAGTATATATATGGGTTTGGTACCGCCAGTCCTCCCTCCTCCTTTCCCCGCTGTAGCACTTCCAGTCGAATCCTAGCTTGCTTTTTCTTCCAAATAAGTTCCCGGAATATTGTATTAATTTTTACAAAAAAATCCCTACATATCCACACTGGAGAATTATGTATAAGATATAGTAATTGTGGCATCATTACCATTTTAATTAAATTGGATCTGCCGACATTTGATAGCGGCAAACGGCACCAGGTATGCACTTTTGCTCTGAATCGCTGTAACAGGGGTTCCAGATTTAGGGCCTGGAAATCCTTCGGGATTGGGCTGACAATTACTCCCAGATATTTAAACTCCCGGACCACAGGAACTGGAATCTGTAAGTCCGAAAAGTCCCCCGGAAGGGGGTCCAACGGCATTAAAGCCGACTTGGACCAGTTGATTAGTAGACCAGACCTCTGTCCAAATTCCCGAATGATATTCATTGCCGGCAAAATCGAGGAACGTACCCTGTCTAAATATAAGAGTAGATCGTCTGCGTATAATGATATCTTTTGTTCCACGGCTCCACACCGAAATCCCTCTACCTCCCTGGATTTCCGTATTGCCACTGCCAACGGCTCCACTGCAGTCGCGAATAGCAAGGGTGAAAGCGGGCACCCCTGTCTAGTACCTCTTCCAAGAGGAAAAGACTCGGAGACCCTGCCATTAACCCTAACCTTTGCCATCGGTGAGTCATATAGCAGTTTTACCCAATTTATGAATCTATGTCCAAAGCCCATTTTCCGAAGTACAGCCCACATATATTCCCATTCAAGGCTATCGAACGCCTTAGCGGCGTCTAATGACAAAATTGCCCTTTCCCCCGGTTCCTCAGAACTATGTTGAATTCCCAAATATAATTTCCTGAGATTCATAGATGTGGCTCTGCATGGAATGAAGCCTGTCTGATCACTCTGCACTATAGATGAGATGACTCGGGACATCCTATTGGCGAGCACCTTGGCCAGCAATTTAATGTCTGTTTGTAGGAGAGAGATTGGGCGATACGAATCCGGGATCTCTGGATCTTTTCCAGGTTTTAATATTAAGACTATTAAGGCTTCCCTCATAGAGGGCGGGAGGACCCTCTGCCTTTCAGCCTCTTCAAATACCTTAAGAAGTTTGGGTAGCAGTAAGGGTGCATACGCTTTATAAAACTCTCCAGGCAGGCCATCCGTTCCCGGAGCTTTTTCATTTTGTGTCTGGCCAAGCGCTTCCTCCAGTTCTTCCAATGAGATGTCCTTGTCCAGCAATTCCCTGTTTACATCACTCAGTGAAGGAAGAGAGAGAGCATCCAAATACTGCTCAATCTCAGTCTCCGTGAGGTCACAGTCTGATGTGTATAGCCGCATATAATACCTCTTTATTTCTCTTATTATATCCTCGCTTTCTGTTACAAAGTCACCTGATTCCGTCTTTAACCTATTTATATAAGAAGATCCTTCCTGTGCTCTAATGACTGTGGCCAGTAGGTGCCCCACGCCCTCCCCCGCCATAAAATAATTTTGTTTAAGGAAATAGCGTTTATTTTCTGCCACCGACATGAGATTTTCTTTGAGTGACATCTGTGCCTTCTCTAGAGTGTTTTTAGTTTCTACTGTTGGGTTGAGCACCACCGCAGCCTCCGCATCAGATACCTCCTGAATCAGACTCTGGGTGTAACATTTGGTTTGATTTTTGCGTATGCATATTTCTCTAATATATATGCCCCTTACCACAGCTTTCATAGAGTCCCAAACTATGTGTGGCGGTGCAGAGCACTCATTAACATGGAAGTATTCTAGAATGTTATCATGTAAAGATCCCCCAATAAGCTGGATCCAGAAGGGATTAAGTTTCCAGATAGGCCTGGGCAGAGTGACGGGGTTTCCCCATGCAAGCGTAACATGTAATGGTGAGTGATCAGATACGCTTCTAGGTAGGTAGGCCACCTTTTGTGTATATGAGGCCATAAGTGCGTTTCCAATAGCCAGGTCTATCCGTGACATGGTGTGGTGGGAGCTAGAGTAACAGGAGAATTGTTTGGTTGTGGGGTGTTGGGCACGCCAAAGATCTACAAAACCCAGCTCCGTTAGCATTCTAGCAAATGAAGTCGGGGCGGCGTTCTCCGATATGTTTCCCGAGTGTAACTTATCTAGATAGGGATGTAAGTAATTATTAAAATCCCCTATCAAAAGCGTCGGCACAGATGGAAGGGAATCTAAAATAGACAATATCCTTTTTACCGGTTCGACTGAATATGGTGGAGGGATATATATCGCAACCAGAATAAATTGTATACCATACAGCGTGCAAAGCAAACATACAAATCTGCCCCCCGGGTCAATCACTGATTTGGTACATGAGAACGGGATGGATTTGTGCACCAACACACTCACACCCCGTGCATGGGTCGAGTATGTGGAATGATATTCATGCGCGATCCATCCCTTCCTCAGCCAATGAACATTATCCCTGACCATGTGGGTCTCGGAGAGACATAAAATAGCCGGTAAAAGTTTCTGTAGGTGAGTAAATATAGCACATCTTTTGTTCGCATCTCCGAGCCCTCTAACATTCCACGCTACAATATTTAAAGATGTCGCCATAAGCGTAGACTAAGATATGATCCGGACGGATACTTCATACCTGGAGGAGAGAGGCGTTCTCCACCGATTCTCAAAAACATTAGGTTGAGCGACACGACTGAGGCACACCACACTTCCCAAACAGATTGCATCATACAACAATAAACAAGAAAAACAAGGAAAGAGATAGGGCTCCGCACACCAGTGCGCAGTGCCCCTGCCCTCAAAATCAAGTGTATCTTACACATTTCTCCCAAATAGAGAGAATCAGGGCTAAAAACACGCCCCAAGTCCATGCAGGGAGGGGGTCCACAACTCGCTAGTGCAGCGGGTGTCCACAATGAACCGGCCGTCTCCCAACCTGGATCCTAGATGAATTTAACTGTAATGAGCTCACCAGCATAGCGTCCCAAACAAAAACAACGCCTGGCGGCAGAAAGGGAAATCTCAGGTATTCTTCCTCCTCAGGGATCTCTCATTGATATCCAGCCAAGACAATGCCGCCCCAGCCGTATCAAAAAAATGAGTCTCTCCGTTCGCAGCAATCCGCAGCTTAGCAGGGTACATCATGGAGTATGGCACTTGCAGGTTGCGCAGTCGTTTTTTGATCTCAATAAATTGCGCTCTTTTACGTTGCACTTCCATGGAGAAATCAGGAAATATTGATATCTTCCTCCCATCAATTGCAAGTTCTTTGATATCTCTGGCTCTGCGCAGGATAGTGTCCCTATCTTTATAGTGCAGTAGTTTAATCAGAATAGGACGTGGGGGTGCTCCCGGCTGTGGGGCACGCGCATGGACCCTGTGCGCCCTTTCAATGGTGAAGAAAGGGGACAGTATGTCTTTTCCCATGGTGTCTTTAAGCCATTTTTCAAAGAAATTCAGTGGGTCATTGCCCTCCATCCTCTCTGGGACCCCCACCAGTCGCAAATTACTTCTGCGGGAGCGATTTTCCAAATCATCCACCTTGTTTAGCAGTGTGGAGATATTTTGCGTGGCCTTTCCCAGCTCTCGTGACATTGGTGGTAATTTATCCTCTGTTGTACTCACTCTTTCCTCCAACTCCCCCATTCTGACAGTCACCCCTTGCAGCTCACATTTAATACAGGCCATATCTGAGGTGACAGTTCCCATCTGGCTGCTTAGAGTGGCCAATGTGGTATTGCAAGAGTTAATTGCTGCCAGAATGTCTCTCAGTATGGCCTCAGTGAAAACAGGTGTTGTTTGCTCCACATCTCCCCCTCCTCCCTCTGCCAGCACAGGCCTGTGTGTCTGCATACCTTGTGCTGCTGAACATGCAGGGCCCAGGGTACTCACAGTCTCACTGTCGGGTATGTTTTCTCCCTGCTCCAGGGCCCGTTCAGCGCTGCCATCGGGTGTCTCGTTGCAGGTAGGCTCTGTGCCAGGGGCCACTCTGGCAAACCGCTCCAACCTGCTTGCTACTCCCACTGCTCCAGCTCGGGATGGTGTGGATGCCGGCGGCGCCATATTGGATTCTTCAGAGGCACGCTCCTGCGCGTCTCTGTCCCTTTTATTGCTACTGCGGGTCGGCATATCCTGGCTGTGCTCGCTTCCCTGGGTGCTATAAGTTGTGTTGCAGCCCTCCAGGGTCGGTAGTGCCTGTCAGCAAGGCTGGTGTGCAGGATAATTCAGGATCCAGGCAGGAGCTCACCCACGCTGCTTCCTCTCTACATGAGGTCCAGGCCACCACTCTAACTCATTGTTACTAAGCCATTATACTAGCAAACTATGCTGCTAGTTTAAGGGCCATAGTTGCATTGTCAGGGATAGTTATTGTTGTTTATTCTGCTGTTAATAAAGATAGACCACCGCTGCAATCTACACCACCTCTCAATTTTTAGTACCACATTTTAAGTGCACAATCTTGTCGCAATCAAAATGAGTGGCAAAATGACAGATGCTGGTGGAAAGGGGAAGAGGCGTGTTGGAAAAGGAAAAAAAGGGTTTGTCCGTGGGGAAGGTGGCAAAGCTCCATTAACATCTGCTGAAGATAGACCATCTTCCAGCAAAAGTAAGATGTCTACTACTTACCGTGGACAATCCGATGTGCTCCCTTTTTTACGGACACGAACAACTGGAACAAAGGTAGATGATGGCCAAAAAAAGAAAATGCTTGAATGGATCTCAAGTGGTCCAACAAGTGCCCTCTCCTCCACCTCAACTACCGCATCCAAAAAACACCAGTACTCTGAGTTGTCAACCCAATCACACTTGCTTTCTCCCAGCTCTGAAGTCTCCATCCGCCCTGCACAGTATGGTGGAACTGAGATGGTTGAGTCTGCAGAGCTGTTCAGTCACACTATAGCCTGGGAATCAGAGGTCTGCTCCCAAGCTACAGTGAGTACAGACCAGGAAATGGTCTGCAGTGATGCCCAGAACCTTTGTGACTCAGATTCAGGCCGAGATGACCAAGTTTCTGAGCATAATGTTGACCCTTATTCACAAACTGAAACACCTGTTGTTATAGACAATGAGGAACATACTGATGACAATGAGACGCAGATACCAGATTGGGATGACAACTTAAATATTCGGTCAGGGCAAGAAGAGGCTCGGTCTGAGGGTGAGGGGAGTGCAAACACAACAATTGATGAGGAAGTTCTAGATCCCACCTACTGTCAACCCACAGTCAGGCCCTCGAGGAGGTCAACAGAGACGGTGGAGGAGGATGCAACTGACGACGAAGTTACCTTGCGCCTTCCTGGACAGAGTCGGAGTACTGGTAGCACGTCTACAACTGCATCCTCAGCCACCACTGTGCCTCTGAGCACTAGTCGGGGTGGATCAGCAGGTCGCATGCCCTCTAAGCTGTAATACTATTGTATGTTTTGAGGATTTCGATAGCGTTAGGGCAATGACAGCCAGAGACGAGTTTGTGGTACAAGATGTTTATGATATGTAACCACGGTAGATACACAGCGGAACAAACACAGCGGAACAAACACAGCGGAACAAACACAGCGGAACAAACACAGCGGAACAAACACAGCGGAACAAACACAGCGGAACAAACACAGCGGAACAAACACAGCGGAACAAACACAGCGGAACAAACACAGCGGAACAAACACAGCGGAACAAACACAGCGGAACAAACACAGCAGAACAAACACAGCAGAACAAACACAGCAGAACAAACACAGCAGAACAAACACAGCAGAACAAACACAGCAGAACAAACACAGCAGAACAAACACAGCAGAACAAACACAGCAGAACAAACACAGCAGAACAAACACAGCAGAACAAACACAGCAGAACAAACACAGCAGAACAAACACAGCAGAACAAACACAGCAGAACAAACACAGCAGAACAAACACAGCAGAACAAACACAGCAGAACAAACACAGCAGAACAAACACAGCAGAACAAACACAGCAGAACAAACACAGCAGAACAAACACAGCAGAACAAACACAGCAGAACAAACACAGCAGAACAAACACAGCAGAACAAACACAGCAGAACAAACACACGAAATACCTTCCCGAAACGGAGCGGAGGGAATTCCCGGGGCCACGCACCGGACTCCCCCAGGGAGACCACCAGAGCGAACCCCTATACAGGGACTGTCCGGCAATCAACCCCGGAAGGCCTAAATGCGCCGCAGCCGGGACACAAGGGGCAAGCGGTAAAGTCCAGAAGTGTCCGTACGGGATGAAAGTCCAGAATGGTTACGAACCGGAAGAAACCGGGCAGACGTGCTGACCAAAGACGGCAGACGGAGTCCGGGCACAGTTTGAAGAAACCGGGTGTGGTCCAGAGTCGGTCGGTAGATTTTCAGGAGGATCCAAGTAGCAGCAGCAGTAAGGCAGGAGCACACAGCAAGCAGTATACTCAGGCACTGGACTAGGCTTAGAGGCGGCCTTTTAAGCAGCTGGACAGGAAGTAGGGCAACAGAACATAAAACTCCATGTTAACCGAGGGCAAGCTTTTTCAAAAGAGGACTGGAAAACCCGGAAACCTGACATTACTCCCCCCCCCAGAAACGGCCTCAGGACGGGTCAGGGCCCGGCTTGTCCGGGTACCGTCGATGAAACTGAGCGATCTTCCGGGGTGCTCGAATGTTACCCACCAGTTCCCAGGAATCGTCCTCGGGGGCGTACCCCTGCCAACGTACCAGATACTGAAGCCGACGACGATGGAGCCGGGAGTCAATAATGTCCTCAACCACGAACTGCTCCTCGCCGTCGACCATCACAGGCGGAGGAGGAGGCACGACACGACCATGAAACGTATTAGGGGAACACATGAAAGACCGGGTGTACCTTTAGATGGTGCGGTAACCGTAGCCGACAGGCCACAGGGCTCACGATCCCGGTGATCTTAAACGGACCGATGAATTTTTGTCCCAGCTTCTGCGAAGGGACACCCAATCTCAGGTTTTTGGTGGATAACCATACAGAGTCCCCTACATTGTACATGGGTGCCGGTTTCCGGTGAGTGTCTGCCGACCTCTTGTAACGCTCCTGGGCCGTAGCCACGGTGTCCTTTAGAACCTCCAGATTTTGTCGTATTTCTGTCAATCTGTCCTCCACCGCTGGCACCGAAACTGCAACCGGTGACCTAGGCAAAATAGTCGGATGGTAACCCAGGTTAGCGAAAAAGGGCGTTACCTTAGTGGAGCTGCTCTGAGTGTTGTTGTAGGAGAACTCCGCCAACGGAAGCATCTTCAACCAATCGTCTTGGAGATGGCTGACATAACAGCGAAGGTATTGTTCCAGGGTTTGATTTGTCCGCTCGGTTTGCCCATTTGTCTGAGGATGGTATGCAGAAGACAAACAGACATCAATCTGGAGTGCCGTACAAAACCCCTTCCAGAATCTAGACGTGAACTGCACGCCCCGATCGGAGATGATCTCGTCTGGTACCCCATGCAATCGGAATACGTTCTGGATAACCAAATCCACTGTCTCTGCGGCTGAGGGAAGACCGGTACACGGAATGAAGTGAGCAGCTTTAGTCAATCGATCCACCACCACTAAAATGGTATTATGCCCTCCTGAGACTGGCAACTCCACAATAAAATCCATGGAGATAGACCCCCAAGGGCGAGATGGCACGGGTAACGGTTGGAGGAGTCCCGTAGGAGCCACACGAGGGACCTTGCACCGGGCACAAACCACACATGAGTGGACATAGTCCTTTACGTCCTTTAAACAGGTAGGCCACCAGAAAAACCGGCTCAGAAATTCCTGCGTCTTCTGTACCCCCCTATGACCGGCCAACACGGAGTCATGAACCAACTTGAGAACCCGAAGTCTTACGGCCTCCGGGACATAAATGCGTCGCTCTCTCAACCACACACCATTCCGAAGAACAAGAGTTACATCATTCGGGGGGGCGGCAAGAAATACGTCACCATCATAGGCCAGCTTGATGTCCTTCCACAAGTCCTGGTCCTGGATTACTCCAACGAAATTGGCATCCGATAACACGGTCTGAGACGGGGTTCCAGGCACGGAGTCCACGGCGTGGATTCGGGACAAGGCATCGGCTTTCCCATTACGTGAACCTGGACGGTATGTAACGATAAAATTGAATTGGTTAAGAAATAGGCTCCAACGGGCTTGCCGTGGAGACAGGCACCTGGCAGACTTAAGAAATTCCAGATTACGATGATCCGTGAGTACTATCACTTGCTGTGCGGCTCCCTGTAAGTGGTGTCTCCACTCCTTGAAAGCGGAAATAATCGCCAATAATTCCTTGTCCGCAATGTCATAGTTCCTTTCTGCAGGGGACAACCGGCGGGAAAAGAAGGCACACGGATGCAAGAGACTCTTGTCCCCGGTCCTTTGAGACAGAATGGCCCCTAATGCATAGTCGGAAGCGTCAACCTCCACGATAAAGGGAAGTGCGGGATTCGGATGTACCAATATTGGCGCTGAGGTAAAACATACCTTGAGACGATGGAATGCTTCCTGGGCCTGGGCGGACCACACAAACTTCTGTCCTTTTTTGGTTAACAGAGTGATGGGACGAACAATCTCTGAAAAGTTACGGATAAAGCGTCGGTAAAAGTTGGCAAAACCGACAAAGCGTTGTACCTCTTTGATGTTTCCCGGTTCCGGCCAGTCGAGAATGGCTTGTGTCTTGCTAGATTCCATGTTCAGTCCCTGAGGAGAGATGACATAACCTAAGAATTGTATTTGTGAGCAGTGGAACTCGCATTTCTCCAGTTTAATGTACAGATGGTTTTCCCTCAGACGGGTAAGTACGGTCTTAACGTGCTCCTGGTGTTCCTGTAAAGAATCAGAAAAGATTAGGATATCGTCCAGATAGATCACCATGAATTGGTCCATGATATCCCTAAAAATATCGTTAACTAGATGTTGAAATGCCGCGGGAGCGTTACAAAGTCCAAAAGGCATCACTAGGTACTCAAAATGTCCGTACCGACATCGGAACGCAGTCTTCCACTCGTCTCCGGGACGTATACGAAGCAGATTATATGCCCCACGGAGGTCTAATTTGGTGAATATTTTTGCCTGTTGGACCCTCTCCAATAGCTCAGGAATCAACGGTAACGGATACCGGTTCCGGATGGTTATCTTATTCAGTTCCCGATAGTCAATACAGGGTCTCAGAGTCCCCTCCTTCTTTTTCACGAAAAAGATGGGTGCCCCTGCGGGTGAGGTAGACGGACGAATAAATCCCTTGGCTAGGCTTTCATCAATATACTCTTTTAGTGCTTCTAGCTCAGGTGCCACCAACGGGTAGACATGACCAAACGGAATCTCCGCCTCTGGGAGTAAGTCTATGGGGCAATCATACGGTCTATGCGGGGGAAGCCGATCAGCTTTTCTTTTGTCGCATATATCAGCGAAGTCACGGTAAACCGGGGGTAAAACAGGTACCTGTACAGTGCCCTCCGTATTTGATGTTACTGGAACCGGAACAGTTGGACAAATGGTCGGACCACTCTGCGGTGGGAAGGATATTTCTTTGGTCTCCCAATCGATGACGGGATTTGTAGACCGTAGCCACGGAATACCTAAAATAATCGGAAAATGAGGAGAAGAAATTATCATGAAAACAAGGGTCCCCTGCTGACCTGGCTTCATCACGCATTCGAGCGGTACGGTTTCCCGATCCACTGGTCCAGAGATTAACGGAGATCCGTCTACCGTCTCCATGGTAACCGGTGAGGATCTTTGCTGAGTCCGGATACCGTGTTTCCTGGCAAAGGAAGAGTCCATGAAATTTCCCCCTGCCCCAGAGTCTATCATTGCAGAGGTAGGAATTAGCTGTCCCTCCCAACGGATCTGAATGGGGAGTGAGCAATGGGTATATTTCCCCTCTGAGTCCTTCGGTGAGGTAGACATTACCGTCAAGGGAAACACCGCATCCAAGTGTCCACTTGCCTCAGAGATATCGGACTCTGCGTCCGTGTTGTCACACTCTGCCATGGCTGCCAATACCTTATTTGGGCGATTTGGACGTTTCGGGCAGTCGATCAAGAAATGGTCCGATTGACCGCAATAGAAACACAAACGCTCATGGAGCCGGTGTTCACGACGTTCGTTGGTCTCTCGTTTTTGCAGAGAGTCCACTTGCATAGGTACGTCCTCAGCCTCCCGTGGCGTCCTGAGAGCGGGTTCTCTGGAAGGAAACGCAATATTGTTTACACGGTTTACAGCTGCCCATTTTTCCTGTCTACGTTCCGTCAAACGGGTATCAATGCGCACACAGTGCTGGAGAAACAGTTCAAAATCCCCTGGAGATTCGGAACGGGCTAACTCGTCCTTGATGGTACCGGACAAACCTTTTCTGAAAACAGACAATAAGGCATTGTTTCCCCAATCGGTGTCTACCACTAACCTCTTGAACTCAGTGGCGTATTCAATGACAGACCGCTTTCCCTGACGTAAGGAAAGGAGAGCCGCTTCAGCGGTAGCACGGCGATTCGGATCATCAAACATTTGTGCCATTGCATTCAGAAAGTCATCCAGGTGATTCAAACGGATGTCCCGATTCTCTATCATGGGATTAGCCCAAGCCAGTGCTCGTGAGGTTAATAACATGATGATACATAACACTTTTGACCGGTCAGAACGGTAATAATCAGAATGTACATCGAAAAACAGTATACATTGATTAACAAATCCACGGAACTGACTACGATCACCATTGAAACGGAATGGGGGTAACCTAGGCATACCGGCAGTTGATACGGACGTAGTGGGAACGGCTTCCTGAGCCTCCACTCTGACTTGCAAATCCTGTATAGCCGGACCCAGTACCTGGTGATCATGGCCCAGCTGTGCCTCCACATCTCTAAGTTTATTCTGCACTGCCTCCATCTCCTGCTGCAAGGAGTTAATCATGGAGAAGAGCTGATCTACTCGTGTCTCAGTCATTGCCCCAGCAAAATCCTCTCAGTGGCCTGAGTATAATGTAATACTTATATATGTTCTGAGGATTTCGATAGCGTAGGGCAATGACAATCAGAGACGAGTTCTTGGTACAAGATATTTTATAATATGTAACCACGGATACACAACGGAAAACACAGCAGTACAAATACACACAATACTTTCCCAAAACGGAGCGAAGGGAATTCCCGGGGCCACGCACCGGACTCCCCCAGGGAGACCACCAGAGCGAACCCCTATACAGGGACTGTCCGGCAATCACCCCGGAAGGCCTAAATGCGCAGCAGCCAGGACACAAGGGGCAAACGGTAAAAGTCCAGGAGTGTCCGTACGGGATGAATGTCCAGAGTGGTTATGAACCAGAGAGAACCGGGCAGAGTGCTAACCGAAGATGGCAGACGGAATCCGGGCACAACTTGAGAAACCGGGTAAGGTCCAGAGTCGGTCGGTCGGTAGTCTTTAGGAGGATCCAAAGGCTAACAGGATTAGCAGCAGCAAAGCAGGAGCACACAGCAAGCAGTATACTCAGGCACTGGACTAGGTTTAGAGGCGGCCTTTTAAGCAGCTGGACAGGAAGTAGGGCAACAGAACAGTAAACTCCATGTTAACTGAGGGCAAGCTTTTTCAACAGAGAACTGGAAAACCCGGAAACCTGACAACAGGCCTGTGTGTCTGCATACCTTGTGCTGCTGAACATGCAGGGCCCAGGGTACTCACAGTCTCACTGTCGGGTATGTTTTCTCCCTGCTCCAGGGCCCGTTCAGCGCTGCCATCGGGTGTCTCGTTGCAGGTAGGCTCTGTGCCAGGGGCCACTCTGGCAAACCGCTCCAACCTGCTTGCTACTCCCACTGCTCCAGCTCGGGATGGTGTGGATGCCGGCGGCGCCATATTGGATTCTTCAGAGGCACGCTCCTGCGCGTCTCTGTCCCTTTTATTGCTACTGCGGGTCGGCATATCCTGGCTGTGCTCGCTTCCCTGGGTGCTATAAGTTGTGTTGCAGCCCTCCAGGGTCGGTAGTGCCTGTCAGCAAGGCTGGTGTGCAGGATAATTCAGGATCCAGGCAGGAGCTCACCCACGCTGCTTCCTCTCTACATGAGGTCCAGGCCACCACTCTAACTCATTGTTACTAAGCCATTATACTAGCAAACTATGCTGCTAGTTTAAGGGCCATAGTTGCATTGTCAGGGATAGTTATTGTTGTTTATTCTGCTGTTAATAAAGATAGACCACCGCTGCAATCTACACCACCTCTCAATTTTTAGTACCACATTTTAAGTGCACAATCTTGTCGCAATCAAAATGAGTGGCAAAATGACAGATGCTGGTGGAAAGGGGAAGAGGCGTGTTGGAAAAGGAAAAAAAGGGTTTGTCCGTGGGGAAGGTGGCAAAGCTCCATTAACATCTGCTGAAGATAGACCATCTTCCAGCAAAAGTAAGATGTCTACTACTTACCGTGGACAATC
This sequence comes from Anomaloglossus baeobatrachus, assembly GCF_048569485.1. Taxonomy (NCBI): domain Eukaryota; kingdom Metazoa; phylum Chordata; class Amphibia; order Anura; family Aromobatidae; genus Anomaloglossus; species Anomaloglossus baeobatrachus. Next base: position 122,712,763 of record NC_134356.1, read on the forward strand.
CGATGTGCTCCCTTTTTTACGGACACGAACAACTGGAACAAAGGTAGATGATGGCCAAAAAAAGAAAATGCTTGAATGGATCTCAAGTGGTCCAACAAGTGCCCTCTCCTCCACCTCAACTACCGCATCCAAAAAACACCAGTACTCTGAGTTGTCAACCCAATCACACTTGCTTTCTCCCAGCTCTGAAGTCTCCATCCGCCCTGCACAGTATGGTGGAACTGAGATGGTTGAGTCTGCAGAGCTGTTCAGTCACACTATAGCCTGGGAATCAGAGGTCTGCTCCCAAGCTACAGTGAGTACAGACCAGGAAATGGTCTGCAGTGATGCCCAGAACCTTTGTGACTCAGATTCAGGCCGAGATGACCAAGTTTCTGAGCATAATGTTGACCCTTATTCACAAACTGAAACACCTGTTGTTATAGACAATGAGGAACATACTGATGACAATGAGACGCAGATACCAGATTGGGATGACAACTTAAATATTCGGTCAGGGCAAGAAGAGGCTCGGTCTGAGGGTGAGGGGAGTGCAAACACAACAATTGATGAGGAAGTTCTAGATCCCACCTACTGTCAACCCACAGTCAGGCCCTCGAGGAGGTCAACAGAGACGGTGGAGGAGGATGCAACTGACGACGAAGTTACCTTGCGCCTTCCTGGACAGAGTCGGAGTACTGGTAGCACGTCTACAACTGCATCCTCAGCCACCACTGTGCCTCTGAGCACTAGTCGGGGTGGATCAGCAGGTCGCATGCCCTCTAAGCTGTAATACTATTGTATGTTTTGAGGATTTCGATAGCGTTAGGGCAATGACAGCCAGAGACGAGTTTGTGGTACAAGATGTTTATGATATGTAACCACGGTAGATACACAACGGAACAAACACAGCAGAACAAACACAGCAGAACAAACACAGCAGAACAAACACAGCAGAACAAACACAGCAGAACAAACACAGCAGAACAAACACAGCAGAACAAACACAGCAGAACAAACACAGCAGAACAAACACAGCAGAACAAACACAGCAGAACAAACACAGCAGAACAAACACAGCAGAACAAACACAGCAGAACAAACACAGCAGAACAAACACAGCAGAACAAACACACGAAATACCTTCCCGAAACGGAGCGGAGGGAATTCCCGGGGCCACGCACCGGACTCCCCCAGGGAGACCACCAGAGCGAACCCCTATACAGGGACTGTCCGGCAATCAACCCCGGAAGGCCTAAATGCGCCGCAGCCGGGACACAAGGGGCAAGCGGTAAAGTCCAGAAGTGTCCGTACGGGATGAAAGTCCAGAATGGTTACGAACCGGAAGAAACCGGGCAGACGTGCTGACCAAAGACGGCAGACGGAGTCCGGGCACAGTTTGAAGAAACCGGGTGTGGTCCAGAGTCGGTCGGTAGATTTTCAGGAGGATCCAAGTAGCAGCAGCAGTAAGGCAGGAGCACACAGCAAGCAGTATACTCAGGCACTGGACTAGGCTTAGAGGCGGCCTTTTAAGCAGCTGGACAGGAAGTAGGGCAACAGAACATAAAACTCCATGTTAACCGAGGGCAAGCTTTTTCAAAAGAGGACTGGAAAACCCGGAAACCTGACATTACTCCCCCCCCCAGAAACGGCCTCAGGACGGGTCAGGGCCCGGCTTGTCCGGGTACCGTCGATGAAACTGAGCGATCTTCCGGGGTGCTCGAATGTTACCCACCGGTTCCCAGGAATCGTCCTCGGGGGCGTACCCCTGCCAACGTACCAGATACTGAAGCCGACGACGATGGAGCCGGGAGTCAATAATGTCCTCAACCACGAACTGCTCCTCGCCGTCGACCATCACAGGCGGAGGAGGAGGCACGACACGACCATGAAACGTATTGGGAGAGACGGATTTGAGGAGAGAAACATGAAAGACCGGGTGTACCTTTAGATGGTGCGGTAACCGCAGCCGACAGGCCACAGGGCTCACGATCCCGGTGATCTTGAACGGACCGATGAATTTTTGTCCCAGCTTCTGCGAAGGGACACCCAATCTCAGGTTCTTGGTGGACAACCATACAGAGTCCCCTACCTTATACATGGGTGCCGGTTTCCGGTGAGCGTCTGCCGACCTCTTGTAACGCTCCTGAGCTGTAGCCACAGTGTCCTTCAGAACCTCCAGATTTTGTCGTAGCTCTGTCAATCTGTCCTCCACCGCAGGCACTGAGACCGCAACCGGCGACCTAGGCAAAATAGTCGGATGGTAACCCAAGTTAGCAAAGAAGGGTGTTACCTTAGTGGAGCTGCTCTGAGTGTTGTTATACGAGAACTCCGCCAACGGAAGCATCTTCAACCAATCGTCCTGCAGATGGCTGACATAACAGCGAAGGTATTGTTCCAGGGTTTGATTGGTCCGTTCGGTCTGCCCATTTGTCTGAGGATGGTATGCAGAAGACAAACAGACATCAATCTGGAGTGCCGTACAAAACCCCTTCCAGAACCTAGACGTGAACTGCACGCCCCGGTCAGAGATGATCTCGTCTGGTACCCCATGCAATCGGAATACGTTCTGGATAACCAGATCCACTGTCTCTGAGGCTGAGGGAAGACCGGCACACGGAATAAAGTGAGCAGCTTTAGTCAACCGATCCACCACCACTAAAATGGTATTGTGACCGTCTGAGACGGGCAACTCCACAATAAAATCCATTGAGATAGACCCCCAAGGGCGAGATGGCACGGGTAACGGTTGGAGGAGTCCTGTAGGAGCCACACGAGGGACCTTGCACCGGGCACAAACCACACATGAGTGGACATAGTCCTTTACGTCCTTTAAACAGGTAGGCCACCAGAAGAAACGGTTCAGAAATTCCTGCGTCTTCTGTACCCCCCTATGACCAGCCAACACGGAGTCATGGACCAACTTGAGAACCCGAAGTCTTACGGCCTCCGGGACATAAATGCGTCGCTCTCTCAACCACACACCATTCCGAAGAACAAGAGTTACATCATTCGGGGGGGCAGCAAGAAATACGTCACCATCATAGGCCAGCTTGATGTCCTTCCACAAGTCCCGGTCCTGGATTACTCTAACGAAATTGGCATCCGATAACACGGTCTGAGACGGGGTTCCAGGCACGGAGTCCACGGCGTGGATTCGGGACAAGGCATCGGCTTTCCCATTACGTGAACCTGGACGGTATGTAACGACAAAATTGAACTGGTTAAGGAATAGGCTCCAACGGGCTTGCCGTGGAGACAGGCACCTGGCAGACTTAAGAAATTCCAGATTACGATGATCTGTGAGTACTATCACTTGCTGCGCGGCTCCCTGTAAGTGGTGTCTCCATTCCTTGAAAGCGGAAATAATCGCTAACAATTCTTTGTCCGCAATGTCATAGTTCCTTTCTGCAGGGGACAACCGGCGGGAAAAGAAAGCACACGGATGTAAGAGACTCTTGTCCCCAGTCCTTTGAGAAAGGATGGCCCCTAATGCGTAGTCGGAAGCGTCGACTTCCACGATAAAGGGAAGTGCGGGATTCGGATGTACCAATATAGGCGCTGAGGTAAAACAGACCTTGAGACGATGGAAGGCTTCCTGGGCCTGGGCGGACCACACAAACTTCTGTCCTTTCTTGGTTAACAGAGTGATGGGACGAACGATCTCTGAAAAATTACGGATAAAACGTCGGTAAAAGTTGGCAAAACCGACAAAGCGTTGTACCTCTTTGATGTTTCCCGGTTCCGGCCAGTCTAGAATTGCTTGTATTTTGCCAGACTCCATGTTCAGTCCCTGAGGAGAGATGACATAACCTAAGAATTGTATCTGTGAGCAATGGAATTCGCATTTCTCCAGTTTGATGTACAGGTGGTTTTCCCTCAGCCGGGTAAGTACGGTCTTGACGTGCTCCTGGTGTTCCTGTAGGGAATCAGAAAAGATTAGGATATCGTCCAGATAAATCACCATGAATTGGTCCATGATATCCCTAAAAATATCGTTAACTAGATGTTGGAAAGCCGCGGGAGCGTTACAAAGTCCAAAAGGCATCACTAGGTACTCAAAATGTCCATACCGACATCGGAACGCGGTCTTCCACTCGTCTCCGGGACGTATGTGGAGTAGATTGTATGCCCCACGGAGGTCCAATTTGGTGAATATTTTTGCCTGTTGGACCCTCTCCAATAGCTCAGGAATCAATGGTAACGGATACCGGTTCCGGATGGTTATTTTATTCAGTTCCCGGTAGTCAATACAGGGTCTTAGAGTCCCCTCTTTCTTTTTCACAAAAAAGATGGGTGCCCCTGCTGGTGAGGTAGACGGACGAATAAATCCCTTAGCCAGACTTTCATCAATGTAGTTTTTTAGGGCTTCTAACTCAGGTGCCGCCAACGGGTAGACATGACCAAACGGGATCTCCGCCCCTGGGAGTAAGTCTATGGGGCAATCATACGGTCTATGCGGGGGAAGCCGATCGGCTTTTCTTTTGTCGCATATGTCCGCAAAGTCGTTATACACCGGGGGTAGAACAGGTACCTGTACAGTGCCCTCCGCATTCGGTGTTACTGGAACCGGAACAGTTGGACTAATGGTCGGAATACTCTGCGGTGGGAAGGATATTTCCTTAGTTTCCCAATCGATGACCGGATTTGTAGACCGTAGCCACGGAATACCTAAAATAATCGGAAAATGAGGAGAAGAAATTAGCATGAAAACAAGGGTCTCCTGCTGACCTGGCTTCATGACGCATTCTAGCGGTACAGTTTCCCGATCAACTGGTCCAGAGATTAACGGAGATCCGTCTACCGTCTCCATGGTAACCGGTGAGGCTCTTTGCTGAGTCCGGATACCGTGTTTCCTGGCAAAAGAGGAGTCCATGAAATTTCCCCCTGCCCCAGAATCTATCATTGCAGAGGTAGGTATTAGCTGTCCCTCCCACCGGATCTGAATGGGGAGCGAGCAATGGGTATATTTCCCTTCCGAGTCCTTCGGTGAGGTTGACATTACAGTCAAGGGAAATACCGCATCCAAGTGTCCACTTGCCTCAGAGATATCGGACTCTGCGTCCGTGTTGTCACACTCTGCCATGGCTGCCAATACCTTATTTGGGCGATTCGGACGTTTCGGGCAGTCGATCAAGAAATGGTCCGATTGACCGCAATAGAAACACAGACGCTCACGGAGCCGGTGTTCGCGACGTTCATTGGTCTCTCGCTTTTGCAGAGAGTCCACTTGCATAGGAACGTCCTCGGCCTCCCGTGGCGTCCTGAGAGCGGGTTCTCTGGAAGGAAATGCAAAGTTGTTTACACGGTTTACAGCTGCCCATTTTTCCTGTCTACGTTCCGTCAAGCGGGTATCAATACGCACACAGTGCTGGAGAAACAGTTCAAAATCCCCTGGAGATTCAGAACGAGCTAACTCGTCCTTGATGGTACCGGACAACCCCTTTCTGAAAACAGACAATAATGCATTGTTTCCCCAGTCGGTGTCTACCACTAACCTCTTGAACTCAGTGGCGTATTCAACTACAGAACGCTTTCCCTGACGTAAGGAAAGGAGAGCCGATTCAGCGGTAGCACGGCGATTCGGATCATCAAACATCTGCGCCATTGCGGTCAGAAAATCATCTAGGTGATTCAAACGGATGTCCCGGTTCTCTATCATAGGATTAGCCCAAGCCAGTGCTCGTGAGGTTAATAACATAATTATACATAACACTTTGGACCGGTCAGAACGGTAATAATCAGCATGTACATCAAAAAACAGTATACATTGGTTCACAAATCCACGAAACTGACTACGGTCACCATTGAAACGGAATGGGGGTAACCTAGGCATACCGGCAGCTGATACGGACGTAGTGGGGCCGGCTTCCTGAGCCTCCACTCTGACTTGCAAGTCCTGTATAGCCGGACCCAGTACCTGGTGATCATGGCCCAGCTGTGCCTCCACATCTCTAAGCTTAGTCTGCACCACCTCCATCTCCTGCTGCAAGGAGTTAATCATAGAAAAGAGCTGATCTACTCCTCGTGTCTCAGTCATTGCCCCAGCGAAATCCTCTTGTGGCCTGAGTATAATGTAATACTATTGTATGTTTTGAGGATTTCGATAGCGTTAGGGCAATGACAGCCAGAGACGAGTTTGTGGTACAAGATGTTTATGATATGTAACCACGGTAGATACACAACGGAACAAACACAGCAGAACAAACACAGCAGAACAAACACACGAAATACCTTCCCGAAACGGAGCGGAGGGAATTCCCGGGGCCACGCACCGGACTCCCCCAGGGAGACCACCAGAGCAAACCCCTATACAGGGACTGTCCGGCAATCAACCCCGGAAGGCCTAAATGCGCCGCAGCCGGGACACAAGGGGCAAGCGGTAAAGTCCAGAAGTGTCCGTACGGGATGAAAGTCCAGAATGGTTACGAACCGGAAGAAACCGGGCAGACGTGCTGACCAAAGACGGCAGACGGAGTCCGGGCACAGTTTGAAGAAACCGGGTGTGGTCCAGAGTCGGTCGGTAGATTTTCAGGAGGATCCAAGTAGCAGCAGCAGTAAGGCAGGAGCACACAGCAAGCAGTATACTCAGGCACTGGACTAGGCTTAGAGGCGGCCTTTTAAGCAGCTGGACAGGAAGTAGGGCAACAGAACATAAAACTCCATGTTAACCGAGGGCAAGCTTTTTCAAAAGAGGACTGGAAAACCCGGAAACCTGACACTAAGCCTTGCCTAGCCTGGTCCTTTTTTGACATAGCAAAAGATCGCCCAAATTATGTGATCTGTAAAATTTGTTGTGATTCTGTTAGTAGAGGGCAAAACCTCAGCAGTTTGACAATTTCTTCCATAAATCGTCACATGAATAAACATCATATGTCCCAGTGGGAAGCTCACCATGCTACAATGCGGCCTAGCGGAGCGAACCATCCACCGCCTGCCCCTTCCAGTGCATCCGCGCACTCTTCATCTTCTAGGACTGTGGGGACAGCTGTCTCACCTGGTTTTCCACGCACAACTTCCACCTCTGTAACCGCAACAGGCAGTTTGCTTGGTAGGTCGTCAGTTGGTTTGGAAGGGGAAACAAGTGCGTGTGTACAGCTCTCTCAGACATCGATAGCACCAACGTTGGGTGAAGGCAACATCATGTCTACGCCTGCACTTTCCTCACAAAGCTGCATTTTTCCAGGGACACCCTACTCAACACCGTCTACACACAGCAGCCAGATCTCTGTCCCTCAGATGTGGACAAATAAAAGGCCATTTCCTGTGACCCATGACAAAGCTAAGAGTTGACTTTATCCCTCTGTAAGCTCTTGGCTACCGAAATGCTGCCTTTCCGCCTGGTGGACACACAGGATTTTAGAGACCTTATGTCTGTCGCTGTGCCCCAGTACCAGATGCCTAGTCGCCACTACTTCTCTAAGAAAGGTGTGCCCGCGCAACACCAGCATGTCGCACACAACATTACCGCTTCCTTGAGAAACTCTGTGTGTGAACGGGTGCATTTCACCACCGATACTTGGACAAGTAAGCATGGACAGGGACGTTACATGTCGCTGACTAGGCATTGGGTAACTATGGTGATAGATGGTGAAGGGTCTGCTGCACAAGTCTTGCTGTCCCCACGACTTGTGTGTCAATCCTCTGTCTGTCCAAGTTCCGCCACTGCTTCTACCTCCTTCACCTCATCTGGGTCCTCCACCTCCGCTCCAAGCCTGCCTGGTCAGGCCACCAGCGTTCTCACTGCGCAGAAGGAATCACGCACCCCTCATTACTATGCTGGCAGCAGAGCGCAACGGCATCAGGCGGTCTTTAGCTTGACATGTCTTGGAAATAGGAGTCACACAGTGGATGAGTTGTGGGCAGCTCTTGAGACTGAGTTTAATAAATTGTTGTCTCCACTCAACCTGCAGCCTGGTAAGGCCATGTGCGACAATGCTGCAAACCTGGGTGCGGCCCTTCGCATGGGCAAGGTGACACACGTGCCTTGTATGGCTCACGTGTTGAACCTTGTTGTCCAGCAATTTTTAACACACTATCCCCGCCTAGATGGCCTTCTGAACAGGGCACGAAAACTGTCTGCTCACTTCCGCCATTCAACCACCGCTGCTGAGCGACTTGCATCGCTCCAGAAGTCTTTCGGCCTGCCGGTTCATCGCCTGAAATGCGATGTGGCGACACTTTGCAATTCGACTCTCCACATGTTACAGCGACTGTGGCAGCACCGCCGAGCCCTGGTGCAATACGTCATGACGTATAGCCTGGGCCATCGAGATGCAGAGGTGGGGAAGATCACCCTGATGGAGTAGTCTCAGATCAAGGACCTATGCACCCTTCTGCACAGTTTCGACATGGCGACGAATATGTTTAGCGCTGACAATGCCATTATCAGCATGACAATTCCAGTCATTTACATGCTGGAGCACACGCTAAACACTATTCGGAGTCAGGGGGTGGGACAACAGGAAGGGGAGGAACTACAGGAGGATTCATATGCGCAAGACGCAACAACATCACCAAGGTCCAGACGTTCATCATCACCAACGCGGCAGGCATGGGACCATGGGGAACAGGGATCAACAAGGGCGCATGGTAGCAGGCGAAATGTTGAGGAAGGTGCAGGAGAACATGAAGAAATGGAGGACGAACTGTCCATGAACATGGAAGACTCAGCGGATGAGGGAGACCTTGGTCAAATTTCAGTTGAAAGAGGTTGGGGGGAGATGTCAGAGGAAGAAAGAACAGTTAGCACCTCTATGCCCCAAACACAGCGTGGACTTTGTCCGCATGGCTGCGCAAGACACATGAGCGCCTTCTTGCTGCACTACCTCCAACATGACCCTCGTATTGTCAAAATTAGAAGTGATGATGGCTACTGGCTTGCCACACTATTAGATCCCCGGTACAAGTCCAAATTTTGTGACATAATTCCAGCCATAGAAAGGGACGCACGTATGCAGGAGTATCAGCAAAAGCTGTTACTCAATCTTAGCTCGGCTTTTCCACCAAACAACCGTGATACAGGGAGTGAATCTCGCAGTTGTAACTTGACAAACATGGGACGGTCTCGTCAACTTCAACAGTCTACCCGTACCAGCAGCACCGTATCTGGTGCTGGTAACAGCAATTTTATTGAATCTTTTCATAATTTTTTTAGACCATCCTTTGCAAGGCCACCAGAGACAACAAGTCTGACACAAAGCTGGAGAGGATGATAGAGGAGTATCTCCAAATGAACATCGATGCCATGACTTTGCAAATGGAGCCTTGCTCATTTTGGGCTTCAAATCTTGAAAAATGGCCAGAGCTCTCCACTTTCGCCTTGGAGATCTTGTCATGTCCAGCTGCCAGCGTTGTCTCTGAACGTGTCTTTAGTGCTGCTGGGTGTGTGCTGACAGATAAGCGCACGCGTCTGTCCAGTGAGAATGTGGATAGACTAATGTTCATCAAAATGAACAAGTCATGGATCCACAAGGAATTTACTACCCCTGTGTCATCCTGGGGAGAGTAAATGCTTGTGGATTTGGAATGTGCTTGATGCAAATCTACCTGTGAAGTGTACAACTGGAAATAAATATAGCAACAAGGTTGAAAGTACAAAAATCTCCTAGGAGACACTAATATAAAACTTAACATTTATTAATGACCTTAAATAAAAAGTGAACAGGGTCACTGGTAATCGTGATTTATGTTAAAAGAAAATAACACACATCTGGAGTACGATCCCAGCCTCATATGAGTCAATACCGTCATGTATGATCAATGCAAAAACATACAGCATCTGACTCAAGCCATTCAGAGATCGACCCCAGTGCACGCGACACAGATTGAATCCATGCATATAGTGGTCATATAGGACCTACTCCACTCCAAATATAAATTTAGCCCACTCATATAATGGACCTTGGAGTGGTCATGGAAAATGAGATCCAAACCTGCCACTTAAAATTCAGGAAACCACCCTCATTCAACCGTGGGGGTCCTACTGTAGTGACCCCCACGGTTGAATGAGGGTGGTTTCCTGAATTTTAAGTGGCAGGTTTGGATCTCATTTTCCATGACCACTCCAAGGTCCATTATATGAGTAGGCTAAATTTATATTTGGAGTGGAGTAGGTCCTATATGACCACTATATGCATGGATTCAATCTGTGTCGCGTGCACTGGGGTCGATCTCTGAATGGCTTGAGTCAGATGCTGTATGTTTTTGCATTGATCATACATGACGGTATTGACTCATATGAGGCTGGGATCGTACTCCAGATGTGTGTTATTTTCTTTTAACATAAATCACGATTACCAGTGACCCTGTTCACTTTTTATTTAAGGTCATTAATAAATGTTAAGTTTTATATTAGTGTCTCCTAGGAGATTTTTGTACTTTCAACCTTGTTGCTATATTTATTTCCATTCCCTTGGGTTGTCATAAATTGGCTATTACAAGAAGTGTACAACTGGGGCACAAGGGCTGCCACTGAATGGGTGTGTATGTGGCCCAATTTTTGGAAAAAAAGGGAGACTCCGCTTGGAGTAACCCTTGCTTACATTGTTTTTAAAAATGATCCAAGATGCACAGAGCTGGGATCAGGAAAGACTTTGCTACCTACCCCGGTGTCATCCTGGGGACGGTTAAGTATGGCGTATTTTTGAATGTGCTTGATGCAAATCTAGCTGTGAAGTGTACAACTAGGGCACAAGTGCTGCCACTGAAGGGGTGGGTGTGTGTGTGGCCCAATTTTTGGAAAAAAGGGAGACTCCGCTTGGAGTAAGGGCGGCTTTGCACGTTGCGACATTGCACGTGCGATGTCGATGGGGTCAAATCGAAAGTTACGCACATCCGGCGTCGCAGTCGATATCGCAACATGTAAAACCTTTTTGATACGATGAACGAGCGCAAAAGCGTCGTTATCATATCATCGCTGCAGCCTCCGACATTTCCATAATGCCGATGGTGCGACATGTACGATGTTGTTCCTTGCTCCTGGGGCAGCACACATCGCTGTGTATGAAGCCGCAGGAGCGAGGAACCTCACCTTACCTGCCTCCCGGCTGCAATGAGAAGGACGGAGGTGGGCGGGATGTTTACATCCCGCTCATCTCCGCCCCTCCACTTCAATTGGCCGCCTGCCGTGTGACGTCGCTGTGACGCCGCACGATCCGCCCCCTTAGGAAGGAGGCGGGTCGCCGGCCAGAGCGACGTCGCATGGCAGGTATGTGCGTGTAAAGCTGCCGTAGCGATAATAATCGCTACGGCAGCTTTCACTAGATATTGCACGTGCGACGGGGGAGGGACTATCGCTGCAGCATCGGTAACACATTGTTACCGGTGTCGCAGCGTGCAAAGCCCGCCTAACCCTTGCTTACATTGTTTTTAAAAATGATCCAAGATGCACAGCGCTGGGATCAGGAAAGACTTTGCTACCTACCCCGGTGTCATCCTGGGGACGGTTAAGTATGGTGTATTTTTGAATGTGCTTGATGCAAATCTAGCTGTGAAGTGTACAACTGGGGCACAAGTGTTGCCACTGAAGGGGTGGGAGTGTGTGTGGCCCAATTTTTGGAAAAAAGGGAGACTCCGCTTGGAGTAACCCTTGCTTACATTGTTTTTAAAAATGATCCAAGATGCACAGAGCTGGGATCAGGAAAGACTTTGCTACCTACCCCGGTGTCATCCTGGGGACGGTTAAGTATGGCATATTTTTGAATGTGCTTGATGCAAATCTAGCTGTGAAGTGTACAACTGGGCAACAAGTGCTGCCACTGAAGGGGTGGGTGTGTGTGGCCCAATTTTTGGAAAAAAGGGAAACTCCGCTTGGAGTAACCCTTGCTTACATTGTTTTTAAAAATGATCCAAGATGCACAGCGCTGGGATCAGGAAAGACTTTGCTACCTACCCCGGTGTCATCCTGGGGACGGTTAAGTGTGGCGTATTTTTGAATGTGCTTGATGCAAATCTAGCTGTGAAATGTACAACTGGGGCACAAGTGCTGCCACTGAAGGGGTGGGTGTGTGTGTGGCCCAATTTTTGGAAAAAAGGGAGACTCCGCTTGGAGTAACCCTTGCTTACATTGTTTTTAAAAATGATCCAAGATGCACAGCGCTGGGATCAGGAAAGACTTTGCTACCTACCCCGGTGTCATCCTGGGGACGGTTAAGTATGGCGTATTTTTGAATGTGCTTGATGCAAATCTAGCTGTGAAGTGTACAACTGGGGCACAAGTGCTGCCACTGAAGGGGTGGGTGTGTGTGTGGCCCAATTTTTGGAAAAAAGGGAGACTCCGCTTGGAGTCACCTTGCGGTGTTTTACATGATTTTAGAAGGGCGTGCCATGCCTATATCTGTGTCTCCTTCTCTTTTTCCTTCTCCTGCTCTTTTGTTTTCGCATGAGTATATGTCCTTGTCACTTTCCCATGTGTTTGTGTTGTGTTGTGTTGTGAGTTGTTTGTCACCTTTTGGACACCTTTGATGGTGTTTTCTAGGTGTTTTTGTGTGTTTGTGATTGCCTGCCATTGTTTCCTATGCGGTTCGAGTTCGGTTCGTCGAACGTTCGCCGAACCGAACTTGAACATGACATCCGTTCGGCGAACCGAACTCGAGCCGAACCGCGACTGGTTCGCTCATCTCTAATCTAACCGTAACGCCAGTGAGCAGCATCCTGTGCCACAGACAGACATTCTTCCAGTGCTGTCTATACTGTTTACAGTGAGAGGAGCGTAATGTCTGTATTTATGGCAACTGGACATCACAGTACCCGGGTATGGTTGGCTGTGCCCAGACAGTAATGCGTGCACGCAACACTTTGTTTTATTGTCAAAACACATATCTGTTTTGTGTAGGCCGACTATATAGACAATAAGACTTGCTGCCTCTGCACTGTAAAATTGTAACGTACAGTTTAAATCATAGAGGGACAGCGACACATGTTTGCATTGACTGTTGCTTTTCAAGATTTCCATGACTGTGTTGCAGAGCTGTGTGGTTTGCATTCAAACTGTTATTGTGGCGCCCTGGACAAGCCAGGTCGTCACAGGTACTGCAACAACACACCCCACACCCCGGCTAGGCACACTAAAGTCAGACAAAAATCTTTGTTGCCTCCCTCCAGGGGCTGATGTCCACACCAGGGGGTGGAGCCAGGCAGTTGGCCCCACCCACTGAGGAGTTCACAGTCCTGGAGGTGGGAAAAGGAAGCAGTCAGTGTAGTTTTGGAGAGTGAAGTGGTAGTAGAGCAGACTGACCGTGTCCGGGTGCGTGGCCCTGGCACATACAGCAAAGTTGGCAGACAGTGGTGACCGTCTGCAGGAGAGGCTGATTGATGTGAACCGTAAGGACCGGGGACGGGCGGTGACCCGCCGGTACCGGATCGGGGAGCGAAGAGAAGCCAGCACCATTCGGCAGGGCCTACGGACCCCGACCAGGCTTGGAGTCGCCGTAAAACCAGTCAAATCCGTTAGCGAAGGGAACCTCCGGGGTTTCCCAGCAGTCAAGACCCGATTGAAGGCAACCACTCAAACCGTGAAGGGAAATATACTCACCGCCAAGGCTACAGTTCCCAGGGCCAGAGTCTGCGGGCAAAAGGGGCTCCCTCAGCATCCATCCAAGCTGGGGAGCGGGTTACCGGTGGGAAGCCATCGGAACCGAGAACATAACACAGGTGCAGGGAAAGGCAGTCACCGCCAACCTACCGGGAGAAGAACCACCGCAGCCGTCTGTGGACCCGTCCATCCAGCCGTTTGTTTTACCGGAGACTGTGCATTCATCATTGGCTGAGTGAGTACCACCGTGCCATGCGGCACCGCTCTGCCCCCGCGACCCTGCACCTCACCAGGCCCCGTAACCCACCTGCCATTCCTCCCTCACCGGGCCCCAGGACAACCAACCACCCTACCCACGGAGGGGAAAAACAACATCCAAGCTACTCCCTGTCATCGCTCCTGGGATCCCCGTCCAGAGCAGCGGTGGTGTCACAACCTCACCACGACCGTGGGTGGCGTCACGGACAATAAATCCAAAAAACCATTCCCCTTTTCACTCACGGGTGAGGAGCGCCGCTCGAGTCCCCGGATCCGGCCCACCACTCGAGCCACCGAGCAGCAAGTGAAGCAGCAGCAGTGCCGGACCCGAGCGTGGTGAGCGCAGCGTCCCCTCCTCCGCCCGCGACAACTTGGCGTCACGAACAGGATCTTACCGCTCTGCCATCTGGTAAACGTGCGCCTTGTGACCGCCGGAGATGTCCGGCCGAAAATTTTGGGAAGCCGCCATTTTGGGCGCGAAAAGTCCCTGCTCGAGCGTCTCCTCGAGCAGTGGAGGCGCGAAAGCCGAAACCCCGCCCCTGTAGAGGAGGAGCCGGAAAAAGACTAAGGGGGACGGATGGCGTCTGGCCGCATGTAGCCCGCGGCTATAAAAGCAGAGACGCCAGGACCCTGCGGCCATCTTTTGGTTCCTGGAAGAGGCCGCCGCAGCGATGCACCAACCATCCCGAAGCACCGTAGCCCCCGCGCCCGGGACCGCGGTGTGGGTGGAGGTCCGGACCGTTCAGCTACAACAACGGCTGCAGATCCGCGTGCAGCTCCTCTTGGATGAGTGGGAGACCGACATGGCGGAGGTGGTGGCGGCCATACGGAGACGCGAGGTGAAGGGAGTTCTGGAAGGGCGGGTAAGTGACCCCCGCCCCTGTAACCCTAGCGGGTCGGTCATCGCGGCCGAGGGGCCCGGTCTACGCCCGCTCGCCCTGCTACCTCTCCCGCTACCCGTGTTGGCTGCTGCTGCCCCGTCACTAGGCCCGCTACCACCACAATCGGTAGCGGCACCCTGCCAATCCACCCCGGCGGACCGACCTGCAGCAGAATCCCGTGACCGCCCTGAACTGCTTCCATGGAAGAAGCTGAAGGCTGAGCCCGTCTGCGAAGACACACCGGAGGCACCTGTGACCGTGCCTGGCCCCGTACCGCCCCCGGCACCCCGTCTAGTGCAGGAGGAGGCAGAGGCTCAGCAGGAGAGGACCCCTGTACCCGTTCCCCATGCCTCGGCTGAGGCCGCGCCGGGTCGCCGCTGTAAGGCAGCACCCCAGGCCATGACACCGCGGGACCTGCTGCCCAGAACGCTAGTAGGGGCAGTGTGAAGGAGGTCTCGGGGGGCCCGATCCGCGCGCAGGGGCCCACCGTAGCCCCTTACTGGGACAGGGAACAGACCCCGCTGGGCCAGGAAATCGCGGAGAGGGAGAGAAGGAAGGCGGAGCTGGTAGCCCGCACGATTAGAGAAAAGGAGAGCCTTCGCCAGGCCACCTTCCGCGTACGGGGCCCAATCTATGAGGGGCAAGTGAGGAGGTTTGACGTCCGTCGGGGGTACGGCTTCATATATGAGTCAGGCCTGGAGACAGAAGTCTTTATAGCCCGATGGGACGTCAATGCCCATCTGCCGGAGGACCACCCGGGCCGCAACCTGATGCCAGGGGATTTGGTTCAGTACACTAGGCATTGCGGGGAGAGGGGTTGGTTTGCTCTGGACGCTAAGCTGAGGGGCAGTCAAGAGGCCCGAGTACCAGCCCAGCCCCTTCCTCCGGCCGACACCGTGGATTTGAAGTGAGTCAGCGGTCCACCGTTGCTGGCAATTGTCCCCGTTGGGACCACCAGTACCGTTACCAGTTTGAATGATAAGATTAAATCAACCAAAGAAGTTATCTGATTGAAACCGTGATTGAACCGGCCGTTGCCGGCAACTAGTCCCCGTAGGGACCTTCTGCAACTGTTGCGTAAGGAACTACTTACGGACAAGCCCGAGAACTTGCAGGGCAACCACAAACTTGTGGAATGTAAATAATTGGCTTAAACCGTTACCGCCTCCGGAGAGGCAGGTTTGGAGGATGGGCCTGGAGGAAAGGGATGGCCCAGGCCCGCCACTACCATAACCGGTGGCGATCCTCCGGGGATTCAGGGGTCCCCATGGACGCGGGTCCCCTGAAAGAGACTATACCCGCTCGGGCAACTTGGTTCTGGACTGGGGTCAAGGGGTGTTGCCCACTTCTTAGGGGCAGCATCAGGGCAAGGTTGTTTGGGTGGGAGAAGAGCGGAAGCCGTTACCGTTTAGTGAACACATGCCGTTTCGTAACGTTTAAGAATGTGCCTCCCGTTATGGGAAGTTTTAAAAAAAAAAAATGCTTGTGTTTTAAAATGTTCTTTACTCTTTTGCAGTTAACCAAAAATAAAACTGGTGATGGACGGGCAGCCCGCAGACGGTCTGCATTTTACTAAGGGGGAATGTGGCGCCCTGGACAAGCCAGGTCGTCACAGGTACTGCAACAACACACCCCACACCCCGGCTAGGCACACCAAAGTCAGACAAAAATCCTTGTTGCCTCCCTCCAGGAGCTGATGTCCACACCAGGGGGTGGAGCCAGGTGGTTGGCCCCACCCACCGAGGAGTTCACAGTCCTGGAGGCGGGAAAAGGAAGCAGTCAGTGTAGTTTTGGAGAGTGAAGTGGTAGTAGAACAGACTGACCGTGTCCGGGTGCGTGGCCCGGGCACATACAGCAAGGTTGGCAGACGGTGGTGACCGTCTGCAGGAGAGGCTGATTGACGTGAACCGTAAGGACCGGGGACGGGCGTTGGCACGCCGGTACCGGATCGGGGAGCGAAGAGAAGCCAGCACCATTCAGCAGGGCCTACGGACCCCGACCAGGCTTGGAGTCGCCGTAAAACCGGTCAAATCCGTTAGCGAAGGGAACCTCCGGGGTTTCCCAGCAGTCAAGACCCGATTGAAGGCAACCGCTCAAACCGTGAAGGGAAATACAGTCACCACCAAGGCTACAGTTCCCAGGGCCAGAGCCTGCGGGCAAAAGGGGCTCCCTCAGCATCCATCCAAGCTGGGGAGCGGGT
The DNA here is from genome assembly GCF_048569485.1 of Anomaloglossus baeobatrachus. Lineage (NCBI taxonomy): Eukaryota > Metazoa > Chordata > Amphibia > Anura > Aromobatidae > Anomaloglossus > Anomaloglossus baeobatrachus. Next base: position 122,729,615 of record NC_134356.1, read on the forward strand.
TACTGGTGGGAAGCCATCGGAACCGAGAACATAACACAGGTGCAGGGAAAGGCAGTCACCGTTAACCTACCGGGAGAAGAACCACCGCAGCCGTCTTTGGCACCTGTCCATCCAGCCGTTTGTTTTACCAGAGACTTTGCATTCATCATTGGCTAGGTGAGTACCACCGTGCCGTGCGGCACCGCGCTGCCCCCGCGACCCTGCACCTCACCAGGCCCCGTAACCCACCTGCCATTCCTCCCTCACTGGGCCCCGGGACAACCAACCCCCCTACCCACGGAGGGGAAAAACAACATCCAAGCTGCTCCCTGTCATCGCTCCCGGGATCCCCGTCCAGAGCAGCGGTGGTGTCACAACCTCACCACGACCGTGGGTGGCGTCACGGACAATAAATCCCCAAAACCATTCCCCTTTTCACTCACGGGCGAGGAGCGCTGCTCGAGTCCCCGGATCCGGCCCACTGCTCGAGCCACCGAGCAGCAAGCAAAGCAGCAGCAGTGCCGGACCCGAGCGTGGTGAGCGCAGCGTCCCCTCCTTCGCCTGCGACATTATCATCTGCTTTATTTGTGAGGCTTCAGCTAATAAGGGTATAATGTGTTTTGTCTATGTTTAGGTAGATAACTTGGAAGCTATTGTGATGCGCCACTGGTAAGTCGTGTTCGCACACACACACACACACACACACACACACGCACAAACACACAATTACTGCTGCTACGCAGAGGGATTAGCAGGTAGTAGGCAACAGAATAGATTGTTCTATTATTTCAATTTTATGCATGGTTCTTATTGTTTGTTTTGGGAATGTTAAACAATCATTTATCAACCCAACTGCCTAGAGTCCTTTTCCTGTTGCGTGGTTTTACTACATACTGTGGAGCCCACCCTGTACACGACTTAAAATGAAGCATAAGTCGCAATGGGAATTTCACTGTGCAAAAATGCGGCCTAGCGTGCCTGTGCAACAACCGCCTGCCCCATCAAGTGCATCTGCGTGCTCTTCTTCCTCTGTGACTATGGGGACAGCAGTCACACATGCTTTTTCACACTGAACTTCCACCCCTTTACCCATAAGCGGGAGTGTGATTGGCAGGTTGTCACTTGTTTTGGAAGTGGAAACAGATGGTATTGTTGAGCTGTCAGACATGGAGAGAACCAGCATTGAATGAAGGCAACATTATATCCACGCCTGCACCTTCGTCACAGTTTGGCTGGACTACCTGCAGTTAATAATTGCGTTCCAGAAATGGAAAGGAGTGTAGAATGCACAGGTGTTGTACCTTGCTTGGCAGCAAAGGAACACTAAGGTAGTATCCCAGACAATTGTTCTATGCCCCCAAAAGTGTCAGCACTTTTGTAAATTAAAATTGCGTACCACAAATGAAAAGGAGTGTAGAATGCACATGTGTTGTACCTTGCTTGGCAGCAAAGGAACACTAACTTAGTATTCCAGACAATTTTAGGATGGCAGAAAAAGATTCAGCTCTTTGGGCAAATTAAATAGCATGGCAAAAGTGGGTACAGTGGCCGGGTTCTGTGGGTACCAGGACAGTAAAGGAAGCCTCACTTTCTATCCCTCCTAATGATGAAATGCAGCAAGGGATTCCCTGAGTTTGCTATAAAATTTGCATAGCAAAATGTGCAGGAGGATGTCATGCAGAGGTGGTGGGACTTGCTTGTCACCAGTGGCACAATAATGGAGTACAGCAGACACTCTTTGGATGGCATTTACTGGCAGCACTCTTTTCAATTAAAATGGCTTAGTAAAAATGAGCAGGAGGGTGTAATGCAAAGGTGCTGGAAATTGCTTGGCACCAGTGGGACACTAATGGAGTCCAACAGCCACTTTTTAGATGCCACTAAGTTTCCTCAGTGTTTGCTATCATAATAGCTTAGTAAAAATGAGCAGGAGGGTGTAATGCAGAGGTGCTGGAAATTGCTTGGCAACAGTGGGACACTAATGGAGTACAACAGCCACTTTTTGGATGCCACGAAGTTTCGGCATTTTTTGCTATTATAATAGCTTAGTAAAAATGAGCAGGAAGGTGGAATGCAGAGGTGCTGGAAATTGCTTGGCACCAGAGGGACACAAATGGTGTACAACAGCCACTTTTTGGATGCCACTAAGTTTCAGCATTTTTTGCTATTATAATAGCTTAGTAAAAATGAGCAGGAGGGTGTAATGCAGAGGTGCTGGAAATTGCTTGGCACCAGTGGGACACTAATGGAGTACAATAGCCACTTTTTGGATGCCACTAAGTTTCAGCAGTTTTTGCTATAATAATAGCTTAGTAAAAATGAGCAGGAGGGTGTAATGCAGAGGTGCTGGAAATTGCTTGGCAACAGTGGGACACTAATGGAGTACAACAGCCACTTTTTGGATGCCACGAAGTTTCGTCATTTTTTGCTATTATAATAGCTTAGTAAAAATGAGCAGGAAGGTGGAATGCAGAGGTGCTGGAAATTGCTTGGCACCAGAGGGACACAAATGGTGTACAACATCCACTTTTTGAATGCCACTAAGTTTCAGTATTTTTTGCTATTATAATAGCTTAGTAAAAATGAGCAGGAGGGTGTAATGCAGAGGTGCTGGAAATTGCTTGGCACCAGTGAGACACTAATGGAGTACAACAGCCACTTTTTGGATGCCACTAAGTTTCAGCAGTTTTTGCTATTATAATAGCTTAGTAAAAATGAGCAGGAGGGTGTAATGCAGAGGTGCTGAAAATTGCTTGGCACCAGTGGGACACTAATGGAGTACAACAGCCACTTTTTGGATGCCACGAAGTTTCGGCATTTTTTGCTATTATAATAGCTTAGTAAAAATGAGCAGGAGGGTGTAATGCAGAGGTGCTGGAAATTGCTTGGCACCAGTGGGACACTAATGGAGTAGAACAGCCACTTTTTCGATGGCACTAACTGGCAGCACTCTTTTCAATTTAAGTTGCTTTGCAAAAATGTGCAGGAGAGTACAGTGGCCGGGTTGTGGGTCAGTGTAGAGGAAAGGAAGCCTCACTTTCTATCCCTCCTAATGGTGAAATGCAGCAAGGAATTCCCTGAGCTTAGCTACACAGACGCTGTTATCTGAAGCTGTATACAGCGTTTCCACGACCTGACTGTCACCTATGGCTCTGAACCAGATGTAATTAGCCCTGAAAAGGGCAGAAATAAACTTCTGTCCCTAATCAGTAGAGCGCTGTGTGTATAGCATGCGTGAGCGGTGACTGACACCCAGACGCAGAAGGCAGATAATGGCGTCCTGAGGGAAAATGTCCGTATTTATAATGCAAGGACATGTGACATGGACAGCCTATGACACATGCCCTTGCTTGTCTGGCAAAAAGTCCACTTAGCCGTGTGTGTGTCTGGGATTGGCTGACATGCTGGCCTGCCCCACTACATGCGCGCTTAGAAAAAAAAAATCGCCATTATCCCAGCAGCAGTGATCTAAATGTGCAGCCCCCGCACACTATACGCTGTAATTTGATAATAGTGTGAATCACAGAGTGACTCACACTATTACAGTGAAAAGCCAGCTAGTAATTAGTTAGGCTTTTTACTGATAGAACCGTTCTTGAACGTAACTCGAGCTGCCGAACTTTTAGCAAAAAGCTCGAGTTCTAGTTCTATCTAGAACACCCCCCAAAATCACTCGAACCGCGAACTGAAGAACCACGAACCGCGCTCAACTCTACTAGCTAGTATTAAGCCAGAGATTCTTAATGTCAGGCAAGTTTGACCCGGCCATTAAGAATCTCCAATAAAGGGTTAAAAAAAAGACACCACACAGAGAAAAAATACTTTAATAGAAATAAATACACAGACACATTAGGGACTCCATGTTTATTACTTCCTGTCAGCCCTCCATGATCCTGCTCTTCTGTTTTCTTTCTTCTTCAACCCATGCAGCTCTGCTACATCAGGCTTCACTGCATGGGAGAAAGACGCTGCTGCCCTGTGCAGAAATCACTCAGTGAGAGTGACCACAGGCTGCCGGCTGTTAGCGGTGACTTCACCGCTCATAGCCGGGTTACCATAGCAACGGTGCTCCGATCATGTGATCCCGGTGCCGCTATTCACCGGCTGTGACAGCCAGTCCTTGCATGTGGGCTGACTCTGTAAAGAGCGCCCCATGCAGGAACGGGGAGTCATCCGTGTGCCAGAGCATGTCGCCGGTACACGGAGATACACAAACGATCACTGCATACTGGAGAGATGCACTGACAGGACCTAAGACAGGACATGACGTCTAGCCATGTGACCAGTCTGTAGCCAATGAGATAATAGACACGTGACTGGTCACATGGCTATTTTGACGTCATAATAGGTCCTGTCATCACTGCTGGTTACCGGGAGGATGCAGCGATTACCGATAGAAACACTGCGGGAGACAGAGTGCAGGACGCATCGCGGGCACCGGTAAGTGTTATGGCAATGTTTATTAACTGTATGTGTACATTTATAATGTGTTTTTATGTGTTTGTGATTGCCTCCCATTGTTTTCAATGGGGTTGGAGAGGTTCGTCGAACAGCTCGTCGAACGGCTCGTTGAACGGGGCACCGTTCGACGAACCGAACCGAACTCGAACTCTAGGGGGGTGGCTCATCTCTACTCCTGAGTCACGACAAGCTAATTTTTTTGGAAATGTGAAGACTCCAAATTGGCTGCTCTCACTACTGCTGCTGATGTTACTAACAAGGGCCTGGTAGTGCAACAATCAAGCGGTGTATGAAACACCTTATATTCCTCATATTCCTCCTTCTTTTGCTTGTTTTGGCAATGTGGAGACTTCATGTTGGGTCTCCAAGTTCTGTGTGTGTCCTATAATGGCATGGGTTTCAGAGCACTAGACCTACACCTATCACTCATCCACCTCTTAATTTTAACTTAATTTAAAAGCTATAAATGCTGGCTTAGTCCCTGTGTCCTACATGGCCCATGCCTAACTCCTGTGCCACCACACTATGGGTACTCTGGGGCAATTGCTGCTACTTTCCTAGTGTCTGCCTCTAATTTTTGGAAATGTGGAGGCTCCAGGTTTGGTCTCCAAATTGTGTGTTGTCTGCAGTGGCAGGGGTCTCAGAGCACCAGGCCTACACCTGTCATTCATCCACCTGTTACTGATCAATGTTTAAGCTACAAAAACTTGCAAACATCCACAGGGATAAGAAACCATGGCACATCCAACGAGTATCCCAAAGTGCTTTATTGAAATCAGACAGTGCATTAAAACAGCGGGCGAAGAGCTGGGTGCAGGTAGAAAAATTGCGCCATGCCTTGTTCCAGGCCCTGTCCCATGCATGTATGCTGCACCATTATACTATTTGTACTCTGGGGCAATTTATGCCACGTTTCCTGGTGTCTGCCACTAGTTTTTGGAAATGTGGGGACTCCTAGTTGGGTCTCCAAATTGTGTGTTGTCTGTAGTGGCAGGGGTCTCAGAGCACCAAGCTTATACCTGTTACTCAACCACCTGTTCATTTTAACTTAATTTGAAATCTGCAAATGCTGCATGGCCCATGCCTACAAGATGCACAACCACATTATGGTACTCTGGGGCAATTGATGCTACTTTCCTGGTGTCTGCCCCTAATTTTTGGAAATGTGGAGACTTCAAGTTGGGCCTTCAAGTTGTGTGTAGTCTGTAGTGGCAGGGATCTCAAAGCACCAGGTCTACACCTGTCACTCATCTACCTCAATATTTCTTATGTTAATAGTCTAGGAACCTTATTGCTGTGCCAGAACAGTGTGACTGCACTGTAAAATGGTTTTAGCTGTTTTAGCAGCTTTTGGTCCCCCGAAAGGTGTTGTCTATGTCTTTGCTTTTGCCTCCCATTGAATTCAATCAGGTTTTGATATGTTTGTTAAACTGTTTGCTGTTAGGCGAAAACAGATGAAGTCGGTGAACCCTAACCAAATCAAACTGTAACGCCTGCCTGGATCCACAGACTCAGACGGGCTGTAATGGACATGTACCACCCCCGTGCTCTCAGGGTTCACGCGTAGGATTTCTTTGGACTGTAGTGGGAAAGTCCTATCCCATCGGTGCGTTAGTACACCGATTTTGGAGCGGGTTGGGGATGACACTTGAAGTCTTCACCCCCATCGGGTAAATTACTGGAACGCGTGAAGCTACTTACCAGCCTGAGCTCCACGTACCCAGTCGTGCCCTGGCCCTTGCCCGGTGATAGCTCCTCGGCAGTCCATGCCCCTTGACACTGTCCCCTGCGACTGAGGTTCCAGCTCCTACCAGGCCCAGACCAACGTCTGCCACCTAGTACTCAGGAGCCATGCTCCGTGACCTCTCCATTCAGAGAGTCACTTCACCTCCTTTCCTCTCAGCTCTACTGCTCTTGCTCAACTCCACTGCTCAACTGTCACTTTCATCACTCTCCCCTTACCAACACCCCATGTGGGCGGCCCTATTCCCTTCAGGCCCCCCCAACGGTGTCTCTGGTAGGTTAAAGTGGGCAGTGTTCCTAGGATTTTGATTGGCTAAGCTGTTAGCAACACCAAAGGACCAGGATCCATAACCAAGGAGGGTGGATACTGTGCAGAAGGGTATTACCTTCTTACCGTCATTACCGTCACCGTGTATTACCGTCACATGGTATTGTGCAGAAGGGCAGATTGCACACTACCCTGTGACGACCTGATAGGCCAGGGCGTCACATTCGCCCTTGGGTAAACGTAGCTCGTCCGTGAGCTACAGGACGCCAGAGGTTTATTTTTGTTTTGCTTGAACTGGAAAAGGAAAACATAAATTAACACATTTTTATTCAATGGGTCCATCCCACACAGGGGAGGTAATGCACTTAACGTTACTAAAATTCTATTTTATTAAGAGTTCGTCACCCAACGGTGGGACGCTACTGGTCTTTGTGGTAACGGAGGCTCAACCTTTCCCGTTGCAGCCCTTTCCTGCGACAGTCCAGACCGAACGTCCCGGATCCCAATAATCCGCCACCCAAACAACCTGTTCCTCCTGGAAACCTAAAGTGAGTCCATGACCGGTTTAAGGTCCCGAGTAGAGTTGAGCAATGTTCGAGTCGAACGGTTCGCCAATTTCATGTTCGAGTGATTTTGGGGGCTGTTCGAGTCGTTCGACGAACTCGAACGATTTGCTTAAAGTTCGGCAGGTTGAGTTACGTTCGAGAACGGTTCGATCACCAAAAGCGTGGCTTTTCACAGTAAGTATGTGTGCACGTTGCGTATCTGCATGCGTCCAGCACAATCCCTCTCTCTTTCCTATTCACCGATCACAGGTGCCTCGCTGCACGACTGTCACAAATCTTCGGCGGCTTTTCCTCTTTTGAAAGTGGCTGCCGCTTCATTATTCAATCAGGTATTCGGTGCCTTCCCCGCCCACCGGCGCCCATGATTGGTTGCAGTCTGACACGCCCCCACGATGAGTGACAGCTGTCTCACTGCAACCAATCACAGCCGCTGGTGGGTGGGTCTATACCGTGCAGTAAAATAAATAAATAATTAAAAACAAAAATGCGGTTCCCCCCAATTTTGATACTAGCCAGGATAAAGCCACACGGCTGGAGGCTGGTATTGTCAGGATGGAAAGCCCCACGCTATGGGGAGCCTACCACCCTAACAATATCAGCAGGCAGCCGCCCGCAATTTCCGCATCCATTTGATGCGGCAGTCCCGGGACTCTACCCAGCTCATCCTGAATTGCCCTGGTGTGGTGGCAATCGAGGTAATAACGGGGTTAATCATGACAGGACACCTTCCATGATTAACCTGTAACTGAAAGGAAAGAAACACACACAACAAAAAATCCTTTATTTGGAATAAAAGACAAAAAAACCCTCATTTACCTCTTTATTAATCCCCAAACAACAATCCAGATCCGAAGTAATCCACACGACACTGTCAGCTCTGCTACATGAAGATGACAGGGAGCCCCGTAGAACACAAGCGCTTTGTGTCCTCTCCACGCAGCAGCTGAAGTGAGCCGCGCTGTCAGCGGGGACTTCACTCTGCAATGCAGAGGTCAAGATAACCAAATCTTCCTATGTTTCTCATTAGAGGCAGCGGCTCAATGGTTAGAACTACTACCTAGTAAGCATTAGTTCATGAGTTCAAGTCTCGGCCACCCGGTAAAGAATTTAATTTATTTTTAAATTATAATTATTATTTATTTATAATTATAATTTAATTTAATTTAATTATGCACTGAGGGTAGGGGCCGGACATCAGCTGTGAGCCGCGGGCCACACCTCTAAAATCAGAGCAGTTCACGGAATTGCTCTCTTCTCTCTCTTTCTCTCTCTTGTTCTCTCTCTTGTTCTCTCTCTCTTGTTCTCTCTCTCTCCTTCTCTCTCTTTCTCTCTCTTTTTCGCTTTCTCTCTCTTTCCTCTCTCTTTCCTCTCTCTCTTCTCTCTCGCTTCTTTCCTCTCTCTCTTCTCTGTGTTCTCTCTCTTGTTCTCTCTCTCTCTTTCTCTCTCTTTCTCTCCCCTTTTCTCTCTCTTTTTCTCTCTCTCTCTTTCTCCCTCTCTCCCCTCTCTCTCTCCTCTCTCTCTTCTCTCTCTCTCTCCCTCTCTCTTCTCTCTCCTCTCTTTCTTCTCACCTCTTCTCTCCTCTTTACTCTCTTCTCTCCTCTTCTCTCCTCTTCTCTCTCTCTCTTCTTTCTCTCTCTCTCCCTCTCTCTTCTCTTTTCTCTCTCTTTTCTCTCTCTTTTCTCTCTCCCTCTCTCTCTTCTCTCTCTTTTCTCTCTCTCAGACCTGATGATGATCAGCTGATGCGGTCACCTGACGGGATCAGCTGACACTAAAAGTCGAGCGGTGAGGCCGGCTTTTTACCGCCCGGCCGGCTAAACTATCAGCTGCTGCTGTCGGACCGGAGTCTGCACAGAAGTGTGTAGTTTTTTTTTTTTTGCACTGATGCATCAGCTGATTGTATAAAAGCCATTTATACAATCAGCTGCTGTGTCATGTGATTCAGGCCCTTGAACCTGACACATCATCTGATCGCTTTGCCTTCCAGCAAACCAATCAGATGATATTGGATCCAGATTGGACGGCGCGGGACCCTTGACCCAGGATTACTGCGGAGGGTGATTCTTTATTTCAATAAAGATGGAGTCACTAATTGTGTTGTGTTTTATTTCTAATAAAAATATTTTTCTGTGTGTTGTGTTTTTTTTAATCTGTACTAGAAATTCATGGTGGCCATGTCTAATATTGGCGTGACACCATGAATTTCGGGCTTAGGGCCAGTTGATAATATACAGCAAGCCCTAACCCCATTATTACCAGCGAGCCACCCGTCACCAGGGCAGCTAGAAGAGTTGGATACAGCGCCAGAAGATGGCGCTTCTATGAAAGCGACATTTTCTGGGGCGGCTGCGGACTGCAATTCGCAGCAGTGGTGCCCAGAAAGCTTTGGCACTCTGCGCTGAGGAATCCAATCCCCAGCTGCCTAGTTGTAGCTGGCTGGACAGAAAAAGTGGGCGAAGCCCACGTCATTTTTTTTTTTTTATTATTTCATGAAATTCATGAAATAATTAAAAAAAAAAAGAGCTTCCCTGAATTTTTGGTTCCCAGCTGGGTACAAATAGGCAGCTGGGGGCAGCCCGTAGCTGCCAGCTGTACCTGGCTAGCATACAAAAACATGGCAAACCCCACGTAATTTTTTTGGGGGGCAAAAAACTCCTGCATACAGTCCTGGATGTAGTATGCTGAGTTTGTAGTTCTGCAGCTGCTGTTTTCTGTCTGTCTGTATGGAGGAGAGCAGACAGCAGCTGCAGAACTACAAGATTCAGCATGCTCAATTCACTAGTGTATGCAGGAGAGCAGACAGCAGCTGCAGAACTACAAGGTTCAGCATACTCCATCCAGGACTGTATGCAGGAGTTTTTTGCCCCCCCAAAAAAATGACATGGGCTACGACATATTTTTGTATGCTATCCAGGTACAGCAGGCAGGTACGGCTGCCCCCAATCCCTCAGCTGCCTATTTGTACTCGGCTGGGAAATATAAAAATAGGGAAGCCCTTTTTTTAATTATTTCATGAATTTCATGAAATAATTAAAAAAAAAAATCGACATGGGCTTCGCCCCGTTTTTGTGTCCAGCCGGGTACAACTAGGCAGCTGGGGATTGAAATCCGCAGCACAGGTTGGCCCGAGCTTTCAGGGCCCCTCTGCTGCGAATTGCAGTCTGTAGCCGCCCCAGAAAATGGCGCTTTCATTGAAGCGCCATCTTCTGGCGCTGTATCCAACTCTTCCAGCTGCCCTGGTGTCGGGTGGCATGCTGGGTAATAAGGGGTTAATACCAGCTTTGTTTTACTAGCTAGTATTAAGCCAGAGATTCTTAATGTCAGGCAAGTTTGACCCGGCTATTAAGAATCTCCAATAAAGGGTTAAAAAAAAGACACCACACAGAGAAAAAATACTTTAATAGAAATAAATACACAGACACACTTAGAGACTCTATGTTTATTACTCCCTCTCATCCCTCCAAGCTCCTGATCTTCTGTCTTCTTTCTCCTTCAACCTATGCAGCTCTGCTACATCAGACAGCACTGCATGGGAGGAAGACGCTGCTGCTCCCCATGCAGTCTAATCACTCAGTGAGAGTTAGCAGAGGCTGCGGGCTGTAAGCGGTGATGTCACCCCTGCCACCGTTGCTAAAGTAATCTGACAGGTGGTTACAATAGCAACGGTGCTCCGATCACGTGATTCCCGGTGCCACAATTCACCAGCTGTGGCAGCCAGTCCTTGAATGTGGACTGACTCTGTAAAGAGCGCCCACATGCAGGAACGGGGAAGCCGACCATGTGCCAGAGCATCTCGCCGGTACACGGAGATGCACAAATGAGCACCGTGTACCGGAGAGATGCACTGACAGGACCTAGCATGACGTCTAGCCATGTGACCAGTCTGTTGCCAGTGAGATAATACACAAGTGACTGGTTACATGCTATTTTGACGTCACAGTAGGTCCTATCATCAGTGCTGGTTACCAGGAGGACGCAGCGATTATCGGAAGGAAAAGCGGCGGGAGACCGAGTGCAGGACGCATCGCGGGGACCTGTAAGTGTAATGGCAATGTTTGTTAACTGTATGTGTACATGTATAATGTGTTTTTATGTGTTTGTGTTTGCCTGCCATTGTTTTCAATGGGGTTCGTCGAACATTCGACGAACGTTCGACGAACGTAGCCTCCGTTCGACGAACCGAATTGAACACGAACTCTAGGGGGTGTCTTATCTCTAGTTCCGAGTGTTGTAACTTTGGTGACTCTGGCTGGCAGAGGAGGTGCAACTATTATACAAGACACAAGTTTGTGTTGGTCCCGCCAGTCCTGTGACCGTGGTCTATTTTTACTTAATATATATAAAACTGAACGGAGTCCATGTACCGGGTGTATACATTTTGACAATTGTTTTTGGAAAATCTGGTAACTTTCACTCTTTTCATTAAAACTGGTTGATTTACTAACATTTTCTATATGAAAAATAACAAACTATGGAAAATAATAAACGAAAACACTGATACCTAAATTCTATGGCATCGCAACTGTTGGTACTGTATATTTAACACTCTTCTCTGTACCTCTGTGGAGGTTGACAAAAGTTTGCACGGGTTGACCTCCTCAGTTCTGGACTCGCGCTCCTTTCTAGGGCAGCATCTACACTCTCCCCCCATGTTGGGTGTAACTGGCAGAACCCTACGTGTGTGTGGCAAGGTTACTGGCGGTACTCTAGGTGTTGGAGTCGGTGCAGTGTCAGTAAGCCTTTCCTGCTCTGGTTCCTCCACAGGTTGTGGGAATGTTAACACAGGGACTATACTGCTCCATTCTGCATTGGCCAATTCTCTGGAAAGTCACCTAAAATAGTGTGAATCACCCTCTTCCTTTCTTCTCTCAGAGGAGGCTGGGACCAAGGTTCTTCTGTTTTTTTTTAAAGGCTCTGGGCACTTCTTCACTCTTCAGGTGATCCCTAGACACCGCAGCTACAGTTCGCCCATCATCTTTGCTAATCAAACAAGTCTTCTGGTTGTCGAAATTGGAAGGCTGTATCACATACGGCTCTCTCTCCCACTGGTCGTCCAATGTGTGTTTTTTCCTTTTCCTCTTTAACATGATCTCACCAGGGGTGAAGGGGGCTGCCTTGGACTGCTTATTAAAATTCTCTCCTGCCACTCCCGTGCCTGATCCAAGCTTTCTTCAACCATTTCTGGATCTGTTTGTACTGAGCTTGGCGATGGGAGTCCCAATCTTCTCCAGATGCGTAAGTTTCGGGTGACTCTACTTCCATTTCTAAGTCTACCAGGAGCCTCCCTGGACGAGCCAGCATCAGATAGGCTGGGGTGCACTTGGGTGACCCTACCGGGATGTTATTGTACATGTCAACCAAATCTGGCAGCTTCTCGGGCCATCGATTCTGTTCCTTAAGAGGGAGGGTTTTCAGCAAATTGATCACAAGATGGTTCATCTTCTCGCACATCCCGTTGGTCTGCGCATGATAGGGATTGGTGCGAATTTTCTTGCACCCGTATAGGCTGCAAAACTCTTGAAAAATCTCAGCTTCAAACGCAGGACCCTGGTCAGTCAAAACCCAGTCTGGATACCCATGCGGCCTACAGAAATGTGCCTGGAACGCCTTTGCTGTGGTACTGGCAGTCAAATCCTTCATGGGTACCACTACCAAGAAACGGGAGTAGTGATCAACCATCATGAGTGCATATGTGTACCCACTCTTGCTGGGGGTCAATTTAACATGGTCCATTGCCACAATCTCCAGAGGTAGTTTGGTAAAGATCAGTTGGAGAGGTGCATGCTTACTGGTGCTGTCTTGTCCCTGCAAGGCACAGGCGCCACAGTTTCTACACCGCGCCTCTATGGAGTCTCTCATCCCTATCCAGTAGAAGCAGCTTCTCAACAGCATCTCCAATTTCTTCCAACCAAAATGTCCGCCTCTGTCATGGTTTGCTTCTAGCACTACTGGGACATAAGACTAATGCGGGCGTCACACGATGCGATCGTACCCGCCCCCGTCGTTTGTGCGGCACGGGCAAATCGCTGCCTGTGTTGCACAAAGTCGTTTAACCCCATCACACATACTTACGTGCTGAGCGACATCGATGTGTGCGAACATCCGCTTCCTGAAGGGGGTGGGACGTTCGGCGTCACAGCGACGTCACACAGTGGCCAGCCAATAGATGCAGAGGGGCGGAGATGAGTGGGACGTAAACATCCCGCCCACCTCCTTCCTTCCGCATAGCTGGAGGGAGCCGCGGGACGCAGGTAAGCTGTGTTCATCGTTCCCGGGATGTCACACAGTGCGATGTGTGCTACCCCGGGTACGATGAACAATCGGCGCAAAGTAAAATAAACGATTATTTAAAAATAAACGACGAGTACACAATACATGGTTTGTCACCGATTTGCGATCACTCGTATTTGTCACATGGGACGACGTCGCCAACGAAGCCAGATGTGCGTCACGAAAACCGTGACCCCGACGATGCATCGCACGATAGATCGCCTTGTGTGACGCCCGCATTAGGGGTACTTTACACGCTGTGACATCGCTGCCGATATATCGTCGGGGTCACGTTGTTAGTGACGCACATCCGGCGCCGGTAGCGACATCGCAGCGTGTAACACAAATAAGCAACAATCAACGAGCGCAAAAACGTGCAAAATCGTTGCTCGTTGACAATCATTCATTTCCATAATATCGGTGCTGCTGCAGGTACGATGTTGTTTGTCATTTCTGCGGCAGCACACATCGCTATGTGTGACACCGCTGGAACGACAAACATCTCCTTACATCCGTCCACCGGAAAAGGAGGAAGGAAGGAGGTGGGCAGCATGTTCCGGCCGCTCATCTCCTCCCCTCCTTTTCTATTGGGCGGCGGTTCAGTGACGCTGCTGTGACATCGCTGTGACGCTAAATGAACCGCCCCCTTAGAAAGGAGGCAGTTCGCCGGTCACAGCGACGTCATAGAGCAGGTATGTGCGTGTGACGCTGCCGTAGCGATAATGTTCGCTGCGGCAGCGATCACCACATATCGTCCGTGCGACGGGGGCGGGTGCTATCGCACTCGACATCGCTAGCAATTGCTAGTGATGTCGCAGCATGTAAAGCCCGCCTTAGTGACTACGATCTGGCAGATCCTCTCATGGCTCTTGAGGTTGATCAAACTTCTTCACAGTTTACCTTGGTTCAGATAGAGTCGACTCCGATCCTGCCACAACTTCTTGGCTTCCTCCGGAGCGCCTGGTCCATGGCAGGCATCATGTCTAGCCAGCAATACTTTGACTAACTTGATTGCTGGGTCTCGATCTTGGGCTTCCTGCCAGCCGTGATGAGGCAGCAGGTTACAGGTCATCTCCTGTTGTCGGGCACTGGACCTGAATGGTTCCTCCAGGGGAGGTTGGTGGAATGCAGGTAATTCAACTTCTTCCAGGTCCTCTTCGTTTCCATCATCATCAGACAAGTGAGGCATCCGGGATAGGGCATCTTCATTAGTATTCTTACAGCCAGCCCTGTACTTGATGACAAAGTCATAGTTAGCCAATCGTGCGACCCATCGCTGCTCTAGAGCTCCCAACTTCGCCGTGTCCAGGTGTGTCAGTGGATTATTATCAGTGTACACCGTGAACTTGGCAGCAGCCAGGTAATGCTTAAATCGTTCTGTTACTGCCCAAACAAGTGCCAGAAATTCCAACTTAAAGGAGCTATAATTTTCTGGATTTCTTTCTGTCGGTCGTAATTTCCGGCTGGCATAGGCGATCACCTTCTCTTTGCCCTTTTGTACTTGGGACAAAACGGCCCCCAGGCCCACATTACTGCCATCAGTATATAACACGAAGGGAAGGCCATAGTCGGGTTAAGCCAAGATCTCCTCCCTGGTTAAGACAGACTTCATCTTCTTGAAAGAATCTTTTTGTTCCGTACCCCACTTGAACGGGGGCCCCAGGGACTTGCCATGCGTAGTCTGGCCCACCAGGTGGTCCTGTAAGGGGGCTGCCATTTGGGTGTACCCCTTAACGAACCTCCAGTAGTACCCCATTAGGCCCAGGAACTGCCGCACCTCTCTGATCGTAGTAGGCCGTGGCCAGTTCTGAATGGCTGTGATCTTTTCGGGATCCGATGCCACACCTTTTGGCGCTCACCACATACCCCAAGTACTGTACCTTCGGCTTCAACAGATGGCACTTAGATGGTTTGAGCTTCATTCCATACTTGGACACAGCGCCGAACACTTCAGCCAGATGTTTCAGGTGGGCTTCTCGAAGTTGAAATGGCCCAAACAACACTCCATTAACCTCTGGAACGTCTCGGTGCATTGCACAACCCGAATGGCATACTATTAAACTCACATAGACCCATTGGGGTGGTGAAGGCAGTCTTCTCCCGGTTTCCTCGGCAATGGCAACCTGCCAGTATCCGCTGGTAAGGTCAAGGATGGAGAAATAAGTTGCAGACTTTAGGGCGGCCTAGGACTCTTCAATACGAGGCAGAGGGTAAGCATCCTTATGAGTAGTCTTGTTAATCTGGTGGTAATCTACGCACATCCTCATGGTCCCATCCTTCTTCTTCACGAGTACCAGTGGGGCGGCCCAGGGACTGCAACTTTCATGAATCACTCCTGCTTCTTTCATGCTTCTGAGCATGTCTTTGGCACACTGATAATGGGTAGGTCGTATGGGCCTGTACCTTTCTTTAATAGGTGGGTGCATGCCGGTGGGTATGTGGTGTTGTACCCCCTTAATCTGCCCAAACTCCAGTGGGTGGTTGCTAAAGACCTGCTCATATTCCCTGACCACTCTGTAGACCCCTTGTTTGTGATGTGCAGGTGTAGAGTCAGTGCCCACATGTAGCTCCTGACACCACTTCTCTACCGGACCTTAGGGAACAGCACTATGTTGACTCCGCTCATCTGGAGACCCTGTTGCATGAATGT
Organism: Anomaloglossus baeobatrachus; assembly: GCF_048569485.1. Lineage (NCBI taxonomy): Eukaryota > Metazoa > Chordata > Amphibia > Anura > Aromobatidae > Anomaloglossus > Anomaloglossus baeobatrachus. Next base: position 122,745,549 of record NC_134356.1, read on the forward strand.
CGTCTGCATTTACTGTAAACAGTTTGGCAATGGTGGCATAACGGGGTAATATGACCTCCTCTTCCCCACAGTTTAGTACACGCACGGGCACCCTCCCCTTTTGGACATCAACTACCCCTCTGGCCGTGAACACTGTGGGCCAATGTTCTGAGTGTAGGGGTTCTACCACTGCCTGGTAACCCTGTCCCCGGGAGCCTATAGCTGCCCTGCACCATATCAACATTTCACTTCGTGGGGGTACTATAAGGGGAGCTGCATCCATTACCCCCGTACACCACCTATCTCACATCCAGAGAGATTTACCTGTTGCCGCTGTAGGAGAGCTCGGATCTCATGCTGAAGGGCCCTCTGTCTCCCTGCTCCTGCAGTCTCAGACAGCTGTTGAAGCAAAAAGAACACTTCACCCATGCAATTCTCAATGACATTTGTTCCCAAAATAATATTCTGGTTCCGATCACTAGGGTCATTTTGTACTACTATTAGGCCTTGTCTGACTAATTCTACTCGGCCCACTTTTATGGTCACCTCCTTGAACCCAATTTGAGTCACAGGTAACCCATTGACAGCATAGATGGCGAAACTGTCGTCTGGGGGCATCAAGTCATCATCAAGCCAGAAATTCTTATAGAGTACATATGGGATAGTTGTTACCTAGGAGCCGGTATCCAGAAGTGCAGAGGTGGGGATCCCATCCAATGTAATGAAGACAATGGGCCATCCCCCGACATACCGCTCTCTCCAGTCTGCTGGGCCTTGACATTTTATTCCTGGGGATTGGCTCTTGGCCCCAGGGGCTGCCCGTTTAAAGAACAGCTTTGTGCATAGTAGCCGGTCTTGTTGCATTTATAACAAACAGGTGGATCATACCGGTCGCCACCTCGTCCTCTGTACGCAGAGGTCCGCTTCCTCATCCAAGGAACGTCCTCTGGGCAATCCGCCAGTTAAATCTCTCTTGACGGGGTGGTCTTTGGCTTCAACTGCATGGCTTCTAGGATCCGGGTGACCTCTTTAGTTAGTTGTGGCACTTGAGCAGATAAATCGGGTTCTCCACTCCCAATTGCAGCCAAGGGAGTCGTTGCAGGCAGGGCCAGGGCAGAGGGGTTTACTTGTGCCGGGGAGGCATCAGCTTGCCAAGCCGGGAGTGGGGAATCAGGAGCCTCCGGGGACTGCAGGGCCTTAATTGCCCATTCCTTCAGGGTAGCAAAGTCCAAAGCAGGATGCTCCAGAGCCCATAGCCGGAGCTGTTTGCGGTCTTCCACCGACCCGAGGCCCTGTAGAAACTGCTCCACCAGCATTTTGTTCCCCTCCGGCTCTCCGATGTCATTGGTCAGTCTCAGGGTCCGCAGTGCTGCTTGTAATTTCAAGGCGAAATCTCGGATGCTATCCTGGGGTCGTTGCTTGCAGCTGCAGAATCTCATTCTAAGCTCCACTTCTGTGCGGGTTTCGAACGCAGCTCCCAGTCTCCTGAATATGGCGGTTACTGACATCCAGTCAGTCTCAGTCCACGTCTCCACTTTAAACTAAGCAGCATCGGTCAACTGCCCCAGTACCACCGATGCCCGCTGCTGTCCCTTCAAAGCATACATGTCCAGAACATTGCAGATTTTCCTCTTAAACCCCTGTAGGGCATCGGGTTTGCTGTCATACTGTGGGAGCCAGGCTGCGCCCGGTACATATGGCAAGGTTATGGGCATGATGGGGACAACCGCCTCCGCTCCCGGCGCCACCGCTCATGCGACCGGAGCGGCATCCGCCGCTCCCCTGTTACCTGGTCAGGCAAAGGAAGCGCCGCCACATTCCTATCATCCAGAGCCGAAATCTCTGCGCGCTCCCTCGGTCTTTTTGCAGCACTCGCTTGCTGACCATGGCCCTCGGGGAACTACTTCTGGTTCCAGCCTCTTCCAGAAGATGAGGGGCGGGGCTTAAGCTTTGCGCGCTTTCTCGGAGTAGACAGGGTTTTGGCGTGAAAAAATGGCGGAAAATGGCGAAATTGGCGGGTAACAGAATCTTGACTCAAGGTCTTCGGCTTTCAAGGCGCACGTCACCCAGGTAAGTGGGTCCTGCTCGGATTCTGTTCGTGACGCCAGGTTTTTTGAGGTGTACTGCCCCTGTGCCAGCAGCTGGGCTACCGCTGCTGCTCGGATCCGGATCCGCGGTGGCTCGAGGGATCTCCAGACCTGTTGGTCGCGCGGCCACTCGATTAAAAAAGGGGGGGATATGTACAGGGGTTTTTTGGAAAGTTTGTGATGCCACCCACGGTGCGTGGTAATGTGAGGGACCACCGCTGCCATTGGGGAGCCCGGTGACGGTGGTGTGGCAGTCTGATGTTTAACCCCTCCGTGGGTAGGGGGTTCGTGTCCCGGGGCCCCTTGATGCTGGAATGATTTTTTGTGTGCCGTTGGGGATAGGAACAGGGGTTTTCAATGTACTCACTCAGTGCTGGAATAACAACACCGACATGTTGTAAACCAGAATTCTGAGCACCACTGCAGCTGGTAGGGAGCACGCTTGGGTCCGTTCCCTTGGTGTTGCTATTAGCCTGTGGCCCTGTCCTTGGCACCTTCGTCTCTGTTGGACCCATAGGCATAAAACTCTTCGGGTCCCACTCACCCGTATGGCTAACGGAGTGAGCTTGCTCTAAGGGTTTACACGTAGGATTTCTTTGGACTGTAGTGGGAAAGTCCTATCCCATTGGTGCGCTAGTACCCTGATTTTGGAGCGGATTGGGGATGACACTTGAAGTCTTCACCCCCTGTCGGGTAAATTACCGGAATGCGTGAAGCTACTGTCCGGCCTGGGGTCCACGTACCCCGTTGTGCCCTGGCCCCTGCCCGGTGATAGCTCAAGGCCGCCGGCCACCCTCCTCGGCAGTCTGTACCCCTTGACACTGTCCTCTGCGACCGGGGTTCCAGCTCCTACCAGGCCCAGACCAACGTCTGCTACCTAGTACTCAGGAGCCCTGCTCCGTGACCTCTCCCTCCCAGAGAGTCACTTCACCTCCTCTCCTCTCAGTTCTACTACTCCTGCTAAACTCCACTGCTCAACTGTCACTTTCATCACTCTCCCCTTACAAACCCCGCATGTGGGCGGCCCTATTCCCTTCAGGCCCCCCAATGGTGTGTCTGGTAGGTTAAAGTGGGAAGTGTTCCTAGGATTTTGATTGGCTAAGCTATTAGCAACACTAAAGGACCAGGATCCGTAACCAAGGAAGGTGGATACTGTGCAGAAGGACAGATTGCACAATACCCTGTGACGACCTGATAGGCCAGGGCGTCACAGACAGGCTAGAGGGAAGCCACTCACCAAGCAGGACCGCTAGAACCCTGAAACCCTTTAACCCCTATACAGGGATTTGGAATTACACAGGGCCCAAGGTGATCACTACCTGTGGCAGGTTGCAGTCCGAGAGAGTAGTAGTCAGGCAGGGTCAAACCAGGAATTGCGGAACAGGGACAGAATCGGCAGGCAAGGATGTAATCAGAAACAAGCAGAGGTCAAAACCGGATCGGGCAGCGAGGTACAAAAACAGCAGGCAGGAAACGTAGTCAGGAAACAAGCGGTAATCAGCACAATAAATCACAGAACAGGACGGAACAGGAACCAGAATTTTCAGAACTATCTCTGGCAGAGGTCAGCAGACAGGAGGGGCATTAAAAAGGGTGTGGTGTCTTCCCATAGGCTGTAGCTGAATGGTGGTACTTCAGCTGGGAGACACCCGCCACCTACAGTCAGCCAGTGGCACTGCAGATCCCCAGGAAACCCAGACCAGTGGATGAGCGGAGCCTGCGCCCACCGGCCCCGCTGGCATCGACTCCTCTCCCATCACCAGCGCTATCCACGGCAGGAACACGGCATCGCCTGGCGATCGGCGTAGAAGTCGATGGAGCAGACTCTGGTGGTGACGTAACACAAACCTTGGCACATACGCTCCTCTCTACTTGCAGGTTTCAATAACAGGGCTTGATCATGCACTCACTATTTCCCCCAAGGGGTATCCAATAGCAACAGTCACAACGTACAATTTGGCAGCTGATCACTTCCCTGGTACTTGGGCCTTCACTGATGACTCTAAGCCCCTCATCCTCTCCTTTGGTGTGATAGTACATACTCAGAATAAATAAGTCCTTTCAGCAAACTCCGTCCCACCCACTGGGATTTAGCAAGAACTATTATAATGGCCTCATGTGACAGCACTGGTCTGCCTTTACTTCCAGGGCCTGCTCTCTTTAGAGTCAATATGACCTTCTGCCACTGAGAGGAATTGTTGGGCATATTTCCAGAAAAAGATGGTCACCACCCAGAAAGCACAGACTTGACCCTGCCTTAGGAACACAACAACTCCACATTATATACTCATTCTAGTCTCCTTTGGACCCTGCGTGTCTAGGATCCTGCTCAAGATGCCTCCCACAGCCACAGCTATGTCACTACTATTTCGTTTTCCTACTTACTTTTTTCCTTCTTCCCCTTTTTTTGCTTAGCTCAACCCTTAAGGGATGTACAAAAAACCCCCTCCTATGATTGACCCTATCTAGCCCAAGATTACTGGGGAAATGGTCACCAACACACTGACCACTAGTGGCCACATAAGAAAATGTCTACAAAGATAAAGTGTCTACGATTATGGGGTGGCCGAGCACTAGACCGTCCCAGGTAGTCCCACACACACACACCCCTCCCTAAAAAGGTGACAGCAGCCAAACTTCAAAACCCTTGTCACCTCCCTCCAGGTTTGATGTCCACACCAGGGGGGTGGAGCCAGGCAGTTGGCTCTGTCCACCGAGGAGTTCACAGGCCTGGAGGCGGGAAAAACAGTAGTTCATAGTAGATTAGCCTTGACAGTGGAAGGGAGAAGTCAAGTTCAAGGGCAGACATGTGACCAGGCCTGCCATAGTCTACCATGTGTGTGGGTTGGAGCTCAGTAACCTCTGGCAAGGAGGCAGACGGTGGTGGCCGCCTGCAGGAACTGGGATTATAGCTGGTGGAACCGTAGGGACCGGGGTCGGGCGGTGGCCCGCCGATACCGAACCGGGGAACCGATTGGAAACCGGAGCACCAGGAGGGGTATTCAGACCCAGTACGAAGCCCAGAACCAACAGGGCTGAGTCAAATCAACTGATTGAGGACTGGACTTAAGGACCTTTCCCACACAAGACCCGAATGAAGACAATAGCCCAACCATTAGGGTAAAGCCACCGCCAAGGCATAGAGACCCAAGGGGCCAACGTCTGCGGGCAAACAGGGCTTTCCCAACACCCAGCAAGCCGGGGAATGGACTACCGTTGCTTAGGCATAGGAGTCATATCATTCACATTAAAGAGGTGCAGGAGAAAGGCGGAAACCACCAACCTGTCAAGGGGAAGCTGCAGCCGGCTGTGGGCACCGTCCATCATCCCGTTTGGTTTACCAGAGACTCCAGTGTGTTGTATCATAGTGAGTTCACCAGTGCCTTCGGGCCGCGCACCACGCCGCACCGCACCGACACGCCAGCACCATCCATTCTCCCCCACCTCAGCACCTCCCTCGGGCCCCCGGGACCATCACTCCCCTATCCACGGAGGGGTCAACACCAAGCTGCGCAACATCGTCCCCGGGTGGCCTAGTCAACGGCAGCGGTGGTGTCCATCCATTCACCACAACCCGTGGGTGGCGTCACGAACTTAAATCCCCTACAAAACCACCGCGGCCCCGGCCGTGGAACTCCCCAACGAAGTCCCTGCGTGTAGCGCCAACTCCATTTCAGAGCGATGTGACCCCCGGATCCGTGGAGAGCTCGAATCACCCACCGACGAGCACGGATCCGAGCGGCTCGGCAGCCAGCCGAGCCCGCGGGGCAGTACATTAGCACTTAACATAGGGTCTGGCAAAAGCAAAAGGGAGCAGGTTCCATCTTTGAGAGTAGATGCAGCCAATACTTAGCATAGGGAGCAGTATGTCTTGGACGCTGAGGTGTGTGGAAAAGTATTTAACCCTACAATCCATTGGGACAATGCTCTAAGCCATACTAATCAGGGACTGAGCTCTCAGCACTACTAAACAGGGACAGGGAGCAATGATAAGGTGAGTATCTTTTGCTCGTTAACAGTCGTTCGGAGGTGTCACACGATACGACATCTCTAACGATGCCGGATGTGCGTCACAAATTCTGTGACCCCGACGACATATCGTTAGATATATCGTAGCGTATGACGGGGCCTTTAGGGGATTTTCCCATTATGGTCTAGAAATTAGTAAACATATGTTGTGCTTTGCCTTCATATCCGGTGGGAGTTTACTTTGTGAAATAATGGGCTATTGGTTAGTGGTAAAACTGGTAGTATCTGAAATCTCATTTTGTTTCGGGCCCTCCTTATGGAGATCATCAGAAGTTCCTAGATGGAGAGAGTAGGTCATATGTAAAAAATTAGGCAAGGTTACTGCAGCAAGACACATTTCATTGAGGAAGGTATCTGTGTAGCAAGAGGTAGAAAATTCTTACTTTCGAGTGAACTATTGATTTATGAAATAAAATTTTAAAGAACAGATATCTTGCTGCAGATACCATAGAACATTTTCCGTGGTTTTGTGGAAACCATGCCTCACCAAGTCAGAGCTGTTTTTTTGGTGGGATGCGGAGCCCTACACAATATTAAGACAAGTGGTTTTAATGTTTTTGTTGATTTATGTATATATCACAGAAAAAAAATTGAGCTTGAATGCTGAATACATTTGGAAACACTAGATAAACCTGTGGAAGAATTGTTACATTATATTTTTTTTTTATTACATCAGGTGTGAATCAATTCAGTTTGACTTTACGCTAAAAAGCAGCAGGGCTATTCCCTTTTTTGCCCCATTTACAATTCATGTAATTTTCCATTCATTCATAATAAATATACTCTTCCTGCATGAAATATTTGTTTAACACGTTAAAGTGGTTTTCACACCATTCTTGTCATTTTATGACTGTGAATGAACTGAATCAATAGGTGTGCTGTGTGACAATTTAGAGGAGTTAAAAAAAGAAAAAGAGAGACACTTGGAGTAGTTTTTTAGTGCAGTATTTTAGAAGAATGCACTTCATGCAGAGTTCAAACACACTTTCATTCATTCTTCGAATATGGACTGTGATTCGAGTTGAGCAGACCCATTGAAATTAATTTTGACATAACAGTTAGTTCTGGACCCGGACTTGACCTGACCACAATGGAAGTCACTGGTTGGGCAGTTCGGGTCTCGGCCCACATACAGGAAGCAATAAACCGATCACTTACGGAGAAGGGTGGGCAGGTTTTTTCCATATTTTTTTTTTGTTACACACTACATCCTATCACACAGTTGTTCCCCCAGGGCGAGCTATTCAAACACTGCAAGTGGCTTGCGCTGGACCAAGCACCAAGTGTCCCCTAGCACAGTGATGTTCAAGTGAGTTTTCAGCATACGTAAAGTATCCAAACTCCAAATTCGAACACTGATTTTTGGAAAGTCCGTATTCGGTATGAACACTGAACTTTGCTTTTCAGGTTCACCCATCTGTAAGGCCTGTTTCACACGTCAGTGAAAAACACAGACGTTATTCACTGACATGTAAAAAAAGCATATGTCCCTCCATGTGCCGTGATTCACAGCACATGTGGGTTATCCATGTGCAATCCGTAATCTGTGATCCGTGATTGCACATGGAGATAAACTCACCTGTCCCTGCTCCTGTTGTCCGTGGTGTTGAACTCTTCTGCTCTGCTGTGTTTCCACCCCCGCGGCAGCTACTTCCGGGTCACGGTGTCATGCATAACTGATTATGCATAACAGTAATTAGCTGGCTCCAAAACAGCTGCCAGCAAAGGCCGGAGACAGCATCACTGGAGACGGTAAGTATAAAAATAATTTTATTTTCAATGTACGTGTTTTTCTGGTACGTGTTTCACGGATCACACCATAGTGTGGTCTGTGGGACATCAGTGATGCCGGAAAAAAATGGACATGCCTCAGTGAGGAGCACATGGACACGCATATACGCCGCACGAAGACTCGGTCAGTAAAAAATCACTGATGTGTGCGCAGACCCATTGATTATAATGGGTCTGCATATGTTCATGATTCTGGTACGTATAAAAACTAGCACATACGTACCAGAATCACTGACGTATGAAAGAAGACTAACAGTGATGTACTGACTGGCTGTGGCTCTTCTGGTCTTGACTCAACAGCCTCATAGAGGCAGTTGAGTTTGGGTCAGGAGACCCTTGGCCAATCCATTTTAAGAGGTCCCTACTCAGATCATGAAACAAAGTTGTGTTAAAGTGACCTAACGATCTTTTCAGTTTTTTAACCTCTTTACGACATATGACGTACTGGGTATGTCATAGATCGTGCCAGGTTAAACCCCGCCGCCTACCGCAGGCAGTCAGCAGTGATCCCTGCACATGTCAGCTGATTTGAACAGCTGACATGTGTGGCTATCAAGCACGAGTGGATCCGCTCTCCACTCACTCCTGGTAACCCCTTGCATCTCGCTGTAAAAATGTGACAGCGAAATAAAACAGTGCGCTGCAGTAAACATTTACGTGGATCCGATGATTGCCATGGTAGCACAGGGTCCAGTAATGACTCCTGTAGCTATCATGAGTCACTTCCTCTTACACCCGGCAGACTGTCATTTGTAATAGGAGAGATGATTTTTTGCAGATCACAGCTGAGTAGCTATGATCTGGAGAAGTGGAAGAGTGATCAGACTGCTGATCCTTATAGTCCCCTAGGGGGACTAATAAAATAAAAAAAAATAAATACATTAAAAAAAGTTTTAAAATTTTTTAAAAAAATTAAAAAATAATAGTTCAAATCACCCCCATTTTCCCCATTGAAAATTAAAGGGTTAAAAAAAAATAAAAAATATACGCAGATTTGGTATCGCCTGATCTATCTAAATATCAAATCAATTTACTTGATCGGTAAACGGCGTAGCGGCAAAAATTCCAAACTACGTTTTTTGGTCTCCGCGTATTTTGCGCAAGATGCGATAACAAGCGATCAAAACATAACATCTAGGCAAAAATGGTACCGTTAAAAAGAAGTCAGTTCAAGACGCAAAAAAATAAGCCACCACTGAGCCATAGATCCCAAAAATGAGAATGCTACGAATCATGGAAAATGGTGCAAAAAGTGTGCCTTTTTTTTGGACAAACTTGTGAATTTTTTTAACCCCTTAGCTAACACTAAACCAATACATGTTTGGTGTCTATGAACTTGTATCGACCTGAGGCATCACACTAACACATTGTGCATATACTCTTTACATATACTCATTACATTGTATGTCAGTGATAATAGTGATAGCACACAGATATTACTTTTTGAGTCTTCCTTTTTTGAACAGGGGGAAGTTTACAATTTTTATCTGTTGCTGCTTTAGATAGTATTTTTGGCGCACACCTGTGCCTGTCTTTCTTCTATTATACTGCTATTACCTAAGAATATACCGACAGATTTGGCTTCATGAGTAGAATATTGAAACTCCTGAATACCCTCACCTCCAGAGAAGGGATGGAGAGGGAGTGCAGATATGGAGCCCAGGTGTAGCGGTGCATTACCTTCAGGGACTCCACGTGGAGGGACAATCTGGTCACAGGTAGGTTTCTTCTTTAGGATTCGTGACGCCACTCTCGGTATTGCGGTCAGGATGGCCAGCACTGCAGATTAGGGGTCGCCTGGGGCTGTTGGTAGAGGCAGTTAGATGGTGTGGCCCCCCCTAGAGTGGGGCTGGCCCCAGGGGCCGGTTTGAGTGTGTGGAACCACAGGTCGCAGAATGACTCATACGCACAACCAGAATGTCTTTCAGGGTTTTTACTCACATCAGGTGGCAGGGTGAGTAACCCGGGACGATGCTTCAGTAGACCAGGAAGAACCAGGGATTCCTTTGGCTGAAATAGGGGTGACTACTGACTCGCCTTCCTAGCCCTTGTGTTTTGAGGTGATCCTGACTTGAAGTCCTGCTGGGATCACCCAGAGAAGTCGCCTTCGCCGTTCTCCCCTCTTCGGCCCGTTTGTTTGCAGCGTGGACCAGTCGATTCTAGCTGCTGCTTTCTGTCGCCTATGGGCCCCCTCGTTGCTGCATGACTTCGGACTCTGTGGTGTTATGGTGAGGGTCTGAAGTGCCCCCACCGGCAGGTTGAGCAGGCCAACTGAATGGGCCCCTGCTCTGGGAACCTGTAACCCGTATGGGCAGGGTCTCCTGGCAGTCCCCGTACTCAGCCACCTCTCTGCCCTCCGGCCTCGGGTGGTTTTCGGGCGGCACTACTAGTAGCCCTTTCTCCCCCGTCAGTAGCCACGAACTGCTGCAATGTCTGGAAGGGCTCTGCTCCACTTTGCTCTGCTCTCACCAGACGCGACTTCTCTCCTCCACTTCTTCTTACTGACTATCTGCCTCTTCACACTCTCTGTTCCCAGTGACACCACCCACCACTAGCTGGGAGGCGAGGGCCACGCCTCCTCCCTGAGTCTGCTCAGGGGTCCCCTCTAGCAGTGTGTGTGCCCCTGGTTACTAAGTGTTTGTGTGTCCACACCCTATTCAGCCTCTGGGATTACCTGTGTTGTACTGCCCCCAGCATGGGTGCAGTACTTAGTGGTGCCTGACCAAGTCAGGGGCGCCACACAGCCACAGCAGAAGAACGGACATGACAGGGGTTTGTAAGGCCAGGCACATATAGGGTTAATAGGGAGTTTGAACAGGAAAGGGTTAGCATGGAAATTGGTGCTTTTGCTTGGCAGGCTATGGAGTGAGCTATAGGGATTTGAATGGTCACATAGTTAGGGACGGATATGGGATTCAAGGGAGGTTTGTAGGAAGGGTGTGGAGAAGGGAGACGGAGTACCTTTATAAGAAAAAGAAGCGCCGTTGGGACATCCTGTCTTGTGTCGATCCAGGACCGGTGAACGACCCGCCAACCCCGCCCTTATTTAATGTGGTTAAAAATAATTTCTTTAAAAAAAAAAAAAAAATATATGAAAAATTATACTTGATTGATGGCGGAAAGGTGGTGGTCTTAATTGCTATGTTGCATTTATGTCATGACAGCTGAGGTGAAGAGGTCAGGGATGGCCTTGGTTAATGAAGTAAGGGCTCATATCGGAGGTATGCTGACCCTTCATACTTCGTTATTCTTAAGTTCTGTCTGGAACGGTTCTCGGGGAACAGGTTAAAATGTGGAAAGGACAGCACTGTGACAGTTGTCAGCCCCGAGTTGGAGTGGTGCGACTGGGCATGGTTTCTGGTGCTGTTCAGGGGTTCAGGCCATCCAGCATCTACTCAGAGTAAGGCTATGTGCCCACGGGCGCTCGAACCTGCGGATGTATCATGTTTCCCGCAGCTGCCCGCCGGTGTCCGCAGCTATTTTTAGCTGCTAGATTACAGCGGAATAGGGAAACATGCGGAAATTCATGAGGCTTACCTGCGGACGTCCCGGCCTCTTATCTCCATAGCGGAGGGCCGGGACATCCGCAGGTAATTCCGCATGACTAATTGACATGTAATTATACATGCGGATGCCTACATCCGCAGCATGGTCGGCAGCTGCACTTTCCGCAGCGTGGACACAGCACTCCCCATGTCCCATAGGATAACATGGGGAGTGACTGTACATGCTAAAACCTGCGGATTTATCTGGAAAATACAGAAAAATCTGCAGGCTTTCCGCGGCAAAATCCACAGAAACAAGGTCCCGTGGGCACATAGCCTTAAGGTTACGGTTGTGACAGTTATCAGTTTGAGTATGTTCTTAATTGTAATTAATAAAGGCTGCTGTGGCCGTATACTTCCATCATCAAATGAGAAAGCCGCGGAGACACCATCACATGTTTCTCAACGCTGGCAGGAAACTAGCCAGGTCTTTCACCGGGAAGGAACAACCACGGGAAGGGCAGTCTCCAGTCAAGGAGACCACCTATACCAAACATGGTATCCATCCACAGACAGCCGTTTCGGGGTATTTGCCCCTCATCAGTGTGGAGTAGGAATCTGGCTAGTGGGGGCAATGCCTAGTAAAAGACTACTTGAGCAAGCATTGTTGACCTTAGGGAGATCAACATATCCACTGCGGAGACACCATCACGTGTTTCTCAACGCAGTGATTCTAGAGCAAAGCCCCCTGGGAAGTATGCAAATGAGAAAGCCGCGGAGACACCATCACATGTTTCTCAACGCTGGCAGGAAACTAGCCAGGTCTTTCACCGGGAAGGAACAACCACGGGAAGGTCAGTCTCCAGTCAAGGAGACCACCTATACCAAACATGGTATCCATCCACAGACAGCCGTTTCGGGGTATTTGCCCCTCATCAGTGTGGAGTAGGAATCTGGCTAGTGGGGGCAATGCCTAGTAAAAGACTACTTGAGCAAGCATTGTTGACCTTAGGGAGATCAACATATCCACTGCGGAGACACCATCACGTTGAGAAACATGTGATGGTGTCTCCGCGGCTTTCTCATTTGCATACTTCCCAAGGGGCTTTGCTCTAGAATCACTGCGTTGAGAAACACGTGATGGTGTCTCCGCAGTGGATATGTTGATCTCCCTAAGGTCAACAATGCTTGCTCAAGTAGTCTTTTACTAGGCATTGCCCCCACTAGCCAGATTCCTACTCCACACTGATGAGGGGCAAATACCCCGAAACGGCTGTCTGTGGATGGATACCATGTTTGGTATAGGTGGTCTCCTTGACTGGAGACTGCCCTTCCCGTGGTTGTTCCTTCCCGGTGAAAGAACTGGCTAGTTTCCTGCCAGCGTTGAGAAACATGTGATGGTGTCTCCGCGGCTGCATACTTCCCAGGGGGCTTTGCTCTAGAATCACTGCGTTGAGAAACACGTGATGGTGTCTCCGCAGTGGATATGTTGATCTCCCTAAGGTCAACAATGCTTGCTCAAGTACTTCCATCATCACTCAGCGCTTGTGTGGTTATTGTGCATGGGACACTTTACAATATCCTAGTCATGAGAAAACAGAGATGTCCTAACTAGTGAAGAGCAAGCACTAAAATGCAGGACAGTAGGCAGGGAAATAGCCGAAATGGATGGAAACAATGTTCAAGTGGAAGGGGAACAGAATGGTGAAGACACCTGGATGTATTTCTGACTCCCAAGTCGCTACTGGGACGATGTTGTCAGACTCCACTTTTAACAGACTGATAAGACAGAAGATAAAATGGCTTTTACAAGAAAAAATGTTAGTAAACATATACAGTATATATATATATATATATATATATATATATATATATATATAAATTAAAAAGAGAAATAAACCCCACCTACTCCATCCTTAAATAGCTGGGCCATCTCTCGCCATATTGCCTCGTTACCTATGACTACAGTAGATGACATAGGAGAGGGGGACATAAAACTACAACTATTGGAAGTCAATGGTAAATTTAATTTTAAAATTTTACTACTTTATCTGGGCATGTGTTGTATGTTACATGGTCAGACACATCCTGTGTAATTTATGAGTTAGGGACTCTGAAACTCACAAAGACTGTGTGGACAATGTAAAAAATGTAAAAAGTCAGAAGGAATATGGACTCCGATACATGGATGGAGTGTGTCAATGACTGCCTTCTGGACATCTGTCAAGTCAGCAGTCTTCCCCATGATTGTGTAGCCTACTGAACCACACTAAGGGACCATTTTAGGTTTAGGAAGCCTTTGCAGGTGTTTTGTAGTAATTATTCTAATTTTCTGAGATAATGACTTTTTGGTTTTCATTGGCTATAAGTCATAATAATCAATAGTAACAGAAATAAACACTTCAAATAGATCCCTCTGTTTGTAATAACTCTATATAATATACATGTTTCCATTTTTGTATTGAATTACTGGAATAAATTAACTTTTTGATTATATTCTAATTTATTGAGATGCACCTGTAGAGTCTGATGCCCTTCCATTGAATGCTATAAGCTAGTGTGACCCTGGCCTAATAGAGGTATTGTCTAACCTGTAATGCCTGTTGGATAATATAGAGCTTAAGCACGAAAAACATACCACTGAGGAAGCCTCACAGTTGGTGGTGAATGTGATACACATGGGTTTCCCCATACTTTTGCCTGCATACACAGACTTTGTTATTGATGTGGAATTACCCTTTTTTAGATGCATTACTGGTGATACATAACCTTTCTCATTGTGCAGGTAGTGTACTCTGTTTTGCTGTATATATTGTTTGTTCTCTATACAAGAAGCATTATTATCTTATGGACGGTTTACTACTTCATTTATATGTCAGTTTTATTAACTTTACTTAATGTCTTCTTGTTAGTTATTTATGTTTAGTATAGATCTTATTGACATGTTGCACACATATTTATACTGGCATTGCAATCGACTCATTGTTTTATTTGTCCAGTTGTATTGTTCCCTCTTTTGATGTTGGTACCTTTTCAAACAAATGTCCTCATACTAGTATATTAGCTGGTAACTAGTGTTTTGAGTGCTTAATGTCGCGGGCGGAGGGGACGCGCTCGCCACGCTCAGGTCCGGGGCTTCTGCTGCTGCTGCTCGGTGGCTCGAGCGGTGGGCTGGACACGGGGACTCGAGCAGCGCTCCTCACCCGTGAGTGAAAAGGGATGGTTTGTTTGGGGAGAGAGTTTGTGACGCCACCCACGGGACGTGGTGATGATGGCACCACCGCTGCTGGTGACGGGGATCCCGGGAGAGATGGTAGGGAGCAGCCAGGATGTTGTCCCCTCTGTGGGTAGGGGTTGGTGATCCCGGGGCCCGATGGTGTAACGGGGAGGCTGGATGGCTGGGGTGCAGGGTTGCAGGGGCAGCGCGGCGCGGTGCCGGATGGCACTGGTGTACTCACTCAGACAGTCAATTGTCTCTGGTAAACCTAACGGCCGGATGGACAGGTCCCGCAGCCGGCTGCAGTGTTGTTGTGCTCTCCCTGGACGGCTGATGGTGGCTGTCGTTCCCTGCACCTGTTAGAATGTTCTGACTCCTGTGGTTGCCCACCGGTAGTCCGCTCCCCGGCGTATAGGTGCCGTAGGAGCCCGTTTTGCCCGCAGGCGCTGGCCCTTGGATCTCTAGCCTATGGCGGTGGCTGCATATCCTCTTGGTGTGGACTGTTGCCTTCTGTCGGGTCTTGGTTGTTGGGAAACCCCTGGGGTTCCTGTCACACTCGGATTTGACTATTGTCGGCGGCTCCAAGCCTGGTCGGGGTCCGATGGCCCTGCCTGTGTGCTTAGCTTCACTCCGCTCCCCGTTTCGGTACCGGCGGGCCACCGCCCGACCCTGGTCCTACGGTTTTCGGAGGTCCACTACCTCCTGCAGACGGCCACCACCGTCTGCCAACCTTGCTGTCAGTGCCTGGGCTCCGACCCAGACACTTGCAGTTTCTGTCCTCTCGCTTTCACCTCCAAACTTAACTCCTCTGCACTCAACTCACTACTTTTTCCCGCCTCATGGCCTGTGAACTCCTCGGTGGGTGGGGCCAACCGCCTGAATCCGCCCCACCTGGTGTGAACATCAGACCCTGGAGGGAGGCAACAAGGGTTTTTTGTCTGACTGGTGTAACTGTCTAGGGAAGGGGGTGTGTATGTTGTTATGTCTGTGACTACCTGGCTAGTCCAGGGCGTCACATTAACCCCTTCGCAACATTTGACGAACCTCGTACGTCATAGCTGGGAAGGAGTTTCCGATTGATGATGTACAGGATGTGTCATGGCGATCGCGCAGGCACAGATGTTGTGTCATGTCATTACTGCTGGGAGCTCGGCTCTCAAGGCTACTTTACACCAGACAATCTATCGTGCGATAGATCGTCGGGGTCACGGTTTTTGTGACGCACATCCGGCATCGCTGGCGATGCCGGCCTGTGTGACACCTCCTAGCGACGCAGTATCGCTCACAAATCGTGAGTCGTGTACTGCTCGCTAGGTTCCATAATATCGTTTAATTTAGTTGTTCATCATTTCCGGGGTAGCACACGCCGCTCCGTGTGACACTCCGGGAACGATGAACAGCAGCTCACCTGCGTCACGCGGCCGCCGCCGGCTATGTGAAGGAAGGAGGTGGGCGGGATGTTTACGTCCCGCTCATCTCCGCCCCTCCGCTTCCATTGGCCTGCGGCCATGTGACGTCGCTGTGACGCCGAACGTCCCTCCCACTCCAGGAAGTGGACGTTCGCCGCCCACAGCGAGGTCGCACGAGAGGTAAGTACGTGTGACGGGGGTTACTGACTTTGTGCGCCACGGGCAGCGATTTGCCCGTGACGCAAAAAGGACGGGGGCGGGTACGATCGATTGTGAAATTGCACAATCGGTCGTACCGTGTAAAGCAGCCTTCACTGTCAGTGCCTGTGACTGTGCCATACTTGGCTGTTTAACCCCCTAAATGCTGTACAGCATTTTGGGGCTGGGAGAGGGAGTTCATTTCCTCTTTGAAGAGATCAGGACCCCCACAATGTGATCACGAAGACTCGATCGTTGCCATGGTAACCTGAGGTCATTATGACAATATTAAGGTGACCTCTGGGTCACTGAGCTACGGAAATCCTCTGTGATCATGTCAGGAGTATGGTCTAAAGGCCCTGTCACACACAGAGATAAATCTGCGGCAGATCTGTGGTTGCAGTGAAATTGTGGACAATCAGTGCCAGGTTTGTGGCTGTGTACAAATGGAACAATATGTCCATGATTTCACTGCAACCACAGATCTGCCAAAGATTTCTCTCTGTGTGTGACGGGGCCTTAAGAGGTTTCTGTCAGTGTTAACCTGACTGGTATTATCAATTGTAGAGTTGGTGCACTGCAATGGATTATACCAGCGATGAATGTAATAAAAGTTAATGTCCCAGATAAGGAACTAAGTAAAAAAAAAATGTTTTAAAAAAAATGCAAAATATAATAAAAAACACCAAATAGAGGGCCAAAAAATAGGATACCAGTAAATACATATAATTATATAAAAATATAAATAAACAAAAAAGTACACATACGAGTGATATCTCCGCATTCGAAAAGATCCAATATATAAAGCTAGAACACAAGTTAACCCCTTCAGTGAACATTGTAAAACAAATGTGGCAAACTATGCTTTTTTATCATATCGCCAAAAAAGTGGAATAAAACGTGATCATAAATTCTCATGTAAATAACAATGGAATAGCTGAAAATGTCATCTTGTCACTGCAAAAAACAAGCTGGCAAGCTATTTCTGTCAGAATACAGCAATGCAAAAAAAATATTTTTTTCTATAAAATTGTTTTTTTGGCGTTAAAGCAGAAAAACATTAAAATATATAAATGGGACCTCACTGTAATCGTACTTCAAAGACTAAAACTATTTTCTTCTTCATTTTGAATCACAAAATATATAGAAAGCTGTCAAAAAAACATTATGTGACCCAAAATGGTACCAATAAAACTCCAACTCATCCTGAAAAAAACACAAGTGCACACATGAATCTGTAGGCAGAAAGTAAAAAAAAACTGCAGATTTCAAAATCTGGTGATGAAAAAAACCTTCATTTGGTAAAAAAGCATTTTTAGCATGTGGAATAAAGTCGTCTAATCAATTATACCGTTAAGTAAACAGAGTAAAAAATAGTATTACAGCCAATTCTTCAACTTCTGTTGATTTGTTCATTCTGCCTCCCAAAGATCACAGTAAAGGGGGCTTTACACGCAACGACATCGCTAACGAGATGTCGTTGGGGTCACGGAATTCGTAACGCACATCCGGCCTCATTAGCGATGGCGTTGCATGTGAGACGTATGAACGACCGCTAATGATCAAAATTACTCACCTAATCGTTGATCATAACACGTCGTTCTAATCCCAAATATCATTGCTGTTGCAAGATGCAGGTCGTTCGTTGTTCCTGAGGCAGCACATATCGCTACATGTGACGCCCCAGGAACGAGGAACAACATCTTACCTGCGTCCTCCGGCAACGCGGTGGGCGTCACTTTCTTTCGGCTGCTCTCTGCCCCTCCGCTTCTATTGGACGGCTGCCATGTGACGTCGCTGTGACGCCGCACGAACCGCCCCCTTGTCAAAAGATGTACGTGGGACTTACGTCACGACAATTCCGGATAAGGATTAGGGAACACGTCCGGGATATTCGTAATTCCAAACAATGTTTGGATGTGTCACTCCTCAGGACTATTCCGCGACATTTTTATACCTATCATAATTGTGATCCATCGGGACTTAAGGTCAGGGGGATCGACATCTTGCACTGTGGCATCAGGGGAGGTGATTTAAAGAGGCAGCTGGCCCAAATGGAGTGCCGTTGGATAGTCACTCTGGGTACTATGGCCCCTATGGGGCTCAATGAAAAACTTAGTTTTTCTCCCTTCCTCTGAGCCCTCCATTGGGGGCTGCCTCTCTGTGACATCTAGTTTTATAGGGACGTCCTTAAGGTTCTACCCTCAGTGAGGTAGTTACGGATATAATAACTACCATGAGAAAATATGGAAGTGATCTAATTTAGACAAAGAAAGGTTATTGGTTTCCTCTTTGTAACGTGGTCTAATGGCTCTTTTTTAATTGTGCCTGTTTTTATTTTTTCATTTTAATTGTAATTTCCATATACATCTCCTCCATTTATACGATGAATATATTGGTGACGGAATTAAGTGGAGATCGGTGCATAAGAAGATGCATATTTTTGTCTTCATCTACAACTATTGACCAAATCACTATGATTTATCAGAAGTTTAGACTGTATCAAACAGAGGAACAGATGAAATATAAAGATATAATCTTCTGACTCCATGTTATTATGTTACTGTAATGTTGGAGGTTGTTTTGACAAGAGGTCCTCTGTCTGCATATTTGTGTCTATGTAAACCTTGATGTGGGTCTAATGGTATGTGGATGGTGATTTATCTATATTGGTGGATGGTTAATGAACAAATTAATATATACATATATCATTAAAAAACAATATGAATAATGTAGGATGTAAAGAATTTATATATATTGTATTACTATTGCGACCTTGGAATGTGTGGATATGCATTTCTATATGTCCATCTTATTTATTTAATCGATGTGTGTTGTACTCTCCTTGTACCTAAGTTTGGATGAGTCACACATCCCTTGTGTATATTTCTTTGGCCGTACACCGATCCCTGTGATGATTCTTCTCCCGTGTCGGGTTGCTGCTGCTGCGCGTGCGCGCGGGGTGGGACTTCCGGGTGTCGGCGCCCGGCGGCCTCAGTGATCCTAGTGCGCATGTCTAATGACGTCATGGAGGGAATTCCCTCTGACGTGCGCTCTGGGAGTGAGGTCCGCCGCGCGCTAATGCAATGTCCGGGGCTCCCGTCCTGCGCGCATGCGCTGCCTGAACGGCTCCGTAACACGTGGAGCACGTCACCACTAATGCACGCTGTTTTGGAATATAAAATGGGGAGTGTTGTGAGTGGCACATCCACTTGCCTGCACCCCGCTGATGAAGCATTTGCAATAACGCGCGTCCGGGAGAAAGGTTGCTCACTCACCCACTCTGGGACTGCCAGCTTAGACCCTCTATTCTTCTACTATGGGTAAGTCTTGAACTATTTGTCTCTACACTGGACTATTTGATCCTGTAGTGTTCCTCCATTATAAGCTCACTAGACCTAGTATTTACTATTTAGCTCATGGAGTAAAGATGGGTTGATGTGGCTAGTTTCCCAGGTGTGTGGGTGTGATTTAATCCACCTACCTCATTATTGACTATATGGAAAATGCACATTTTTATATTGTATGTTTATCCTTCAATAAAAATTAGTTTTTATATTGGAATTAGTCTCCTCAAGTGTGTTTGCACTAAGTATTCAAGTGTTTGGGAGTATATTCTATAGTATTGTCCGTACAGGGGATTGTGATTGTTTTTACTATGACAAAATTGCAAAAATTTATTTTCCCCTTTTTGTCTATGACCTATTTGAAAGATGCAGGTTGTTCGTTGTTCCTGAGGCAGCACATATCGCTACGTGTGACGCCCCAGGAACGAGGAACAACATCTTACCTGCGTCTTCCAGCAACGCGGTGGGCGTCACTTTCTTTCGGCTGCTCTCTGCCCCTCCGCTTCTATTGGACGGCTGCCATGGGACATCGCTGTGACGCCGCACGAACCGCCCCCTTAGAAAGGAGGCGGTTCGCCAGCCACAGCGACGTCGCTAGGCAGGTAAGTATGTGAGACAGGTCCTAGCGATGTTGTACGCCACGGGTAGCGATTTGTCCGTGATGCACAACCGACGGGGGCGGGTGCTTTCACCAGCGACATCGCTAGTGATGTCGCTGCGTGTAAAGCAGCCTTAAGGCATGGCTGACATTTATCCTGCGCTGACCGCTCACATGGGGATTACATGTAAATCTTTGACAAATGTGATTCAGACAAAATTCCCAAATGTAATGAGGCAGATGGAGTCACTTTGAACTCCCGTCCGGCCTATGGTATGTTGGTGTCCATCTTTTTATGTGTCTTTTTGCACCTTTGAAAATACGGACACCACTGAACAGAGGACAGAGTCCAGAATAACTCTGCTGGCTTATTATAGTGAATGAATCCATCAGAAGCTTTCACCTGAATCACGTACTTCAGGAATGTAAACGGAAATTCTAATGTGAGTGCTTAGAATAGAGAACATGACGTATCTATAGGGATAAGCGGGTCTCCAATGTAAAACTTCCCCTTACCAACTGTACCTAAAATAATGACACAGACTACGACTTTATTGCACGAATGGCCACAGCTTTATTTAACAGTATATATGTACCCAAACTCGTGGCTCCACATGCCACCCATTAATAACACATAACCTGTACATATATACTTATTCTCCACAAAACACACCTGATAGATCCGTCCGAGAGGCCAAACCATCATTCCTATCCCCCGGCCGTAACCTCCAACCGGCCCAGAGGACCACCTCGGCCGTGACCAACCGACCCGAGGTGTGGGGTAATAACGTTCCATCGTTAATTACCCCTCCCCAGAACCTGCAGGACCTCCGCCCACAAGTCACCATCCAAACCGAAACCACTCCCCCTGAGTGGCTTCATACCAACAAACCGACTGTCGGTACTTCCAACCTCTCTGAACGGACCTATCACCCCGCTGTGACAACAAAAAATTCTTTTTTTTTTTTTTTTTTTTTTTTTTGATACTTCCACCCCCGTATAACTTAGGGTTTGTTTTTTTTTTACATTATTGCAGGGTGGGCGGGTGGGACACATTGGTTGTAGGACAAAGAGGCAGTGACCTATGCACATCCCCCTTTATACCCCCTGCAACACCCCACCCCTTCCAGTCTATCCCCCAATCCCCTTTGCCGTTTCTCCCACCAATCCAAAAGCCCCATATACAACCTTCTAGCCATATACCTTAACCCTTTCCTACCCTGAACCCTCCCGATCGTCATGGGGCCTATTCACCCCTATGGGGTTCACTGCCCATCTTGACGTATCTATAGGGATAAGCGGGTCTCCAATGTAAAACTTCCCCTTACCAACTGTACCTAAAATAACCAACAAACCGACTGTCGGTACTTCCAACCTCTCTGAACGGACCTATCACCCCGCCACAGACCGGCCAAGTGACACCTTACTTGGCCCGGGCCCTCCACACCCCCATTGCTTGCTTTAAGCCATCCTTCAAAACCAACATCCACAAATCCAAACCTATGCCCGTGAGATGAACCCCATCTCGCCTCAAATAATGCTCGGTGGACTCCTCCAGCTCTCCCTGTCGGACCACCAATCCTCCATTTCGCGCTTCGACCCTGCCAATGCCCGGTTCAATTTTTTTACCCGGGCCCTGTTAATATGATCCACCGACCTCGCGAAACGCCACTGCTTCCGGCTATGATACCGGACCCTACAATCAAAATACCAGGGAACGCCTTCCACAAATGCAACAAGTCAAACTTGATATCCCTCTTCAACTCTCTCGCCACCCTCACTCCAAGGTCATTCCCTCCCACATGCTGAATTAACGCATCCGGTTCCCAATCAATACAGCTATAAAACGCCACCTCAAGGCGAACTCTCCCCCAGGTCATGACCAATTTCCGAGCCATTTCAGACGGGCTGCCAACCATCCGGCGACCATCTGCCCGCAAAGCTTCCCACCATCTCCCAATCTGCCGAATCCAATCCTCACTCAGACCTCACCTAACGGCTTCAGTTGCTGCCCCAATCCGGAAGGAGTGGGACCCTCAATCCCTTGTCTCCTCCCACACCCGTACTAAAGCCGTCTTCAGCACTGTGATAAACTGGAATCGCTATAAAGCGGATCCATCCCTATGC
Organism: Anomaloglossus baeobatrachus; assembly: GCF_048569485.1. NCBI lineage: Eukaryota > Metazoa > Chordata > Amphibia > Anura > Aromobatidae > Anomaloglossus > Anomaloglossus baeobatrachus. The sequence continues at coordinate 122,767,816 of NC_134356.1, forward strand.
CTAAGGAAAACAACAGGGTAACCACCCCACCTTCAAAAACTCCTTCACTTGTACCACCGGGCATAGCTGGTTCCCTGGAAATTCAAACAACACCACCAGGCATCCCCGGCCCACTTGATCTGTCTTTGAAAACCGTAGCCAGCATTCCGCTCTATCCATCCCAAGCATCACACCCTCCACCAACAGTCCGGCTCCTGCTTGCCCAGCCGGGCTAACCAATTCTCCGATGCGAAAGGCCCGAAGAACGCCAATACGAAGGCCACCGTGAACAAGGCTCATTCATAAGGAAACGAGCATATATCCCCACAAACACCCCACCAAACGAACCAACAATGGGAACGCTATAGGCCGCCTTGTGACCTGCGACCGCGCCCCTTCGAAAACCCCTTCATCGCCTGCCGTTCCAGAAAAAACCTTTGTCGCGTCCCGAACCCCTTGCATTTCAAACAAGAAAGCCCACGCCTCCAACTTGTAACCTATGACCGAACAGACCGACCTGCAGAAAAATCCCCACTAATCAACGACAAAACCCCCAACATTCCTCCCGTGTAACCAGGCTCCATACAATCCGCCTTCACCAACTCTACCCATTTCTGCCACACCGACTGATACCAGCAACCAGTAGCCTCGGACACCGATCTCCTAAGTCCCTCAAATGCTACACCGACACCAGGTCCCACAGCCATAACGGGCATAGTACTCCATCCTCGTCTGCTCCCGTCACAGTCACCGGAACCTGTGCTACTGCAATCGAGATACCGCATCAGCCACCTCATTTTGAACCCCGGCACATACCGCGCCACCACCCCCATGTTGAGCGCCAAGCAACGCAACAATAGATGCCTCAAGTACCCCACTACTGGAGGTGATTTAGCCGACAGTGAATTGCTAGAATGCACCACCGCCATGTTATCACCATGCATGCCAAGCTTCTTGCCTCCAAATTCGGGGCCCCACAACTCCAAAGCCACTAAGATGGGAAACAATTCCAGCAGCGCAAAATTCTTTACAAGCCCCTTTTTCACTCAAAGCCGTGACCATTTTCACGCACCAATGTGTTTGAAAAATTGCCCCAAACCCGACGCCCCCCCGCGTCCGTAAAGAATTCCCGCTGTCTATTTGACAATGCCATTGCTCATCCATAACATCTTTCCATTGTATTGGTCAAGAAATGCATCCCACACTAGCAGATCTCCTTTCATCCCTTCATCACTCTGACAAATTGATCCGAAGCTGTCCCCTTGTAGCTGCGCTCGCCAATCGCCTATTAACTATTCGCCCCATCGGCATAATGCGACAAGCAAAATTCAATTTATTACGCACTGACTGCAAATCCCGCAACCGCACCTTCCCAGCCTAAGACAAAACTGCACTGACGCCTTCACATCACGCAGCTTGCCCCACCGGCAATCGGCATTCCACAGCCACCGTATCAATTCCGATGCCCGAAAAAGCCCTGAGCCGTCACTGGCCCTTCCGCTTTTTCTTTGCAAACGGGATACCCAGGCTTCCCGCTATCCGCTCTAACATAAATACCAACAAGGAACAAACTAAGGAGCCCACCGGGCCAGCGTAAAGAAATCAACCAAATAGTGAATCACTGCATGGACTACTGCCAAAACACTGAATACCAATTCCACAACAGAACTAAACGCTGCAAAATAAACACATGAAATGGAACAACCCCATGGGCAGGCACCGATCCACCTAGTATTCACCATCCCACATGCACCCTAAAAGCTGAGGATTCTCCGGATGCCGGAATTAACCAAAACTGCTTCCACATCCGCCTTGGCCATCAGGGCCCCCCCCTGCCCGGCTACCCGCAGTGACTCCCATGCCGTGTCAAACGAGACATGCAGACCACAGACAACTCAGGTGAAAACCCATCGTTCACTGACAACTCTGCCGGATAGGATAATGATGAATGAGCCAAAAGGTGTTCGGCTCCTTCCTGGGTACCACCCCAAGTGGTGAAATCCTCAAGCTGTAGAATGGCGGGTACTTGAACAGGCCCGCCATCATCCACAACTCCACCCCCTTCTGCAGCTTTTTCCCCTACCACCGCCAGATGTTTTTTAGCGGACTTCAAATCACCCGGGCGAAACATCGGCGCCTCGGATTCAAACGGAATCCGGAAACCCTCCCTAAAAACCTGTCGCCAACAGCTCCACCGCCCGAACATACGGATATCTATTTAAATAGGGGCGCATCGCCTCTACCCTCACTGGCGACCTCCCTTTCCAGACCCCTCCCCCAACTCTCCTTAACCTTGGTCGAAACACCTGGCCAAAGAGCGGGAGCCTCCACAACCGGAACACTCGTATTGTAACCGACACGACGCCCCCAAACTCACATTGCCCCTCATTAAATTGCCAGCCTGGCCCTTTTTCTGACCAGCCGGGGACTCGCCACTCGCCCCCGGCACCCCCTCGAAAGGGCTGGGCCGAGGCCGTCATTAACCGCATCCACAAGGAAATATCTTTGTGGTCCCACCGAATGCCAGGCCGCAGAGCCTTCCGTTGCCGGAACTGCGCATCATATCGCAGCCAGCCTAAACCCCCATACCCTCCGTTAGCCTCGCCGATCGAGTCCATGTAACCGGAAAAAGGGGTGGGTGTGGGGGGGGGTGACGCTCCGGCTCCTTTTTCCCAATCACACTGCCTAGGGCCACAAAGGACTGTAGCCAGTTAGTAAAAGTGAGCAACCTATACTTCCTTTTCTCCTCCTCCTCCTTTTCCTTCTTGGAGTCACTTGCTTCCTTTGTCCACGTTAAACTTTTCCAAGGGGAGCAGGGAAAAATGTTTCACATACTCCCCTTTCGTATCTTCTCCCTTACCTCCTTTTTTTTTTTTTTTTTTAATGTACCCCCAACGGACTTTCAACGCCCACGTATACTGCTACTGCACTCCATGCCCTATCACCCAAACGCGCAACCTCGTCCTTCCTTTCTTTTGTCTTTTCCCATGTCCTTGCTAACCACCGCCTCAGCCGCCACGCCGTTCGCCTGACCCGCAACAACCGCCAGCACAGCTTCCTGAGCCTCTACCTCGCGCACCAGCACCACCAGCAACACACCCACCGGGGGGCCCACCGAAGCCCCCCGTCGGACCCAGGCCCACTCTGACCTAACCGTTCCGCCAACAACCCCTGCAACACCCCCCAACAGCTAAGCCCAAAAAAAAAATTCCGCCCCGGGTAACCCCGACTGACTGACCGCACCCAGCATACTACCCCCCGTGGGGGAACCCCCGTCCCCGCTACCCACAACATTAAACATAGTGGTCGTCCTCTTACCGAGCTGCCTCTGAACCGAGCAGCCGTAACATGAACGTCCTACTGCCGCTCCATCCGTTCAGCCGCCTCCTCCAATCCTCCTTCCTCGCCGGCTTCAGAAACGCCGCTGACATCCTCAGGGGGGACCAGCGAGGGGACAGCCTGCCTCCAGCGGCCGTCAACCCCCACGGTCACCTCACCCTGCTCCTCCAGGCGTCTCCCGCTGGGCCTCTGTCTTTGTCGCTACGCGGCGTCCTGCCGCCGTTCTTCTTTTCTGCTTCCACTCCCGCCTGCTGCGCCATCCCCCCTTCAGTCATTTGTATAGGTCTCCCTCCCTGCCGACTGCAGGGAGGCCGTGCCGCTCCGACGTACGCAGGGAACTCCCCCCAGCCTGATCCTTGCTGGGGGGGACCGTTATTACTGACCGGAGCATCCGCCCCTGTGGACTGCAGGGCCCTGCTCCCGGTCCTCTCTGGCTGCCGCTCTGATCCGCGCCGCCCCTCACGCACCGATCGCTGCCCTGCCGCCTGCAGGAGCTCTCCGCTCACGCTCCACAATGCTGGGCACCACCCCCAGCCAGCTCTTCACTGGGGGCTGCCATCGCTCCGGTCCGGGGCCGTGCAGGCCGCAAACCGGAAGTAGGCCTCGCCGAAGCTCCGCCCACTTCCGGCCCATGGGATCTCCGGCGAGGATTCCTCCCGGCGGCTGGTGACTCTCCAGACAGGTGAGGAGAGCTCCGCTGCCCCGGAGGGTCCCCGAGGGGGGGCTCCCAGATCTATTCCTCCTCCCCACGCCAGGGGAGTAGCGCTCCCGCGGTCGCACCCGCCGAGCGCGCAGTGCCGGCCCGGGTGCAGAAGCCGCAGGCCTAACCGCTCCAGCCCCCAGACCGCCGCCAGCTGCTCCTGCAGCGTGTCCACTCCGCTGACTTCAGAGGCCCCACCAGCAGTGCAGCCAGGGCCGCCATCTTGCAGGTCAGCGAGGCAGCAGCACAGGTGGGACACATTGGTTGTAGGACAAAGAGGCAGTGACCTATGCACATCCCCCTTTATACCCCCTGCAACACCCCACCCCTTCCAGTCTATCCCCCAATCCCCTTTGCCGTTTCTCCCACCAATCCAAAAGCCCCATATACAACCTTCTAGCCATATACCTTAACCCTTTCCTACCCTGAACCCTCCCGATCGTCATGGGGCCTATTCACCCCTATGGGGTTCACTGCCCATCTGGATAAATGTGAACTGATATAAAATGTTCTGTACCAAAATTGATACCAATAGAATTCAACTCAACTCACAAATAAACAAGTCCCCACTGTCATCAGTTAATGGAAATATAGGGGGCTTCCACATTACTTGCAGCACAAAGACTCTGGAGAAGCGCTATGGCTCTCCCTCCCCTAAAAAAGAAATCCAGCTAGATCTAGGCTCCCAAATCCAAATGCCCCCTCCCTTCTGAGCACCACCATGTGCCTAAACCACAGTAAATGTCCATATGTTTGCCATCGTTGTAGTGAGGAAGCCTGCTTAATTTACAGGGTGTGTGTTTTCAAACAAAACAATGAACTTTTCATTCACTTTTAATTCAGCAACATTCACTGCGTTTGACTCCATGGTTGTTATCCAAAAACAAAATCGTCACCACACCAGATGGGTTAAGTTTCCAAAATCTGGTCACTTGAAGGGGTTTCTGCTCTTCTGGCCCTTAACGGCTCTGCAAATGAAGTTTGCACACTATTTTAGGAATATATGTGCTCCAAAAATCAAACGGCACAAGTTCCATCGCAAGCAATGAGGTATAGCCAACCAGTACTATACAGTCAAATGTGGGGTACTGCAACATTTAGGAGAAATCGTGTAACACATTATGGGGCCTGTTTTTATTTCACCTTGTGAAAACTGGAAATCTGGGGTTTTAATAACATTTGTGGTAAAAATGGAATTATTTTTTCTTCTCCGTTTAATATTATAAAATTTTGTGACACGCCTGTAGTGTCAATATGCTCAATGTACACCTAGATGAGTTCATTGAGGGGTGTAGTTTGTAAAAGGGAGCTACATTTGAGGGGTCTAATTTCCTGGCATGTCAGGGACTCTGTCACTGCAACTTTGCACCCCACCCTTCTTCACCTTGTACTGTGCCTCAAAAGTAGTTTTTGACCACATGTGGAGTATTAGGGTACGAAATTGCACAGCAAATTGTATGGTCCATTGTCTCCTATTACACATGTGAAAATACAAAATTTTGGGAAAAGCAACATGTTTGTAGGAAAATGTATTTTTTCAACTTCATGGCGCAAAAATATAAAATTTTGTGAGGCACCTGGGGGTTCATGATGCTCACCACACATCTAGATAATATCCATGATGGGTCTAGTTTCCAAAATGGGGTCACATGTTGGGGGTTTCCACTGTTTAAGTACGTCTGAGGTTCTCCAAAAGCGATGTGGCATCCTGTAATGATTCCTGCCAATTTTGCGTTACAAAATTCACATGGTGCCTTCCCTTCTGAGCCCTGTTATGTACCCAAAAGCTAGTTTTCCACCAGATATGGGGTATCGGCATAGTCAGAAGAAATTGCACATCAAACTATATTGTGCAATTTCTCCTGTTTCCCTTTTCAAAATTAAAAAGTTTGGGCAAAAGCAACATGTTTTTGGTAAAAATATTTTTTTTCATTTTCAAAGCTCAAAGTTATAAAATTCTGTGAAGCACCTGGGGGCTCAAGATGCTCACCACACATCCAGATAAATTCCTTGAGTTCTCAAAATGCTGTCACATATGGAGGCTTTCCACTGTTTAGGCACATCAGGGCTCTCGAAAGGCGACAGGGCGATTCATGCAAATTTTGCGTTTCAAAAATCAAATGGTGCTCCTCTCCTTCTGAGCTCAAGCCATGTGCCCAGACACTAGTTTTACACCACATATGGGGCATCACCGTACTCAGTAGGGATTGCAAAACAAATTGCAAAACAGTGCATTTTATTCGGTTACTCATGTGAAAATGCAAAATTTGGGGTTAAAGTTACATTTTTGTGGGAAAAAGTAACATTTTCATTGTTTTCATCCTACATTGCTTTAGTCCCAGTGGGTTAGCTCTGAAGAGTTAATAAACTTCTTGGATGTGGTTTTCAGCAATTTGGCATGAGAAATCAATTGCAGATGGACACAGCCATATAGTTTTGTACTGGTGCAAGTGCAATCCTATGTTTTATTGGATTGCACTCGTTAATGCAAAACGCAAGTGGAACCGAGGCCTAAAAGTATTACCTGGATTGCCACTGCAACAGGGCAACTGGGAAAAGCCTGGTAAAGCACCAGAATTGGCTGGGAAGGGCCAAATAACCATAACCCTTCCCAGACTGATATTATCAGACCCAGCTGTCTGCTTTAAGTTGGTTGGCTATCAAAAATAGCACGGAGCCCTAGTCTTTTTAAATAAAATATTTATTTAAATACTTTAAAAAAATGGGGTATGATCCCCTCTATTTTTGATAACCACCAGCAAAGGTAAAGCAGACATTTGAGGGTTGCAGCACCCATCTGTTTGCTTTAGCTGACCTGTTTATCAAAAATAGGATGGAGCCACGTCAGTTCTTTTTACATTTATTCCCTATCCACATTTTTTTGCAGGGAAATTGCCCCCATTTTGCTTTCTTTTTGCGTCCCGCTACTATGATTATTTTACAGCCATTTTACAGCACAGAAGTTTGGGTTACCATTGACTTCGGGTTTAGGTGCTGAGGTCAAATTAGGGTCAAGTCTGGGTCCCAAACCGAAAATTTAACTAAAGTCTGGTTGAACCAGGCAAACCTGAACTTTTAATGGTCCGTTCATCCCTACTTTTAACCCCTCTTATTTCCTAACGAAAAATCATGTTTTAAAAATTGTACCGATGTAAAGTAGACATGTGGTAAATGTTATTTATTAACTATTTTCTGGTTTAAGGGCTTAAAAATACATATATTTTCACATATAAATGCAAAAATATATTGTCCTAATTTTACCAGTAACATTAATTACAATATGTCCCGAAAAAACTATTTCAGAATCACTGGGATCCATTGAAGCTTTAAGTTATTACTTCATAAAGGGACACTGGTCAGAACTGAAAAAATGGCCTAGTCAGGAAGGTGAAATCAATCGTGGGAACCCCATCTGTGACATCAGGTGAAGTTACTGAATGCAATGCCGGATTACTGGATTAGGCTATATGTGCATGTTAAGTATTTGGTTGCAGACCTTTCTGCACCAAATCTGCATCTCCTGGCAAAAATCGCACCAAAACCGCATGTGTTTTTGATGCAGTTTTGGTGCGTATTTCTGCCAGGAGATGCAGACTTGATGCAGAAATATTTGCAATCAAATATTCAATGTGCTCACATAACCTAATCTGGTCATGTCAATAACTTCACCTGAGGTTCAATGAGTTCACCTCAGGTCAGTTCACCTAAGGACACAATTTGGTTACCATGGGTTTTTTGCAAAACTTGCTGTTTTCTAAGAAGAAGCTTAATCGCAAAATTCAGGTGATTGATCCATCAATCGCACAAAAAATGTTGGGGTGCAATTAGAATTGACATTAAACAGTTCTCCTCCTCATGCTGTTCACATTTTGACATCATGAGACCAAAACGACACAAAACAATTGATCAACAGTACTTTATGATTGTGAGACTTCCAGGAGGATGTTCTGAGACGGATGTGGCCACTGAGCTTAGAGTGTCACAGAGTGTCATCACCGGGTTGCAACAGAGATACAGAGAGACTGGGAGAGTCACAGAAAGGCTTAGAGGTGGATGACCTTTGGCCACATCCTACACTGATGATATTTTAATTGTATACAATTCCCTTTGGAACTGGAGGTTGAATGTCTCACAACTCTAGACACATTAAAGGAGGTTAAAAGCACCCAATTGTCATGTCAGGCCATTTGAAACCATTTACATCAGCATGTTCTGCGCGCTAGATGACCTGTAATAGTACCTGACCACACCAACATGCACAGGCATCAGCGCCTTGCTGGACAAGAGACCAGTGGGCCTCAGTGCTGTTCTCTAATGAAAATCTATTTATGCTGAGCATAAATAATGGCTGCCAGCGATGTTGGAGACGTCAAAGAGAAAGGTATGCATCAACCACTGATGGAACCAGACGAGCTTTTGGTGGTGGTGGTGGTGTTACATTGTGGGCAGATTTTTCTAGATAATTCAGAAATGCCCTACACTTTGTGAATAGTACAGTGGCAAGACCCTACTACTTGAATGCCTCATTAATCCAGTCATTGTGCCTTTGATTTGTGCCTCTCTATCAGTTTCACCCAAAAGCCAAGTATTCCTAATATTTTGTGAGTAGTGCATGTATACACACACATATACAGTGTGTGTATATATATATATATATATATATATATATACACAGTATATATATATATATATATCCACATGTAGATATATACGATATATATGTATATATATATATATATATATATATATATATATATATATATATATATAAAAAGCCTCCCACTACTATGAAATACAGGTTAACATGAAAAAAACAATCTCAAAATGAGTGGGATCAAGATAAGTGTTCTAACGTTATTACCACGTACTGTGACATATGTCAGATGTGTGATTTGGAAAATTTAGCTCTGTCAGGAAGCTCAATCAGTACTGGCTGCATAGGAAGAGGTTAAGACTTCTAACGAGTCAGACTACAGTGTCTTGAAAAAGTATTCATACCCCAGGAACGTTTCCATATTTTTTTTACCTAAGGGTACTTTCACACTTGCGTTTGTTTTTTTTGGCGCAATCCGCTGTCTTGGGAAACAGCGGAATCCGTTAACAGATTCCGCTGTTTCCCATAGACTTGCATTGATGACGGATTGTGGCAAAAGTACCTGCGTTGCTTCCGTTGGCCGACGCTCCGTTGCTTACGCCGAGCGGAAGCAACACTGAGTGTAACGTTAAAAGCTTGCGTCAAAATGACGCCGACCAGCGGATTCTGTTGCTTCTGTTAAAATTTTTAATGTTTCCCTATGGTAGCGGATTCCGTTGCTAAGTGCTTAACAACGGAATCCGCTGCTGGACTCCGCTAATTTCTACTGAGCATGCCCAGAATGAAAACAATGAAAAAAGAAAAAAAACCAGAGCCGACGGATTCCGTTAGACGGACGCCTAACGGACGCCAAACGGATGCAACGGTCCGTTATTTCACAGGAATCAGCTAACGGATTACTGTGAAATAACGGATCCGTTGCATCCGTTGACAGCACAAAAGTAACGGATGCGTCAAAACGACGCAGCAACGGACCCAGCGGATTTCGCCCAACGCAAGTGTTAAACTAGCCTTACACCTGCAATCTTAAATGTACTTTACTGGAATTTTATGTGATAAACCAACACAAAGTAGCAAGTATTTGCGAAATCTAAAGAAAAATAAAATGACCCCAGATTCTAAATAGTAAGATATTTATTTTATTAAATGCAAACGTCAATGCAATATAATGAGGTGGTAAGTTTCAAATTCTTTTTTATAATTGAGTAATGCAAATATTAACACTTGTTTATTATATTTTATTATTTTGTTATTAATAGGCTTTTGTTTTAATGGCTTAATAAAAGTTAATTTTTATCTTATCCGGAGGATCTCTAGCTGCACTTTTTTCTCTTTACTTCGGATTGTTATGTGTGGTTGCTGCCATGAGTCCCTACTTGGATCTTGGATACACAGAAGGTGGTTTATCCGGGCAAACTCTATAACGGTGAGCGGTTCCATGTGTCTTACTTTTTATTATTTTGTTATATATCACTTTTTTACATTTTTTTATATTTCCCTTTTTGTATTATTGATTTATTTTTTGTGTTATTAGAACTTTTCAAAGATGTCTTCGTTCACATCAGAGAGCTTCTATACAAGATTTATGCAATTTTTCAATTCACATGCTCTTGCTTCGAACTTATTTGGGGAACCATAGAAAATAATGGAGAAAGCCGTGCATGAGCAGCCACCTGTTTCTAACACCGTGTGCTATAGAGTCCTATTCTTGAGACAAATGAGAGTCCAAGATTTTGAGTTTATATCTATTGCAAATTTATGGCATTTCCTGGTGATATACCATGAATGGTCCAAATAGGACAACCCGTTTACCATTTTAACATTGTGACTTATAAAGGAGTTGTTCAGGATCAGGAAAAAGTTTGTAGAAATAAAGGAACCTCTGGAAAAAAAAGTAAATTTTCTTTCAATCCAATTCAGCACAATTCCTTTACGGTAAATACTGAAAAACAAAAAATCTTCAAATGTTGATCGAATTTTGTAAAATCAGAGTACAGTTCAGCAAGTGCATGACGGTTTCCAGAATGAGTCACTTCACCCTGTAGGCCGTTTCTTGACCCATATTCTTCAGTGAAATTCCTCCCAGAAACTCTTTTTGTTAGATACATTATTTAGTCATCACATTGCAATTCTTAGTACTTTCTGAAATATTGGCTGCTTAGTTCTAGCTAAGGTAAATAGGTAAATCCAACAATTTCACTGGAGGTTACAAAGTTAGGTTTGTAAAAGGTTTAGGGAGAATCAACACATATTGTAATTAAACAATTAAAAAAACTGTATTATTGTATGTCTTTATGGCACAATGAGACTCCTCATACATATGTTCCAAAATTTTCCAGCATTGTCCACTTTAGGTCTGGTACTTGGGAAAGTCCTAAGCAAAAAATAAATAAAACATATTAAATGGTTTGACTCATCTTGTTAAAAGGTAAAGTTACAAAATGCTTGGAAAAGCAAACCTTATTAAAAATCATCTCCATGCTGTTTTTTACCTAGGTGTCATGCGCCATAAAGCGATAACCAGGACCGAGGTTCCTAGACTGGCCCTCTGTCTAGAGGGCCCTAGTTGTCCCTTATCCCAGAGGCACTTCTGATGGTGAAGAGGTCTGGATCACCAGGCTAGCTCTGCTCCTGGCCAGCACTGCTCTAATGGCCCCTCTACTCCACCCCAGGTGAGGGCCGTGACAAGAGTGAATTATTCCACACAAAAAGACAAACAGGGGAAACCAAAACTCTGTCACACAAGAAACACCCACAGAGGAATAGACAACATGGGCTCAGGGGGAAATAAATACAGAGAGGAAATAATCAGTTGAGAATATTTTCACAACACACCAAATAACGCTCAGAAGATCTCCAGAAACTGGAACGCCACAACACAAGGACTGGTATCGCAAAAGCTATAATCGGCAAGAGAGGATCAAATCCAACATCTTAAAAAGGGCAGGGAGTAGCTGTAATAGGTCTCTCATGAATTGTGACTGATATCAACTGTAGAAGAAAAGTGCAATAGGGTCTTACCAATGATATCGTGCGTGAAATGAGGTTAAAAAACACTCACCTATAGGAGTTGTGCTAGTCACAACCCCTTTAATCGCATGTAGTCTCCTGGTGGAAAGCTGCAGCCCCGGGTAGAGTATATGGACAGATAGAGGGAAGAAGTCCGGATTGGATGCCGCGCTATTCACCACTCTGCAATTGTATGATTAATAATTAATGCCTTTTATTTTCATTACAGGCCTACGCGTTTCAGGAGTGCTAAGCTCCCTTCATCTGGACATCAGGCAAAAAGAAGATCGAATCTCAAAATGTTCTTTTTGCCTGCTGTCCCGATGAAGGGAGCTGAGCACTCCTGATTTTTTCTACCTTAGTATTTGTAATCCAAAACTAGGAGTGGATAAAAGTACAGGTGCCCATGTTTCCATTATACATTTCCTCAGATTGTTCCACTCCTGGTTTTGGCTTACAAATACTAAGATAAAAAATGGATTGTACACTAAAGACAAAGTGATCCAAAACACAGATGACACTGGTATGATTTTTTCACGTACGTGTTTATGAGGCCTTAAAGATGTTTTCAACTACAAAGACATGGATGACCTATCCTGAGGATGACCTATCAATATCAGATCAGTGAATATATGACACTTAGCATCCCCACAATCAACAGTTTTTTGCTAACTTAGCTAAGAACATCATAATGTAGGGGCAGTAACAATAATTCTAGCAATGTGTCACTTACGATGCTGCTTGGTGTAGTGTTTATAAAGTCACTGTTTTATCAGCAGGAGATTATCCATAGAGGACTGCTTCACTTGCTGCCCAATAGTCTAATCACACCTGCCCATGTAATTGGCAACTTTCTGCTCATGCACAGTGTACTCAGAAAGCTGTCAATCAGTGTTGTGGATGGGGTTATACAGAGCTGTGTATTAAGAGAACAAGCAGATTTTCAGCAGATTAAAAAAGTTTTTCATTAAAAAAAAGTAAAAAAGTAAAGTTAATGACACATCACTTGAATTAGGGTCTTGGTCTCTACATTATGCTGCTTTCAGATGGGGTAGCAAAAAGCTGGCAACAGATTCCCTTTACAAGACTGTATCTCTGATCAGTTCGAAATCTTCCTACAAGATCATGACGCTTTTGGCAATAAACTGGCATTATAGGAAACACTTAAGACTAGAGATGAGCGAACCGGTCGCGGTTCGGCTCAAGTTCGGTTCGCTGAACGGGCGTCTCGTTCGAGTTCGGTTCGGCGAACGTTCGACGAACCGAACTCGAACCGCATAGGAAACAATAGGAGGCAATCACAAACACATAAAAACACATTATAAATGTACACATACAGTTAATAAACATTGCCATAACACTTACCGGTCCCCGCAATCCCTCCTGCACTCTGTCTCCTGCCGCTATTCCATCCGATGATCGCTAAATCCTCCCGGTAACCAGCACTGCCAGCAGTGATGCAGGACCTATCGTGACGTGAAAAATAGCCATGTGACCAGTCACGTGCCTGTTATCTCATTGGCTACAGATTGGTCACATGACTATGACGCGTCATGTAGGACCTGTCATTGCATCTCTCTGTTACACGGTGCACGTTTGTGTATCGCCGTGTACCGGCGACATGCTCTAGCTCCACTCCCCGCTCTGCTTCCCCGTTCCCTTAATGTACTGTCACACTAAGCAACGGTCCAGCGATCCCACCAGCAACCTGACTTGGCAGGGATCGCTGGAGCATCGCTGCACGGGTTGCTGGTGAGCTGTCATGTGGCGCCCTAGGACCTGGTCGCCACAACAGCATTGCCCTCCCAAAGGGTTAATGCTGAGCCTGGAGGTAATTGGGAGATCCATTGGCCAGCAGGTTTAACACCCAACACAGTTCTCCCTCCGGCCAGCAGGGGGAGCTCTGAACCTGGAATTCCAGGGAGCCTTCCTCTACATGACCAGAGGGAGGAAGTCAGTCAGTCTGTAGGGAGTAGTGGAAGTGAACAGACGCAGAGTGAGCTGTCCTGTGAATCTGGGGCCTAGAGCTGGAGCAGCTTGGCCCAGAGAAGCAGGAATAGCTGAGAGGCAGCAGAGAGACTCAGACATCGGAGTCTGTGGTTGCCAGGGTATAAAATCCGTCCCTGGTAGCCGAGTCCGAAGGGCAGGAGAGCTGCAAGCCCCTGGCCCAGAAACATCCAAGGTACAGCTGCAGCATCAGGGCCCGGTGTGGACTCCAGCGGAGAAGCACCAGAGAGAGGGTCTGCGCAGCCACCTACAGAAAGAAGGGACGTGCTATTGGTCCCAGCAGCGAAGAGGGCCATTGCTGGATTCAGAGAAGCAGGGTCCTATCATCACAAAGCAAAGTACAGGAGTAGGCCTCATACTCAGCTGGCCAGAAAGATCATCCCAAGTACTTCCAGGCCGACCGGATCCCCATTACCACCTGTAACGGTCTCCCAGGACTGGACTGTTCCCAGAGTAAAAGAGGAGAAGGTAAAGAGACTGTTGTTTGTGCCTGGTTCTTTCCTCGCCTGTCGGCCCTGCACCGTGTTAGCCACACAACACCATAGACTTTCACGGGCACCAACGGTATCCCGGGGCATCGCTCCACCTGTGGGGAGCAGTACCATCATAGCTGCCATAACATCACCCCGGAGTTCTCCCATAGCAGCGGCGGCTTAATAGCCGCATACCACAGGTGGCGTCACGAACATTAACTTTAACTCATCAGCCACATATTCAACTGACACCCACCAGGGCCACGGAGCCGGGCCCAGCCACCACTGACTACCACCGGACTAGTCCGGCCCGGCACCGGGTGTCCCATAGCCCTGGGGTGGGCGAGTCAACTTTGGCGTCACGAACAGGATTTCGTGCCCGGTCACACCGGGTACTGTGCGCCTGAAGAATTACGCTTTAAAGACTGTATTACTGCGTGTTTCACTGTTTGAAAACTGCCGCCGCCATTAGCCTCACTGAGCGCAGGAAGAAGGGGGGCGTGCCTGACAAAGAGCGCGAAGGGAGCGCGCCATCAGAGCAGAGCGCTGTTAACCCCGCGCGACCCAGAAGGAAATTTGAAAAGTGAACGGAGCCTGGTAAGGTTCACTAAGGGGGAGGAAGATGTCCGACGCAGAGGGAGGGCAGGTGGCTGCCATAGCCCGAGACGCCGCAGCACCAGCCGAAGCGATCCCTGCCGCCGTCGCCCCATCCCCCGCTGTAGCGCCGGTAATGCCGATCACCATGCCGTACATACCGGGCGCAGAATGGCTTCCGCAGTACTCCGGGGAGTCCCATACCTTGAGCGACTTCAGAGAAAGCCTGCACAGCTTGTTCCGGGTGTATCCGCTGACTGAGAGCCAGAAGGTGGGCATATTAATGGGACAGCTAGCCGGCGCAGCCCAGCGTGAAGTGAAGTCCTGGCCTGATACAGATAAAGGGACAGTAACCCAGATACTGGCCAAGCTAAAGAGTACTTTTGACACCCGCACCGCAGCAGAGATAAAGATGAGATTCTTTGGGTGCAAGCAGCGGGCCACAGACAGCATAAGGGACTATGCCTTAAACCTGCAAGAGGCCCTGAAAGCAGTTAAACAGGTGGACCCAGAGAGTGTGCGTGAAGGAGACAAACTCCTAACCGAGCAGTTCATAGAGGGGCTCCTGTCAGATGCCCACAGGACCCAGCTGCGTATCATGGTCCTGCAGAACCCTGCTCTGGACTTTGCAAAGTTTAAGGACCAGGCCATCCGGGTACTGAGAGAATCTACACCGAATGACCCAGTACCCCTCCGGCCTCTTGCTATCACGTACCCCGGGGTGGTGCCTGCAACACGAGCCACGGCAGGGGCTGAGGCGCAGTCCCTGGATAAGGATCCCACTGCAGAGCTCAGACAGCAGGTCCAGGAGCTGACCAAGACTGTAGCTGCCCTTGCCAAGACCGTGCAGTCTCTACAAGTGACCCCATCGCCTGCAAGAATCGAGTTGGCCTCCAGCCCAGATGACGTCCCATGGATGCGACAGAGGAGGGTTCCGCCGACCCGAGGCAGAGACACAGACCGGTATGATTCAACGGGACAACCGATCTGCCGCCGCTGCAGCCAGGCGGGCCACATTGCACGATACTGTCCTTTAAATGGGCCGAGCCTGGGGCCAGGAGCCGACCCCCAGGTGTAAGGAAGCCCGGCTCAACACCCAGCCGCAGCAAGTATGTGGGAGGACGACCGGTCCTTCCTATTGTGCTGGATGGGATCCCTTTGAATGCCCTCCTGGATACGGGGTCCCAGGTAACAACCATCCCCTACAAACTGTACAAAAGATATTGGGCTGATTCAGACATTGACCATGGCCCAGATGATGATTTAACAATTGTGGCCAGTAATGGTCAGCCCTTACCTCAAATTGGGTACAAAGAAGTAACCATTAAAGTGGGGCGGGTAGAATTGCCATGTCAGGGGATGATAATTGTAGATATTGATCGCAAAGAATCTGACCCATTGGTAACCATTGGTACAAATGTGATAGAAAATTGTGTTGCCGAAGTGATAATTTTGTTGCAACAGGCGTCTGAAACTGCCAGCTCCGGGCAGCAGCGTGCCCTACAGAGGGAGATCAGAGCCCTGATGAGGAGGCAGCAGGTAGAGCTGGCCGGAGGAGAAATTGGCAGTGTGAGGGTAAGTGACCCCCTCCCCATTGCAATACCCCCAAGAAGTGAAATGTTGATATGGTGTCGGGCAGCAATAGGCCTCAAGGGTCAGGATTACCATGCCTTGGTAGAACCGGTGTATTCAGACAGCAGGCCTGGAGTCCTGATAGCCAGAGGGGTAGCAGACGTCCGCAAGGGGAGAGTGCCCATCCGTGTCCTGAATTGTGGGGAGGAGGAAGCCAAATTGCCCCGGTACGCCACTGTAGCAAAACTGTACACTGTCAGCAACAACACCATCAAAGCAGTGGAACCCTTGATCCCGTCCGACCAGGCGGAAGACAATGGCTCCAAGGGGCAGCTGGAAGACTGGTGCCAAAACTTACATGTGGGCACCGACTCCACCCCCTCACACCAAAGGCATGGGGTTTACCGGGTGGTACAGGAGTACGAGCGGGTCTTCAGCAAACACCCCCTAGATTTTGGGCAGGTGAAAGGGGTTAAACATCAAATCCCCACGGGTGATCATCCTCCCGTTAAAGAGAGATACCGCCCTGTACCCCCCGCACAGTATCAGCGTGCCAAAGAAATGTTACGGGAAATGAAGGAGGCTGGGGTTATCAGAGATAGTTGTAGCCCCTGGGCAGCTCCACTAGTGCTCGTAAAGAAAAAAGATGGTACAATGAGAATGTGTGTAGATTACAGGCAAATTAACCGCATTACACATAAAGATGCTTATCCACTACCCAGAATAGAGGAGTCACTAACAGCCTTAAAGTCAGCTAACTATTTCTCCACCTTGGATCTCACCAGTGGGTATTGGCAGGTTCCCGTGGCAGAGGCGGACAAGGAGAAGACTGCATTCACGACGCCAATGGGCCTCTGCGAGTTCAACTGTATGCCATTCGGGCTCTGCAACGCCCCAGGGACATTCCAACGGTTGATGGAGTGCTGCTTGGGCCACCACAACTTCGAAACCGTGCTGTTGTACCTGGATGACGTCATAGTCTACTCCAAGACTTATGAAGACCACCTGAAGCACTTAGCAGAAGTGTTTGAGTCTTTGTCAAAATATGGCCTGAAGATCAAGCCGTCCAAATGTCACCTCTTGAAGCCAAAGGTACAGTACCTGGGTCATGTGGTCAGCGCAGAAGGTGTGGCACCTGATCCGGAGAAAGTCACCGTAATCAAGGACTGGCCAAGACCCACCACGGTAAAGGAGGTGCGGCAGTTCCTTGGGCTGGTGGGCTACTACCGAAGGTTCATTGATGGTTTCACCAAGATAGCAGCGCCCCTTCAAGATCTCCTGGTGGGCCAGCCAAAGCAGGCTAAGAAGCAGAGCCCTCCCTTTGAATGGAGCAGCCAACTAGAAACATCCTTTGTCCAGCTGAAAGGGGCTCTCACGGGAGAAGAAATTCTGGCCTACCCTGACTACAGCCAGCCGTTTGTACTGTATACAGACGCCAGCAACGTGGGCCTGGGAGCCGTGTTGTCCCAGGTGCAGGGAGGCAGAGAGAAGGTGATAGCGTACGCCAGTAGGAAGCTTCGGCCCACAGAAAGGAATCCAGAAAACTACAGTTCCTTCAAGCTGGAGTTCCTCGCTATTGTTTGGGCAGTGACTGAACGCTTCAAGCACTATCTGGCGTCGGCCAAGTTCACCATCTTCACGGACAACAATCCGTTGACACACCTGGCAACAGCCAAGTTAGGTGCGTTGGAACAGCGGTGGATGGCCCGGCTGTCTAACTTTGACTTTACCATCAAGTATCGGGCTGGCAAAAAGAATAACAATGCTGATGCGCTGTCCAGAATGCCTCACTTACCCGAATCTGGAGAAGACCTGGATGAACTCGAAGAGATAGAGTTACCGGCTTTCCATCACCAAGGTGTGTCCCAGTGTGAGCATGCTGTGGGAGTGAAGCGCTCAAGCCAGCACGGGGTCTCGGTCAACCCCTTACTCCACCATAATTGGGAAGAAACACAGAACGGTGACCCGGCCGTGCGATTGGTCAAAGAGAAGCTAGCGCAAGCTGAGACCCATCTTGGCCCAGACGCTCCAGAGGAAGCCCAGCAGCTGTGGAAGGAGAGGGGACGACTGTTCACCTACCAAGGCAAGCTCTGCAAGAGATATGTCAACTATCGAACAAATGAACTTGTCTGGCAGATAGTGGTTCCGCAGAGGGATGCTCCAATGGTCCTAGCAGCGTATCATGATAACGCAGGACACTTCGGGTGGAAGAAGTTGGAGGCCCTACTCCGTGATCGGTTCTATTGGGTGCACATGAGAAAGATGATCGAGAAGTGGTGCCGAGACTGTGGCCCGTGTAACCTGAGGCGGAAAGACGATGCCAGCCAAAGGTCTCCCTTGCAGCCAATTGTCACAAAGCAGCCCCTGGAGTTGGTGGCCCTGGACCACGTGAAGTTAACACCAAGCCGGTCAGGCTATGTGTACGCCCTCACCATTGTGGACCATTACTCTCGTTTCCTGGTAGTAGTGCCTGTGAAGGACCAGACAGCCAGGACAGCAGCTAGAGCGTTCCAGGCATCCTTTTGCCGACCTCACGGCTATCCGGAAAGGGTACTGACTGATCAGGGTCCTGCATTCGAGGCTGAAGTGTTCCAAGAGTTCTGTAACATGTACGGTTGTAAGAAAATCCGAACCACACCGTACCACCCCCAAACCAATGGACTGTGCGAGAAAATGAACCATGTGGTTATTGATATGCTGAAGACCCTACCGCTGGAGGAAAGGAACCAATGGCCAGAAAAGTTGCCAGATCTGGTAGACCTGTACAACCACATCCCAGTGAATTCGACCAACTGCAGCCCCGCTTACCTGATGCGAGCCAGACCAGGCAAGTTGCCTGTAGACTTTGAGATGGGGACTGTGTCGCCTGAGGCGGTTCAAGAAATAGAGGATTGGGATACAGAACGGCAGCAGCGGTACCGTAAGGTCCAGGAGTGCGTAGAGAGGAGCCTGTCTCAAGCAAGAACGAGACAAGAACAGCATTACAATCAAACAGCCCCAGCAACTCCCTTAGCACCTGGAGAACAAGTCCTCAAGAAGAAGCGGAAGGCGCATAAATTGGATGATCAGTGGGAAAACGAGCCCTACACCATTATCCCCTCCAACTTTGACAACAGTAAGGTGTGCCTCATAAGCAAGGATGAAGGCAAGACTTGTCAAGCAGTATCCAGAGACCGCCTGAAGACGTGCCCTGAGCGGTGCAAAGTTCAAAAGGAAGTGGAGGAAGTTCGAGAAGAGGGGGAAGAGATGATACAAACAATCCTCGGCAAATTCCCCAAGACTTGGACCCGCATAAATGGTGCCGTAGTGGTACCGGTCCTGACGTTCCCACAGTTGGTCGAGCCAGAAACAGAACAGGTTCCGGATCCACCCAAAGAACCGTCCGCCCCGACACGAGGTGACACGCCAGCAGTGGAACAGGAGGATCAACCCCCTGTCAGTGGTGAACCTGTCATACCCTTGGCGACTCTTAGACCACATGGGCGATCATCATGCATACCTATTGGGGTTAGGCCTACCGGTAGTGCTGAGATAGGAGACACACTAAGTAGTCAGGGACAAACACCAGAGCTACGCAGGTCCCAACGCAGCACTCGGGGACAACCCCCTCTAAGGTATAGGGAATCAAATGTATAAAGGAGAAAGAAAGAGTATTTATTGGAATGTAAATAGTTATGCGAAATGTCTGTAATGTTGTGTACAAAATGTTTTTCTTTTTCTTTGATTGTGAAAATGGACAATTGGGCCACTGGACTATGGGTGGCCAACACCTAAATTGTTCATAGTTAGCACCAGTGTGCTCGACACCCCTGAAGAAAAACCCGTCCGGCGTGCATAGAGTGGGGTCATCAATGCTCTGACGCACGCCCAGAGCCTACGTTGGGGGTTTTATCGCGGCGGGTCCCCCATGGAGCAGTGTAATGGACACCCGGCAGGGAGCCACACTGGACTCTTATAGTACTGTTTGAATTTGTAACGTTAAAGAGAATGTGCCTCCCATATTGGGATGAAATGTATGACATGTTATGTTTTGTTTCCACAGTCCGGGAGTACTGAATTTAACTAAGGGGGAGTGTGGCGCCCTAGGACCTGGTCGCCACAACAGCATTGCCCTCCCAAAGGGTTAATGCTGAGCCTGGAGGTAATTGGGAGATCCATTGGCCAGCAGGTTTAACACCCAACACAGTTCTCCCTCCGGCCAGCAGGGGGAGCTCTGAACCTGGAATTCCAGGGAGCCTTCCTCTACATGACCAGAGGGAGGAAGTCAGTCAGTCTGTAGGGAGTAGTGGAAGTGAACAGACGCAGAGTGAGCTGTCCTGTGAATCTGGGGCCTAGAGCTGGAGCAGCTTGGCCCAGAGAAGCAGGAATAGCTGAGAGGCAGCAGAGAGACTCAGACATCGGAGTCTGTGGTTGCCAGGGTATAAAATCCGTCCCTGGTAGCCGAGTCCGAAGGGCAGGAGAGCTGCAAGCCCCTGGCCCAGAAACATCCAAGGTACAGCTGCAGCATCAGGGCCCGGTGTGGACTCCAGCGGAGAAGCACCAGAGAGAGGGTCTGCGCAGCCACCTACAGAAAGAAGGGACGTGCTATTGGTCCCAGCAGCGAAGAGGGCCATTGCTGGATTCAGAGAAGCAGGGTCCTATCATCACAAAGCAAAGTACAGGAGTAGGCCTCATACTCAGCTGGCCAGAAAGATCATCCCAAGTACTTCCAGGCCGACCGGATCCCCATTACCACCTGTAACGGTCTCCCAGGACTGGACTGTTCCCAGAGTAAAAGAGGAGAAGGTAAAGAGACTGTTGTTTGTGCCTGGTTCTTTCCTCGCCTGTCGGCCCTGCACCGTGTTAGCCACACAACACCATAGACTTTCACGGGCACCAACGGTATCCCGGGGCATCGCTCCACCTGTGGGGAGCAGTACCATCATAGCTGCCATAACATCACCCCGGAGTTCTCCCATAGCAGCGGCGGCTTAATAGCCGCATACCACAGGTGGCGTCACGAACATTAACTTTAACTCATCAGCCACATATTCAACTGACACCCACCAGGGCCACGGAGCCGGGCCCAGCCACCACTGACTACCACCGGACTAGTCCGGCCCGGCACCGGGTGTCCCATAGCCCTGGGGTGGGCGAGTCAGTCACACAGGCAGATCTCACCAGCAATCAGTGACCACAGCCCCCATCCAGCAGCACACGTGGAAGCGATGCTGCGCTTGGTAACTAAGGTAAATATCGGGTAACCAACCCGATATTTACCTTGCTTACCAGCGCACACCGCTTAGCGCTGGCTCCCTGCACTCCTAGTTACAGTACACAGCGGGTTAATTTAACCCGATGTGTAGTCTGGCTATGTGTGCAGGGGGCTGTCACTGGCAGCGTGAGAGTGGCAGACGCTGGTAACTACGGTAAACATCGGGTAACCAAGGAAAGGGCTTCTGGGTTACCCGATGTTTACCGTAGTTACCAGTGTCCGCAGAAGCCGGCTCCTGACCGGCTGACACAGCCGGTCAATCACGGAGATCACCGTTGCCATAGCAACGCGCTTGGTAGCGGTGACGGGGACGTCCCACTACCAGCACTCAGCGGCACCGGAATCACGTGATCGGAGAAGCGTTGCTAAGGCAACCCGTGCCACCGCTTACAGCCGGGAGCCTGTGGTCACTCTTACAGAGTGATTTCTGCACGGAGCACAGCGTTTTCCCCCATGCACCTGTGCTGTCTGATGGAGCAGAGCTGCATGTGTTGAAGGGGAAAGAAGACAGAAGAGCAGGATCGTGGAGGGGTGACAGGGGGTAATAAAGATGGAGTCTCTAATGTGTCTGTGTATTTATTTCTATTAAAGTATTTTTTCTCTGTGTGGTTTTTTTTTTTAACCCTTTATTGGAGATTCTTAATGGCCGGGTCAAACGTGCCTGACATTATGAATCTCTGGCTTAATACTGGCTAGTAAAACAAAGCCAGTATTAATTCATGATTACCCAACAAGCCACCCGGCTCCAGGGCTGTTGGAAGAGTTGGATACAGCGCCAGATGATGGCGCTTCTATGAGAGCGCCATTTTCTGGGGCGGCTGCGGACTGCAATTCGCAGCAGAGGGGCCCAGAAACCTCGGACTAACCTGTGCTGTGGATTCCAATCCCCAGCTGCCTAGTTGTACCCGGCTGGACACAAAAATGGGGCGAAGCCTACGTCGTTTTTTTTTTTTTTGTTTTTTTTTTAATTATTTCATAAAATTCATGAATTAATTAAAAAAAGGGCTTCCATATATTTTTAGTTCCCAGCCGGGTACAAATAGGCAGCTGGGGGTTGGGGGCAGCCCGTACCTGCCTCCTGTACCTGGCTAGCATACAAAAATATGGCGAAGCGCACGTCATTTTTTTTGGAGTTTTTTGGCAAAAAAAATAAAAAATGCTTCCCTGGATTTTCCATTGCCAGTGAAGGTAACACCAAGCAGTGGGAGTTAGCAGCCAGTAGCTGCTTGGATTACCCTTAGCTAGCAATACAAAAAATGCAGCGGGAGCCCATATATATTTTTTTTAATTATTTATTTAAATAACTAAAAACAAAAAGGGCTTCCCTGTATTTTGATTGCCTGACATGACAGTGCTGTAAAAATAAATCTTTAAAAAAAATGACATAGCGCTCCGCGGTATTTTTGATTCTCAGTGCAGATAAAGCAGACAGCTACGGGTTGCCACCCCCATCTGCCTGGTGTTACCTTGGCTGGCAATCAAAATACAGGGAAGCCCATTAATTTTTTTTATTTAAAAAATAGTTAAAAAAAAAATGATGTTGGGCCCCCCCATTTTTGATAGCCAGCTAGGGTAAAGCAGACGGCTGTAGCCTGAAAACCACAGCTGGCAGCTTTACCGTGGTTGGGGATCCAATGTGGAGGTCACCCCAGGCTCTTTTTTTATAATTATTTTATAAATAATAATAATTACAAAAAAAAAGTAGGGTCCCCCCCAAATTGGATCACCAGCCAAGGTAAAGTGGACAGCTGTGGTCTGGTATTCTCAGGGTGGGAAGATCCATAGTTATTGGGCCTTCACAGCCTAAAAATAGCAGGCCGCAGGTGCCCCAGAAGTGGCGCATGCACTAGATGCGCCACTCCTGGCGCTTCACGCCAGCTCATCCCGTGCCCTGGTGCAGTGCAAACGGGGTAATAAATGGGGATGATACTAGTTGTAAAGTCACCTGACATCAAGCCCAGCAGTTTGTGATGTCATGGCATCTATCAGATACCCGACATCATAAACTGTCAGTACTAACAAAAACAATCGACAAAAAAAATGTATTTGAAAGAAAACTCCCCAAAACATTCCCTCTTTCACAAATTTATTGTAAGGAATAAACGGGAACGTATCCCCCATTTTCTAGGAGTGCAGACCCTCCATGTGAGGAGTGTGGGTGCAATGAATCTGCACCCACTCTCCCCGGGTCCACAGCAGCAGAGTCCATGTCGTAACGGTTGCTACCAAAGCTGCAATGCCCTGCTCATGAGGTAAGGGCATGCCTAATCAGGAGAACTATTCTACATTTCCAAATATTGGTATTTGCTGATATTATTGCTATTCCACCTACTATATATTGGGGATAGGATCCTGGAGATGGAATACCCCTTTAAGGTCAGTTATCCAGCTGAATGAATACTAAACAACAGAGCTCGCTATTTAGATGTGTTTTCTTGTGGCGTATAACGGACTCTCATGTTTGGTAGTCATTCAGCAGGGCAACTATAAAATCAAATGCCTCCATTTGGAAATGTAGTATATAGCTCTCCTGATCAACTATGTTCCTTACCTCATGAGCAGGGCATTGCAGTAATAATAATAATTTATTCATTGCTATTAATTCCATAGCGCTTTGCATACATTGCGAACACTGTCCCCATTGGGGCTCACAATCTAAATTCCCTATCTGTATGTCTTTGGAGTGTGGAAGGAAACTGGAGAACCCGGAGGAAACCCACGCAAACACGGGGAGAACATACAAACTCCTTGCAGATGGTGTCCTTGGTGGGAATTGAACCCAGGACTTCAGCGCTGCAAGACTGCAGTGCTAACCACTGAGCCACCGTGACACCCATTTAGCTTACAGATGCATAACCACCACTCACTGTGTCTGAACACAGGAACTTGAGCTGACAGCCGCTCTGTGCATGCGGCAGCATCTATTGTGAAGGAGAGGGCTGCACAGGTACCGTGGGACACCGGGGAACACCGGTGGGGTTATAGGGGGTGACCTGGCAGGGCCTGGGGAGGAGTTTACTGTCGCATGTGTCATGGCACATGCGACAGAAATCAGAGGAGTAGGGTGAATGCGGCCGGCGCGCTGCTGTGCGCGCGGCTATCTTGGATTTCTGGGAGGGCATCGGGGGGGCACTTTGGCGACACCGGGGGACCGGAGGGGACTGGGTAGGAGATTTATCATGTTTGTTCATGCCAGATGGGAGATAAATAATTTTTTACCGACACTGTCATTTACTGTAACGTGATCATCGGTGTACGGTGTATACCTGTGATCACGTGAGCGGGGACCGGAAAAACCGTCCTGAATCAGGATCTCCAGGGTCTCAGCTATGCCTGAAATCCCGGAGATTTTCTGACGCTGGGGGGTGCTATTCACTTATTTCTGCCTGCTGTTTATAAACGGCAGATCAGAATAAGGCTACATTAACACGACCGATCCCTATTTGCAGTCTGAAAAAAACAGTCCGTTTTTTTTCACAGGTGCATCCGTGTGGCATCCGTTTCTGTTCCGTAGACGGTCCGTATGTCATCTGTTTGTCATCCGTGTGCCTTCCGTTTTTTTTGTGTACTGCAAAAAAACTGAAGGAGGGACTCTCCCCAGCCTAAAAATAGCAGACCGCAGCCGCTCTAGAAGTGGCGCATCCATTAGATGCGCCAATCCTGGTGCTTCGCCCCAGCTCATCCCGTGCCCTGGTGCGGTGGCAAACGGGGTAATATATGGGGTTAATACCAGATGTGTAATGTCACCTGGCACCAAGCCCTGGGGTTGGTGAGGTCAGGCGTCTATCAGATACCCGACATCACCAACCCAGTCAGTAATAAAAAAAAATAGACGACAAACACATTTTTATTTGAAAAAACACTCCCCAATACATTCCCTCTTTAACCAATTTAATAGAAAGAAAAACAAATCCAGGTCTGGTGTAATCCAAGGGGTTGCCATGACGATCCACACTGTCCCAGTCAATGAAGAGCAGGATGTTCCCCATTGGCTGGGAGAGCACTGCAGTGACCTGAGCTAACATCAATGGGTCAGCCGAGGTCACTGCAGGGGATGACAAGTGCTGCTGTCAGCGAGGTACATTACCTGCGCTGATCTCCTGCACTGCTGACAGTACCTGTCACTGAGTTCAATGACCTTCACAGCCAAGTATCGCGAGAGGCCCGTGACGTCACCGCTAGTGAGTCTCGGGTCGGAAGCGAGAGAAGGTGATGTGACAAGCGACGGCCATGGAGGACAGTGACAGCGCTGAGGTCGGGACTTCATCACCGCAGGTAAGCCGAGCGGGACCATGTGTGCAGAGTGCCAGGTGGGCGGAGCCTAGCGGGGTAATGTGTGCAGAGTGCCAGGTGGGCGGAGCCTAGCAGTGCCATGTGTGCAGAGTTCCAGGTGGGCGGAGCCTAGCGGGGTAATGTGTGCAGAGTGTCAGGTGGGCGGAGCCTAGTGGGACCATGTGTGCAGAGTGCCAGGTGGGCGGAGCCTAGCGGGACCATGTGTGCAGAGTGTCAGGTGGGCGGAGCCTAGCAGGACCATGTGTGCAGAGTGCCAGGTGGGCGGAGCCTAGCAGTGCCATGTGTGCAGAGTGCCAGGTGGGCGGAGCCTATCGGGACCATGTGTGCAGAGTGTCAGGTGGGCGGTGCCTAGCGGGACCATGTGTGCAGAGTGTCAGGTGGGGGGAGCCTAGCGGGACCATGTGTGCAGAGTGTCAGGTGGGCGGAGCCTAGCTGGACCATGTGTGCTGAGTGTCAGGTGGGCGGAGCCTAGCGGGGTAATGTGTGCAGAGTGCCAGGTGGGCAGAGCCTAGCGGGGTAATGTGTGCAGAGTGCCAGGTGGGCGGAGCCTAGCAGTGCCATGTGTGCAGAGTTCCAGGTGGGCGGAGCCTAGCGGGGTAATGTGTGCAGAGTGTTAGGTGGGCGGAGCCTAGCGGGACCATGTGTGCAGAGTGCCAGGTGGGCGGAGCCTAGCGGGACCATGTGTGCAGATTGTCAGGTGGGCGGAGCCTAGCGGGACCATGTGTGCAGAGTGTCAGGTGGGCGGAGCCTAGCAGGACCATGTGTGCAGAGTGTCAGGTGGGCGGTGCCTAGCGGGACCATGTGTGCAGAGTGTCAGGTGGGCGGAGCCTAGCAGGACCATGTGTGCAGAGTGTCAGGTGGGCGGAGCCTAGCGGGACCATGTGTGCAGAGTGCCAGGTGGGCGGAGCCTAGCGGGGTAATGTGTGCAGAGTGCCAGGTGGGCGGAGCCTAGCAGTGCCATGTGTGCAGAGTGCCAGGTGGGCGGAGCCTAGCGGGACCATGTGTGCAGAGTGTCAGGTGGGCGGTGCCTAGCGGGACCATGTGTGCAGAGTGTCAGGTGGGGGGAGCCTAGCGGGACCATGTGTGCAGAGTGTCAGGTGGGCGGAGCCTAGCTGGACCATGTGTGCTGAGTGTCAGGTGGGCGGAACCTAGCGGGACCATGTGTGCAGAGTGCCAGGTGGGCGGAGCCATGTGTTCTGGCGGCAGAGTGCGAAGTGGGTGGAGCCTAGCGGGGTCATGTGGCGCTGAGGATGTCAGTGTCGTGGACTGCATGGCTGGGGACAGGTGAGTGTGAGTGTGTGTGTGTATGTATGTGTACATGCCGCGTGCAGGAGGGGGCGGAGCGAGCTGAGCGGGGAAGTGTCGGCTCCCTGCACACGTAAATAGGATAAATATCGGGTTACTAACCAAAGTGCTTTGCTTGGATACCCGATGTTTATCTTGGTTACCAGCTTCTGGCAGGCTGCCAGCAATGGCTCCTGCACACTGTAGCTGTAAAAGACCCTGCTTTTTGCTGCTAGAACCGTTCTTGAACGTAACTAGAACTATCGAACTTTTGCAAAAAGCTCGAGTTCTAGTTCGATCTAGAACACCCTTCCAAAATCACTCGAACCACGAACTGGAGAACCTCGAACTGCGAACCGCGCTCAACTCTACTTAAGACACTTTATCAAAAAGGATTCCTCTAAAAGAGTAGAACTAAAGTCCAGTTGTAGAGATCTTGAGGTATCTTACATCAGTAACCCTGAAGATGCCTTATTGCACGCTTAGTTGAGAGTTGGCACAGAATATTTGCTTCATCTCTAGTAGTGGGCGGACCCTGATGTAAGTCCTGATTCGTAGTGTTTCAAAAGTATCTGGGTGCCGGGCCCAGAGTTCTCAGGGAACTTCGGCTAATGGTCGGCCTGCATCGGTTCTGGAGCAGTAGCGAGAGCTTGTGACTGAGAAGTCAACAGGCTCTGGAGGAGTGGAGCCAGGCTGATTGATTTCCTTTCATGTGTCAACCATGTGGACCATTCCTGGAACCTGTTATCGACCAAGGAAATTAAATCATCCAGAGTAGCTTGGATATCACAACCAGACAGTTTATCTTTGAATCTTTCAGATTCCCATATGGTGGCTACCTGCACTTCATTATTCCATCCTTGTTCAGAGGAAAGGGTGTGAAATTGAACTGCATATTTACATACAGTCTGAATACTCTGCTGCAGCTACCTTGTAGATGGTCCCCAGGAAGACCTGAATGTCCTAGGTGACAGGATCTTCCACTTCCCACAAGAAGGTAACCCAGGCGAGAGCCTCCCTGCCAAGGTGGGACATTAGAAATACCACTTTGGCCCAGTCTGAAGAAAACTGGTAGACTAGGAGTTCAAAGTGCAGCTGCACTGGTTGATGAGCCATTGGCATTGCTTTGGGGTGCCGTCGAATTGTGGTGGAGCAGGGTTGGTGCAGGATCATTCAGGCAGACATTCACTGCCTGTAGGCTCATAGATAGATTAGGGTTTGATCTTGCTGTTCCCAAAGGTGAGACATCTCACAGTACAGGGGCAGAGTGTCAGACTCAGCAGGATCCATGACCTGAGTGAACTGTTACAGCAGCAGGGGTGGGCGTGTAATGGAGTAGGTGAGTGGACCCACTGGACAACGGAGCCCATGCTTACTCTGGAGGGGCACGACTAAGCAGCTACCTGGTCTTCTCTAAAGCCTCTGGTAGGGAGATTAAGCTTGTCCTGCAGGTAACCTCCAAGGTAGTCTCTGAGTTTTAAGTAGCTGACCCAAATGACGGCAGACGGCTTAGTTGGGACTATGGGCTAGAGACACGAAAGGTGGCAGGCAAGATGAAGTCAGAGCCACAGGTTGGAGTCATGATTGGCAACAGGTAAAACAGAGTCAGAACCACAGGATGGAGTCTGGACTGGCAGCAGACAGGAAACAGTCAGAGCCACAGGCTGGAGTCTGGGCTGGCAACAGACAAGATGGAGTTGGAGCCACAGACTGGAGTCTGACAGAATGGGTACTGGTTCAGGAACAGACAGGATGGGTATGGGTTCGGGTACAGGCAAGGGTAAAGTTTCAGGTACACAGGATGGGTTCTGGGTCACAGGACAGATACTGGTATACAGGACAGGTTAAGGTTAAGGTTCTGGTACAGGTGGGGTCACAAATGCTGAGATACAGGATCAGGGACTTGACAAATTTACTAGTACACACAGAACAGACTAGGAATTAACATTGCTCAGGCACCTCCCTACATGGGAGAGTTCCTTAAATACATAGTGCCTCTCAGCGATAGGCTGGCAATATTTCCATAAGAAGTGGGCAGCAAGCTCACGCTTGCACAAAGTGTGTGTGCAGGAGACCTATGCAACATGTGCAGGCCCAGGGAGCTGGGGACTGTAACGGGAAGGTGAGTAGGAGATGGGACACATGTGCGGCCACAGTGGAGAGTGCATCTGTGGTGCCCCTGACTGTCAGGTGCCACAGGGTACTACATCTAATCTAACATCTAGCCCTTAGCCCTCAGACTAGGTAACAGGCAAGATATGGACTTGACAGGTAGTCACCTATAGCCTGGGATGCATCCAATCCACTAGTCAGAAACCTGGGAAGAGGAGGGGCTAGTCAGTGAAGTGGACGGACGACGGACAGCTTGTCAGAAAGAAAGAAAGTAACCAGACACCAAGTCAGTCTGAAGTTGACATGCTGACGGGAAAGTGTGCAGTGACCTGCTGAGCAAAAAAGGAGTACGGTTGTCAGGGAGAGTATTGTGGAGTACTAACTGGACCGAGCACCGATGGGGTACAGAGCCCTAGTTCAGGAAGATGCTTTAGGCTCACCTGATAACAATCTGCCCGGTAAGGGGACCATCAAGGACCTTAAAGACGTTAGTGTCCGGGGCACAGCAGCAGAGAGGGAACCTGGGAACGGGGACAGAGGTCCGACCCACGAGAGATTCAAGCTGCCTGCTGTACGGGCCAAGACAGAGACAACAGGAGGGGACCCCAAAAACGCTCCAAGCCACGGGGAACCACCAACTACTACAGGGTTCATGGAGGTAAAGCTCACCAGTTCACTACACCAGCACTGGACCAAAGGGAATACCGGATTGGTAAAGACCAGCACAAACCGGGTGGCAGCAACTCCAAACCATAAACCAAACCATCTCCATATTGCCGCATACCGCAAGCGGTGTCACAAAAAAATATTTTTATTTTTATTATTTTTCCGTTGTACAAGTTCCCTTTTTAAGCGACCCCCAGGGTCACCGGGCAACTGCCACCCAGTGAACTGTCCCAGTAAATATACCACCTGGGACCGATTACCCCAAAGCCCTGGGCTGCGTCACATCCGCATCCCTCCCAGGAGAGAGCAGTGCAGGGACAGCGGCATTACATTTGCAACAAAAACTTTGATGTAGATCAGGTATTTGTTGGAGTAAAACAGATTCTTTACAAAATTATTCAATGTTTTCCAAGTGCTTTGCTACGTAATGTCCATGGACAATGGCAATGCTATAGGACCAGACAGCACTCTAGTGGAGGTTTCCAAAAGATATGTTAACCAAATCAGCTTTTAAAGCAAATTTACAATGAGGCTTTATCGGTAGGGAATCTCCCACCAACCCAGTGGGATACTACTGTACAGTAGTGTTGCAAGCGGGGAGGGTGTTGCGCTCACCACGCTCGGGTCCGGCGCTGCTGCTGCTGCTCGGTGGCTCGAGCGGTGGGCCGGGTCCGGGGACTCGAGCGGCGCTCCTTGCCAGTGAGTGAAAGGGGAGAAGTTTGGTTTGGGGATTTGGTCCGTGATGCCACCCACGGGTTGTGGTGAGGTTGGGCACCACCGCTGCTGTTGAAGGGGATCCCGGGATCGTTGTTAGGGAGCAGCTGAGATGTTTTCCCCCCTCTGTGGTGGTCCCGGGGCCCGGTTGAGGTGACGGGGAAGCAGGACTGGGCGAGGTGCAGGGGGGCGCTGGAACAGTGCAGCTCGGTGCCGGACGG
Source organism: Anomaloglossus baeobatrachus (assembly GCF_048569485.1). Lineage (NCBI taxonomy): Eukaryota > Metazoa > Chordata > Amphibia > Anura > Aromobatidae > Anomaloglossus > Anomaloglossus baeobatrachus. The sequence goes on from NC_134356.1 coordinate 122,798,627, forward strand.
CACGGTAGTACTCACTCAGCCACAAACGGATGCAAGTCTCTGGTAAAACAAACGGCTGGATGGACGGGTCCCTCAGCCGGCTGCTGTGGTTTCTCCTGGACGGTTGGTGGTGGCTGCCTTTCCCTGCACCTTTTGTGTGTGTTGGGTCCCGATGGCTTCCCACCGGTAACCCGCTCCTCAGCGTGTATATGGGCTGGAGGAGCCCTTTTGCCCGCAGGCTCTGGCCCTGGGAACTCTAGCTGTGGCGGTAGCTGTATTTCCCTTGTGCTGTTTGGACGGTTGCCTTCAATCGGGTCTTGGCTGTTTGGAAACCCCAAACTGTTACGCTCACCGAGGAGCGGTTAGCGTCCGGAGGTGGACCCACTGGACCGTGCACCGGACTCCCCTGAAAAGGCCTAAATGCACGGCAGCCAGGAACCGGTAGTAGGAGTCTCTGTAGGGCCAGGTGTAGCAAGGTTGTGGCTTCCACAGCCGGCAGAACACGGAAACGGCACCGGAGATGCTCACAGCAGGTGACGTCCACAGCAGTACAGATAATGTCCACTGCAGGTAGGGCACGGTGACGTCCACTGTTGGTATGAGCGGTGACAAGGGATTAGAACCAGGTATACATGCACAGAAAACAGATAACAGCACAAGCACCCCTCCGTGGGTAGGGGTTGGTGGTCCCGGGGCCCGGTTGAGGTGACGGGGAAGCAGGGCTGGGCAAGATGCAGGGGGCGCTGGAACTGCGCAGCGCGGTGCCGGACAGCATGGTAGTACTCACTCAGTCACAAACGGATGCAAGTCTCTGGTAAAACAAATGGCTGGATGGACGGCCCACATTACGATGACCTGTGGGTGGCGTCACGAACTTTACTGTTCACCCCCTTGTAAATAACCCTCGTTTTTAATTTCGAGTGGCCGCGCGACCCCACCTCGGGTCCGGAGACCCCTCGAGCCACTGCGGATCCGGATCTGAGCAGCCCGTCGGCTGTCGTGGGGTCGGCACACCTCAAAATTCTTGGCATCACGAACAGGATGTGAGCAGGACCCACTTACCTGGGTGACGTGCGCCTTGAAAAGTGAAATCCGGGGGTCCAAATCCTTTTTCCCGCGACGTCTGCCATTTTTCCGCTGTTTTTCGCGCCAAAACGCCATCTTACTAGGGAAAGCGCGCAAAGCCGAAGCCCCGCCCTTTGTCCTCAGCCTGAAACAGGAACCGGAAGTTCCCAGAGGGCCACAGCGCGCAAAAGAGTGCTGGGAGAAAACCCAGGGGGCGTGCCTGAATGTAGTGAAAGCGGAAAAGAAGCAGGGATGCCAGGAGTCTGCCATAACGTTCCTGGACGTTGCAGAGGCATGATGGCGGAGCGGAGCTGGTCCCCGGAATGTGCTGTTCCCGGTACTGCGACTTGGATCGAATAGGAGACTGAGCAGCTGTGCAGGAGAATGCGGACGCAGTTCCTGTTCATACTGAACCACTGGAGGGAAGAGATGAGGAGCCTGGCGATGGCGGTGCGAGCCTGTGAGATCGAAATCCCACGTGAAGAGAGGGTAAGCCAGTTACCCAGTCCCTGTTGATTACCCTAATCCAGCAATGGTGGATGAGGGAACCGGTCCGCCCCCGCTTGCGGCAACCACTTCACCATCACCTACCCCGTCCTCGGTGGATGCCGAGCTGCCATTACTCATCCCGGCAGCGGAACCTGCAGTATTCTCGTATGAAGCTCCAGCAGCAGCCCCGATGTCTACCCTCATCCCAGTCACGTCAGCGATCATCCGGACCCCGGCTAGACTTGACCCGGCCGCATCACTGGGCCCGTCTACAGAGGCGGAGCACTGGACCCTGCGGAGCAGACGGTTCTTCAGTTTATAGCAGCGGGAGTGGGACCCTCAAGTCCACCGGTTCCACTACCGCTCGGCATCCCGACGGCTGTTGGGACCGCACCAGTGCATTTAAAGCCAGAGCCAGTCAAGGAACTGAGGCCGGATGCCGACGCCCCCTGCTGGGAACGACCACAACAACAGCTGATACCGGCAATGACCCCGGCAGATCAACGGCAGAGGGAGATGATTGCTCGTACTCAGAAAGAGAAAGATTACCTAAGGAAATCCACGTTCCGTGTACAAGGTCCACCAAGAAGGGGCATGGTGCACCATTTTGACCCTGAGAAAGGGTGGGGTTTCCTGTCAGAGGCTTGTATGGCCGAGGAGGTGTTCGTTGCAAGAAGAGATGTTGAGCAACACCTCCCAAGTGATCACCCGGGCCGCAACCTGGAGCCTAGGGAGGTGGTCAGCTACACATGGCACTGGAGCGTGCAGGGCTGTTGTGCTCTAGATGTGATACGGCTCGCTATAGTGGATGAGTGGGTTGTGCCAGCTGCCGCTTTTGGTTACCAGTCTCCCAGGGAGTGGTACCAGTAGAGTTAAAAATGTTGATATTGCAAAAAGTTAACAATGCCATAGAATTGTTAGGTATCGGTGCTGTCGTTTGTTATGTTTCACAGGTTGTTGTTTGTCATATAGAAACTGCTAGAAAATGAGTGCCTTAATGAACCAGTTTTAAAAGTAAACGGAAAAGTAACCTGATTTTCCTCTAAATTTGCTACAAGTGTACATCCGGTACATGGACTTCGTTAATTTTACAAGGACTTCGTTATTTTAATAGTTATGTAAAAATGGACCACGGTCACAGGACTGGCGTGACCAACAGAAACTTGTGTCATGTACATAATTGCACCTCCTGTGCCCACAAGAGTCATCTGACACATCCCGGGACCTTAACCCGGCCACGGACCTGTGGATAGGTATCCAGAACTTTGGGGTGGCGGGTTGTTGGGATCCGGGACATTGGGACTGAACTTTCGCAGGAAGGGACTGCAACGGAGCAGGTTGAGTCTCCGCTGCCATCAAAACCGGTAGTGTCCCCCTGTTGGCAGATGAACTCTAATTTTGCGACGTTTAAGTGAAAGTGCCTCCCCTATGTGGGATGAACCCATTTAATAAATGTTATAAATGTTATTTATGTTAACCCCTTTTTCTACAGTTAATAAATGCTTGGTGTCCTGTAGCTCGCGGACGAGCTACGTTTAACCAAGGGGGAATGTGATGCCCTGGCCTATCAAGTCGTCACAAGGGTGCTGTCCAATCTGCCCTTCTGCATGTTACCTGCTTCTCATTGGTTACGGGTCCTGTCCCTTTGGTGTTGCTAAGAACAGGTATACACAAATCCTGAGGAGCACTCTGTACCACACCCACCAGATACCCATTGGGCAGCCTGAGGGGAATAGGGCCGCCCAGATAGAGGGATGGTAGAAGGAGGGCCAGAAGTGTCAGTCAGTAGTCAGTAGTCGGTTCGAGTGCAGCAGTGACAGTGAAAGGTCACACTGCGGAGGCGGAGCTGGGTTCCTGTACCCGTCACAGGTGCCGGATGTTGGCTTGGCCTGGAAGAAGCTGGAATCCCGGTCGCAGGGGGTAGAGGCAAAGGGCACGGTACTGCCATGGAGGGCAGTTCGGCGGCCTTGTGCTACAACCGGGCAGGGGCCAAGGCACAACGGGGTACGCGGACCCTAGGCTGGGAGGTAGCTTCACGCAGCCCAGTAATTTACCCGACGATGACGGTGTCCTCATGAGCCGTTCTCCACCCGCTCCAAAATCGGGGTACTAGCGCAACGAGGGGGATAGGACTTCCCAAAATTGTCCAGAAAATCCCAAGCGTGAACCCTGAGAGCAATCTCACTCCGTTAGCCACACGGGTGAGTGGGACCCGAGTAGTTTCAGGCAAAAGGGATCCACAAAGAGTAAACACAGTGCTAAGGGACAATGCTTCAGACCAACCAGCAGCGCCAAAAGGGCACGAACCCAGCGTGCTCCAACAACAGCTACAGGGCATTCAGGACTTTGGTTAACCTGTTGTCGGTGTCAGAATTCTGGGACAGTGTGAGCAGCGGTGGTATCCCACATTACCATGACCCGTGAGTGGTGTCACGAACTTTACTGTTCACCCCCTTGTAAATAACGCCCCTTTTTCATTTCGAGTGGCCGCGCGACCCCGCCTCGGGTCTGGGGACCCCTCGAACCACTGCGGATCCGGATCCGAGCAGCCCATCGGGTCGCGGGGGCGGCACAATATCTCGTGGCAACAGGCATCAAGGACAGAGGATTGAGCGGGCGGTGGTTGAACGGTTTGTGCGAACTTTGCCAGCCCCCATTCAACGGTGGGTAGGCCAGGGGGATCCCGGTACCCTCGACCAACTAGTGAGTTTGGTGGAGCGCTACATGGCTACTCAGGAGTTGGTCTGGAACTCGGCTTAACGGCAGGCACCCTGTCGTGACACGCCCATTACACAGTTGGCAAAAGACTCCCGTCCCTCCTTGGGGGTGCCCCGTCTCCAGCCCTGGCAGAGAGTAAACCCCAGACTAAGGTCAGCCGGGGTCCCGGTTACCCAAAGTTGGACACCCGGAACAGGGACACCTCTGCTGTTATGTGCTGGCAATGCCATCAGCTGGGGCATATGATGGCACAGTGCCCGCTCACATCAGAACCCATGGACTGTGGGTACGCTTGCCGGGAATCAATGTATGCCCATACTGTTTGTGCTGCAAGCACTGTCACTATGGGGAAGGAGCCCCATCTCTGCAAAGTACATGTTAAGGGCTGTACGGCAGAGGCTATGTTGGACTCAGGAAGCGTAGTGACTCTCGTACATGCCTCCTTGGTCTCTGGGGAAAACCCCACAGGACACAAAGCAAGGGTACTCTGTATACATGGAGACCTCTGTGAATACACTACAGAAAGGGTCACCATTGCTACCTCATGTGGAAAGGTTCAACATGACATGGGGGATGATGAAAACATTCTCTTATGATGTCATTTTGGGTAGAGACTTGTCCCTGTTGGTTGGGGCATACAGAACTGGTGGGGGGGCTGGGGCATACAGATCTGGTGAGGGGGCTGGGCGGCATACAGATCTGGTGAGGGGGCATACAGATCTGGTAGGGAGGGTGGCTGGGGCATACAGACCTGGTGAGGGGGCTGGGGGGCATACAGATCTGGTGGGGGGCTGGGGCATACAGATCTGGTGAGGGGGCTGGAGGGCATACAGATCTGGTGGGGGGGTGGCTGGAGGCATATAGCTCTGGTGAGGAGAGGGCTGGGGCATACAGCTCTGTGTAGGTGGGGGTTCACATACATCGTTCCTTGGTGTTGCAGCTCCTCTTCCTCCAGTCTCTTCCTCTGTGGACAGAGCTCAGCATGTTGCGCAGTAGCTCTGCCCACAGATGCACTTCCGTACACAAGCATCCCAGCAGTGAGCAGTGCACTGGGCTGCGGGTGCCGGGTTTAAAGCGCCGGCAGCCAGGAAAGTGCTGCTGACGCCGACCCATAACAGCGGCAGCACAGACCCAGAGCATGGAAGTAGGGCTCGGCTCTGCTCATGTGAATAGCAGGGTGAGAAAGTCAGACGGGGAGAGAGTGGGTGGGTGGAGCCATGGGAGACATGGCTCACGGCCGTGATACCGGGACACCCGCTCAAAACCGGTACAGTCACGCTGTATCTGGGACGGTTGGGAGGTATGAAACTGGTGGACTGTGAGGGAGGTGTAGGCGGAGATGTTTTGGTGGATTGAGAAACGTGGTGCTCGGTGTCTCAGATGGGTCAAAAACACCAAGTATGTTTACTTCCATAACAGCTGATGGGATCTCACTCACCCCAACTGCAGCAGATAAACAAGTGGTGGTTCTGTGATTGCAGTTTCGACAGTGATGGAGGAGGATGAAGTAGTAGACACGTTTGATGGGGAGGCCTGTGGTCAGGGATGCTAGCTAGGCCCATTTTAGTAAGATTGCCAGAGCATGTGCCGGTTCATGCATGTCGTCCTCTCTGTTATCCCACTCATCATCCTGACAGTCACCCTCCTCTTCCTGCCCTGAAATCACAGTATAGTACATGTGAGCCTCAGGTATCTGAGTCTCCTCATCATCCCTTCCACCCCGGGACCTAATTTTTGACAAGGGCCTAGATTCTGCTCGGACTCTCCTTCTTCTGACCCCAGATTCAACTGTCAAAGATTTTGGGCATCGGTGCAGCTGCTTTTCACCTCTTGAGTCTGTTAATATTTGGAGCAGACCTCTGATGCCCATGGAATAGAATGTGTAAAAAGCTCTGCAGACTCACTCATCTGTAACTCCCCACAGTTAAGGCTACTTTACACACTGCGATATCGGTCCCGATATCGCTAGTGTGGGTACCCGCCCCCATCTGTTGCGCGACACGGGCAAATCGCTGCCCGTGTCGCACAACAGCCGTCACACATACATACCTGTCCGGTGACGTCGCTGTGACGGGCGAACCGCCTCCTTTCTAAGGGGGCGGTCCGTGCGGCGTCACAGCGACGTCACTGAACCGCCGCCCAATAGAAGCGGAGGGGCGGAGCTGAGCGGGACGTAACATCCCGCCCACCTCCTTCCTTTCTCATAGCGGCCGGGAGGCAGGTAAGGGGAGCTTCCTCGTTCCTGCGGCGTCACACGCAGCGATGTGTGCTGCCGCAGGAACGAGGAACAACCTCGTTACTGCTGCAGTAACGAGATTTGAGAATGGACCCCCATGTCGCCGATTAGCGATTTTGCACGTTTTTGCAACGATGCAAAATCGCTTATCGGTGTCACACGCAACGGCATCGCTAATGCGGCCGGATGTGCGTCACGAATTCCGTGACCCCAACGACTCCGCATTAGTGATGTCGCAGCGTGTAAAGCCCGCTTTAGTTGGACAGTTGGAGAGTTGTGATGATGAGGAAAACAAGGGTAATAAAGGTGCCATCTCTGAGGACTGTACTGTGTGTAAAGTTGAGGTGGAGGAAGAGGAGAGGCCACTTGAAGCAGCACTTGCCATCCACTGTAGCACATGCTCTTTCAGTCCCTCATCTACAAGCCATACAGCTGTGCGGCTGCCAAAGAAAGACAGTGAAGTAGCCTGTCCAGTAACAGAAATTGTCAGTTGTCTTTGGCTAGGACAAGCCAGTGTTTGTTCAGTAGAGCTTTCAGAAACTTTAGCACCTATCCCACCACGCTTATTCCCCCTTCCAGCACAACCTAGGGGATTCGCACTCATGTTTTTTTTTTATAAACCATCTTTATTGAAAATAAATTGTTATACATGTACAATGTATAAAATCAAATGCAATTTCAAATATATCAAGTACAGCTGTAATTATGCAGATTTCAAGATCCCACTCATGTTTGATATAACCTTTCCTTATTTTATGCAGCTGTTTCACAACCCTAGTCCCACGCCTGTCAGTCACCCATCACTAATTTAACAATCACTATTTTGGTGACTAAATTATAATTTTCATCTAGAGTACAGATTTTGCAGTATTTAGATGTAGAACAAGCAACTTGGAGCTGGAACACAGATTTGGCCTTCTTTAGATGCACAAATCATAATTTGGAGCTGGAGCACATGTGACGCCCTGGACTAGCTAGGTAGTCACAGACATAACACCATACACACCCCCATCCTAGACAGTTACAACAGTCATACAAAAACCCTTGTTGCCTCCCTCCAGGGTCTGATGTGCACACCAGGTGGGGCGGAGACAAGCGGCTGGCCCCACCCACTGAGGAGTTCACAGGCGCCTGGAGGCGGGAAAAGCAGTAGATTGAGTTTGGAGGTGAAAGTGAGAGGACAGAAACTGCAAGTGTCTGGGTTGGAGCCCAGGCACTGACAGCAAGGTTGGCAGATGGTGGTGGCCGTCTGCAGGAGTTTGCGGATCTCTGCGGAACCGTAGGACCGGGGTTGGGCGGTGGCCCACCGGTACCGAATCGGGGAACGGAGTGAAGTTAAGCACACAGGCAGGGCCATCGGACCCCGACCAGGCTTTGAGCCGCTGACAATAGTCAAATCCGAGTGTGACAGGAACCCCAGGGGTTTCCCAACAACCAAGACCCGACAGAAGGCAACAGTCCACACCGAGAGGATATACAGCCACCGCCATAGGCTAGAGATCCAAGGGCCAGCGCCTGCGGGCAAAATGGGCTCCTGCGGCACCTATACGCCGGGGAGCGGACTGGGCAGCCACAGGAGTCAGAACATTCTAACAGGTGCAGGGAAAGACAAACACCATCAGCCGTCCAGGGAGAGCACAACAACACTGCAGCCGGCTGCGGGACCCGTCCATCCAGCCGTTTTGGTTTACCAGAGACTCTGTCATTGATTGTCTGAGTGAGTACACCAGTGCCGTCCGGCACTGCGCCGCGCTGTCCCTGCAACCCTGCACCCCAGCCATCCAGCCTCCCCGTTACACCACCGGGCCCCGGGATCACCAACCCCTACCCACGGAGGGGACAACATCCTAGCTGCTCCCTACCATCATCAAAATTTGGACTTGTACCGGGGATCTAATAGTGTGGCAAGCCAGTACTCATCATCACTTCTAATTTTGACAATACGAGGGTCATGTTGGAGGTAGTGCAGCAAGAAGGCGCTCATGTGTCTGGTGCAGCCATGCGGACCAAGTCCACGCTGTGTTTGTGGCATAGAGGTGCTAACCGTTCTTTCTTACTCTGACATCTCCCCCCAACCTCTTTCAACTGAAATTTGACCAAGGTCTCCCTCATCCGCTGAGTCTTCCATGTCCATGGACAGTTCGTCCTCCATTTCTTCATGTTCTCCTGCACCTTCCTCAACATTTCGCCTGCTACCATGCGCCCTTGTTGATCCCTGTCCCCCATGGTCCCATGCTTGCCGCCTTGGTGATGATGAATGTCTGGACCTTGGTGATGTTGTTGTCCCTTGCGCATATGAATCCTCCTGTAGTTCCTCCCCTTCCTGTTGTCCCACCCCCTGACTCCGAATAGTGTTTAGCGTGTGCTCCAGCATGTAAATGACTGGAATTGTCATGCTGATAATGGCATTATCAGCGCTAAACATATTCGTCGCCATGTCGAAACTGTGCAGAAGGGTGCATAGGTCCTTGATCGGAGACCACTCCATCAGAGTGATCTGCCCCACCTCTGCATCTCGTTGGCCCAGGCTATACGTCATGACGTATTGCACCAGGGCCCGGCGGTCCTGCCACAGTCGCTGTAACATGTGGAGAGTCGAATTCCAGCGTGTCGACACATCGCATTTCAGGCGATGAACCGGCAGGCCGAAAGACTTCTAGAGCGATGCAAGTCGCTCAGCTGCGGCGGTTGAACGGCGGAAGTGAGCAGACAGTTTTCGTGCCCTGTTCAGAAGGCCATCTAGGCTGGGATAGTGTGTTAAAAATTGCTGGACAACAAGGTTCAACACGTGAGCCATACAAGGCACGTGTGTCACCTTGCCCAGGCGAAGGGCCGCACCCAGATTTGCAGCATTGTCGCACATGACCTTACCAGGCTGCAGGTTGAGTGGAGACAACCATTTACCAAACTCAGTCTCCAGAGCTGCCCACAACTCCGCCGCTGTGTGACTCTTAGTTCCAAGACATTTCAAGACAAAGACCGCCTGATGGCGTTGCGCTCTGCTGCCAGCATAGTAATGAGGGGTGCGTGATTCCTTCTGCGCAGTTCCAACGCTGGTGGCCTGACTAGGCAGGCATGGGGTGGAGGTGGAGGACCCAGACGAGGTTGAGGAGGCAGAAGCAGTGGAGGAACTTGGACAGACAGAGGATTGACGCCCAAGTCGTGGGGACAGCAAGACTTGTGCAGCAGACCCTTCACCATCTATCACCATAGTTACCCAGTGCCCAGTCAGCGACATGTAACGTCCCTGTCCATGCTTACTGGTCCAAGTATCGGTGGTGAAATGCACCCCTTCACACACAGAGTTTCTCAAGGAAGCGGTGATGTTGTGTGCGACATGCTGGTGTAGCGCAGGCACACCTTTCTTAGAGAAGTAGTGGCGACTGGGCATCTGGTACTGGGGCACAGCGACAGACATAAGGTCTCTAAAATCCTGTGTGTTCACCAGGCGGAAAGGCAGCATTTCGGTAGCCAAGAGCTTACAGAGGGATAAAGTCAACCTCTTAGCTTTGTCATGGGTCGCAGGAAATGGCCTTTTATTTGTCCACATCTGAGGGACAGAGATCTGGCTGCTGTGTGTAGACGGTGGTGAGTAGGGTGTCCCTGAAAAAATGCAGGTTTGTGAGGAAAGTGCAGGCGTAGACATGATATTGCCTTCATCCAACGTTGATGCTATCGATGTCTGAGAGAGCTATACACACGCACTTGTTTCCCCTTCCAAACCAACTGACAACCTACCAAGCAAACTGCCTGTTGCGGTTACAGTGGTGGAAGTTGTGCGTGGAAAACCAGGTGTGACAGCTGTCCCCACAGTCCTAGAAGATGAAGAGCGCGCGGATGCACTGGAAGGGGCAGGCGGTGGATGGTTCGCTCCGCTAGGCCGCATTGTAGCACGGTGAGCTTCCCACTGGGACATATGATATTTATTCATATGACGATTCATGGAAGAAGTTGTCAAACTGCTGAGGTTTTGGCCTCTACTAACAGATGCCTGACAAATTTTACAGATCACATGATTTGGACGATCCTTTGCAAGGTCAAAAAAGGACCAGGCTAGGCAAGGCTTAGAGGGCATGCGACCTGCTGAGCCCCCCCGACTAGTGCTCAGAGGCAGAGTGGTGGCTGAGGATGCAGTTGTAGACGTGCTACCAGTACTCCTCCTCTGTCCAGGAAGGCGCAAGGTAACTTCGTCGTCAGTAGCATCCTCTTCCACCGCCGCCTCTGTTGACCTCCTCGAGTGCCTGACTGTGGGTTGACAGTAGGTGGGATCTAGAACTTCATCATCAATTGTTGTGTTTGCACTCCCCTCCCCCTCAGACCGAGCCTCTTCCTGCCCTGAACGAATATTTAAGTTGTCATCCCAATCTGGTATCTGCGTCTCATCGTCATCAGTATGTTCCTCATTGTCTATTACAACAGGTGTTTCAGTTTGTGAATAAGGGTCAACATTATGCTCAGTGTTACGCTCACCGTGGAGCGGCGAGCGTCCGAAGGTGGACCCACTGGACCGTGCACCGGACTCCCCTGAGAAGGCGACCAGCAGCGAACCCCTATACAGGGACTGTGCGGCGCCTCCCCAGAAGGCCTAAATGCATGGCAGCCAGGAACCGGTAGTAGGAGTCTCTGTAGGGCCAGGTGTAGCAAGTTTGTGACGTCCACAGCCGGCAGGCCACGGAAACTGTACCGGAGATGTTCACAGCAGGTGACGTCCGCCGCAGGTATGGCACGGATAATGTCCACGGCAGGTAGGGCACGGTGACGTCCACTGTCGGTATCAGCGGTAACGTCCCCAGCCAGAATGGTACGGATGGCACTACGGTGAGACAAGGGATTAGAACCAGGTATCAATGCACAGAAAACAGATAACGGCACAAGGGGTCTGGACACTGGCAAGGCTCTAATGGAAGCGTTGCTTGGGCGCCTGCTGCTGGGGGAGGTGAACCTAAATACCCATTAGGTAACAGGTGACCTCTGAGGTCACTTCCAGAAAACGGGGCATACCGCTTTAAGAAAGGGGGCGTGGCCTCGCGCGCAGCCTAGAGTCACTTACTGCAGCTCTGTGTAAGGAAGGGAGACAGGAAGAGGCTGCAGCATGCCTGGGAGCAGGAGCAGCGCCTGCAGGGCCATGGGACCGGTAAGAGGAAGGCCGTCGCTGCCTGGGGCTATGTCTGGGAGTGCTAGTGGGAGCCATGCTGGGACTGGGCACATGTGAGGGAGCGCGCCCCCCACGGGGTTTGGTGGGACCAGGCGCTATAGTACCCCCCCCAAAGACCCGCCCTCCTCAGGAAGCTCCGGAGGAGACGAGGAGCATCCACGTCCTCCGCAGGTACCCACGTCCTCTCCTCAGGACCGAACCCCTTCCAGTCCACCAGATAGTAGGTTCTACCTCGGACCTCCTTAGCCGCAAGAATGGCTTTTACCTCATAGACGTCATCACCACCAACAGGAGGAGGCGTATTACCAGGATCACTGTGGAAACTGCTCAGGACCACCGGCTTGAGGAGGGACACATGGAAGGAGTTCGGGATGCGAAGTGTAGACGGCAGCTTCAACTTGTAGGACACCTCATTGATCCGTCTGAGCACTTCAAAGGGACCAATAAAGCGGGGACCCAGTTTGTAGGACGGCATCTTCAGGCAGACATACTTGGATGAGAGCCAGACTTTATCTCCGGGTTGAAAGAAAGGAACATCCAGACGTTTCTTGTCAGCGTGTTTCTTCATGCGGACAGAGGAATGTTCCAGAGCCGACTTGGTCTCAGCTCAGACGGCGGAGAAGGACCTCACAAGGTCATCAGCTGCAGGGTTGCCGGAAGAACATGTCACCGGGCACGACACTTTGGGTCGCTGTCCATACACCACCTGGAACGGGGATTTTGCAGAGGACTCACTGTCATGATTGTTGTAGGAGAACTTGGCCCATGGAAGCAGGTTGACCCAGTTGCTATGGTGTTCGTCCACGAAGTGGCGGAGATTATTAGTTAAGACTTGGTTAATGCACTCCACTTGCCCATTGGACTGAGGGTGGTAGGCAGAAGAAAAGTCCAATTGTACCTCCATCATTTTGCAGACTGCTCTCCAAAACCGAGCGGTGAACTGGACCCCTCTGTCGGACACGATATGGAGAGGCAAGCCGTGAAGCCGGAAGATATGTTGAATGAATAAGTCAGCAAGAACCGGAGCGGACAGTAGCCCGGAGAGTGGTGTGAAGTGGGCCATCTTGGAGAACTGGTCCACCACCACCCAGATGACTGTGCAGCCAGACAATTTTGGCAGGTCCGTGATGAAATCCATGCCGATATGTTGCCATGGAGCTGATGGTACAGGTAAAGGAAGCAAAGGGCCCGCCGGAAGAGTCTTCGGGACCTTGTTCCGGGAACAGGAGGAACAGGATGAAACAAAGTCCTGGACGTCTTGACTAGAGATGAGCGAACCAGCCGCGGTTCGGCTCAAGCTCGGTTCGCCGAACCAAGGTCCCGTTCGAGTTCGGTTCGGCGAACCGAACTCAAACCAATAGGAAATAATGGGAGGCAATCACAAACACATAAAAACGCATTATAAATGTACACATACAGTTAATAAACATTGCCATAACACTTACCGGTGCCCGCGATGCGTCCTGCACTCTGACTCCTGACTATTCCTTCCGATGATCGCTGCGTCCTCCCAATAACCAGCACTGACAGGACCTTCCGTGACGTCGTCAAAATAGCCATGTGATCAGTCACGTAGCTATTATCTCATTGGCTACAGACTGGTCACATGGCTTTGACGTCATGTCCTGTCCTAGGTCCTGTCATTGCACTCTCCGGTACACGGTGCACATTTGTGTATCGCCGTGTACCGGCGACATGCTCTAGCACACGGTCGACTCCCCGTTCCGTTAGGGACCGGCTGACACAGCCGGTCATTAACGGAGATCACCGTTGCCATAGCAATGCAGTTAGCGGTGACGTCGCCGCTAACTGCGGCTCCGGGAATCACATGATCGGAGCACCGTTGCTATGGTAACGCGTCTGTCAGCGTTACCGCTGTTACCGCTAACAGCCAGCAGCACTGATCTCTCACGGAGTGAAGGCTGCACGCTGCTTCCCGTGCAGCCTTCACGGAGTGAAGGCTGCACGGGAAGCAGCGTCTTCCCCCATGCAGCAGTGATGGAGCAGAGCTGTATTTGTTGAACGAGAGAGACAGAAGACCATGGATCGTGGAGGGCTGACAGTGAGTAATAAACATGAAGTCTCTAATGTGTCTGTGTATTTATTTCTATTAAAGTATTTTTTCTCTGTGTGGTGTCTTTTTTTTTAACCCTTTATTGGAGATTCTTAAAGGCCGGGTCAAACGTGCCTGACATTAAGAATCTCTGGCTTAATACTAGCTAGTAAAACAAAGCTAGTATTAACTCATTATTACCCAGCAAGCCACCCGGCTTCAGGGCTGTTGGAAGAGTTGGATACAGCGCCAGATGATGGCGCTTCTATGAAAGCGCCATTTTCTGGGGCGGCTGCGGACTGCAATTCGCAGCAGAGGCTCCCAGAAACCTCGGGCTAACCTGTGCTGCGGATTCCAATCCCCAGCTGCCTAGTTGTACCTGGCTGGACACAAAAATGGGGCGAAGCTCACGTCATTTGTTTTTTAATTATTTCATGAAATAAGTGAAATAATTAAATAAAATGGGCTTTCCTATATTTTTGGTTCCCAGCCGGGTACAAATAGGCAACTGGGGGTTGGAGGCAGTCCGTGGCTGCCTGCTGTACCTGGCTAGCATACAAAAATATGGCGAAGCCCACGTCATTTTTTTGGTGGGCAAAAAACTTCTGCATACAGTCCTGGATGGAGTATGCTGAGCCTTGTAGTTCTGCAGCTGCTGTCTGCTCTTCTCCATACAGACAGACAGCAGCTGCAGAACTACAAGGCTCAGCATACTCCATCCAGGACTGTATACAGGAGTTTTTTGCCCCCTGAAAAAATTATGTGGGCTTCGCCATATTTTTGTATGCTAGCCAGGTACAGCAGGCAGGGACGGCTGCCCCCAACCTCCAGTTGCCTATTTGTACCCGGCTGGGAACCAAAAATAAAGGGAAGCCCTTTTTTTATTATTTCATGAATTTCATGAAATAATTAGAAAACAAATGACGTAGGCTTCGCCCCATTTTTGTGTCCAGCCAGGTACAACTAGGCAGCTGGGGATTGGAATCCGCAGCACAGGTTGGCCTGAGCCTTCTGGGCCCCACTGCTGCAAATTGCAGTCTGCAGCCGCCTCAGAAAATGGCACTTTCATAGAAGCGCCATCTTCTGGCGCTGTATCCATCTCTTCCAGCACCTGCCTGCTATACCTGGTTAGCATACAAAAATATGGCAAAGCTCAAGTTTTTTGGCAAAAAAAATAAAAAATGCTTCCCTGGATTTTCCATTGCCAGTGAAGGTAACACCAAGCAGTGGGGGTTAGCAGCCAGTAGCTGCTTGGATTACCCTTAGCTAGCAATACAAAAAATGCAGCGGGACCCCATATATATTTTTTTTAATTATATATTTAAATAACTAAAAACAAAATGGGCTTCCCTGTATTTTGATTGCTGGACATCACAGTGCTGTAAAAATAAATCTTTAAAAAAAATGACCTAGCGCTCCGCGGTATTTTTGATTCTCAGCGTAGATAAAGCAGACAGCTATGGGTTGCCACCCCCATCTGCCTGCCGTTACCTTGGTTGGCAATCAAAATACAGGGAAGCCCATTAATTTTTTCTATTTACAAAATAGTTAAAAAAAAATTACGTTGGGTCCCCCCATTTTTGATAGCCAGCTAGGGTAAAGCTGACGGCTGTAGCCTGAAAACCACAGCTGGCAGCTTTACCGTGGTTGGGGATCCAATGTGGAGGTCCCCCCAGGCTCTTTTTTTATAATTTTTATAATTATTTTATAAATATTAATAATTACACAAAAAAAGTAGGGTCCCCCCAAATTGGATCACCAGCCAAGGTAAAGCGGACAGCTGTGGTCTGGTATTCTCAGGGTGGGAAGGTCCATAGTTATTGGGCCTTCCCAGCCTAAAAATAGCAGGCCACAGGCACCCCAGACGTGGCGCATCCACTAGATGCGCCAATCCTGGCGCTTCACCCCAGCTCATCCCGTGCCCTGGTGCAGTGGCAAACGGGGTAATAAATCGGGTTGATACTAGCTGTAAAGTCACCTGAGATCAAGCCCAGCAGTTTGTGATTTTATGGCGTCTATTAGATACCCAACATCATAAACTGTCAGTACTAACAAAAAAATCGACAAAAGAAATTTATTTGAAAAAACAGTCCCCAAAACATTCCCTCTTTCACCAATTTATTGTAAGAAAAAAAATAAAGGGGTCCCACGACGACTCTGGACCGTCTAGAATATGGGGGGAGACACTCAGGGAACAAATCCCCCATTTTCTAGGAGTGCAGACCCTTCATGTGAGGAGTGTGGGTGCAATGAATCTGCACTCACTCTCCCCGGGTCCACAGCAGCAGAATCCATGTCGTAATGGTTGCTACCAAAGCTGCAATGCCCTGCTCATGAGGTAAGGGCATGCCTAATCAGGAGAACTATTCTACATTTTCAAATATTGGTAGTTGCTGATATTATTGCTATTCCACCTACTATATATTGGAGATAGGATCTTGGAGATGGAATACCCCTTTAAGTCCAGTTATCCAGCTGAATGAATACTTAACAACAGAGCTCGCTATTTAGATGTGTTTTCTTGTGGCGTATAATGGACTCTCATGTTTGGTAGTCGTTGAGCAGGGAAACTATAAAAGCAAATCCCTCCATTTGGAAATGTAGTATATAGCTCTCCTGATCAATTATGTTCCTTACCTCATGAGCAGGGCATTGCAGTAATAAAAATAATTAATGCATTTATATAGCGTTATTAATTCCATAGCGCTGTATGTCTTTGGAGTGTAGGAGGAAACCCAAGCAAACACGGGGAGAACATACAAACTCCTTGCAGATGGTGTCCTTGGTGGGAATTGAACCCAGGACCTTAGCGCTGCAAGACTGCAGTGCTTACCACTGAGCCACCGTGTCGCCCATTTAGCTTACAGATGCATAACCACCACTCACTGTGTCTGAACAGAGGAAGCTGAGCTGACAGCCGCTCTGTGCATGCGGCAGCGTCTATTGTGAAGGAGAGGGCCGTGGGGGGATCAACGCTGCACAGGTACCGTGGGACACCGGGGAACACCGGTGGGATTATAGGGGGTGACCTGTCAGGGCCTGGGGAGGAGTTTTCTGTCGCATGTGTCAGAGCACATGCGACAGAAATCAGAGGAGTAGGGTGAATGCGGCCGGCACGCTGCTGTGCGCGTGGCCATCTTGGATTTCTGGGAGGGCATCGGGGGGGCACTTTGGCGACACCGGGGGACCGTAGGGGACCGGGGAGGAGATTTATTATGTTTGTTCATGCCAGTTGGGAGATAAAATTTTTTTTACCGGCGCTGTCATTTACTGTAATGTGATCATCGGTGTACGGTGTATACCTGTGATCACATGAGTGGGGACCGGAAAAACCGTCCTGAATCATGATCTCCAGGGTCTCATCTAGCCCTGAAACCCCGGAGATTTTCTGACGCTGGGGGGGCGCTATTCACTTATTTCTGCCTACTGTTTATAAACGGCAGATCAGAATAAGGCTACATTAACACGACCGATCCATTTTTGTGGTCTGCAAAAAACAGTCCGTTTTTTTTCACGGGTGCATCCGTGTGGCATCCGTTTCCGTTCCGTAGACGGTCCGTATGTCATCTGTTTGTCATCCGTGTGCCTTCCGTTTTTTTTGTGTACTGCAAAAATCTGAAGGAGGGAAAATACATAAATTTACCCAGGATCCATAGCTTCAACATACATGAGCCGGTCACATGTTCACTCCAGTGCCATTTTCTACTGCTTTTCACAGCGTAGAGCGCTCTGGTGATTTTCTTGTGCTTAAACACTTCATATCAGTCTTTTCTGTCATTATAATGGTAGAAAGACACATAATGTCCCACTCTCCTGCATTTTGTAATTTTGCACCCTTTGGTGCCTTTCATGTGGCACTAAGGGGTGCTTAGCTTTGTATTTAGCCAAAAAAATGAAAAAAAAAATGACGTGGGGTTTCCCCTATTTTTGTAGTCAGCTAGGGTAAAGCAGACGGCTGCAGCCTGCAAACCACAGCTGACAGCTTCACCTTGGCTGGTAATCCAAAACTGAGGGCACCCCACGCTGGTATTTTAAATTAAATAAATAGTTAAAAAAAATAAAACACGTAGGGGTCCCCCAAAAATTGGATCACCAGCCAAGGTAAAGCAGACAGCTGGGGTCTGATATTCTCAGACTAGGCAGGACCATGGTTATTGGACTCCCCCCAGCCTAAAAATAGCAGGCCGCAGCCGCCCCAGAAGTGGCGCATCCATTAGATGCGCCAATCCTGGTGCTTCGCCCCAGCTCATCCCGTGCCCTGGTGCGGTGGCAAATGGGGTAATATATGGGGTTAATACCAGATGTGTAATGTCACCTGGCATCAAGCCCTGGGGTTGGTGAGGTCAGGCGTCTATCAGATACCCGACATCACCAACCCAGTCAGTAATAAAAGAAAATAGACGTCAAACACATTTTTATTTGAAAAAACATTCCCCAATACATTCCCTCTTTAACCAATTTACTAGAAAGAAAAACAAATCCAGGTCTGGTGTAATCCAAGGGGTTGCCATGACGATCCACACTGTCCCAGTCAATGAAGAGCAGGATGTTCCCCATTGGCTGTGAGAGCAATGCAGTGAGCTAACATCAATGGGTCAGCCCAGGTCACTGCAGTGGATGACAAGTGCTGCTGTCAGCGAGGTACATTACCTGCGCTGATCTCCTGCATTGCTGACAGCACCTGTCACTGAGTTCAATGACGTTCACAGCCAAGTATCGCGAGAGGCCCGTGACGTCACCGCTAGTCAGTCTCGGGTCGGAAGCGAGAGAAGGTGATGTGACAAGCGGCGGCCATGGAGGACAGTGACAGCGCTGAGGTCGGGACTTCATCACCGCAGGTAAGCCGAGCGGGACCATGTGTGCAGAGTGCCAGGTGGGTGGAGCCTAGTGGGGTAATGTGTGCAGAGTGCCAGGTGTGCAGAGTGTCAGGTGGGCGGAGCCTAGCGGGACCATGTGTGCAGAGTGCCAGGTCTGCAGAGTGCCAGGTGGGCGGAGCCTAGTGGGGAAATGAGTGCAGAGTGCCAGGTGGGCGGAGCCTAGCGGGACCATGTGTGCAGAGTGCCAGGTGGGCGGAGCCTAGTGGGACCATGTGTGCAGAGTGCCAGGTGTGCAGAGTGCCAGGTGGGCGGAGCCTAGCGGGGTAATGTGTGCAGAGTGCCAGGTGGGCGGAGCCTAGCAGGGTAATGTGTGCAGAGTGCCAGGTGGGCGGAACCTAGTGGGACCATGTGTGCAGAGTGCCAGGTAGGCGGAGCCTAGCAGGGTAATGTGTGCAGAGTGTCAGGTGGGCGGAGCCTAGCGGGACCATGTGTGCAGAGTGTCAGGTGGGCAGAGCCTAGAGGGACCATGTGTGCAGAGTGTCAGGTGGGCGGAGCCTAGCGGGACCATGTGTGCAGAGTGCCAGGTGGGCGGAGCCTAGCGGGACCATGTGTGCAGAGTGCCAGGTGGGCGGAGCCTAGCGGGACCATGTGTTCAGAGTGTCAGGTGGGCGGAGCTTAGCGGGACCATGTGTGCAGAGTGCCAGGTGGGCGGAGCCATGTGTGCTCGCGGCGGAGTGCGAAGTGGGTGGAGCCTAGCAGGGTCATGTGGCGCTGAGGACGTCAGTGTCGTGGACTGCATGGCTGGGGACAGGTGAGTGTGAGTGTGTGTGTGTGTATGTATGTGTACATGCCGCGTGCAGGAGGGGGCGGAGTGAGCTGAGCGGGGAAGTGTCGGCTTCCTGCACACGTAACTAGGATAAATATCGGGTTACTAACCAAAGCGCTTTGCTTGGATACCCGATGTTTATCTTGGTTACCAGCTTCTGGCAGGCTGCCAGCGATGGCTCCTGCACACTGTAGCTGTAAAAAGCCCTGCTAGAACTATCGAACTTTAGCAAAAAGCTCGAGTTCTAGTTCGATCTAGAACACCCCCCAAAATCACTCGAACCGCGAACTGGAGAACCGCGAACTGCGCTTAACTCTAGTCTTGATGTAGCCCTGGCCACCAATAATATCGGGATATCAATTGCAGAGATTTCTTTTGACCCACATGACCTGCTATTCGGAAAGAGTGTCCCCACCGGAGTACACGTTCCCTATCTACCTCAGCAACAAACGTCTTACCGGGAGGAAGGTGATGCATGTCAACTGGTGCCGCCATTAGCTTGGAAGGTTCAATGATGTGCCGAGGTTCATCTTCCTGATCCTCTAACAGGAATGATGGAGACAGCGCATCGGCCTTCAGGTTCTTCTCGGCTGGACGGAAATGCAGAACAAAATCAAAGCGGGCGAAGAATAATGACCATCGGGCCTGTCGGGGGTTTAGCCTGTGGGCTGTCTGGAGATATGCCAGATTCTTGTGGTCAGTATAGATGGTAACTAGATGTAATGACCCTTCCAGCAGGTATCGCCACTCTTCCAGGGCCAGCTTGATTGCCAGCAACTCACGGTCTCCGATTGAATAGTTTCGTTCTGCTGGGGAGAAAGCCTTAGAAAAGAAGCCACAGGTTACTGTCTTACCCTCTGACGTTTTCTGTGTAAGAACCGCACCGGCTCCGGATGAGGAGGCATCTACCTCAAGGATAAACGGCTTGTTAGTGTCGGGTCTGTGTAAGGCTGGAGCAGAAGCGAAGGCTCGTTTAAGGGACATGAACGATTCTTCAGCTTCCAGGGTTCATTTCTTAGGGTTCTCCCCTTTGCGAGTGAGAGAGGATATGGGACGCACCAGAGACGAGAAGTGTGGAATGAATTGCCGGTAATAGTTAGCGAATCCCAGGAATCGCTGGATAGCCTTCAACCCTTCCGGACGGGACCAATTCAGTACGGCTGATACCTTATCGGGGTCCATCTTCAGGCCAGTATCAGAGACTATGTGCCCAAGGAAGGGTAGCGAGGTCTGCTCAAACAGGCATTTCTCGAGTTTGGCGTAAAGGCGATTCTCTCTCAATCTCCGCAGGACAAGACGGACATGTCTTCGGTGGGTATGCAAGTCCGGAGAGAAGATAAGGATGTCGTCTAAATACACAACCACACAGGTGTATAGAAGGTCACGGAAGACGTCATTCACGAACTCCTGGAAGACCGCTGGAGCGTTAATGAGCCCGAAGGGCATCACTCGATATTCATAGTGCCCATCCCGAGTGTTGAACGCAGTCTTCCATTCGTCTCCCGACCGAATGCGGACCAGATTGTACGCACCCCGGAGATCTAATTTGGAGAAGATCTTGGCACCTTGAAAGCGGTCAAACAGTTCCGATATCATGGGTAGTGGGTATCTGTTCTTCACCGTGATCTTATTCAATCCGCGGTAGTCAATGCAAGGTCGTAGACTCCCGTCCTTTTTCCCCACAAAGAAGAAGCCCGCTCCGGCAGGAGAGGAGGATTTTTGGATGAAGCCTCATGCTAGATTTTCCTTTATGTAATCAGACATGGCTTGGGTCTCTTCTCGGGACAGAGGGTAGATGCGCCCACGCGGAGGGGTTGTCCCGGAGAGCAGGTCGATGGGACAATCGTAGGGTCTGTGTGGCGGCAACGTCTAAGCCTTCTTCTTGTCAAAGACATCGGCATAGGCCCAATAGGCAGGGGGTAACCCGGGAAGGGTGACCGGCTCAACGGGTCGGTGCGGAGGATGCACTGGTTTCAGGCAGTTGCTGTGGCAAGACGCACCCCATTGCAGGATGTCTCCAGAATCCCAGTCCAGTACTGGCTTGTGCGACCGAAGCCAGGGTATTCCCAGTAGTAGGGCATGCGTCATGCCAGGGAGTACGTGGAAGGCGATGGTCTCAGAGTGTAGCAACCACACTTGCATAGTACAGTTCTCCGTGATGTACTGGATGGATTCGGATAGCGGTTTTCCATCCACGGAAGAAAGACTGATGGGGGTAGCAAGACATCGGACGAGAATCTGGTGTAGGTCCACCACGGCTTGTTGGATAAAGTTCCCGGCAGAGCCTGAATCCAGGAACGCATGCTCTGACAACCGGATGGAACCACAGGACAGGGATACAGGTACATGGAGAAAAGGAGAGGACTTGGCATGACCTAGGGTGGCCTCTCCGATGGACCCTAGGCTCTGTAGTTTCCCGGCTTTACTGGACAGTCCTGAATCAGATGTTTGGCACTTCCGCAGTAGAAGCACTCTCCTGCCATTCTCTGATTCCTCTGTCGCAGTCTGGACTCACTGACGCGATCGACCTCCATGGGCTCATGCGGAGCAGTAGGCCGGGTGGAGGGAGGTGACATCGGCCTTTGGAAGGTGGGTGCAAGGCGCGGGGTTCTTCTCGCCCGGGTGACTTCTCTGGCACGCTCTTGGAAACGGAGATCAATACGGGTAGCCAGAGAGATCAGCTCTTCCAGGGTGGTAGGTACATCCCGGCCGGCCAGTTCATCCTTGATTTTACCGGCTAACCCTTCCCAGAAGGCAGCTACCAAGGCATCATTGTTCCACTTGAGTTCGGAGGACAGAGTGCGGAATTCGATTGCATACTGTCCCACGGTGAGATTCCCCTGGTGGATTCTCATGAGCAAAGAGGCAGTAGACGAGAGACGGCCTGGCTCTCGAACAACTTACGGAAGGTGGTCAGAAAAATGGACAGGACTTGAACGGTCGGGTCATTCCTCTCCCAGAGTGGATTCATCCAAGCCAGAGCCTGACCAGTCAGATGAGACATGATAAATGCGATTTTCGAGCGATCAGTCGCTCGCTGCAGTGGCGACAGCTCAAAGTGCAGGGAGCACTGGTGTAAGAAACCACGACACAAACGGGGATCCCCTCCATACATGGGTGGGGAGGCCAGGCGGGAAGGAGACATGCATGTTGATAATCCTGCAGAGTCGGGGGTTGTTGAGGAGGTCGGATTCTGCAGGGCGTATAGACGGGAATCCACGGACGCCATATATTCGGCCACGCGTCTCTGGGCCTCATGCTGGCGGGACAGTTCCTTCTGTAGTTCACTTAACTGGGAGCTGTCGGAGGATCCGGAGGTTTGCATGGATGCCAGACAGGATTCCACAGACTTCATGTAAACCACTAATCTTGCTTGGGTCTCGCGTTGGCGGGACAGCTCCTGTTGCAGGTCAGTCAGCGGGTTAACCTTGATCCTGGCGGAGTCCATGGCCCGAGCAAACTGTTACGGCGAGCGTCCGGAGGTGGACCCACTGGACCGTGCACCGGACTCCCCTGAGAAGGCGACCAGCAGCGAACCCCTATACAGGGACTGTGCGGCGCCTCCCCAGAAGGCTTAAATGCACGGCAGCCAGGAACCGGTAGTAGGAGTCTCTGTAGGGCCAGGTGTAGCAAGGATGTGACGTCCACAGCCGGCAGGACATGGAAACTGTACCGGAGATGTTCACAGCAGGTGACGTCCACCGCAGGTACGGCACAGATAATGTCCACGGCAGGTAGGGCACGGTGACGTCCACTGTCGGTATGGGCGGTGACGTCCACAGCAGGTACGGCACAGATAATGTCCACGGTAGGGAGGGCACGGTGACGTCCACTGTTGGTATGAGCGGTGACGTCCCCAGCCGGAATGGTACGGATGGCACTACGGTGAGACAAGGGATTAGAACCAGGTATCAATGCACAGAAAACAGATAACGGCACAAGGGGTCTGGACACTGGCAAGGCTCTAATGGAAGCATTGCTCGGGCGTCTGCTGCTGGGGGAGGTGAACCTAAATACCCATTAGGTAACAGGTGACCTCTGAGGTCACTTCCAGAAAAGGGGGCATACCGCTTTAAGAAAGGGGGTGTGGCCTCGCGCGCAGCCTAGAGTCACTTACTGCAGCTCTGTGTAAGGAAGGGAGACAGGAAGAGGCTGCAGCATGCCTGGGAGCAGGAGCAGCGCCTGCAGAGCCATGGGACCGGTAAGAGGAAGGCCGTCGCTGCCTGGGGCTATGACTGGGAGTGCTAGTGGGAGCCATGCTGGGACTGGGCACATGTGAGGGAGCGTGCCCCCCACGGAGTCTGGTGGGACCAGGCGCTACACTCAGAAACTTGGTAATCACGGCCTGAATCTGAGTCACAAAGGTTCTGGGCATCACTGCAGACCATTTCCTGGTCTGTACTCACTGTAGCTTGCGAGCAGACCTCTGATTCCCAGGCTATAGTGTGACTGAACAGCTCTGCAGACTCAGCCATCTCTGTTCCACCATACTGTGCAGGGCGGATGGAGACTTGAGGGCTGGGAGAAAGCAAGTGTGGTTGGGATGACAATTCCGAGGACTGGTGTGTTTTAGATGCGGTAGTTGAGGTGGCGGAGAGGGCACTTGTTGGACCACTTGAGATCCATTCAAGCATTTTCTTTTTTTGGCCATCATCTACTTTTGTTCCAGTTGTTCATGTTCGTAAAAAAGGGAGCACATCTGATTGTCCACGGAAAGTAGTGGACATCTTACTTTTGCTGGCAGATGGCCTATCTTCAGCAGATGTTAATGGAGCTTTGCCACCTTCCCCACGGACACAAACTTTTTTTCCTTTTCCAACACGCCTGTTCCCCTTTCCACCAGCATCTGTCATTTTGCCAATCATTTATATTGCGACAAGATTGTGCACTTAAAATGTGTTAGTAAAAATTGAGAGGTGGTGTAGATTGCAGTGGTGGTCTACCTTTATTGACAGCAGAATAAACAACAATAACTATCCCTGACAATGCAACTATGGCCCTTAAACTGGCAGCACAGTTTGCTAGTATAATAGCTTAGTAAAAATGAGTTTGAGTGTGCAATGCAGAGGTGCTGCAAATATCTTTGCACCAGTGGAACACTAATGAAGTCCAACAGCCACTTTTGAGATGCCACTGAGTTTCCTCAGTGTTTGCTAGTATAATGGCTTAGTAACAATGAGCTTGAGTCTGCAATGCCGAGGTGCTGCAAAGATCTTTGCACCAGTGGGACACTAATGAAGTCCAACATCCACTTTTAGGATGCCACTAAGTTTTCTCAGTGTTTGCTAGTATAATGGCTTAGTAACAATGAGCTTGAGTGTGCAATGCAGAGGTGCTGTAAATATCTTTGCACCAGTGGGACACTAATGAAGTCCAACAGCCACTTTTAGGATGCCACTAAGTTTCCTCAGTGTTTGCTAGTATAATGGCTTAGTAACTATGAGCTTGAGTGTGCAAAGGGCAGGAGGGTACAGTGACCGGGTTGTGGGTCAGTGTAGAGGAAAGGAAGCCTCACTTTCTATCCCTCCTAATGGTGAAATGCAGCAAGGAACTCCCTGACCTTAGCTACACAGACGCTCTTATTTGTAGCTGTTAAAAACTCTTTCCACGGACCTGTCTGTCACCTATGGCTCTGAGCCTGCTGTAATTAGCCCTTACAAGGGCTGAAAGAAACTTCTATCCCTATTCTGTATAGCGCTGTGTGTAGAGCGTACACAGCAGTATCGGAGACAGGAGCTGCGCCAGCGGTGACTGACACCCAGATGCAGAAGGCAGATAATGGCGTGCAGACGGGCAGATACCCATTTTTATAATGCAGGGACATGTGACATGGACAGCCTATGACACATGCCCTTGCTCCTCTGGCAAAAAGTCCACTTAGCTGTGTGTGTGTCTGGGATTGGCTGACATGCTGGCCTGCCCCTCTACACGCGCGCTTAGGGAAGGAAGACAAGGAAAAAAAAAATGGCGATCCCAGCCATTATTCCAGCAGCAGTGATCTGAATGTGCAGTCCCCGCACACTATACGCTGAAATTTCATAACAGTGTGAGTCACAGAGTGACTTACACTATTACAGCGAAAAGCCAGCTAGTAATTAGCTTTGCTTTTTGCTGTTAGAACCGTTCTCGAACGTAACTAGAACTATCGAGCTTTTAGCAAAAATCTCGAGTTCTAGTTCGATCTAGAACAGCCCCCAAAATCACTGGAACCGCAAACTGGAGAACCACGAACCACGAACCGCGCTCAACTCTACTCCTTAGGCGGGCTTTGCACGTTGCAACATCGGTAACAATGTGTTACCGATGCTGCAGCGATAGTCCCGCCCCCGTCGCACGTTCGATATCTAGTGAAAGCTGCCGTAGCGATTATTATCGCTACAGCAGCTTTACACACACATACCTGCCGTGCGACGTCCCTCTGGCCGGCGACCCGCCTCCTTCCTTAGGGGGCGGGTCGTGCGGCGTCACAGTGACGTCACACGGCAGGCGGCCAATTGAAGCGGAGGGGCGGAGATGAGCAGGATGTAAACATCCCGCCCACCTCCGTCCTTCTCATTGCAGCCGGCGGCAGGTAAGTTGAAGTTTCTCGCTCCTGCGGCTTCATACACAGCGATGTGTGCTGCCGCAGGAGCGAGGAACAACATCGCTCCTGTCGCTGCACCGGCATTATGGAAATGTCGGAGGCTGCAGCGATGATACGATAACGACGCTTTTGCGCTCGTTCATCGTATCATCTAGGATTTACACACTACGACATCGCAAGTGACGCCGGATGTGCGTCACTTTCGATTTGACCCCACCGACATCGCACCTGCGATGTCGTAGTGTGCAAAGCCGCCCTTACTCTCTCACTGTCAATTCCTGTGTGTGTTGTTATGGTTAATATTTTATATTAAGTTTTGATTATCATTTAAGCAATTTATATATGTTTAATAATTTTGTATTTTTGTATTAGCTTTATAAGTGTTATTCATAAAAGCAATAGCACTGGGTGTAGTCGCTTTAAAGAGGCCTTTATCTAAAGTTTCTTTGTTACTGAAGGTCCAGAAAACTGGACAGATCTGGTTTTAAGGAATTCAGCAGGATCCATAATTTACGATTTTGTTATTTTCAACTTTCATTCCATTTTTGGTCATGTACTAAGCCGTCCCCTTTTCTTTTGTGGTTTTAATAAACTAATGTTTGGGCATCTGAGATTCAGACAAAGCCTGGTACACGGACATTGACTGTGTGTTCTTGTGTTTGTCTCCGATGCATCGCTATTAATTGGACCAACATTGGCTGATCTAGAGATCACTTTGCATCTCACCCTAAATTAGCTCTCCCAGGAAAGGGGTTTCCACGACAGAACATGGTGCCTGAAACCCGGGATGGTTACTGGACCTCTCTGTGACCCGACTACAAAGACCTTCCCAGGAACCACTGAACAAAATCCGCGGTGAGTAACCCATTGTGTTACAAATGTTTCAGTGCTTTCTGGAGGTCCGAGACGGGTACGTAGTGGTCCAACAAGACCATTCTTATCAAACCTCTGCCAGTGTTTGGATTTTGTGTGTATGATTGAAATAATAGAGATATGCCATCTGTGATCTGTTATATGTATCAATGTGTTTTTAAATGTGCGAATGATTGTTGAAGGAAATTGAATGAAGAGTATAACATCTCAGCAGTTGAAAGATTATATGTTGTATTGTGTTTTCTATATGACTGTTATGTCTGGAATTATATTTTAAGCTATGAGGATCCTTTAATGTGGGACTGATTGATCTTTGAGTGACGGATGTATTGTAAAAATCTGATAAACCATTGTGCTGGTGTTTATGTTCTCTTGCATTTGCATTTAAGATGGGAATTGGCTTAATAGGAGTTGTAGTTTGTAATCATCCAGTTTATCCAGACAAAGAAACATATAGCCAGAGAGGGAAAACTTATTGAAGATTTTATTTTTGGAGCTGCGCCCTCTACAGGACAAGAAAGGGATCTTGTTTGAGTAGTTGAAATCTGATATGCTCTGGTCTGGATACACTGTCTCTTTTGTGTTTGATGTAATCTGTTTGAGTCAGAGGTAGATGGAGATTTTGTAGGAAATTAGCTTAGTCTCCCATGATATATTATATTGAAAAGTAGAAGTAATCCCAATAACTGTTGGTAGTAGAGTTTATGAATTGTTATTTGTTTGGTTCTGTCTCAGAATTGTACGGGTACAAAGGGCTGATAACCTGATGCTTCCTAGAAATTCTTCTCTTGCGAGAACAGTGGTTCTGGGAGTAGAAATCCTTCTCTTGCGAGCAAATTGGTGCTGGGAGAAGAGTAGAGTCTTCTGCGGTTAAGACTCTATGGCCCATTTCAGTTCTACGGTTAACTGCGGGCATTGAAGTTGCAGTCAGAGGACTGGCAGCTATAGGAAGTAATCAGCCTCAGAGGTACCACCCATGTCCCTACAAAGGATATAGAAGAAAGACGAAAAGGGAATGAAGCAACATGTTATTGGAATTTTTTTTGTTTTGGGAGATGTTTTTCTGCAAATGTGAAGACTGTTTGAAAGATAAAAACAAACAGGTTAGAATGTGGTAAAGTATCCAAGCGTCTCTCACTGAGTGACCATAAATCAGATTAAACCATTCATGGTGGTGTATATGTAATCTGTGATACATATATATAAAGGCCCAGGGAACCCTGCAGTCTCTATAACTGATGTAAAACCTGCACTGCCTCCCCCCTTCAGCACCCCTGCCATATGCAGGATCATTGGGATAGACCTGCAGACACTGTGGCCAACACAGTCCCTCTGGAGCCTATATTGCGTGTCCTGTGTTTCCCTATGCCCAGGCATATTGCCCTTGCTACCTAGATCCTGAATCTCCTGTAAAATTACCCTTACGTTTAGAACATATCTCCAGGGTATTCAGAAGGTATATCTGGCCACATAGGAAAACCTAATCTTGGTAACTTTCCAGAGAATGGAGTTTAACAGAGGATTAGACACTGGTTTTAGGCAGAATAAGCGACAAGATCTGTTGCAGATTGTAGCATAGGACCATACTCAGTTTTGGGTATGAACATAATGATAAGATTCATGGACTATTGCTGCGGTGTGTTCTAAATGCCCATAGACCTACAGTCCAGGGCGCTGTACCAGTCTCCCAAAGTGGAGCAATATGAAATGGATGTATTTGAGGGAAATATCCCCTGGGGAGCTGAACTAGAAAGGAAAGCGTTAATTTGGCCCCCCTGCAGCCAAGTAGAAGAAAAGGGAGGGGTAGAGGGGGAATCCACCACAAGAAGGAGATAAGAGACTAAACTACAGGAATACACAAAAGAGTGAGGAGAAAAAAAAATAGCCTATATGTAACCATTATAGAGGAGAAATAACACAATAATGTTTATTGATAACAAGTAAAATGGTGCAGTGGGTACAACCGAGAAAGGGCAGCATCACAACAATCAAAATATGTAAAAGGAATATTTATAATGTTGTATTCTAAAGGAATGTTTATAATGATGACCACAAGCAGCAAAGTGAATAGACCCGTATTGACCTATAATGATACAAAAAGCAGCATGAGTTATAAAAAGTAACATGCTGCGTGTGTATGTAAGGCAATGAGTTTATAGAACAGAATGGAATGATGGTGAAGTATATTACAGCAGCAATGTATGAAGAAGCATACAAAAGTACATAGTGTAAATGTAAGGTGCTAAAAAAAAAAAAAAGAGAAAATGTGCAAGCAGTAGCAATGGTAAATGTGTCAGCTAAAAAGACTGAAGGTATGTCAGCCATGCTGCATAGGAAGATAGCACAATGTGTGAGAGGATGGTACCTTGCTACGGACATCTTGTTGGTGTGTGATGTCCATGATAAATGTGAGCTGAGCCTGACTATGATCTTTGGGAGGCAAAATAAGCAAATCAACATCATTTGAAGAATTGGCATTTTTACTATTTTGCCTTGGCCTATAAGTGATAGGGCAGTTTTATTCCTCAGATCAGTACGATTATATTGATACCTGATTTATATATTTTTTTTTAGCTTTGGCTACTATCACACAGAAAAATGCTATAGATATTTTATTTTTCTATTGACAGAGTCATGTGAGGGCTTGTTTTTTGCTAGATGAGTTGGATGAGTTGGCTTTTTTATTGGTACCTTGGAAGTGCTGACCTACCCTGCCACTATTGTTTTGACAGAGTGAGTTTATAGTGTCACCAGGGGCATAATAACTGATAGATGATTTGACCCAGTCTACTCAAAGCTTACATAATGACAGCACTGGAACCTAAAGAAAATTTGTGTTCCTTTTTTTATGATGTATTCCCATGCACCCCTTCCCACCTTAGAAAGGTTGTACGGTTACTGGTTTCTTCTTTTTCTTGTCCTCCTCCTTTTTCACCATATCAACAGTCTCATCATGCAGGACTCACTCAAAATTTTTAAAGGGTCATTAGTAGAGATGAGTCACCCCCCTAGTGTTCGAGTTCGGTTCGTCGAACGGTAGGTGTGTTTGTCGAATGTTCGAACCCCATTGACAACAACGGCAGGCAAACACAAACACATTCAAGCACATTATACATATACACATACAGTTAATAATAAACATTGCCATTACACTTACAGTTCCCGCGACGCGTCCTGCAGACTGTCTCCCACAGCTTCTCCTTCTTATCATTGCTGTGTCCTCCTGGTAACCAGCACTGAAGATAGGACCTTTCCGTGATGTCATAGCATATGACCAGTGACGTGTGTATTATCTGATTGGCTACAGACTAGTCACATGGCTATGACATCATGCTAGGTCCTGTCAGTGCATGTATGCGGTGCTTGCCCGAGCATCTCCGTACTCAGTATACTCGGCGAGATACTCGGGCACAGGCTTTGCTCCCCGTTCCTGCATGTCGGCGCTCTTTACAGAATCAGCCCACATGCATGGACTGGATGCCACAACTGGTGAATAGCGGCGCCGGGAATCAGGTGATCGGAGATCACTGTTGCTATAGTAACCCGCCTGTCAGGTTACTATTGCAACGGTAGCAGTGGTGACGTCACCGCTTATCAACCCGTAGCCTCTGCTCACTCACTGAGTGATTAGACTGCATGGGAAGCAGCAGAGTTCTTCCTCCCATGCAGTGCTGTCTGATGTAGCAGAGCTGCATGGGTTGAAGGAGAAAGAAAAAGAAGACCAGAATCGTGGAGGGGTGAGAGGGAATAAAAAACATGGAGTCTCTAAGTGTGTCTGTGTATTTATATCTATTAAAGTATTTTTTCTCTGTGTGTTGTCTTTTTTTAACCCTTTATTGGAGATTCTTAATGTCTTACTTAATGGTCAAACTTGCCTGACATTAAGTATCTCTGGCTTAATACTAGCTAGTAAAACAAAGCTAGTATTAACCCCTAATTACCCAGCGAGCCACCCGGCATCAGGGCCACTGGAAGAGTTGGATAAAGCGCCAGATGATGGCACTTCTATGAAAGCGCCATTTTCTGGGGCAGCTGCGGACTGCAATTTGCAACGGAGGGGCCCAGAAAGCTTGGGCCAACCTGTGCTGCAGATTCCAATCCCCAGCTGCCTGGTTGTACCTGAGTGGACACAAAAATGGGGCGAAGCCTATGTCGTTTTTTTTGCTTTTTTTTTAATTATTTCATGAAATTCATGAAATAATTAAAAAAAGGGCTTCCCTATATTTTTAGTTCCCCGACGGGTACAAATAGGCAGCTGGGGGTTGGGGGCAGCCGTACCTGCCTGCTGTACCTGGCTAGCATACAAAAATATGGTGAAGCACACATCATTTTTTTATTTTTTTTTTAGTTTTTTTGGCAAAAAAATTAAAAACAAAAATAAAAACTGCTTCCCTGGATTTTCCATTGCCAGTGAAGATAACACCAAGCAGTGGGGGTTAGCAGCCAGTAGCTGCTTGTATTACCCTTAGCTACCAATACAAAAAATGCAGCGGGAGCCCACATATTTTTTTTAATTATTTATTTAAACAACTAAAAAAAATGGGCTTCCCTGTATTTTGATTGCCTGACATCACAGTACTGAAAAATTAAATCATTTAAAAAAATGATGTAGTGCTCCGCGGTAGTTTTGATTCTCAGCGCAGATAAAGCAGACAGCTATGGGTTGCCACCCCCATCTGCCTGGCATTACCTTGTCTGGCAATCAAAATACAGGGAAATACAAATATAAAAAAATAGTTAAAAAAAAAATATGCGTGGGCTCCCGCCGTATTTTGATAGCCAGTTAGGTAAAGGCAGGCAGCTGGGGGCTGGGATTCTCGGCAGCCCACAGCCACCCCTGGAAATGGCGCATTGTTTCTTAGCGCCATTTCCCGGCACTTTATCCGGCTCGTCCAGCGGCCATGATGGCGGTGACTCGCTGGGTAATAAAGGGGTTAATACCAGCTATGTTTTCTCAGATGGTACTAAGCCCGAAATTCATGGTGCCACGCCAAAATAGACATGGCCACAATGAATTTCTAGTAAGGATAAAAAAAAAACAACACACAGAAAAATATTTTTATTAGAAATAAAACCCAACACAATTAGTGACATCATCTTTAATGAACTAAAGAAACCCCCAACTCCGCTGTAGTCCTAGGTCGAGGGTCCCACGATGTCCAATCCGGATCTATTATCATCTAATCGGTTTGCTGAAAGGCAAAGCAATCAGATGATGTGTCAAGTGTTGAAGAACCTGAATCACATGACACATCAGCTGATTGTATAAAAGCCGTTTATACAATCAGCTGATGCATCAGTAGAAAAAAAAAACTACACACTTCTGTGCAGACTCATATCCGATCGCTGCAGGACCCGGCAGTAGAGTTGAGCGTGGTTCGCGGTTCTCCAGTTCTAAGCTCGAGTGATTTTGGGGGCTGTTCGAGATCGAACTAGAACTCGAGCTTTTTGCAAAAGCTCGATAGTTCTAGATACGTTCGAGAACGGTTCTAGCAGCAAAAAGCAGGGCTTTTTACAGCTACAGTGTGCAGGAGCCATCGCTGGCAGCCTGCCACAAGCTGGTAACCAAGATAAACATCGGGTATCCAAGCAAAGCGCTTTGGTTAGTAACCCGATGTTTATCTTAGTTACGTGCAGGAAGCCCACACTTCCCCGCTCAGCTCGCTCCGCCCCCTCCTGCCCGCGGCATGTACACATACATACACACACACACACACACACACACACACACCCCCCCCGCTCGGCTTACCTGCGGTGATGAAGTCCCGCCATCCCGATCTCAGCGCTGTCACTGTCCTCCATGGCCGCCGCTTGTCACATCACCTCTCGCTTCCGACCCGAGACTGACTAGCGGTGACGTCACGGACCTCTCGCGATACTTGGTGTGAAGGCGCCGGTCATTGAACTCAGTGACAGGAGCTGTCAGTGTGCTGGAGATCAGCGCAGGTAATGTACCTCGCTGACAGCAGCACTTGTCATCCCCTGCAGTGACCTGGGCTGACCCATTGATGTTAGCTCAGGTCACTGCATTGCTCTCCCAGCCAATGGGGAACATTCTGCTCTTCATTGACTGGGACAGTGTGGATCGTCATGGCAACCCCTTGGATTACACCAGACCTGGATTTGTTTTTCATTCTAATAAATTGGTTAAAGAGGGAATGTTTTGGGGAGTGTTTTTTCAAATAAAAATGTGTTTGTCGTCTATTTTTTTTTATTACTGACTGGGTTGGTGATGTCGGGTATCTGATAGACGCCTGACCTCACCAACCCCAGGGCTTGATGCCAGGTGACATTACACATCTGGTATTAACCCCATATATTACCCCGTTTGCCACCGCACCAGGGCGCGGGATGAGCTGGGGCGAAGCACCAGGATTGGCGCATCTAATGGATGCGCCACTTCTGGGGCGGCTGCGGTCTGCTATTTTTAGGCTGGGGAGAGTCCAATAACCATGGACCTTCTTAGTCTGAGAATATCAGACCCCAGCTGTCTGCTTTACCCTGGCTGGTGATCCAATTTTGGGGGACCCCTACGTGTTTTGTTTTTTTTAATTATTTATTTAATTTAAAATAACAGCGTGGGGTGCCCTCAGTTTTGGATTACCAGCCAAGGTGAGGTTGTCAGCTGTGGCCTGCAGGCTGCAGCCGTCTGCTTTACCCTAGCTGGCTACAAAAATAGGGGGAACCCTACGTCATTTTTTTTTTTCATTTTTTTGACTAAATACAAAGCTAAGCACCCCTTAGTGCCACATGAAAGTCACCAAAGGGTGCTCCACTTTTTCTCCACCTTTTCTCCACTTTTTCTCCACTTTTTCCTCCACTTTTTCCTCCACTTTTTCCTCCACTTTTTCCTCCGTTCTTTTTCTATGGTCGGTCTACCCATTAGCTCTGCCATGCATACTGTAGCTCTACACCTACTGCACATGTTACTTTATGATTGACATCTCTTTCGTACTATAGCTGTCTAAGCCTACTCTGACCCCATATTTGTCATTACTATATTGTCCTTGTACTGTATTATGACATTTGTATCATGTGTTTCATTTCTTGCTGTGTTGCAATTTTTTTGCTGCATCCGTACCTCTACATTGTTTGAGTTTATGTTATTGTTCTCTCACTCTTATGTGATACTGATTATTGTCATTTTTCATGATTACATGCAGATAAGTCCAATCTGACGAAGGCTCAAGCCGAAACGTCATTTGTAACTTGTTTTGGACAAAAACATATATGCTTATGAAAAATTGCCGAGGTTACTCACTAATTTTATCTATTATTACCTCTGAGCACCTATATACCAGTGAGCAGAGCTTCCTCTACAGTAGTTCTCCTGATTAGGCATGCCCTTACCTCATGAGCAGGGCATTGCAGCTTTGGTAGCAACCATTACGACATGGACTCTGCTGCTGTGGACCCGAGAAGAGTGAGTGCAGATTCATTGCACCCACACTCCTCACATGAAGGGTCCGCACTCCTAGAAAATGGGGGATACGTTCCCTGAGTGTCTCCCCCCCATATTCTAGACGGTCCAGAGTCGTCGTGGGACCCCTTTATTTTTTTTCTTACAATAAATTGGTGAAAGAGGAAATGTTTTGGGGACTGTTTTTTCAAATAAATTTCTTTTGTCGATTTTTTTTTTTTGTTAGTACTGAAAGTTTATGATGTTGAGTATCTAATAGACGCCATGACATCACAAACTGCTGGGCTTGATCTCAGGTTACTTTACAGCTAGTATCAACCCGATTTATTACCCCGTTTGCCACTGCACCAGGGCACGGGATGAGCTGGGGTGAAGCGCCAGGATTGGCGCATCTAGTGGATGCGCCACGTCTGGGGTGCCTGCGGCCTGCTATTTTTAGGCTGTGAAGGCCCAATAACTATGGACCTTCCCACCCTGAGAATACCAGACCACAGCTGTCCGCTTTACCTTGGCTGGTGATCCAATTTGGGGGGGACCCTACTTTTATTGTGTAATTATTAATATTTATACAATAATTATAAAAAAGAGCCTGAGGGGACCTCCACATTGGATCCCCAACCACGGTAAAGCTGCCAGCTGTGGTTTTCAGGCTACAGCCGTCTGCTTTACCCTAGCTGGCTATCAAAAATGGGGGGACCCAACGTCATTTTTTTTTTAACTATTTTTAACAGGGCTTCCCTGTATTTTGATTGCCAACCAAGGTAACGGCAGGCAGATGGGGGTGGCAACCCATAGCTGTCTGCTTTATCTGCGCTGAGAATCAAAAATACCGCGGAGCGCTACGTCATTTTTTTAAAGATTTATTTTTACAGCACTGTGATGTCCAGCAATCAAAATACAGGGAAGCCCATTTTATTTTTAGTTATTTAAATAAATAATTAAAAAAAATATATATGGGGTCCCGCTGCATTTTTTGTATTGCTAGCTAAGGGTAATCCAAGCAGCTACTGGCTGCTAACCCCCACTGCTTGGTGTTACCTTCACTGGCAATGGAAAATCCAGGGAAGCATTTTTTATTTTTTTTGCCAAAAAACTACAAAAAAAGGACGTGAGCTTCGCCATATTTTTGTATGCTAGCCAGGTATAGCAGGCAGGTTCTGGAAGAGTTGGATACAGCGCCAGAAGATGGCGCTTCTATGAAAATGCCATTTTCTGAGGCGGCTGCAGACTGCAATTCGCAGCAGTGGGGCCCAGAAAGCTCAGGCCAACCTGTGCTGCGGATTCCAATCCCCAGCTGCCTAGTTGTACCTGGCTGGACACAAAAATGGGGCGAAGCCTACGTCATTTGTTTTCTAATTATTTCATGAAATTCATGAAATAATAAAAAAAGGGCTTCCCTTTATTTTTGTTTCCCAGCCGGGTACAAATAGGCAACAGCTGACAGACGCGTTACCATAGCAACGGTGCTCTCGGAGCCGCGGTTAGCGGTGACGTCACCGCTAACTGCGTTGCTATGGCAACGGTGATCTCCGTTAAGGACCGGCTGTGTCAGCCGGTCCCTAACGGAACGGGGAGTCGACCGTGTGCTAGAGCATGTCGCCGGTACACGGCGATACACATATGTGCACCGTGTACCGGAGAGATGCACTCGCAGGTCCTACATGACGCGTCATAATCATGTGACCAGTCTGTAGCCAATGAGATAATAGCCACGTGACTGGTCACATGGCTATTTTGACGTCACGATAGGTCCTGCATCTCTGCTGGCAGTGCAGGTCACCGGGAGGATTCAGCGATCATCGGATGGAATAGCGGCAGGAGACAGAGTGCAGAAGGGATCGCGGGGACCGGTAAGTGTTATGGCAATGTTTATTAACTGTTTGTGTACATTTATAATGCATTTTTATGTGTTTGTGATTGCCTCCCATTATAGCCTATACGTTCGACGAACTGAACTCGAACGGGACCCCCGTTCGGCGAACCGGCCTCGAGCCGAACCGGGACCGGTTCGCTCATCTCAACCCGGCAGTAATCAGCTGATGCGGTCACCTGACAGTATCAGCTAATAGTTTAAGCCCGTCGGGCGGTAAAAAGCCGGCCTCACCGCTGGACTTATACGATCAGCTGATGCCATCAGGTGACCGCATCAGCTGATCACCGCCAGGTCCTGCAGCCATCGGACATGTCCCGGGGTCTGCAGATAGGTGAGTATGATATTTTTTTTTCTACTGTTCACTTTTGGTTTTGCAGCTACTTCCACCACCTGTCTGGATATGGCGCCGGACGGGAGGTGGAAGCAGGGGTGGCGGTACCGGGAGGATCCACTCTTCTGTGTTTACCAACACAAGGAATCCTCTTCCTGTACATGTGATTGTACTACCCACCCCTTGCGTTTATAGCTGCATTTATAGTCATAGAAACGCTTACGGTAAGTTCACCCACTTTATTTTTTTGATGCTGCGTTTTTGTGCGTTTTTTCCCACAAAAAAACGCACAAAAACGCAGCATCTTAAAAAACGCATAAAAAATGCGTTTTTGGCTGCGTTTTTGCTCACTGAGCTTTTATGCGTTTTTAAAGATTGTTAAAAAAAAAGGTCTGAGTCATTTCCTTCTTCAATATGTTCTTCATTCTCTACTAGTGTATGCAGGAGAGCAGACAGCTGCTGAACTACAAGGCTAAGCATGCTCTATCCAGGACTGTATGCTGGAGGGAGAGGCAGGGGGAGCAGAACTACAAGGCTCAGCTTACTTTATCCACCTTGTGTATGGAGGAGAGCAGACAACAGCTGCAGAACTACAAAGCTCAGCATCCTCCATCCAGGACTGTATACTGGAGGGAGAGGCAGGGGGACCAGAACTGCAAGGCTCAGCATACTTCATCCACTAGTGTATGCAGGAGAGCAGACAGCAGCTGCAGAACTATTAGGCTCAGCATGCTCCATCCAGGACAGTATGCAGGAGTTTTTTGCCCCCCCCTACAAAAAAATGACGTGGGCTTCACATTTTTGTATGCTAGCCAGGTAAAGCAGGCAGCTGCGGGCTGCCCCCAACCCCCAGCTGCCTATTTTTAAAAAAAAATGACGTGAGCTTCGCACAATTTTTGTGTCCAGCCAGGTACAACTAGGCAGCTGGGGATTGGAATCCGCAGCACAGGGTGCCCAAGCTTTCTGGTCACCCCCGCTACGAATTGCGGTCTGCAGCCACCCCAGAAAATTGCGCTTTCATAGAAGCGCCATCTTCTGGCGCTGTATACAACTCTTCCAGCTGCCCTGGTGACCGGTGGCTCGCTGGGTAACAATGGAGTTAGGGCTAGCTGTATATTATGAACTGGCCCTAAGTCCGAAATTCGTGGTGTCACGCCCATATTAGACATGGCCACAATGAATTTCTAGTATAGATAAAAAAAAACACAACACACAGAAAAATATTTTTATTAGAAATAAAACACAACACAATTAGTGACTCCATCTTTATTGAAATAAAGAACCCCCCTCCGCAGTAATCCTGGGTCAAGAGTCTCGCGCCGTCCAATCCGGATCCAATATCATGTGATTGGTTTGCTGGAAGGCATACCGATCAGATGATGTGTCAGGTTCAAGGGCCTGAATCACATGACACATCAGCTGATTGTATAAATGGCTTTTATACAAACAGCTTATGCATCAGTGCAAAAAAAAAATCAAAAAAATCCAAACTACTCACTTCTGTGCAGACTCCCGTCTGATTGGTGCAGGAGCAGGCGGTAATCATCTGATGAAGTCTCCTGACGGCATCAGCTGATAGTTTAGCAGGCCGGGCGGTAAAAAGTCGGCCTCACCGCTGGACTTATACTGTCAGCTGATTCTGTCAGGTGACCGCATCAGCTGATCATCGCCAGGTCCTGCAGCCATCGGACGTGTTCTGGGAGTCTCCACACAGCCGGAGCGGGGGTGGTGGTACCGGGAAGAGGAGCTGGGAGCGGACATGTCGGGAGTCTGCAGACAGGTGAGTATGAGATTTTTTTTTCTACTGTTCACTTTTGATTTGGCAGCTGCTTCCATCTCCCATCCGGAAATGGCGCTGCACGGGAGCCGACATGGCACCGGACGGGAGGTGGAAGCAGGGGTGGCGGTACCGGGAGGATCCACTCTTCTGTGTTTACCAACACAAGGAATCCTCTTCCTGTACACGTGATTGTACTACCCACCCCTTGCGTTTATAGCTGTGTTTATAGTCATAGAAACGCTTAGGGTCCCGTCACACATTGCGACGCAACAACGATCCGACCAGCGATCTGACCTGGCAGGGATTGTTGGTACGTCGCTACATGGTCGCTGGTGAGCTGTCAATCAGGCAGATCCCCATAGCGACCAGCCACCAGCGACCCGTGTAATGACGCTGTGCTTGGTAACCAAAGTACACATCGGGTTACTAAGCAAAGCGCTTTGCTTGGATACCCGATATGTACCCTGGTTACCAGCTTACCGCAGGCTGCCAGCACTGGCTCCCTGCACACATAGCTGTAAAAAGTTACAGTTACGCTTTGGGTGATCGAACCGTTATCAAACGGTAACTCGAACGGTCGAACATAAAGCAAATCATTCCAGTTCATCGAACAACTTGAACATCGCCAAAAACAACTCGAATTTGAAATTGGCGAACGGTTCGATTCGAACAACACTCATCTCTAGTCATTAGCCGACACTCGCTTCAAATTTTAAGACAGTAAACAGGCGACCCTCATTCATAATTGTTTGAGGGTCATCATTCGACCCTCAGTCTTAATTTTTCCAGGGTGTGTATGATGACCTCCTTCATAATTTTTTCAGGATGTGTATGAAGCCTACCTCTAGAATTTCCTTACATATAGAGATATATACCTGCCAGGGGTAAATGTTTTCAGCCCTTGCACTTAGTGCATAGACATTACCATTCTAGGAGTCCCACTCCTTAAAAATGGGAAACAATGTTTTCTGAGGTCCTTTTCTATGTGCCTTCCAGAGGTTATTACAGTCCCCACTTCAAGTTTTTGCCAGCCTTTGCACTTTGTTTATTGGCTTTATGAGTCTAGGAGTCTCACTTTCATGCTGTACAAAGGGCTGGTAAGATATAGTACAGCGTATTCCCCACCCCACTAGGTGGCAGCAGAGTAGTGAAGTAGAGTCAAAGTAACACTGTAACAGAAAGGAGGCTGAAGTACAGCAGAGTAACTTCAGCAGGCAGTTCAAAGGCAAACCACCAGGGGGCAATAGAGTAGTCAAGCAGTCAGGGTCTAGCTAGGAAAGTCAAGTCACTGCAAAGCAGGATCAAAATCAAGCCAGAAAACAAAACCAAAGTCGGA
Source organism: Anomaloglossus baeobatrachus (assembly GCF_048569485.1). NCBI lineage: Eukaryota > Metazoa > Chordata > Amphibia > Anura > Aromobatidae > Anomaloglossus > Anomaloglossus baeobatrachus. The sequence goes on from NC_134356.1 coordinate 122,838,161, forward strand.
TGCCGGGAGATCAGGTATGCAGAGGGAAACACAAGGGCACAGGAAACAGAAGAGAAGACCGGAGGGCGAGGAGACACAAACACGGAAAGAAGGATGAACCAGGATGGGTAAACAACTGACAGGAGCGGGAAGTCAGGGACTGGGACAGATGGACGAACGGGAGAGGGTACAGGTCATGGCATGGTAACAAGGAGTCATATCAAACAGGAAATCTCGCCAGAGCCAGTCACAGGCTGCAGAGCAGATGTATAACCAGCACAGGAATGCAAGTGCAGTGATCAGATATAGTGTCTCCTGAAACCAGAACGAGACTGATGAGAGTTAACCCCTGACATGACCAGGCCAGGTCTGGGAAACTTTGGAGCAGAGAATACCAGTCCTGAATCATGACACCCACTATCTAACAATTTAACAGAATGTGTATGAGGCCCTTATTTGTGTTTATTACAGAGTGTATTACAGTCCCTCTTCCTTCTAATTATTGGCAGTTCTTGCATTGACCGCATAGGCTTTGTAAGTTTCAGAGTCCCTAACTCATAAATTAAACAAGAGATGTATGTCCATGTCATAAATAGAGTTCAGCGCGGTTCGCGGTTCGAGGTTCTCCAGTTCGCAGCTCGAGTGATTTTGGGGGCTGTTCTAGATCGAACTAGAACTCGAGCTTTTTGCTAAAGCTCGATAGTTCTAGATACGTTCGAGAATGGTTCTAGCAGCAAAAAGCAGGGCTTTTTACAGCTACAGTGTGCAGGAACCATCGCTGGAAGCCTGCCAGAAGCTGGTAACCAAGATAAACATCGGGTATCCAAGCAAAGCGCTTTGGTTAGTAACCCGATGTTTATCCTAGTTACGTGCAGGAAGCCCACACTTCCCCGCTCAGCTCACTCCGCCCCCTCCTGCACGCGGCATGTACACACACACACACACACACACATACACACACACGCGTCCCCAGCCAAGCAGTCCACGACACTGACGTCCTCAGCGCCACCCACTTCGCACTCCGCCGCCAGCACACATGGCTCCGCCCACCTGCACTCTGCACACATGGTCCCGCTCGGCTTACCTGCGGTGATGGAGTCCCGACCTCAGCGCTGTCACTGTCCTCCATGGCCGCCGCTTGTCACATTACCTTCTCTCACTTCTGACCCGAGACTGACTAGCGGTGACGTCACGGGCCTCTCGTGATACTTGGCTGTGAAGATCATTGAACTCAGTGACAGGTGCTGTCAGCAGTGCAGGAGATCAGCGCAGGTAATGTACCTCGCTGACAGCAGCACTTGTCATCCCCTGCAGTGACCTGGGCTGACCCATTGATGTTAGCTCAGGTCACAGCACTGCTCTCCCAGCCAATGGGGAACATCCTGCTCTTCATTGACTGGGACAGTGTGGATCGTCATGGCAACCCCTTGGATTACACCAGACCGGGATTTGTTTTTCTTTCTAATAAATTGGTTAAAGAGGGAATGCATTGGGGAGTGTTTTTTCAAATAAAAATGTGTTTGTCGTCTATTTTTTTTATTACTGACTGGGTTGGTGATGTCGGGTATCTGATAGACGCCTGACCTCACCAACCCCAGGGCTTGATGCCAGGTGACTTACACATCTGGTATTAACCCCATATATTACCCCATTTGCCACCGCACTAGGGCACGGGATGAGCTGGGGCGAAGCTCCAGGATTGGCGCATCTAATGGATGCGCCACTTCTGGGGTGGCTGCGGCCTGCTATTTTTAGGCTGGGAAGAGTCCAATAACGATGGACCTCCCTAGTCTGAGAATATCAGACCCCAGCTGTCTGCTTTACCTTGGCTGGTGATCCAATTTTGGGGGGACCCCTACGTGTTTTTTTTTTAATTATTTATTTAATTTAAAATAACAGCGTGGGGTGCCCTCAGTTTTGGATTACCAGCCAAGGTGAGGTTGCCAGCTGTGGTCTGCAGGCTGCAGCCGTCTGCTTTACCCTAGCTGGCTACAAAAATAGGGGGAACCCTACGTCATTTTTTTTCTTCATTTTTTTGGCTAAATACAAAGCTAAGCACCCCTTAGTGCCACATGAAAGGCACCAAAGGGTGCAAAATTACAAAATATAGGAGAGTGGGACATTATGTGTCTTTCTGCCATTATAATGACAGAAAAGACTGATATGAAGTGCACAAGCACAAGAAAATCACCAGAGCGCTCTACGCTGTGAAAAGCAGTAGAAAATGGCACTGGAGTGAACATGTGACCGCCTCATGTAAGATGAAGCTATGGATCCTGGGTAAATTTATGTATTTTCCCTCCTTCAGATTTTTTGCAGTACACAAAAAAAACGGAAGGGACACGGATGACAAACAGATGACATACGGACCGTCTACGGAACGGAAACGGATGCCACACGGATACACCCCTGAAATAAAACTGACTGTTTTTTTGCAGACCGCAAAAATGGATCGGTCGTGTTAATGTAGCCTTATTCTGATCTGCCGTTTATAAACAGCAGGCAGAAATAAGTGAATAACGCCCCCCAGCGTCAGAAAATCTCCGGGGTTTCAGGGCTAGATGAGACCCTGGAGATCATAATTCAGGACGGTTTTTCCGGTCCCCGCTCACGTGATCACAGGTATACACCGTACACCGATGATCACGTTACAGTAAATGACAGCGCCGGTAAAAAATTATTTATCTCCCATCTGGCATGAACAAACATGATAAATCTCCTCTCCGGTCCCATCCGGTCCCCCGGTGTCGCCAAAGTGCCCCCCCTGATGCCCTCCCAGAAATCCAAGATGGCCGTGCGCACAGCAGCGCGCTGGCCGCATTCACCCTACTCCTCTGATTTCTGTCGCATGTGCCCTGACACATGCGACAGAAAACTCCTCCCCAGGCCCTGCCAGGTCACCCCCTATAACCCCACCGGTGTTCTCCGGTGTCCCACGGTACCTGTGCAGCGTTGATCCCCCCACGGCCCTCTCCTTCACAATAGACGCTGCCGCATGCACAGAGCGGCTGTCAGCTCAGCTTCCTGTGTTCAGACATAGTGAGTGGTGGTTATGCATCTGTAAGCTAAATGGGCGGCACGGTGGCTCAGTGGTTAGCACTGCAGTCTTGCAGCGCTGAGATCCTGGGTTCAATTCTCACCAAGGACACCATCTGCAAGGAGTTTGTATGTTCTCCCCGTGTTTGCGTGGGTTTCCTCTGGGTACTCCAGTTTCCTCCCACACTCCAAAGACATACAGCACTATGGAATTAATAACGCTATATAAATGAATAAATTATTATTATTACTGCAATGCCCTGCTCATGAGGTAAGGAACATAATTGATCAGGAGAGCTATATACTACATTTCCAAATGGAGGGATTTGCTTTTATAGTTTCCCTGCTGAACGACTACCAAACATGAGAGTCCGTTATACGCCACAAGAAAACACATCTAAATAGCGAGCTCTGTTGTTAAGTATTCATTCAGCTGGATAACTGGACTTAAAGGGGTATTCCATCTCCAAGATCCTATCCCCGATATATAGTAGGTGGAATAGCAATAATATCAGTAAATACCAATATTTGGAAATGTAGAATAGTTCTCCTGATTAGGCATGCCCTTACCTCATGAGCAGGGCATTGCAGCTTTGGTAGCAACCATTAGGACATGGACTCTGCTGCTGTGGACCCGGGGAGAGAGTGCAGATTCATTGCACCCACACTCCTCACATGAAGGGTCTGCACTCCTAGAAAATGGGGGATACGTTCCCTGAGTGTCTCCCCCCATATTCTAGACGGTCCAGAGTCGTCGTGGGACCCCTTTATTTTTTTTCTTACAATAAATTGGTGAAAGAGGGAATGTTTTGGGGACTGTTTTTTCAAATAAATTTCTTTTGTCGATTTTTTTTTTTTTAATACTGACAGTTTATGATGTTGGGTACCTAATAGATGCCATGACATCACAAACTGCTGGGCTTGATCTCAGGTGACTTTACAGCTAGTATCAACCCGATTTATTACCCCGTTTGCCACTGCACCAGGGCACGGGATGAGCTGGGGTGAAGCGCCAGGATTGGCGCATCTAGTGGATGCGCCACGTCTGGGGTGCCTGCGGCCTGCTATTTTTAGGCTGGGAAGGCCCAATAACTATGGACCTTCCCACCCTGAGAATACCAGACCACAGCTGTCCGCTTTACCTTGGCTAGTGATCCAATTTGGGGGGGACCCTACTTTTTTTTGTGTAATTATTAATATTTATAAAATAATTATAAGCCTGGGGGGACCTCCACATTGGATCCCCAACCACGGTAAAGCTGCCAGCTGTGGTTTTCAGGCTACAGCTGTCTGCTTTACCCTAGCTGGCTATCAAAAATGGGGGGACCCAACGTCATTTTTTTTTTAACTAGTTTTTAAATAGAAAAAATTAATGGGCTTCCCTGTATTTTGATTGCCAGCCAAGGTAATGGCAGGCAGATGGGGGTGGCAACCCATAGCTGTCTGCTTTATCTGCGCTGAGAATCAAAAATACCGCGGAGCGCTACGTCATTTTTTTTAAAGATTTATTTTTACAGCACTGTGATGTCCAGCAATCAAAATACAGGGAAGCCCATTTTGTTTTTAGTTATTTAAATAAATAATTAAAAATAATATATATGGGCTCCCGCTGCATTTTTTGTATTGCTAGCTAAGGGTAATCCAAGCAGCTACTGGCTGCTAACCCCCACTGCTTGGTGTTACCTTCACTGGCAATGGAAAATCCAGGGAAGCATTTTTTATTTTTTTGCCAAAAAACTACAAAAAAAGGATGTGAGCTTCGCCATATTTTTGTATGCTAGCCAGGTATAGCAGGCAGGTGCTGGAAGAGTTGGATACAGCGCCAAAAGATGGCGCTTCTATGAAAGTGCCATTTTCTGAGGCGGCTGCAGACTGCAATTCGCAGCAGTGGGGCCCAGAAAGCTCAGGCCAACCTGTGCTGCGGATTCCAATCCCCGCTGCCTAGTTGTACCTGGCTGGACACAAAAATGGGGCGAAGCCTACGTCATTTGTTTTCTAATTATTTCATGAAATTCATGAAATAATAAAAAAAGGGCTTCCCTTTATTTTTGGTTCCCAGCTGGGTACAAATAGGCAACTGGGGATTGGGGGCAGCTGTACCTGCCTGCTGGACCTGGCTAGCATACAAAAATATGGCGAAGCCCACATAATTTTTTCAGGGGGCAAAAAACTTCTGCATACAGTCCTGGAGGGAGTATGCTGAGCCTTGTAGTTCTGCAGCTGCTGTCTGTCTGTATGGAGAAGAGCAGACAGCAGCTGCAGAACTACAAGGCTCAGCATACTATATCCAGGACTGTATGCAGAAGTTTTTTGCCCACCAAAAAAATGACGTGGGCGTCGCCATATTTTTGTATGCTAGCCAGGTACAGCAGGCAGCCACGGGCTGCCTCCAACCCCCAGTTGCCTATTTGTACCCGGCTGGGAACCAAAAATATAAGGAAGCCCGTTTTTTTTAATTATTTCACTTATTTCATGAAATAATTAAAAAACAAATGACGTGGGCTTCACCCCATTTTTGTGTCCAGCCAGGTACAACTAGGCAGCTGGGGATTGGAATCCGCAGCACAGGTTAGCCCGAGCTTTCTGGGCGCCTCTGCTGCGAATTGCAGTCCGCAGCCGCCCCAGAAAATGGCGCTTTCATAGAAGCGCCATCATCTGGCGCTGTATCCAACTCTTCCAACAGCCCTGAAGCCGGGTGGCTTGTTGGGTAATAATGAGTTAATACTAGCTTTGTTTTACTAGCTAGTATTAAGCCAGAGATTCTTAATGTCAGGCACGTTTGACTCGGCCATTAAGAATCTCCAATAAAGGGTTAAAAAAAGACACCACACAGAGAAAAAATACTTTAATAGAAATAAATACACAGACACATTAGAGACTAAATCTTTATTACCCCCTGTCAGCCCTCCACGATCCATGGTCTTCTGTCTTTCTCGTTCAACAAATGCAGCTCTGCTCCATCACTGCTGCATGGGGGAAGACGCTGCTTCTCGTGCAGCCTTCACTCAGTGAAGGCTGCACGGGAAGCAGCGTGCAGCCTTCACTCCGTGAGTGATCAGTGCTGCTGGCTGTTAGCGGTAACAGCGGTAACGCTGACAGACGCGTTACCATAGCAACGGTGCCTCGATCATGTAATTCCCGGAGCCGCGGTTAGCGGTGACGTCACTGCTAACTGCGTTGCTATGGCAACGGTGATCTCCATTAATGACCGGCTGTGTCAGCCGGTCCCTAACGGAACGGGGAGTCGACCGTGTGCTAGAGCATGTCGCCGGTACACGGCGATACACAAATGTGCACCGTGTACCGGAGAGTGCAATGACAGGACCTAGGACAGGACATGACGTCAAAGCCATGTGACCAGTCTGTAGCCAATGAGATAATAGCCACGAGACTGGTCACATGGCTATTTTAACGTCACGATAGGTCCTGCATCACTGCTGGCAGTGCTGGTCACTGGGAGGATTCAGCGATCATCGGATGGAATAGCGGCAGGAGACAGAGTGCAGGAGGGATCGCGGGGACCGGTAAGTTTTATGGCAATGTTTATTAACTGTATGTGTACATTTATTTTGCGTTTTTATGTGTTTGTGATTGCCTCCCATTATTTCCTATTGGTTCGAGTTCGGTTCGTTGAACGTTCGCCGAACTGAACTCGAACGAGACCTCCGTTCGACGAACCGAACTCGAGCCGAACCACGGCCGGTTCGCTCATCTCTAGTCATAAACTCCACATGCCCAAACAAGGTAGTAAAATGTTAAAATTACATTTACCGTTTACTACCAGTGGGTGTAATTTTATTTTCCCCTCTACCATGTCATCTTCTGTAGTCATAGGCAACAGGGAAATATGGTGATATATGGCCCAGCTATTAAGGAGTGAAGTAGGAGAATTTTATTTTTAATTCTACCTTATATACAGGAAAGAATGTTAACTATAATTTATACTTGTAAAATCTATTTTATGTTTGGTTTTGTATGTTTTATTGTTAGTCCATAAAAATAGATTAAAGGCTGCTTTACACGCAACGACTTCGCTAACGAGATGTCGTTGGGTTCACGGAATTCGTGATGCACATCTGTTCTTGTTAGCGACGTCGTTGCATGTGACACGTACGAGCGACCGCTAACGATCAAAAATACTCACCTTATCGTTGATCGTTGACACGCTGTCCATTTCCCAAATATCGTTGCTGTTTCAGGACGCAGGTTGTTTGTCATTCCTGCAGCAGCACACATCGCTATGTGTGACACCACAGGAACGAGGAACCTCACTTTAACTGCGGCCACCCACAATGAGGAAGAAAGGAGGTGGGCGTGATGGTTGTCCCTCTCATCTCCTCCCCCTCCGCTTCTATTGGGCGGCCGCTTAGTGACGTTGTTGTGACGCCAAACTAACCGCCCCCCTTAGAAAGGAGGTGGTTCGCTGGTCACAGCGACGTCACTAGGCAGGTAAGTAGTGTGACGGGTCTGAGCAATGTTGTGTGCCATGGGCAGCGATTTGTCCGTGACACACAACCGACGGGGGCGGGTACGCTCGCTAGCGATCTCGCTAGCGAGATCGCAGCGTGTAAAGTGCCCTTTATACTGTGACAACATTGTTCAAATCAGTGACCAGGGAGTAAGAGATGTGTCTAGGCATCTTCACCATGGTGTTCCCATTCCATTTGAGTTTTGTTTCCATCCATTTTCCTGCCTCTCCAACTCTCCAGTTAGGGTCTTCTGGAAAAATGGTCATGTTTCCCATTCACTTCCACTAGACTTGGTACTTTAGTCAAGCCTGTCCGAGTGTCTGACTTGCTCGATTCAAGTACTGATAAATTGAGTTTAAAGAAATTGGGTTAAGATGGTGTTCCTTTCTGTGTTTGTCCTGATGAAGAAGGTGGAAATGCCTTTGAAAAGCGTTAACCTGTGAAAATAACGAAAAGGAATTCACTATATACCTTGGATCTGTGGTTTTTAGCGCAGCATTTAACCCGATTTCTTTAAACCCAATTTACTTCTACTGCATGCATCGGAGCTGCAGCTGACCACTATTTCATTTAGTTTGTGCTTGCAAGGAGTTGTGTCTGTCACAACTGCAGCAGGTGAGTACCTGTTTTATTCCCTGCACTCTTTTTATAGCAGATAAAACCCTATGTGCGCTTCCTTTCCACAGTTTTTCTGCGATTCAAGTACTGAGCACTTGAGCATTTTAGTGCTCGCTCATCACTAGTCTTGTATACATATCCAGGCATTATCTCTATCTTTTCCCCATGTTTGCTTCGGTTTTCTCCAAGTACTCTGTCTTTCTCAAATACTCCAAAATTCTACTGACAGATTGATGTTTTTTTTATGAAATCTGCACTAATATATGTGGGAAAGAGTTCAACTCTAATGTAAGTAATGTGACAAGGCGACCGGTTATATTGTGAATGACAGGCATGTACCACGGAAGTGGTGTGATCCTGGGAGTTCTTTCTGGTACATGTAGTACCACATCCTCCTATACTATTGAATGGGCCAGGATTACGAATGGCTAAGAGATGGGAGTGTCTGACACAGGTCTTAATTAGCTTTTTTGGCACATGGAGTCAGTGAGTGAGGAGCGGTGTGTGGAACAGCACTGCATGAGGAGCAGCCTCTGGCAGGTAAAGAGGCTGCTATTCTCAGAGAGGTTGGAGCCTCTGGAAGGAACCTGCCTAAGGAAGCGTGGATCGCCTTCAACCATCTGGAAATGAGTGTGTGAAGGCTGAGGGAGCTCCACTCTGACACTGGTAGTGTCCAAACCTGAGCGGGCAGTCCGCGACAAAGATGACCAGAAATCCGTGTTCCTGGGGAAACAGCCAGCAAGAGGTAAAGGGGCTTTTGGACTCAGAGAAAGAGGCACAGAAACCTTTCTGGAGTTAACGGACTGGTATCTGGGCTAACTGTGTATTGTTTGTGATTTTGTTTTGAGAAGCAGTTTATGCTGGATTTTTTTTAATAAACCGTTTGGACCTTTTAAGACTTTGTGTTCCTGTGCTACCTCGGAAATGCAGCTAAGTAAGTGTCCCCCATCACGTGAGCAGGCAATTGCTTACAGTAATTACAATCTGTGTAGTCTTGTGAACTGTATATGCCTAATTAGCATATTATTATGTAATAATGTTCTAATGTGTGTAGACATTAATAGTATTGTACATTGTATCACTGGGTGAACAACATTTTGGTGAAATACACTTGATTTCCAAATCTGACAAAATCTAGTAGTTGCTTCTGGAAATCTAAAAAGTGGGTCATTACATACGTTGGTAAGATTGCAGTGGTAAATGTCCTTTATGTTCGTAGTTTTTTTGTGGTAAACGTTCTCTTTATGGTTGGCTCTTACTGCCTTAAGCAATACATTTTAACCTGAATTGGATACCTTGGAAAAAAATGGTAAAAAATATCTGGGTCGCCTATAGAGATGAGTGTAATCTCTGTATTTTCAGAAGAAAATATGTAATGTCCTAAGTGCGGAATTTTAAATTTACTTTCTATTTCTTTTTCAATCTATTTCATTGTTGCTCCTATTAGCTCCTCCTATATGATGTGTTCGTCTGATCATGCCTTTCCAACACCCACATAAGCAATGACAGCATATTTATGTGTATATAACAACACAAATTCTGCCAGAAATATTTTATCCCAGGTTAAAGCCTCATTTAAAATGAAGATAAGCTATTTGCTCTTCTTGTGCTGCTTTTTTTATCTCTCTGTCTATGATGTCAGAGGGAATGTTAAAATTATAATACAGGAATTCCAAGAACACTTCAGATCGCTTGTGAGCCGGAAGCCATCTAACTTGGTAAGTACAATGATCAGGCGTTTAGAACAGTACTTTATGTTAAAATTAACCTATTAATATTCTAGTTAATATATTAATTTTAGACTTCTTACCAATGAATGTTATATGATATTTAACCATATTTTTTCTTTGTGAACTTTCAGAGCTGCATTAATATCCTAAAGAATTTAAATAACCCGGTAAGTCTAATGAGGCTATAAAATATGTGTTTATATTAAATATTGGGTTATGGCAGAATGAAGGTTAGATAGATGATTTCTTATTGAATCTAAAGACATTCTGTTCTTGTGAGCTATTGTATATCCAAGAACATGAAGTGACAGTACTGTACAGGATACTGGCTGGGTAGGAATTAGAATGTATGTTTGTCGTAACAAAGTGACCAAATCAGAGCGCTGCCAAAGAGGAAATGGTGATGTTATCTGTCACACCAGCGCTGAGGAAACAAAACCTGTGGAACACCAGTTACAACACTTCTGTGTTAGTAATGGGGCGATGACTACTACTCTCTAGGATATGGGAAATTCTTAGCAAGTACACTTCTCATGCACAGTATAAAGAACTTTTTTAATTGAAACCAACTTCTTTTTTTTGTTTATGTTGACTAGTGCCCATGTGCCATTAAGCAGCTGACGAGTATTCAACACTTCCTCAAGAAACAGAATTCTACTGAAGTTCTCATGATGAAAAAGAATCTGCAAGCGCTAACAGAACTGATAAATTCAGACAAGGCAAAAAGTCAACAAAAAGGAAGACAGGTATGTTCTATGTTTGAAAAAAAAATTATCTGCATGATGTTTGTCAAGTTCTCACCAATTTCATTGTTTTATGAGTTTATAATAATAGTATAAAAATATTATTTCTTAAATGGTAATATTTTCATATACAGTAAGTATTAGGATTCTTGTGAGACTTTTCTTATCAAGAGTACTAATTTCATTAGGAACCTACAGCACACCTAACATGTGCAACATTTGTCTTATGTATCAGTTGATCAAAGAAAATGATTCCTTGGTAAGAACAATCCAAATTTTAACTGCATTTTTATTGTAGTTAAAAAAATGACTGGTTGATGCCACTTTTTCTGAGAATATTGAAGCATAAGTTTGTAGATAATAAACTGGGTCAGAATTTGTTGAAATATCAATAGTTTACTGTGAAAGAGAATAATAAAAGTGTCAATGATTCCATTTATATTGTGTAAATCATATCTTCAATAGGCATTTAGTAAGGAAATAGTTAATAGAAAAATGAAAAGACATAAAGTACATTATAGTTTTACTATATACGGTTACCCTAGATAGCTGTCAGCCAATCAATATTTCTCCAGATGCAGCCATGATGGGAATGGAGAAAGCCGCTGCCAGACCCCTCTGTCAGTGGCTTATTCCCAAGGAAAACAAAATGCATTAGGCATTTGACTTGAAAATACATGCTCTTTCTCTTCTCCAATATTTCTCAGGAGAGAGTTAGGATGCCTCCGTACAAATTAGATGGTTGGTCGCTACTGCCAAAAATGAGGTTGCCCGACTTTAATGTGTGTGGGAACCTTTACTGTTGGGATGATCTTTACAAATTCATTGTAATTGGTCAGAGATGCTCATCTTTATTTTAATATAGCATTTCTGAGGAGAGAGTTAGGATGCCTCCGTACAAATTATGTGGTTGGTTGCTTCTGCCAAAAATGGGGTTGCCCGACTTTATTGTGTGTGGGGAGTTGGACCTTTACTGTTGGGATGATCGCTACAAACTCATAGAAAATGGTCAGAAATGCTCATCTTTATTTTAATATAGCATATACCATTCTTCATTGGTTTTAGTGAATAACAAAGCTTTTAGTCAGAAAACTCCTCAGTATAAAACTTGAAAGTTAAGAATTAGTTAAAAAATCATTAATTCATCATCTATCTACCTGATGAATTTATTATAGTTTCTCATAACTGTTAACATGATAACTATTTGCTTGTTTTATGACATAGATGTGATTGAATTCTTAACATAAGAATGAAACCGGCACTAGTGAAATTTGGTCTTTTTATGTGGTTTTGCTTATCTAGCTATTAGGAGAAGCAGACAGGTTTTAAGTCAGTAATGACCAATTAGCTAGCTTCAATGGTAGACAGGTCCACCTAGAATTCATGCTTAGAAATGGCAGTGTTGAGTCCAAAAAGGCGAAAAAGGAGAGTGTTAAAAACATTTAGCGTCTCTTAAAGGTTGCTCAACGCACAATGTTCAATAAGATCCATGTAATGCTTTACCTATAGTTTTATTCTATATTTATATTCTTAGATGAATGAAAATCCAAAGTCTGAAAATTTTCTTGAATATTTTATTGCAAAAACAGTAAAAAAAGAGCTAGTTATAATAAAAATGACACAAAATAAAACTTTAGAAAAGTGCACAATAGTTGCCCAAACTAACAAGAATAAAGCCTGTTGGGTCATTTATGGAGAAAGCATACCCTGATTCTTGAACGGTTAAGCAATTCAGTTTAGGGAATTTCTTGAATAAACATCAAGACTGCAAGTCAGCATAAGATCAAGAAGGCAGCCTGCCACAGTACACACTTCTGCTAATGTCAACAGACGTGGAATGCGGGTGTCTAAAGGATGTAAACTATCACTGAAGATAAAGCACAGAAAGATAAGCAAAATCTTAAAATGGAAAATTCCCAACACATAATTATATGAAAAATAGCTAAATACATTTAGAAAAAAGGTATAAATTGATAGATGATAGATAGAGAGATAATAGATGGATAGATGATAGATGGATAGATAGATAGATAAATAGAAAGATAGATAATAGATGGATAGATAGATAGATAGATAGATATGAATATGGTGGCTGAAAGATTTTTTGTGTACGTTAGCAATAAGATTAAGTCAAATAATGTGACAATTTGATTTTTTGGAACGCAAAGAGAAAAGTCACAATAAGCACTAAAATTTTGGATACATTGATTGTGAATGGACAATTTTCTAGATAAGCAATAACTTGTGGATTAGTGGACGTCCAACTTCTAGGGCCCCCCCCCCTATCCCAAGAACAGGGATTAATAATGCCCCAATAAAGTGTAGAGATGGCTACTAATGCTCATTTGTTTACAATTCTCAGCCTCACTGGTCCTCATTTTTGGGACCACTATCAGACTCCCCACTAATCCATGAGTTATCAGCTAACCTTTAATAAGTGTAAACTTTTTAATGATGGTAATGACCCTTTTAAAAGTTCTATATTGTTTCATAGAGCATTACTGCAATAATGACACCTTGAAATTTTTGTCCTTATAAATCTTAGTTTATTGTATCCTCTAATCTTTTTTTGTGTCATAAAAACCATGACAGATGTTAGTGCATATATTTAATCTTCAACCGGTATTCTGAAAAATGATATGTTCTTAGGAAACCTTAACATGAAGCATTAAAATAAAATAAAGTAATAAAAAAAATATTTTATATCTTTTCATTCATTTTTTATTTCTATTTATCAATCTAGGAAGAATGCAAGTTGGAATGCAAGAATCCAAAGAACACAACAAACAAAGTAGAAGATTTTTTTGGGAACCTCAATAAAAGAAAGTGTTTTAAAGATTCAAGATAATAAATAATGTTTAGCTTAATTAGTGGGAAACATCCTTAGTTGAAATAATTATACCATATGCTGAAATAATACCTCATGTCCTTTCATCACATTTCTCTTTACCCTACGGAAACTTGACTGGTTAATATTTTTTGATTTTTTAAAAATCTTTTGAACCTCTTGTTTCATAATGAAACATGTACTTTACTATTACATCAGTATTAAGCGATAGTTTGCAAGACTGTGAAGAACGGGTTTACAACCCCTGTTAGAATAAAGGTGAGCCTGGAGAGCAACCCATAACTGATTGCCATAAAACCTACTTTATTATATAAAATAAAAAATGTATTATTAGATTTGAGAAAATTATTTTTGAACAGAATTATATTTCTATGCACATAAGTCATTTTCAGAAAATGTAATTGTCCATTACTGAATATTTTGCACTGAAAGAACAAGATTAGTATCTTATCTATAGTTTATGGCATACACAAGCGCCACTGAGGTTTAGGGAATTTATTTTGACCCTTTATTTCATATTGAATGGAAAACATTATTTTTTTTACACGTATATGACTAATACAAATTACCACTTGTTTGTGTTTACAGTTGTTTTTATATATTTTTATATTTATATTATTATATTTTATATATTTTTTTGGCTTTCATGGATATATTTCTATTATATTTAATGCCATTGTGATGAACAAGAATATATTTAACAAATATTAATATATTTATTTATTTATTTATTTATTTTGAAAGTTAATAATTTATTATTTGTTATGTATTAACATGTTATCTATTTAATTATTATTTATTATCTGGAAAATAGTCATTTTAATATGAGCTAAAAAAAACAGTACAATATGTTGTTTACAGGATATGATGTTATTTCTGTTTCTAATTTATTTTATGCTGAATGGTAAACTGACACTTTGTAAACCACTGATTATTATAATAAATATTTATTTCTTACAATAACTTCTTGTATCAGTTTATTTTGTGACCTGGATATTTATAGATATGGGGATTATTTTTCACTAGAGAATATGTCATAACTTCTTAACACTTAAGAATAGTTGTATTTTTGCATAGACACTAATTGGATTCTTTTTATGGCTGGGGGAACCCTACTACATTGTTAGACTTGGCGACTGAAAGGGGAATAAAACATTAATGTCTTATCTTTTGGACATGCCATAAATATATATATATATATATATATATATATATATATATATATATATATATATATATATATATATAATGTTTTCACTGTTCCCTTACAGCTGGCTTCACACTGGTGAATATCTCAATAATATTCTATTCTATGAAACAAAGAAATGTCTTTATTAATAGGTTATTTCTATGATAGGGGTTAAAATACCGATCCCTAGTGGTCTGACCAGTAATCCTAAAAACTGCATCCTGGAACCAAGGAGTCGAGTATTGGATGGAGTATTGGAGCCTTGAATGGACTGGAGGTACACATGTGTGACTTTTGCTCCAATCGTTGTCTGTGACACTGCTGGAGAAAGTCAAGTGCACAAATCCTATTTTGGGAATAACCCTTTAAGGCTATGTGCACATGCTGCAGATCTGGTGCAGAAATTTTCTGCATCAAATCTGCACCTTCTGGCAAAAAAATGCACCAAAAAACGCATCTGGTTTTGATCCGGTTTTGGTACGTTTTGTTAGTGGTCAATTCCTGGAAGAGCTAAAAAAATGTAAGGAAAAAATGCCCCAGGAATTTTTTTGCAGCAAAATCTATATACACTGTGGGCAGAATTATTAGCCAAATGAGTATTTTGATCACATGATACTTTGTATACATGTTGTCCTACTCCAAACTGTATAGGCTTAAGAGCCAACTACCAATTAGGTAAATCAGGTGATGTGCATCACTGTAATGAGGAGGGGTGTGGTGTAATGACATCAACATCCTATATAAGGTGTGCTTAATTATTAGGCAACTTCCTTTCCTTTGGCAAAATGGGTCAGAAGAGAGATTTGACAGGCTCTAAAAAGTCCAAAATTGTGAGATGTCTTGCAGAGGGATGCATCAGTCTTGAAATTGCAAACTTTTGAAGCGTGATCACCAAACAATCAAGTGTTTCATGGCAAATAGTCAACAGGGTCGCAAGAAGCGTGTTGGGCAAAAAAGGTGCAAAATAACTGCCCATGAATTGAGGAAAATCAAGCATGAAGCTGCCAAGATGCCATTTGCCACCAGTTTGGCCATATTTCAGAGCTTTAACGTTACTGGAGTATCAGAAAGCACAAGGTGTGCCATACTCAGGGACATGGCCAAGGTAAGGAAGGCTGAAAAACGACCACCTTTAAACAAGAAACATAAGATAAAATGTCAAGACTGGGCCAAGAAATATCTTAAGACTGATTTTTCAAAGGTTTTAAAATTGATGAAATGAGAGTGACTCTTGATGGGCCAGATGAATGGGCCAGAGACTGGTTCAGTAAAGGGCAGAGACCTCCACTCCGACTCAGATGCCAGCAAGGTGGAGGTGGGGTACTGGTATGGGCTGGTATCATCAAAGATAAACTTGTGGGACCTTTTCGGGTTCAGGATGGAGTGAAGCTTAACTCCCAGACCTACTGCCAGTTTCTGGAAGACAACTTCTTCAAGCAATGGTACAAGAAGAAGTCGGTATTGTTCAAGAAAAACATGATTTTCATGCAGGACAATGCTCCATCACATGCATCCAACTACTCCACAGCGTGACTGACCAGTAAAGGTCTAAAAGATGAAAAAATAGTGACATGGCCCCCTTGTTCACCTGATCTAAACCCCATAGAGAAACTGTGGTCCTTCATATAATGTGAGATCTACAAGAAGGGAAAACAGTACACCTCTTAGAACAGTGTCTGGGAGGCTGTGGTGGCTACTGCATGCAATGTTGATCGTAATCAGATCAAGCAACTGACATAATCTTTGGATAGTAGGCTGTTGAGTTTCATCATAAAGAAAGGTGGCTATATTGGTCCCTAATTTTTTGGGGTTCTGTTTTTGCATGTCAGAAATGTTTATTTCTAAATTTTGTGCAGTTATATTGTTTTTCCTGGTGAAATAAATAAGTGAGATGGGAATATATTTGGTTTTTATTAAGTTGCCTAATAATTCTGCACAGTAATAGTTACCTGCACAAACAGATATCCTGTTTTTTAGCCAAATCTAAAAAAAACCACTCCAACTTCCAAAAATATTAAGATTTGATATTTATGAGTCTATTGGGTTGATCAATAATAAAAAAAATCCTCTAACATACAACTTGCCTAATAATTCTGCACATGGTGTAGTTACATACATATAATTACATAGTTAGTTACTTAGGTTGAAAAAAGATTAATAGACAGAGGAATAAAGGACTTAACGTGCAGAAGATCAGAGTCATCATATTAAATCAAAATTACAACCTCAAGTAATGCATATAAAAATCATTTTTATTATAAAATATATAAAAAGCAGGTTGGATTTCCATAATGTATAAAATTACTTCAGTTAAAGATCACAGGGAAAATGAGGACAGAAAAAAGCAGCACATTAACCCAAGCATGTAAGGTGTAACAGGCTAATAATGAGCTCACCCATGGAGTTTATAATAGATCACACATAAAGGTAATATACCATGGGGATAGCAGGGTAAGTCAGATTGGTTGGATTAGTGGAGGTAAAAGGTAATTACACTCCAAATCTAAGTAGCTGAGATCTCCATATGTCATATCATATATTAGTGGCTAAATCAATATTACCAGAGAGAATCAAACGGAGCATTTCAGAACAATACATATTCAACCAAATCCGGCTTACCCATGTGTCAGACTGCGCCGGTAGAATCACAACTCGTGTGCCCCTACGCGTCTCGCCTCAAGCTTCATAAGGGGGAAGTGAAGAGGAAAAAGTGCCAGTGAAAGGTGTTTTGCCAGGTGGGGTTTATAAATCAAGCAGCCAGTGCTGATAGTGACCTATCAGTCTTAGTGTCAGTATTGTCTGAGTCATGGCGCACGTGTCCACAGCCACACCCCCGGTCACATCACTTCTGGCTCTCCAGTGGTGATGTAAGGTGTCAGCGCTACGGAGGCCATTGGGAGCGAACACAGGGGGAGGAGAGTGGAGGCGCGCGCACAGAACAACACCATCACATGTAAGTGACGAGAGCGCAGGTGAGCACATGCGCACTACGCAACACCCGCAGCTCCAGCCAACAATAGTCACAGAGGGAAGGCCAAATAGGGTAGAGATAAAAAGCAAGTAAAGAAACGAGAGGGGGGTATATAGTCAGTAGAAATCTGATTCCTGGTTGGTCACCTACAGCATGTCCACATGTATATATACATACAGATGCAATCAATATAGGAATTGATATATCCGTTCATTGCAATATATATATATATATATATATATATATATATACACACATTTATAGTGAAATCATACATTCATAGAAATAGCAGAGATATACCATAGTTATATGAATCACTGTGTCCCCAATTAAGAGTAGAGGATATATATTTTTTACCCCCACACCATGATGCATCTTATACTTTGTTCCTTAAATACAGTAAGGCAGGAGGAACATCAAAAAATGATGTATGTATATGTCCCAAAGTGAGAACAAATGGGGCACCCCATTCCTCAACACCAGAGGGAAAAACCAGTGCCAAAACAACTCAGCATTGGAAAAAGAGGAGGCCACTATTCAGACCATGTCCAGGATAAGGTATCAACATATACCCAACCTGAGAAAGAGAGAAAAAAGAAGAGACAAGAGGGAAAGAGGAGAAGAGAAAGAAAAAGGAGAATAGATGAAAAGAAGAAAGGGAAAAGACAACAGAGGGAAAAGGAAAGAGAAAAAGAAGAAAAGAAAAAGGGGGGGACATGTGTACACATTAATATAACTGAACACATGTGCACATGTACATACACATGCACATATGTACATGCAGATATATACACATGCATTGATACCAGAATTAAGGGAAAATCATATCATTACTTATCATCCAATCAAAACAGGGTACAGTAAGCATATATATGCATAGACATAGATATCCCACAAACATGTACGCCACTATCATCCCTCCTAGTATGTGATGATGACTGAACTCTTGATTCAGTAGAATAGGCATGACTTGGTTCAAAAAATGAAATGGTGATAGATCAAAAAACCACACAGATGGCAGTTTGGAATAAAAGGAACCTATAAAAGTCCAAGAAAGAGCAATAATTAAAACCAGTGCACACAAAAGAGAAAAACGAACATGAAGGGAAGGAATAAATAAAAACACCGAATACAAATAGGGAAAAACATTATCCGATTATAATAAATATATAGAAATATAAAGTGAACTCATCCACCATCATAACGGCTTGGGATAAGATGGAAATGCCTAAATATACTGAGGGCGGGTGAATTTTAGATCTCTATAGAAATGGTGAAAAGCTAAGCTTCTCATTCAGTCCGTGGGGTGAGACTGTGTCCAGTCTCACTATCCACTCGCATTCATGTTTCTCCAGGGCCTTCTTATAATCCCCACCTCCTATTCCTAAATGTATGACTAGATTTGAGCGATGTTCGAGGTTCGAGGTTCACCAATTTCATTTTTGAGTGATTTTGGGGGTACTCGAGATCGAACTCGAACTCGAGCTTTTTGCTAAAAGCTCGACAGTTCAAGTTACGTTGGAGAACGGTTCGATCACCAAAAGCTGGGCTTTTCACAGCTACAGTGTGCAGGGAGCCATCACTGGCAGCCTGCGGTAAGCTGGTAACAAACATAAATATCGGGTATCCAAGCAAAGCGCTTTGCTTGGTAACCCGATATTTACCCTAGTTACGTGTGCAGGGAGCCGACACTTCCCCGCTGGGCTCCGCCCCCTCCTGTGCTTGGCATGTACACACACACACTCACACTCACCTGTCCCCAGCCATGCAGTCCCCGGTACTGACGTCCTCAGCGCCACATGGCCCCGCTAGGCTCCACCCACTTTGCACTCCGCCGCCCACACACAAGGCCCCGATAGGCTCCACCCACTTTGCACTCCGCCGCCCGCACACATGGCCCCGCTAGGCTCCACCCACTTCGCACTCCACACACATTACGCCGCTTAGCTCCACCCATCTGGCACCCTGCACACATTACCACGCTTGGCCCCACCCACCTCGCACTCCGCACACATGGCCCCGCTTGGCTCCACCCACCTCACACTCCGCACAGATTACCCCACTTAGCTCCACCCACCTCGCACTTCGCATACATTACCCCACTTGGCTCCACCCACCTGGCACTCTGCACACATTACCCCGCTTAGCTCCACCCACCTTGCACTCCGCACAGATTACCCCACTTAGCTCCACCCACCTCGCACTTCGCATACATTACCCCACTTGGCTCCACCCACCTGGCACTCTGCACACATTACCCCGCTTAGCTCCACCCACCTTGCACTCCGCATACATTACCCCACTTGGCTCCACCCACCTGGCACTCTGCACACATTACCCCACTTGGCTCCACCCACCTGGCACTCCGCACACATTACCCCGCTCGGCTTACCTGCGGTGATGAAGTCCCGCCCTCCCGACCTCAGCGCTGTCACTGTCTTCCATGGCCGCCGCTTCACATTTCCTCTCACTGTCGACCCGAGACTGTTACTTGAGGTGACGTCACAGGCTCCCGCGATACTTGGCTGTGAAGGCGGCGGTCATTGAAGTCAGTGACAGCGCTACTGTCAGCAGTGCAGGAGATCATCACCGCAGGTAATGTACCTCGCTCCAGACAGCAGCACTTGTCATACCCTGCAGTGACCTGGGCTGACCTATTGATGTTAGCTCAGGTCACTGCATTGCTCTCCCAGCCAATGGGGAACATTCTGTTCTTCATTGACTGGGACAGTGACTATGGTATGGATCGTATTATTAATAAATTGGTGAAAGAAAGAATGTGTTGAGGAGTGTTTTTTCAAATAAAAATGCGTTTGTCGTCTATTTTTTTTATTACTGACTGGGTTGGTGATGTCGGGTATCTGATAGACGCCTTACCTCACGAACCCCAGGGCTGGATGCCAGGTGACATTACACATCTGGTATTAACCCCATATATTACCCCGTTTGCCACCGCACTAGGGCACGGGATGAGCTGGGGCAAAGCACAAGGATTGGCGCATCTAATGGATGCGCCACTTCTGGGGCGGCTGCGGCCTGCTATTTTTAGGCTGGGGAGAGTCCAATAACCATGGACCTCCCTAGTCTGAGAATATCAGACCCCAGCTGTCCGCTTTACCTTGGCTGGTGATCCAATTTTGGGGGGACCCCCACGTGTTTTTTTTTAATTATTTATTTAATTTAAAATAGCAGCGTGGGGTGCCCTCAGTTTTGGATTACCAGCCAAGGTGAAGCTGCCAGCTGTGGTCTGCAGGCTGCAGCTGTCTGCTTTATCTTAGCTGGTTACAAAAATAGGGGGAACCCCACGTCATTTTTTTTAAAATGTAATTGTTTTTTTTGGTAAATACAAGGCTAAGCACCCCTTAGTGCCATATGAAAGGCACCAAAGGGTGCAAAATTACAAAATGCAGGAGAGGGGGACATTATGTGTCTTTCTGCCATTATAATGACAGAAAAGACTGTTATGAAGTGTGCAAGCACAGGCAATTCACCAGAGCGCTCTACGCTGTGAAAAGCAGTAGAAAATGGCACTGGAGTGAACATGTGACCGCCTCATGTAGGTTGAAGCTATGGATCCTGGTAAATTTATGTATTTTCCCTCCTTCAGTTTTTTTGCAGTGCGCAAAAAAAACGGAAGGCACACGGATGACAAACAGATGACATACGGACCATATACGGAACGGAAACGGATGCCACACGGATGCACCCATGAAAAAAAGGACCGTTTTTTGCGGACCACAAAAACGGATCGGTCGTGTGAATGTAGCCTTATTCTGATCTGCCGTTTATAAACAGCAGTGCTATATAAGTTCAGGATGGAAAACGGGTTTCATGCCGCGCTATAAACCATGAGCTGGTGTATTAAAGGTAGATATTCATTTATTGAGTTGTTCCTACACGTTTCAGAGGCATGTATGCCTCCTTCTTCAGGGAAAAGAAATCATACAAATACAGAAAAAACAGAGGTTTCCCTAGAAAGCAGTGTAAATGATACTATGACGCAAGGAAAAAAAGGGGTATAAAGACGCATGCGTGGGGAGCAGGTTTCCCCGTAGTGAAAGGGTGATGAGAGTTCAAATCAATATCATGCAGGTTGTGTTTTTTTCTATCATGACGTAGCTCTACTCCTCGTGGCTATGAGTCATGGGGTGATGAGGTCATCCCCAGGAGCATGGCTTCTCCTGGAAACTTCTATATAAACCTCTGTTTTTTCTGTATTTGTATGATTTCTTTTCCCTGAAGAAGGAGGCGTACATGCCTCTGAAACGCGTAGGAACAACTCAATAAAAGAATACCTTTAATACACCAGCTCGTGGTTTATAGCGCGGCATGAAACCCGTTTTCCGTCCTGAACTTATATAGCACCGATTCCTCAACGGGGCCGCTGCTGAACCACTCCAGCACTCACATATATCTGCACAGGGGTTGTGACTGGCACAACTTGATCAGGTGAGTGTATTCATTTTTCCTACTCTTCTAACCCATAAACCGGGTAAGACCCTATTTGCGCCTTTCTTTCCCTACCTACAGTTTGTTTATAAACAGCAGGCAGAAATAAGTGAATAGTGCCCTCTAGCGTCAGAAAATCTCCGTGGTTTCAGGAGGTAGCTGAGACCCTGGAGATCATGATTCAGGCCGGTTTATCCGGTCCCCGCTCACGTGATCACAGGTATACACTGTATACCGATGATCACGTTACAGTAAATGATAGCGCCGGTAAAAAATTATTTATCTCCCATCTGGCATGAACAAACATGTCAGATGGGAGATAAATCTCCTCCCCGGTCCCCTTCGGTCCCCCGGTGTTGAAAAATTGCCCCCCCCCCGACCACCTCCCGGAAATCCAAGGTGGCCACGCGCACAGCAGCTCGCCGGCCGCATTCACCCTACTCCTCTGATTTCTGTCGCATGTGCCATGACACATGCGACAGAAAACTCCTCGCCAGGCCACCCCCTATAACCACATCGGTGTTCCCTGGTGACCCCCGTACCTGTGCAGCGTTGATCCCCCGCAGCCCCTCCTTCACAATAGACGCTGCCGCATGCACAGAGCGGCTGTCAGCTTAGCTTCCTGTGTTCAGACACAGTGAGTGGCGGTAACCATGCATCTGTAAGCAACTGTAATGCCCTGCTCATGAGGTAAGGAACATAGTTGATCAGGAGAGCTATACTATATTTCCAAATGGAGGTATTTGATTTTATAGTTGCCCTGCTGAACGACTACCAAACATGAGAGTCCATTATACGCCGCAAGAAAACATGTCTAAATAGCAAGCTCTGTTGTTTAGCATTCATTTAGCTGGATAACTGGACTTAAACGGGTATTCCATCTCGAAGATCCTATCCCCAATATATAGTAGGTGGAATAGCAATAATATCAGCAAATACCAATATTTGGAAATGTAGAATAGTTCTCCTGATTAGGCATGCCCTTACCTCATGAGCAGGGCATCGCAGCTTTGGTAGCAACACTTACGACATGGACTCTGCTGCTGTGGACCCGAGGAGAGTGGGTGCAGATTCATTGCACCCACACTCCTCACATGGAGAGTCTGCACTCCTAGAAAATGAGGGATACGTTCCCTGAGCGTGTCCCCCCATATTCTAGACGGTCCAGAGTCATCGTGGGACCCCCTTATTTTTTTTCCTTACAATAAATTGGTGAAAGAGGGAATATTTTGGGGAGTGTTTTTTTCAAATACATTTTTTTTTGTCTATTTTTTTTGTTAGTACTGACAGTTTGTGATGTCGGGTATCTGATAGACACCATGACATTACAAACTGCTGGGCTTGATGTCAGGTGACCTTACAGCTAATATCAACCCCATTTATTTCTCCGTTTGCCACTACACCAGGGCACGGGATGCGCTGGGGTGAAGCGCCAGGATTGGCGCATCTAGTGGATGCGCCACTTTTGGGGCACCTGCGGCCTGCTATTTTTAGGCTGTGAAGTGTCAATAACTATGGACCTTCCCACCCTGAGAATACCAGACCACAGCTGTCCGCTTTACCTTGGCTGGTGATCCAATTTGGGGGGGACCCTACTTTTTTTTGTAATTATTATTATTTATAAAATAATTATAAAAAAGAGCCTGGGGTGACCTCCACATTGTATCCCCAACCACGGTAAAGCTGCCAGCTGTGGTTTTCAGGCTACAGCCGTCTGCTTTACCTTAGCTGGCTATCAAAAATGGGGGGACCCCACGTCATTTTTTTTTAACTATTTTCTTAAATAAAAAAAATTAATGGGCTTCCCTGTACTTTGATTGCCAACCAAGGTAACGCCAGGCAGATGGGGGTGGCAACCCGTAGCTGTCTGCTTTAACTGCGCTGAGAATCAAAAATACCGCGGGGCGCTACGTCATTTTTTTAAAGATTTATTTTTACAGCACTGTCTTGTCAGGCAATCAAAATACGGGGAAGCCCATTTTTTTTTTAGTTATTTAAATAAATAATAAAAAAAAATATATGGGCTCCCGCTGCATTTTTTGTATTGCTAGATAAGGGTAATCCAAGCAGCTACTGGCTGACAACCTCCACTGCTTGGTGTTACCTTCACTGTCAATGGAAAATCCAGAGAAGCATTTTTTATTTTTTTTTCAAAAAAAACTAAAAAAAAAAAAAATGGCGTGAGCTTCGCCGTATTTTTGTATGCTAGCCAGGTACAGCAGGCAGGTACGGCTGCCCCCAACCCCCAGCTGTCTATTTGTACCCAGCTGGGAACTAAAAATATAGGAAGCTCTTTTTTTAATTATTTCATGAATTTCATGAAATGATTAAAAAACAAACCCCGTGGGCTTCGCCCCATTTTTGTGTCCAGCCGGGTACAACTAAGCAGCTGGGGATTGGAATCCGCAGCACAGGTTATCCCGAGGTTTCTGGGCCCGTCTGCTGCGAATTGCAGTCAGCAGCCGCCCCAGAAAAAGGCGCTCTGATAGAAGCGCCATCATCTGGCGCTGTATCCAACTCTTCCAACAGCCCTGAAGCCGGGTGGCTTGCTGGGTAATAATGAGTTAATACTAGCTTAGTTTTACTAGCTAGTATAAAAGCCAGAGATTCTTAATGTCAGGCAAGTTTGACCCGGCCATTAAGAATCTCCAATAAAGGGTAAAAAAAAGACACCGCACAGAAAAAAAATAGAAATAAATACACAGACACACTTAGAGACTCCATGTTTATTACTCCCTCTTATCCCTCCATGATCCATGGTCTTCTGTCTTCTTTCTCCTTCAACACATGCAGCTCTGCTTCATCAGCAGCACTGCATGGGAGAAAGACGCTGCTCCCCGTGCAGGCTTTTCACTCCGTGAGTGATCAGTGCTGCTGGCTGTTAGCTGTACCGTCACCGCTGACAGACGGGTTGCCATAGCAATGGTGCTCCGATCACGTGATTCCCGGTGCCGCTGCGGCTGCTAGCTGTGATGTCACCGCTAACAGGCGCGTTGCTATGGCAATGGTGATCTCCGTTATTTACCGACTGTGTCAGCCGGTCAATAATGGAACGGGGAAGCAGAACGGGGAGTCGACCGTGTGCCAGAGCATGTCGCCGGTACACGGCGATACACAAACGTGCACCGTGTACCGGAGAGTGCAATGACAGGATCTAGCATGACATCCAAGCCATGTGACCAGTCTGTAGCCAATGAGATAATAGACACGTGACTGGTCACATGCTATTTTGACGTCACGATAGGTCCTGCATCACTGCTGGTTACCGAGAGGACACAGCGATTACCGATGGAAAAGCGTGCAGGACGCATCGCGGGCACCGGTAAGTGTTATGGCAATGTTTATTAACTGTATGTGTACATTTATAATGTGTTTTTATGTGTTTGTGATTGCCTCCCATTGTTTTCAATGGGGTTCGAGAGGTTCGTCGAACGGTTCGTCGAACGGCTCGTCGGGGTACCGTTCGACGAACCGAACCAGAACTCCAGTGGGGTGGCTCATCTCTATGTATGACGTCAATCCTCATAAACTTCAATTCGTCAGGGTTACACTTATGGTAAGTTTTAAAGTGGCGAGGTATGGTCTTTAAAAGATGAATATTTGTTTCCTTGTGGGCCGCCACAATGTCCCTGACGTGTTCTCTTATACGTTTACGGAACTCACGTGATGTGAGCCCAACGTAAACAAGATGGCATGTACATCTGGCATAGTATATGACATTCGAGGTTCGGCAAGAAAAATAATGTCTTATCTTGAATGTCTTACTCCCATCCGATGACACAAAGGTATTAGCCCGTGTCATATTTCGGCAAGCCAGACATGATCCACAGGGAAAGGAGCCCAAGTTGGTCCTGGGTATATTGAAGAGAGATTGAGTTTTGAGCGTATAATGACTATGTACTAGGTGATCCTTCAAGTTTTTCCCCCTTTTTGCTGTCATTAGGGGTACACTTGAAAGTTTAGGACCCAGTACACTGTCTGTTTTTAAAACAGCCCAATGTTTCTTTAAGACCTCTCTGATATCATCCCACTGGTTATTAAAAGTGGTGATGAACCTAGTCAGACCCTCCTCTTTATCTTTCTTCTTTCCTCCAATTAACAACTCAGGCCTCTTGGCATTTTTAGCCCGAGTATACCCATTTTTAATGGTACGATGTGAGTATCCTCACTCCCGTAATCTGCCTCTAAGATCCGTAGCTTGAGCTTCAAAATATTGCTCTGTCGAGCAGATCCTTCGGGTGTGGAGATACTGTCCTACAGGTATTGCTCGTATCCTAGAGGCCTGGTGATTGGAGGTAGCGTGGAGAAGTGCGTTGACTGAGGTCTCCTTTCTGAACATGTCTGCCTGTAAAGAGCGGTCCGGATGCACAATCAGTTTCACGTCCAGGAAGTCCATTTCTGCAGGATGACATTTATAGATAAGCTTAATGCCGTACTGATTCTTATTGAGGGAGCGGATGTAACTCTCCAACTCAATTGAGGTGCCCCCCCCCAGAATCAGCACGTCATCAATATATCTTATCCATTGTTGGTCGGGGGTGTCGGTCCGTGCATCACCTCCAAACACCTCCCTCTCCCAGTACCCCAGGAAGAGGTTAGCGTAGGAGGGCGCACAAGCCGCCCCCATCGCAGTCCACCGCTTCTGCAGAAATAATTTATCACTAAACATGAAAAAATTATGTGTCAGGACAAATTCTAACAGATCATGAATCAACTGACATAGTTGCGCATCCAGACTGCTCATGTTCAGAAAGAAGTTAACCGCCCTCAGTCCATGCTGATGGTCAATGCACGTATACAATGCCTCCACGTCGATGGTTGTGAGGAGGGTCCCATCGTCCACAAAGAGACCATCAACGAGACGGGACTCAACCAGGTATCAGATTTCTACTGACCATATACCCCCCCCCAATGGCCTCCGTAGCGCTGACACCTTACATCACCACTGGAGAGCCAGAAGTGATGTGACCGGGGGTGTGGCTGTGGACACGTGCGCCATGACTCAGACAATACTGACACTAAGACTGACCTATCAGCACTGGCTGCTTGATTTATAAACCCCACCTGGCAAAACACCTTTCATTGGCACTTTTTCCTGTTCACTTCCCCCTTATGAAGCTTGAGGCGAGACGCGTAGGGGCACACGAGTTGTGATTCTACCGGCGCAGTCTGACACATGGGTAAGCCGGATTTGGTTGAATATGTATTGTTCTGAAATGCTCTGTTTGATTCTCTCTGGTAATATTGATTTAGCCACTAATATATGATATGACATATGGAGATCTCAGCTACTTAGATTTGGAGAGTAATTACCTTTTTCCTCCACCAATCCAACCAATCTGACTTGCCCTGCCATCCCCATGGTATATTACCTTTATGTGTCATCTATTACAAACTCCATGGGTGAGCTCATTATTAGCCTGTTACAACTTACATGCTTGGGTTAATGTGCTGCTTTTTTCTGTCCTCATTTTCCCTGTGATCTTAAACACTTTGTACTGAAGTATATTTATACATTATGGAAATCCAACCTGCTTTTTATATATTTCATAATAAAAATGATTTTTATATGCATTACTTGAGGTTGTGATTTTGATTTAATATGATGACTCTGATCTTCTGCACGTTAAGTCCTTTATTCCTCTGTCTATTAATTTGTATATTAAGGACGTGCTTGAGTGGTCGTTTGATAACCGCATATGTGAATCCACAACTGCGGATTTTTTTGTTTATGCTTGTTTTTCTGTGTGTATTCACAGCTTCTTCCGCGAGGATGGATCACAAAGCCCGTGAATCCACGTGGCAGAATAAACTCGACCAAGTGTTTAATGAGGACATGGAAGTAGTTTTAGATACACCATCTAGGGACAACAACATTTCGATTGATAAACTGAAACAGTTGCTCAACCGCAAAACTCGGCTGTGGTGGAATAAGGCCTTACTCAAAAGATACCTGGAGAAGGGTCTTATTCCGCGAGGCCTTAGGGTCAGGGTCTTCCCTTCCTACGTCATTGAAGACGAAGATTTTAAGAAAAAATGGGAGGATTTCTCCATTTCCTGCTCAAAGGGCCATATGGGCCTTTTAGTACAGGCCAATTCAAAATCTCTTTCTGAGATTGAATCAGAAATCAATAGCATTCAAGAACATCTTACCGGCCAATTGTCAGGGGAGGCTATGTCCAAACTCATGGAGGATGTCGATAAAGAGTACTAAAAGTGGAAGAAAGAAATCATCGCCGCAAAAAACAAGAAATATAAAAGGGATCTCAATGATTCTAAGAGCGGCATGATATATAGGTGGAAGTCCTTTGGTCAATCGAGAAAGAGGCGAAATTCAAAATCACGATCAATGTAGTTCTCATCACTGTCTTCTATGGAAGAGGGAGCGCATAGGCGCCCTGATCCTCCTACGTCCTTTAGTGGTCTAATTGGACTATCTAAGAAACAACCTAACCAGGGTGGCGTTAAACGTACAATCACACCACCCCAAATGGTAGAAAAGAAAAAGACTAAAGGATGAAACCTTCAGGTAATTAACCTCTCTGATTTGGTTTTGGTTTCAGATTAAGGTCCTGAGTAGAGTTGAGCGCGGTTCTCCAGTTCTAGGCTCGAGTGATTTTGGGGCCTGTTCTAGATCGAACTAGAACTTGAGCTTTTTGCAAAAGCTCGATAGTTCTAGAAACGTTCGAGAACGGTTCTAGCAGCAAACAAACAGCTAATTCCTAGCTGGCTTTCCGCTGTAATAGTGTAAGTCACTCTGTGACTCACACTATTATGACATTTCAGTGTATAGTGTGCGTGAACAGCGCCTTCAGATCACTCCTGTTTGTATAATGGCGATCGCCATTTTTTTTTTTCCTTGTCTTCCTTCCCTAAGCGCGCGCGTCTTGTGGGGCGGGCCAGCATGTCAGCCAATCCCAGACACACACACAGCTAAGTGGACTTTTAGCCAGAGAAGCAACGGCATGTGTGATAGGATGTCCATGTCACATGTCCCTGCATTATAAAACCGGACATTTTCCTCCAGGACGCCATTATCTCTTCTGCGTCCTTGGTGTCAGACATCACTGGCGCAGCTCCGTCCTCAGTCCTATCGCTGATACAGCTGTATGCGCTCCATACACAGTGCTGGACAGCATAGGGATAGCACTTTCCATCAGTCCTTTTAAGGGCTCGTACCGGCAGGGTCAGAACCATAGGTGACAGGTCCTGAAAACAGCGACAGCGTCTGTGTAGCAAAGGTCAGGGATTTCCTCCCTGCATTTCCCTATTAGGAGGGAATAGAAAGGCAGGCTTCCTTTCCTCTACCCAGAGCCCCACAATCCTGGCACTGTACCCTCCTGTCCTCTGCACACTCCAACTCATTATAACTAAGCCATTATACTAGCAAACACTCAGTGTACCTAGTGGCATCCTAAACGTGGCTATTGGACTGTTGTCTAGTCACACTAGTGCAAAGACATTTGCAGCACCTCTGCCTGCATTGCACACTCCAACTCATTATAACTAAGCCATTATACTAGCAAACACTCAGTGTACCTAGTGGCATCCTAAACGTGGCTATTGGACTGTTGTCTAGTCACACTAGTGCAAAGACATTTGCAGCACCTCTACCTGTATTGCACACTCCAACTCATTATAACTAAGCCATTATACTAGCAAACACTCAGTGTACCTAGTGGCATCTTAACGTGGCTATTGGACTTTGCTATAGTCCCACTAGTGCAAAGACATTTGCAGCACCTCTACCTGCATTGCACACTCCAACTCATTATAACTAAGCCATTATACTAGCAAACACTCAGTGTACCTAGTGGCATCCTAAACGTGGCTATTGGACTTTGCTATAGTCCCACTAGTGCAAAGACATTTGCAGCACCTCTGCCTGCATTGCACACTCCAACTCATTATAACTAAGCCATTATACTAGCAAACACTCAGTGTACCTAGTGGCATCCTAAACGTGGCTATTGGACTTTGCTATAGTCCCACTAGTGCAAAGACATTTGCAGCACCTCTGCCTGCATTGCACACTCCAACTCATTATAACTAAGCCATTATACTAGCAAACACTCAGTGTACCTAGTGGCATCCTAAACGTGGCTATTGGACTTTGCTATAGTCCCACTAGTGCAAAGACATTTGCAGCACCTCTGCCTGCATTGCACACTCCAACTCATTATAACTAAGCCATTATACTAGCAAACACTCAGTGTACCTAGTGGCATCCTAAACGTGGCTATTGGACTTTGCTATAGTCCCACTAGTGCAAAGACATTTGCAGCACCTCTGCCTGCATTGCACACTCCAACTCATTATAACTAAGCCATTATACTAGCAAACACTCAGTGTACCTAGTGGCATCCTAAACGTGGCTATTGGACTTTGCTATAGTCCCACTAGTGCAAAGACATTTGCAGCACCTCTGCCTGCATTGCACACTCCAACTCATTATAACTAAGCCATTATACTAGCAAACACTCAGTGTACCTAGTGGCATCCTAAACGTGGCTATTGGACTTTGCTATAGTCCCACTAGTGCAAAGACATTTGCAGCACCTCTGCCTGCATTGCACACTCCAACTCATTATAACTAAGCCATTATACTAGCAAACACTCAGTGTACCTAGTGGCATCCTAAACGTGGCTATTGGACTTTTGTCTAGTCACACTAGTGCAAAGACATTTGCAGCACCTCTACCTGCATTGCACACTCCAACTCATTATAACTAAGCCATTATACTAGCAAACACTCAATGTACCTAGTGGCATCCTAAACGTGGCTATTGGACTTTGCTATAGTCCCACTAGTGCAAAGACATTTGCAGCACCTCTGCCTGCATTGCACACTCCAACTCATTATAACTAAGCCATTATACTAGCAAACACTCAGTGTACCTAGTGGCATCCTAAACGTGGCTATTGGACTTTGCTATAGTCCCACTAGTGCAGAGACATTTGCAGCACCTCTGCCTGCATTGCACACTCCAACTCATTATAACTAAGCCATTATACTAGCAAACACTCAGTGTACCTAGTGGCATCCTAAACGTGGCTATTGGACTTTGCTATAGTCCCACTAGTGCAAAGACATTTGCAGCACCTCTGCCTGCATTGCACACTCCAACTCATTATAACTAAGCCATTATACTAGCAAACACTCAGTGTACCTAGTGGCATCCTAAACGTGGCTATTGGACTTTGCTATAGTCCCACTAGTGCAAAGACATTTGCAGCACCTCTGCCTGCATTGCACACTCCAACTCATTATAACTAAGCCATTATACTAGCAAACACTCAGTGTACCTAGTGGCATCCTAAACGTGGCTATTGGACTTTGCTATAGTCCCACTAGTGCAAAGACATTTGCAGCACCTCTGCCTGCATTGCACACTCCAACTCATTATAACTAAGCCATTATACTAGCAAACACTCAGTGTACCTAGTGGCATCCTAAACGTGGCTATTGGACTTTGCTATAGTCCCACTAGTGCAAAGACATTTGCAGCACCTCTGCCTGCATTGCACACTCCAACTCATTATAACTAAGCCATTATACTAGCAAACACTCAGTGTACCTAGTGGCATCCTAAACGTGGCTATTGGACTTTTGTCTAGTCACACTAGTGCAAAGACATTTGCAGCACCTCTACCTGCATTGCACACTCCAACTCATTATAACTAAGCCATTATACTAGCAAACACTCAATGTACCTAGTGGCATCCTAAACGTGGCTATTGGACTTTGCTATAGTCCCACTAGTGCAAAGACATTTGCAGCACCTCTGCCTGCATTGCACACTCCAACTCATTATAACTAAGCCATTATACTAGCAAACACTCAGTGTACCTAGTGGCATCCTAAACGTGGCTATTGGACTTTGCTATAGTCCCACTAGTGCAAAGACATTTGCAGCACCTCTGCCTGCATTGCACACTCCAACTCATTATAACTAAGCCATTATACTAGCAAACACTCAGTGTACCTAGTGGCATCCTAAACGTGGCTATTGGACTTTGCTATAGTCCCACTAGTGCAAAGACATTTGCAGCACCTCTGCCTGCATTGCACACTCCAACTCATTATAACTAAGCCATTATACTAGCAAACACTCAGTGTACCTAGTGGCATCCTAAACGTGGCTATTGGACTTTGCTATAGTCCCACTAGTGCAAAGACATTTGCAGCACCTCTGCCTGCATTGCACACTCCAACTCATTATAACTAAGCCATTATACTAGCAAACACTCAGTGTACCTAGTGGCATCCTAAACGTGGCTATTGGACTTTGCTATAGTCCCACTAGTGCAAAGACATTTGCAGCACCTCTGCCTGCATTGCACACTCCAACTCATTATAACTAAGCCATTATACTAGCAAACACTCAGTGTACCTAGTGGCATCCTAAACGTGGCTATTGGACTTTGCTATAGTCCCACTAGTGCAAAGACATTTGCAGCACCTCTGCCTGCATTGCACACTCCAACTCATTATAACTAAGCCATTATACTAGCAAACACTCAGTGTACCTAGTGGCATCCTAAACGTGGCTGTTGGACTTTTGTCTAGTCACACTAGTGCAAAGACATTTGCAGCACCTCTACCTGCATTGCACACTCCAACTCATTATAACTAAGCCATTATACTAGCAAACACTCAGTGTACCTAATGGCATCCTAAACGTGGCTATTGGACTTTGCTATAGTCCCACTAGTGCAAAGACATTTGCAGCACCTCTGCCTGCATTGCACACTCCAACTCATTATAACTAAGCCATTATACTAGCAAACACTCAGTGTACCTAGTGGCATCCTAAACGTGGCTATTGGACTTTGCTATAGTCCCACTAGTGCAAAGACATTTGCAGCACCTCTGCCTGCATTGCACACTCCAACTCATTATAACTAAACCATTATACTAGCAAACACTCAGTGTACCTAGTGGCATCCTAAACGTGGCTATTGGACTTTGCTATAGTCCCACTAGTGCAAAGACATTTGCAGCACCTCTGCCTGCATTGCACACTCCAACTCATTATAACTAAGCCATTATACTAGCAAACACTCAGTGTACCTAGTGGCATCCTAAACGTGGCTATTGGACTTTGCTATAGTCCCACTAGTGCAAAGACATTTGCAGCACCTCTGCCTGCATTGCACACTCCAACTCATTATAACTAAGCCATTATACTAGCAAACACTCAGTGTACCTAGTGGCATCCTAAACGTGGCTGTTGGACTTTTGTCTAGTCACACTAGTGCAAAGACATTTGCAGCACCTCTGCCTGCATTGCACACTCCAACTCATTATAACTAAGCCATTATACTAGCAAACACTCAGTGTACCTAGTGGCATCCTAAACGTGGCTATTGGACTTTGCTATAGTCCCACTAGTGCAAAGACATTTGCAGCACCTCTGCCTGCATTGCACACTCCAACTCATTATAACTAAGCCATTATACTAGCAAACACTCAGTGTACCTAGTGGCATCCTAAACGTGGCTATTGGACTTTGCTATAGTCCCACTAGTGCAAAGACATTTGCAGCACCTCTGCCTG
This sequence comes from Anomaloglossus baeobatrachus, assembly GCF_048569485.1. Taxonomy (NCBI): domain Eukaryota; kingdom Metazoa; phylum Chordata; class Amphibia; order Anura; family Aromobatidae; genus Anomaloglossus; species Anomaloglossus baeobatrachus. The sequence continues at coordinate 122,871,753 of NC_134356.1, forward strand.
CATTGCACACTCCAACTCATTATAACTAAGCCATTATACTAGCAAACACTCAGTGTACCTAGTGGCATCCTAAACGTGGCTTTTGGACTTTTGTCTAGTCACACTAGTACAAAGACATTTGCAGCACCTCTACCTGCATTGCACACTCCAACTCATTATAACTAAGCCATTATACTAGCAAACACTCAATGTACCTAGTGGCATCCTAAACGTGGCTATTGGACTTTGCTATAGTCCCACTAGTGCAAAGACATTTGCAGCACCTCTGCCTGCATTGCACACTCCAACTCATTATAACTAAGCCATTATACTAGCAAACACTCAGTGTACCTAGTGGCATCCTAAACGTGGCTATTGGACTTTGCTATAGTCCCACTAGTGCAAAGACATTTGCAGCACCTCTGCCTGCATTGCACACTCCAACTCATTATAACTAAGCCATTATACTAGCAAACACTCAGTGTACCTAGTGGCATCCTAAACGTGGCTATTGGACTTTGCTATAGTCCCACTAGTGCAAAGACATTTGCAGCACCTCTGCCTGCATTGCACACTCCAACTCATTATAACTAAGCCATTATACTAGCAAACACTCAGTGTACCTAGTGGCATCCTAAACGTGGCTATTGGACTTTGCTATAGTCCCACTAGTGCAAAGACATTTGCAGCACCTCTGCCTGCATTGCACACTCCAATTCATTATAACTAAGCCATTATACTAGCAAACACTCAGTGTACCTAGTGGCATCCTAAACGTGGCTATTGGACTTTGCTATAGTCCCACTAGTGCAAAGACATTTGCAGCACCTCTGCCTGCATTGCACACTCCAACTCATTATAACTAAGCCATTATACTAGCAAACACTCAGTGTACCTAGTGGCATCCTAAACGTGGCTATTGGACTTTGCTATAGTCCCACTAGTGCAAAGACATTTGCAGCACCTCTGCCTGCATTGCACACTCCAACTCATTATAACTAAGCCATTATACTAGCAAACACTCAGTGTACCTAGTGGCATCCTAAACGTGGCTATTGGACTTTTGTCTAGTCACACTAGTGCAAAGACATTTGCAGCACCTCTACCTGCATTGCACACTCCAACTCATTATAACTAAGCCATTATACTAGCAAACACTCAATGTACCTAGTGGCATCCTAAACGTGGCTATTGGACTTTGCTATAGTCCCACTAGTGCAAAGACATTTGCAGCACCTCTGCCTGCATTGCACACTCCAACTCATTATAACTAAGCCATTATACTAGCAAACACTCAGTGTACCTAGTGGCATCCTAAACGTGGCTATTGGACTTTGCTATAGTCCAACTAGTGCAAAGACATTTGCAGCACCTCTGCCTGCATTGCACACTCCAACTCATTATAACTAAGCCATTATACTAGCAAACACTCAGTGTACCTAGTGGCATCCTAAACATGGCTATTGGACTTTGCTATAGTCCCACTAGTGCAAAGACATTTGCAGCACCTCTGCCTGCATTGCACACTCCAACTCATTATAACTAAGCCATTATACTAGCAAACACTCAGTGTACCTAGTGGCATCCTAAACGTGGCTATTGGACTTTGCTATAGTCCCACTAGTGCAAAGACATTTGCAGCACCTCTGCCTGCATTGCACACTCCAACTCATTATAACTAAGCCATTATACTAGCAAACACTCAGTGTACCTAGTGGCATCCTAAACGTGGCTATTGGACTTTGCTATAGTCCCACTAGTGCAAAGACATTTGCAGCACCTCTGCCTGCATTGCACACTCCAACTCATTATAACTAAGCCATTATACTAGCAAACACTCAGTGTACCTAGTGGCATCCTAAACGTGGCTATTGGACTTTGCTATAGTCCCACTAGTGCAAAGACATTTGCAGCACCTCTGCCTGCATTGCACACTCCAACTCATTATAACTAAGCCATTATACTAGCAAACACTCAGTGTACCTAGTGGCATCCTAAACGTGGCTATTGGACTTTGCTATAGTCCCACTAGTGCAAAGACATTTGCAGCACCTCTGCCTGCATTGCACACTCCAACTCATTATAACTAAGCCATTATACTAGCAAACACTCAGTGTACCTAGTGGCATCCTAAACGTGGCTGTTGGACTTTTGTCTAGTCACACTAGTGCAAAGACATTTGCAGCACCTCTACCTGCATTGCACACTCCAACTCATTATAACTAAGCCATTATACTAGCAAACACTCAGTGTACCTAGTGGCATCCTAAACGTGGCTATTGGACTTTGCTATAGTCCCACTAGTGCAAAGACATTTGCAGCACCTCTGCCTGCATTGCACACTCCAACTCATTATAACTAAGCCATTATACTAGCAAACACTCAGTGTACCTAGTGGCATCCTAAACGTGGCTATTGGACTTTGCTATAGTCCCACTAGTGCAAAGACATTTGCAGCACCTCTGCCTGCATTGCACACTCCAACTCATTATAACTAAGCCATTATACTAGCAAACACTCAGTGTACCTAGTGGCATCCTAAACGTGGCTATTGGACTTTGCTATAGTCCCACTAGTGCAAAGACATTTGCAGCACCTCTGCCTGCATTGCACACTCCAACTCATTATAACTAAGCCATTATACTAGCAAACACTCAGTGTACCTAGTGGCATCCTAAACGTGGCTATTGGACTTTTGTCTAGTCACACTAGTGCAAAGACATTTGCAGCACCTCTACCTGCATTGCACACTCCAACTCATTATAACTAAGCCATTATACTAGCAAACACTCAGTGTACCTAGTGGCATCCTAAATGTGGCTATTGGACTTTGCTATAGTCCCACTAGTGCAAAGACATTTGCAGCACCTCTACCTGAATTGCACACTCCAACTCATTATAACTAAGCCATTATACTAGCAACCACTCAGTGTACCTAGTGGCATCCTAAACGTGGCTATTGGACTTTGCTATAGTCCCACTAGTGCAAAGACATTTGCAGCACCTCTACCTGCATTGCACACTCCAACTCATTATAACTAAGCCATTATACTAGCAAACACTCAGTGTACCTAGTGGCATCCTAAACGTGGCTATTGGACTTTGCTATAGTCCCACTAGTGCAAAGACATTTGCAGCACCTCTACCTGAATTGCACACTCCAACTCATTATAACTAAGCCATTATACTAGCAACCACTCAGTGTACCTAGTGGCATCCTAAACGTGGCTATTGGACTTTGCTATAGTCCCACTAGTGCAAAGACATTTGCAGCACCTCTACCTGCATTGCACACTCCAACTCATTATAACTAAGCCATTATACTAGCAATTGATGCTGCCAGTTTAAGGGCCGTAGTTGCATTGTCAGGGTTATTTATTCTTTATTATTCTGCTGTTAATAAAGCTAGACCACCGCTGCAATCTACACCACCTCTCAATTTTTACTACCACATTTTAAGTGCACAATCTTGTCGCAATCAACATGAGTGGCAAAATGACAGATGCTGGTGGAAAGGGGAAGAGGCGTGGTGGAAAAGGAAAAAAAGGTTTTGTCCGTGGGGAAGGTGGCAAAGCTCCATTATCATCTGCTGAAGATAGACCATCTACCAGCAAAAGTAAGATGTCTACTACTTACCGTGGACAATCCGATGTGCTCCCTTTTTTACGGACACGAACAACAGGAACAAAGTTAGATGATGGCCAAAAAAGGAAAATGCTTGAATGGATCTCAAGTGGTCCAACAAGTGCCCTCTCAGCCACTTCAAGTACCGCATCCAAAAAACACCAGTCCTCTGAGTTGTCATCCCAATCAAACTTGCTTTCTCCCAGCTCTGAAGTCTCCATCAGCCCTGCACAGTATGGTGGAACTGAGATGGCTGAGTCTGCAGAGCTGTTCAGTCACACTATAGCCTGGGAATCAGAGGTCTGCTCCCAAGCTACAGTGAGTACAGAACAGGAAATGGTCTGCAGTGATGCCCAGAACCTTTGTGACTCTGATTCAGGCCGTGAGGACCAAGTTTCTGAGCATAATGTTGACCCTTTGTCACAAACTGTAACACCTGTGGTTATAGACAATGAGGAACATACTGATGAAGATGAGACGCAGATACCCGATTGGGATGACAACTTAAATATTCGGTCAGGGCAAGAAGAGGCTCGGTCTGAGGGGGAGGGGAGTGCAAACACAACAATTGATGATGAAGTTCTAGATCCCACCTACTGTCAACCCCCAGTCAGGCACTCGAGGAGGTCAACAGAGGCGGTGGAGGAGGATGCAACCGACGACGAAGTTACCTTGCGCCTTCCTGGACAGAGTCGGAGCACTGGTAGCACGTCTACAACTGCATCCTCAGCCACCTCTCTGCCTATGAGCATTATTCGGGGTGGATCAACAGGTCGCATGGCCTCTAAGCCTTGCCTAGCCTGGTCCTTTTTTGACATAGAAAAAGATCGCCCAAATTATGTGATCTGTAAACTTTGTCATGGTTCTCTTAGTAGAGGTCAAAACCTCAGCAGTTTGACAACTTCTTCCATGAATCGTCACATGAATAAATATCATAGGTCCCGGTGGGAAGCTCACTGTGCTGCAATGCGGCCTAGCGGAGCGAACCATCCACGGCCTGCCCCTTCCAGTGCATCCGCGCGCTCTTCATCTTCTAGGACTGTGGGGACAGCTGTCACACCTGTTTTTCCACGCACAACTTCCACCACTGTAACCGCAACAGGCAGTTTGCTTGGTAGGTCGTCAGTTGGTTTGGAAGGGGAAACAAGTACGTGTGTACAGCTCTCTCAGACATCGATAGCACCAACGTTGGATGAAGGCAACATCATGTCTCCGCCTGCACTTTCCTCACAAACCTGCATTTTTCCAGGGACACCCTACTCAACACCGTCTACACACAGCAGCCAGATCTCTGTCCCTCAGATGTGGTCAAATAAAAGGACACTTCCTGCGACCCATGACAAAGCTAAGAGGTTGACTCTATCCCTCTGTAAGCTCTTGGCTACCGAAATGCTGCCTTTCCGCCTAGTGGACACACAGGATTTTAGAGACCTTATGTCTGTCGCTGTGCCCCAGTACCAGATGCCTAGTCGCCACTACTTCTCTAAGAAAGGTGTGCCCGCGCTACACCAGCATGTCGCACACAACATCACCGCTTCCTTGAGAAACTCTGTGTGTGAACGGGTGCATTTCACCACCGATACTTGGACCAGTAAGCATGGACAGGGACGTTACATGTCGCTGACTGGGCACTGGGTAACTATGGTGATAGATGGTGAAGGGTCTGCTGCACAAGTCTTGCCGTCCCCACGACTTGTGTGTCAATCCTCTGTCTGTCCAAGTTCCGCCACTGCTTCTGCCTCCTCCACCTCATCTGGGTCCTCCACCTCCGCCCCAAGCCTGCCTGGTCAGGCCACCAGCGTTCTCACTGCGCAGAAGGAATCACACACCCCTCATTACTATGCTGGCAGCAGAGCGCAACGGCATCAGGCGGTCTTTAGCTTGACATGTCTTGGGAATAAGAGTCACACAGCTGAGGAGTTGTGGTCAGCTCTGCGGTCCGAGTTTAATAAATGGTTGTCTCCACTCAACCTGCAGCCTGGTAAGGCCGTGTGCGACAATGCTGCAAACCTGGGTGCGGCCCTTCGCCTGGGCAAGGTGACACATGTACCTTGTATGGCTCACGTGTTGAACCTTGTCGTCCAGCAATTTTTAACACACTATCCCGGCCTAGATGGCCTTCTGAACAGGGCACGAAAACTGTCTGCTCACTTCCGCCGTTCAAGCGCCGCAGCTGAGCGACTTGCATCGCTCCAGAAGTCTTTCGGCCTGCCGGTTCATCGCCTGAAATGCGATGTGGCGACACGCTGGAATTCAACTCTCCACATGTTACAGCGACTGTGGCAGCACCGCCGAGCCCTGGTGCAATACGTCATGACGTATAGCCTGGGCCAACGAGATGCAGAGGTGGGGCAGATCACCCTGATGGAGTGGTCTCAGATCAAGGACCTATGCACCCTTCTGCACAGTTTCGACATGGCGACGAATATGTTTAGCGCTGACAATGCCATTATCAGCATGACGATTCCAGTCATTTACATGCTGGAGCACACGCTAAACACTATTCGGAGTCAGGGGGTGGGACAACAGGAAGGGGAGGAACTACAGGAGGATTCATATGCGCAAGGGACAACAACATCACCAAGGTCCAGACGTTCATCATCACCAACGCAGCAGGCATGGGACCATGGGAGACAGGGATCAACAAGGGCGCATAGTAGCAGGCGAAATGTTGAGGAAGGTGCAGGAGAACATGAAGAAATGGAGGACGAACTGTCCATGGACATGGAAGACTCAGCGGATGAGGGAGACCTTGGTCAAATTTCAGTTGAAAGAGTTTGGGGGGAGATGTCAGAGGAAGAAAGAACGGTTAGCACCTCTATGCCACAAACACAGCGTGGACTTGGTCCGCATGGCTGCGCAAGACACATGAGTGCCTTTTTGTTGCACTACCTCCAACATGACCCTCGTATTGTCAAAATTAGAAGTGATGATGACTACTGGATTGCCACACTATTAGATCCCCGGTACAAGTCCAAATTTTGTGACATAATTCCAGCCATAGAAAGGGACGCACGTATGCAGGAGTATCAGCAGAAGCTGTTACTCGATCTTAGCTCGGCTTTTCCACCAAACAACCGTGCAGGTGCAGGGAGTGAATCTCCCAGTTGTAACTTGACAAACATGGGACGGTCTCGTCATCTTCAACAGTCTACCCGTACCAGTAGGACCGTATCTGGTGCTGGTAACAGCAATTTTATGGAATCTTTTCATAATTTTTTTAGACCCTCCTTTGCAAGGCCACCAGAGACAACAAGTCTGACACATAGTCAACAGCTGGAGAGGATGATACAGGAGTATCTCCAAATGAACATCGATGCCATGACTTTGCAAATGGAGCCTTGCTCCTTTTGGGCTTCAAATCTAGAAAAATGGCCAGAGCTCTCCAGTTACGCCTTGGAGATTTTGTCGTGTCCAGCTGCCAGCGTTGTCTCTGAACGTGTCTTCAGTGCTGCTGGGTGTGTGCTGACAGATAAGCGCACGCGTCTGTCCAGTGACAATGTGGACAGACTGACGTTCATCAAAATGAACAAGTCATGGATCCAGAAGGAATTTACTACCCCTGTGTCATCCTGGGGAGAGTAAATGCTTGTGGATTTGGAATGTGCTTGATGCAAATCAAAACATCATGTTTGCAACTAGGGCACAAGTGCTGCCACTGAAGGGGTGGGTGTGTGTGTGGCCTAATTTTTGGAAAAAAGGGAGACTCCGCTTGGAGTAACCCTTGCTTGCTGTGTTTTTAAAAGAAGCCAAGATGAACAGAGCTGGGATCAGGAAAGACTTTGCTACCTACCCTGGTGTCATCCTGGGGACGGTTAAGAATAGCGTATTTTTGAATGTGCTTGATGCAAATCTAGCTGTGAATTGTACAACTAGGGCACAAGTGCTGCCACTGAATGGGTGGGTGTGTGTGGGGCACAATTTTTGGAAAAAAAGGGAGACTCCGCTTGGAGTAACCCTTGCTTGCTGTGTTTTTAAAAGAAGCCAAGATGAACAGAGCTGGGATCAGGAAAGACTTTGCTACCTACCCTGGTGTCATCCTGGGGACGGTTAAGAATAGAGATGAGCGAACCGGTCCCGGTTCGGCTCGAGGCGGTTCGCCGAACGGTCCCGGTTCGGCTCGAGGCGGTTCGCCGAACGGGGGGTCTGGCTCGAGTTCGGCTCGTCGAACGTTCGACGAACCGAACTCGAGCCCATAGGAAACAATGGCAGGCAATCACAAACACAGTAAAACACCTAGAAAACACCCTCAAAGGTGTCCAAAAGGTGACAAACAACTCACAACACAACACAAACACATGGGAAAGTGACAAGGACATGTACTCATGCGAAAACAAAACAGCTGGACAAGGAAAAAGAGGAGGACACACAGATATAGGCATGGCACGCCCTTCTAAAGTCATGTAAAACACCGCAAGGTGACTCCAAGCGGAGTCTCCCTTTTTTCCAAAAATTGGGCCCCACACACCCACCCCTTCAGTGGCAGCAGTTGTGCCCCAGTTGTACACTTCACAGCTAGATTTGCATCAAGCACATTCAAAAATACGCCATTCTTATCCGTCCCCAGGATGACACCGGGGTAGGTAGCAAAGTCTTTCCTGATCCCAGCTCTGTTCATCTTGGCTTCTTTTAAAAACACAGCAAGCAAGGGTTACTCCAAGCGGAGTCTCCCTTTTTTCCAAAAATTGGGCCACACAGACACCCACCCCATCAGTGGCAGCACTTGGGCCCTAGTTGCAAACAGGATGTTTTGATTTGCATCAAGCACATTCAAAAATACGCTATTCTTAGCCGTCCCCAGGATGACACTGGGGTAGGTAGCAAAGTCTTTGCTGACCCATGACTTGTTCATCTTGGCTTCTTTTAAAAACAATGTAAGCAAGGGTTACTCCAAGCGGAGTCTCCCCTTTTTTCCAAAAATTGGGCCCCACACACACCCACCCATTCAGTGGCAGCAGTTGTGCCCCAGTTGTACACTTCACAGCTAGATTTGCATCAAGCACATTCAAAAATACGCCATTCTTATCCGTCCCCAGGATGACACCGGGGTAGGTAGCAAAGTCTTTCCTGATCCCAGCTCTGTTCATCTTGGCTTCTTTTAAAAACACAGCAAGCAAGGGTTACTCCAAGCGGAGTCTCCCTTTTTTCCAAAAATTGGGCCACACAGACACCCACCCCATCAGTGGCAGCACTTGGGCCCTAGTTGCAAACAGGATGTTTTGATTTGCATCAAGCACATTCAAAAATACGCTATTCTTAGCCGTCCCCAGGATGACACTGGGGTAGGTAGCAAAGTCTTTGCTGACCCATGACTTGTTCATCTTGGCTTCTTTTAAAAACAATGTAAGCAAGGGTTACTCCAAGCGGAGTCTCCCCTTTTTTCCAAAAATTGGGCCCCACACACACCCACCCATTCAGTGGCAGCAGTTGTGCCCCAGTTGTACACTTCACAGCTAGATTTGCATCAAGCACATTCAAAAATACGCCATTCTTATCCGTCCCCAGGATGACACCGGGGTAGGTAGCAAAGTCTTTCCTGATCCCAGCTCTGTTCATCTTGGCTTCTTTTAAAAACACAGCAAGCAAGGGTTACTCCAAGCGGAGTCTCCCTTTTTTCCAAAAATTGGGCCACACAGACACCCACCCCATCAGTGGCAGCACTTGGGCCCTAGTTGCAAACAGGATGTTTTGATTTGCATCAAGCACATTCCAAATCCACAAGCATTTACTCTCCCCAGGATGACACAGGGGTAGTAAATTCCTTCTGGATCCATGACTTGTTCATTTTGATGAACGTCAGTCTGTCCACATTGTCACTGGACAGACGCGTGCGCTTATCTGTCAGCACACACCCAGCAGCACTGAATACACGTTCAGAGACAACGCTGGCAGCTGGACACGACAAAATCTCCAAGGCGTAACTGGAGAGCTCTGGCCATTTTTCTATGTTTGAAGCCCAAAAGGAGCAAGGCTCCAGTTGCACAGTCATGGCATCGATGTTCATTTGGAGATACTCCTGTATCATCCTCTCCAGCCGTTGAGTATGTGTCAGACTTGTTGTCTCTGGTGGCCTTGCAAAAGAGGGTCTAAAAAAATTATGAAAAGATTCCATAAAATTGCTGTTACCGGCACCAGAAAAGGTCCTACTGGTACGGGTAGACTGTTGAAGATGACGAGACCGTCCCATGTTTGTCAAGTTACAACTGGGAGATTCACTCCCTGCACCTGCACGGTTGTTTGGTGGAAAAGCCGAGCTAAGATCTAGTAACAGCTTCTGCTGATACTCCTGCATACGTGCGTCCCTTTCTATGGCTGGAATTATGTCACAAAATTTGGACTTGTACCGGGGATCTAATAGTGTGGCAATCCAGTAGTCATCATCACTTCTAATTTTGACAATACGACTGTCATGTTGGAGGTAGTGCAACAAAAAGGCACTCATGTGTCTTGCGCAGCCATGCGGACCAAGTCCATGCTGTGTTTGTGGCATAGAGGTGCTACCCGTTCTTTCTTCCTCTGACATCTGACCCCAACCTCTTTCAACTGAAATTTGACCAAGGTCTCCCTCATCCGCTGAGTCTTCCATGTCCATGGACAGTTCGTCCTCCATTTCTTCATGTTCTCCTGCACCTTGCTCAACATTTCGCCTGCTACTATGCGCCCTTGTCGATCCCTGTCCCCCATGGTCCCATGCCTGCTGCGTTGGTGATGATGAACGTCTGGACCTTCGTGATGTTGTTGTCCCTTGCGCATATGAATCCTCCTGTAGTTCCTCCCCTTCATGTTGTCCCACCCCCTGACTCCGAATAGTGTTTAGCGTGTGCTCCAGCATGTAAATGACTGGAATCGTCATGCTGATAATGGCATTGTCAGAGCTAAACATATTCGTCGCCATGTCGAAACTGTGCAGAAGGGTGCATAGGTCCTTGATCTGAGACCACTCCATCAGGGTGATCTGCCCCACCTCTGCATCTCGTTGGCCCAGGCTATACGTCATGACGTATTGCACCAGGGCTCGGCGGTGCTGCCACAGTCGCTGTAACATGTGGAGAGTTGAATTCCAGCGTGTCGCCACATCGCATTTCAGGCGATGAACCGGCAGGCCGAAAGACTTCTGGAGCGATGCAAGTCGCTCTGCTGCGGCGCTTGAACGGCGGAAGTGAGCTGACAGTTTTCGTGCCCTGTTCAGAAGGCCATCTAGGCCGGGATAGTGTGTTAAAAATTGCTGCACGACAAGGTTCAACACGTGAGCCATACAAGGTACGTGTGTCACCTTGCCCAGGCGAAGTGCCGCACCCAGGTTTGCAGCATTGTCGCACACGGCCTTACCAGGCTGCAGTTTGAGTGGAGACAACCATTTATTAAACTCGGACCGCAAAGCTGACCACAACTCCTCAGCTGTGTGACTCTTATTACCAAGACATGTCAAGCTAAAGACCGCCTGATGCCGTTGCGCTCTGCTGCCAGCATAGTAATGAGGGGTGCGTGATTCCTTCTGCGCAGTGAGAACGCTGGTGGCCTGACCAGGCAGGCTTGGGGCGGAGGTGGAGGACCCAGATGAGGTGGAGGATGCAGAAGCAGTGGCGGAACTTGGACAGACAGAGGATTGACACACAAGTCGTGGGGACGGCAAGACTTGTGCAGCAGACCCTTCACCATCTATCACCATAGTTACCCAGTGCCCAGTCAGCGACATGTAACGTCCCTGTCCATGCTTACTGGTCCAAGTATCGGTGGTGAAATGCACCCGTTCACACACAGAGTTTCTCAAGGAAGCGGTGATGTTGTGTGCGACATGCTGGTGTAGCGCGGGCACACCTTTCTTAGAGAAGTAGTGGCGACTAGGCATCTGGTACTGGGGCACAGCGACAGACATAAGGTCTCTAAAATCCTGTGTGTCCACTAGGCGGAAAGGCAGCATTTCGGTAGCCAACAGCTTACAGAGGGATAGAGTCAACCTCTTAGCTTTGTCATGGGTCGGAGGAAGTGGCCTTTTATTTGACCACATCTGAGGGACAGAGATCTGGCTGCTGTGTGTAGACGGTGTTGAGTAGGGTGTCCCTTGAAAAATGCAGGTTTGTGAGGAAAGTGCAGGCGGAGACATGATGTTGCCTTCATCCAACGTTGGTGCTATCGATGTCTGAGAGAGCTGTACACACTCACTTGTTTCCCCTTCCAAACCAACTGACGACCTTACAAGCAAACTGCCTGTTGCGGTTACAGTGGTGGAAGTTTTGCGTGGAAAAACAGGTGTGGCAGCTGTCCCCACAGTCCTAGAAGATGAAGAGCGCGCGGATGCAGTGGAAGGGGCGGGCGGTGGATGGTTCGCTCCACTAGGCCGCATTGCAGCACGGTGAGCTTCCCACCGGGACTTATGATATTTAGTCATGTGACGATTCATGGAAGAAGTTGTCAAACTGCTGAGGTTTTGACCTCTACTAACAGAATCATGACAAATGTTACATATCACATGAGTTGGGCGATCTTTTTCGATGTGAAAAAAGGACCAGGCTAGGCAAGGCTTAGAGGCCATGCGACCTGTTGATCCACCCCGAATAATGCTCATAGGCAGAGTGGTGGCTGAGGATGCAGTTGTAGACGTGCTACCAGTGCTCCGACTCTGTCCAGGAAGGCGCAAGGTAACTTCGTCGTCGGTTGCATCCTCCTCCACCGCCTCTGTTGACCTCCTCGAGTGCCTGACTGGGGGTTGACAGTAGGTGGGATCTAGAACGTCATCATCAATTGTTGTGTTTGCACTCCCCTCCCCCTCAGACCGAGCCTCTTCTTGCCCTGACCGAATATTTAAGTTGTCATCCCAATCGGGTATCTGCGTCTCATCTTCATCAGTATGTTCCTCATTGTCTATAACCACAGGTGTTACAGTTTGTGACAAAGGGTCAACATTATGCTCAGAAACTTGGTCCTCACGGCCTGAATCTGAGTCACAAAGGTTCTGGGCATCACTGCAGACCATTTCCTGTTCTGTACTCACTGTAGCTTGGGAGCAGACCTCTGATTCCCAGGCTATAGTGTGACTGAACAGCTCTGCAGACTCAGCCATCTCAGTTCCACCATACTGTGCAGGGCTGATGGAGACTTCAGAGCTGGGAGAAAGCAAGTTTGATTGGGATGACAACTCAGAGGACTGGTGTTTTTTGGATGCGGTACTTGAAGTGGCAGAGAGGGCACTTGTTGGACCACTTGAGATCCATTCAAGCATTTTCCTTTTTTGCCCATCATCTACCTTTGTTCCTGTTGTTCGTGTCCGTAACAAAGGGAGCACATCGGATTGTCCACGGTAAGTAGTAGACATCTTACTTTTGCTGGTAGATGGTCTATCTTCAGCAGATGATAATGGAGCTTTGCCACCTTCCCCACGGACAAAACCTTTTTTGCCTTTTCCACCACGCCTCTTCCCCTTTCCACCAGCATCTGTCATTTTGCCACTCATGTTGATTGCGACAAGATTGTGGACTGAAAATGTGGTAGTAAAAATTGAGAGGTGGTGAAGATTGCAGTGGTGGTCTAGCTTTATTAACAGCAGAATAATAAAGAATAAATATCCCTGACAATGCAACTTAGTTATAATTAGTTGGAGTGTGCAACGCAGGCAGACGTGCTGCAAATGTCTTTGCACTAGTGGGACTATAGCAAAGTCCAATAGCCACGTATAGGATGCCACTAGGTACACTGAGTGTTTGCTAGTATAATGGCTTGGTTAGAATGAGTTGTAGTGTGCAACGCAGGCAGACGCGCTCTGCAAATGTCTTTGCACTAGTGGGACTATAGCAAAGTCCAATAGCCACGTATAGGATGCCACTAGGTACACTGAGTGTTTGCTAGTATAATGGCTTGGTTAGAATGAGTTGTAGTGTGCAACGCAGGCAGACGCGCTCTGCAAATGTCTTTGCACTAGTGGGACTATAGCAAAGTCCAATAGCCACGTATAGGATGCCACTAGGTACACTGAGTGTTTGCTAGTATAATGGCTTGGTTAGAATGAGTTGTAGTGTGCAACGCAGGCAGACGCGCTCTGCAAATGTCTTTGCACTAGTGGGACTATAGCAAAGTCCAATAGCCACGTATAGGATGCCACTAGGTACACTGAGTGTTTGCTAGTATAATGGCTTGGTTAGAATGAGTTGTAGTGTGCAACGCAGGCAGACGCGCTCTGCAAATGTCTTTGCACTAGTGGGACTATAGCAAAGTCCAATAGCCACGTATAGGATGCCACTAGGTACACTGAGTGTTTGCTAGTATAATGGCTTGGTTAGAATGAGTTGTAGTGTGCAACGCAGGCAGACGCGCTCTGCAAATGTCTTTGCACTAGTGGGACTATAGCAAAGTCCAATAGCCACGTATAGGATGCCACTAGGTACACTGAGTGTTTGCTAGTATAATGGCTTGGTTAGAATGAGTTGTAGTGTGCAACGCAGGCAGACGCGCTCTGCAAATGTCTTTGCACTAGTGGGACTATAGCAAAGTCCAATAGCCACGTATAGGATGCCACTAGGTACACTGAGTGTTTGCTAGTATAATGGCTTGGTTAGAATGAGTTGTAGTGTGCAACGCAGGCAGACGCGCTCTGCAAATGTCTTTGCACTAGTGGGACTATAGCAAAGTCCAATAGCCACGTATAGGATGCCACTAGGTACACTGAGTGTTTGCTAGTATAATGGCTTGGTTAGAATGAGTTGTAGTGTGCAACGCAGGCAGACGCGCTCTGCAAATGTCTTTGCACTAGTGGGACTATAGCAAAGTCCAATAGCCACGTATAGGATGCCACTAGGTACACTGAGTGTTTGCTAGTATAATGGCTTGGTTAGAATGAGTTGTAGTGTGCAACGCAGGCAGACGCGCTCTGCAAATGTCTTTGCACTAGTGGGACTATAGCAAAGTCCAATAGCCACGTATAGGATGCCACTAGGTACACTGAGTGTTTGCTAGTATAATGGCTTGGTTAGAATGAGTTGTAGTGTGCAACGCAGGCAGACGCGCTCTGCAAATGTCTTTGCACTAGTGGGACTATAGCAAAGTCCAATAGCCACGTATAGGATGCCACTAGGTACACTGAGTGTTTGCTAGTATAATGGCTTGGTTAGAATGAGTTGTAGTGTGCAATGCAGGCAGACGCGCTCTGCAAATGTCTTTGCACTAGTGGGACTATAGCAAAGTCCAATAGCCACGTATAGGATGCCACTAGGTACACTGAGTGTTTGCTAGTATAATGGCTTAGTTATCAGTTGGAGTGTGCAGAGGACAAGAGGGTACAGTGGCAGGATTGTGGTGCTCTGGGTAGAGGAATGGAAGACTGCCTTTCTATTCCCTCCTAATGGTGAAATGCAGGTAGGAAATCCCTGACCTGGGCTACACAGACGCTGTTGCTGTTTGCAGGACCTGTCACCTATGGCTCTCTGACCCTGCCGGTTGGAGCCCTTAAAAGGACTGCTATAAAGTGCTCTCCCTAAGCTGTCTAACGCTGTGTATGCAGCGCATACAGCTGTATCGGCTATAGGACTCAGGAAGACGGAGCTGCGACAGTGATGTCTGACACCAAAGACGCAGAAGGCAGATAATGGCGTCCGTGAAGAAAATGTCCGGTTTTATAATGCAGGGACATGTGACATGCAGATCCTATCACACATGCCGTTGCTTCTCTGGCTCAAAGTCCACTTAGCTGTGTGTGTGTCTGGGATTGGCTGAAATGCTGGCCCGCCCCACAAGACGCGCGCACTTAGGGAAGGAAGACAAGAAAAAAAAAAAAAAAAAATGGCGATCGCCATTATAGAAACAGCAGTGATCTGAAGGCGCTGTTCACGCACACTATACACTGAAATGTGATAATAGTTTGATTCACAGAGTGACTTACACTATTACAGCAGAAACCAAGCTATGATTTAGCTGTTTTTTGGCTGCTAGAACCGTTCTCGAACGTTTCTAGAACTACCGAGCTTTTGCAAAAAGCTCGAGTTCTAGTTCGATCTAGAACATGCCCCAAAATCACTCGAGCCGCGAACTGGAGAACCACGAACCACGAACCGCGCTCAACTCTAGTTAAGAATAGCGTATTTTTGAATGTGCTTGATGCAAATCTAGCTGTGAAGTGCACAACTAGGGCACAAGTGCTGCCACTGAATGGGTGGGTGTGTGTGGGGCACAATTTTTGGAAAAAAAGGGAGACTCCGCTTGGAGTAACCCTTGCTTGCTGTGTTTTTAAAAGAAGCCAAGATGAACAGAGCTGGGATCAGGAAAGACTTTGCTACCTACCCTGGTGTCATCCTGGGGACGGTTAAGAATAGCGTATTTTTGAATGTGCTTGATGCAAATCTAGCTGTGAATTGTACAACTAGGGCACAAGTGCTGCCACTGAATGGGTGGGTGTGTGTGGGGCACAATTTTTGGAAAAAAAGGGAGACTCCGCTTAGAGTAACCCTTGCTTGCTGTGTTTTTAAAAGAAGCCAAGATGAACAGAGCTGGGATCAGGAAAGACTTTGCTACCTACCCTGGTGTCATCCTGGGGACGGTTAAGAATAGCGTATTTTTGAATGTGCTTGATGCAAATCTAGCTGTGAAGTGCACAACTAGGGCACAAGTGCTGCCACTGAATGGGTGGGTGTGTGTGGGGCACAATTTTTGGAAAAAAAGGGAGACTCCGCTTGGAGTAACCCTTGCTTGCTGTGTTTTTAAAAGAAGCCAAGATGAACAGAGCTGGTATCAGGAAAGACTTTGCTACCTACCCTGGTGTCATCCTGGGGACGGTTAAGAATAGCGTATTTTTGAATGTGCTTGATGCAAATCTAGCTGTGAAGTGCACAACTAGGGCACAAGTGCTGCCACTGAATGGGTGGGTGTGTGTGGGGCACAATTTTTGGAAAAAAAGGGAGACTCCGCTTGGAGTAACCCTTGCTTGCTGTGTTTTTAAAAGAAGCCAAGATGAACAGAGCTGGGATCAGGAAAAACTTTGCTACCTACCCTGGTGTCATCCTGGGGACGGTTAAGAATAGCGTATTTTTGAATGTGCTTGATGCAAATCTAGCTGTGAATTGTACAACTAGGGCACAAGTGCTGCCACTGAATGGGTGGGTGTGTGTGGGGCACAATTTTTGGAAAAAAAGGGAGACTCCGCTTGGAGTAACCCTTGCTTGCTGTGTTTTTAAAAGAAGCCAAGATGAACAGAGCTGGGATCAGGAAAGACTTTGCTACCTACCCTGGTGTCATCCTGGGGACGGTTAAGAATAGCGTATTTTTGAATGTGCTTGATGCAAATCTAGCTGTGAAGTGCACAACTAGGGCACAAGTGCTGCCACTGAATGGGTGGGTGTGTGTGGGGCACAATTTTTGGAAACAAAGGGAGACTCCGCTTGGAGTAACCCTTGCTTGCTGTGTTTTTAAAAGAAGCCAAGATGAACAGAGCTGGGATCAGGAAAGACTTTGCTACCTACCCTGGTGTCATCCTGGGGACGGTTAAGAATAGCGTATTTTTGAATGTGCTTGATGCAAATCTAGCTGTGAAGTGCACAACTAGGGCACAAGTGCTGCCACTGAATGGGTGGGTGTGTGTGGGGCACAATTTTTGGAAAAAAAGGGAGACTCCGCTTGGAGTAACCCTTGCTTGCTGTGTTTTTAAAAGAAGCCAAGATGAACAGAGCTGGGATCAGGAAAGACTTTGCTACCTACCCTGGTGTCATCCTGGGGACGGTTAAGAATAGTGTATTTTTGAATGTGCTTGATGCAAATCTAGCTGTGAAGTATACAACTGGGGCACAAGTGCTGCCACTGAATGGGTGGGTGTGTGTGGGGCACAATTTTTGGAAAAAAAAGGGAGACTCCGCTTGGAGTAACCCTTGCTTGCTGTGTTTTTAAAAGAAGCCAAGATGAACAGAGCTGGGATCAGGAAAGACTTTGCTACCTACCCTGGTGTCATCCTGGGGACGGTTAAAAATAGCGTATTTTTGAATGTGCTTGATGCAAATCTAGCTGTGAATTGTACAACTAGGGCACAAGTGCTGCCACTGAATGGGTGGGTGTGTGTGGGGCACAATTTTTGGAAAAAAAGGGAGACTCCGCTTGGAGTAACCCTTGCTTGCTGTGTTTTTAAAAGAAGCCAAGATGAACAGAGCTGGGATCAGGAAAGACTTTGCTACCTACCCTGGTGTCATCCTGGGGACGGTTAAGAATAGCGTATTTTTGAATGTGCTTGATGCAAATCTAGCTGTGAAGTGCACAACTAGGGCACAAGTGCTGCCACTGAATGGGTGGGTGTGTGTGGGGCACAATTTTTGGAAAAAAAGGGAGACTACGCTTGGAGTCCCCTTGCGGTGTTTTACATGATTTTAGAAGGGCGTGCCATATCTATATCTGTGTCTCCTCTTTTTCCTTGTCCTGCTCTTTTGTTTTCGCATGAGTATATATCCTTGTCACTTTCCCATGTGTTTGTGTTGTGTTGTGAGTTGTTTGTCACCTTTAGGACACCTTTGAGGGTTTTTTCTAGGTGTTTTTATGTGTTTGTGATTGCCTGCCATTGTTTCCTATGCAGTTCGAGTTCGGTTCGTCGAACGTTCGACGAGCCGAACTCGAACGGGACCTCCGTTCGGCGAGCCGACCTCGAGCCGAACCGGGACCGGTTCGCTCATCTCTAGTCCTGAGTCTTGGCTTGAATTTTGCACCTAATTATGATTTCAATTTTTTTACAGTGATCAAGGACTTGCACCTCTTCTCCCGGAAATTAGTGTTGAAAAAACTGCATGTTAAAATAAGTTTGGACATATTCCCCCTGACTGATGCCGATGTAGAGGCATTCTCTATTCTTGAGGAGTTTGATGAATCCTCCCCACAAATGGTAGGGGGCCATGAAACTAATTTTCCCACCTCAATATATCCCCGCTCTACCACCTTCCCCCCATTCTCGATTTGCCCTGAGGTTGAGATTTTCTGCAAGCTGGTCTCTGAGGATCTTAAAAACCTGAATAAGAGACACGCAAGAGATAATCTCACCTCTGACCAACAGAGGGCTTTGAAAAGACTTAAAGAGCTGGATGATGTCATCATCAAACCGGCGGATAAGGAGGGGGAACGTGGTGGTGTGGCTTCAGCATATGTATGAAAAAGAAGCTGATCGCCAACTTTGCGACCGCCATACATATGCCTCCCTGACACATAACCTACTGGGTGGATTTATGATAGAACTGTATGACATTTTTGATAAGGCCTTTAGACAGGGCATCATTACTAAGAAGGTATTGGACGGCTTAACCATCAAATGCCCTGTAGTACCAACCTTCTACCTTCTCCCTAAAGTCCACAAGGACCCCATCTGCCCCCCGGGGCGTCCGATTGTCTCGGGCATTGGAGGGATGTGCGACCCAGTTTGTAAGTTCATAGAACATTATTTACATCCACTGGTGGAAACGCTGCCCTCCTATGCCCGGGACACTCTTGACGTCCTGCGGCGGGTTGATGGTCTCTTTGTGGACGATGGGACCCTCCTCACAGCCATTGACGTGGAGGCATTGTATACGTGCATTGACCATCAGCATGGACTGAGGGTGGTTAACTTCTTTCTGAACATGAGAAGTCTGGATGCGCAACTATGTCAGTTGATTCATGATCTGTTAGAATTTGTCCTGACACATAATTTTTTCACGTTCAGGGATAAATTCTTTCTGCAGAAGCGGTGGACTGCGATGGGGGCGGCCTGTGCGCCCTCCTACGCTAACCTCTTCCTGGGGTACTAAAAGAGGGAGGTGTTTGGAGGTGACGCACGGACCGACGCCCCCGTCCAACAATGGATAAGATATATTGATGACGTGCTGATTCTGTGTGGGGGCACCTCAATTGAGTTGGAGAGTTACATCCGCTCCCTCAATAAGAATCAGTACGGCATTAAACTTACCTATAAATGTCATCCTGCAGAAATGGACTTCCTGGACGTGAAACTGATTATGCATCCGGACCGCTCTTTACAGGCAGACATGTTCAGAAAGGAGACCTCAGTCAACGCACTTCTCCACGCTACCTCCAATCACCAGGCCTCTACGATACGAGCAATACCTGTAGGACAGTATCTCTGCGCCCGAAGGATCTGCTCGACAGAGCAATATTTTGAAGCTCAAGCTACGGATCTTAGAGGCAGATTTCGGGAGCAAGGATACTCACATCGTACCATTAAAAATGGGTATAATCAGGCTAAAAATGCCAAGAGGCCTGAGTTGTTAATTGGAGGAAAGAAGAAAGATAAAGAGGAGGGTCTGACTAGGTTCATCACCACTTTTAACAACCAGTGGGATGATATCAGAGAGGTCTTAAAGAAACATTGGGCTGTTTTAAAAACAGACAGTGTACTGGGTCCTAAACTTTCACGTGTACCCCTAATGACAGCAAGAAGGGGGAAAAACTTGAAGGATCACCTAGTATATAGACATTATACACTCAAAACTCAATCTATCTTCAATATACGCAGGACCAACTTGGGCTCCTTTCCCTGTGGGTCATGTCTGGCTTGCCGAAATATGACACGGGCTCATACCTTTGCGTCATCGGATGGGAGTAAGACATTCAAGATAAGACATTATATTTCTTGCCGAACCTCGAATGTCATATACTATGCCAGATGTACATGCCATCTTGTTTACGTTGGGCTCACATCACGTGAGTTCCGTAAACGTATAAGGGAACACGTCAGGGACATTGTGGCGGCCCACGAGGAAACAAATATTCATCTTTTAAAAACCAGACCTCGCCACTTTAAAACTTACCATAAGTGTAACCCTGACGAATTGAAGTTTATGGGGATTGACGTCATACATTTAGGAATACGAGGTGGGGATTATAAGAAGGCCCTGGCGAAACGTGAATGCGAGTGAATAGTGAGACTGGACACAGTCTCACCCCACGGACTGAATGAGAAGCTTAGCTTTTTCACTATTTCTATAGAGACCTACAATTCACCCGCCCTCAGTATATTTAGGCATTTCCATCTTACCCCAAGCCGTTATGATGGCGGATGAGTTCACTTTATATTTCTATATATTTATTATAATCGGATAATGTTTTTCCCTATTTGTATTCGGTGTTTTTATTTATTCCTTCCCTTCATGTTCGTTTTTCTCTTTTGTGTGCACTGGTTTTAATTATTGCTCTTTCTTGGACTTTTATAGGTTCCTTTTATTCCAAACTGCCATCTGTGTGGTTTTTTGATCTATCACCATTTCATTTTTTGAACCAAGCCATGCCTATTCTACTGAATCAAGAGTTCAGTCATCATCACATATTAGGAGGGATGATAGTGGCGTACATGTTTGTGGGATATCTATGTCTATGCATATATATGCTTACTGTACCGTGTTTTGATTGGATGACAAGTAATGACATGATTTTCCCTTAATTCTGGTATCATGCATGTGTGTTTGTATATGTGCATGTACATATGTGCATGTGTATGTACATGTGCACATGTGTTCAGTTATATTAATGTGTACACATGTCCCCCCCTTTTTCTTTTCTTCTTTTTCTCTTTCCTTTTCCCTCTGTTGTCTTTTCCCTTTCTTCTTTTCATCTATTCTCCTTTTTCTTTCTCTTCTCCTCTTTCCCTCCTGTCTCTTCTTTTTTCTCTCTTTCTCAGGTTGGGTATATGTTGATAAACACCACTTGGCATCGGAAGTAACCAACCAAGAAGAAGTGAATAAATGCCAATTACTAGCAAATCTTAAATATTTTATTATTCATTTTCAGTAAATATATTCAAATAGATATACAAACAAGTGAGCCACCTGGGGGGCACATGGTTCCAGAATTCTCAAAATATAACATCATGTCCGTTATTTGGCATCATACAAAATGATCATATGTCATATCAATAAAGCATGATCTTACAATATCACATATCATAAATTTCTTTCACTAAGAGACTGTGGACGAACCATAAGACATTGGAGTGCGGCATAAATAATCTCCATTAACCCAATTAATCTTAGCATCTAACGTACATTTAATCGCATTATATTTAAGGGTTAAATATCAATGGTATATCACTGCCACCATTCCAATGTCCTACAGTTACATAGTGATCAGCCTGGTGGAGTACATATATGGTAGTATGTTTAAGTGACCGATTTACACATATCACTCTCTTTGTTTCCCCTTTTCCACAAGCAGATACAATTAAATGCAAATCAATCACTATTATCATAAACCATATACTTTAGAACTTCACTTATCACCACCTGGTAATCTATTCAGTGGGTCAATTAAGTACAGGCGTATATGGGAGTATATTAAGTGACCGATTTGCACATATCACTCTTTTTGTTTCCCCTTTTCACAAGCAGGTACAGTTAAATGCACATCAATCACTATTATCATAAACCATATACTTTAGAACATCACTTATCACCACCTGATAATCTATTCAGTGGGTCAATTAAGTGCAGATCAATCACTGTTATCGTAAACCTTGCACATGGAAAACATCACTCATCACCACCTGGCAATCCACTTAGTAAATCGCACCCTATACAACCGCCCGATCGGCTATAAAGACACAGTCTCATTATGATAAAACAATGTCATAATTAGCTTACCGCATTAAGACAAAAGTGCTTACAATAATAAATGAAGTGCCTGGCCATGCGTCCCACCACCCCTGACATACATTTCGCCACTCGCTTTATCAAAGGGGGCCCCCTTTGATAAAGCGAGTGGCGAAACGTACGTCAGGGGTGGTGGGACGCATGGCCAGGCACTTCATTTATTATTGTAAGCACTTTTGTCTTTATGCGGTAAGCTAATTATGACATCGTTTTATCATAATGAGACTGTGTCTTTATAGCCCATCGGGCGGTTGTATAGGGTGTGATTTACTAAGTGGATTGCCAGGTGGTGATGAGTGATGTTTTCAATGTGCAAGGTTTACGATAACAGTGATTGATCTGCACTTAATTGACCCACTGAATAGATTATCAGGTGGTGATAAGTGATGTTCTAAAGTATATGGTTTATGATAATAGTGATTGATGTGCATTTAACTGTACCTGCTTGTGAAAAGGGGAAACAAAAAGAGTGATATGTGCAAATCGGTCACTTAATATACTCCCATATACGCCTGTACTTAATTGACCCACTGAATAGATTACCAGGTGGTGATAAGTGAAGTTCTAAAGTATATGGTTTATGATAATAGTGATTGATTTGCATTTAATTGTATCTGCTTGTGGAAAAGGGGAAACAAAGAGAGTGATATGTGTAAATCGGTCACTTAAACATACTACCATATATGTACTCCACCAGGCTGATCACTATGTAACTGTAGGACATTGGAATGGTGGCAGTGATATACCATTGATATTTAACCCTTAAATATAATGCGATTTAGGCTATGTGCACATGTTGCTTTTTTTCAGCGCGGAAAAAAACGCACCCTCTGGCAGGGGGGAGAATTGTAAACAATGCTTTTTGAGAAAAAGGCATCGAAAACGCATGCGTTTTTCATGCGTTTTTCATGCGGTTTTCATGCGTTTTTCATGCGTTTTTTTAGGTGCGTTTTTTAAGACTTGTCAGTGTTAATAAAGCTGGTTGAACACAGACCTTTGGAAAAAAAAACCTGTGATGTCATTTCCTTCTCCACATTCTGTTTGGATAAATGGGAGGGCTTGGAATGGAAGGAGCACCATTTGAATTTTGGAAAAGTTGAAATAAACTTCGCGCACCATGTCACATTAGCAGAGCCCCTTGGGTACCTATACGTCATAAAACCCCCACAAGTGACCCCATTTTGGAATCTGCACCCCTCAAGGATTTTATTTAGGAGTATATTAAGCATTTTGAATCCACAGCTACTTCACCCAAAATGTTGCTGTAGCAACAATATTCTCACTTTTAGGCCCGTTTCACACATCAGTGAAAAACACTGACGTTTTTCACTGGCGTGTAAAACACGCACATGTCCCTCCGTGTGCCGTGAATCACGGCACACATTGGTTGTCTAAGTGCAATCCGGGCTCCGTTCTCCGTGGCCCGTGATTGCACTTAGAGATTAACTCACCTGTGCCCGCTCCCGCTCTCCATGGTGCTGATCGCTCCCGCGGTGCAGCATCCGGCTGGCGCTGACCCCCGCAGCAGCTGCTTCCAGGTCGGCTGTGTCGCACATCATGAATATGCGTGACAATAATGAGCCGGCTCAGAAGCAGCAGGGAGAACGGGCTGCAGAGGACATCGCTGGACGCCGGGTGAGTTAAAATGATTTTTATTTTAAAAGCACGTTTTTTTCTGGCACGTGTTTCACGGACCACACCACTGCGTGGTCCGTGGAACATCAGTGATGCCAGAAAAAAATGGACATGTCTCCGTGCGGCAATCACGCACACGCGGGTACGCCGCACGGAGACACGTGCAGTGAAAAATCACTGACGTGTGAGCAGACCCATTCATTATAATGGGTCTGCGTATGTCAGTGATCCTGGTACGTTTAAAAAAAAGCACAAACGTACCAGAATCACTGACGTGTGAAAGAGGCCTAAGGCTATGTGGCCATGATCCAGCGACACGGCGTCTAGTACACAGTGTCGGCCTTCCTGCAGAGATGTGAGTGATGTCCACGGGAGAACGCAGCTGCCCATGCCCACGATTTGGGTTCAGGCTGCTGTGGAGCTCTATGCTACCTGCAGAGAACACTCTCGTCTCCGCAGCATAAATTGACATGCTGAGGCTCGGGAAGCTGCGCCACCGGTCAGTTTATGCTGCGGAGAAAAGAAGCACAGTGGGCACGGGATCTCCAAAAATCCTTCCACTGTGCTTCTACTGCACAACGCAGCGTTATGGACGCAGGGAAAACACTCAGCGCCCATAATGCTGCAAACCCTGATTGTGGGCACACAACCTAAAAAGCGTCAATGGATGAATGGATGTCAAATATATATAAAGTCCCACCCCCGCCTGCATATTCTAAGCTGGCACCTTTAGTACCTTTCATGTGGCACTAAAGGGTGCCTAGCTTAGTATTTATCCAATAAAAAAAAACAATGAAAAAAATGGCGTGGGGTCCCCCCTATTTTTGATAGCCAGTCAGGGTAAAGCAGACAGCTGTAGCCTGCAAACCACAGCTGGCAGCTTCATCTTGGCTGGTGATCAATTTGGAGGGCTCCCCAGGCTTTTTTTTTTTATTTATAAATAAAGAATTAAAAAAAAATAACGTGGGGTCCCCCCAAATTAGATCACCAGCCAAGGTGAAGCTGACAGTTGGGGTCTGGTATTCTCAGGGTGGGAAGAGCCATGGTTATTGGACTCTTCCCAGCCTAAAAATAGCAGGCCGCAGCCGCCCCAGAAGTGGTGCATCCATTAGATGCGCCAATCCTGGCGCTTCGCCCCAACTCATCCCGCGCCCTGGTGCGGCGGCAAACGGGGTAATAAATGGGGTTGATACCAGATGTGTAATGTCACCTGGCATCAAGCCAAGCAATTAGTGATGTCACGGCGTCTATTAGATACCCGACATAACTAATTGACAGTAAACAAAAGCAAAAAAAAATGACAAAAAATTTTTTATTAGAAAAAACACTCCCCAAATCATTCCCTTGTTCTCCAATTTAATCAAAAAATTTGAAAAAAATGGGTCCGCAGAAATCCATATGGACGTCCCACGTCGCCTCTGGACCTTCTAGAATATGGGGGCACGTTCATATAACTTGTTCTTTTTTTTTTTTTTTTTTTTACTGCACTATTCTAAGTCCTGTTGTGTATAAATACGTGACTCTTCAGATTTTGTGTTATACCATGCCTGATGAAGAGACCTGAGTAGTCTCGAAAGCTTGCAATTATTACCATCTTTTCAGTTAGCCATTAAAAGGTATCAACCACTGAGGACTCTCTGTTCTTTTAAACAATTTTTTTTTAAGATTTGCTAGTAATTGGCATTTATTCACTTCTTCTTGGTTGGTTACTTCCGATGCCAAGTGGTGTTTGTCAAGTTTGATCGAAGTGTGTACATATACAATATTGGACCTTGGTGATTAATGGGTATATGTTGATACCTTATCCTGGACATGGTCTGAATAGTGGCCTCCTCTTTTTCCAATGCTGAGTTGTTTTGGCACTGGTTTTTCCCTCTGGTGTTGAGGAATGGGGTGTCCCATTTGTTTTAACTTTGGGACATATACATACATCATTTTGTTATGTTCCTCCTGCCTTACTGTATTTAAGGAACAAAGTATGAGATGCATCATGGTGTGGGGGTAAAAAATATATATCCTCTATTCTTAATTGGGGACACAGTGATTCATATAACTATGGTATATCTCTGCTATTTCTATGAATGTATGATTTCACTATAAATGTGTGTGTGTATATCTATATATATAATTGCCTTATTCTGTCTGTCTGTCTGTCTGTCATGCTCCAAAATTGTGTCACCGTGACAGTGTCACCGTGACATGTCCTTACGGTGACACAAAGCTGATTGGCCGCTGGGCTCGCCATGGCCCCGCCCCCCCACACCGATTGGCCGCTCGCCCAGGCTGCGCCCCCACACGGATTGGCCAGCCGCTCGCCCAGCCTCCGCCCCCCCCACAGATTGGCCTCTCGCCCCGGCACCCTGCAGGCATTGGCAATTCGGCCACGCCACGCCCCGCCCCCTCACGCAACGCACGTTAGCTCTGGCCCCGCCCACCTCCCCCCGCGCATTCCCCGAACTGACAGGGCTGTCACGGAGGTGAGTACTGTACCCCCCCCCCCTCTCCCCCCCCGCGCATTCCCCGAACTGACACGGCTGTTAAGGGGGGTGAGTACTGTACTCCCCCCCCCCATTCCCATCCCCCGCTCGCACGGGAGTGGTGTGGGCTCCCGTGCGAGCGGGGGACGGGATACGTTGGCATGGTTACAAGCGCATCGAGGTCCTGTAGCGGCGGAAGATCCACACGCACACACACACACACACATCAGCTCACACTCACTCTCACACTCACTCTCACACACACCTCACACACACATCACATCGCATCCACACACTCACAGCATCCGGCGATATCCCTTGCTTCTCGGCCTCGATACTGTGCTGTTGTGACCTTCCAGGACCTGACGGAGGATCACATGGCCAGAAGCATGTGGTATCTCCGGATGTTGTGACTGTGAGCGCGTATGTGCGATATCGTCAGTGTCTGTGTGTGTGAGTGTATGCGATCGGGTGTGTGTGTGTCGGGATCGGGTGTGTGTGAGTGGATGCGATCGTGTGTGTGAGTGGATGCGATCGTGTGTGTGAGTGTCGCCAGAGGAGGGGACAGAGAGGGGCTGAGGCTGGGGACAGAGAGGGGCTGAGGCTGGGGACAGAGAGGGGCTGAGGCTGGGGACAGAGAGGGGATGATGCTGGGGACAGAAGGCTGATGCTGCGGGTAGAGAGGCTGATGCTGGTGCAGCATGGGGGATGGATTACAATGGGGGGTGCGCAGCATGGGGGATGGAGCACGTTTCGGAGTGCGCAGCATGGGGAATGTAGCACGTTTGGGAGTGCGCAGCATGGCGGATGGAGCACGTTTGGGAGTGCGCAGCATGGCGGATGGAGCACGTTTGGGAGTGCGCAGCATGGCGGATGGAGCACGTTTGGGAGTGCGCAGCATGGCGGATGGAGCACGTTTGGGAGTGCGCAGCATGGCGGATGGAGCACGTTTGGGAGTGCGCAGCATGGCGGATGGAGCACGTTTGGGAGTGCGCAGCATGGCGGATGGAGCACGTTTGGGAGTGCGCAGCATGGCGGATGGAGCACGTTTGGGAGTGCGCAGCATGGCGGATGGAGCACGTTTGGGAGTGCGCAGCATGGCGGATGGAGCACGTTTGGGAGTGCGCAGCATGGCGGATGGAGCACGTTTGGGAGTGCGCAGCATGGCGGATGGAGCACGTTTGGGAGTGCGCAGCATGGCGGATGGAGCACGTTTGGGAGTGCGCAGCATGGCGGATGGAGCACGTTTGGGAGTGCGCAGCATGGCGGATGGAGCACGTTTGGGAGTGCGCAGCATGGCGGATGGAGCACGTTTGGGAGTGCGAAGCATGGCGGATGGAGCACGTTTGGGAATGCGCAGCCTGGCGGATGGAGCACGTTTGGGAGTGCGCAGCATGGCGGATGGTGCACGTTTGGGAGTGCGCAGCATGGCGGATGGTGCACGTTTGGGAGTGCGCAGCATGGCGGATGGAGCACGATGGGAAGTGCACAACACACCACACACACACACACACACACACTGGGAACCACAAACAACTGCCCTACACAGACACCTACACACACAGACAACGCTGCACACACACAACACCCAACACACAAACACCGCGGCACACACAAATATACGCACATACCGCACAACACACACATTGCACAAAACATACCTCCCCCCAAAACACACCACACACACACAAACCGCGCAACACACAACGCTACAGACACACAGCGCTCCACAAACAACGCAACACACATACAACACCGCTCTCACCCCCGTCACACCCAGACAACACCCAGAACATCTACAGCGCCTACACAAACACTTGGTAACTACACACAACATATATATATATATAACAAAAATC
The DNA here is from genome assembly GCF_048569485.1 of Anomaloglossus baeobatrachus. Taxonomy (NCBI): domain Eukaryota; kingdom Metazoa; phylum Chordata; class Amphibia; order Anura; family Aromobatidae; genus Anomaloglossus; species Anomaloglossus baeobatrachus. The sequence continues at coordinate 122,899,914 of NC_134356.1, forward strand.
ATACATGAACTACACAATACGTAAATTCTAGAATACCCGATGCGTAGAATCGGGCCACCTTCTAGTATATATATATATATATATATATATAGATTGCAATGAATGGATGTATCAATTCCTATATTGATTGTATCTGTATGTATATATACATGTGGACATGCTGTAGGTGACCTACCAGGTATCAGATTTCTACTGACCATATACCCCCCTCTCATTTCTTTACTTGCTTTTTTTCTCTACCCTATCTGCCCTTCCCTCCTCCCTATTAGTGGCTGGAGCTGCGGGTGTTGCGTAGTGCGCATTCGCTCACCTGCGCTCTCGTCACTTACATGTGATGGTGTTGTTCTGTGCGCGCGCCTCCACTCTCCTCCTTCTGTGTTCGCTCCCGATGGCCTCCATAGTGCTGACACCTTACATCACCACTGGAGAGCCGGAAGTGATGCGACCGGGGGTGCGGCTGTGGACACGTGCGCCATGACTCAGACAATACTGACACTAAGGGGTCGATGCTGCGATGCCGAGTGCGATAGTCCCCGCCCCTCTTGCAGCTGCGATATGTGGTGATAGCTGGCGTAGCGAAAATTATCGCTACGCCAGCTTCACATGCACTCACCTAGCCCTGCGGTTGTCGCTCTGGCCGTCATAGCGACGTCACACGGCAAGTGGCCAATAGAAGCAGAGGGGCGGAGATGAGCGGGACGTAAACATCCCGCACACCTCCTTCCTTCCGCATAGCCGACAGGAGCTGCGGTGAAGGAGGTAGGAAATGTTCCTCGCTCCTGCGACTTCACACACAGCGATGTGTGCTGCCACAGGAACGAGGAACAACATTGGACCGTTGCAGCAAGGTAATTATGGTTTTCGCCGACGCTACACCGATGATACGATTACGACGCTTTTGCGCTCGTTAATCGTATCATCTAGGCTTTACACACTACGATGTCAAGAGCGACGCCAGAAGTGCGTCACTTTTGACATGACCCCACTGACATCGCACCTGCGATGTCGTAGTGTGCAAAGTACCCCTTAGACTGACCTATCAGCACTGGCTGCTTGATTTATAAACCCCACCTGGCAAAACACCTTTCACTGGCACTTTTTCCTGTTCACTTCCCCCTTATGAAGCTTGAGGCAAGACGCGTAGGGGCACATGAGTTGTGATTCTACCAGCGCAGTCTGACACACGGGTAAGCCGGATTTGGTTGAATATGTATTGTTCTGAAATGCTCAGTTTGATTCTCTCTCGTAATATTGATTTAGCCACTAATATATGATATGACATATGGAGATCTCAGCTACTTAGATTTGGAGTGTAATTACCTTTTACCTCCACTAATCCAACCAATCTGACTTGCCCTGCCATCCACATGGTATATTACCGTATTTTTCGGACCATAAGACGCACTTTTTCCCCCCCAAATGTTGGGGGAAAGTTGGGGGTGCGTCTTATGATCTGACTATAGGGCTGCGGCCGGGAATGAGGGTGCTGCGGTGGAGCGGGCCATCGGGGGCACGAGCAGGCTGTAGCAGCGCTTGCCGTGACCACGTGGGCCCGCTCATTACATATGCACGCCCATCCTCCCGCCCATCTCTCAGCGCTGAAGCCGTCACTGACAGGTGCGCGGGGTGATGGGCGGGGGTTGTGTGCATAATTAACAGCCGGCCATGATCACCCCTGGCAACTACAGCCTGGAGTGATCATGTGCGGCTGTATTCACTGCCCCCCGCGCATCATCATCAGCGCGGGGAGCAGTGAATAAGTACAGCATGCTCACCGGACACTTCCGTGCAGCAGCGCAATCTCCTCCAGTCTGCCGGTCAGCTGATCTGTGTAGAAAGCAGTGAGCACAGCGATGACGTCATTGCTGTGCGCCGCTAGTCACGCAGGTCAGCTGACCGGCAGACTGGAGGAGATAGCATGCTGCACGGAAGTGACCGGTGATGGCTCCATGCTGGTAAGCGGTACTACTGCCGCCACAGACTGGAGGACGAGTGATGAACGAGTGATGCTGCACGGAAGTGACCGGTGATGGCTCCACACAGGTAAGTGGTACTGCTGCCGCCACAGACAGGGGGAGGAGCGATGCTGCATGGAGCGAGGAAAGGTGAGTATAAACGTTTGTTTTTTGTGTGATACAGGATACATGCCATATAGGAGCACGGGGCCATATAGGAGCATGGGGCCATATAGGAGTATGGGGCCATATAGGAGCACGGGGCCATAAAGGAGCATGGGGCCATATAGGAGCACGGGGCCATATAGGAGCACGGGGCCGTTTGGGAGCACGGGACCATATAGGAGCACGGGGCCATATTAGAGCACGGGGCCATATAGGAGAACGGGGCCATATAGGAGCATGGGGCCATATAGGATGGGGGTATATAGCAGGATGAGGGCCTATTCCAGGATGAGGGTATATAGCAGGATGGGGGTATATACCAGGATGGCAGTATATAGCAGGATGTGGGTATATAGCAGGATGAGGGCATATACCAGGATGGGGTGTGACGGGGGTGTACAACAGAGCAAAGGATGGACGAGGCCGAGGGACGATCCAACAGGTTTATTAACAGGAATGCAAGAACAGCACACGATAAGTCCACGTAAAACAGATTCGGGGGCCCTTCCCGACAATCCTCGGACCGGATTACAAAGCAATCGTCCTTACAGTAGTCCAAAGAGTTCCACACAATCCCACGGGCCGCCACACAGGCCTAGCTCCGTCCGTGTCCACAGCCACACAGGCTGGAGCTCCTGCTCCCTTCAAGTTTCAGCTCACTCTGCCTGAATCTCCCAGGTAAGCAGAGTTTACACTAGTTGGACTCTAGGCCCACCTCCCCCTACTCCCAGGGATGGAAGTGCCTCAAGAGGATATAACCTTGCATTTTAGGGGGGTGATTACCTACAACAATAGAAATGTACACAGAAGTAGTTCAAATAAGACAATGAACCCAGCTTGAAATAGGAATCTGTACAGCATATACAGTGAGAGGGTAAATTACATCTTCACAATCCCTCCCCCTCCCAACTTGTGTACGTACTAGGGACCTCTACAGGTCACTGGTTAAGTACACACAGGCAGAGCGTTACTTACATGTGGCTTCATGCAGCCACGAATTGGCATCGTAGCTCTCCCACATCATTGCCCAGGAGAACAGCTGCAGGCAGACCACCCATCACCCCAACCACACATCGCCTGACCCCAAAACCAAAGCTCAGATCCACAGTGGCTGTGGGAATAGTCCTCCATTGTCCACCAGCCAGTTCAATGACAATCCCAGGTCCTCTATGGATTGCCTCAGGCCGAACCACTCGGGGATCAGCCAGTGTGAGGAAAGCACCCGAGTCACAAAATCCAACAAGTCTCTGTCCATCCAGCACAACCTCCTGCAAGTGCTTACCTCGATGAGCAGAAGTCGTCATAACTGCAGGTCGCACCCCGTAAACTCCTGGTGGTGCAACATGGGCTGAGTCACTAGGCCAGTCCTCACATAGCGGTGCCACATCTTCCTCCATGGCGCTGGGCTGTAAATAATTAACAATCCGATTGGGCGCAGGATCAGTCCTCATTTGAACAGCTGGGCAGGAGACTTGCCGATGCCCTGGCTGTCCACATTGATAGCATCTGAGCTGGGTCTCCCTCCATCCAAGGCGTCCTCTTGGGTAAGGGGTAGGGGAACTTGGAGGCCGGCTCCCACCTGAAGGTGCTGTAGGGGTTTCAGGATGATTCCTCCATGGCCTGGCTGGGCATGAGGCCTGCAAATGCCCGGGATGCCTACAAACATAACACCTGCGCTCTGTTACTTCCTCTCCCCGGCGTATTCCAGAAAGTGCAGTAGAAGCAACTGGAGGCACATTAACACGGGTATCAACATGTGGTGGCTTAGAGGAACGGGGAACAATGGGGACAGAATAACTGGGGGCATCCGGTGTTGTGGAGCTGTTAGGCGTCTCTCCATCCTCCAACAGAACCCTCCACTGAGGCTTGATGGTGAGCACCTCATCAGCTAGAGCAGCAGCTTCCTCCACTGTCGCTGGTTTTCTCTCACGCACCCATTCCCGGATCTCAGCGGGGCACTTGAAGTAAAACTGCTCTTTTAGGAGGACCTGGAGGACGGTCTCCAAGGTTAAGGCCTCCTCTGCCTCCAACCAACGATGCCACAGATGTTTGAGTTTGTGGGCATACATCTTGAAGGACACTTCCTCATCACATGCTAGAGTACGGAACTGAGTCCTGTAAGTGTCTGGCGTTACAGCATAATGTTCTAGAATAGTCTGTTTAATATCCGCATACTCACAGTTCCACCGATGGTCCATAGCTCTATAGGCTGCAGCAGCTCCACCCTCTAAGAGCCCAACCAGATGCCGGACGCGCTCCCTTTCTGGGACTTCCATTAATCGACACTAATGCTCAAAGTCCTGGAAGAAGCCCTCAATGTCACCAGCAGCCTCATTAAACTGCTTGAAGTCTTTGCGGGACACTCTGGGAAGTTCCCTCATGATGGGTGCTGGGGTTACAGTCTGTCTGGAACCTCTCGCGGCTTCCACAGCGAGCTGCTTATCCAGCAATGCCATCTCCTCCATCCTGCGCTCCTTCTCTTCAGCTCCACGCATGGCCTCCCTCTTATCTTCTATCGTGGCCTCATCTCCAAGCAGTGCCATCTTTTCCTTGTACCACACAACCCATTGACTTTTTTGGGTATTCACCTCCGGCTCCCGTCTTTGCTCCCCTTGCTGTGGAAATTGTTCCTCGGTGCCATCTTGCAGGGAAGCGTGTTCCAATGCCTCAATTAGTTGCTCCTTAGAGAGTCCTTTGTAGCCGACACCTAATTCACGGGCCTTTGTTTGTAGACTCGCCACAGTCCAGTTCCTGTATCCTGAGGTTCTGGTTTCAGACGTCGATTGGCTGTTGTCCTCCATTTCTTCTGCTCTGATCCCGCCGCTGCCAACCAGTTTGTGACGGGGGTGTACAACAGAGCAAAGGATGGACGAGGCCGAGGGACGATCCAACAGGTTTATTAACAGGAATGCAAGAACAGCACACGATAAGTCCACGTAAAACAGATTCGGGGGCCCTTCCCGACAATCCTCGGACCGGATTACAAAGCAATCGTCCTTACAGTAGTCCAAAGAGTTCCACACAATCCCACGGGCCGCCACACAGGCCTAGCTCCGTCCGTGTCCACAGCCACACAGGCTGGAGCTCCTGCTCCCTTCAAGTTTCAGCTCACTCTGCCTGAATCTCCCAGGTAAGCAGAGTTTACACTAGTTGGACTCTAGGCCCACCTCCCCCTACTCCCAGGGATGGAAGTGCCTCAAGAGGATATAACCTTGCATTTTAGGGGGGTGATTACCTACAACAATAGAAATGTACACAGAAGTAGTTCAAATAAGACAATGAACCCAGCTTGAAATAGGAATCTGTACAGCATATACAGTGAGAGGGTAAATTACATCTTCACATGGGGTACCTTAGCAGAGAATTTGGGGACATTACCCCCATAATAGTGTCAGCAGCAGATCCTCGCCCCATAACAGTGTGTCATGACCACATTTTTTGCTTAAATTTTTTTTTCCTATTTTCCTCCTCTAAAACCAGGGTGCGTCTTATGGTCCGGTGCATCTTATAATATAAAAATACGGTACCTTTATGTGTGATCTATTATAAACTCCATGGGTGAGCTCATTATTAGCCTGTTACACCTTACATGCTTGGGTTAATGTGCTGATTTTTTCTGTCTTCATTTTCCCTGTGATCTTAAACACTTTGTACTGAAGTATATTTATACATTATGGAAATCCAACCTGCTTTTTATATATTTCATAATAAAAATGATTTTTATATGCATTACTTGAGGTTGTGATTTTGATTTAATATGATGACTCTGATCTTCTGCACGTTAAGTCCTTTATTCCTCTGTCTTTTAATCTGTATGTTAAGGACATGCTTGAGCGGTGGTTTGATAACCGCATATGTGAATCCACAACTGCGGATTTTTTTGTTTAGGTTGAAAAAAGACCTAGGTCCATCTAGTTCAACCTTCTTCCACCAATTATACATTTTGTCATTAAGTCATTTATAACCAACAATGTTGTGTGTACTGAGGAAATCATCCAGCCCTTTTATAAAAGCTGTTGTAGACAGTATCTGCCATTACTACCTCTTGTGGTAGTGTATTCCACAGTCTGACTGCTCTAACTGTAAAGAACCCTTTCCTATTTAGCTGCTGGAATCGCTTTTCTTCCACTCGCAGTGGATGCCCCCTGGTCCTTAGTATTGTCTTTGGAAGGAATAAGTCATGTGCCAGTCCTTTTTACTGACCACTCATGTATTTATACAAATAAATGAGATCTCCTCTGAGACATCTTTTTACTAAAAGCTAAACATAGCTAACTTTTTCAACCTGTCATCATATGTGAGGCCTTCCATTCCTTGCAATAATCTAGTTACCCATCTTTGAACTGACTCTAACTTCTGAATGTCCTATCTAAAAACTAGATCCCATATTCCAGATGTGGCCTTAGGGCTCATGCGCACGTTGCCGAATTTCATGCATTTATAATGCGTATTGCACTGCAGCGTAAATGCATGCGACCTGCATCCCCTGCACAATCTATGAAGATTGTGCATGAGACGTGCGCACGTTGCGTTTGAGAGCGCAGCGATTTGGATGCAAAAATTTTGTTTCAAATCGCTGCGTTCTAAGAAGTAACATGTCACTTCTTTCGTGCGCTTTGGATACAGTTCCCGCTCTGTCTATTGGAGAGGCTGCATCCAGAGCGCGTGAAATTGGCTTTTTTCAACACTGCATTCATTATGCAGTGTTTCTGCAGCGATTTGACGCGCACATGTGCTGTCAAATCCCTTACAAGGGATTTATAGAGGTGTAACACTACGTTGGGATCACGGGATCCAATCTCTCTTTTAACACTTTAAAATCTCATTTGCTTTAGCAGCTGCTGCCTGACATTGAGTACTGCTGCTCAGCTTATTTGTAATGAGAATACCCAAGTCCTTCTCCTGTTCTGTAGTCCTAAGTTTACTTCCATTTAATGTATACGCAGCTATAGGATTACTCAGTCCTAGGTGCATTACTCTACATTTATCAACATTAAATCTCATTTGCCAAGTATCTGCCCATTCTGACATCTTATCCAGATCACTTTATAATATTATACTATCAAGGTCAGTTTTTAATATCCTACATACTGTAGTTTGGTGTCGTCAGCAAAGACTGACACTTTACTATCAATCCCATCCACAAGGTCAATCCCATCCACCAAATCTGCAAGGAAAAAACAATGTTGGCACAGCACTACAGAAGTCTCATAGACCTTACTGCCTTAAGGAGAGGCCTGCAAATTTTGGTGCAAATTTTGAAAAAAGCATCAAAAAAGCGTGAAAAAAAACGTAGTGTGTGCACTAACCGGTCCATTGAGTCAAATAAAATGTAAAACTCTTAGAAGAATTTTTTGCCAGCCTACTCTACTTAGTAAAAAAGAAACCTTGTAACTTTAACAGTGCCATTTTCAGAAAAGTTTTTTTTTTTAATATCTGTTCTCTATATTTCTAATTTTAGTTTTTCCTTGTATTTGGCCACTGTAGTTCAAACTATAGTGGAAAAATATTACTCCGTTACGGCATTTGCCAAAGCTATACTCACCGGCTCCTACATGAGAGCGCAGCCCGGGATCACATGATTCATTACTTAATCACTGGGACTGATACAGGAAGTGGAATTTCAGCATCCTGTACTCGATAATGTACACAGTGCTTATTCATTGCAGAAGTGGTATCGTGGTAACGTCTACCTCTGCCTTTTTTAAACATTGTTCAGCTGTCACAACACCATGAATGTGGATGTTCAACTTTGTTAGCAAATTGTTTTTGTACTTATTTTTACAGCTTTTGACAGATATTTATAAGGGCAAGCGCTCTGATTAATTTCTGCCCCAGAGCTCTGAAGTACCTGCTTTCTATTACATATAGTTATACAGTTAAATAACATAATGTTTGCTACTTGCAGATGACATTAGAGGAAACTTCAGATCTTACTGTATATAGAATTATTAATAAATTCAGTGTGAGTAAAGCTGGGCGGAGTCGCAGAAAACTGGGACCGGTGGGTCCCTGCTTAATTTAAAAACAATCCTGGATCCGGTCTGGAATCTGGTACCCATATAAGTCTATGGGGACCAGAATACAGAGATAAAAAATGTTGGTAGAAGGGATAAAGAGGTAGGAGCATGCGGTGTTGTGACGCCCTGGGCACGCCAGGGGTCACAGGTCATAACACCACCACACCCTACACCCCAGTTAGGAACACCAAGGCTAACCTAAAATCCTTGTTGCCTTCCTCCAGGGGCTGATGTCCACACCAAGGGGTGGGACAGGCGGTTGGCTCCGCCCACAGAGGAGTTCACAGCCTTGGAGGCGGGAGAACCAGGCAGATGAGTTTAGGAGGAGGAAGTAGAAGGAAGTGGTAGAGGAGCTTGAGAGAGGAGTTAAAGTGGAAGACTAAGTGAGAGTAGTGACAGAAAAAGGAACAGTTAAGCAAGCCTGAAGTTGGTCTGGGTGTGTGCCCCGGACTGAGAGACAGCAAGGTCAGCAGACGGCGGTGACTGTCTGCAGGGGTGGCTGTTTAGAGGTTGCTGAAAGGACCGCGGACGGGTGGTGGCCCGGCGGTACCGGAGCGGTATACGAATAACAGTCAGCACCAGTGGCAGGGGCCTTTTGGATCCCGGCAAGGCTAGGAGTCGCCGTGAATTTGCCAAATCCGTTAGTGAAGGGGACCTCTGGGTCTCCCAACAACCAAGTCCCGATTGAAGGCAACAGTCCAACCGTTAGAGAGAGACACCGCTGTGAAGATGTAATTTACCCTCTCACTGTATATGCTGTGATACTATGTCATGATATGTATATTTCCCTGGTTGTATTAGTTGTAATTCATGTATTTTCTTGGGGGAGCTACTGGTCTCAATGTGTCTCTCTCATACAATTGTAGTCTTGGCATCTAATGTCATTATGTAAATAGCCTGTCCTCTTCTATCCAGAGTTGTGTATCTAGTCTGTAATTGCATTGGCCAGTGAAGGAATAGTCATTGTTCTGCACAGCAGGGGATCCCTTCATCTACTGTGGCTGGCAGACATATCTGAGCCCTGTGATGGACCAAACCATTGATGATAGGATGTGTGACCCCCACCCCCTGAACATGGTGGGCTGGTCAAGGAGCACAGACAATGCATTTCCCTTTTTGTAACTTCAGAGTGAGCTGAAACTTGGAAAGAGAAGGAGCCCCAGCCTGGGTGGCTGTGGACACGGACGGAGCTAGGCCTGTGTGGCGGCCCGTGGGATTGTGTGGAACTCTTTGGACTACTGTAAGGATGATTGCTTTGTTATCCGGTCCGTGGATTGTCGGGAAGGGCCTCCGAATCTGTTTTACGTGGACTAATCGTGTGCTGTTCCTGTATTCCTGTTAATAAACCTGTTGGATCGTCCCTCGGCCTCGTCCATCCTTTGCTCTGTTGTACACTCCCGTCACAAACTGGTTGGCAGTGCTGGGATCAGAGCAGAAGGAATGGAGGACAATGGCTCAACATCAGGAACCAGCACTGCAGAGTACAAGACCTGGACTTTGGGGAGCCTGCAATCAAAGGCCCGTGAAGTAGGAGTTCGTTTCAAAGGACTCTCCAAGGAGCAGCTGATTGAGGCGCTAGAAGGAGTCTGCTCGCAAAATGACGTGGAGGAAGGATCCTCACAGCAAACGGAAGAAAGACGGTAGCCGGAGGTAAATACCCAAAAAAGTCAGTGGGTTGTGTGGTACGAGGAGGAGATGGACTTGCTGGGAGAGGAGACCACCATAGAATATAAGATGGAGGTCATGCGTGGAGCTAAAGAGAAGGAGCGTAGGATGGAGGAGATGGCACTGCTGGATAAGCAGCTCGCTGTGGAAGCCGCGAGAGGTTCCAGACAGACTGTAACCCCAGCACCCAACATGAGGGAACTTCCCAGGGTGTCCTGCAAAGACTTTAAGCTGTTTAATGAGGCTGCAGGCGACATTGAGGGCTTCTTCCAGGACTTTGAGCATCAGTGTCGATTAATGGAAGTCCCGGACAGGGAGCGTGTCCGGCATCTGGTTGGGCTCCTAGAGGGGGGAGCTGCTGAAGCCTATAGAGCTATGGACCCTCGGTGGAACTGTGAGTATGCGGATATTAAACAGACTATTCTAGAACAGTATGCTGTAACGCCAGACACTTACAGGACTCAGTTCCGTGCTTTAGCCTGTGATGGGGAAGTGTCTTTTAAGATATATGCTCATAGACTCAAACAAATATGTAATCGCTGGCTGGAGGGAGAGGAGGCCTTATCTTGGGAGACCTTCCTGCAGGTCATCCTAAAAGAACAATTCTTTGCCCAGTGCCCCGCTGAGATCCGGGAATGGGTGCGTGAGAGAAAGCCGTCAACTGTGGAACAAGCTGCTGCTCTAGCTGATGAGGTGCTCACCATCAAGCCTCAGTGGAGGGTTCTGTTGGAGGATGGAGAGACGCCTAACAGCTCCACAACACCGGATGCCCCCAGTTATTCTGTCCCCATTGTTCCCCGTTCCTCTAAGCCACCACATGTTGATACCCGTGTTAATGTACCTCCAGTGGCTTCTACTGCACTTTCTGGAATACGCCGGGGAGAGGAAGTAACAGAGCGCAGGTGTTATGTTTGTAGGCATCCCGGGCATTTGCAGGCCTCATGCCCAGCCAGCCCATGGAGGAATCATCCTCAAACCCCTACAGCACCTTCAGGTGGGAGCCGGCCTCCAAGTTCCCCTACCCCTTACCCAAGAGGACGCCTTGGATGGAGGGAGACCCAGCTCAGATGCTATCAATGTGGACAGCCAGGGCATCGGCAAGTCTCCTGCCCAGCTGTTGAAATGAGGACTGATCCTGCACCCAATCGGATTGTTAATTATTTACAGCCCAGTGCCATGGAGGAAGATGTGGCACCGCTAAGTGAGGACTGGCCTAGTGACTCAGCCCCCCATCTTGCACCACCAGGAGTTTACGGGGTGCGACCCGCAGTTATGACGACTTCTGCTCATCAAGGTAAGCACTTGCAGGAGGTTGTGCTGGATGGACAGAGACTTGTTGGATTTTGTGACTCGGGTGCTTTCCTCACACTGGCTGATCCCCGAGTGGTTCGGCCTGAGGCAATCCATAGAGGACCTGGGATTGTCATTGAACTGGCTGGTGGACAATGGAGGACTATTCCCACAGCCACTGTGGATCTGAACTTTGGTTTTGGGGTCAGGCGATGTGTGGTTGGGGTGATGGGTGGTCTGCCTGCAGCTGTTCTCCTGGGCAATGATGTGGGAGAGCTACGATGCCAATTCGTGGCTGCATGAAGCCACATGTAAGTAACGCTCTGCCTGTGTGTACTTAACCAGTGACCTGTAGAGGTCCCTAGTACGTACACAAGTTGGGAGGGGGAGGGATTGTGAAGATGTAATTTACCCTCTCACTGTATATGCTGTGATACTATGTAATGATATGTATATTTCCCTGGTTGTATTAGTTGTAATTCATGTATTTTCTTGGGGGAGCTACTGGTCTCAATGTGTCTCTCTCATACAATTGTAGTCTTGGCATCTAATGTGATTATGTAAATAGCCTGTCCTCTTCTATCCAGAGTTGTGTATCTAGTCTGTAATTGCATTGGCCAGTGAAGGAATAGTCATTGTTCTGCACAGCAGGGGATCCCTTCATCTCCTGTGGCTGGCAGACATATCTGAGCCCTGTGATGGACCAAACCATTGATGATAGGATGTGTGACCCCCACCCCCTGAACATGGTGGGCTGGTCAAGGAGCACAGACAATGCATTTCCCTTTTTGTAACTTCAGAGTGAGCTGAAACTTGGAAAGAGAAGGAGCCCCAGCCTGGGTGGCTGTGGACACGGACGGAGCTAGGCCTGTGTGGCGGCCCGTGGGATTGTGTGGAACTCTTTGGACTACTGTAAGGACGATTGCTTTGTTATCCGGTCCGAGGATTGTCGGGAAGGGCCTCCGAATCTGTTTTACGTGGACTAATCGTGTGCTGTTCCTGTATTCCTGTTAATAAACCTGTTGGATCGTCCCTCGGCCTCGTCCATCCTTTGCTCTGTTGTACACTCCCGTCACAACCGCCACCGCCAGGGCACCAGTTTCTCAGGGCCAGCGCCTGCGGGCAAAGTAGGGCTCCTCCGGCCCATATCCAAGCCGGGGAGCGGGTTACCGGTGGGAACCCATCGCAACCATCATCATCTTAGGTGCAGGAAAAGGGACCGTCACCGTCAACTACTGGGGAAAGCAAGTGCAGCCGTCCGTGGGAACCGTCTTTCCAGCCGTGTGTTTTACCGAGAACTGTGTCATCGTCTCAGGCTGAGTGAGTACCATAGTGCCGCAAGGCACAGCGCTGCCCCCGCGTCTCTGCACCCCACCAAGCCCTGCATCACTCACCTCATCACTGAGCCCCGGGACAACAACCCCCTACCCACGGAGGGGAGAACCAACAACTTTGCTGCTCCCTGTCATCAGTCCCTGGGATCCCCATACAGAGCAGCGGTGGTGTCAACAAATCACCACAACCGTGGGTGGCGTCACGGACAATAAACTATCCCAAATCCCAATCCCCTTTCACTCACGGGCGAGGAGCGCCGCTCGAGTCCCCGGGATCCGGCCCATCGCTCGAGCCACCGAGCAGCAGGCCGCAGCAGCCGCAGCGGCAGCCGGACCCGAGCAGTGGGAGAGCGCGGCGTCCCCTCCTCCGCCCGCGACAACTTGGCGTCACGAACAGGATCTTACCGCTCTGCCGTTGGGTAGAGGTGCGCCTTGTGACCGCCGGAGGTATCCGGCCGGAAAATTTCAGAAGTCGCCATCTTTGGCGCGAAAAGTTCCCGCTCGAGCGTCTTCTCGAGTAGTAGAGGCGCGAAGGCCAAAACCCCGCCCCGATAGAGGAGGGGCTGGAAAGAGGCTAAGGGGGATGGAAACAAGGTGTCTGCGCCCGACGGAGCCGCTGGAGGAGCGGTGGTCGCAGCCGCAGTGGCACCCGTGGATGGGAATGGGCCTGCCCAGGTCCCGGCCGTGCTGGCGGGAGGTGCCGTGGCCCCCGCGCTCGCTCAGGTGATGCCGTTCTCCTTGCCCTATGCGCCCGGAGCTACCTGGCTACCGCAGTATGACGGGAAACCTGATGCTTTACAGGTCTTCCGGAAAAAGCTTAACCCGTTGCTAGAACTGTACCCCCTGACCGATAAGCAACGTGCAGCGGTAGTGCTGGGCCAGTTAACCGGCGCGGCTGAGCAGGAGGCGGAGACCTGGGCCGAGGGGGACCGGTTCTCTGTAGCCACCATCTTTGAGAAGCTACAGACTGCCTTTGAGACCCGTACTGAAGCTGAGCTGAGGATGCAGTTTTACCAGTGCAACGGTCTGTGGATAGCATTCGGGACTATGCTTTACGTCTGCAAACCGCCCTCCGCACGCTAAAGCGGGTGAATCCTATCAATGAGGCGGACAGCAACAAGATGTTAGTAGAGCAATTTGTGCAGGGGATGAGGTCCCCTGAGGATCGCAAACAACTCTGGCTGTGGGCCCTAGAACACCCTGATGTGGACTTTGCCGTGTTAAAGGAACGGGCCATTAAAGCACTGCAGCCCCCAGCTTCAGAAATCTTGGAGCCAGCCCCGTGGCCCATTGAGACGGCCCCCGTTGTGGTGGCCCCTGCCCTACCAACCTCTCCAATACCTACAGCCCCAAGCAGCACGATGGAGGAACTGGCAGCCCAGGTCCGTCGCATGGACGGAGACCTCGCCAAGATTCTCGCTGCACTCCAACCTTTGACCAGATCTCAGCCTCCAGCACAGATACAGCTTGCCGACAGCCCTGAGGATGTTCCCTGGATGCAGCGGAGAAGTGCTAACAACCCGCGGAGCAGACCTCCAACCTGCTACAAGTGCCGTAAGCCTGGGCATTACTTCCGACAGAGCAACCCCTGGGGCCCCGGGCCAATCCTCAGGAGTAGAACCCCGTGGCCCCCCAGACTGGCGGGACCGGTATTTCGGGGCCCGGCCCATCATACCCGTGGCTGTGGACGGCATACCGGTGATGGCTCTCTTGGACACTGGATCACAGGTAACCACCATACCATACACATTGTACCAGCGGTATTGGGGGATAGACGAGCTGGCACCCCCAGATACTAGTATAACACTAATTGCTGCTAATGGACTCCCATTGACCCAAGTGGGGTATAAACAGGTGGCTATGACAGTGGGGCAAGCTGAACTGCAACACCAGGGTATGATTGTGATCATGAATGAACCCAGTGATCATAACCCGAAGATAGTGCTAGGAACCAATGTGATGGAGCACTGTATGGGTAATGTGTTGGCCCTACTGCAACAGCTGGCCGCCACGGCGGCGGGGAGCCGACAGAGAGCTGTGCAGCGTGAGATCCGAGCCTTGATGTACCGCCAGCATGTAAACTCAACAGGAGGAGAGATTGGTGGAGTGAGAGTGATGGATGTTGCTCCGTTGATTGTGCCCCCTAGGAGTGAGATGATGATTTGGTGTAGGGCAGCAGTAGGGCCTCAGGGGCGTGACTACCCTGCCATGATGGAGCCCATACCCTCCGAGCACTGGCCCACTGTAATGGCCGCCCGAGGGGTGGTAGACGTAAAGAAAGGGAGAGTGCGCGTGAGGGTACTGAACTGTGGGGAGGAAGAAGTCAGGCTTCCTCGGTATGCCACCATTGCCAAGCTGCTCACCCTGGATCCCCACACCATCCATGAGGCCACTCTCTCAGTTTCCCCACCTACTACCAGCACTCCCCCGCCTCAAGGGGAGGTAAATGAGTGGCACCAACAGCTACACGTGGGCACTGATGATACCCCTACACATCACAAAGCAGGGGTATACAGGGTGGTGCGGGAGTATGAACAAGTTTTCAGCAAACATCCACTAGACTTTGGGCAGATCAAAGGGGTCCAACACCACATCCCCACCGGTGAACACCCCCCTATCAAAGAGAGGTACAGGCCTATTCCCCCTGCACATTACCAGTGTGCCAAAGATATGTTGAGGAACATGAAGGAGGCAGGGGTTATTCGGGACAGCTGTAGTCCCTGGGCCGCTCCATTGGTACTGGTCAAGAAGAAGGGTGGTACCATGCGGATGTGTGTGGACTACCGGAAGATTAATCAGATAACGCATAAAGATGCCTACCCTCTGCCCCGTATTGAAAAGTCTCTGGCCGCACTGAGAACCGCAAATTACTTCTCTACCCTTGACCTCACCAGTGGGTACTGGCAAGTGGCAGTGGCCCCGGAGGACCGGGAGAAAACCGCCTTCACCACTCCAATGGGGCTCTGTGAATTCAATAGTATGCCGTTTGGGCTGTGCAATGCCCCTGAAACCTTCCAACGGCTGATGGAGTGCTGTCTGGGACATCTAAAATTCGAGACCGTCCTGTTATACCTGGATGATGTGATTGTGTACTCTCAGACGTATGAAGCCCATCTGGAGCACCTAGCCGAGGTGTTCGCGTCCCTTGCCAAATACGGGATGAAGTTGAAGCCCTCTAAGTGCCACCTGCTGAAACCCAAAGTGCAGTACCTGGGGCATGTGGTGAGTGCGGAAGGTGTCGCCCCCGACCCTGAGAAGATCACTGCCATCCAGGACTGGCCAAGACCAACCACCGTGAGGGAAGTAAGGCAGTTTTTGGGTCCGGTGGGGTACTACCGGCGCTTCATCAAGGGGTACACGAAGATGGCTGCTCCCATGCAAGACCTCCTTGTGGGACAGACCAAAGGTGGTAGACCCATCGGAGCCCCACTGGTGTGGGAGGACAGGCATGAGGAATCCTTCCGTCAGCTGAAAGCGGCTTTGACTGGAGAAGAGGTCCTAGCGTACCCTGACTACGGCTGCCCATTCATCCTCTACACAGACGCCAGCAATGTGGGTTTGGGGGCAGTCCTGTCCAGGAGGGAAAGGAGAAGGTGATTGCCTATGCTAGCCGAAAACTCCGGCTGACTGAAAGGAACCCTGAGAACTACAGCTCCTTCAAGCTCGAGCTCCTGGCACTGGTGTGGGCTATCACCGAGCGGTTCCGCCACTACTTGGCCGCAGCAAAATTCACCGCTTTCACGGATAACAATCCGTTGACTCACCTGGACACGGCCAAGCTGGGCGCGTTGGAGCAGCGGTGGGTGGCCAGACTAGCCAACTATGACTTCACAATCAAATACAGGGCCGGTCGTGTCAACATTAATGCTGATGCCCTCTCTCGGATGCCCCACTTGTCAGAAGGAGGGTGCGAGGATGATGACCTCGAAGAGATCGAGTTGCCTGCATTTCACCGGCCACCAACTGAGAAGGTACATGTCCACCAACAACGGGTGAACCTGGATCCGCTGCCCAGTCAGGAGTGGCAGGAAGCTCAAAATCAGGCGCCCGCTGTCCGCCTAGTCAAGACCCTGGTGGAGCAAGGCGCTGCTGGGATGGACCCTGCCGCCCCAGCTGAAGCCCAACGCTTGTGGAAGGAACGGACCCGGCTGTGTCTACATCAGGGGAGGTTGTACCGTGAGCTGATCAACCCGAAGACCCATGAGAAGATCCGCCAGTTGGTTATTCCCCAAGCTGATGTACCCACTGTTCTGCAGGCGTACCATGATGGTGCCGGCCACTTCGGATGGAAGAAGCTGGAGATGCTGTTGAGGGAGCGGTTCTATCGGAGTGGGATGCGGGAGTCTGTGGAGGCCTGGTGTCAAGAGTGCGGTCCTTGTACGTTGAGGAGGAAGGATGAAGCCAGCCAGAAGGCTCCCCTACGCCCGATCATTACACACCAACCGCTGGAGCTGGTCGCCTTGGACCATGTAAAGCTCACCCCCAGCCGAAGTGGGTACACTTACGCTCTGACCATAGTAGATCATTACTCCCGGTTCATGGTGGTTGTCCCGGTCAAGGACTTAACCGGCCGTACCGCCGCTAGAGCGTTCCAAGCTTACTTCTGTCGACCCCATGGATACCCTGAGAAGGTGCTTACCGACCAAGGTCCAGCCTTTGAGGCGGAGGTGTTCCATGAGTTCTGTCAGCTGTACGGCTGCAAGAAGATCCGGACCACACCTTACCATGCCCAGACCAACGGTATGTGTGAGAAGATGAACCATCTGGTCCTTGGCCTCCTCAAAACGTTGCCGTTGGAGGAGCGGACCTGTGGCCGGAGAAGCTGCCTGACTTGGTCGATATGTACAACAATATCCCGTCTAGCTCAACGAAGTGCACCCCAGCGTATTTGATGAGGGCTCGGCCCGGCCGGTGGACCTGGAAATGGGACTGGAAGCCCCAGAGACACTCCCCTCAACGGCTGAATGGGACACCCGGCGGAGGGTGCAGTACCGACAGATTCAGGAGTATGTGGAGAAGAATCTAAGTCGGAGTCGAGAACAACAGGAGCGGCGCTTCAATCAGAAAGCGTCTGTGGGCCCTTTCCAGCCTGGAGATGTGGTGTTAAAGCGGAAGAGGAAGACCCACAAGCTGGATGATCAATGGGAACGAATCCCATATGTCATACAACCCACAGGATAGGAAGATGGAAAGGCCTACCAGATCAGTCGTGACCAAGGGGGCACTTTGGCCACGGTTTCCCGGGACCATCTGAAAAGGTGCCCACCAGCATTGAGGGTGACGGCTGAAGTACCAGTTCCTCCACCAGCAGAGAAGGCAAAAGAGGTGATCCACACTGTGATGGGTGACTTCCCAGCAGACTGGCCTACACAGAACGGCGCGCTGATTCTGCCAGTGATACTGTTCCCACAACCTGTGGATGAAGAAGTGGTGGAAGCGGTCAACCGTGAGCCAGAACCAGTGCCAGTGCCCAGGGATGAACCTGTGCCCAGCTCCCCTATGCCTCCGCCTGCCCCACACGATAGCAGGGAGGAGGAACCGATTGTTCCCTCTGCCCCACTGCCTAGCCCCACTGACACCGGACCCCG
Source organism: Anomaloglossus baeobatrachus (assembly GCF_048569485.1). Lineage (NCBI taxonomy): Eukaryota > Metazoa > Chordata > Amphibia > Anura > Aromobatidae > Anomaloglossus > Anomaloglossus baeobatrachus. The sequence goes on from NC_134356.1 coordinate 122,917,931, forward strand.
GAGGTCCACCCGTCCCAACCTAGGTAGGCCCCCACTTAGGTACAGGGAAACCGTTCTTTAAAAGGGAGGGGAGGGGGAAGAAAACATGTGTGTTTAAAGTGTGTTTGAAAAAGTTTTGCAAAAATGAGAATGATAACCGAAGATTTACCTGATTGTCTACCGTGATTGGAAACCGGCCGTTGCCGGCACCGTTGTCCCCGTGGGGACCGCTTGAAAAGTTGTTTGCATAGGAACTCCTATGGACAGGCCCGAGAACTCGCAGGGCAACCACAAACGTTAAGTGGCTTGTAAATATAAATCTGTTGTTGCAGCTAACCGTTACCGCCTCCGGAGAGGCAGGTTGGAGGGAGGGCCCGCAGTGGAGCAGGCTGGGGCCCAGCCACCACAGAAACCGGTGGCTACCCTCTGGAGGGGAAGGACAGATCCCGCTCGGGTAACTTGTGCTGGACTGGGGTCAAGGGGTGCTGCCTGAGTTTTAGGGGCAGCATCAGGGCCTGGTTACTTGGGTGGGAGAGAGCGGCAGCCGCAACCGTTTAATGTTACCGTTTGCAACGTTTAAGTACCGAACCTCCCGATGTGGGATGATGTCATAAATTGTATTGTGTTTACCTTTTATATCTTTCCAGAAAATAAAACCGGTGTTGGACGGGCAGCCCGCGGACGGTCTTCATTTTGCTAAGGGGGAATGTGACGCCCTGGGCAAGCCAGGGGTCACAGGTCATAACACCACCACACCCTACACCCCAGTTAGGAACACGAAGGCTAACCTAATATCCTTGTTGCCTTCCTCCAGGGGCTGATGTCCACACCAGGGGGTGGGCCAGGCGGTTGGCTCCGCCCACCGAGGAGTTCACAGCCCTGCAGGCAGGAGAACCAGGCAGATGAGTTTAGGAGGAGGAAGTAGAAGGAAGTGGTAGAGGAGCTTGAGAGAGGAGTTAAAGTGGAAGACTAAGTGAGAGTAGTGACAGAAAAAGGAACAGTTAAGCAAGCCTGAAGTTGGTCTGGGTGTGTGCCCCGGACTGAGAGACAGCAAGGTCAGCAGACGGCGGTGACTGTCTGCAGGGGTGGCTGTTTGGAGGTTGCTGAAAGGACCGCGGACGGGTGGTGGCCCGGCGGTACCGGAGCGGTATACGAGCGGTATACGAAGAACAGTCAGCACCAGTGGCAGGGGCCTTTCGGATCCCAGCAAGGCTAGGAGTCGCCGTGAATTTGCCAAATCCGTTAGTGAAGGGGACCTCTGGGTCTCCCAACAACCAAGTCCCGATTGAAGGCAACAGTCCAACCGTTGGAGAGAGACATCGCCACCACCAGGGCACCAGTTTCAGTGGCGTCACGGACAATAAACTATCCCAAATCCCCTTTCACTCACGGGCGAGGAGCGCCGCTCGAGTCCCCGGGATCCGGCCCATCGCTCGAGCCACCGAGCAGCAGCAGCAGGCCGCAGCAGCCACAGCGGCAGCCGGACCCGAGCAGTGGGAGAGCGCGGCGTCCCCTCCTCCGCCCGCGACAGTGTCATGCTGAGGCTGTGTCATGGCGGCAAGAAACTTCCAGGTCATGCATTCCCTCCCGGAGTCGACAATTAACCCTCATTCAATATTCACTGCTTTCCTCACCCACTGGCACGTGTAATTGGCTGGTCATACCTTTCTGCCATTTCATGGAAAAATTCAAAGAAAGTCAAGATCTGATCAAACTTGTTTATTTAACATAAATTATTCCAAGTTTCCAATATGGAAAATAATGGAAAAACACCAGAGTACATAAACCTGGAGATTACATGGTAGCATGATCCCCCTATGGTATTTTTCTAATGCTTTTATAAGCTCAGGTTTTTTAAAATTGTGGTAGGTGGTTGGTCACTAATTTTAGCTGAACCCTAAGGGGTTAATTTTTGAAGTTACTGCTGGTAACACGAACTGGCTGGAACTGGTTTTGTTCAGCCTGTTGCACGCTCAAATTTGAAAGTTTTTGATTGGTCAGTGGTGGTTTTGAGCGGGAAGTATTTTGTATAAATAATATCTGTTTTGGTCAGCTGTGTCAGAGTCACCTCTGAAGCAAGAAGAATCAGATGGACTCCCTGTTCCAGCAGCTGCTCCGGAGGGCCGGCGAGGAAGGCGGAGAAGAGTGGCTTCGGTCCTGCCTGAGGTCCGGGTGTTGGCGCCAGAGACGGCTTCAGCTGCGGTGGTGGCAGCGGAGGCGACGGCGTCTGATGAAGTGTTCCAGGCGGAGAACGTCGGCGAGAATCGACTGATCCTGAGGAAGCAGAGGAGAAGGGATGAAGCTGTCTTACCGCCTGCTGCTTCCCGGAGGTCGGATGGAGGATCAAGGAAGGCGTCTGCATCGCATGAAAGCCGGGTCCGGAATAGGAAGGCAGCGAAAGTGTCGCGAGAAGGCGGAGTCGCGGTGGGCGGTCGGTCGTTGTCATCGTGAGATCGGAGACGGGGCCGGCGTGATCAAGCCGGTTCATCAGCACGCGACTCCCATCATCCTCGGCCACTGGCGTTATCAAGCGGCGCGGCGACAGCGCCATCGGCAGCGGCGGCTGCGATCTCCTCTGCTATGTCGGCGGAGGCGGCGCCGGGTCAGCACGCTTTACTGCTCCCCTTGCAAAAGAGCTCAGCTGGGGTTGCGGTGGAGTTGCTGGCCTGGAGCATTTCGGAGGGATCAGAAGATGAGAGGGAGCCTGCTGGACAGTCGTTTGGAGAAGATACTGCTGGAAGAGGGTCGGTCTTGAGGTCTGATCGTGCTGGTGAGAATTTTAATTTGTTTAATTGCGATAGGGAGACAGTGAAAGATGTTGTCTTGAATACAATGTCAGAGTTTTTTGCTCATAGTGGACGGCTACCTGGGGGTTCTGTGCCTGGGATGTCTCGGGATGGGGTCCTTGGGGTGGCTGAGCCACACTGAAAGGAGGCACTGGCGTGTGAAGTCTCGCCTTTGAGATTTCATCTCAGTGCGTCCGTTAAGGAAAAAATATGGAAATTAGAATATGTAGATGTGTTTACTCTCCTCCCTGCGGCGAGAGAGCCGCAGCATAAAGTTGAGAAGGCTGATGGTAATCAGGAAGCGGAAGGTGAGAGGAAGAAAAATTTTAGATCCATTCATTCCTGGCTTCAAGCCTTCGGCATTTATGCTGCGGTTCTTGGGGAAAAATGTCCTCACATGTGTAGTGGGTTATTTCATCACCAGGACAGTATATTGGAGGCATATCGTAATTTTGGCGGGCTCGGCTGGCTTAATTACGATGAATCCTTTAGACAAAAACTGTCGGTGCATTCCTCTTTGAAGTGGGGTATTAAAGATGTAGGCCTTTGGCTGAATTTAATGCTGCCACAGAGGAGCACCTTTACTAGACAGCCAGCAAGTCAAACTGTTAAGCGTGGGGTGTGCTTTGCTTTTAATGAGTCCTCGTGCAAATGGCAGAACAATTGCCATTTTCGACATGAGTGTTCATTTTGTGGCGGGGTGCACCCCTTGTTTAAGTGCTTCAGAAAGCATGGTCAGCCCAGTATATCGGCGTCTGGAGGCAGGGAGCATTTTTTCAAGGGCTCAGACTCCGCTGAGCCTGGAAAGAATGCTTCCATGGCTAGGACGCTTCCCAGACCGACGGAAAGCGGAAATCATTTGTGATGGCTTTAAGGACGGTTTTTATGTTCCTTCATTTTCAGGTGTAGGTTGTACGGTCACTAGAAATCTTAAATCTATGAATGCGCGGCTGGACGCTGTTAGGTTGCACATTGATAAAGAAAAAGGGTTAGGTAGGGTAGCAGGTCCATTTCAGTCCCCCCCTTTTATTAATTTTAGAATTTCACCATTGGGGATTGTCCCTAAGAAGGAACCAAATTCATTTAGGGTAATTCATCATTTATCCTATCCCAAGGGTGGTTCTTTGAACGACGAAATTGATTCTAGTGCATCTTCAGTCAGCTATGCATCATTTGATTTAGCGGTGGATTTGTTAAGGAAGTTTGGTAGTGGTGCGTTGCTGGCTAAAGCTGACATAAAATCTGCTTTTCGGTTACTCCCCATTTGTCCTTCTGGTTTTAATTCTTTGGGTTTTTATTTTAATTCGGGGTTTTATTTTGACAAGTGTTTGCCCATGGGATTTTCACTTTCTTGTTTTTATTTTGAATCTTTTTCCACATTTTTACATTGGGTAGTTCAGGAATCAGTTGGAGAGGGGGGGGGGGGTTTGCACTACCTAGACGATTTTTTGTTTGTTGGCGATCGGCTGTCAGGGAGTTGTTCTAAATTATTATTTAATTTCATCTGAATTATGGAATTTTTTGGGGTGCCTTTGGCGGATGATAAAACGGTTTTTGCTTGTACCAGGTTAGAGTTTTTGGGCATTGTGTTAGATTCAGAGAAAATGGAGCTGAGTCTTCCGCAGGAGAAAATTGTCAAATTAAAGGGAGTGATTGTGGGTTTGTTGGGCAGGGAGAAGGCTACTTTACGAGAGTTTCAATCTCTGTTGGGTAGTTTGAATTTCGCCTTGAAGATCATGCCAATGGGTAGGCTTTTTCTAGGAGGCTATATGATGCTACAAAAGGGGTGACAACAGCGAATTCACACATTAGGGTTTCTAAGGAAGTGAAGGCTGACTTGCGGGTTTGGTTGGAGTTTTTGGAATCTTTTAATGGGTTTTGTTGTGTTCAGAGTGAGTTTGTTTCATCTAGGGATTTAGATTTGTTTTTTAGTGTAGCGAGTGGTTTTGGTTATGGTATTTTTCATTTTTCATTCTCACTGGTGTGGGGGGAGCTGGCCTGCAGAATGGAGTGCAAAAGGGATGTTAGGCAGGAAAGTGGTGTTGGACCTATTTTTGTTTTTTGTAGCTATGTTTTTATGGGGTGAATTGCTAGCCAATAGGCGTATTCTGTTGCTTTCTGATAGTCAAGGTTTGGTTTCTGCAATAAATTGCTTTTCTTCAAAGTGTCCAATTTTGTGTACTTTGTTAAGGAAGCTGGTTTTCCTTTGTCTTAAGTATAACATTTTGCTTAAGGCGTCTTTTTCTGTGTCAAACTCTAACCTTGCCATCGATCATCTATCATTTCAGAGATTGGAGGAATTTCAGGCGTGTCTACCAGGCGCAGATTTACAGGCAATGCTTTGCCCGTCCCAGCTATGGGGGGCAATTTGGAGTTAATTCCATTTGATATAAGAAATTCTTTAGCGGAATCTACATGGAAGTCTTAGGCGGGCTTTGCACGTTGCAACATCGGTAACAATGTGTTACCGATGCTGCAGCGATAGTCCCGCCCCCGTCGCACGTTCGATATCTAGTGAAAGCTGGCGTAGCGATTATTATCGCTACGGCAGCTTCACACACACATACCTGCCGTGCGACGTCCCTCTGGCCGACGACCCGCCTCCTTCCTTAGGGGGCGGGTCGTGCGGCGTCACAGTGACGTCACACAGCAGGCGGCCAATTGAAGCGGAGGGGCGGAGATGAGCAGGATGTAAACATCCCGCCCACCTCCATCCTTCTCATTGCAGCCGGCGGCAGGTAGGAGATGTGTGAAGCCCCGCAAGTATTGTGTCGGTGCATTACCTTCAGGGACTCCACGCAGCTGGATCCTGTCACAGGTAGGAGATCTTCTATTTAGGATTGTCGTGACGCCACTCTCAGAATTGCGGTCAGTGGAGACCGCCACTGCAGATTAAGGGAGGCCTGGGGCTGATGGTGGGTGCAGTCAGTTGTAGTAGCCTCCTGAGAGTGAGGCAAGCCCCAGGACCCTGTGTAGGTGTGTAGAACCACAAGGCGCAGAATAACTCAACACAAGCAGAATGTCTTTCAGGGGTTTTACTCACTGTTGATGGCAGGGTGAGTAACCCGGGCGTAGCTGGGATGAACCAGGCTGGAACCAGGTATCCTTCAGGCTGACTGATGAGGGTGGCTACCGACTCGCCTTCCTTAGCCCTTCTGTGGTTTGTGGTAACCCCGACTTTTAGTCCCTATGGGGGTCACCCAGGGAAGTTGCTGAAGCCTCTCTCCCCTTCGTTTGGTTGCCGTTTGCTTGTCGCCTGGACCAGATCACTCCAGCTGCTTGCCTCCTGTGAACTATGGGCCCTAACTGTGGCTACGTGGCTGCGGCTTTTGGGTGTTGTGGTGTGGGCTTTGAGGGCCCCACACCGGCAGGTTTAGCGAGGAAAGGTAGATCTATCCCCGCTCCGGGATCTGCCGCCCGTTTGGGCCTGGTACTCCCTAGCAGTCTCCTTACTTCCCACTCCGTGCTCTCTCTCTCTAGCTGAAGATGGATTTCGGGTAGCACTCCTAGGTGACCGTTCTCCCCCGTCGGTAGCCACTGCGCGGGCGCTGTTAGACTGCAACAGCCCCAGGGGTCTGCTCTCCTCGGAGCTCCCTGGACTCTGCACTAAACCGGCTCACTGCTCCTCCTCTCCTGCTCTTGCCTACGCCACCTAGCAACCAGGCTCTCTTACCACACCCCTTGAGTGGAGATGGAGGCTTTTGGCCCCCTCCACTATTCCAGTGGAGGTGAAGGCTTTGCCCCCTCCTGGGATCCCCAGGGGTCCTCCCAAAGGTACATGTGTGAGACCTGATCACTATGCGCCTGTGTAGTCACACCTCGGTCAGCCTTCTGGATTACCTGTTTGTACTGTCCCCAGCATGGGTGCAGTACTCAGTGGTGCCTGACCAGGTCAGGGGCGCCACATTCCCCCTTAGTTATCACCAGCACGTCCTCGGGCTGCAAGACAACATTTTAAAATGCATAAAACATTAAAACATGGTAAAACTTTTAAAACCACCAGGTACCATACATCACCACCCTCCACCCACAAGTCCGTTAACCCACCCTAAACCCTTTCACGTTGGCCGCGCCTTCAGCCACTTCTGGCAGGATGTAGAGGCGGCTTTCATGGGCTGGTGGTTTCAGGGTATACCTGGCCTGGTGGATCCGCGCCTTCAGCCTCTTCTGGCAGGATGTAGAGGCGGCCTCCACAGTTGGTGCTGACCAGGTACCCTCTTTGTGGTGGAGAGCCAGGCCCCATAAACAGGCATGCTCCCTGGTTGCAGGCGAGCCAAGGCCCCATAAACGGACGTGCTCCCTGGTTGCAGGTGAGCCAAGCCCCTAAACAGGCTGGCTCTGGTGGTGGTACCTCTGGGGTAACTATGTACACTGCGAGAGTTTGTGGCTATAGCCAGTTCATAGCCTTAAGGTTCATGGGTTTCTCACATTAGTTCATGTGGGCACATTTCTTAAACATTAACGTTGCAAAACTTTTCAAAACTGTAACTTGCTGTACTTCTTTCTTTACTTTACATAGATTCCTCCTCACCAGGGCTTGGGCCTGTAAGGCTGCGGCACCTGTTGTTTTCTTCATTTCTCTCATCATCGGAGGTAGTCTCGTCAGTGGGTCCTTTATCTTTCCTTTCTTCTTCTGTATCTGTTTCTTTTTCTTGTGGTATGGAGACAACTGGGTTTCTATAGGAATCTCTGGTACATGGCGTAACGTCAAGTGCATACCATCCTCTTTCTCCCTGATGCATTGTGAATTCCACTGTATCTCCCATCTGTAAGTTCCTTCCCGGATGTCCTCTGGGCAAATGGGCTCTAACATCCCTTCTATTCACAAATATGCCTTCTTGTATACCAGGAGCTACTATGAAGCCATATCCACTCTTCAAACTGAAATCCTCTACTACACCACGACAAAGTGGACCTCTAACCTGGGATTTGGCCCTTCTCAGGAACCGTTTCTCTTCCAAGTCTCTGGCCATGACTTCGTCTTTCTGCTCTGGAGACTGCGGTGCAGGGGAAAGCTTGGTTCTGCTACGGCGCCGTGTCCTACGGGCTGGATTCTGCTGGGCTGTTACTTCACTGCCTGCAGGCCCCCAGGTGAGGTTTCTAGGCAACTCTTCCTCTTCATCCCAGCGGGAATACGGCAGCATCTCTGGCTCTGGGCATGAATCCACTGCTGATGGCTCCGGGGTCAGCTCCTCAGCTTCCTGGCCTCCTCTCCCCCTTAGTTCTTCTGAGCACTCCTGTTGTGGCAGCGCTGGGGATGGGTGTTCATCAGCAGGCCCTGGCGGAGGACTCTTTGGCGTGGTTACTGCAGAAGTCGCCTTGGGGGTGTGCGGAGGGAGCAGGTACCGATCCACCATCTCCTGTGGGAACTGGGCCTCTAGGTCAGCCTTCAGCTTCCAGTATGCGGGGTCCTCTCCTATCAGGGACCTCCTAGCAGGGACTTCCTTAGACTGGGGAGCGGTGTCTGCTCTGGCCTTGCAGGCCGGGGTAAACAGAGGTACATTCTTGTCTTGGCGGGCCGCACCTGACATGGCGGCGGCCTGGTCTTGGCGGGCCGCGCCCTGCATGGCGGCGGCCTGGTCTTGGCGGGCCGCGCCCGACATGGCGGCGGCCTGGTCTTGGCGGGCCGCGCCCGACATGGCGGCGGCCTGGATCAGCGTCGCTGTCGCAGCTGGAGTCTTAGCGGGCATCGCTACTGTGGCCGGTTCTTGGCGGGCCGGGCAGGGCATCGCTGCGGCGGCCTGAATTGGCGTCGCAGCTGCGATGGGATCTGTGCAGGCTGGGCTGGGCGTCGCAGCGATCGGAGCTTGGCGGGCCGCACCTGGCGTGGCTGCGGCCTGGTCCAGCACCTCACTTGCGGCGCGGACGAGCGTCGCTGCTGCGGTGGGGTCTTGGCGGGCCGGGCCTAGCATGGCGGCGGCCTGGGTCAGCGTCACACCTGCGGCGTGGATGAGGGTCGCGGCGGCAGCCGGATCTTTGCGGGCCGGGCAAGGCATCGCTGCGGCGGCCTGGGCTTGGCGGGCCGGGCAGGGCATCGCTGCTGCGGCCTGGTCCAGCGTCGCCGCGCCGGGCGCCTCTTCAGGGACCGCGGGCGTGGCAGCAGGGGTCGGGGCACTCGCGCTGGCAGGGGCAACACTGGACTCACCCATCGGTGGCACCATCGGGGTCTGAGTCGTCGCCGCTCGGTCTGGCACTCGTCGCGCAGCTTTTTCCTCATAGGCCTGCACCGCGGCAGCCATCTCCAGAAGCTCCATGCGTTCCTCTCTGATCTGCTCCACGACCCGGGTCTCCAGTCGGTCGCAGAACTGGGCAAGCTCCCGATACCACCAGGCAGCGGAGCCTGGTTCTGGGTTTCTGCGTTCAGACGCCATTTCCTCTGCGCCTTCTTCTGCACGATTTCCCAGCAGTGGACTCGTCGCTGCCTCCAGTAGCAGGCTCTTCAGTTTCTGCTCTGCCTCTTCCAGCAGCAGGCTTCTGGCTCCCTTTCTGTCCCGACGTCTCTGAACGCCTCCGCTCTCTTCACTTGCGAGGTCAGGACTCTGCAGGGGATCTCTGGGTAGCCACACCTCTTCGTGGGCGGTAACTTCTCTCAGCGCGGGCTGCTGTTGTTTTTCAGCGCGCTTTTCATGGTGGCAATATGGCGGCGCTTCCAATTTTCCAAGCGGACCGCCCAGGCACATGGTCACCTGTCTGAACAGGTCTAGTCCTTATCCTGTTCGTGACGCCAGATGTGAAACCCCGCAAGTATTGTGTCGGTGCATTACCTTCAGGGACTCCACGCAGCTGGATCCTGTCACAGGTAGGAGATCTTCTATTTAGGATTGTCGTGACGCCACTCTCAGAATTGCGGTCAGTGGAGACCGCCACTGCAGATTAAGGGAGGCCTGGGGCTGATGGTGGGTGCAGTCAGTTGTAGTAGCCTCCTGAGAGTGAGGCAAGCCCCAGGACCCTGTGTAGGTGTGTAGAACCACAAGGCGCAGAATAACTCAACACAAGCAGAATGTCTTTCAGGGGTTTTACTCACTGTTGATGGCAGGGTGAGTAACCCGGGCGTAGCTGGGATGAACCAGGCTGGAACCAGGTATCCTTCAGGCTGACTGATGAGGGTGGCTACCGACTCGCCTTCCTTAGCCCTTCTGTGGTTTGTGGTAACCCCGACTTTTAGTCCCTATGGGGGTCACCCAGGGAAGTTGCTGAAGCCTCTCTCCCCTTCGTTTGGTTGCCGTTTGCTTGTCGCCTGGACCAGATCACTCCAGCTGCTTGCCTCCTGTGAACTATGGGCCCTAACTGTGGCTACGTGGCTGCGGCTTTTGGGTGTTGTGGTGTGGGCTTTGAGGGCCCCACACCGGCAGGTTTAGCGAGGAAAGGTAGATCTATCCCCGCTCCGGGATCTGCCGCCCGTTTGGGCCTGGTACTCCCTAGCAGTCTCCTTACTTCCCACTCCGTGCTCTCTCTCTCTAGCTGAAGATGGATTTCGGGTAGCACTCCTAGGTGACCGTTCTCCCCCGTCGGTAGCCACTGCGCGGGCGCTGTTAGACTGCAACAGCCCCAGGGGTCTGCTCTCCTCGGAGCTCCCTGGACTCTGCACTAAACCGGCTCACTGCTCCTCCTCTCCTGCTCTTGCCTACGCCACCTAGCAACCAGGCTCTCTTACCACACCCCTTGAGTGGAGATGGAGGCTTTTGGCCCCCTCCACTATTCCAGTGGAGGTGAAGGCTTTGCCCCCTCCTGGGATCCCAGGGGTCCTCCCAAAGGTACATGTGTGAGACCTGATCACTATGCGCCTGTGTAGTCACACCTCGGTCAGCCTTCTGGATTACCTGTTTGTACTGTCCCCAGCATGGGTGCAGTACTCAGTGGTGCCTGACCAGGTCAGGGGCGCCACAGATGTTCCTCGCTCCTGCGGCTTCACACACAGCGATGTGTGCTGCCGCAGGAACGAGGAACTACATCATACCTGTCGCACCATCGGCATTATGGAAATGTCGGAGGCTGCAGCGATGATATGATAACGACGCTTTTGCGCTCGTTCATCGTATCAAAAAGGTTTTACACATTGCGATATCGACTGCGACGCCGGATGTGCGTCACTTTCGATTTGACCCCATCGACATCGCACGTGCAATGTTGCAACGTGCAAAGCCGCCCTTATTCTTCTGCATGGTTGAAGTGGGTGCAATTTTGTAGCGAGAAGGGTTTTGAGATTTTTTCTGTTGATGTTCAGCCGCTTTTGGTTTTTATTAATTCATATGTTTCTTGTGGTTATGGATATTCTTCTATTCACAAAATTTTATCGGGGGTTTCGTTCATTTTTAAGTTGAATGGAAGGGAATCGTTAAAGAATTTTGCAGTGTGCCAGTGTTTAAAGGGATTGAGGAAGGTATCTTTTGCGCCGGATAAGAGGCGTCCTATTTCATTTGATTTGTTAAGAAGATTATGGGGAATACTTAGTGAGGTATGTTGGGATAGTTTTGAGCTTATTTTGTTTAGGGCTATTTTTATTGTTTCCTTTTTTGCGGCACTTAGAGTGGGTGAGGTAGTATCTAGTAATAAAAATAGCACATCGGGTTTATTACGGGAGGATATAGTCATAAAAGGAGCGTTTGTTTTTCGTTTTATTAAAAATTAAATACAGACCAACTCGGAAAAGGTGTTTCTTTGAAGTTGAAACCCATACCGGGTTGTTCTGTTTGTCCAGGCAAAAATTTATCTGATTGGATTGCCATTCGCCCTGACATTTCAGGGGTTTTATTTTTGCATAAGGATGGTTCTTCAGTTTCCCGGTTTCAGTTTTCTTCAGTCTTAAAGAAATGTTTGGAGAAACTGAAGTTGGATGGTAAAGGTTATTCGTCCCATTCATTTAGAATTGGGGTTGCAACGGAGGCTACGGATGCGGGTCTAGGGGTCAAAAAGATTTGCAGCATTGGAAGATGGACTTCCAACAGGTACAGATTATATATTCGTCCTAACTTGTTGTAATGTATGTATTTTTTCTTCAATTATTTTAGGCCCTCTAGTCATCTGGCTGTTCGGGCACTCGTTCATCCATTGGGCCCAGATCAGAGCTTCGAGTAGAAATTATTTGGAGAACCTTTCATTTAATCTGGACTCTGTAAATGTCTTTTGGTTCGGTATTAGAGGTTTAAGAATTGAAAATTTGGTTTCTAGTGTGAAGAAGTTCATAGGTCGGTACCCTAATCCTGATTTATTGGTTTTTCACATAGGGGGCAATGATCTGGGTAGAATAAAAACGTTAGATTTGTTAGGCCAATTGAGGAGGGAATTTTCTTTGATGCAATCATTTTTTCCGGGTTCTTCGTTGATTTTTTCAGAAATTGTTCCTCGACTTATTTGGAACAGTAGCAAGTTAGTTTTTATGTAAAAAATATGTAAAAGGGTTAATCGGTCAATGAGTAAGTGTTTTCAGCAAATGGGTGGGTTTTCCCTTTAGGCATATAGATTTGGAGGGCTATATTCAAGGTTTATATAGGAAAGATGGGATACATTTATCGGAGGTGGGCCTTGACATTTATAATGTGGGAATTCAGAATGCAATTGAGCAGTGGCTGTGTTGTTTTGGGGGGCCTGCGTATCTTTGATACTCAGGCCGGTTGGTAAAAAATCACCAATTTTGATTGGGTGGATTTTTGGTCTTTTATGTATATGTGGATTTTTTGAGTAATTTTGGTATTTGGTAAATGTATTTATTTGATGGAAAGTTATCTAATTTATTCTAATTTATGTATTTTAACGTAACAATTAATAAAACAACACGGCCATTTGCCAATCTATTTCTGTAGTCATGTGTATTTATTTATTGTAGTGAATGTATATGTATGTGGGCTTTATGCTACCATGGAAAATCGCCAGAGTATATAAGCCTGGAGATTACATGGTGGCATGAGCCCCCTATGGTATTTTTCTAATGCTTTAATATGCTCAGGTTTTTTAAAATTGTGGTAGGTGGTTGGTCACTAATTTTAGCTGAACCCTAAGGGGTTAATTTTTGAAGTTACAGCTGGTAACTCGAACAGGCTGGAACTGGTTTTGTTCAGCCTGTTGCACGCTCAAATTTGAAAGGTTTTGATTGGTCAGTGGTGGTTTTGAGCGGAAAGTATTTTGTATAAATAACAGCTGTTTTGGTTAGCTGTGTCAGGCTCACCTGTGAAGCAATAAGAATCACCCACCCGCCCTCTCCCTTTTTTTATTAGTTGATTTATGTCGTGTTTGTTTCATTAGATTTGAAAAAATCACCCAATTTTGGTTGGGTGGATTTTTGGTCTTTTATGTACAGTATATGTGGATATTTTGAGTAATTTTGGTATTTGGTAAATTTATTTATTTGATGGAAAGTTATCTAATTTATTCTAATTTATGTATTTTAACATAACCATTAATAAAACAACACGGCCATTTGCCAATCTATTTCTGTAGTCATGTGTATTTATTTATTGTAGTGAATGTACATGTATGTGGGCTTTATGCTACCATGCATTTCCTTTGTGTTGGTTTATTAAATGCATAAAACAAACTTAAAGAACTGTATGTATCCAGACATTGTAATTCATATTTTTGCAAAAAACATGTTCAAAATAAGTAATACACATACTAATATAATTTCCTTGTCATTTGTAGATTCCTTGCAACTGGATAATCCGTCAGCAGTCTTCATTTTGAATTTTTATTGGGAAAATCGACAATTGGCATAATAATACTGCATACCTGCACTGTGCTATGGGAAACCCTTAAGCATCATGTCATGCAGCAGCCTACAACACAGGATTGGAGGCGTAGTTCAGAAGATTTTTTTGAGAAAACAACCTTTCCTAATTGTATTGGCGCCATAGATGGCAAACATATTAGAGTGAAGAAACCACCTAACTCTGCTTCTAGATATTTTAATTTTCACAAGTTTTTTTCTGTAGTAGTTCTTGCTTTGGTTGACACTAATTACTGTTTTATTTTTGCTGATATTTGGGCCTATGGCAGTGCCTCTGATGCACGAATTTTCAGAAGTTCACGCTTGTAACGTCGATTAATGTCAGACAATCCAAATTTGCCAGCACCAAGGCCTCTACCTGGTACAAATGGACCTAATGCACCATTTGTCATGGTAGCAGATCAGGGGTTTGCCTTGTCTAGGCATTTGATGTGTCCATATCCAAGACGTAGACTAGACAGATCAAAAGCCCAATTTAATAGTACCTTGGCTATGTGGAACGAGCCTTTGGTATTTTGGTTTCAAGATGGCGCATTTATCAAACCACCACCATCCAGCTCCAACCAACCCCTGTCAAGGCTGTCTGTCGCGGGCGGAGGAGGGGACGCTGCGCTCTCCCACTGCTCGGGTCCGGCCGCTGCTGCGGCTGCTGCTGCTCGGTGGTGGCTAGAGCGGTGGGCCGGATCCCGGGGACTCGAGCGGCGTTCCTCGCCCGTGAGTGAAAAGGGGAGGGATTGATTGTGGGGATTTGAGATTGTCCGTGACGCCACCCACGGTTGTGGTGATGTTGTGACACCACCGCTGCTCTGGTCGGGGATCCCGGGAGCGATGACAGGGAGCAGCCTGGGTGTTAGTTCTCCCCTCCGTGGGTAGGGGGTTGGTTGTCCCGGTGATGGGGTAGGAATGGATTGCAGGTGGGTTACGGGGCCTGGTGAGGTGCAGGGTCGCGGGGGCAGCGCTGTGCCGCACGGCACGGTGGTACTCACTCAGCCAATGATGTACACAGAGTCTCCGGTAAAACAAACGGCTGGATGGACGGGTCCCACAGACGGCTGCGGTGTTTCTCCTCCCGGCAGGTTGATGGTGACTGCCTTTCCCTGCACCCGTGTAATGTGACGGTTCCAATGGGTTCCCACCGGTAACCCGCTCCCCAGCTTGAAGGTTGCTGAAGGAGCCCTTTTTGCCCGCAGGTTCTGGCCCTGGGAACTTTAGCCTTGGCGGTGACTGTGTTTCCCTCTCTCGGTTGGACTGTTGCCTTCTGTCGGGACTTGGCTGCTGGGAAACCCAGGAGGCTTCCTTTGCTAATGGATTTGGCAAATTCACGGCGACTCCTAGCCTTGCCGGGGTCCGTAAGCCCCTGCCGGATGGTGCTGGCTTCTCTTTGCGTAAGGGTCCGGTACCGCCGGGCCACCGCCCGTCCACGGTCCTTACGGCTAGCTCCAATAGGCCTCTCCTGCAGACGGTCACCACCGTCTGCCAACCTTGCTGTTCCGTCCGGGCCACACACCCGGACCACTTTCTGTCTGCTCAACTGCTACTTCCCTCCTTCCACTTTCACTTCCAAAACTCAACTCCTTACTTTTCCCGCCTCCAGGACTGTGAACTCCTCGGTGGGCAGGATTAACTGCCTGGCCCACCCCCTGGTGTGAACATCAGCCCCTGGAGGGAGGCAACAAGGGTTTTTGTCTGACTTTGGTGTGCCTGACCGGGGTGTGGGGTCTGTTGGTGTTGCTCTGTGACGACCTGGCTTTTCCAGGGCGCCACATGTCATTAAAGCTACAGTAATTTTACATAATTACTGTACATTGAAAGAAAGCAATGACGATGATTTAGAAGATTTGCCAGGTCTTAATGCCCCATTAGTAGGTAATGGAAGTGTAAGAACCAATTTGGCCACATCTGGTCTCCAAGTTAGGAATCAGTTTAAAGATTATTTTAGTTTAAATCTGCATAGTAACATATAATTTTTACATATCAAAGTACTAATAACAGTAGGTTACATATTCACAAACACATATGTATTGCAAAAGGGAAAATGACTATACATAGGTAGATATATATTTTAATTTTTAATATGGCTTAGATATGTTAACCACAAACGTTTGGGTTTGTTATTTTGTTTTTGGTTAAAAATATACCGTATTTTTCGGACCATAAGACGCACTTTTTTCCCTCCAAATGTTGGGGGAAAGTGGGGGGTGCGTCTTATGGTCTGAATACAGGGCTGCGGGGAATGAGGGTGCTGCGGTGGAGCGGGTCATCGGGGGCACGAGCAGGCTGTAGCAGCCTGCCGTGACCACGTGGACCCGCTCATTTAATATGCACGCCCATCATCCCACCCATCATCTCTCAGCGCTGAAGCTGGCACTGAGAGGTGGGCGGGATGATGGGCGAGGGATAAACAGCCGGCCCGCATGATCACTCCTGGCAACTACAGCCTGGAGTGATCATGTGCGGCTGTATTCACTGCTCCCCGCGCATCATCATCAGTGCGGGGTGCAGTGAATCAGTACACATTACTCACCGTTCCCCTGTAGCACCGCGATCTCCTCCTGTCAGCTGACTTATGTGGAGACTAGCGCCGCGCACAGTGATGACGTCATCGCTGTGCGCACGTGTCCACATGGGACAGACAGGAGATTGCGATGCTGCAGGGGAACGGGGACGGCTCCACTCAGCTGCGCTGCCGCTGACATAGACGGTAAGAGGAGCGGTGCTGCAGGGAGTGAGGTGAGGTAAGGTGAGTATGAACGTTTATTTTTTTTTTATGTGCCACAGGTTGTGGCCATACACCAGGATGATGGGGGTATATGAGCAGGATAGGGGTTTGTTATGAGCAGCATTTGGAGTATATGAGCAGCCTGGGGAGTATATGAGCAGGCTGGGGAGTATATGAGCAGCAATGGGGAGTATATGAGCAGCCTGGGGAGTATATGAGCAGCCTGGGGAGTATATGAGCTGCCTGGGGAGTATATGAGCAGCAATGGGGAGAATATGAGCAGCAATGGGGAGTATATGAGGAGCCTGGGGAGTATATGAGCAGGCTGGGGAGTATATGAGCAGCCTGGGGAGTATATGAGCAGCAATGGGGAGTATATGAGCAGCCTGGGGAGTATATGAGCAGCCTGGGGAGTATATGAGCAGCCTGGGGAGTATATGAGCAGCATGGGGAGTATGTGAGCAGGATGGGGAGTATATGAGCAGGATGGGGAGTATATGAGCAGGATGGGGAGTATATGAGCAGGATGGGGAGTATATGAGCAGGATGGGGAGTATATGAGCAGGATGGGGAGTATATGAGCAGCCTGGGGAGTATATGAGCAGCCTGGGGAGTATATGAGCAGCATGGGGAGTATGTGAGCAGGATGGGGAGTATATGAGCAGGATGGGGAGTATATGAGCAGGATGGGGAGTATATGAGCAGGATGGGGAGTATATGAGCAGGATGGGGAGTATATGAGCAGGATGGGGAGTATGTGAGCAGGATGGGGAGTATATGAGCAGGATGGGGAGTATATGAGCAGGATGGGGAGTATATGAGCAGGATGGGGAGTATATGAGCAGGATGGGGAGTATATGAGCAGGATGGGGAGTATATGAGCAGGATGGGGAGTATATGAGCAGGACATTACCCCATAAGTGTCAGCTGCAGATCCTCGCCCCATAAGTGTGTCATGACCACATTTTTTTGCTTAAAATTTTATTTTCCCATTTTCCTCCTCTAAAATCAGGGTGCGTCTTATAGTCAGGTGCGTCTTATAGTCCGAAAAATACGGTATATGTATTTGTGGATTTTTACAGTAATAAACTTGTTATTCCACAGTTGTAATGAAACAAATCTAATTTTATGTTTTAGTTAACTATCTATGCATGTTACCTTTTGCAAAACACCCTGTATTTTTAACATATGTTAATATTTTTTTCTGAGACATTATCCCAGAAAACACACCATACTGTATTATGCCATAATGTCACGCAAACATAATTTGTTTGACACTATTGGAATACAAGTCAGGGACCAGAACATATGCAGACACTGCATATTGCCTGGGTTTTTTTTAAGATAAAGGTGTATGAATGTAAATGTAGTTGGTTATGCGCGTGCATAATTTTACAGAACACTGGTTTTTTTTTGGATGGTCATAAGCTCATGTCAAGAGCCAGCCAACATCTTACAATGCAGGTCATGTGTTAGAAGTGATTGAGCAACGTACAAGTAAAATCCGACCCATTGCTAAGAAATACAAACCCTTACATACAAGTAAAATATATCTTTGTACCGTGTTAGCCAGTAGAGATAAACCCTTACATGTGGATTTTGTACTCTTTAACATTTATGAATGTTTACAAAAACTGTTGAACATTGTAAACATTGATAAATGTTATTGTTAAAATCAAAAATAAAGTTATGTGTCAACTAAATTCTTTAGGCTAGTGATGCTTTCCTGTGTAGTCTCCATGGCATTATCACCTACTGAATATGTTCGCTGCACAACAGTATATGTTGTAGTAAGTGACTGAATAGTGTTTCCACCTGTGACTGTTGTTGTGCTTGGCGCAAACATTGCTGTTGTTGTTGGAACAGATTATTGACCTAGTGTAGGTGGTAGATATTGTTGCGATGGTACAGGCTGAGGATGTGTGTATGTGAAGTTAGTTGGGTAAGGCTGATTTTGAAACTACTGTTGCTGTTATGTTCCATATGGTATGTTGCTGGTTGATGTACTATTTGTGGGAATCTATGAACATTACTTACATTACTTTGATAGGTCATTGAGCTTTGCAAAGGTGTCTGTTGTGGCCCTTGATGGTAAAAAGGTTGCTGTTGTGGTGGCATTTGTGTAACTAATGTACCTGATTGTAGAGGTAGACTTGTAGGCCAATTTTGTGGTTCAGTTAGCAAAGAAGGTGGCCACTGTATATGTGTTTGTTACACTACAGTATTTTGTTGAGAATTATATGTATGTTCATCAGTTTGGGTTTTTACAGTGTGTTGTGTAGTGTTTGTGTGTGGGCCACGTGGATTAGCTCTCCATTGCTCTATCACTTCAAAAACATATATTGGCTCAGGATCACATTGGCATGCAGAAATCAGTGTGATTACAGACGCCCTCAACCTGTCCTGCCTATCAGGTGCAACCACTGCAAGAGAGGGAGCAGGGAGCGACAAAATCTCTCTCCATCACTGTCTGGTATTAGTGAATTCATCATGTGTATTAGTCTGGTATCAATGATCTCTGGCAGAGAACGTAAATCCTCATGATGCCTATGTCTGCGACCACGGACCGTTTGTGCTAGTGACCGAAGGTTATGTGTTGTTGTTCTAGGCTGTGTGCCTGCATGTGTTTCTGGACTACTTTCGCCAATAACTGGTGATGGGCCACTTTGTTGCCCTGTAGACTGGCCTGTGATTTGGGTAGTCGATTGACTTGTTCCCAAACCCAAATCTGATAACATTTCGTCTGCTTCTGGCTGGATGGTGTTCTGGGTTGTGGGTTGTTGACAAGAGGTAGGCTCCATCTCAGACGCTGATGTAGCTGTTGCTGACAACACTGCGGACTGCGCCTCTTCACTGTCCTCAAGATTATCCTCGGTACTGTTTGAGTAGATGACAAAATTAATGAATAATACAATAATAATTAAAATATCCCTAAAATTACTTCATTCAAACTTACTTTGGAACCTCCATAATTGGCATTAGGTAGCTGAGTCTATCGTAGTAAATATATTTTTTCTTCTTCTTTGCAGCAGCAGAAGTTGCAACAGGGTTAAACTCTCGGCGGAATTGGTCTCTTGCTGACTGCCAACACTGTTTCACCAACTCCACTGTAAGAAAACATCAAAAAGATAATTTGGATTTATTATTAATTGAAAAAAAATAAAAAACACCTCAATCAAATTTCAGCAAATTCTGAAAAAAAAAACCCAAAAAACAAAACACAAGTGTTTACCCACAAAATCACGTCAGGCATAATTTGTAAGTATAAACACATGAGCAACCCAACAGACTCCTGTTTGTTATAAACAGAGATACATTTCAAAATCATGTTTTATGTATGTTTAAAAAAAGGAATAAAGCAAAAAAAACAAGGATACATTATAATGACCACAACAACATGTGCCGATTTGTATTGAATTGATGATGCCCTACAACTTTGTTATTCACTTTTTTTCTCTATCGTTCCGTTTTCGAGATAAAAATGCTAACTCTATTGTTTTCCACTAGGTGGCGCTATAGGTGGTTTCATTGCATAGCGCATGGCTACTTTACTATACCTAGACACCACTTCTATGCCTATAGCTGCCGACGTTCTCAAGTTAATGGTGGTGGACAGGATATGGGTGGACACACTGCATAAGGCCCCTTTCACACATCAGTGATTCTGGTACGTTTGTGCTTTTTTTTATACGTACCAGAATCACTGACATACGCAGACCCATTATAATGAATGGGTCTGCTCACACGTCAGTGATTTTTCACTGCACGTGTCTCCGTGCGGCGTAACCGCGTGTGCGTGTTTGCCGCACGGAGACATGTCCATTTTTTTCTGGCATCACTGATGTTCCACGGACGTCGCAGTGGTGTGGTCCGTGAAACACGTGCCAGAAAAAAACGTGCTTTTAAAATAAAAAACATTTTAACTCACCCGGCGTCCAGCGATGTCCTCTGCAGCCCGTTCTGCCGGCTGCTTCTGAGCCGGCTCATTATTGTCACGCATATTCATTATGCGCGACACAGCCGACCCGGAAGCAGCTGCTACGGGGGTCACCGCCGGCCGGATGCTGCACCGCGGGAGCGATCAGCACCATGGACAGCAGGAGCGCGCACAGGTGAGTAGTTTTCTAAGTGCAATCACGGGCCACAGAGAACGGAGCCCGGATTGCACTTAGACAACCCACGTGTGCTGTGAATCACGGCACACGCAGGGACATGTGCGTGTTTTACACGCCAGTGAAAAACGTCACTGTTTTTCACTGACGTGTGAAACGGGCCTAAGGCTATGTGTCCACGGTAGAATGTTGCTGCGGATTTTTCTGCATGAAAATCCGCGGCTTTCCCGCAAAATCCGCACCTTTTCAAAGGTGCGGATTTGCCGCGGATTTATGGCGGATTTACCGGAATTGATTTTGGTGCGGATTTTTTTTTTACCAATTCTGAAGCCAAAATCCGGATCAAAATCCGCAACAATAATTGTCATGTTGCAGATTTTTCCGGATCAAAATCCGCACCAAATCCGCCGCGGAAAAATCCGCAGCATGGGCACAGCATTTCCAAAAAGCCATAGTAATGGCTGGGAAGTGCCGCTGATGCAGATTTTCGGAAAATCCGCGGCTTTTCCGCGAGAAATCCGTGGCAAAATCCGCGCATTTTCCGCAGCGTGGGCACATAGCCTAAGAGTCCACTGGTGGTGGCCACAGCTTATAGTAAAAAAATCTGCTGACAGGTTCCCTTTAAGTGTTTTTATAGTACAAAAAAGCTTTGATTCTGCACTTAAAAAAGTAACTGCAGTCTTTCTATGTGTTTTTTAGGCTACACATAGAAGCATTTAGAGAAAAAAAAAAAGCACCAAAACTGCTCAGTTCAGCGGCGTTTTTCTCATTAAATCACGTCCACATTGCTTGGTTAGTTATATGTAGAAGAATTTCTGTGCAAACAAAAAGCAGCAGAAAAAAAGAGTGCATTTAAGCTACACGTGAACATGGCCTGAATGTGCAAGCCATAAAGTAGATGTGATTTCTTTAATTATGCGATTTTGGCACTTTTTGTTCTTTATAAGCTTCTATATGATCCTTGGAAAAAACACAGCTAAAAAAATGATTTTTAATCACAGAATCAAAGCTTTTCTGTTGTATTAAGGAAGCATTAAAATGTAGATTCACATCTAAACCACAATCTCATCAAATAAGGAGGAAAACACATAAAAGAAAATCAGCAAAGATGCCATCAGAGAAGACTGTTTTTGTGTTGTATGGTGCAGACATCTGGAGAAAACATGGAGAAAAAAGCAGTAGAGAAGAGGCAGCAATTACTTTACATTTTTATTAAACAATGTAATGAGTTTAATAGAGAATAATCAATCACACCATGTTTTTACACCACTTACAATCACCATAAATAATCTCACTCCTGTGTTGTTTGGGTCATTATGATTGACAGGGACACCAAATATATCCATGTTATTTGCTGACTTGTAATGTTTCTTTTTTTTTTTAAAGTGCTTTAAAAACATCATTACTGTAATTGTTTTTTGTAATCATTTTTTAGTAATTTTATAGGAAGAAAAAAAACTCTTTTATTTCTACTCTAGAATATAGAGACATAGAAATACACTGCTATGTACAGATGTTTGCCTGTGGAGTCAGAGGCTGTAATGCTGCTGCAGGTATACTAAATTCTTTCATCAGCAGAGCATGTGCCTTGTAGGTTTAGCTCTTGGCTGCACTTGCAGAGGTTGTGGGGTTGAGTCCCAGGGAGATTTATGAAAAATTATATTTCTGCAATTAGAAAGAAGTTGACATTTTGTAATTTTTTAATTATATTTTAATAAATTTATAGGAACAAAACAATTTGATTATTTCTTACCTATACAATACAGGGACATAGAGATACACTGCAATGTAATGATGTACATCTATGTACCTGCTTCTGGGTTCACTGCCTGCAGTAATGCTCAAGTATACTAAATTCTCCTGTTCTCAGTATGGGCAGTGGTTCATACCTAAAGCTGCTGCCTATCAACATGGAGTCATGAGTTTGAGGCTTGAGGAGACAAGAACTATAGAGCTGGTGAAGTGTGTGAGAGTAAAGGCCACTTTGCAAGCAGTGACATCGCTAGCGATGCTGCCGATCGCACCCGCCCCCATTGTTTGTGCGTCACGTGCAAATCACTGCCCGTGGCGCACAATATCACTAGGCCTCGTCACACGGACTTACCTTCCTAGTGATGTCGCTGTGGCCGGTAAACAGCCTCTTTTCTAAGGGGGCGGTTTGTGCGGCGTCACACGGCAGGCGTCCAATAGAAGTGGAGGGGCGGAGAGCAGCTGCATGAAAGCCACGCCTACCTTGTTGCTGGAGGACGCAGGTACGGTGTTGTTTGTCGTTCCTGGGGTGTCACACATAGCGATGTGTGCTGCCTCAGGAACGGCCAACAACCTGCGTCCTGAACCAGCAACGACATTTGGGAAATGAACGACGTGTCAACGATTAGGTGAGTAATTTTGATCGTTAGCGGTCGCTCGTACGTTTCACACGCAACGACGTCGCAAACGAGGCCGGATGTGCGACACGAATTCTGTGACCCCAACGACATCTCGTTAGCGATATCGTTGCGAGAAAAGCCCCCTTAAGTCAGGACAAGTCTATGCTGGATAGTAGGACTGAACTCTCAAATTGGGAAACATCAGATAGCATTCTTCTGATTTATATGCTAATTTGAGCATATCCTATTAATGACTATAAGGTTTTTCTGACTGAAAAATAAGTCTTAATGGATTGTTCACACAACGAAAATATTTTATTTTATTTTTTTACAAAGCACAGTATCTGCATGACTACTCATAACCCCTTCCCACCTCTGACAATTTTATTTTTTGTGCTTTTGATTTATTTCCTACCCATCCTTCTTCCAAGAGCCAGAACTTTCTTATTTTTCTGTCCACATTGACATTTGAAGGCGTGCCTTTTTGTTAGACAAGTTGTACTTTAGAATACCATCAGTCATTTTACAATTCAATGCACTGAAAAATGGTGGAAAAAAATAAAGGTCTGGTGAAATAAAAAAAAAGAACATAAATTCCCACATTGTTTCTTTGAATTTTTGTTTACTTTTCAGTTGATAGAGCTGTATGGAGGCTTTTTACAGTGTGAGCAGATGTGTTTATTGATTCTATTTTGGGAAAGAAAGAGAAGGATTAGCTCCCCCATGTTTAAAGTCCATAATTTGAATGGGATCCAGGCCTGGAGGGTTCTCATCCAGCTGACGGAAAACAGCAAAAACAGTAGAAGGAAACGGAATTTCAGCACGTCTGCTCAGACAATTGTTTTAGTAAAACTAAAAAAATCTTTATTTGGGCATCAAAAGCATGAAGAGACCAACAAATCCATGGAACAAGTTATGAAAATAGCATGACGCGTTTCACGTACAACTGCTCTTAGTCATTCAAAGGCCTTAGATACGTGACCAGAATGAATGGTGGTCTCAATGCTGAGCTATATGGGAGTACTGTATCTCACAAGATGACTTACTTCGTACACTTGAGTACTATGGATTTGAAAAAGATGACAGTGTTCCAGCAGAACCGTGACCCAAGGCATGAGTTTAGATTGCCGTAGAAATTGTTCTATGACAATGGAGTAGAGGTGCTGGATTGGCCTCCACAGTCCCCAGACCTCAACCAAATCAAACATGTGTGGCTAGAGTTGAAGAAAAAGCTGTATACATACTCAAGTGAGTTGACCAGTGTGCACCAAATTGGAAACATGTAGAAGAGACGTGAGATCAGAATTTGGTCGAAACATGCTTAAATCTGATAGAGAGCATGCCCAGAAGGATTCAGGCAGCATTGAAAGCTAGAGGTGAATTTACAATATAATACAAATTTAAACTTAAATTTTAAAAAGCAAAACAGTAACAATGCAGTGACATGACAAGAATCTGCATAACTAATCATGTGCTGAATAGTTGCAAGTCAAATTTATGTATTAGATAGCCAAGATGATTGTTTATAAAATGAAGGTAGTCTCACGCTCAAAGCTGTAGTGGATGGTGAGATATGGAGCCTAAAAGTGAAAACTTCAGAACACTGTTACCCTTTACTTCTCATCTAAATTGTTGCTGAAAGTTAACTTGTGTGCAAGTAGTAAAATTAGATAGCAGTTAAAGTAAAAATGGACTCATACCTTTTTCTAGACTGCTCAATCTGTTGAAAATCTCTCCTGATGCTCACTTGTCAGCTATCATATGTACATCCCATGTGACGCCCCTGGGCTATCAGGTCATCACAGGTTATTGTACAATCTGCCCTCCCATGCAATATCCACATCCTTCTTGGCTATGGGTCCCCAACTACATGGTGTTGCCTACAACAGCTAGTTAAAATCCTAGGTACACTCTGCACCACACCCACCATACACACCAGTGGACGGCCTGAGTGGAATAGGGTCACCCACTTGGGGGGTTGGTAAGGGGAGGTCAGGAGTGTCAGGAAGTGTGAGAGTAGAGAGAGGAGGTAAGGAGCCGGGCTCCTTGGAAGCCATCTAGGTAGCAGACGGTGGTCTGGGCCTAGAGGAGCTGCATCCCCGGTCGCAGGGAATCGTGGCAAGGGGCACAGAACTGTCGAGGAGGACAGCCGGCGGCCTTGCACCATCATGGGGCTGGGACCAGGGCACGACGGGGTTCGTGGACCCTAGGTCAGGAAGAAGCTTCAGGCAACCAGACAATTTACCCGACGAGAACAGAGCCTTCAAGATCCGCTCTCCACCCGCTCCAAAATCGGGGTACTAGCGCAACAAGGGGGATAGGACTTTCCACTAAAACGGTCCAGAAAATCCCAAGCATGAACCCTGAGAGCAAGCTCCCACACTTAGCCATAGTGGGGAGCGGGACCAGACTAGTTCCATACTACCGGGACCAACAGAGAAGTAAACTTAGTGCCAGGAGGCAGATCAGAGATCACAAGGCAGCACAATTGGGGACGGCACCTGAACTAGCTCCCCTCAGCGGCAGTGGTATACAGAACTTTGGTTTACCCAGTTGTCGGTGTCAGCTTGATGGACTGAGTGAGTACGAAAGTGACCCCCTTTGCACCCAACGGCACTCCCCCCTCACCATCACTGAGTCCCGGGGCATTCCCCCTACCCGTGGAGGGTTCTAACACCTGGCTGCCCCATTCAATCGCACCCGGGTACTCCCAAATGCAGCGGTGGTACGCCACATCATCACATACCACGGGTGGCGTCACGAACTTTAACACAATCCCCTGTAAATACCCACTTCATTTGAGTGGCCGCACAACACCCGGGTCCGGACACCCCTCGAGCCACCGCGGATCCGGATCCGAGCAGCCCGGCTGCTGACACGGGGATGGCACACCCATCTAACCTGATACTGTCACTCTTTAGCGTGAGTCGTGGGTGTGGTGCTGTTCTCTTATGTCCTGTTCTTTCCCGTCTGCACCAAGGTTTTCAGGGAAGTTAGCATGAGGGTTATGCAGAAAATGCATCGTGATTCTGATATTACAACCAAGCATTTTGTAGCTCTCCAAGAGTTTCTGGACAATTTTGGTGTCCTTGTTTGTTGATATATTTCCAAGTAAGTCCTTGACAAAGTCTTTGAATGATAACCAAGCATTATTTTGGAGTTCTCCCAAGGCTCCATATTAAAACCAGAGTCTTTGCTTTGAATGGGGGGGGAGGATGCAGTGTTCCTGTATTTATTTGTATTAATGTCCAAGGTCAGTGGAGCGCCAATAAGTTCCCTGATCCAGCATGCAGTGGTCCGCTCTTACTGATGACAGCACAGCAGCGCAATGCATTTACCTCACCACTCTGCCAGCATCTCTGCCAAGCGCCGCTGATGAGAAGTCACTGTAGCAAGGAGCAGGTAAGCGCTGTAGAGCCGAAGGTACTAGGGCCAGTAGCCGCATGGAGGGACTGCATGGGGGGTGGGGGGAATCTATATGGGGCAGAGGCCCACATGGGGTGCCATCTCTATGGGCAGGGGGGCGCATGGGGTGCCATCCAGGCCCATGTTTGCCACTAGGCACCTGAGGTTCGGTGCCTAGGCTGGCGGGCTGCGAGGTCGGCACTTTCTGGCAGCAAAAAAAAATTAATTTTGTTTACCTCCATTCTCCTCCATTTGACAGTCTAATAAATCTGCTGCCTTTTCGGAGGGGGGAGCCGCACCTCCATTTATTTCTATTTAAGTCTGTTTAATGCAAATACAAATAAATTGCGGGTACAGAGAGTTGTTTGACCACGGAAATGCCAGTGTCTGCACTCAGCACCCATCTCCGTGTGAAGGAGAACGTAACGGACGCCAGAGCCAGAAGAGGATACTCACCGGAGCCAAAAGGACGACGGATACTGGAGCCAGAGGAAGGCGACGGACACTGGAGTCTGAAGGAGAGTGACAGACACTGGAACAGGTAAGTGCTTGAAGAGCTGAAGATTTATAGGGAAGGTGGGGGTGTCGCTAATGTTACAGACTGGGGATGAGAAGAGGAGGGGGGCTAATACTAGAAACTTGGGATGATGGGGAAGAGGGAGGGTAATGCTATACACTGGGATGAAGAGTGGGAGGCTAATGCTATAGACTGGGGATGAGATGGGCTAATACTAGAGACTGTAGCTAAGGGGGAGAGAGAGGCTAATGCTATAGACTGGGGATGAGGCAGAGGAAGCTAATGCTACAGATTGGGGATGGGAAGGGGGAGGCTAATGCTACAGGCTGGCGATGAGAAGGGAGAAGCTAATGCTACAGACTGGGGATGGGGAAGGCTAATGCTACAGACTGGGATTGAGGGGTTGAGGCTAATGCTACATACTGGGGATGAGTGGGTGAGGCTAATCCTACAGACTGGGGATGAGGGGGAGGGGGAAGCTAATGCTACAGGCTGGGGATGAGGGAAGGGAGGGGGAGGCTAATTCTATCGACGGGATTGTGGGGGAGGCCAATGCTATAGACTGGAGTTTAGTGGGCCTATGACTAAAGACTGACGATTAAGAGGCTTATTATTGTAGTCTGGAGGTTTAGGGGGCCTATTACTCTGGACAGGGGTTAGGGGGCTATGATAATAGACCAGTGTTTAGGGTGGCTATTAGTGTAGTCTTAGCGCTACTTAGAGCTAGGCGGCCTATTAAAGTAGTTGTGGATTTAAGGGGCCTCTTAAAGAAGATAGAGTTTTAGGGGGCCTATTAAAGAACATGGAAGTTTAGGGTGCTTATGACTGTGGACAGGGGTTTAAGGGGCCTATAACTGTAGACAGGGGTTTAGGGGGCTTATCACTGTAGATAGGGGGGCCTCCAGAGTGAGGGATAGTGCAAAGGACAAAATTGATGGGGGAAAGTGTAAGGACTCAGTATGAGGGGGGCAGCATTGGGAGCTCATTATAGAGAAGGGGCAGCATAGTGATTTAGTATGAGGAGGGGTCAGCATGAATGGGCTCAGTATGGAGTGAAGCAATGTAAGGGACTCATTGGGAAGAGTGGGGTAGTGTGTGGGGGGTCTGAGTATTAGGCATGTAGTAGCATGGTGGTCTCAGCATGATAAGTGGGGCAGCATGGAGGTCTCAATATGGAAAAGTGGCAGGCAGCATTGAGAGCTCATTATGGAGAAGGGGCAGCATGGGACGTTCAGTATGGAGAGGGGCAGCATGCATGGAACATTGTGAGGAGGGGATAATGCATACCTCCCAACCGTCCCGGATACAGCGGGACAGTCCCTCTTCTGAGCCTTTGATCCCGGGTCCCGCCCGTGAGGCTGTTTATCCCGGGCTCCACCCACCCACTGTAGCCCCGCCTCGCTGTTTCTCCCTTCTATTCATTACAGAGCCGACCGCGCACCTACTCCTGTGACTGCTGCTGAGGTATGAATCACCCCCTGCAGCAGAGCGACCCCTCCCTGCAGCAGAGCGATCCCCCCTCCCCCAGAGCCGACCCCCCCAGTCCTGGAGCCTGCGTTTGTCTGCAGCTGTTCTCTGATTCCCCGTGTGCGGCTTCTCACTGCTGCAGACACGCGGGGAGTCAGGAAGCAGAGGAGACCGTGCAATCAGCACTTCTCTCTCCTGCAGATAGCACTGGCCAGTAATAACCTATGCAGAGTGACATCTGCAGGCTTCTATTAGCTTACCGATCAGTGGTCTCCTGCCTGTAGAGCTGCTGGGTCCTAGCTTCCCAACAACTTCAGCTCTGCTTTATCCTGGCTGCCCTACCAGTTAAAGGGAACATGTCAGCAGAAATTTCACAATAAAAGTAATAGATTCCCCTCTCCAGCTCCTGGGCTGCTTCTAGAAAGGTTCCTGTTGTTATTGTGCCCCCTTTGAGACCTACAAAAATACTTTATGAAGTCTTACCTTTTTGTATGCAAATGTGTTTTTATGGTCACGGGGGCGGGCTGTCTGGCGTCCGTTATTCCCCCTCCTGCCGCTTTACGCAGTCCCCCATTGCTCATTTACATACACAAGAACGCCTTCCTCATGTAACTGTCCTCCCGAAGTTTTGCGCATGTGAACGCTTTTTCAGGTGATTGCGCAGGCACGAGATTATGGGCGGCGCTGTGATTGTCATCAACAGCGTTAACCAAGTACCCGCCCATAATCTCGTGCCCGCACTTTTCCCTCTGACTCCACCGTTATGCGCAAGTGCTGGCCATATGAACCATGTTACCTATTACCGCTTGCACGAGATTATGGGCGGGTACTTGGATGACTTTGCTGATGACAATCACAGCGCCGCCCATAATCTCGCGCCCACGGTAATAGGTAACATGGTTCATATGGACAGTGCTTGCGCATAACGGTGGAGGCAGAGTGAGAAGCGCGGGCACGAGATTATGGGCAGGTACTTGGATGACGCTGCTGATGACAATCACAGCGCCGCCCATAATCTCGCGCCCATGGTAATAGGTAACGTGGTTCATATGGCCAGTGCTTGCGCATAACGGTGGAGGCAGAGTGAGAAGCGCGGGCACAAGATTATGGGCAGGTACTTGGATGACGCTGCTGATGACAATCACAGCGCCGCCCATAATCTCGCGCCTGCGCAATCACCTCAAAAGCGTTCACACTTTGCACAGTGCTCAGTCCCGCGAGAGTGGCACTGGGCATGCACAAAACTTCAGGAGGACAGTTACATGAGGAAGGCGTCCTCATGTATGGAAATGAGCAATGGGGGACGGCGTACAGCGGCAGGAGGGGGAATAACGGACGCCAGGCAGCCCGCCCCCGTGACCATAAAAACAGATTTGCATACAAAAAGGTAAGACTTCATAAAGTATTTTTTTAGGTCTCAAAGTGGGCACAATAACAACAGGAACCTTTCCAGAATGCAGCCCAGGAGCTGCAGAGGGGAATCTTTTATTTTTTTTGCTAAATTTCTGGTGACAGTTTCCCTTTAAAGGGAACCTATCAGGTGCAATCTGCACTCAGAGCCAGGAGCAGTTCTGGGTGTATATTGCTAATCCCTGCCTAACCGTCCCTGTATACACTAGCATAGATAAAGGCATCTATAGAAAAAGTATTTTTAAAGAGCTTATATCTTATGCTAATTAGCGCGGGGACTAGTCCCAAGGGCGTTACTTCACTTGGCTAGTCGGCTCACATAGCGTATTAGTACTCACACAGGGGCGTAATAACATGCTAACATGCTATGCGAGCCGACTAGCCAAGTGAAGTAACGCCCTTCGGACTAGTCCCCGCGCTCATTAGCATAAGATATAAGATCTTTAAAAATATTTGTTCTTGATCTCTTTATCTATGCTAGTGTATACAGGGACGGTTAGGCAGGGATTAGCAATATGTGCCCAGAACTGCTCCTGGCTCTGAGTGCATATTGCACCTGACAGGTTCACTTTAAAGGGAACCTGTCACCAGATTTGGGGCCTATAAGCTGCGGCCACCACCAGCGGGATCTTATGTACACATTCTAACATGCTGCATACCTCCCAACCGTCCCGGATACAGCGGGACTTTCACGCTTTACGTTGTTTGTCCCGTTGCCACGGGCGGGACGGCCGGCTCCCGGGCTCCGCCCACCCACTCTCTCTCCGCCTCCCTGCTTTTCCCTCCTACCATCCTAGTAGACGTGGCATAGAGAGGAGCGCTGCCTGTGCTGCTGCTGGTACAGTAAACTAATCTCCCCAGCGCTGATTTCCCTCCCTCCCCCCTCACCCCCGGCCGGAGCCTGTCTGTGCGGTCGGCCGGCCGCCTGTCTGTGCGGTCGGCCGGCCGCCTGTCTGTGCGGTCGGCCCGCCACCTGTCTGTGCGGGCGCCCCCCTGCCGCCTGTCTGTGCGGGCGCCCCCCGCCGCCTGTCTGTGCGGGCGCCCCCCGCCGCCTGTCTGTGCGGGCGCCCCCCTGCCGCCTGTCTGTGCGGGCGCCCCCCTGCCGCCTGTCTGTGCGGGCGCCCCCCTGCCGCCTGTCTGTGCGGGCGCCCCCCTGCCGCCTGTCTGTGCGGGCGCCCCCCGCCGCCTGTCTGTGCGGGCGGCCCGCCGCCTCATTGTGCGGGCAGCCGGCCGCCTCTCTGTGCGGGCGGCTGGCCGCCTCTCTGTGCGGGCGGCCCGCCGCCTGTCTGTGAAGGCGGCCGGCCGCCTGTCTGTGAAGGCGACCGGCCGCCTCACTGTGCGGGCGACCGGCCGCCTCACTGTGGCTGCCTGCGTGTCCGTGCTGGAGGCCCGCCGGCTGCCTGCGTGTCCGTGCTGGAGGCCCGCCGGCTGCCTGCGTGTCCGTGCTGGAGGCCCGCCGGCTGCCTGCGTGTCCGTGCTGGAGGCCCGCCGGCTGCCTGCGTGTCCGTGCTGGAGGCCCGCCGGCTGCCTGCGTGTCCGTGCTGGAGGCCCGCCGGCTGCCTGCGTGTCCGTGCTGGAGGCCCGCCGGCTGCCTGCGTGTCCGTGCTGGAGGCCCGCCGGCTGCCTGCGTGTCCGTGCTGGAGGCCCGCCGGCTGCCTGCGTGTCCGTGCTGGAGGCCCGCCGGCTGCCTGCGTGTTTGTGCTGAATGGGTGTGGATGGGGAGTGGATATGGGCGTGACTGTGAAATGGGTGTGGTTAGGGGGCGTGGCCTAAAAATTTGCCGCGGCGCGCTACGCGCGCCGCAAACTTTGTCCCTCTTTTCCTTCTTTAAAAGTTGGGAGGTATGGATAATGTAATGAAAATGTTATTTTTTAAAGCACCATGTTGAGATGTGCTGCAGAACACCTGAAAAGAGGGAAATCTGCAGAGACGAGCTGTGGATGTGAAGTCATGATGGAATCAGGCACATGAGAAAATATCAATCGGCGGGTGAATTATCACACAGACATTACACTACACTAACATTTACACAGGTTCGTGGGAAAAAAATTACCGGAGTGCTTCTTTATTATATGCAGAAAAATTTACAATATGCATATGTGCCACCCCAGCAGTGGTCGAACTGCTCGGATCCAGGGGTGGATACTCATAGCTCGAGGGTCTCCAGACCCGGGGGCTAGGGGCCACTCTCAAATGAAGGAGGGGGAATATTTACAGGGGAGATATATATAGTTTGTGATGCCACCCGTGGTGTGCGGTAATGGAGACTACCGCCGCTGACGATGGGAGTGCCCAGGGGGAAGATGGAAGGGGGGCAGCCAGATGACGTTTCCCTCTACGGGTAGGGAAGGCCCCAGGACTCTGGATGGTGGAAAGCAGGGGAGCGCGGGCTTGCTGGAAGCAGGGGATAATGAAGTACTCACTCAGACAGCGTCAATGATGAAAAGCAGACTCTGACAACAAAGTAAACCAAGTCTCTGGGTGCCGCTGCCCTCTTGGGGGAGCTCGTCCGGGTATCCGTAGCCTACAGTATTGCCTGATGGTCCGGAGCCTGCCTCCATGCACAATTTTAGAAGTGTCCAAGTGGCCCGTAGGCATAAAGCTGTCGGGGCCCCGCTCCCTATTATTGGTTGTGGAGCTGTGCTCTCAAGGGCTCATGCTTGGGATTTCTGTGGGCTGCTTGGGTTGGAAAGCCCTATCCCCCTTGTTGCGCTAGTGCCCCTGATCTCTGAGCTTCGTGGGGACAGTCCATAAAGTCACTATCCTCCACAGGTTAAATGCTTGAAGATACTCCCTGACCTAGGGTCCAGTACCCCGCTGTGCTTTCGCTCCCGGACCGGTTATTGAACTCGAGCTGTTGACCGTCCTCCAAGACTTGGTCCAGGCACCCAGTCCCAATATCCCACGACCGGCTCTCCAACTTCTCCAGACCAAGACCACCGTTTGCAACCCAACCTTTTACTCCCTGGGAGCCACACGCTCCCCCTAGTTCCTCACTGCTCGAGGGCTACTCTCAACTCCTCTCTACTTCCCTCCCACCAGTCTGTCTGACCCCTAGGTGAGTTGCCCTATTCCAGCTCAGCAGTCCACTGGTGTGTCTGACAGGGTGTGGTGTGAAGTGTGGCTGGGGTTTTTGGATGCTGATGGAGGCAGTACTATAGGTTGGGAACCCAGAACCAAGAGGGGTTGAGTCCTACACTAAGGATAAAGAGCGTGCAGTACCCTGTGATGCCCTGACTAGTCCTAGGGTGTCACACATATGAGGGCGTTTCGGTGCATCATTGGTGTGGTCTTTACTTTGGTGCACTGTTGATGTGGTCTTTGTTTCAGTGCACAGTTAGTGTGGTGTTTGCTTTGGTGCACCGTTGGTGTGGTCTTTGCTTTGGTGCACAGTTGGTATTGTTATTGCTTTAGTGAACCGTTAGTTTGGTCTTTGCTTTGGTGCACCGTTATGCCCTCGTATTTGTATTTGAGAATCTTATATTTTTCTTGGCAGCACTCCATTCATAAAAGTGAATGCTGTCTAAAATCAGCTTGCATATCTGATTTTACCACTTTTATTAACCCCTTCACGACCTTGGACGGATCTATCTGTCAAGGATCGTGTCCCGTTAAGCCCCGCCCCCTGCCAACAGCTGACATGTGCGCCTGCTAGCCGCGTGTGGAATCGCTTCCACCCGCGGCCATTAACCCCTTAAATCTTGCTGCCAAAGTCTGGCAGCAAGATCTAAATGCGCGCGGCCATGTTTTTTACTTACCGCCGCCCCCACCGGAAGTCACGTGCGTTATCACGTGACTATCGGTGGTTGCCATCGTAGCACAGGGTCATGTGATGACGCCTGCAGCTATGATATTTCACTTTCGTTTTCCCTCGGCTGAGAGCAGAGGGAAAAACAAAGTGACCGAATCTGCTGTTCACAGCTGTATAGCTGTGATCAGCAGATAGATAATAGCGATCGGATTGCTGATCGCTATAGCCCCCTAGGGGGACTAGTAAAATAAAAAAAAAAGTAAAAAAAAAAGTTTTAAAAAATAAAAAAAAAAACCTAAAAGTTCAAATCACCCTCCTTTCCCCCCATTGAAAATTAAAGGGTTCAAAAATAAATAAATATACACATATTTGGTATCGCCGCGTTCAGAAATGCCCGATCTATCAAAATATAAAATCAATTAATCTGATTGGTAAACGGCGTAGTGGCAAAAAAATTCCAAACGCCAAAATTATGTTTTTTGGTCGCCGCAAGTTTTACGCAAAATGCAATTACAGGCGATCAAAATGTAGCATCTGCGCAAAAATAGTACCATTATAAATGTCAGCTCGAGACGCAAAAAATAGGCTGAGCCATAGATCCCAAAAAATAAGAACGCTACGTGTTTCGGAAAATGGCGCAAAACGTGCGCCACTTTTATTGGACAAACTTGTGAATTTTTTTTAACCCCTTAGATACAAGTAAACCTATACATGTTTGGTGTCTACAAACTCGCACCGACCTGAGGCATCACATAGAACCATCAGTTTTATCATATAGTGAACACGGTGAATAAAACATCCCAAAAACTATTGTGCGATCACACTTTTTTTGCAGTTTTTCCACACTTGGAATTTTTTTGCTGTTTTCCAGTACAATATATGGTAAAACCTATGGTTTCATTTAAAAGTACAACTCATCCCGCAAAAAACAAGCCCTCATATGGCAAGATTGACGGAATAATAAAAAAGTTACGGCTCTCGGAAGAAAAGGAGCAAAAAACAAAAACGCAAAAATGGAAAGTGCCCGGGGGCTGAAGGGGTTACGTGAGCACTGTCAATCAAGACAAAGAACTGGCTGCAAATATTAGGGAATAAGAGTGCACTAAGGCATAGACCACACGAAGGGTGCACCAAAGCACCCTCATTTGCATATTAAAAATAAGATTTTTTTTTAAGCAAATATTAAAGGGGCTGTCTAGTCTAGAATGACAAGTGTGCAGTCACTCTGTGTGACTGCAGATTGTGAATTTTTTCAGCGCGCTACAAGGATTCTCCGGTTTCTATGCTGGGAATATCAGTCAAGTATGCAATATCCACACTCCTAGCTAGAACCCGTCTTGGGGGCGCAGCCTTGCTCAGTTACAAGTGCATTAAGCAAGGCCTTAACCACTAGACGGGGTCTGACCAGGAGTCTGCGTATCGCATTCTTGACCACTGTGAGTGCGCTGAGAGGATTCACAGGTCTGCATTTACATAGAGTGATACATAGAGTGACTGCAGACTTGTCATTTTAGACCAGACTACCCCTTTAAGCTAAACTGTGTATGATTTTTGCATGGAAACCTTCCCGTATGTAAATATTTATTTAGGTAAGCAGAAAAATAATTTTCACCCAACAAACAAACATTTTTGATTGTGCATCGGGTGATTTGACAGCCTGTTTACTTAGACCAATAATCAGTTTTATGATTATTGGCAGCACTTTAAATGCATCTCAAAGAGTAACTAACCTTTTGGGAGATTTTTGTTACATACTGTAAAAATTAAGTCCCATGTGTCATGAAAAAAAAGCAAATATTACTATGGTTTTAAACTTTTTAAGACTTATTTTAAAGATTTGTTTTTTCTTCAGTCTGATCCAAATGCATATTGTGCCAAAGTGTGCAAACATATTCTTGACTCTGGAAACATCCTCCTTGATATCTATTATAAAATAAAATGATGCCTTGTTTGAAGAATTGTTACAGTTAGCTTTTCCATATACACATCCTATGTGCAGAACTCACTCCATCCAGTGTTCATGTATTCTTGGCACATAACTCTGAATTTCATATCAATATTGACTTTGTTCCTATCAGCATCAAGATTGCCACCTATTATTAATAGTTATTTTGTAACTATTCCTCTTCTATTTAGACTGTGAAGATATAGCAGAGATTGCCTCCACTCAGATAAGATAGGAGTGGGATAATGCAGAACAAAAACTGTAAAACTTTGTGCCCACAATGAGTTTTTGGTGAATTTTTGATGTTGCATACTTTAGTTGGGTCAAAAAAAGCTGTATCTTAAGCTGGGTTTACACACTGCAACATCTCAAACGACATCGCTGTAACGTCACCGGTTTTGTGACGCAATAGCGATGTTGTTTGCGATGTTGCAGTGTGTGAAACCTATCAGCGACCCGGCCCCTGCTGTGAAGTTGTAATCGTTACAAATCGTTCAGGACCATTCCTAGGTCCTTTGTTTCCCGCTGTGCAGCATGAAGTTTCAGTGTGTGAAGACTTTGCAGAGACTTTGTTAGCAACTTCCCTTTCAAAAGGCTGCTTATCAACGTCCCCAACAACCAGCTAGGTCGCTCTGCAGGTCCGGATCGCTGTTGCGTTGTTGGCCAGGTTTGCCTGTTTGACTGCTCACCAGTGACTTAGCAGAGACTTAGGGAGGTCGCTATTGCGTCACAAAACCGGTGACGTTACAGCGATGTCCTTTGCGATGTTGCAGTGTGTTAACCCAGCTTTACAGTCCAGAAAAGTGATGGGATTTACAGAAATCTCATGCCCACTGTGTGCTCTTTTTTACTCAGCATAAATTGACCTGTAGGGCATGTTTTAAATCCAAATCATGGCAAATTCTCTTGCAGACTTGCCGAGTCTTTTTCTTTGGGGCCTTTGGCTCTATCTTGAGGCATGATGACTTGATAGATGAACTTGTGCAAGCCCAGATAGGTCAGCCAGGGTCTGACTGCCATTACTTTGACTGTATCAAGCCGTAGGGTTGCTGGTCTTTCCTTCACTTTCCTCCGTCTATTCTTTTGTCCTTCTCCAGTGACTGCTCTCTTCATATGATGTGTTCAAAGTAAGTTAGTTGTAGCTTGGTGATCCTTCAAGTGACATGGCTTGATTTGTTCCAAAATGAATTTGATTGTGCTTGCCACCCATGGCATTGATACAATCCTTCTCCAGCACTACATTTCAAAGGCGTTCAGTCAACACACAGCCATTAACGTCTAAACCATTGGCAACAAAAGTGAGTACACCCCTAAGTGAAATTAACCAAATTGTGCACAAAGTGTTAATATTTTGTGTGGCCACCATTATTTTCAAGCACTGCCTTAACTATCTTGGGCATGAAGTTCATTAGAGCTTCACAGGAGCCACTGGAATCCTCTTCCACTCCTCTATGATGATATTGTGCCGCCCCCACGCCAGCCATCGGGGTGCTCGGATCTGGATCTGCGGTATGGCTCGGGGGACCCTACCAGACCCGGGGGTCGCGCGGACACTTCGAATAAATGGGGGACGTATTTGTACGGGATTTGCAGAAAACTGTTTGTGACGCCACCCACGGTGTGTGGTGAGATGTGGCACCACCACTACTGTTATAGGGTACCCGGGGGCGATGGTGTGGCGCCCTGGACAAGCCAGGACGTCACAGACACTGCAACAACACACCCCACACCCTGGATAGGCACATCTACGTCAAACAAAAATCCTTGTTGCCTCCCTCCAGGGGCTGATGTCCACACCAGGGGGTGGAGCCAGGCAGTTGGCCCCACCCACCGAGGAGTTCACAGTCCTGGAGGCGGGAAAAGGAAAGCAGATCAGTTTTGGAGAGGAGTGAAGTGGAGGAGTGAAGTGGTAATAGAGGAGACTGACCGTGTCCGGGTGCGTGGCCCGGGCACATACAGAAAGGTTGGCAGACGGTGGTGACCGTCTGCAGGAGAGGCTGATTGGCGTGAACCGTAAGGACCGGGGACGGGCGGTGGCCCGCCGGTACCGGATCGGGGAGCGAAGAGAGGCCAGCACCATTCGGCAGGGCTTACGGACCCCGACCAGGCTAGGAGTCGCCGTAAAACCGGTCAAATCCGTTAGCGAAGGGAACCTCCGGGGTTTCCCAGCAGTCAAGACCCGATTGAAGGCAACAGCTCAAACCGTGAAGGGAAATACAGTCACCGCCAAGGCTACAGTTCCCAGGGCCAGAGCCTGCGGGCAAAAGGGGCTCCCTCAGCATCCATCCAAGCTGGGGAGCGGGTTACCGGTGGGAAGCCACCAGAACCGAGAACATAACACAGGTGCAGGGAAAGGCAGTCACCACCAACCTACCGGGAGAAGAACAACCGCAGCCATCTGTGGGACCCGTCCATCCAGCCATTTGTTTTACCGGAGACTTTGCATTCATCATTGGCTGAGTGAGTACCACTGTGCCATGCGGCACCGCGCTGCCCCCGTGACCCTGCACCTCACCAGGCCCTGTTACCCTCCTGCCATTCCTCCCTCACCAGGCCCCGGGACAACGAATCCCCCTACCCACGGAGGGGAAGAACAACATCTAAGCTGCTCCCTGTCATCGCTCCCGGGATCCCCGTCCAGAGCAGCGGTGGTGTCACAACCTCACCACAACCGCGGGTGGTGTCACGGACAATAAATCCCCAACACCATTCCCCTTTTCACTCACGGGCGAGGAGCGCTGCTCAAGTCCCCGGGATCCGGCCCACCGCTCGAGCCACCACCGAGCAGCAAGCGAAGCAGCAGCACCATACCCGAGCGTGGTGAGCACAGCGTCTCCTCCCCGCCCGCGACAACTTGGCGTCACGAACAGGATCTTACCGCTCTGCCATCTGGTAGAGGTGCGCCTTGTGACCGCCGGAGGTGTCCTGCCGGAAATTTTGAGAAGCCGCCATTTTGGGCGTGAAAAGTTCCCCGCTCGAGCGTCTTCCCGAGCAGTGGAGGCGCGAAAGCCGAAACCCCGCCCCTGTAGAGGAGGAGCCGGAAAAAGGCTAAGGGGGACGGATGGCGTCTGGCCGCATGTAGCCTGCGGCTATAAAAGCAGGGACGCCAGGACCCTGCGGCCATCTTTTGGTTCCTGGAAGAGGCCGCCACAGCGATGTACCACCCGTCCCGCAGCACCGTAGCCCCCGCGCCCGGGACCGCGGCGTGGGTCGAGATCCGGATCGTCCAGCTACAGCAACGGCTACAGATCTGGGTGCAGCTCCTCTTGGAGGAGTGGGAGGCCGACGTGGCGGAGGTGGTGGCGGCCATACGGAGACGCGAGGTGGAAAGAGTTCTGGAGGAGCGGGTAAGTGACCCACGCCCCTGTACCCCTAGCGGGTCGGTCATCGCGGCCGAGGGGCCCGATCTACACCCGCTCGCCCTGCTACCTCCCCCGCTACCCGTATTGGCTGCTGCTGCCCCGTCACTAGGCCCGCTACCACCACGATCGGTAGCGGTACCCTGCCCATCCGCCCCGGCAGACCGGTCTGCAGCAGAAGTCCGTGACTGCCCGGAACTGCTTCCTTGGAAGACACCAAAGGCCGAGCCCGTCGGTGAGGCTGTATCGGAGGCACCGGTGACCGTGCCTGACCCCGGACCGAACCAGGCAGCCTGTCTCATGCAGGAGGAGGCGGAGGTTCAGCGGGGGAGGATCCCTGTGCCCGTTCCCCACACCTCGGCTGAGGTTGCGCCCGGTCGCCGCTGTGAGGCAGCACCCCAGGTCAACTCACCGCGGGACCTTCCACCCAGATTGCCAGTGGTGGGCAGCGTCAAGGAGGTCTCGCGGGGCCCGACCCGTGCGCAGGGGCCCGCAGCAGCCCCGTATTGGGACAGGAAGCCGACACCGCTGGGCTGGGAGATTGCCGAAAGGGAGAGGAGAAAGGCGGAGTTGGTGGCCCGCACTATTGAAGAGACGGAGCGTCTCCAAAGAGCCACCTTCCAGGTGCGGGGCCCGAGATATGAAAGACAGGTGCGGAGATTTGATACCCGAAGGGGGTATGGCTTCATTTACGAACCGGGCCTGGAGGCCGAAGTCTTCGTGGCCCGAAGAGATGTGAATGACCACCTGTCAGAAGACCATCCAAGCCGCAATCTGCTCCCCGTTGACCT
Organism: Anomaloglossus baeobatrachus; assembly: GCF_048569485.1. NCBI lineage: Eukaryota > Metazoa > Chordata > Amphibia > Anura > Aromobatidae > Anomaloglossus > Anomaloglossus baeobatrachus. The sequence goes on from NC_134356.1 coordinate 122,957,261, forward strand.
CGTCAACTACACCCGACATTGTTGGGAGAGGGGCTGGTACGCCCTGGGTGTCCGGCTGAGAGGAGGCAAGGGGCCTCAAGCACCCGCTCAGCCCCCTACCCCGGTCGGCGAGGTGGACCTAAAGTGAAGCCGGCGGACCTCCGCCCGAAAGTTGTCCCCGTTGGGACCATCAGCACCCTTGTTGTTAGAAAAGAATGATAAGTGAATTAACAGAAGATGTCACCTGATTGGAACTTTGATTGAACCGGCCGTTGCCGGCAACTAGTCCCCGTAGGAACTTTCTGCAACCGTTGCGTAAGGGACTTCTTGCGGACAGGCCCGAAAACTGGCAGGGCAACCACAAACTAGTGGGATGTAAATAATTGTTGTCTTGAAACCGTTACCGCCTCCGGAGAGGCAGATTGGAGGAAGGGCCCGCAGTGGAGTAGGCTGGGGCCCGGCCACCACCTGTACCGGTGGCCAACCTCCGGGGGTTCAGGGGTCCCCATGGACGCGGGTCCCCTGAAAGAGACCGTAAGCGCTCGGGCAACTTGGTTCTGGACTGGGGTCAAGGGGTGCTGCCCACTTCTTAGGGGCAGCATCAGGGCCAGGTTGTTTGGGTGGGAGAAGAGCGGAAGCCGTACCGTTATAAAATGTTTGTGATGTTTTTACATGTTTTACCATTTTTCTATCTTTGCAGTTAAAAACAAAAATAAAACCGGTGATGGACGGGCAGCCCGCGGACGGTCTGCATTTTACTAAGGGGGAATGTGGCGCCCTGGACAAGCCAGGGCGTCACAGACACTGCAACAACACACTCCACACCCCGGCTAGGCACATCTAGGTCAAACAAAAATCCTTGTTGCCTCCCTCCAGGGGCTGATGTCCACACCAGGGGGTGGAGCCAGGTGGTTGGCCCCACCCACCGAGGAGTTCACAGTCCTGGAGGCGGGAAAAGGAAAGCAGATCAGTTTTGGAGAGGAGTGAAGTGGAGGAGTGAAGTGGTAGTAGAGGAGACTGACCGTGTCCGGGTGCGTGGCCCGGGCACATACAGCAAGGTTGGCAGACGGTGGTGACCGTTTGCAGGAGAGGCTGATTGTCGTGAACCGTAAGGACCGGGGAGGGGCGGTGGCCCGCCGTTACCGGATCGGGGAGCGAAGAGAGGCCAGCACCATTCGGCAGGGCTTACGGACCCCGACCAGGCTAGGAGTCACCGTAAAACTGGTCAAATCCGTTAGCGAAGGGAACCTCCGGGGTTTCCCAGCAGTCAAGACCCGATTGAAGGCAACAGCTCAAACTGTGAAGGGAAATACAGTCACCGCCAAGGCTACAGTTCCCAGGGCCAGAGCCTGCGGGCAAAAGGGGCTCCCTCGAGTCCCCGGATCCGGCCCACCGCTCGAGCCACCGAGTAGCAAGCGAAGCAGCAGCAGCGCCGGACCCGAGCGTGGTGAGCGCAGCGTTCCCTCCCCGCCCGCGACAATGGGATGGCAGCTGGATGTTAACCCCTTCGTGGGTAGGGATGGATGCCCCGGGGCCCAGTGGTGTGCAGGGTTGCAGGGACCAGTAAACTTACAGTTCCGTTGTCCTGGTGCTGGATGAGGCTGCACTGATGTGTGGAGTCATTGGTTGTCCTGGTGCTGGATGAAGTTGCACTGATGTGGGGAGTCAATAAACACAAAGTCCTTTGGGTAAACCAAGGTGTTGGTGGCCGGCCGCAGACGGGTGTATCTGATCCCACACCCAGGCTAGTGGTCAATGTCTCTCTTCTCTGCATGCTTTGTGTTGTGTGTTGGACCTCCTGGTGTGAAACACGGAAGTCCACTCCCAATCCTTTGGTTGGGAGCCTTGCCCACTGACGCTGACCCGTGGGATCTACCAGGCCCTGGCGGATGCCCTATACCTCTCTGTGGGTGGTTGTCTCTTTTCGGGACTTAGGTTGGGACAGGACCTATAATCCTGCCCTCAAATGGTTAATTAGCTAGGCTGTTGGTTTTCGGTCCTGGCTTCAGGGTCCGAGTACCCCCTTTGTGCAAGGTTTCCGGGTTGGTTCTCCGGTGTCGGTACCGGCGGGCTACAACCCTGCCCCTATCCACCTCGGATCTCCGGCAGCCGTCTTCCCGTCTCCTGCTGACACTGTCCACTGTCTGCCACCTAGCCAGTATGCCAGGGCTCCAACCCCGACGCCTGTCAACTTCAACCTCTACTCTCCACTAGACTTAACTTAACTCAACTTCAACTTAGACTGACTATTTTCCCACCCTGGGTTCTCTAGATCCCTAGGTGGGCATTTCTCATCCGCCTGGTCCGACCCACTGGTGTGCCTGTCCTTCCATAAGGGGGGGTGACTAGGGTTTCAGGTTGGCTGAGTGTAACCCTGTGTGGGAAAGTGTTGTGCGGGGGCCTATGTGTGTAACTACCTGGTTTTGCCAGGGCGTCACAATATCATTGAGTTGGAGGGTGTTAGAGACCTTTCATTCCTCCACCCTCTACTTTAGAATGCTCCACAGGAACTCAATAGGGTTTAGATCTGTAGACATGCTTGGTCAGTCCAGCACCTTTATCCACGGTTTATTTAGCAAGGCAATGGTCATCTAGGATGTCTGTTTGGGGTCATTATCATGTTGGAGTACTGCCCTGTGGCCCAGTTTCCGAACAGTACATGTTGGCATTCATTGTTCCCTCAATTAACTGTAGATCCCCACAGCCAGAAGCCTCATGCAGCATCAAACCATGACCCTCCCACCACCATGCTTGACTGTAAGCAAAACACACTTGTCTCTGTACTCCTCACCTGGTTGCCGCCACACACACATAACACCATCTGAACCAAATAAGTTTATCTTGGTCTCATCAGACCACAGGACATGGTTCCACTAATCCATGGCCTTAGCTAATTGGGCAAAATTTGGCCATTTTCATTTGGGGTGTACTCATTTTTGTTGCTAGTGGTTTAATGGCTATGTATTGAGTTACTTAGAGGGCCCACCAAATTTACACTGTTGTATAAGCTGTACACTGGCTACTTTACATTGTACATAGTGTCATATCTTCAATGTTGTTCCATGAAAAGATATGATAAAATATTTACAACGTGAGAGGTGTACTCGCTTTTGTGATATAGTATACATAGGTCTGTAATTTGCAGAAGCTTATAAGTCAAATCCAGGACTAGAAAATGAGGTGGTAACATTTATAATGGAAAACTGAATATTTCCAAAATGATAAGATATTAACCCCTTCACGACCATGGACGGAAAGAGCCGTCCTTGTGCCCTGGGCCTTAACGACCAAGGACGGATCTTTCTGTCATGGCGTAATCGCGGCACCGGAGCCTCCGGTGACTGCGAAAAGTTAGGATAAACCGCAGATTCGGGGAGGAGGGGACCTGTACCTGACATCAGGAGGGGTGGTGCCTCCTCCCCGGACCTACGGAGGCTGTGATTGGCTGACGAACGTCGCTCAACCAATCACAGCCACTGTAATGTTCCAGCCACTTAAAGTGACTGAAACATTGAAATCCAGCCCTGGCCAGTGCAGCTATGGCACTGGCCATTGGCTGGAGCTGGGTGACCTCACTGGATCACACTCCCCAGCTCCAGTAGCTCTGATTGGAGAGATCGGCCTTGTGACCGATTTCTCCAATCACAGTGGACCTGTTGCCGGTGACCGCCCCTGTCATCGTCCCTGCAGCACGCCAGCACAGTGAGTATACACAGTGCAATGGCAGGGCGACAAGCTCCGGTCCCATGCTGTTATGAGACCGGAGAATGGGACCCGGAAGTTGCCGCGCTGCCATTGCACTGTATGAAACCGGCCTCCCGATCCACCGCCGCGATCTGCCACCCGCACCCCCACCCCTCGTATCTGCTGCCCGCACCCTCACCCCCACACCTCCCGATCCGCCGCCCTCCGCTGCGATCTGCCACCCGCACCCCCACCCCTCGTATCTGCTGCCCGCACACTCACCCCCATACCTCCCAATCCGCCGCTGCCCTCCGCCGCGATATGCCACCTGCACCCCCACCCCTCGTATCTGCTGCTGCACACTCACCCCCACACCTCCCGATCTGCCGCTGCCCTCTGCCGCGATCTGCCACCCGCACCCCCACCCCTCATATCTGCTGCCCGCACACTCACCCCCACACCTCCTGATCTGCCACCACTGCTGCCCTCCACCGCGATCTGCCACCCGCACCCCCACCCCTCGTATCTGCTGCCCGCACACTCACCCCCACACCTCCCGATCCGCCGCTGCTCTCTGCCGCGATCTGACACCCGCACCCCCACCCCTCGTATCTGCTGCCCGCACACTCACCCCCACACCTCCCAATCCGCCGCCTTCCACCGCGATCTGCCACCCGCACCCCCACCCCTCGTATCTGCTGCCCGCACACTCACCCCCACACCTCCCGATCCGCCACTGCTGCTGCCCTCCGCCGCGATCTGCCACCCGCACCCCCACCTGTTACACCTCGTGGCTCTCCTGTGGCAAGGAATGAGACAGTCTCCTTGCCTGCCACGAGCACTCATGCTCCGCAGCGCCGAAGGTCTGCCAGACTGCGCAGAGTGCAGGAGAAACCTCCTCAGAGAGGCAGCACAAGGGTGACACCTAGTGGTACTCCTGTTGCAAGAAATGAGGCGGTCTCCCATTCCTTGCCTGCCACAGCTCCTCCTGCTCAGCAGCCTCGAAGGTCTGTGAGGTTGCGCAATGTGCAGAGATTTGCTGCTCAGGGAAGCAGTGAGACTCCCGTTATCTCTACACATTGTGAGACCGAGGATCCCGCCTCTATTTCCCAGAGGCAGGAGGGTGAGCATGTGCTATGCTTGGTGGATCCTGATTCGCCCACTGACGTCACACGGCTTGATGACAAGGCTGGTGACGTGGTGAATCCTGACTGGCCAGGCTGGGATGTCGTGGATCCTGATTGGGTCAAGTCCGTCATCTCCGCCTCGCGCCCGCCCTTGGCTGGAGCTACACCTCCTTAAAAGCTCCTCCTGCCATCATGGCGGCGCGCGACCGTCCTTCTATGTTTGGATGTCTGGCAGCGTGCTGCCACGCCACTGCTCAGGCATTATCTTCTTCTGTGGGCTTGGCCCTTGCTGCTTAGGCAGCACCTGGTTTGCAGGCCGTGTCCCTGCCTTGCTGCTCCGGCAGTAGCTCCTTCTACAGGCCGTGTTCCTGTCCCAGGTGAGCTCCTCGAGTCTCCACTGGACTCACCTGGTTATTGAAAGCACACGTGCGTGGGCACCTCTGTGCTACCCTCGTGCCATATTCTCGTGACTTCCACTGGCACACGTGCGTGGGCACCTCTGTGCTTCCCCGTGCAACAGGTACACCGAGCCGTGTGATCCCTGCCATACAACCCACACGGGTTAGGGCAGACCGGTGTACATAGATCGTCTGTGACATTCCAGACGATCGCTAGCAGCAACCCGCTCACTCTTCACCCACCATAGCAGCGGTCCCTTACACCGCACAGTGGACCTTGACCGGCGGAAGCTGTCCATTCCCCATCTTGGCACGCTTCCCCGGGTCCCCCTCGTAACACCCACCCCTCGTATCTGCTGCCCGCACACTCACCCCCACACCTCCCGATCCGCCGCCGCTGCCCTCCGCCGTGATCTGACACCCGCACCCCCACCCCTCGTATCTGCTGCCCGCACACTCACCCCCACACCTCCCGATCCGCCATCGCTGCTGCCCTCCGCCGCGATCTGCCACCCGCACCCCCACCCCTCGTATCTGCTACCCTCACCCCCACACCTCCCAATCCGCCGCCGCCGCCCTCCATCTGCCACAGTGCCACCGATCTGCTGCCCGGCCCCTTTCCCTCGTAATCGGCTGCTCGTCCCCTCACCGCCGTGATGTGCGCTCCCTCCCCTGTCACCGCTGTGATGTGCGCTCCCTCCCCTGTCACCGCCGTGATGTGCGCTCCCTCCCCTGTCACCGCCGTGATGTGCGCTCCCTCCCCTGTCACCGCCGTGATGTGCGCTCCCTCCCCTGTCACCGCCGTGATGTGCGCTCCCTCCCCTGTCACCGCCGTGATGTGCGCTCCCTCCCCTGTCACCACTGTGATGTGCGCTCCCTCCCCTGTCACCGCCGTGATGTGCGCTCCCTCCCCTGTCACCGCCGTGATGTGCGCTCCCTCCCCTGTCTCCCCGTGATCTGTGCTCTCTCCCCTGTCACCCCGTGATCTGTGCTCCCTCACCTGTCACCCCCGTGATCTGCTGTCCGCTCTCCCTCACCTCTCACCCCCGTGATCTGTGCTCTGCTCACCTGTCTCCTCCGTGATCTGCGCTGCGCTCCCTCCCCCACCTCTCACCCTCCCCGATCTGCTGCCTACTTCATCTCCTGTGATCCAGCTGCCTAGATCCATCCTGTAGGGTAACTATCCCCAATCTCACCTCCCACTCCCCTTCCCACCCATCCCCACCTCCCCCCATCCTCTGCCGCTCCTGCATCCACTGCGCCCTCTCCCATCCGCCCCCACCCTATCCCAGCCGCCGTCTCACAATCACAGATGCTCCCTTTATATGCCGCTGCCGCCCATCTGCTGCCGCCCCATCTGCCGCCCCCCCCCCATCTGCCGCTGTTTTTTTTTTCTATGCCATGGGGGTCTAGTTTCCAAAATGGGGTCACATGTGGGGTAGCTCCACTGTTTCGGCACCTCAGGGGGTCTCCAAACGCAACATGGAATACGCTAATTATCCCAGACAATTTTGCGTTTGAAACGTCAAATGACGCTCCTTGCCTTCCGAGCCCTGCTGTGCGCCCAAACATTTTATTTCCACCACATATGAGGTGTCTGTGTACTCAGGAGAAATTGCACAATACATTTTATGGTGCAATTTTTCCTGATACCCTTGTGAAAAAAAAGCTACCTGGTTGAAGTAACAATTTTGTGGTAAAAAAATTTTTTTTTTATTTTCACAGCTCAACTCTATTAACTTTTGTGAAGCCCCCAGAGGCTCAAAGTGCTCAATAAACATCTAGATAAATTCCATGAGGGGTCTAGTTTCCAAAATGGGGTCACGTGTGGGGGAGCTCCACCGTTTCGGCACCTCAGGGGCTCTCCAAACGCAACATGGTGCGGCTAACGATTCCAGCTAATTTTCTGTTCAAAAAAGTCAAATGGCGCTCCTTCCCTTCCGAGTCCTGCTGTGCGCCCAAACAGTGGTTTTTCGCCACATATGAGGTATCTGTGTGTTCAGTAGAAATTGCCCAAAAAATTTTGGGGGTTCATTTAATCCTGCTACCCTTGTGAATATGCAATATTTGAGACTAAATTAACATTTTTGTTGCAAAAAGTAAAATGTTCATTTTTTCCTTCCACATTGCTTTAGTTACTGTGAAGCACCTGAAGGGTTAATAACCTTCTTGAATGTGGTTTTGAGTAGCCTGAGGGGTGCCGTTTTTGGAATGGTGTCACTTTTGGGTGTTCTGTGTCATGTAGACCTTTCAAAATCGCTTCAAATGTGATGTGGTCCCTAAAAAAAGTGGCTTTGTAAATTTTGTTGTAAAAATGAGAAATTGCTCATAAACTTTGAACCCCTATAACTTCCTTAATTTTTATTTTTTTTTCCCAAAATTGTTCTGATGTAAAGTAGACATGTGGGAAATGTTATTTATTAATTATTTTGTGTCATATGTCTCGTTGGTTTTAGAGCATAAAAATTCAAAGTTTGAAAATTACAAAATTTTCAAAATTTTCGTGAAATTTCCGTTTTTTTCACAAAGAAATGCAAAAAATATCGGCCTAAATTTACCACTAACATGAAGCCCAATATGTCACGAAAAAACAGTATCAGAATCACCGGGATCCGCTGAAGCGTTCCAGAGTTATAACCTCATAAAGTGACAATGGTCAGAATTGCAAAAAATGGCCTGGTCTTTAGGGTCAAAATAGGCTTGGGGCTGAAGGGGTTAATGAGTCAATAGAGCAATAGTGTGTATTATTACAGCTTATTACAACACAGACATAACACTGTTATGGATTTTTACGCATATGCAGCAACAAAAGAATGAGAAAATTAGATTTTTTTCTTCAATTAGAAAGCCCTTTTAATTTACCAAGAAATCTCCTTGGTCTCTCTGTCTAGTAGGTTTATGTTTGACCCTGTTTTTTCTCTGTCTTAGGCCCATTTCACACGTCAGTGAAAAACAGTGACGTTTTCACTGGCGTGTAAAACACGCACATGTCCCTGCGTGTGCCGTGATTCACGGCACACGTGGGTTGTCTAAGTGCAATCCGGGCTCCGTTCTCCGTGGCCCGTGATTGCACTTAGAAAACAACTCACCTGTGCGCGCTCCCGCTCTCCATGGTGCTGATCGCTCCCGCGGTGCAGCATCCGGCCGGCGGTGACCCCCGCAGCAGCTGCTTCTGGGTCGGCTGTGTCGCGCATAATGAATATGCGCGACAATAATGAGCCGGCTCAGAAGCAGCCGGCAGAATGGGCTGCAGAGGACATCGCTGGACGCCGGGTGAGTAAAAATGATTTTTTTTTTAAAAGCACGTTTTTTTCTGGCACGTGTTTCACGGACCACACCACTGCGTGGTCCGTGGAACATCAGTGATGCCAGAAAAAAATGGACATGTCTCCGTGCGGCAATCACGCACACGCGGGTACACCGCACGGAGACACGTGCAGTGAAAAATCACTGACGTGTGAGCAGACCCATTCATTATAATCAGTGATTCTGGTACGTTTTAAAAAAGCACAAACGTCTCAGAATCACTGACGTGTGAAAGGGGCCTTACTATGACTTTCAAAGTATCCAGAAATCCTCACAAGTATACAGTGGTATGTAATTGTTTGGGCACTCCTGGGCAAAATTATTGTTGTTGTGAAGAGTTAAGCAAGTTGAAGATGAAATTATCTCTAAAATGCATAATGCTAAAGATGATAAAGATGATACATTTTACATTTTAAAATTAACAAAAAGAAAAATTGGCACATGCAAAAAAAAAATTGTCACTCTTGGAGATTTGTGTACTCAGAGAACTTTGACCAAGGTTTCAGACCTTAATGGGTTATAGCTTATGCACTATCATCGTTAGGAAAGGTGAGGTGATGAAAATTTTACAATTTAAAAAAAAAAACGGATTTTTGTGTACTCACTGTAAAATCGTTTTCTCTTAGCCATCATTGGGGGACACAGGACCATGGGTGTTATGCTGCTTATCCATAGGACACTAAGTAGATGCAAAGATGTTAGCTCCTCCCCTGCAGTATACACCCCCTGGCTCAGACAGGCTACTTCAGTTTTAGTACACAAGCAGTAGGAGAACAAGTAACAAAAAACGTGAGTGAATACTCATAACAAAAAAGTACTGAGACAGAAAAAAAACTAAGGCCCAACAGGGCAAAAGGGAGGGTGCTGTGTCCCCCAATGATGGCTAAGAGAAAACGATTTTACGGTGAGTACACAAAAATCCGTTTTTCTCTGACGCCTCATTGGGGGACACAGGACCATGGGACGTCCTAAAGCAGTCCATGGGTGGGTAAACAATAAACAACGCAACCCAAGGACTAGGAACCAGTCCCAGATATCCAGGAGCGCCTACTGAGATAGGTACTCCACTATCGTTTGCAGAATTTTGCTACCTAGGTTTGCCTCAGCCAAAGCCTGGGTATGGACTCAGTAATGCTCTGAAACAGTATGTAGGCAAGACCAGGTCGCAGCCTTACCCCTCTGTTCCACTGAAACCTGATGCCTAATGGCCCAAGAGGCGCCAACTGCTCGCGTGGAATGAGTCCGCAGCCCACTAGGAATGGGCTTGAGTTGCAAGCGGTAGACCTCCTGGATCACAGAGCGAATCCAGCGAGCCAGCTTTGCCTATGAAGCTGCCTCTCCTTTCTTAGGCCTTTCAAGAATGACGAACAAGGAGTCTATGTTCCTAAAGGGGCTGTCCTAGGTACGTAATATCTGAGAGCCCTCACAAGGTCTAGCGAATATAGAACCCTTTCCACCGCAAGGACTGGGTGTGGACAAAAGGAAGGCAGAACAATGTCCTCATTCATATGAAACGGGGAAGTAACCTTCAGAAAAAAATCCGGAAGGGGGTGTTGAACCACCTTGTCCTGATGAAAGATCAGAAAGGGTTCACGGCAAGAGAGTGCTGCCAGTTCAGAAACTTGTCTGATGGACGTAATCGCCACTAAGTATGTTACCTTCCAGGAGAGAAGAGCAAGAGAAGATTCCTTAAGAGGTTCAAAAGGGGGCCTCTGGATACCGTCCAAAATGAGATTGAAGTCCTATGGGTCCAGCAACCGTTTATACAGGGAAACTAGAAGGGAAACACCCTTGGAGGACAGTCTTGACTTGGGATTGCAAGCTAGGCGGTATTGATAGAATATCGAGAGGGATGAAACCTGCCCCTTAAGGGAGCTGAGGGCCAACCCCTTTTGCAACCTGACTGCCAAAAGAAAAAAAAAATTAAGAATTCTGGGGATCGCCAGAGGCATAGGTTGGACATTAGATTCCCTGCACTGGGAAAGGAAAGTTTTTCACGTACGGTGGTAAAAACGAGATGAAGGCCGGCTTTCGGGCACTGTACATGGTGGAGATGACCTCAGGAGAGAATCTTGCTCTTGTCAAAGTCCAGGTCTCAATGGCCAGGCCGTCAGCTTCAGGGCTCTGGAGTTCTGATGGGAAATGGGCCCTTGGGTCAGCAGGTCTGGGATGCTTACGAGGCACCATGAGCAATTGTACTAATTCAGCATACCAGGCGCACCTGGGCTAGTCCGGTGCTATTAGTATCACCGGGACTCCTTCTGCCTTGATCTTCCTGATTACTCGCGGCAGCACGGGCAGAGGCGAAAAACATGTAAGGCAGACGGAAACAACTTCAGGAGACTAGAGCATCCGCGCCAATGGACTGTGGATCACGTGACCTGGCTAAGAACGCGAGTACATTTGAGGCCATTAGATCCACGTCTGGTGTACTCCAGTGAGTGCAGATGTGTGGGAACACTTCTGGGTGGAGAAAACCACTCTGCGGCAGCCAGTCCTTGGCGACTTAGAAGGTCCGCCGCCCAGTTCTCTACTCCCGGTATGTGTAACGCTGAAAACACAGACCCCCGTCGATTCGGCCTAGGTGAGGATCCTGAGGACCTCGAGATAAGCTGTCTTGCTGCTGGTACCTCCCTGCCGATTGACCTACGCCACAGCTGTTGCATTGTCCAATTGGACCCGAATCAAACGACTTGCTAGCAGAAGGGGGGAATGACCCGAGCGCAAAAAGATCACGCTGATTTTCAGGATGATTTCTGGGAAGGGAAGACTCCTGGGGTGTCCAACGTCCCGAAGCAGTACGCTGCTCCCCAGACTAAGAGGCTGACGTCCGTGGTCAGGAGTAGCCAGTCCACTTGGGGGAGAAAAACTCCTTCTCGATATGGAAGAGGACTGAAGCCACCACAAAGCGCATACCTGACTGAAGGTGTCAGATGAAAAGTTCGTCCAAGGAAAAGGGGGCTCTTGTCCCAGGCAGCTAGAAGCGCAAGCTGCAGTGGGCGGTGGTGTGGCTAAGCGAGCAGCACTGCCTCTATAGCCGCCGCTATCCTACCTAGCACTCTCATACTGAATCGTATGGAGCAAGAGGAGTACGTAGAGGGCAGTGTACCGCTTGTTGTAGAGCAGTCGCCTTGTCTTGAGGGGAAAATATAAAGCCCCGAAGAGTTTCCAGGGACATGGCCAGGGAGGTGACGGATTTTGATGGGACCGGGTATGATTTGACTGGAGTAAAAAGCCGCCCTAAGCGGGATAGGGTGTCTACAGAGATCTGCACGCTGGTTGAGCCCTTGATGAGGAGGTCATCCAAGCAAGGCAGAACAGCCACTCTCCTGGTGTGAAGGGGCACTCATGGCGGCCGCCATGACCTTAGTTAAGACCCTTGGTGCTGTGGCAGAGCCGAGGGTAGGGCCACAAATGAAAAAAAATAAATAAAAAGAAGAAGTCCTGAACCGCAAAGCGGAGGAACTTTTGGTGAGCTGGAGCGATGGGTATGTGCAGGTACGCATCCCTGATATCTAGGGAGGCAAGGAATTCTCCTTCGACCATAAAGGTAATAATGGACCCTAGGAAGTCCATTCTGAATCTCCTTACGTGCACATGTTTGCTCAGGTGTTAGAGGTCCAGGATGGGACGAACTGACCCGTCCTTTTTTGAGGACCACGAGAGGTTGGAAATAGAAGGCCTTGAACCTCTCGCCGTCCGGAACAGGTACCATCACCCCCGCCGTTTGGAGGGAGTGGATTGCTGAGGAGAAGGCCTCGTGGTGTTTTGGAGCCTTTGGGGAGGGGGTTTGAGAGAAAAGACTGACCAGGGGATCGGGTCCAGAATTCAATGTGGTAACCAGAAGACACAAGGTATCACACCCATTTGTGGTCTGAGGTGACTGCCCAGCTGGAGGAGGACGAGACTCCTCAATCTTTGTCTAGACTGCCAGGACGGAGGTGGACTCGAGGAGGGCTGAGAAGGTCGGCCCTGCGTGTCTAGTAAAAAACATCTTGGGCTAGAGTTGGGGGAGGAAGGTACTCTTTTCCTCCCGTGGCGTCAGACAAAAAAAGAGCCTGTCCAGATGATCGGCAAACCATCGGTCTGGAAAGGAGTACTGTGAGAGGCTTCTTAGAGACCGAGTCCGCTCTCCATTATCGGAACCAGAGGGCCTTACGGATGGCTATGGTATTTGAGGTGGCAATAACTGCGCAGGTAGCAGCGCCGAGGGAGGCCTGCATGAGGCACTCTGCTGCCGCAGCAATGTGAACTGTTACATCTGTGAGGGTCTGAGGGAAACTGGTAGTCCTGGTGCCTGTGTGACCCACACGGAAGGAGAGAGGGACCCGCGGCCTCGAGGCAGAGCGATCGAGCTCCTCCACTTGTCTGTCTGTCGGGTCCTTGAAGGAGGATCCATCAAGTAAAAGACAGGAGTGGTCCTTCAGGCAGGCGGAAGCCGGGTGACGGTCCACTGAGGCCGGATCAGCCCAGCCCTTAGAGACAGCTAAGTCAAAGGGGCACCGGGACTCCATGAGTTTACGGATACCGAGGCGGCGTTAAAATCCCTTTTTTTTTTTAGGTTTCTTCACCCTTTTAAAAGGAGACCGCAGGGTGGGTAGTAGTGGATGGGAGATCTTCCACATGCAGAGTTTTGATTGATTGCTGCAATAAGTCCATCGCAGCTTGATCGCTCGGGGAGGTTGAAACCAAGGAATCATCCCGGTACAAACATCATTCCCCTTCCTCCGGCTCCTCAGAGACCGCGGAACATGTGGGAGAACCCCATCTGTGTACCCCAGAGGGAGAACCATGGGGGTCATGCCCTTTTTCTGATCTGCAACCGGTGAAGCAGAGGGCTGATTCTTATCAGAAGGACCCTCTATAGAGGTGTCATCAGGCTGCGTTCTGTCCAGGGGCCCCGAGGGGTGTGAGGACGATGTTGCATAGCCAGCACCAGGTTCTGGGAACTGTGCCCATTCCGGGGGACTGGGAGCCATAGGCTCTGGGCTGGCAGCGGTTGCTGCGGTGGTGGCGGGGGTAAGCTACAGGGGCACCGGACTCACAGAAGGAAGAGGTGCTATCATCCCCTACTAGCTCAGCGTCTTATAGTTGTTGCTGTAGTTGTGCAGGGCATAAAACATGTGACTGCAGCCCCTGGCTGATGACCCACAAATAAACAAAAAATGGTGGGAAGGGACTCCCCTCCCCTCCTCCAGCCCTGCACAACAATGGTGGACAGAAAAACCTCTATAAGTATACCACAGCTGCGGCTGCACTGAGCCCAGGGAGCTCTCCCCTCCCCCCGCCACAGGTGGAAGCTATGTAGGAGTCTGCAATCACAGCCCATGTGCATTCAGTCAGTGTGACCTTTGCTCCAATTTCCTGTCAGGGAGCCAGTGTGCAGATTCTGACGCCTGCTGGCAGAACTTATATCAACTCAGACCCTGCCAGAGGGAGTGAGGAGGTTTTCATCTGCTCTGTGCTCTGGAAAAATCGGAATGATCTCACCTCAGCTCCTGTGGAGATTGCAGTCTGGTCACACTTAGTGCAGAACTTTTATCAACTCAGAGCCTGCAAGAGGGGCTGAGGAAGTTTTCATCTGCTCTGGGCTCTGGAAAATCAGTGCCATGAGACCTGTCGTCCAGTGAATAACAGCCCAGGATCCAACGTCGCAGGAGGGGGTACGGGGAGGCGATACTCCGCGTTCCCGCCTGTTGATGGTTTTGGGAAATTGGTCCCCGAAGGAACCGTTGCCCTCTAAAAGCAAAAAATTCTTGCTGCAGTAGTCTGCAGAGATGTGCCTCCTGTAGACACTAAGCTAAAACTGAAGTAGCCTGGCTGAGCCAGAGGGTGTATACTGCAGCGGAGGAGCTAACATCTTTGCATCTACTTAGTGTCCTTCTATGGATAAGCAGCATAACACCCATGGTCCTGTGTCCCCCAATGAGGCATCAGAGAAAACCCAGCCTCTTCTAACCTAGCCAAAAATAGCAGCCATGGGTTTTTCTAAGCAGCTGCCTAGCACTCTGAAAATGAAAATAGTGGAGGCTCACATAGCAGGAGCAGGTTATAAGAAGATAGCAAAGTGTTTTCAAGTTGCCCTTTCCTCAGTTTGAAATATAATTACATATGGCAGTTAACAGGAAAATTGGAAGCCAAGATAAGATCTGGAAGACCAAGCACATTTTCTGTGAGAGTTGCTTGTAGGAGTGCTGGAGAGGCAAATCAGAATACCAACCTGACTGCAAAAGACATTCAGGAAAATTTAGCAGACTCTGGAGGTATGGTACATTGTTTTACTGTTCAGAGACACCTGCACAAATATGGCCTTCATGGTAGAGTCATCAGAAGAAAGCCTCTCCTGCGTACTCACCATAAAATTCAGCATCAGAAGTATGCAAAAGAACATCTAAAGAAGCCGGATGCATTTTGAAAACAAGTCCTGCGGACAGATGAGGTTAAAATAGAGCTCTTTGGCCACAATTCTCAAAAGTATATGCAAAGAAAAAGGAACACAGAATTTCAAGGGAAAAAAAAAATCACCAATAGGGATGAGCGAATGTATTCGCCACTAGTCACTATCCAACAGATAATGGGGTATTTGCGCTATTCGCTAGGCGACGGATAAAACAACATCATACTTTCATTTTCATTTCTGACTTCCTGGCACCTGTTTTCCAGCCAATGAACACATTTGATGTTGCTTGCCCTCACAGTAATGCCACAGCCATCTTTGTTGTGGTGTTACTGTGATTGGCTTAGCTGCACAGCGTCATAGGGGCTATATAAGCCAGCGGCCATTTTGTGAACACGCAGTGATAGGGAGCTGGCAGTGGTGATAGACTGTATTGTCTGCGGGAGAGCGTTCTTAGATCCAACTAATAGATAATCCTTGTAAGGGCTAAACACAGTGTCCAGTAGCTGCTAGCAGCTGAAGAAATCATAGAACCAGCTATAGGGACAGTGCAGTGCCTTGTTTGAGATAGCATTCCTACAGCAAAATCCTAAATAGTCCTTGCAAGGATTGAAGACAGTAGTTAGTAGCTGCGAGCAGCTCTATAAATTTCCAGGCTGCAAAACAGTGAAAGCGGACGCAGCTATAGGGCCAGCGTTCGCACAGTGCTTTGTTAGGTGAGAGCGATCCATCTTTTAAAAAAAACAAAATCCTCTTATTAGTGCTGCATACAGTATGTTAGTTCAGTGTCTGATATAGGGAGAGCTTTTTCAGAGGCAGAGAGAGATTTAAAGCTGTCCTGACATCTGCTACTAAAAATCAACAATCCCAGCACTGCTACATCCCTTGTGTGTGTTCTACTGGGGATAGGTATCGTAAATTCCTGAAAAAAAAAAACAAAATTTACCATACAACGGGTTAAGGTGTAGTGTAGTGCCTCTCAGCCACCATCTCAATTCATACCAGCACAGTTGCGTCCTTGTGTTGGCTTCATAGCGTACATAAACTCCATAGTACCCTACTGCTAAAAAAAACTAGTGTAAGTTTAAAAAAAATAAATAAATAAAATTGCTGTCACGGCCTGTAGTTCTGCCTGAAGCCAAATACCTTTGTCGCGGGCGGAGAAGACGCCGCCGCTGCGCTCGCTAACTCTCGGGTCCGGCGCTGCTGCGGCTGCTTCTCGGTGGCTCGAGCGGTGGGCCGGATCCGGGGATTCGAGTGGCGCTCCTCGCCCATGAGTGAAAAGGGTGGTTGGTTTGGGGGATTCAGTCCGTGACGCCACCCACGGGTTGTGGTGAAGATGGGCACCACCGCTGCTGGTGACAGGGATCCCGGGAGCGATGGTAGGGAGCAGCTGGGATGTTGTTTTCACCCTCCGTGGGTAGGGGTCGGTGGTCCCGGGGCCTGGTGGTGTGACGGGGAGGCAGGGTTGGTGAGGTGCAGGGTTGCAGGGACAGCGCGGCGCGGTGCCGGATGGCACGGGTGTACTCACTCAGTAAGAGATGCACAAAGTCCTCGGTAAACCAAACGGCTGGATGGACGGGTCCCGCAGCCGGCTGCAGTGTCTCTCCCCGGACAGGTGATGGCGGCTGTCTTTCCCTGCACCTTTGTGTACTGTTTGACTACGATGGGTCCCTCGGTGTATGGATGCCGGAGGAGCCCGTTTGCCCGCAGGCGCTGGCCCTTGGGTCTCTAGCCTTAGGCGGTAGCTGTATACCCTCACGGTGCGGACGGTTGTCTTCTAACGGGTCTTTGGCTGTTAGGAAACCCCTGGAGTTCCTGTCACACTCGGATTTGACTGTTGATGGCGACTCCAAGCCTAGTCGGGGTCCGATGGCCCTGCCTGTGTGTGCTGGCTTCACTTCGCTCCCCGGTCGGTACCGGCGGGCCACCGCCCGACCCCGGTCCTACGGTTCCGCGTTGATTCACCACTCCTGCAGACGGCCACCACCGTCTGCCAACCTTGTTGTCAGTGCCTGGGCCACAAACCCAGACACTCTCCACTTGACTCCTCTCACTTCATCCTCCTCAACTGTTCTGTCACTTTTCCCGCCTCCAGACCTGTGAACTCCTCGGTGGGCGGGGCCAACCGCTTGGCTCCGCCCCACCTGGTGTGGACATCAGACCCTGGAGGGAGGCAACAAGGGTTTTGTGTTTGGCTAATGTTGCTGTCTAGTGGGGGTGGGGGTATATGTATGTTACCTTTGACGACATGGCTAGTTCAGGGCGCCACACCTTCATAACACCTGGTGGTGACTTCATATCTTGCAGAACCTACATAGTGTCCTGCTCCTACTAAAACACAGTGTCAGTGTTACAAAATTTTTAATTAATACTCGGTGTCAGTGCCTCTACTTCTGCCTGAAGCCAAATACCTTCATAGCACCAACCTACCATCTTGGTGGTGGCGTCTTCATATCTTACAGGACCTATATAGTGGCCTGCTGCTACTAAAACACAGTCTGAGTGGCAGAAAACAATACATAAATAAAAGTGGTGTCAAACCCTGTTTTCTTTTAGGTCTGAAAGACATTCATAATATCTTTGTCGACTCTTCCAAGTGGTACTTTGTTCAATAAAGGTACCTTGCGGTTTTTAGACTTACAGACAGGGCCGGCTCCAGGTTTTTGTGGGTCCCATCCACACACAGACATGCACACATACAGGCATATGTACTGTGAGACTGTGACCGGGGTTATCTATGACGGCCGGTATGTCTCACCCCGGTTGTGCTCACTCCATGATAGAAAGTAAATCCACTCTAGGGTTAATGCTGTTTCCCTACAGGCTGAAGGAAGGGTTAAATAGAATCAGGAACAAGGGCAGGTGTGCCGGGTGTGAGGGAGTGAACAGAACTCCCTGAGCTCTCTGCTGGAGAGGCACATGTATTTTGTTATGGACTTTTTTTTGGACATTAAAACCTTGTGCTGTGAACCTTAATGCCTGGATCCCGTGTCTTCCGCTGCGCAGCCGACCGTGCTACCTCACAGTACATATACATATTTGAAGACACACTCACAAAAATAATTATAAACAGACAAATCTATACAGAGTCATATACAGTGACATACATAGATACATGCATGCAGATACATTCCCGCTTGTCTCCATCCAGCTCCTCCTGGGCATGTGGCTGTGCTGCATGATGGTCGTCACTATCAGACATGGCCGCGTACAGTGCACACTGACACTGCTGTGTATACATCACAGGTGGGGCTGGGGGCTACAATATATACATCAAAGGAGGGGCAGGGGGCATAGACATTACTGGAGGGCTTAGATGTTACTGGAGTAGCAAACAGCTCTGGGGGTATACACATTACTGTGGTGTGTTGCATAGTGCTCTGGGGGGCTGCACATACGGCTCTGGGGGTGCTGCACAGATGGCTATGGGGGGGCCACACTCACAGCTCTGATCCATACATACACACACTCACACAGCTCTGCTACACACACACACACACACACACCCTGATAGCACTGTTGCACACATCTCTACTGCATATGTACAGACACAAACACACATACACACACACAGCTCTGCTGAATATATATATATATATATATATATACACATAGCTCTGCTGCAGACACACAAAGCTCTGCTGCAGGCACACAAAGCTCTGCTGCGCACACTCGGCTCTGCTGCACCCAGACACGCACTCGACCTCTGCTGCGCCCAGACACGCACTCTGCTCCACCCAGATACGCACTCGGCTCTGCTCAACCCACTCGGCTCTCCTGCACCCAGACACGCAGTCAGCTCTTCTCCACCCAGGCACGCAGTCGGCTCTGCTCCACCCAGACATGCAGTCGGCTCTGCTCCACCCAGACACGCAGTCGGCTCTGCTCCACCCAGACACGCAATCGGCTCTGCTCCACCCAGACACGCACTCGGCTCTCCTGCACCCAGACACACACTCGGCTCTCCTGCACCCAGACACACACTTGGCTCTCCTGCACCCAGACACACGCTCGACTTTGCTCCACCCAGACACACATTCGACTCTGCTCCACCCAGACACACACTCGGCTCTCCTGCACCCAGACACACACTCGGCTCTGCTCCACCCAGACACACACTCGGCTCTGCTCCACCGAGACACACACTCGACTCTGCTCCACCCAGACACACACTCGGCTCTGCTCCACCCAGATACACACTCGGCTCTGCTCCACCCAGACAGACACTTGGCTCTCCTGCACCCAGACACACTCGGCTCTGCTCCACCCAGACACACACTCGGCTCTGCACCACCCAGACACACACTCGGCTCTCCTGCACCCAGACACACACTGTTGTAGTTATCTTCTTACAATGCAGGGGGTTGTAGCTTATGATGGGACATCTGAGAAATGTGCACATGCGGCTCTGGGGGCCCCACACACACGGCTCTGGGGGGCAGGACATACCTCTCGGAGGTGGGGAAGCCCATACAACTCACTGGGGTCTATAAAGTGGGGGGCGGGGACTCAGGGCACATACAGATCGGGTGGGGCGGAGGGGTGTAGAACATACCACTCAAAATTACTGGTGGAGAAGGGGCCCACATAGCGCCGGAGGGCAGTGCTGTGCTGGGGGTTGTTGGCTGGCACTGCGCCTCCTTCATCTGTGCTGTGGGACTGGAGCAGGAAGTCGCGCGGTAGCTCCACACATGAAGTTCAAACCAGGAGGATGCAGCACCTTAATGGGACGGCAGCCTCAGTTTCCTGCCGAGGACTGTGGTCCCCGGCACTCGCGAGTGGGCCCCCCCGGCTGTCCAGGGCCCCGGCATTTGCCTGGGTTTGCCGGGTGGTGATGCCGGCCCTGTTTACAGAAACAGCTATCGTGGCAAACTATTAACACAAGTTTAACAACCCGGCATCAGTGTTGTTCCACTGCCTGTACGTGCATGTGTATATGTGACACCCCTGAACTATCAGGTCGTCACAGGGTATTGCACAATCTACCCTTCCGTGCAGTATCCACCTCCCTCTTGGTTATGGGTCCCTAACTAAATGGTGTTGCCTACAACAGCAAATCAAATTCTAGATACACCCTGCACCACACCCATGAGACACACCAGTGGACGGCTTGAGTGGAATAGAGTCGCCCACCTGGGGGGTCAGGGAGGGGAGGTGAGGAATGTAGTTAGTCGGTTAGAGTTGGTTAGTGAGTGGTGGTGAGAGAGTAGCCCTCGAGCTGTCAGGAGCTCTGAGGAGGTCGGGAGCGGTGATTCCCATAAGGAAACTGTCTAGGTTGCAGACGGTGGTCTGGGCCTAGGGAAGTCGGACACTCAGTAGCAGGAGATCGTGGCAAGGGGCTCAGATCTCTCGAGCAGGACAGCCGGCGGCCTTGCACCATCACCGGTCCGGGACCGAGACACGACGGGGTACGTGGACCCTAGGTAGGGGAGTAGCTGCACGCAACCCGATAATTTACCCATGGACAATGGAGCCTTCAAGATTGGTTCCCAACACTCGGGGCACTAGTGCAATGAGGGGGATAGGACTTTCCACCCAAAACGGTCCAGAATATTTCAAGCGTGAGCCCTGAGAGCAAGCTCCCATACTTAGTCACAGTGGGGAGCGGGACCCAGCAAGTTTCACACTACCGGTATCACCAGAGAAGTAAACTTTGTGCCAGGAGGCATGTCACTAATCACCAGGCAGCACCACTGGGGACGGGACCCGAACTAGCTCCCCTCAGCTGCAGCGGTGTCCAGAGATTTGGTTTACCCGGTTGTCGGTGTCTGCTTAATGGACTGAGTGAGTACAAGAGTGATCCCTGTATCCCACGGCCTTATCCTCCCACCGAGTCCCGGGGCATCCCCCCCTACCCATGGAGGGTCACAACACCTGGCTGCCCCCTGTCATTATCCCGGGTACTCGCCAACGGCAGCGACGGTATTCACCCTAGTTACCGTGCACCATGGGTTGCGTCACAAACTCTAAAATCCCTTGTAAATACCCCCTTCATTTGAGCGGCTGCACGACCCCCGGGTCCAGAGATCCTCGAGCCACTGAGAACCCGGATCAGAGCAGCTCGGCTGCTTCCACGGGGGCAGCACATATGCAAGACTACCGAGTATTCTCACAGAACTGTAAGACTTTTACAAGGAAGAATGGATGAAAATCCCCCAAACTAGAATTGTAAGTCTTTTGGTTGGCTACAAAAAGCGTTTACAAGCTGTGATACTTGTCAAAGGGAGTGCTACAAGGTACTAACCATAATATTATGCAAAATCAGTGCGAATTTTATTAATAAATACAGCGCACACAGTGCATGAAGTAAGTTTAAAATCATATACACGAAAAACAGGACAGTGTGATTGGTCTAACAAAGATGTAATACATATAATATGGCGCTGATCATAAGATAACAATAATGACAATTGTATGTGTCGCGGGCAGAGGGGACGCGCTCGCCACTCTCGGGTCCGGAGCTTCTGCTGCTGCTGCTGCTCGGTGGCTCGAGCGGTGGACCGGACCCGGGGACTCGAGCAGCGCTCCTCACCCGTGAGTGAAAAGGGGGTGGTAGGTTTAGGGAGATTGTTCGTGACGCCACCCACGGGACGTGGTGATGATGGCACCACTGCTGCTGGTAACGGGGATCCCGGGAGAGATGGTAGGGTGCAGCTAGGATATTGTC
Source organism: Anomaloglossus baeobatrachus (assembly GCF_048569485.1). Classification (NCBI taxonomy): domain Eukaryota; kingdom Metazoa; phylum Chordata; class Amphibia; order Anura; family Aromobatidae; genus Anomaloglossus; species Anomaloglossus baeobatrachus. The sequence goes on from NC_134356.1 coordinate 122,978,822, forward strand.
CCCTCTGTGGGTAGGGGGTTGGTGATCCCGGGGCCCGGTGGTGTAACGGGGAGGCCGGATGACTGGGGTGCAGGGACTGCGCGGCGTGGTGCCGGACGGCACTGGTGTACTCACTCAGACAATCACTGACAGAGTCGTTGGTAAACCAAAACGGCCGGATGGACGGGTCCCACAGCCGGCTGCAGTGTTGTTGTTGTGCTCTCCCCGGACGGCTGATGGTGGCTGTCTTTCCCTGCACCTTTTAGAAATGCCGGCCCTTGGATCTCTAGCCTGTGGCGGTGGCTGTATATCCTCTCTGGGTGGACTGTTGCCTTCAATCAGGACTTGGTTGTTAGGAAACCCCTGGGATTTCTATCACATTCGGATTTGACTACTGACGGCGGCTCCAAGCCTGGTCGGGGTCCGATGGCCCTGCCTGTGTGCTTAGCTTCATTCCATTCCCCGGTCCGGTACCGGCGGGCTGACGCCCAACCCAGGTCCTTACGGCTCTGCGGAGTTCCACCAACTCCTGCATACGGCCACCACCGTCTGCCAACCTTGCTGTCAGTGCCTGGGCTCCTACCCAGACACCTCAAGTGTTCACTCCTCTAACTTTCACCTCCAAGACTAATCTGACACTTTTCCCGCCTCCAGGCCTGTGAACTCCTTGGTGGGTGGGGCCAACCGCCTGGCTCCGCCCCACCTGGTGTGGACATCAGACCCTGGAGGGAGGCAACAAGGGTTTTTGGTTGACTGTTGTAACTGCCTAGGGTGGGGGATGTGTATGTTGGTATGTATGTGACTACCTGGCTAGTCCACGGCGTCACACTCCCCCTTGGTAAGACACAGACCGTCCGCGGGCTGCCTGTCCATCACCGGTTTTATTTTTCAAACTGTAAAAGATAAATAACATTTAAACATCAACATAAGTATATTTAGAAATCTTCCCTTGCGGGAGGCACGGTACTTTAACGTTTCAAATATTGAACATTTTTATTAAACGGACGGGTTCGTGGTCATCCGCTCCCTCACCCAAATAACCTAAACCTTGGTGCTGCTGTCGCGGGCGGAGGAGGGGACGCTGCGCTCTCCCACTGCTCGGGTCCGGCTGCTGCGGCTGCTGCTCGGTGGTGGCTCGAGCGGTGGGCCGGATCCCGGGGACTCGAGCGGCGTTCCTCGCCCGTGAGTGAAAAGGGGGGGGTTTGATTGTGGGGATTTGATATTGTCCGTGACGCCACCCACGGTTGTCGTGAGATTGGTGACACCACCGCTGCTCTGGACGGGGATCCCGGGAGCGATAACAGGGAGCAGCCTGGATGTTAGTTCTCCCCTCCGCGGGTAGGGGGTTGGTTGTCCCGGGGCCCGGTGAGGGGCTAGGGATGGATGGCAGGCGGGTTACGGGGCCTGGCGAGATGCAGGGTCGCGGGGACAGCGCTGTGCAGTACGGCACGGTGGTACTCACTCAGCCAATGATGTACACAGAGTCTCCGGTAAAACAAACGGCTGGATGGATGGGTCCCACAGACGGCTGCGGTGTTTCTCCTCCCAGCAGGTTGATGGTGACTGTCTTTCCCTGCACCTGTGTAGTGTGTGCGGTTCCAATGGGTTCCCACCGGTAACCCGCTCCCCAGCTTGGATGGGTGCTGAAGGAGCCTCTTTTGCCCGCAGGCTCTGGCCCTGGGAACTTTAGCCTTGGCGGTGACTGTGTTTCCCTCTCTCGGTTGGACTGTTGCCTTCTGTCGGGACTTGAATGCTGGGAAACCCAGGAGGTTCCCTTCGCTAACGGATTTGACAAATTCACGGCGACTCCTAGCCTTGCCGGGGTCCGTAAGCCCCTGCCGGATGGTGCTGGCTTCTCTTTGCGTACTGGTCCGGTACCGCTGGGCCACCGCCCATCCATGGTCCTTACAGCTAGCTCCAATAGGCCACTCCTGCAGACGGTCACCACCGTCTGCCAACCTTGCTGATCCATCCGGGCCACACACCCGGACCAACTTCTGTCTGCTCCTCTACCACTTCACTCCTTCCACTTCAAACTCCACAACTAAACTGTCTACTTTTCCCGCCTCCAGGACTGTGAACTCCTCGGTGGGCGGGACCAACCGCCTGGCCCACCCCCTGGTGTGAACATCAGCCCCTAAAGGAAGGCAACAAGGGTTTTTGTGTGACTTTGGTGTGCCTGACCGGGAGTGTGGGGTGTGTTGGTGTAGTCCAAGTGACGACCTGGCTTGCCCAGGGCGCCACATTCCCCCTTAGAAAAATGCAGATCGTCCGCGGGCTGCCCGTCCATCATCGGTTTTATTTTCACAACTGGAAAAGATAAACGGTAAACACAGATTACAAGCATATTAACTTCTTCCCACATCGGGAGGCACATTTACTTAAACGTTGCTAAACGGTAACGGCTTCCGCTCTCTCCCACCCAAGTAACCTGGCCCTGATGCTGCCCCTAAGCAAAAGGGCAGCACCCCTTGACCCCAGTCTAGCACAAGTTACCCGAGCGGGTTCTGTCCTTTTCAGGGGACCCACGTCCATGGGGAACCCCTGAAACCCCCGGAGGATCGCCACCGGTTGCGGTAGTGGCAGGCCTGGGCCATCACTTCCCTCCAGGCCCATCCTCGAAATCAGCCTCTCCGGAGGCGGTAACGGTTTAGCCAACATTTTTATTTACAGACCACAAATTCGTGGTTGCCCTGCCAGTTCTCGGGCTTGTCCGTAGTAGTTCCTACGCAGTGGTTGTAAGGGGTCCCAACGGGGACCAGTTGCCGGCAACGACCGGTTCAAATCAAGGATGGTCAATCAGGTGAACTTCTCAGTAATCATTCACTTATCATTCTTTAAAACTTGTAAACGGTACTTTGGTGGTCCCAACGGGGATAACTTGCAACGGGACTCCGCTGCCATCACTCCGATTCCTCGGCGTCGATCGGGGGAGGGGGCGCGATGAACACTCGGGCCTCTTGGCTGCCCCTCAGCTTTGCATCCAACGCAAACCACCCCATCTCCCTGCAGTGCCGGGTGTATTGCACCAGGTCTCCCGGCATCAGGTTGCGGCCTGGGTGCTCCTCCGGCAGGTGGGCATTGACATCCCGCCGGGCTATAAAGACTTCGGCCTCCAGGCCCGACTCGTAAATAAAGCCATAGCCCCGGCGGACATCAAACCGCCTCACCTGCCCTTCATACAGGGGGCCCCGGACACGGAAGGTTGCTTGCCGGAGGCTTTCTTTTTCCCAGATCGTGCGGGCCACCAACTCTGCTTTCTTTCTCTCCCTTTCCGCGATCTCCGAGCCCAGCGGTGTCGGCTCCCTGTCCCAATACGGGGCTGCTGCGAGCTCCGGCGCACGGGTCGGGCCCCGCGAGACCTTCTGGACACTGCCCACCACTGGCGATCTGGGTGGAAGGTCTCGCGGTGACTTGGCCTGGGGTGCTGCCTTGCAGCGGCAACCCGGCGCAACCTCAGCCGAGGTGTGGGGGATGGGCACAGGGGTCCTCTTCCGCCGGGCCTCCTGCACGGAGCGGCTTGTCGGCTCCGGTTCGGGGGAAGTCTCCGCAGATGCCTCCGGTTCAGGCTTTGGCACCTTCCATGGAAGCAGTTCCAATCAGTCGCGGGCTCCAGCTGCAGGCCGATCCGCCTGGGCGGACGTGCGGGGTACCGCTACCGGTTGCGGTGGTAGCGGGCCTAGTGGCGGGGGCGCGGCGGCCAATACGGGTAGCGGGGGAGGCAGCTGGGCGAGCGGGTGTGGACCGGGTCCCTCGGCCGCGATGACCGACCCACTAGGGGCACAGGGGCGTGGGTCACTCACCCTCCCTTCCGAAGCTCCCTCTTCCTCGCGTCTCCGCACGGTCGCCATAACCTCCGCCATGTCTGCCTCCCACTCCTCCAGGAGGAGCTGCATCTTGCCCTGCAGCCGTTGTTGGAGCTGAGCGGTCCGGATCTCCACCCACGCCGCGGTTCCAGGCACGGGGGCTACGGTGCTGCGGGACGGCATGAACATGGCTCTGACGGCCTCTTCCAGGAACCAGCAACAAGATGGCCGCAGGGTCCTGGCGTCCCTCCTTTTATAGCCGCGTGCTACATGCGGCCCAACGCCATCAGTCCCCCTTAGTCTCTTTTCGGCTCCTCCTCTATAGGGGCGGGGTTTAGGCCTTTGCGCCTCCACTGCTCGAGGGGACGCTCGAGCGGGATTTTTTCGCGCCCAAGATGGCGGCTTCTCCAAATTTCCGGCCGGACACCTCTGGCGGTCACAAGGCACACCTCTACCAGACGGCAGAGCGGTAAGATCCTGTTCGTGACACCAAGTTGTCGCGGGCAGAGGAGGGGACACTGCGCTCTCCCACTGCTCGGGTCCGGCTGCTGCTGCTGCGGCTGCTGCTCGGTGGTGGCTCGAGCGGTGGGCCGGATCCCGGGGACTCGAGCGGCGTTCCTCGCCTGTGAGTGAAAAGGGGGGGTTTGATTGTGGGGATTTGATATTGTCCGTGACGCCACCCACGGTTGTGGTGAGATTGGTGACACCACCGCTGCTCTGGACGGGGATCCCGGGAGCGATGACAGGGAGCAGCCTGGATGTTAGTTCTCCCCTCCGCGGGTAGGGGGTTGGTTGTCCCGGGGCCCGGTGAGGGGCTAGGGATGGATGGCAGGCGGGTTACGGGACCTGGCGAGGTGCAGGGTCTCGGGGGCAGCGCTGTGCAGTACGGCACGGTGGTACTCACTCAGCCAATGATGTACACAGAGTCTCCGGTAAAACAAACGGCTGGATGGACGGGTCCCACAAACGGCTGCGGTGTTTCTCCTTCCGGCAGGTTGATGGTGACTGCCTTTCCCTGCATCTGTGTAGTGTGTGCGGTTCCAATGGGTTCCCACCGGTAACCCACTCCCCAGCTTGGATGGGTGCTGAAGCAGCCCCTTTTGCCCGCAGGCTCTGGCCCTGGGAACTTTAGCCTTGGCGGTGACTGTGTTTGGACTGTTGCCTTCTGTCGGGACTTGGCTGCTGGGAAACCCAGGAGGTTCCCTTCGCTAACGTATTTGACAAATTCACGGCGACTCCTAGCCTTGCCGGGGTCTGTAAGCCCCTGCTGGATGGTTCTGGCTTCTCTTTGCGTACCGGTCCGGTACCGCCGGGCCACCGCCCATCCACGGTCCTTACGGCTAGCTCCAATAGGCCACTCCTGCAGACGGTCACCACCGTCTGCCAACCTTGCTGATCCGTCCGGGCCACACACCCGGACCAACTTCTGTCTGCTCCTCTACCACTTCACTCCTTCCACTTCAAACTCCACAACTAAACTGTCTACTTTTCCCGCCTCCAGGACTGTGAACTCCTCGGTGGGCGGGACCAACCGCCTGGCCCACCCCCTGGTGTGAACATCAGCCCCTGGAGGAAGGCAACAAGGGTTTTTGTCTGACTTTGGTGTGCCTGACCGGGAGTGTGGGGTGTGTTGGTGTAGTACCTGTGATGACCTGGCTTGTCCAGGGCGCCACACTGCCCCTAAGAAACGGGCAGCACCCCTTTACCCCAGTCCTGGTCCAGGTTACCCAAGCGGGAACGGGTACGGTGTCTCGCACCTGGCTGTCACTTCAGGGGACCCCACGTCCAGGGGGTCCCCTGACCCCCGGAGGATGGCCACCGGTCCTTGTGGTGGCCGGGCCCCAGCCTGCTCTGCTGCGGGCCCTTCCTCCAACCTGCCTCTCCGGAGGCGGCACGGGCGGAAAACCAGCCCACAAAACTATTTACAGGCCCACAAGTTCGTGGGTGGCCTGCTAGTTCTCGGCCATGTTCATGAGCAGTTTCTCATGTGGGCGGTAAAACACATAGGGTCCCTCCGGGGACAACTTGCCGGCAACGGCCAGGATAATCACTGTAGATGATCAGATGAAAACTCGGGTTGATTTGTATTCATTCATTCAAAGTGTTGAGGGTCCCAACGGGGACAACTTGGTTGCAACGGAGGACCGCTGCCACTAGTTGAGGTCGCACTCATCAGGGACCTCCTCCAGCTCGATATCTGGACGGCACGGTGAAGGAGGGGGCTCGGGACGCATCTGCACACCGCGGCTTTCCCTCTGTTTAACGTCCAGGGAGAAACAGCCCCTCTCCCCGCAGTGTCGGGTGTAGGTCACCAGGTCGCCCGGCAACAGATCGCGACCTGGGTGGCCCGTTGGGAGGTGTGAGTTCACGTCGCGGCGAGCCACAAACACTTCGGCCTCCAGGCCCGGTTCATAAATAAAGCCGAACCCCCTTTGCGGGTCAAACTTCCTGACCTGGCCTTCATACACCGGTCCCCGCACCCGAAAGGTGGCATTCCGAAGAGCGTCTTTCTCCTTGATAACTCGCGCCATCACTTCGGTCCTCTGCTGCTCCCTGGCGGCAATTTCTCGGCCCAACTGGCTTGGCACCCTGTCCCAGTAAGGGGTGTTGGCATACCCCTGCGCTCGGGTCGGGTCCCGCTGGACCGCACCCACACCGGCCACAACCGATACTCTCTTGTGGGGGTCCTGCGGTGACGTGGCTTGGGCTGCTGCTTTGCAGTGGCGGCTCGGCGCAGCCTCAGCCGAGGCATGGGATTCAAGGACAGCTGGCCTCACCTGTTGGGCCTTCGGGCCCGCAGCGGCCGGTTCTTCCACGGCCAGGCGGACTGCCGGGGGGAAGGTGCGGCCACTTCCGGGGCCGACGGCTTCTTGTCGCGGACAGGCACTTCCCGCGGGATATTCCATGGCAGCGGGAGGGATACGGGCCGTTCACAGACAACGCCCCAGGTCGGTCCTCTAGGGCGGACGGGTTTGATTCCGCTACCGGTGTTGGGGGTAGCGGACCAAGCGGAGGGGCAACAGCAACCGGTACGGATGGCGGGGAGGCAGGAGGGTGAGCGGACGCAGGCCGGGCCCCTCAGCCGCAGCGGCCGGTCCTTCTCGGACACAGGGGCGTGGGTCGCTTATTGGCCGGCTGCCGCGTGACGTCGATGTGATGCCAAACGTCCCTCCCACTCCAGGAAATGGACGTTCGCCGCCCACATCGAGGTCGTATGGTAGGTAAGTATGTGTGACGGGGGTTAATCGTATGTGTGGCACGTTCAACAAATTGAACGTGCTGCACATACGATGGGGGCGTTGCAAATCGCATATGATATCGTAAGCGAAATTGCAACGTGTAAAGCAGGCTTAAAAGATCTTAACTGCAAGTCCTGTGTCGTCTGTTTTATCCTGCACTGCATCTACAACACAATAGACTTTACCAAAGTACCAAAGGTTGCCCCGGGGTACCCGCTCTACCTGTGGAGACCAAGAAACACCTTAGCTGCCATAACATCAGCCCCGGAGGTCCCTTCCAGCAGCTGCGGCTCCATAGCTGCAAATTACCATAGGTGGCATCACGAATCTTATATAAACTTTAACACTATCATCATCCCAATATCGCCACAACATTAACTGACTCCACCAGGGTCACGGAATCGGGCCTCGCCACCGCTGACTACTCCGGACTAGTCCGTTCCGACACCGAGTCACCTAAGGCCCTGGGGTGGGCGAGTCACATTAGCATATGGCATCCAATGTGAGTGCAACGGATGCGATATGCTAATGACCCTCGGCTCAGGCTGTACTGCGAGCGTGAGCCGAGTGTCATGTGACTGTGACCTGATCTTGCGATACATGAGCACACAGATACATTACAGATATTCTTAATATGCGGAAGCCAGCAGCAGCCTCACTCACCTCCCCCGCTTGTCTCTGTCCAACTCCTCCTCGGCATTTAGCTGTGCCGCACTGATTGGTGGCCATGACTAACAGACATGGCCACACTCAGAGCACACTGACACTGCTGTATATATATCACAGGAGAGGCTAGGGACATACAGCAATGGAGGGGACATTCAGATCTGAGGTGGCATACAGCACTGGGGTGGGGGACGTACAGCTCTGGGGGGTATATAGCACTGGTTTGGAGACATACAGCTCTGGGAGGTATACAGCTCTAGGGTGGTATACTGCACTGGAGTGGGGATATACAGCTGTGGGGTGGTATACTGCACTGGAGTGGGGGGGACATACAGCTCTGGGATTATACAGCACTGGAGTGGAGGACAAACAGCTCTGAGGGTATACAACACTGGAGTGGGGGACAAACAGCTCAGGGGGGTATATGTGTCGCCCCAGGGATACCGATCCAGCTTCAGGGACGCCACAGAGTCTTCTTATGTATGACAAACAGGTATGTTAGATTTTTGTATATGTGTCGTGACGCCACTTACGGCTTGCGGTCAGGGATATGGATGACCGCCATTGCAGATTTTATGAGCTTCTGGGGCTGATGGGGTCTGCAGTCAGATGGTGTGGCCTCCCATGAGTGAGGCAGGCCCCAAGGGCTCAGGTGTGTAGAACAGGTCCCAGAATAACTCCGGCTCAGTCCAAAAGTCTTTCAACTGCTTTTTACTCACTGAGGTGTTATGGGGAGCTGACCCGGGCGATGCTGTGATAAACCAGGTTGACCAAGGGCTCATTCGAACCAGTCAGAGGGTAACTAGTTGGCTCGCCTTCCTAACACTTCTGTGTTCGGATAACCCCTGACTTGAAGTACCGTGGGGTCTATCCAGGGAGTCGCAACTGCCTTTTCTCCCCTTTTTGGACCGTTTGCCAGCAGCATGGACCAAGCTCTGTCCCCTTATGGGTCCCTGCGTTGCTGCTGAGGCTCAGACTCTGTAAGGTGGGTGAGGTACTTGTAGTTCCTCTCACCGGCAGGTTTAGCAGATAGTTAAACTGGAGTCTGCTCTAGGGACCTGTTCCCCGTATGTGCCTAGTCACCGGGCAACCTCGTACTGACCGACTGCCTGACTGACTGATCATGTGACCATTCTCCCCTGCCAACTGTCACTACACTGCGCAGGGTCTGACTAGTGTGAGCGTGCGTATCCCTTAGCAACCGCCGCTCACCACTACCATACTGGCTCTCTCCACTCCTTTCCTGACAGCCTCTGCACTTTAGCTCCCAGCCACTCCACTACACCCCTTGAAAAGAATTGAAGGCTAGCCCTCTCTAGAGACTACCCAAGGGTCCCCTCTAAAGGTGTAGGAGACCTGGTTGCTATGTGTCTGTGCGTACACACCTCGTTCTGGCCCTTAGGATTACCTGGAAGCACTGTCCCAGCATGGGTGCAGTACTCAGTGGTGCCTGGCCAGGTCAGGGGCGCCACATATACAGCACTGGAGTGGGGGACAAACAGCTCTGAGGGTGGGTATACAGTACTGGAATGGGGGGAGATACAGCTCTGGGGGGTATATAGCACTGGAGTGTGGGGAACGTTCAGTTTTGGTGGCTATACAGCACTGGGATCAGGGGACAGACAGTTATGAGGGGTATACAGCACTGGGGTCAGGGGATAGGCAGTTCTGGGGGTATACAGAACTGGGGTCAGGGGACAGACAGTTCTGAGGGGTATATAGCACTGGGGTGGGGTGAATAGACAGTTCTGGGGTTATATAGCACTTGGGTGGGGTGAATAGACAGTTCTGGGGGTATACAGCACTGGGGTGGGGTGAATAGAGAATTCTGGGGGTATACAGAACTGGGGTGGGGTTAATAGACAGTTCTGTGGGTATATAGCACTTGGGTGGGGTTAATAGAGAGTTCTGGGGTTATATAGCACTGGGTGACTGGAATGGGGTGAATAGTTCAGAGGGTATATAGCACTGGGTGGAGTGAATATAGTTCTGGGGGTATATAGCACTGGGGTAGGGTGAATAGAGAGTTCTGGGGGTATAAAGCATTGGGGTGGGGTTAATAGACAGTTCTGGGGGTATATAAAACATAAGAAACCGTAGATAACAGTTGAAGGCAACAACTCAAAAATTACTATATTCATAAATTGAAGAGTCTTTAAATTTACCAAAGTATGAAAATACCCAAGAGACACCGTAATTCAAATGTATAAACATTTTTATTTTTATAAATGCATAGGGTATACATAAACAATGATCAAGAGGAAAACCAGAGTGAGTAAGTGATAGAGGGGAAGAAACCCCACGTGGCCCAGGGAAGGATGTCAGATCTCACAAAGGATCTGCACTGGTGTTTGGATAAGCCAATAAGTATCCACATGCAAGTGCAAAAGATTGCTAGCAAGGAGAGAACCGAGGTCTAGTGCATAGCCAAACAAGTGGAAGAGCTTACCTAGCTGGCAGATCACCAATTTAACCCTGGTATACACGTGGGGATCGGCGTCCCAACCCGTGTTTCGCCTGAAGTGCTTCGTCCCCCGACAAAGCACTTCAGGCGAAACACGTGTTGGGACGCCGGTCCCCACGTGTATACCAGGGTTAAATTGGTGATCTGCCAGCTAGGTAAGCTCTTCCACTTGTTTGGCTATGCACTAGACCTCGGGTCTCTCCTTGCTAGCAATCTTTTGCACTTGCATGTGGATACTTATTGGCTTATCCAAACACCAGTGCAGATCCTTTGTGAGATCTGACATCCTTCCCTGGGCCACGTGGGGTTTCTTCCCCTCTATCACTTACTCACTCTGGTTTTCCTCTTGATCATTGTTTATGTATACCCTATGCATTTATAAAAATAAAAATGTTTATACATTTGAATTACGGTGTCTCTTGGGTATTTTCATACTTTGGTAAATTTAAAGACTCTTCAATTTATGAATATAGTTCTGGGGGTATATAGCATGGGGGTGGGGTGAATAGACAGTTCTAGGGGTATATAGCACTGGGGTGGGGTGAATAGACAGTTCTGGGGGTATATAACACTGGGGTGTGGTGAATAGACAGTTCTGGGGGGGTGTAGCACTGGGGTGGGGTGACTAGACAGTTATGGGGGTATATAGCACTGGGTTGGGGGGACAGGACATATAACTCAGCGTGAAGTTGATGCTTCGGATCCTGTCTGACAGTGTCTTCATCTGTGGGTTGAGCCTAGAATGTACGGGCTCCTTCCAGGTTAGTGGGCGTGACCAGCTTCATGACAAGTCATACCTGGAAGGAGCCCGTACATTCTAGCATCTACCTTTTCTATTGGACGCAGGTCACACTGCGTGCTTGCTAGCTCCACCCACATATGAACTTGCGCTCTGCAGACCGCAGAGAAAGCTGCGTTCAGGTGTGCATGTAGAGCCATCAGCCAGGGAAGTGCGCATGCCGGCATGAGTGCTGCAGGTCCCGGAACTCAGCCCGGGGGCCATCTTATACATTACAGCCCATGCTGAAAGGTGATGACGCCGCCCTGGCCGCTGGGGAGACTCAGTGCTGCATCAGTCAGCCTGACAGCGTCCCCCCTGACACTGCGCCTGGGGCAGATGCCTTGCCAGCCCCCCCTATATACGCATCTGCCTAGAGGTTCACTGGGAGAACCCACAGCATGTAACAAAGGTAATATATGTCATGATATCGATTGTAATGGTAAATTATGCAAATCACCTACGATCAGTCAAAAAAAAATTCCATTATTTTGGTCTCTAGGAGCATATCAATACCCAATGTGTGTAAGAGAGCATATATAATGACTCCCTCTAGCAATCCTCTATGTATCGAGTAGTCAATACATCACTCATATACTTGCCCCTTAACTATGAATGTGGAAAAGGTTGTATGAATATACTGTAATGTATCATAAGTTCTATCTGGGTTATGTTTAAAGTCGGTATTTGCTATAGGTAATCAATTGATCAGATTGTATATGAGACTTGATACCATTTATAGGGAATATTAATAAATTGAATTTACCATATGGTCTAACTTATATACTATAACACTCATTAAATCCTAAAGGTGATAAATTCATACATATATTGCCACGTATATTAGTCAAGATATATGACAATTATTGCATGTCAAGGAGATTGAGGTGCAGGGCAGTGTGGTGTAAATAGACATGGGTTAGAAGATATCATATCTTCTGTTGATTAGTCAATCCGCTTCCCCTATTGGGTCATTCCGGTCTCCTTGACATGCAATAATTGTCATATATCTTGAATAATGTACGTGTTTTTTTTTATAGTGCTAGCATATGGTATATACCTTAATGGGTTATCTTTATGTAAAAATCTAGGGCACTGTGTAAGGCAGACCTGGGCAAGGGGCGGCCCGCGGGCCACATCCGGCCCGCCTGCTCTCTGTGACCGGCCCGCCCGTCTTCAGCCGGTGCAGTGGAGCCGGGCTGCAGCGTGCCGAGCAGGGAGAGATCCTGTGCAGGTCCGCCGCACAGTCAGTGCAGGCAGCGGAACGCAGGAGTCTTTCCTCTGTTCCCTGCCGGCACTAATTGTCAGTGACACGCGCGCGCTCTGACGTTGTCAGTACTGCGCTGCGTGTGTCATTGTAACGGGGTGCCAGGGGTGCCTCGGGGCTTGTAGTCGTGGCCCCCTTTTCTCTCAGGCCAACCCCGGGCTCTGCCGTCACTACTGGAACAGGGGATTGTTCTGTGGGGCAGAGTGTGGTGTAAAAGAGCATACTTTCAGCCGCAGGAAGACTCTTCAGGCAGGGATCAGATAAACCAGACGACATCTTTATTGCACAGAGTTTAACAGACAGCTCAATGCACGGATTTTGTAGCGCACGGTCACAATTCCTGTCCGGGGAAATCTTTCCTTGTTGTCTCCTCTAGTGGGGATGTGCCCGGCTACTCCACTTCACCTAGGCTCCCACTCCAGCTAACACAGACTGGACCCACACCAATTCTGCTTCACCCTTGAGGACACTTCTTCTCTTCTTCCCTTCTTTCTTTCTTTCTTTCTTTCTTTCTTTCTGCCCACTCAGCTCCACACTCTGCCCCTGGCTGTTCCTTCTCCCCCGTCCCGGAATCAACTGCCTTCCACACACACACACTTCTCTCTCTAAGCTGCCGGCTCCTCCTCTCTCCTGCCCTGTTTCTATGGGGACAGCCGTCCCACCCGGGCTCTAGGGGAAAACCCACTGCACAGTAAAAACATGTTTATTAATAACATCAACAGTAACTACCCCAGAGTGAGGTATCTTCAGGGGGAAACTGCACCTCCTTTTAAGGGGTCTGCCCACCCCTTACATTCCTCCCCTCTTTCAGCCTAAGCCTCCCGGCAAGGCTCGAACCTGTAAAACACAATTTAGCAGCAAGGCAAACTTTGGATAAAACTTTAAAACCTTCATAAACAAAGTCAACCACTGAGCGCCCAAGTTCTGCGCCCGGAGTCCCTCCTGGGAGCTCTCGGTCTTTGTAGGCAGTGTGCCCGGAGGCCGTTACAGCACTCCCGGTCTTGGCTGGTCTTCTGCCCGGAGGCTTTCACAGCACTCCCGGTCTTTGTAGGTAGGAGTACAAACAGTAAAGTCTCCGTTAACAACACAGAGGGAGCCCCTGGCTCAGTCCAGCATCAGGCTCCTTCCGGGCTCGTAGCTTAAACATGGTTACAAACTGTGGAACTTTTTCCGGCTCTTTTAACAATGCTGGTACTCAATACGAACAGGTCCATTACCTCCGGTCATTACGGGTCACCCGGGGTGGTAAGCGCGCTGCCATTCGGCCCGCTGAGCCCTCACATAATCGGAAAGGGACTGACCTGGCAAGCGGCGCAGCCTCCGGAACGGTTCGTAGTTGACTGGTGGTTCTGGCGCCTCTGTCTCCGGTTTTGCCTCTTCAACCCCCGACGGGGGTGACGGGGTCGCTGAACGGGACAGACGGGGACTACCCACGACGATCACCGGGTGTGTGACCATACTCTGGTGGATCGCTAACACCACCGGTGTCCCCTTGTCTGGGTCAGCACTCAGTCCTGTCATGACTTCTGGCGACACCGCCAGCATGTTTCTCGGCCGGGAAATCTCAGCCAGCACCGGTCTCTGCTGTGTACGTCTCCTGTACTGACACTCTTCCCATCCGATCTCTTGCAGACCTTCCTGTAATGGCGCCGGGAACGGTGGAGATGCTGGGGAAGGTGGAGGCGGGCCTTCTTTTCCCGCTCTTGTATACGCTCCACCCCCAGTCTCACACATTAAATCGACCCAGCATAGGCGACTCTTCTTTTTCTCTGTACTGCCACCCTCTCCACATGTTTTCAGTTACATCTTATGGCCAGCACCTCCCCTCTTTGGACGGCGTACTCTGTACTTCTTATTCTTCGCCGGCCAACTCAGGGTCTTTCGTTTGGCGCCAATTCTTCGCGCGCTCGCTGTACTCGTGAAGACGGCGGCCATCTTACCGCCGTCTTGTGCCTGGTCCAACGCCTTAGGCACCACTTGGTCTCCATCTTCTTGGATCGGGACCCCTTGCATATAATCCGGATCCTGCCGACTACGCCACATGTAACGGGGTGCCAGGGTGCCTGGGGGCTTGTAGTCGTGGCCCCCTTTTCTCTCAGGCCAACCCCCGGCTCTGCCGTCACTACTGGGACAGGGGATTGTTCTGTGGGGCAGAGTGTGGTGTAAAAGAGCATACTTTCAGCCGCAGGAAGACTCTTCAGGCAGGGATCAGATAAACCAGACGACATCTTTATTGCACAGAGTTTCACAGACAGCTCAATGCACGGATTTTGTAGCGCACGGTCACAATTCCTGTCCGGGGAAATCTTTCCTTGTTGTCTCCTCTAGTGGGGATGTGCCCGGCTACTCCACTTCACCTAGGCTCCCACTCCGGCTAACACAGACTGGACCCACACCAATTCTGCTTCACCCTTGAGGACACTTCTTCTCTTCTTCCCTTCTTTCTTTCTTTCTTTCTGCCCACTCAGCTCCACACTCTGCCCCTGGCTGTTCCTTCTCCCCCCGTCCCGGAATCAACTGCCTTCCACACACACACACTTCTCTCTCTAAGCTGCCGGCTCCTCCTCTCTCCTGCCCTGTTTCTATGGGGACAGCCGTCCCACCCGGGCTCTAGGGGAAAACCCACTGCACAGTAAAAACATGTTTATTAATAACATCAACAGTAACTACCCCAGAGTGAGGTATCTTCAGGGGGAAACTGCACCTCCTTGTAAGGGGTCTGCCCACCCCTTACATCATTTCAAAAGTTCCCGCCCACCCTGCAGGAGAAGGAGCAGCACAGCAGACGGAATAATTCATGCTGCAGGACCTGCGATGACGTTACGCCCATGTGACTGTGTGGGAGGAGACACAGGATGCCGGGCAGAAAGCAAAGATACTGAATCCTGAAGGAGATGTGGACACATGATAACTGGTAATAAGAAAAGAGGGAACATGAGGGGGAGGGGGGCTGCAGGTTGAGAGGCATACAGTATGTGGGAAGATGGAGTTGCAGGGTGAGTGGCATATGTGGGAAGATGGAGTTGCAGGGTGAGTGGCATATGTGGGAAGATGGAGTTGCAGGGTGAGTGGCATATGAGGGAAGATGGAGTTGCAGGGTGAGTGGCATATGAGGGAAGATGGAGTTGCAGGGTGAGTGGCATATGAGGGAAGATGGAGTTGCAGGGTGAGTGGCATATGAGGGAAGATGGAGTTGCAGGATGAGTGGCATATGAGGGAAGATGGAGTTGCAGGGTGAGTGGCATATGAGGGAAGATGGAGTTGCAGGGTGAGTGGCATATGAGGGAAGATGGAGCTGCAGGGTGAGTGGCATATGAGGGAAGATGGAGCTGCAGGGTGAGTGGCATATGAGGGAAGATGGAGTTGCAGGGTGAGTGGCATATGAGGGAAGATGGAGTTGCAGGGTGAGTGGCATATGAGGGAATATGGAGTTGCAGGGTGAGTGGCATATGTGGGAAGATGGAGTTGCAGGGTGAGTGGCATATGAGGGAAGATGGAGTTGCAGGGTGAGTGGCATATGAGGGAAGATGGAGTTGCAGGGTGAGTGGTATATGAGGGAAGATGGAGTTGCAGGGTGAGTGGCATAAGAGGGAAGATGGAGTTGCAGGGTGAGTGGCATATGAGGGAAGATGGAGTTGCAGGATGAGTGGCATATGAGGGAAGATGGAGTTGCAGGGTGAGTGGCATATGAGGGAAGATGGAGTTGCAGGGTGAGTGGCATATGAGGGAAGATGGAGCTGCAGGGTGAGTGGCATATGAGGGAAGATGGAGTTGCAGGGTGAGTGGCATATGAGGGAAGATGGAGTTGCAGGGTGAGTGGCATATGAGGGAAGATGGAGTTGCAGGGTGAGTGGCATATGAGGGAAGATGGAGTTGCAGGGTGAGTGGCATATGTGGGAAGATGGAGTTGCAGGGTGAGTGGTATATGAGGGAAGATGGAGTTGCAGGGTGAGTGGCATATGAGGGAAGATGGAGTTGCAGGGTGAGTGGCATATGAGGGAAGATGGAGTTGCAGGGTGAGTGGCATATGAGGGAAGATGGAGTTGCAGGGTGAGTGGCATATGAGGGAAGATGGAGTTGCAGGGTGAGTGGCATATGTGGGAAGATGGAGTTGCAGGGTGAGTGGCATATGAGGGAAGATGGAGTTGCAGGATGAGTGGCATATGAGGGAAGATGGAGTTGCAGGATGAGTGGCATATGAGGGAAGATGGAGCTGCAGGGTGAGTGGCATATGAGGGAAGATGGAGTTGCAGGGTGAGTGGCATATGAGGGAAGATGGAGTTGCAGGGTGAGTGGCATATGTGGGAAGATGGAGTTGCAGGGTGAGTGGCATATGAGGGAAGATGGAGTTGCAGGGTGAGTGGCATATGAGGGAAGATGGAGTTGCAGGGTGAGTGGCATATGAGGGCTGCAGACTGACAGAAGGATGTGAAGGGGTGCAGAGTGTTTGAGAGGGGTAAGTTGGTGTACAGGCAGGGTGAGATATGTGGGCAGGGTGTGTGACATATCGTGGTGTAGTGTGTGTGATCTGGGGGGTGCAGGCTGTATGGGGAGCAGGGTGTGTGAGATATGGGGGTGCAGGTTGTATGGGTAGCAGGGTGTGTGAGATATGGGGGTGCAGGTTGTATGGGGAGCAGGGTGTGTGACATATGGGGGTGTAGTGTGTGTGATATGGGGGTGCAGGCTGTATGGGGTGTAGTGTGTGTGATATGGGGGTGCAGGCTGTATGGGGAGCAGGGTGTGTGACATATGGGGGTGTAGTATATTACAGGTGTGCTATATGGAGGTGTAGTATATTACAGGTGTGCTATATGGAGGTGTAGTATATTACAGGTGTACTATATGGGGGTGTACTATATTACAGGTATAGTGTATGGGGTGTAGTGATGTAGTATATTACAGGTGTACTATATGGAGGTGTAGTATATTACAGGTGTACTATATGGGGGTGTACTATATTACAGGTGTAGTATATGGGGTGTAGTTATGTAGTATATTACAGGTGTACTATATGGAGGTGTAGTATATTACAGGTGTACTATATGGAGGTGTAGTATATTACAGGTGTGCTATATGGAGGTGTACTATATTACAGGTGTAGTATATGGGGTGTAGTGATGTAGTATATTACAGGTGTAGTATATGGGGTGTAGTGATGTAGTATATTACAGGTGTAGTATATAGGGGTGTAATGATGTAGTATATCGGAGGTGTATTATATAGTGCTGCAGTATAATACAGGTGTATATGGGGGTGTAGTATATTACAGGTATATGGAGGGAGTGTAGTATAATACAGGTGTAGTATATAGGGGTGTAGTGATGTAGTATATTACAGGTGTAGTATATGGAGGGGGTGTAGTAATGTAGTATATTGGGTAGAACTGAGGTAATCATATTAGTCCGGCCCTCTAAACCAATCCCAATTTCTCATGCGGCCCCATGGGAAAATTAATTGCCCACCCCTGGTGTAAGGGGTACTTTGCACGCTGCGACATCGCTAGCCGATGATAGCGATGCCGAGCGCGATAGTACCCGCCCCCGTCGCACATGCGATAACTTGTGATAGCTGCCGTAGCGAACATTATCGCTACAGCAGCTTCACACACACTTACCTGCCCTACGTCACATGGCAGGCGGCCAATAGAAGTGGAGTGGTGGAGATGAGCGGGATGTAAACATCCCGCCCACCTCCTTCCTTCCGCATAGCTGCTGGACGCAGGTAAGGAGATGTTCCTCGCTCCCGCGGCTTCATACACAGCGATATTTGCTGCCGCAGGAACGAGGAACAACATCGTACCTGTCGCTGCAGCAAAATTATGGAAATGACCGACACTACACAGATCACCGATTTTCGACGCTTTTGCGATCGTTTATTGGTGCATCTAGGCTTTACACGTTGCAATGTCGTTACTGGCGCCGGATGTGCGTCACTTTCGATTTGACCCCGACGATATCGCAGTAGCGATGTCGCAACGTGCAAAGTACCCCTAAGAGCTGTTGTGTAGGTCAGATGACATGGTCAATCTTATGTTAGTTTGTAAATGCCACTGCAATATATATATATGAATTTATTATCATCTTAAGGATTTAATGAGTGTTATAGTATATAAGGTAGACCGTATGATAAATTCAATTTATTAATATTGCCTATAAATGGTTTCAAGTGGCATATACAATCTTATCAATTGATTACCTATAGCAAATACCGGCTTTAAATATAACCCAGATAGAACTTATAATACATTATATTCATACAACTTTTTCCATGTTCATAGTTAAGGGGCAAGTATATGAGTGATGTATTTGTGACGCCCTAGCAGCAGTCGGACTGCTCGGCAGACACTTCGATGAAAAAAAAAAAGGTTATTTACAGGGGAGAATATTTGTGATGCCACCTGCGGTGTGCGGTAATAAGGAATACCGAAGCTGCCGTATGGGAGTGCCGGGGCTGATGGTGTTGGGGCAGCCTGGTGGTGATTCCCTCCGCAGGTAGGGGCCCCGGGACTCAGGGTAGGGAATAGGTAGGAACAGTCTATATTGATATAGGGCCGGCAGGGCGCTGGGGAGCCAGGGTACTCACTCAGGTGTGATGACGCATTCAGTGGACACAGACTCTGAGGTAAACAAAGTCTCTTGGTACCGCTGCACTCGGTGACAGCACGTCCGGTGGTCCCTTTCAGTGATTCTGTGGTGGACTGGAGCCTTCCTCCATACACTGCGTACTGTGTGTGTCCCTGGCCCCATTGGCTCGAAACCTTCGGGTCCCATCCCTCTTTTTACTGAGGACCTGCTCTTAGCAGCTGGCACGTGGGATTTTCTGTGACTGCTCTGTGTGGGAAGTCCTATCCCTCCATTGTGCTGACACCGCTAATCTCTGAGCCGTTGCAGATAGCACGTGAAGCTACTTCCCTCTGCAGGTTAATTGCCGGGTTTCGTGAAGCTACCTCTCGACTTAGGGGCCTGTCCCCCGCTGTGTGCTCGGCCCCCAGACCGGTTACTGTGGATCCGATGGCTGACGGTCCTCTTGACCCGTCCAGCCCTGTCCTCCAGTTCCCGCGACTGGGTCTCCGTCTCCTCAGGCACAGGCCACTGTCTGCAACCCAGCCAGACTCTCCTCAGGGAGCTCTTAATCCCCAGGTCCTCTCTCTTTGACTACCAACTGTCTAACTGACTCCTCCCACCAGCCTGTCTGACTCATAGGTGGGCGGTTCTTTTCCCAGCTGGAACCACGGCCCCGGTGTGCCTGACACGTGTAGTGTTTGGGTGACTAGGATTTTTATTGTTGGTACAGAATCACTGTTGCGGACCCCGGAACCAAGGAGGGTAGGCCCTGCACCAAGGATAGAGAATAGTGCAGTTCCCTGTGACACCCTGGACTAGTCCAGGGGCATCACATTCCCCCTTGGTTAAACGTAGCTCGTCCCCGAGCTACAGTGCACCCAGAGTGTTTATTTTTATCTGCAAAAAGTGAACATTTTAATAAGAAAAACATATCTACAGTATCCATCCCATGCAGGGGAGGCACTTTGCTTGAACCCAACGTTTCGCTTTCCCAGTCCTTCATCCCACCCCCAAAGTTCCAAAAGGAGGCAAGCCACCGCTCCTGTTGGTGGCCAGACCTGGGCGATATGTCTCCCAGGTCTCTCCTCCACCTGTGTCTTCTCCTGTAAGTGGGGATGCAGTCCGTGGGTATGAATGGGAAATAACCATTTACAATAGCACCAGTTCGTGCTGGCTACCACCAGTCCTGTAGCCAAAAGTCCATTTTTAATAAAACTTATCATTGGTCGTCAATCAGGTCATGAATCCAGGTAATTAAAATAAAATCAACATTCTTCTTATCAACACTCTATATCAACATGTCTTACATGACTATCATTAGCATGGAAAATAGTAGAATTAAAAGCATGGAAAATACTAAACATTTTTAACTTTACTCTATATTCAGACTATTTACATTAGGGTAGAGTAGCCGGGTTCCGCTACCATTCCTCATCTCTGAACCTATGTGGGGGCTGACCAAAGTTCACACGGGTGGACCTTCTCAGCCCCTGGCTTCCCTCTAGCCCTTGTACTGTGGTGTTTGCTACTACTTGTTCCCCACTACTGGTGCTAGGTGTTGTAGGTGGTAATCTACGTGTTCGTGGTGCTGGTATGGGTACTTCTCTAGGTGCAATGATTTCAGGCCTCCTTGGTTCTGGTTCTTCCGCGGGTTGCGGGAATGTGAGTACAGGCACAATCACTGCGTACATAGGCCAATCTTCCGGGAAGTCACCTAGGATGGTGTGGCTTACTCTCTTCATTTTCTCAGTCACTTGAGGTTGGGGCTGTTCTTCCTTCTGGATGTTCAGGGGTTCAGGGCACTTTTTCAAGTGGTCACGGGAAATTACAGCTGTGGTTCTTCCTTGGTCCTTGCTGACAAGACAGGTCTTCTGGTTGTTGAAATTGGAAGGCTGGACCACATATGGCTCTCTTTCCCACTGGTCGTCCAGTTTATGCATCTTTCTTTTTCTTTTTAAGACCACTTCTCCTGGTAAAAATGGAGGGGCATGGGCTTGCTGCATTTGGGGAATAAACTTCAGGCATCTCAACTTCCATCTCCAGATCCACTGGCAGTCTCCCAGGTCTAGCTCTCATGAGATAAGCAGGTGTGCATTTAGTGGAACTCACAGGAATACTATTGTACATGTCCACAAGATCTGGCAATTTTTCAGGCCACTGGTTCCGCTCTTCAAGGGGTAGAGTTTTCAGCAGGTTGATGACTACATAGTTCATCTTCTCAAACATCCCATTTGTTTGTGCGTGGTAGGGGGCAGTGCGTATCTTCTTACATCCATACAATTTACAAAATTCTTGGAAGATTTCTGCTTCAAAAGCGGGACCTCGATCTGTTAGGACGTGATCTGGGTAACCATGGGGTCTGCAGAAGTGTGCTTGGAAAGCCTTCGCCGCAGTGCTGGCAGTTAGATCTTTGACAGGTACCACCACCAGGAATCTTGAATAGCGGTCTACTATGGTGAGTGCATAGGTGTACCCATTCCTGCTTGGTGTGAGTTTGACGTGGTCTAAGGCAACGAGTTCTAGAGGCTGGGTAGTTACTATTGGTTGCAATGGCGCTCACTGACTGGTGCTATCTTTTCTCCTTAATGTACATGGACCACAGTTCCTGCACCAAGCTTCTATGGTGTCTCTCATCCCAGTCCAATAAAAGCGACTTCTCAGCAACATTTCCAACTTCTTCCAACCAAAGTGCCCAGCTCTATCATGATAGGCCTCCAACACCACTGGTGCATATGCTGTGGGTATCACTATTTGGCATATTATCTCATGCGTTTTTGGATTAATGAGACTTCTGCACAACTTGCCTCCATGGAAACACAGTCGACTTCTTTCTTTCCACAATTTCTTAGCTTCTTCTGGAGCATCTGGTTCAAGGTGTGAATCAGCCTGGGATATCAATGCCTTTATCAATCTGATTGCAGGGTCATTATCTTGGGCTTCTTGCCAACCATGGTGGGGCAATGGGTTGAAGGTCGCCTCTTGCTGATCACTATAATATCGGGGTTTCACTCTATCAGTAGGGCGATGGAAAGCAGGTAGCTCAATCTCATCTTCATCCCTCCCATCATCACACAACTGGGGCATCCTGGACAACGCATCAGCGTTAGCGTTCTTGCGACCAGCCCTGTACTTTATAGTGAAATCGTAGTTTGCCAGTCGTGCTACCCAGCGCTGCTCCAAAGCACCAAGCTTCGCCGTGTCCAGGTGTGTCAACGGGTTGTTGTCTGTATACACGGTGAATTTTTCAGAAGCCAGGTAATGCTTAAACTTCTCTGTCACGGCCCAAACAAGTGCTAAGAACTCCAGCTTGAAAGAACTATAGTTCTCAGGATTTCATTCTGTTGGACGGAGTTTCCTGCTGGCATATGCAATCACCTTTTCCTTGCCATCCTGTACCTGGGATACAACAGCTCCCAGTCCCACGTTGCTGGCATCAGTGTACAGCACAAATGGGAGGTTATAGTCAGGATACGCCAGAATCTCATCTCCTGTCAAAGCTGACTTCATCCACTTGAAGGACTTCTCCTGCTCCTCACCCTATGTGAATGGATAGCCAGAAGTCTTGCCGTGGTTTGTTTGTCCGACTAGGAGATCTTGCAAGGGGGATGCCATCTTGGTATAGCCTTTCACGAACCTCCGGTAGTACCCCATCAATCCCAGGAACTGGCGCACCTCTTTGATGTTCTGAGGCCTGGGGCAGTTCTGGATAGCCGTGATTTTCTCAGGGTCTGGAGCCACACCTTCGGCACTCACTACATGCCCCAGGTATTGGACTTTGGGCTTCAGCAGGTGACATTTGGAGGGTTTTAGTTTCATCCCGTACCTGGAAAGGGCTTCAATACTTCTGCCAGATGTCCCAGATGCTCCTCATAGGACTTGGAATATACAATTACGTCGTCCAGGTACAGCAGGACAGTCTCGAAGTTGCAATGGCCCAAACAGCTCTCCATGAGTCGTTGAAACGTACCAGGTGCATTGCACAGCCCGAATGGCATGCTGTTAAATTCACATAATCCCATCGGGGAGGCAAAAGCGGTCTTCTCGCGATCCTCCTCAGCAACGGACACTTGCCAGTAACTACTAGTGAGGCCAAGGGTAGAGAAGTAATTTGCAGATCTTAATGCAGTCAGGGACTCTTCAATTCTGGGCAGTGGATAGACATCCTTATGTGTGATGTGGTTAATTCGCCTATAGTCCACACACATCCTCATAGTGCGGTCTTTCTTCTTCACTAGGACTAGCGGGGCTGCCCAGGGGCTGCAATTATCATGGATGACCCCAGCCTCCTTCATACTTCTCAGCATCTCTTTGGCACACTGGTAGTGAGCAGGTGGTATGGGCCTATACCTTTCCTTTATAGGTGGATGAATGCCTGTGGGTATATGATGATGATGAACCCCTTTCACCCTCCCAAAGTCTAATGGGTGTTTACTAAACACTTGCTCATACTCCTGATCCACCCTGTAGACCCCTTGTTTTTGATGTAGTGGAGTGCAGTCAGTACTTACATGTAACTCTTGACACCACTGTTCTTGCTGACTCTGGGAACTGTCCGTGGCTGACTGATCTGGTGTGGCTGAGGACTTTACTGTCTGGATGGAATTCTCACTCACAGTGTACAATTTGGCTATGGTAGTGTCACGGGCGGAGGGGCCGCGCTCGCTACGCTCGAATCCGGGGCTGCTGCGGCTCGGTGGCTCGAGCGGTGGGCCGGACCCGGGGACTCGAGCAGCGCTCCTCGCCCACGAGTGAAAAGGGATGGTTTGTTTGGGGAGATAGTTCGTGACGCCACCCACGGGTCGTGGTGATATTGGGCACCACCGCTGCTGGTGACGGGGATCCCGGGAGCGATGGCAGGGAGCAGCTAGGATGTTGGTTCCCCCTCTGTGGGTAGGGGTTGGTGATCCCGGGGCCTGGTGGTGGTACGGGGAGGCAGGGTAGCTGGGGTGCAGGGTTGCGGAGGCAGTGCGGTGCCGGATGGCACTGTTGTACTCACTCTGGCACAGATTCACAGAGTCTCTGGTAAACGGCTGGATGGACGGGTCCCGCAGCCGGCTGCAGTGTCTTTGCTCTCCCCGGAAGTTGATGGTGGCTGTCTTTCCCTGCACCGCTGTAGAATGTATTGACTCCGATGGTGCAGTCCGCTCCCCGGCGTGTATGTACCGAAGGAGCCCCTTTTGCCCGCAGGCGCTGGCCCTTGGATCTCTAGCCTATGGCGGTGGCTTTTTATCCTCACTGTGTAGACGGTTGCCTTCTGTCGGGTCTTGGGTGTGAGGAAACCCCTGAGGTCCCGGTCACAATCTGATTTGACCGTTGTCGGCGGCTCCTAGCCTGGTCGGGGTCTGATGGCCCTGCCTTTGTACTTCATTCAGATCGGCTCCCCGGCTTGGTACCGGCGGGCCACCGCCCGTCCCCGGTCCTATGGTTCCGCTGACCTGTGCCAACTCCTGCAGACGGCCACCACCGTCTGCCGACCTTGCTGACAGTGCCTGGGCTCAGACCCAGACACTCAGTTTCTCTACTCCACCTCTCCACTCCAAAACTGAACTAACTGCTTTTTCCCGCCTCCAGGCCTGTGAAGTCCTCGGTGGGTGGGGCCAACCGCCTGGCTCCGCTCCACCTGGTGTGGACATCAGACCCTGGAGGAGACAACAAGGATTTTGTTTGATTGATGTTGACTATCCAGGGGAGGGGGTGTGTGTGATGTTGTGTTTGTGACTACCTGGCTAGTCCAGGGCATCACAGTAGCATACCTGGGCAGTCTAACCTCTTCCTCCCTGCAATTTAACACTCGCACAGGCACTCTCCCCTTACGGACATCGCCTACCCCTCTGGCTGTCAGTACTGTAGACCAGTGCTCTGAAGGTAGGGCCTCTACCACTGCTTGGTAATTCTGTCAATGGGAGCCTACAGCTGCCCTGCACCATATCATCATCTCACTCCGTGGGGGCACTACCACAGGAGCTGCATCCATTATCCGTACACCGCCAATTTCCCCACCAGACAAATTTACCTGTTGCACCTGCTGGAGGGCTCGAATTTCTCTTTGCAGGACCCTCTGGCGTCCCGCTCCTGCAGTTTCAGAGAGCTGTTGGAGCAGAAATGTGGCGCCCTGGACTAGCCAGGTCATCACAGGTACTACAACACACACCCCCACCCTGAGACAGGCACATCAGCCAGACACAAAATCCTTGTTGCCTCCCTCCAAGGGCTGATGTCCACACCAGGTGGGGTGGAGCAAGGCGGTTGGCCCCACCCACTGAGGAGTTCACAGTCCTGGAGGCGGGAGAAGAAAGTCAGTCGGAGTTGAGTTAGGGAAGTGGAAGAGAGAGGAGTGAAGTGGAAGTGGAGGAGCGAACTGACCGTGTCCGGGTGTGTGGCCCGGGCACTAAGAGCAAGGTTGGTGGCCATCTGCAGGAGAGGCGGATCAATGTGGAACCGTAGGACCGGGGACGGGCGGTGGCCCGCTGGTACCGACTGGGGAGCGAAGTGAAGCCAGCACACACAGGCAGGGCCTACGGACCCCGACCAGGCTTGGAGTCGCCATTAGAGGTCAAATCTGTCAGTGACCGGAACCCCAGGGGTTTCCTAACAGCCAAGACCAGATTGAAGGCAAGCGTCCAACCAACAGAAGGAAATACAGCTACCGCCACAGCTAGAGTTCCAAGGGCCAGAGCCTGCAGGCAAAATGGCTCCTCCGGCACCTATACACGCTGGGGAGCGGGTTACCGATGGGAATCCATCGGGACCGAACATACACACAGGTGCAGGGAAAGGCAGCCACCACCAACCGTCCGGGAGAAGCCACAGCAGCCGGCTGCGGGACCCATCCATCCAGCCGTTTGGTTTACCAGAGACTTTGCGTACATTTGTGGCTGAGTGAGTACTACCGTGCCGTCCGGCACCGCGCTGTGCAGTCCAAGCGACCCTGCACCTTCCCGACCCTGCCTCCCCGTCACCTCACCGGGCCCCGGGACAACCAACCCCTACCCACGGAGGGGAAAACAACATCCCAGCTGCTCCCTGCCATCGCTCCCGGGATCCCCGTCACCAGCAGCGGTGGTGCCTAACCTCACCACAACCCGTGGGTGGCGTCACGGACCAAATCCCCAAACCAAACTACCCCCTTTCACTCACGGGCGAAGAGCGCCGCTCGAGTCCCCGGATCTGGCCCACCGCTCGAGCCACCAAGCAGCCATCGCAGCAACGCCAGACCCGAGCGTTAGCGAGCTCAGCGGCGGCGGCGTCCTCCCCGCCCGCGACAGAAACAATACTTCCCCCATACAATTCTCAATAACATTAGTCCCCAAAATCATCTTAGGGTTCCGGTCACTAGGGTCATTCTGCCCTACTATGAGTCCTTGGCGTGCTAATTCCACCCTGCCCACCTTGATGGTCACCTCCTTGAACCCGAGTTGTGTTACTGGTAAACCATTAACAGCGTAAATGGTGAGGTCATTGTCCGGTGGGGCGAGTTCCTCAGTTGACCAGAATTTGGTATACAGTACTTGGGGTATAGTTGTTACCTGGGAGCCGGTATCAAGAAGTGCTGAAGTCGGAATCCCATCCAAGGTGATGGAAACGATGGTCCTTCCTCCAACATACCGCTCCCGCCAGTCTGCTGGGCCTTGTTGATTTAGTCCTGGAGAGTGGCCCTTGGCCTCAGGGGTGGCCCGTTTAAAGGACAATAACGGGCGTAGTGACCAGTCTTGTTGCACCTATAACAAGCAAGGTTTTCATACCGGTCACGGTTCCTTCCTCTCTATGTCAAGGTCCTCCCTCTCATCCAAGGGACGTCATCTGGGCGGTCAGCAAGCTGGATCTTCTCCGCCGGCTTGGTCTTGGGCTGGAGCTGCATTGCCTCTAGGATCCTTGCAACATCACTGTTCAGCTGCAGCACCTGTAAAGACAAATTACTGGTACCGCCTGCAGGCGCTGCTGGGGTCTTTGGCTCTGGCAGTGCTCTAACAGGAGGCAGCACATGTAGAGGAGAAGCGCCGGCTTGCCAGGACGTAGCAGGAGAATCAGCTGGCTCTGGGGTTTGCAAAGCCTTGATGGCTCGGTCTTTTAAAACAGCGAAGTCCATTGCAGGATATTCCAGAGTCCACAGCCGTAGCTGCTTGCGGTCCTCCACTGACCCCAGGCCTTGCAGAAACTGTTCAACAAGCATCTTGTTTCCTTCAGCTTCACTGATGGGGACGGTTAGTTTGAGAGTCTGTAGTGCTGATTGCAGCCTCAGTCTCTAATGCTTTCTTGTGGGCGCTGCTTGCAGTTGTAAAACTTTATCCGGAGTTCTGCCTCAGTGCGGTTTTCAAAGGAAAGTCACAAACGTTCAAAAATGGCAGTTACTGAGGCTTTGATCTGTCCAGGTCTCCGCCTCCAGCTCTGCAGAATATGGAGACTATTTGTGGAGAATATTTGTGACGCCACCTGCGGTGTGCGGTAATAAGGAATACCGCCGCTGCCGTATGGGAGTGCCAGGGCTGATGGTGTTGGGGCAGACTGGTGGTGATTCCATCCACAGGTAGGGGCACCGGGACTCAGGGTAGGGAATAGGTAGGAACAGTCTATATTGATATAGGGCCGGCAGGGCGCTGGGAAGCCAGGGTACTCACTCAGGTGTGATGACGCATTCAGTGGACACAGACTCTGAGGTAAACAAAGTCTCTTGGTACCGCTGCACTCGGTGACAGCACGTCCGGTGGTCCCTTTCAGTGATTCTGTGGTGGACTGGAGCCTTCCTCCATACACTGTGTACAGTGTGTGTCCCTGGACCCGTTGGCTCGAAACCTTCGGGTCCCGTCCCTCTTTTTACTGGGGACCTGCTCTTAGCAGCTGGCATGTGGGATTTTCTGTGACTGCTCTGTGTGGGAAGTCCTATCCTTCCGTTGTGCTGACACCGCTAATCTCTGAGCCGTTGCAGATAATCTGCAGTGGGAAGTTGCAGATAGCACGTGAAGCTACTGTGTCGCCCTGGGCAAGCCAGGGGACACAGGTCACAACACCACCACACCCCACACTCCAGGTAGGCACATCACAGCTAACCACAAATCCTTGTTGCCTTCCTCCAGGAGTCTGATGATGCACACCAGGGGGTGGGCCAGGCGGTTGGCTCCGCCCACCGAGGAGCTCACAACTCTGGAGGCAGGAAGAAACCAGGCAGATGAGTCCAGGAGGAGGAAGTGGAAGGAGTAAACAACAGATTAGCCCAGGCAGGGCTTGAGTGCAGTCTAGTCAGGGAGGAGGAAGTGGAAGGAGTGGAGGAGTAGTCTAGACAGAGTGAAAGTGAAAGTAGAAAAGGAGGAAAAGCAAGTAAAGTGACTGAAGAGAAAGACAGCCTGAAGGGTCCAGCTTTGTGAGGGCCAGAACAGCAAGGTCAGCAACGGCGGTGACTGTCTGGAGGGGGACCGTTTGGAAGTTCCTGGAAGGACCCCGTTGGCTGTGTGCCCGGTGGTCTGGAGCAGTGTTCCGAAGGACAGTCAGCACCAGGGCAGGGGCCTCTCGGACCCCGGCAAGGCTAGGAGTCGCCAGATTTGCCAAATCCGTCAGTGACGGGGACGCAGATCCCCCAACAACCAAGTCCCGATTGAAGGCAACAGCCCAACCCGTATTGGAGAGACACCGCCACCGCCACGGCACCAGTTTCTCAGGGCCAGCGCCTGCGGGCAAAGTGTAGAGCTCCTCCGGCCCAGATTGCAGTCGGGGAGCGGGTAACCGGAGGGAATCCACCGCTACCATCAGTCAACACAGGTGCAAGGAAGAGGGACATCACCGTCACCTACCGGGAGTGCAGGTGCAGCCGTCTGTGGGACCGTCCTACCAGCCGTTGGTTTACCGTACAAACTGTGTCCGTGTGTCAGGCTGAGTGAATACCATAGTGCCGCAAGGCACAGCGCTGCCCCCGCGTCCCTGCGCCCTCCAGGCCCTACACTTTACATCTGATCACCGGGCCCCGGGATCACCAACCCCCTACCCACGGAGGGGCAACACAACACCTGGCTGCTCCGCATCACCATCCCCGGGACCCCCACACTGAGCAGCGGTGGTGCAATCACCACAACCGTGGGTGGCGTCACGAACTATAACAATCCCTTCACCCAACAAACACCCCCTTTCACTCACGGGCGAGGAGTGTCGCTCGAGAAACCCCGGGATCCGGCCCACAGCTCGAGCCACCAGGAGCAGCTGCCGTACCCGAGCAGAAGGGGTGAGCGCGGTGTGCTGACACCCTCCTCCCCGCCCGCGACAACTTGGCGTCACAAACAGGATCTTACCGCTCTGCCGTCAGGTAGAGGTGCGCCTTGTTACCGCCGGAGGCATCCGGCAGAAAAATTTCAGAAGCCGCCATCTTTGGCGCGAAAAGTTCCCGCTCGAGCGTCTTCTCGAGCAGTAGAAGCGCGAAGGCCAAAACTCCGCCCCGAGAGAGGAGGGGCCGGAAAAGAGCTAAGGGGGACGGAAACAAGATGTCTGCGCCCGACGGAGCCGCTGGAGGAGCGGTGGTCGCAGCCGCAGCGGCACCCGCGGATGGGAATGGGCCTGCCCAGGTCCCGGTCGTACCGGCGGGAGGTGCCGCGGCCCCCGTCCTTGCTCAGGTCATGCCGTTTTCCTTGCCCTATGCGCCCGGAGCTGCCTGGCTACCGCGGTATGACGGGAAACCGGATGCCCTACAGGCCTTCCGGAAAAAGCTTAACCCGTTGCTAGAGCTGTACCCCCTGACTGATAAGCAACGTGCAGCTATAGTGCTAGGCCAGTTAACCGGTGCGGCGGAGCAGGAAGCGGAGACCTGGGCCGAGGGGGACCGGCTCTCTGTAGCCACCATCTTCGAGAAGCTACAGACTGCCTTTGAGACCCGGACTGAAGCTGAGCTGAGGATGCAGTTTTACCAGTGCCGGCAACGAGCTGGGGATAGCATTCGGGACTATGCTCTACGTCTGCAGACCGCCCTCCGCACGCTGAAGCGGGTGAACTCTATTAATGAGGCGGATAGCAACAAGATGTTAGTGGAGCAATTTGCGCAGGGGATGAGGTCCCCTGAGGATCGCAAACAACTTCGGCTGTGGGCCCTGGAACACCCTGATGTGGACTTTGCTGTGTTAAAGGAGCGGGCTATCAAAGCACTACAGCCCCCAGCTGCTGAAGTTCTGGAACCCGTCCCGTGGCCCGTCGAGACAGCTCCTCTCAGCCAAACCAACCTCTTTAATGCCTGCAGCCCAGAGCAGCACAGTGGAAGAACTGGCAGCCCAGGTCCGTCGCATGGACGGAGACCTTGCCAAGATCCTTGCTGCGCTACAACCTCTGACCAGATCTCAGCCTCCAGTGCAGATACAGCTTGCTGACAGTCCTAAAGATGTTCCCTGGATGCAGCGGAGAAGCGCTAACAACCCGCGGAGCAGACCTCCAATCTGCTACAAGTGCCGTAAGCCGGGCCATTATTACCAACAGTGCCCGTTAAACGAGCAACCCCTGGGGCCCCGGGCCAATCCTCAGGAGTAGAACACCGTGGCCCCCCGGACTGGCGAGACCGATATGTCGGGGCCCGCCCTATCATCCCCGTGGCTGTGGACGGCATACCAGTGATGGCTCTCTTGGACACTGGATCACAGGTAACTACCATACCGTACACGTTGTATCAGCAGTATTGGGCCACAGACGAGCTGGCGCCTCCAGACAATAGTATAAATTTGATTGCCGCTAATGGACTTCCATTGACCCAGGTGGGGTATAAACAAGTGGCTATGACAGTGGGGCAGGCTGAACTGCAACACCAGGGTATGATTGTGATCTTGAATGAACCCAGTGATCATAACCCGAAAATAGTGCTGGGAACCAATGTGATGGAACACTGCATGGCTGATGTGTTGAACCTATTGCAACAGCTAGCCGCCACAGCGGCAGGGAGCCGGCAGAGGGCTGTGCAGCGTGAGATCCGCACCCTGATGTACCGCCAGCATGTAAGCTCAACAGGAGGGGAGATTGGTGGAGTGAGAGTGATGGATGTTGCTCCATTGACTGTGCCCCCTAGGAGTGAGATGATGATCTGGTGTAGGGCAGCAGTAGGGCCTCAGGGGCGTGACTACCCTGCGATGATGGAGCCCATGCCCTCCGAACACTGGCCCACCGTAGTGGCCGCCCGAGGGGTGGTAGATGTGAAGAAAGGGAGAGTGCCCGTGAGAGTGTTGAACTGTGGGGAGGAAGAAGTCAGGCTCCCCCGGTATGCCACCATTGCCAAGCTGCTCACCCTGGACCCTCACACTATCCATGAAGCCGGTCCATCCACGCTCCCACCTACCCCCAGCACTTCCCCACCCCAGGGGGACACAAAGGAGTGGCACCAACAGCTACATGTAGGCACTGATGATACCCCTACACATCACAGGGCCGGGGTACACAGGGTGGTGCAGGAGTACGAACAGGTTTTCAGTAAGCACCCCCTAGACTTTGGGCGGATCAAGGGGGTCCAACACCACATTCCCACAGGTGAACATCCCCCTATTAAGGAGAGGTATAGACCTATTCCCCCCGCACATTACCAGTGTGCCAAAGATATGTTGAGGAATATGAAGGAGGCAGGGGTTATTCGGGATAGCTGTAGTCCCTGGGCCGCTCCGTTGGTACTGGTCAAGAAGAAGGATGGTACCATGCGGATGTGTGTGGACTACCGGAAGATCAACCAGATAACCCATAAAGATGCCTATCCCTTACCTCGTATTGAAGAGTCTTTGGCTGCACTGAGAACTGCAAACTACTTCTCGACCCTTGACCTCACCAGTGGATACTGGCAAGTGGCCGTGGCCCCAGAGGACCGGGAGAAGACCGCCTTCACCACCCCGATGGGGCTCTGCGAATTCAATAGCATGCCGTTTGGGCTGTGCAATGCCCCTGGGACCTTCCAACGGTTGATGGAGTGCTGTCTGGGACATTTAAACTTCGAGACCGTCCTGCTGTATTTGGATGATGTGATTGTTTATTCCCAGATGTATGAAGCCCATCTGGAGCACCTGGCCGAGGTGTTTGCGTCCCTTGCCAAGTACGGGATGAAGTTGAAGCCCTCAAAATGCCACCTACTGAAACCCAGAGTGCAGTATCTAGGGCATGTGGTGAGTGCGGATGGTGTCGCCCCCGACCCTGAGAAGATTACTGCCATCCAGAGCTGGCCGAGACCAACTACAGTGAGGGAAGTAAGGCAGTTCCTGGGTCTGGTGGGGTACTATCGGCGCTTTCTAAAGGGATACACGAAGATGGCTGCCCCCATGCAAGATCTCCTCGTGGGACAGACCAAAGGTGGTAGACCCATTGGGGCCCCACTGTCGTGGGAGGACAAGCATGAGGAGTCCTTTTGCCAGTTGAAGGCGGCCTTGACCGGAGAAGAGGTCCTGGCGTACCCTGACTATGGGAGCCCGTTCATCCTCCACACGGACGCCAGTAACGTGGGGCTAGGAGCGGTCCTATCCCAGGTCCAGGATGGAAAGGAGAAGGTGATTGCCTACGCTAGCCGAAAACTCCGGCCGACCGAAAGGAACCCTGAGAACTATAGCTCCTTCAAGCTTGAGCTATTGGCGTTGGTGTGGGCTATCACGGAGCGGTTCCGCCACTACTTGGCGGCAGCCAAATTCACCGCGTTTACGGACAACAACCCGCTGACTCACCTGAACACGGCCAAGTTGGGCGCGCTGGAGCAGCGGTGGGTAGCCCGGCTGGCCAACTATGATTTCACCATAAAGTACCGAGCTGGTCGTGTCAACATAAATGCTGATGCACTCTCCCGGATGCCCCATTTGTCAGAAGAGGGGTGCGAGGATGACGACCTCGAGGAGATAGAGTTGCCTGCGTTTCACCAGCTGCCTACTGAGAGGGTACAAGTCTGTCAGCAAAGGGTGGATCTGGACCCGCGGCCCAGTCAAGAGTGGCAGGACGCCCAGGACCAAGCGCCGGCTGTACGCCTTGTCAAGACTCTGGTGGAACAAGGTGCTATGGGAATAGACCCTGCCGCTCCAGCCGAAGCTCAACGCTTGTGGAAAGAACGAAAACGGCTTTACCTACACCAAGGGAGGCTGTACCGTGAGCTGATCAACCCGAAGACCCATGAGAAGATATGCCAGTTGATCGTTCCTCAAGCTGAGGTCGCTACTGTCCTGCGGGCATACCATGATGGTGCTGGCCACTTCGGGTGGAAGAAGCTGGAGATGCTGTTGAGGGAGCGGTTCTATTGGAGTGGGATGCGTGAATCGGTGGAAGCCTGGTGTCGAGAGTGTGGTCCTTGTACACTGAGGAGAAAGGACGAGACTAGCCAGAGGGCACCGTTACATCCCATAGTCACCCATCAGCCGCTGGAGCTGGTTGCCCTGGACCATGTCAAGCTCACCCCTAGCCGAAGTGGGTACACCTATGCATTGACCATGGTAGACCACTACTCAAGATTTATGGTGGTAGTCCCCGTTAAGGACCTAACTGGTCGAACCGCTGCTCGAGCGTTCCAGGCTTATTTCTGCCGACCCCATTGGTACACCGAGAAGGTGCTGACTGACCAAGGCCCGGCTTTTGAAGCAGAGGTGTTTCACGAATTCTGCCAGTTGTACGGCTGTAAGAAGATCCGGACCACTCCGTACCACGCCCAAACCAACGGCATGTGCGAGAAAATGAATCACTTGGTCCTGGGGCTCCTCAAGACGCTACCGCTGGAAGAACGGAACATGTGGCCGGAAAAGCTACCTGACTTGGTCGTCATGTATAATAATATCCCGTCCAGCTCAACGAAGTGCACCCCAGCGTATCTGATGAGGGCTCGGCCTGGCCGCCTGCCGGTGGATCTGGAGATGGGGTTGGAAGCCCCGGAAGCACTCCCCTCAACGGCAGAGTGGGAAAGTCGGAGGAGGGCACAGTACCGGCAGTCGAAGCCGAGAGCAGCAGGAGCACCGGTTCAACCAGAAGGCGCCCGCAGGTCCTTTCCAGCCAGGAGATGTGGTGCTGAAGCGGAAGAGAAAAACCCACAAGCTGGATGATCAGTGGGAGCAAGTCCCTTATGTCATACAACCCACAGAATGGGAAGATGGGAAGACTTACCAGATCAGTCGTGACCAAGGGGACACCCTAGCCACAGTTTCCCGGGACCATCTAAAAAAAATGCCCCCTAGCGCTGAAGGCAGAGGCTGAAGTACCGGTTCCTCCACCAGTGGAGAAGGCAGCAGAGGTAATCCACACTGTAATGCGTGACTTCCCAGCAGACTGGCCTACACAGAACGGCGCGGTGATCCTTCCAGTGATACTGTTCCCACAACCCGTGGATGAAGAAGTAGTGGAAGCGGTTAACCGTGAGCCAGAACCAGTGCCAGTGCCCAGGGATGAACCTGTACCCAGCCCCCCTGCACCTCCGCCTGCACCACACTATAGCAGGGAGGAGGAACCGATTGTTCCCTCTACCCCACTGTCTAGCACCACTGACACCGGGCCCCGAAGGTCCACCCGTTCCAACCTAGGTAGACCCCCACTTAGGTACAGGGAGACCGTTCTATGAGTGAAAGGGGTCCGCAAATGTAAGAGTGTTGCTGTTTGTTTGAAAAAGTTTGAAAGTTTGAAATGATAAGTGAAATTACCGAAGAAGTCACCTGATTTGTTTGTTGATTTGCCTTGTGATTGAACCGGCAGGAGCTGGCACCGTTGTCCCCGTGGGGACCGTTTAAAGTTTATTTGCATGGGAACTATCCATGGACAAGCCCGTGAACTTGCAGGGCACCACAAACGTTAAGTGGCTTGTAAATATGTTGGGTACCGTTACCGTTTCCGCAATGCCGCCTCCGGAGAGGCAGGTTGGAGGGAGGGCCCTGAGCAGAGCAGGCCAGGGCCCAGCCACCAAAGGAACCGGTGGCCACCCTCTGGAGGGCAAGGACAGATCCCGCTCGGGTGGCTTGTGCTGGACTGTGGGTCAAGGGGTGCTGCCTGGGTTTTAGGGGCAGCATCAGGGCCAGGTTGCTTGGGTGGGAGAGAGCGGAAACCGTGACCGTATACCGTTGCAACGTTTAAGTAAATGTGCCTCCCGTCTTGGGAAGAGTTTTGATTAAAAATGTAAATATGTTGATTTTTCAAATGTTATCTTTTTCAAAAAAATAAAACCGGTGTAGGACGGCAGCCCGCGGACGGTTTGCATTTTGCTAAGGGGGAATGTGTCGCCCTGGGCAAGCCAGGGGACACAGGTCACAACACCACCACACCCCACACTCCAGGTAGGCACATCACAGCTAACCACAAATCCTTGTTGCCTTCCTCCAGGAGTCTGATGATGCACACCAGGGGGTGGGCCAGGCGGTTGGCTCCGCCCACCGAGGAGCTCACAACTCTGGAGGCAGGAAGAACCCAGGCAGATGAGTCCAGGAGGAGGAAGTGGAAGGAGTAAACAACAGATTAGCCCAGGCAGGGCTTGAGTGCAGTCTAGTCAGGGAGGAGGAAATGGAAGGAGTGGAGGAGTAGTCTAGACAGAGTGAAAGTGAAAGTAGAAAAGGAGGAAAAGCAAGTAAAGTGACTGAAGAGAAAGACAGCCTGAAGGGTCCAGCTTTGTGAGGGCCAGAACAGCAAGGTCAGCAACGGCGGTGACTGTCTGGAGGGGGACCGTTTGGAAGTTCCTGGAAGGACCCCGTTGGCTGTGTGCCCGGTGGTCTGGAGCAGTGTTCCGAAGGACAGTCAGCACCAGGGCAGGGGCCTCTCGGACCCCGGCAAGGCTAGGAGTCGCCATATTTGCCAAATCCGTCAGTGACGGGGACGCAGATCCCCCAACAACCAAGTCCCGATTGAAGGCAACAGCCCAACCCGTATTGGAGAGACACCGCCACCGCCACGGCACCAGTTTCTCAGGGCTAGCGCCTGCGGGCAAAGTGTAGAGCTCCTCCGGCCCAGATTGCAGTCGGGGAGCGGGTTACCGGAGGGAATCCACCGCTACCATCAGTCAACACAGGTGCAAGGAAGAGGGACATCGCCGTCACCTACCGGGAGTGCAGGTGCAGCCGTCTGTGGGACCGTCCTACCAGCCGTTGGTTTACCGTACAAACTGTGTCCGTGTGTCAGGCTGAGTGAGTACCATAGTGCCGCAAGGCACAGCGCTGCCCCCGCGTCCCTGCGCCCTCCAGGCCCTACACTTTACATCTCATCACCGGGCCCCGGGATCACCAACCCCCTACCCACGGAGGGGCAACACAACACCTGGCTGCTCCGCATCACCATCCCCGGGACCCCCACACTGAGCAGCGGTGGTGCAATCACCACAACCGTGGGTGGCGTCACGAACTATAACAATCCCTTCACCCAACAAACACCCCCTTTCACTCACGGGCGAGGAGTGTCGCTCGAGAAACCCCGGGATCCGGCCCACAGCTCGAGCCACCAGGAGCAGCTGCCGGACCCGAGCAGAAGGGGTGAGCGCGGTGTGCTGACACCCTCCTCCCCGCCCGCGACACTACTTCCCGCTGCAGGTTAATTGCCGGGTTTCGTGAAGCTACCTCTCGACTTAGGGGCCTGTCCCCCGCTGTGTGCTCGGCCCCCAGACCGGTTACTGTGGATCCGATGGCTGATGGTCCTCTTGACCCGTCCAGCCCTGTCCTCCAGTTCCCCGCGACTGGGTCTCTGTCTCCTCAGGCACAGGCCACTGTCTGTGACCCAGCCAGACTCTCCTCAGGGAGCTCTTAATCCCCAGGTCCTCTCTCTTTGACAGTTACTACCAACTGTCTGACTCCTCCCACCAGCCTGTCTAACTCATAGGTGGGCGGTTCCTTTCCCAGCTGGAACCACGCCCCCGGTGTGCTGTTGGTACAGAATCACTGTTGCGGACCCTGGAACCAAGGAGGGTGGGCCCTGCACCAAGGATAGAGAATAGTGCAGTTCACATTTTGACTACTTGATACATAGAGGATTGCTAGAGGAAGCCATTATATATACTCTCTTAGGCCTAAAACACACTTCCGCATAAAAAACGTACGTGTCTCCCGTTCCGTTTTTCAGGTCCGTGTCCCGTTTTTTATGGGCATTTCTCCGGTATGTGTGACATCCGTGTGATGGCGTATGCTTGCCGTGTGTGCGCGAGGAATGGCTGTGTATGCGTACGTGTAATGTCCATGTGAAATGATCCGTGTGTGATGCTCAATGTCGTTGATACATGTCGGCTGACAGCAGACAGAGTCGCGCGATGAGAATGAACTCTGATGAACTTCACCCGACTTCATTGTCATACCGCGGCTCTGTCTGGTTGTCGTGTACTGATTAACGGTCACCCGTGAAGGACTCACCGGTGACCGCTAATCCACTGAGTAACTGAAGTGAGCAGCGCGATTAGCGCGGCCGTCACTCAGGCTACCTGCGGCCAGATGAAGTCCTCCCCCCGAGACCGCAACTCACCTATGACTTCATCGCTGTCACTTGGGCGACCTGCTTTCACAGTTGGAGGATCCAGCGGTGGCCGCGAGTTACCTGAGTGACGTCATCGCTAATTGCGCTACTCACCTCAGTTGCTGCGTGGAGCTGACAGGAGCAGCGTTTTTTTTCTGCAGCTCCTGTCACCTTCATGTAGCAGAGCTGGAAGCGACGCGGGACCTCCGTGGATTACGCCGGACATGGATGGGTTTTTGGGGCTTAATAAAGTGGTGAACGAGGGTATTTGTTAATGTTTATTATTGAAAATAAAGGATTTTTACAGGTGTATGTGTTTATTTACTTTAACTTACAGATTACTCATGGAAGGTATCTCGGGGAGACGCCTGCCATGATTAATCTTGGACTTAGTGGCAGCTATGGGTTGTTGCCATTAACCTTATTACCCCGATTGCTAATGCACCAGGGCAATTCGGGATGAGCTGGGCACAGTTCCGGAACTGTCGCATCTAATGGATGCGGCAATTCTGGGCGGCTGCTGGCTGATATTTTTAGGCTGTGGGGCTCCCCATAACGTGGAGCTCCCCATCCTGAGAATACCAGCCTTCAGCCGTATGGCTTTACCCTGGCTGATATCAAAATTGGGGGGACCGCACGTCGTTTTTTTTTAATTAATTATTTATTTTACTGCACAGTATATACCTACCCACCGGCGGCTGTGATTGGTTGCAGTGAGACAGCTGTCACTCAGCATGTGGGCGTGTCTAACTGCAACCAATCATAGGCGCCTGTGAGCGGGGGAAGCAGGGAATAGTAGATTGATTAATGAGCGGCCGGCATTTTCAAATTAATTGAAGCCGCGTAGCCTTGGCACAGCTGTTCTTCGCCACGCTGATGATCGGGGATCGGTGAGTATGCGACAGGGGAAGATACAGACCAAGCGCCAAAGGGATGATGACTGAGAACAGCAGAAAATAATGTAAGTAGACTGACATTTAACCAAAACAAAAACAACCGACATTGCTCGTTTAAAAACGCACATGGACGGTACGTGTAGCACACAGATATGCTACGTGTGCCGTCCGTGCTAAAGTCAATGGGTCCGTGCCTGCGTACTGACGGCTAAAAACGGGCATGTCGGCCGTGTGGAAAAATGCACACACGTACTAACCCCACGGACACACGTTCCGTGTGGTTTTACGTGTGTGTGCATTCTACCAAAGGGTAACATTTATCAACGTGTCTCCGTGCCGCCGGTACGTGCAAAAACGTACCAAACACGTACCGGGGGCACGGATGTGTGTCGCAGGCCTTACACACTTTGGGTATTGATATGCTCCTAGAGACCAAAATAATGACATTTTGTTTTGACTGATCATTGGTGATTAGCATAATTTACCATTACAATGGATATCATGACATACAGTCATATGAAGAAGTTTGGGCACCCCTATTAATGTTAACTTTAACTTTAATGTCAAATTTTGTTTAAATGCAGATTGCACATTTTCTGTTAGTACAATAAACCTCATTTTAATCCAGAAATATTACTCAGTCCATCAGTTATTAGATATATGAAACTGAAATAGCTGTTGCAAAAACCCAAATTGTTATAAAGAAAAAAGGTTAACATTAATAGGGGTGCCCAAACTTTTTAATATGACTGTATATATATTTTGGGGCCTAAAATACAAATAAAATTTGTCCTCTTTAATATTCTGCCTTTTAGAGATAATTTAATCTTGAACTTGCTTAACTGTTCACAATAACAGTAATTTTAACCAGGGGTGCCAAAACTTTTACGTGTCACTATATATATTTATTTTTTATGATGAAAGTCAGTGACCTATTAATCTGAACCGATGGAAACATTTCTGTTTATATTTGTAAAATATTTTTGGATCAGCTTTAGGCAAAGAAAAATAAAGCGGACATACACCATAAGCAGCTCCATTTCTTTTTTTTATAAGATGTTTGATACAGGGTGTAGACATAATGTAAACCTAGCACCTGAGTAAGTTCATCCATGTTGCGTGAGTATTTCATTGTGTAATAAAGAAACATCTGGTCTTGGTGTTTTTTTCACCATGGCCACAACATGACTTCATATGACCCAATTTTAAGGTGTTAAAACGATGACATTTGATAAAGTGGGAGGGAGTGCTGAAAATGTTTCTCAAACCTTTTCAAAGAAATCCCCTTTTTTCTAAATATGGTGACATAAAGAAAAAAATGTATTTATATGCAACAGTGCACGTTTAAAAAAAATCTGCATTAGAGGAAATGATTCATCTTGTAAGGCTGTTGTAGCCATTTTTTCAGGATCGATACAGGTCACATTTTTGACAAGTCCTCTTTAACCCCTTTCTGGCACCTTGATGCATTTCCACACCCTAGAAGGTATCCTGTTAATGCTCCATGATGAAAATCACGTCGCAGTGCTGGTGTGGGAACACAAACTGAAAAAAGTGCCAGTAACTAATTGCTGATAGAGATAACTTAAATTCCTTATATTTAAACAAAAAATTAGAGACAGCAATGGAGTCCAATATGAAAAAATCCCCCATTCTTATTTATTTTACTTAAAGGAAACCTGTCATATTGAAACTGGTATCGGATCTGCAGGTGGGATGTTAAAGACCTGGAGGAGCTGAACAGATTGAGAGACTTTTTTTGGAAACATTTCAATAAGCCTTTCATTTTATTTATTGGAATCCATGATGTTTGTATAGTGGTGTTTGTATAGATATGGGCACTGAACCACAAAACTGTACTATACTTGGATACAACCTATTCTTATCTGATTAATGATGTTCAAAATGTCACGGTTTTGCCTTTCCGTCCACATGGCTAGGGGACGGAGCCTTCTCCTGGGCCTCACTTCCGGAGCTTGGATGCTTTATATACTATCATCGTCGGTAAACCAGCGCTGAATATAAGCTTAGCACTGCTTTGCCTGTGATTGCTGGTCCCTGTAAGTGTGATCCTGATCCGTCCCCTCTCTGAGCCCTTGGTCTCTGTCTGTGTTCCGTCCCCTTGTTGTTCTGCCATTCCTCTGTCCCACCTCCTTCCTTCCCACACTAGCACCGGTTGTTCCTCCCTCTCCTACCGCCCCACTCAGTTGCTTCCTCTGGTACTGACCTCGGCCTGACCTTAACCCCACCTCTGCTCGTTCCTCAGGTCTTCCTTCTCCCCGTACTGTGTATGACCCGGCCTGTCCAACCATCCCCTGCTTCTGCTTTCCAGCTGATGCTGCAAGACTCTGCACCAGTACACATTGAGTTCACCACCTTGCTTACTCAACTCCGTCTAGTGTCCTTCCCTGCAGGACTCCAGCTCCCCTAGTGGCAGCCTGACACTGACACGGATCATCCACATCTATATTGATGGCCTATCCTCAGGAATAGAGATGAGTAAAACCGAGGTTCAATTTTTGAACCGAACACCAACTTAACCATATAGGGTTTGAGTTTGGAGTTCGGATACTTTACGTGCAAATTTAACTTGCAAGAGCATCACTGTGCTCAGATACTCTTGGAGCTCAACCATGTGCGAGCCGCTTGCAGTGTTTTAACGGCGCACACTAGGGAGAACAACAGTATGATCACAAGGTGTGTAACAAAAAAAATTGAAAAAGGAAGCCCGTCCACCCTCCTCCAGAAGTGATCTGCTTATGGCTGGCTATATGTGGGTGGAGACACAAATTGCCAACCAATGATTTTGAACCAGGCTCGGTAAAGTTCGAACCAAAGGAGGTTTGATTTGATTGCCACCAGCAAACCAAACCTCCAAAGGTTCGCTCATCTTTACTCAGGATAGGTCATCAATATCAGACTGGTTGGGGTGTGACACCCAGCAAACTCAACGACCAGTTGTTCCGGTGCCAGCAGATGTACTGAGTTGAAGAGCTGTCTTTACAGCTCCATCAGCTGTATAGTGGCTGCAGCCAGATACTGCACATCTGCCCCCTATTGATTTAAATATGGTGTGGATGTGCAGTAACCAGCTATGGCCACTATACAGTTGATGGAGCTGTGCAGCTCTGCAACTAAGCACATGTGGCAGCCACCGCCACAGGGAAGAGTCGATCGGCAGGGGTATCACAACTTCACGACCAGATATTGATGACAAATCCTAAGCATGTGCCTTCAACGTAAAAGTCCCGGGAAAACACTTTATGCTATATTAAAACATTATGTTGTCTTACCCTACTACGGTAGGTGTCTTCATTTTAAGTATCTTTCTGTTAACTACATGTTATCAAATATTATCCGTCTCTAGCAGCAGAGACACCAAGGTTAATTACAGACAGTAGGAGAGATTTTTGTTTGTCTATTCCTGGTCTCCGGTCTGTTACACTGCATATAGTTATATTAAAGGGGTTGTCCAGTCTAAATCCACAAGTTTGCAGTCCCTCTATGTGTCCCTCTATCTGATTGCAGACTTGTGAGCCCTCACATCGTGTGCACTGTGCACTATGAGGATTTGGTGGTCAAGTGGCCACAAGTATAGTTCCAATATTGTCCAGGTAGGCACTCCTAATAAATCTGCAGTGCTCGTATCATAGGATGGCTCTCCCAAAAACAATAATAAAGTAAATGATTGGCCCTCACATAATTCTGTTTGATGCTCTTTATTTCATGTGTCCAAAAAGTTTTGTTACATATTGCATATGACGCGTTTCCGCTACAATGCCTTCCTCAATGCTATTTTGAGGAATGCTTTGTGGACACAATTATGTGATATGCAAACTCCTGGCCAGAATCTGACCAGAAAGGCCATAGAGGCTTACTCACTTAAAGGGGTTATCCGGCTTTTTTTTACTTTTTTTTTTTATTACCCTATTGGGCTACATTGGGGCAGGTAAGTAGATAGAGACCTCTTACCTGCCCTGCTGTCAGCCCCTCTCCCACGGCTGAGAGTGGTCATGTGACCGCTCCTGCCGCGATTTTGCTGCTTCCGGTCATTTCATGTCAACATGGGCAGGGCCATGTTGACATGCAAATCTGGAACAGCATGTTACCGCCCTGCTGGGCTGTACAGTGCGATGAGCCCCGCCCCCTTCCCTGCACCCTCCCACACATTCCCCCGCAACTCTTACTGTGCCCGCAACCTCCCCCTGCACTGCTGTGGGGTCCGTGCCCTGGGGGAGGGGTCTGGCGGCGGCTGCCGTGGTGTCGGCGCAGCACCGGGCCCCCTGCTTAGGATCGCACATTCAAATGTACCGGCATCGCAGATCACAGATGCCGGTACATTTGAAAGTGCTGATGAGAAGCAGCGCAGCGCTGCTTCTCATCACTGTCCCTCCCGCTGTCTGTGCTCTCTTCAGCACAGCGGTGACGTCACTACTGTGCTGATATGGCCAGAGCACAGACAGCGCGCGAACGTGCAGGAGCAACGGGGACCGAGGACGGGTGAGTATGTACTCCCTACATGTGTTCCCGATGGGGATGGGGATGGGGGGGTCGGTCGGTGCAGAGCGCCGCGTGCGGTACAGAGCCATATGTGTGTTTGTGTGGGGTGCAGAGCCATGCGTGTGCGGTGCAGAGCCATATGTGTGCGTGTGCGGTGTAGAGCCATATGTGCGTGTGCGGTGCAGAGCCATATGTGTGCGTGTGCAGAGCCATATGTGTGCGTGTGCGGTGCAGAGCCATATGTGTGTGTGTGTGCGGTGCAGAGCCATGCGTGTGCGGTGCAGAGCCATATGTGTGCGTGTGCGGTGCAGAGCCATATATGTGCGCGTGCGGTGCAGAGCCATATGTGTGCGTGTGTGGTGCAGAGCCATATGTGTGCGTGTGCGGTGCAGAGCCATATGTGTGCGTGTGCAGAGCCATATGTCTGCGTGTCCGGTGCAGAGCCATATGTGCATGTGCGGTGCAGAGCCATATGTGCGTGTGCGGTGCAGAGCCATATGTGCGTGTGCAGTGCAGAGCCCGATGTGCGTGTGCGGGGCAGAGCCCGATGTGCGTGTGTGGTGCAGAGCCCGATGTGCATGTGCGGTGCAGAGCCCGATGTGCGTGTGCGGTGCAGAGCC
Source organism: Anomaloglossus baeobatrachus (assembly GCF_048569485.1). Classification (NCBI taxonomy): domain Eukaryota; kingdom Metazoa; phylum Chordata; class Amphibia; order Anura; family Aromobatidae; genus Anomaloglossus; species Anomaloglossus baeobatrachus. The sequence goes on from NC_134356.1 coordinate 123,021,966, forward strand.
CGATGTGCGTGTGCGGTGCAGAGCCCGATGTGCTGTGCAGTGCAGAGCCCGATGTGGTGTGTGGTGCAGAGGTTGATGTGAGGCTGTTATTTGCAATGCTGTAGTGATAACAGGTCAGTGCTGAGGCTGAATACTGACAGGGAATGTGTGTGCAGGGGGCGGGCAGGGGGCGAGGCTGGACAGTGAGGGCGGGCAGGGGGCGAGGCTGGACACTGAGGCCGGGCGGTGCCAGCTCTGACTGAGGTTTTGCACAGGAAGTGGTCAGTTTGCTTGTGCTGAATGTAAACAAGGAGCTTCAGAGAATAAAGGGTGAATTCAAGAGGAACAAAAGTTAGAAAACAAAAAATAACAATGTAGGGATGATTTATATGACAATACAGCACAGATTAGCTTACCAAATATTTTTGCGTTTATGTCGGACAACTCCTTTAATTTAATACTACTTAATTAACATGTAATTTAAGCCCAGATTCTTTTACTACGCTAAACTTGAATCTGACAAAATACATGCATATCTTATTTGAAAGAATAATTATTTTTATATCTCTGAAGTGATTATCATTATACAGATATATTTCCATAAAATGCAACGGGGCAAGGGGTTAACTTCACTCGTCGCCGGGCCGATGATGTCGGGTCCGGGATGTCACGGGTGGCCCTGCCTGGCTTTGTGCCCCCGAGGTGTACAATAAAAGGATGGTGGTGATGGGATGGTAGTTTGTTTCGTGACGCCACCTGTAGTACGCGTCCAGGGATTAGCTGCCGCTGCGGGTGATATCCTCCAGGGCTGGTGGTGTCACAGCAAGGATGGTTATGCTCCCCACAGGTGGAGCGGGCCCATGAGAGGATGATGTGGGACAGTAATGGCCGTTGGCGACGAAGCACGGGGCGACGGCGTCAGCAATAAGAGGCTGACTCAGCAGCTGCGGGTCCAGGTCTTTTTACTCACAGTTCAATTGCAGCCTCAGGGTACCGATCTTCGCCGTGATGGGCCCGAGCCGATCCCGGATAATTCAAAGGTCACCGCCAGTGTTCCCACTATGTGTCCTTGTGGATGTAATGTGGAACGGGATGAGGTTATTTCCTGCACTTGCCACAGGCCCTGGAATCTCCGGTAGCTGCGGAGAACCCGGGTTGAGCTATTAGCTCCAAGATAGGTCTTGTAGCGCTCCCAGAAGTGTGAAGGTAGAGACAATATGCCTGGACCAAACTCCAGACTGTGCTCCTCACCCCAAGCTGTGCCCGGAGCTAGCTGACTGTGTGATAATGCTCCTTCCTTTTCCCCAAGTGGTGGCCGCTCCCCAGGTGGTTGTCCTAGTGATCGTGAAAGTCCCATGTCTCGTGATGGCTACCCCACTATCTACCCCAGGCCAACCCCCCGATTGGGAAAGCACATGTGTGTGGTTGTGAATGTGAAAAACACCAGCGATTAACCTCTTCCTTACCCAGGATTAGCACTGCACCTTAAGTGAGGTGCAGTACCCTGTGGTGCCTGAAGCCTCAGGGGAACCACACATACTATTCACCTACATACAGTAGTCCCGTTGTTGAGGTAATGATCTTTAATTGCACTTTCACCACAGTGTGCTGAACGAGAGCCTGTATCCATATACTTCTTACATATTTGCTAATGTAGAACAGTCCACATGTAAATTCTGGTATCTTTTTCAGTAGCATGTTTCATAAAGTACCTATTGTTTGAAACAAGTTTTATGTTAAAGGGATTAGAAAAAAGAAAATAAAAAACGGTGATGCTTTTTTCAATTTTCCATATCACTTTTAAAATAAAACTCCAAAAATCTGTAATATTGCCATTTTCACACCGACTTCCAGGCCTAATATTAGACTTATACTGCCTGTTCTTTTCAGCAGCCACATTTACATTGACTAGTTTAGATTTATTGACTTTCTAGGCATGCTCTATTCTAGGTAAAGGTGAAGAGAGGGAGAGAAGGTGAGCTGTGACCATCAATTATTGTGAATGATGGGATTTTGTGTTATCTGTATGTAGACCTGTGGCTAGGCATAGTGGATAGTTTGAAAACTGGAAGATTTCTGATTTTTTTTTTAAAATATAGATAGTAATACGGAAAATTAAAAAAATAGACATTTATTATGAAAACTAAATTAAACAATAGATCATTTTCTCATGACACATTCTCTTTATAAGCATACAAAAAGTAATATTAATGGAATAAAATACTGTACTCGACTTGTAGCTTTTAGACCACCCGAGTCCTTAGTTATATAATGAATAGAAGTATTTAGTGTTGTAAGAACATGCAATAACAAACTCATTATATACCTGTGCAATATAAACTTCATTGCATGTAGGTGGCAAGTGAGATTATGCTAACACGTCTTTATAAACACACTAACATGTACAGTGGAGCTTTAAAGTCAGATTTAGTGGTTTCAAATTAAATCTCTTCCATGATTTCATCTATTTGGATGGCTGACACTTCACATCAGAATCCAGGACAATTCTGAGCGGTATTTTTCAAAACTAGAAAAATGTACATTATGGCTCCAATTCATTATTACATTCACACCTGTTTTTTTTTTCCAGTTTTGCACTGTTTTGTTTGCCCCCAAGCATTATTCAATTTGTGCCTTCTTCTATATGCGCCCACCTTTTTCTTTTTCTTTTCTGCTTTGTAGGTGGAGTTTAATGCCCCTTTCAATTTTTCGTTTGTCATTTTCGTTTTTTCCTCTCTTTCTTCCGAGAGCCGTAACTTTAATATTTTTCCGTCAATCTTGCTATATGGGGGCTTATTTTTTGCGACACGAGTTGTACTTTTTAATGCAGCCATTAATTTTACCATATAGTGTACTGGAAAACAGGAAAAAAAATCCAAATGCAGGGAAATTGCAAAAAAGTGCAATTGTTTTTGGGATATTTTATTCACCGTGTTCACTATATGGCAAATACGATGTGTCGGCATGATGACTCAGGTTGGTACGAGTTTGTAGATACCAAACATTTATACTCTTACTTTTATCTAAGGGGTTAAACATATTCAGAAGTTTGTACCAAAAAAGAATTGCGCCATTTTCCGACACACGTAGCGTTCTCATTTTTCAGGGTCTGGGGCTCAGTGATGGCTTTTTCTTGCGTCTCGAGCTGTTTTTAATTATACCATTTTGTATAGATGCTACCTTTTGATCTCCTTTTATTGCATTTTAAAAAAAATTTGAGGTGACCAAAATACATAATTTTGCGTTTGGAATTTGTTTCTTGCCACGCCATGAACCAATCAGATTAATTGATTTTATATTTTGTTTGATAGATTGGGCATTTCTGAACATGGCAATACCAAATATGTGTATATTTTCTTATTTTTTTAACTGTTTTATTTTCAATGGGGTGAATGGGGCTGATTTGAATGTTTTTTTATTTTTTCATATTTTTAATGCGACAAAGCAGCAGACATGTGCAGGGATCACCGCCGGCTCATCCCTGCAGCTGGCGGTGATCAAATTCATGAATCTTGTGAATTTGGCAACAAAACAGCAACTAATACCACAAAACAAAAAGAAAAGTGACTTAAGTATGTTTTTCACTACTTAAACATTGATAAACTATCCTTAGGATAGGTCATCAATGTCGGATCGGCTGGGGTCTGACACTCAGCACACAAGCCGATCATCTATTATTGGTGCAGGCGGTGGCAGCAGGTGGCCATAAATGCTCAGTTCTGGAGCTGCCCCGTCTTCTAAAAGTGGCCGCGGTCGGTAGTGCACAACCGCCTTCTATTGAGTAGGAGGCCATTGTGCTGTACCCAGCCGCGGCCACTATCAGAAGACGGAGCAGCTCTGGTAGGGAGCATTTACAGTCACCTGCTGCCACCGCTGGCATTGATAACAGCTGATTGATGGGGGTGCGTTGTGTCGGACCCCAGCCGATCAGACCTTGATGACCTATCGTAAGGATAGGCCATAAATGTAAAAGTAGAAAACAATCTCTAACCCCTTAAATGATGAATCTGAGCTTAAATGATTTTTATCTATTGTAGAGGCATAGTTAGATGATATTACTTGTGTATAAACTATATTCTTACAGTAGTGTTTCAATTTGCAGTCTTTTAATTAGATTTAAATAACAAAAAGGTAATCTTTTAGGCGTTAAGGTGGTGTCACACACCGCGACGACGACAACGACGTCGCTGCTACGTCACCATTTTCTGTGACGTTGCAGCGACGTCCCGTCGCTGTCGCTGTGTGTGACATCCAGCAACGAGCTGGCCCCTGCTGTGAGGTCGTTGCTCGTTGCTGAATGTCCTGCTTCATTTTTTCGTCGTCGCTCTCCCGCTGTGAAGCACACATCGCTGTGTGTGACAGCGAGAGAGCGACGAAATGTAGCGAGCAGGGAGCAGGAGCCGGCGTCTGGCAGCTGCGGAAAGCTGTAACCACTGTAAACATCGGGTAACCAAGGGAAGACCTTTCCCTGGTTACCCGATATTTACCTTCGTTACCAGCCTCCGCCCTTGCTGCCAGTGCCGGCTTCTGCTCTGTGCACATGTAGCTGCAGTACGCATTGGGTAATTAACCCTATGTGTACTGTAGCTAGGAGAGCAGGGAGCCAGCGCTAAGCAGTGTGCGCGGCTCCCTGCTCTCTGCACTGTGACATGTAGCTGCAGTACACATCGGGTTAATTAACCCGATGTGTACTGTAGCTAGGAGAGCAAGGAGCCAGCGCTAAGCAGTGTGCGCGGCTCCCTGCTCTCTGCACTGTGACATGTAGCTGCAGTACACATCGGGTTAATTAACCCTATGTGTACTGTAGCTAGGAGAGCAAGGAGCCAGCGCTAAGCAGTGTGCGCGGCTCCCTGCTCTCTGCACTGTGACATATAGCTGCAGTACACATCGGGTTAATTAACCCTATGTGTACTGTAGCTAGGAGAGCAAGGAGCCAGCGCTAATCAGTGTGCGCGGCTCCCTGCTCTCTGCACATGTAGCGACGTTATGATCGCTGCTGCGTCGCTGTGTTTGACAGCTAAGCAGTGATCATAACAGCGACTTACAAGGTCGCTGCTACGTGTCACGCTCCCCAGGTCCCCTGTGCTGCCCTCCGGCTCACCTGTCACGCTCCCCGGCTCCCCCGCCTCGCTTCCCGGTTCCTTGGTCCGGTCACCGCCGCTCCCCGCTCTCCAGCACCCTTTGCCGGCGCGTCCCCAGCGTCCTGGTCCCCGCACCCGGCGGTCGTCGGCTTCACAGCCCCAGCCTGGCCCTGCTGCTTCCTCCTCGCAGCTTCCTGCTCTGGCTTCTGGCACTCGGGCCGCGCGCATGCGCATTAGGGCGCGCGCGCGGTCATTGACCCTTTCTTAAAGGGCCAGCGTCCATTAACAGGAAATGATGCAAAACAGGTACAGGGTATAAAGGGGTTTATTGTCCAAGGGGGCGGGGCCTGATCTTCGTGTTTCTTAAGCTAGGAGTCAGGTCTCCTGGTGTCTCTGTGTATATACTCACCTATCTCTCTTGTAGAGCCGTGCCTGCCTCGACATCCGGTCCTGACCGAATCCCGAACCCCGAACGCTGTCCATCTGCCATCCTGACAGTCCGTACCATCTCGGATCCCTGCGGTGACCCGTCATCTCGCTCCAAAGGTTCCGGACCCCGCCTGACATCTTCTCGGCTTCCGAACCTGAGCTGCGTCACCCGGACTACCACCAGTGACTCTGTGGTCCCAGGGACATCTCCGTTATATTCGTGTGCACGGACTGTTCTGCTGCCTATAGTGCTCCAGCTAACGGACCCCTTACCACCATCTAGGAGTTCGGCCCAGTGGATCCACCTCCTGGGTCTGCCCGTCCACCTGGCCCTGACACTACGTCACAGAAAATGGTGACGTAACAGCGATGTCGTTGTCGCTGTCACTATGTGTGACACCAGCTTAAGACACACGGCGAGAAAATCGGTGTGAGTGGAGTGCGATAAAACATCACATTCCACTCGGACCAATTCTAGCCTGTGTGTCAGCGCACATGAGCGATTATTTTCTCACCCCTAATCGGACCGAGAAAACAATCGCAGCATGCTGCAATTGTAATGCGAGACTCTTTCTCTCGCACCCATTCAAGTCTATGGGGCGAGAGAAAAATTGCACTGCACTTGCCGGTATACCGGTGTATCGCGAGTGCAGAGCAAGAATCGCAATAGCCGGCTACGGAGGAGAGAGGGAGATAAATCCCTCCCTCCCCTCCACAGCACCGGCCCGCCCCTCCACAGCTGAGGTCCGCTCGCACAGTCAGACCTCAGTCGCAGTGACACTCCGATCACACTCAGCTCTGCTGTGGTGCCAGCGTGAGCCGAGTGTCATGCGAGGATTGCACTAGTGCCCCGTGTGGCCCCGACCTTATATGGAGTCTGTCATCCCAAACTGGCAATATAATACCTCCCAACGTTTGAAGAAGAAAAAGAGGGACAAATCATACAAGTTTTCACCAAGCCCCTAGCCACTCCCCAAGCCACACCAATTTGCCATTTATTTCTATCCTTGCAAGAGGAGCTGTCAAAGGGGCAGTGGCAGTGAAGGATATTCAGCAGATCCAGAACTATCCAGATTTATCTAGGACAGAGAAGGCTAGAGATGAATGGATCGATTCATGGGACTCCGGTCCAGCGTCCAGATCAGTGGTACCTGGCAGCAGGATGGGAGGCTGCAAATCACTTATCTTTGCCCTGGTGTGGCTTTTAATTAGCCAGGGCTGGCATAATGTTTTTTGTGCTCATCTCTACTTGGGACCTATGGATTTATTTTTGTTCATTCATTCATTCATTCATTCATTCATAGTCGATAGTTGTAACAGCCAAAACGTTCTCTTCATTATATGACATCTGGCTTTTCTGAATCTATAAGACCATGTTCACACCTTGCATAAATCCTGTGTTTTTTGCTTTCTGCAGGTGTCCTCACCAAACAGCACAATAAAAATCTTCTTTGATTATTACATTTTTTTGCTGCTTTTCTTTGTCTTGTCCCTTTTATTTGATGTCTTTTTGATGCAGATGTGCAGCAGTGTTTTTGAAATGTTTTTTTTATAAACCAGAAAAGCTTTGATTCTGCACTTAATAAATGAACTACAGTTTTCTACATGCTTTTTTCATGTTCCACATAGAAAAGCCATTAGGAGGCAGTAGTGCTATATTCACACAGCAACCCTGAGGCGTGCCATTTATATTCATTCATGTAAGTCTACTGCCTCCTAGTGGCTTCTTTCTCTCATTGGAGATGTGATATATTTATACTGTGACATACTGTTTACATATTGCCATTAGTAAATTCATACTGATGGACACTTTACATATGCACTGTGTATGCACTTTTTGATATGATACTATTACAATAAAATATATACTGTATATAACTTCATTTGTATTAGCCCCAGTAACAAATTATATAGTGCATGACTTACTGTATATATTAGAATCCTAAAAAATTTTTTTGTCACTTTTCATACCTCTTTACTAGTGATAAGCGAATATACTCTGCAATATTCGTTACTTGCACGAATAGTAAGATATTTGTGATATCTGTTTCTCAATGAACACTTTGCTCTTCGTCCCGCCAGATTCAAGTCTCCTCCTCGCATGTTTGGCGCCTGATTTTAAGCCACTAAACATGGTAAGATGGCTTGTCAATCACAGTTACGCTGTAGGCATCTTTGCTACTAGCATTACTGTGATTGGTTGGCAGGATCGTGCCATATAAGACCCGCCAACGCCACCTTTGGTGCATTTCATCCAAAGCGAGCGTGGAGAGAGCTGCTGCTGGAAAAGGGAAAGTGTTAATGCGTGGCTAGGGGCGTAACTACTGCGGTCACAGCGGTCGCCATTGTGACCGGGCCCGGGAGGTTAGGGGCCCGGCGGCCACCAGGCAGAACAGCAGCCAGCTCCTTTCAGTGAGTGAGGAGCTGCCCTGATCTGTCACAGACCACGCGGCCGCTATATGACCCGGTACTGCCGCCGACACCGGGCCTCCCTGCCTGGTGTCAGCGGCGACACCGGGCCCCCCTGACTAGTGTCAGCGGCTGTGACGGCTCCCCCATCACCGCGCACAGTAATGATGAAGCATAGCACGGCCGGTGCCACACTATGCATCATCATTCTCCCCCTGTGCCTGCGCGGTTACTCCCGTACGACTGCTGTGCTGAGTGCACAGAGCGCAGGACGGGAGGACGCCGACCGTAGCACCGGGAGAACGAGGAGAAGGGAGAACGAGCAGCGGTGGAAGAGGAAAGCGGTGAGGACAGTGCAGTGGCTGAGGAACGAGGAGAGAGGTGAGGACAGCAGCGATGGAAAAGGAAGAGAGAGGCTGAGTAATTGTTTGGTTTTTTTTGTTTTTTTTTTAATATAAATTAGTGAGTACATGGTGGCCAGAGGCTTAGGAAGGCTGCATTATACTCGGAGGCCTGGAGAGGCTGCATTATACATGGAGGCCTGGAGAGGCTGCATTATACATGGAGGTCTGGGGAGGCTGCATTATTATACATGGATGCCTGGAGAGGCTTTATTATACATAGAGGCCTGGAGAGGCTGCATTATACATGGAGGCCTGGAGAGGCTGCATTATACATGGAGGCCTGGAGATACTGCATTATACATTGAGGCCTGGAGATAATGCATTTACATGGAGGCCTGGAGAGGCTGCATTATACATGGAGGCCTGGAGAGGCTGCATTATACATGGAGGCCTGGAGAGGCTGCATTATACATGGATGCCTGGAGAGGCTGCATTATTATACATGGCTACCTGGAGAGGCTGCATTATACATGGAGGCCTGGAGAGGCTGCATTATACATGGAGGCCTGGGGAGGCTGCAATATTATACATAGAGGCAAGGAGAGGATACATTATAAATGGAGGCCTGGAGAGGCCGCATTATACATGGAGGCCTGGAGAGGCTGCATTATATATGGAGGCCTGGAGATACTGCATTATACATGGAGGCCTGGAGATACTGCATTATACATGGAGGTCTGGGGAGGCTGCATTATTATATATGGATGTCTGGAGAGGCTGTATTATACATGGAGGCCTGGAGAGGCTGCATTATACATGGAGGCCTGGGGAGGCTGCATTATTATACATGGAGGCAAGGAGAGGATGTGGAGAGGGTGCATTATACATGGAGGCCTGGAGAGGCTGCATTATACATGGAGGCATGGAGATACTGCATTATACATGGAGGCCTGGAGAGGCTGCATTATACATGGAGGTCTGGGGAGGCTGCATTATTATACATGGATGCCTGGAGAGGCTGTATTATACAAGGAGGCCTGGAGAGGCTGCATTATACATGGAGGCCTGGAGAGGCTGCATTATTATACATGGAGGCCTAGAGATACTGCATTATACATGGAGGCCTGGAGATACTGCATTATACATGGAGGCCTGGAGAGGCTGCATTATTCATGGAGGCCTGGGGAGGCTGCATTATACATGGAGGCCTGGAGATACTGCATTATACATGAAGGCCTGGAGAGGCTGCATTATACATGGAGGCCTGGGGAGGCTGCATTTTTCATGGAGGCCTGGAGATACTGCATTATACATGGAGGCCTGGGGAGACTGCATTATACATGGAGGTTATACACCGTCCCATATGTTTTTTTGTGGTTATATAAAGTAATTGCTGTGACCCCTTGATACAGGGGCTATGGTCTAAGGACAAATGGACAACTGATGCAAATTATACATGGAGGCCTGGAGAGGCTGACTGCTATATTAAACATGGAGGCCTGGAGAGGCTGGATGCTATATTATACATGGAGGCCTGGGGAGGCTGGCTGTATTATTATGCATGGAGGACTGGCGAGGCTGGCTGCATTATTATAGACTGAGGTCTGGGGAGGCTAGCTGCATTATTATACATGGAAGTCTGGAGAGACTGGCTGCATTATTATACATGGAAGTCTGGGGAGGCTGGCTGCATTATTATACATGGAGGGCTGGCTGCATTATTATACATGGAGGTCTGGGGAGGCTGGCTGCATTATTATACATGGAAGTCTGGAGAGGCTGGCAGCTTTATTATACATGGAGGGCTGGCTGCATTATTATACATGGAGGCCTGGGGAGGCTGCATTATTATACATGGAGGCCTGGAGAGGCTGCATTATACATGGAGGCCTGGAGAGGCTGCATTATACATGGAGGCCTGGAGAGGCTGCATTATACATGGAGGCCAGGAGATACTGCATTATACATGGAGGACTGGGGAGGCTGCATTATACATGGAGGCCTGGAGATACTGCATTATACTTGGAGGCCTGGAGGGGCTGTATTATACATGGAGGCCTTGAGATACTGCATTATACATGGAGGCCTGGGAAGGCTGCATTATACCTGGAGGCCTGGGGAGGCTGCATTATACATAGAGGCCTGGGGAGGCTGGCTGCTATATTATACATGGAGGCCTGGGGAGGCTGGCTGCTATATTATACCTGGAGGCCTGGAGAGGCTGGCTGCTATATTATACATGGAGGCCTGGGGAGGCTTGCTGCTATATTATACCTGGAGGCCTGGAGAGGCTGGCTGCTATCTTATACATGGAGGCGGCCTGGAGAGGCTGGCTGCTACATTATACATGGGGGCCTGGAGAGGCTGGCTGCTATATTATACATGAAGGCCTGGGGAGGCTGGCTGTATTACTATACATGGGGGCCTGGGGAAGCTGGATGCATTATTATACATGGAGGACTGTCAAGGCTGGCTGCATTATTATAGATGGAGGTTTGGGGAGGCTGGCTGCATTATTATACATGAAGGTCTGAAGAGGCTGGCTGCATTATTATACATGAAGGTCTGGGGAGGTTGGCTGCATTATTATACATGGAGGTCTGGGGAGGCTGGCTGTATTACTATACATTGAGGGCTTGGGAAGCTGGATGCATTATTATACATGGAGGACTTGCGAGGCTGGCTGCATTATTATAGATGGAGGTCTGGAGAGGCTGGCAGTATTATTATATATGGAGGGCTGGCTGCATTATTATACATGGAGGCCTGGAGAGGCTGCATTATACATGGAGGCCTGGAAAGGCTGCATTATACATGGAGGCCTGGAGATACTGCATTATACATGGAGACCTGGAGAGGCTGCATTATACATGGAGGCTTGGAGATACTGCATTATACATGGAGGCCTGGGGAGGCTGCATTATACCTGGACGCCTGGGGAGGCTGCATTATACCTGGACGCCTGGGGAGGCTGCATTATACATGGAGGCCTGGGGAGGCTGGCTGCTATATTATACCTGGAGAGGCTGGCTGCTATATTATTCATGGAGGCGGCCTGAAGAGGCTGGCTGCTACATTATACATGGGGGCCTGGAGAGGCTGGCTGCTATATTATACATGGAAGCCTGGAGAGGCTGGCTGTATTACTATACATGGAGGCCTGGGGAAGCTGGATGCATTATTATACATGGAGGACTGGCAAGCCTGGCTGCATTATTATAGATGGAGGTCTGGGGAGACTGGCTGCATTATTATACATGAAGGTCTGGAGAGGCTGGCTGCATTATTATACATGGAGGCCTGGGGAAGCTGGATGCATTATTATACATGGAGGACTGGCAAGGCTGGCTGTATTACTATACATGGGGGGCTGGGGAAGCTGGATGCATTATTTTACATGAAGGTCTGGAGAGGCTGGCTGCATTATTATACATGGAGGCCTGGGGAAGCTGGATGCATTATTATACATGGAGGACTGGCAAGGCTGGCTGTATTACTATACATGGGGGGCTGGAGAAGCTGGATGCATTATTATACATGGAGGACTGGCGAGGCTGGCTGTGTACCGCCCTGAGAGGGGCCCGGCCGCTTCTTCCGCTTGCTCGGGCCGAGCCGCTCGAGGTCCGGGCTCGCGTTGTCAGTGGAACGAGCGCCTCCGGACTGGGGGCCACGTCGCTCTGTTAGGGGGGAGGCAGAAGGGTGGTGGTGGTGCGGGACGAGGAGCGCAGCCGGGCGGGCCGCGCTGTCGTCCTACGGGTCGTGACGCCACCCACGGGTCGTGGTGACACGATGCACCACCGCTGCGGCTGGAGTGAAGGCGGGTTCGTCCGGGATCGGTGTTGCGGCCGCAGCCTAGATGATAGCCCCTCCGTGGGTAGGGGCGGTATGTCCCGGGGCCTGGTGGTGAGGGGGCACTGGCGACGGTGTTATTGTCGGGGTGCAGGGTGCCGTGCTGCGGTGCAGTGTCGTGCCCGGATGGCACTGGTGTACTCACGAATAATTCACACTCAGGGTCACTGGTAAACCAAAGTTTGGGTATGGTCGGGTCCCGCAGCCGGCTGCTTGTGTCCCCTGTGAGGTTGATGGTGGCCCCTTTTCCCTTGCACCTCTTGTGTGGTTTTTCGGCTCCCCTGCCTGGGCAGTGGTAACCCGCTCCCCGGCGTTGAGCTGCCGGAGGAGCCCTCGGTTGCCCGCTGGCGCTGGCCCGTTGGGTGTTTGCCCTTGGCGGTGGTACTTACCCGGAATCGGTGGGCTTTTGCCTTCTTTCGGGACTTTGGGTGTGGATGAACCCGTGAGGTCCAGCCAGCAATCAGTCAATTTGCCTAGACTCAGTGGCTTCTAAGCTACGACGGGGTCTGAGTATCCGGTTTCTGGTGCTCCGGTACACGGTTGACTCCCCGGTTCAGGGCCGGCAGGCTCCAACCCTGGCCCGGTCCCTACGGTTCCGCTGGTTGCTGTACCGGTACTCCTGCAGACGGCCACCACCGTCTGCCTGCCTGACGTTTCCAAGGGGCCCAGGCTCCAACCCGGGTCCCTGACAGCTTCTCTGCTTTTTGCCTCCTGTCACTGTCACTCTCTAAACTCTTTCTGTTTGTGTTTCCTGCCTCAGGCCAGTAGTCACCTCGGTGGGCGTGCCTTTGCCCCTGACTCCGCCCACCTGGTGTGCCCTACTGGCCCTGAGGGAGGCATCAGGTCTCCCTTTCGGGTGACGGGTGTGTCCTCACAGGGGGTGGGTGTCTGTGTGTAATGTGGTAGGTGTTGTTATCTGTGACCGCTGGGGTCCAGGGCATCACATACCCCCTTGGTTTAATGCAAACCGTCCGCGGGCTGCCCGACGAACTCCAGTTTATTTTTATTTTTCATTCAACTGTAAAAACGGTAAAACGGGAAACATTTACAATTATAATAACATTTGTACAAACTATGGTTACTGAAGGTCTTCCCATAACGGGAGGCATTTTGCTTTAACATTGCACAACTTTATTAACTGGAACGGGTTCATGTCCTTCCGCCTTTCCCACCCAAACAACCTAGCCTTGATGCTGCCCCTAAGAAATGGGCAGCACCCCTTTTCCCCAGTCCAGAAACAGGAACATGGCCAGACCCAGGCGGGAACGGGTACGGTGGTGCACCCGGCAGTTGTCAAACGGCTCCCCGGAGGATGGTAACCGGTCCCGGTGGTGACCGGACCCCAGCCTGCTCTGCTGCGGGTCCTTCCTCCAATCTGCCTCTCCGGAGGCTAACGGAACGGGAAGGCATGTTAAGGGGGGGAATAGGGCAATATTTAGAAGCCCAAAAGTTTTTGGGTGGCCGGCAAGTCCACGACCTTGTCCATGAGCAGTCACTCATGCAACAGGGGTTAAATGGGAATTAACTTAAGTCCCAATGGGGACTTTAACATGGTAGTCGGGATCCGCTACCACATCAGCATCCTTCTTCCTTAAGCAGCAGTCTCGTGGCACAGCTGCCGTGGCTGCCGCTCCCAGTCTGGAGCGTCGGCTGCCTGCTCTGGGTCAGCCGGTGTGGGGGACAGGCCCAACCAGAGTCCCTCCGTGCCGGCTATGACCGGCACCTTCAGTAGTGAGGGGCCCCGCTGTGACGTGGCCTGCTCTGCCGCTTGGCAGCTACATCCCCGCTCTGCCTCCGCCGAGGCCGGGTGTCTGGGAGCGGTCAGCGTGACTTGCGGTACTGGCGTCTGATTGAGGATCGCCTCCGTTGTGACTGGGTGAACTGCCGGGGCCATCGTCATCTCCGTCGCAGCCAGGATGGAAGCCGGGACGGGTGCCAGGGCGGTGACAAAGGTAAGGCCCGGGGGTCCCAGGTATGGGCCCTCTCCCACAGACACTGCGGGCTCCGCTATCGGTGATAGGGGTAACGGGCCGATCAGGGCGGTGGCCGCGGTCACATGCAGTGAGGAAGGCGGCATGGTGGATGGCAGCAGGCCAGGCCCCTCAGCCGCAGCGGCCGTTCCCTTGGGAACATAGGGGCGTGGGTCGCTTACCCGCTCCTCTGAGACCACCTCCACTTCGCATGCCCGCACGGTTGCGACCAGGCCCTTCTTCTCCGACGTACACTCCGCCATCATGGAGTGGACCTTGGCCTGGAGCTCCTGGCACATCTTGCTGTTTGATCCAGGAACGTGATTCGGCAGAGTCCTGGCGTCCCTGCACGTTGCAGCGCTAGTTACATGCCGCCATTCTTCGCCCACTTCCCCCTTGGTTTTCTCTTTGCACTCCTCCTTTGGGGGCGGGGCTTCTCTTTCGCGCCTTCACTGCTCGGGGAAGACAACTCGAGCGGGAAACTTTCGTGCTAACTTTTTCAGCAGGACGTCGCTGACGGATACTTCTAAGGTGCACTTCCACAGGTAAGTGGACTGTCCGAATCCTGTTCGTGATGCCAGAAGAGTCGATGTGTACCGCCCTGAGAGGGGCCCGGCCGCTCCTTCCGCTTGCTCGGGCCGAGCCGCTCGAGGTTCCGGCTCGGGTTGTCGGTGGCACGAGCGCCTCCGGACCGGGGGCCACGTCGCTCTGTTAAGGGGAAGGCAGAAGGGTGGTGGTGGTGCGGGACGAGGCGCGCAGCCAGGCGGGCCCCGCTTTCGTCCTACGGGTCCGCTGCGGCTGGAGTGAAGGCGGGCTCGTCCGGGATCGGTGTTGCGGCCGCAGCCTAGATGTTAGCCCCTCTGTGGGTAGGGGCGGTGTGTCCCGGGGCCCGGTGGTAAGGGGGCGCTGGCGACGGTGTTGTTGTCGGGGTGCAGGGTGCCATGCTGCGGTGCAGTGTCGTGCCCGGATGGAACTGGTGTACTCACGATTAATTCACACTCAGGGTCACTGGTAAACCAAAGTTCGGGTATGGTCGGGTCCCGCAGCCGGCTGCTTGTGTCCCCTGTGAGGTTGATGGTGGCCCCTTTTCCCTTGCACCTCTTGTGTGGTTTTTCGGCTCCCCTGCCTTGGCAGTGGTAGCCCGCTCCCCGGCGTTGAGCTGCCGGAGGAGCCCTCGGTTGCCCGCAGGCACTGGCCCGTCGGGTGTTTGGCCCTTGGTGGTGGCACTCACCCGGAATCAGTGGGCTTTTGCCTTCTTTCGGGACTTTGGGTGTGGATGAACCCGTGAGGTCCAGCCAGCAATCAGTCAATTTGCCTAGACTCAGTGGCTACTAAGCTAGGACGGGGTCTGAGTACCCGGTTTCTGGTGCTCCGGTAGACGGTTGACTCCCCGGTTCAGGGCCGGCGGGCTCCAACCCTGGCCCGGTCCCTACGGTTCCGCCGGTTGCTGTACCGGTACTCCTGCAGATGGCCTCCACTGTCTGCCTGCCAGACGTTTCCAAGGGTCCCAGGCTCCAACCTGGGTCCCTGACAGCTTCTCTCCTTTTCGCCTCCTGTCACTGTCACTCTCTAAACTCTTTCTGTTTGTGTTTCCTGCCTCAGGCCAGTAGTCTCCTCGGTGGGCGTGCCTTTCCGCCTGACTCCGCCCACCTGGTGTGCCCTACTGGCCCTGAGGGAGGCATCAGGTCTCCCTTTCGGGTGACGGGTGTGTCCTCACATGGGGTGGGGGTGTGTGTGTGTAATGTGGTAGGTGTTGTTACCTGTGACCCCTGGGGTCCAGGGCGTCACAGCTGCATTATTATAGATGGAGGTCTGGGGAGGCTGGCAGCATTATTATACATGGAGGGCTGGCTGCATTATTATACATGGAGACGTGGGGAGGCTGCATTATTATACATGGAGGCCTGGAGAGGCTGCATTATACATGGAGGCCTGGAGAGGCTGCATTATACATGGAGGCCTGGAGATACTACATTATACATGGAGGCCTGGAGAGGCTACATTACACATGGAGGCCTGGAGATACTGCATTATACATGGAGGCCTGGGGAGGCTGCATTATACCTGGAAGCCTGGGGAGGCTGCATTATACATGGAGGCCTTGGGAGGCTGGCTGCTATATTATACATGGAGGCCTGGGGAGGCTGCTTTATACATGGAGGCCTGGAGAGGCTGGCTGCTATATTTTACATAGAGTCCTAGAGAGGCTGGATGCATTATTATACATGGAGGACTGGCTAGGCTGGCTGCATTATTATAGATGGAGGTCTGGGGAGGCTAGCTGCATTATTATACATGAAGGTCTTGAGAGGCTGGCTGCATTATTATACATGGAGGCCTGGGGAGGCTGGCTGTATTACTATATATGGAGGCCTGGGGACGCTGGATGCATTATTATACATGGAGGTCTGGAGAGGCTGACTGCATTATTATACATGGAGGTCTGGGGGAGGCTGGCTGCATTATTATACATGGAGACCTGGGGAGGCTATCTGCATTATTATACATGGAGGCCTGGGGAGGCTGGCTGCTATATTATACATGGAGGCCTGGAGAGGCTGGCTGCTACATTATACATGGAGGCCTGGAGAGGCTGGCTGCATTATTATACATAGAGGACTGGGGAGGCTGGCTGCATTATTATACATGGAGACCTGGGGAGGCTAGCTGCATTATTATACATGGAGGCCTGGGGAGGCTGGCTGCTATATTATACATGGAGGCCTGGAGAGGCTGGCTGCTACATTATACATGGAGGCCTGGAGAGGCTGGCTGCATTATTATACATGGAGGACTGGGGAGGCTGGCTGCATTATTATATATGGAGACCTGGGGAGGCTAGCTGCATTATTATACATGGAGGGCTGGCTGCATTATTGTACATGGAGGCCTGGGGAGGCTGGCTGCATTATTATACATGGAGACCTGGGGAGGCTGGCTGCTATATTATACATGGAGGCCTGGAGAGGCTGGCTGCTACATTATACATGGAAGCCTGGAGAGGCTGGCTGCATTATTATACATGGAGGACTGGGGAGGCTGGCTGCATTATTATATATGGAGGTCTGGGGGGCTGCATAATACAAAATGAAGGACACCTTATACATGAAATATAGGGGTGCATTATGCATGGAGGAGTATGGGGCTGCATAATACATATAGGACTATGGGGGCTACATTATAATATATGGAAGACTATGGAGCTACCTTATACATGGACTATGGGGGTGCATTTTAAAATATTGGGGACTATGTGGTGCAATATAATATATGGAGTGCTATGGGGTGAATTATAATATATGGAGAATTATGAGAAATTCATTATAATAATTGGAGGGCTATGAGGGCTACTTTATACATGGAGGACTATAGGGCTGCATTATAATATATGGAGGACTATGTGTTGCAGTATAATATATGGAGAACTATGGGGTGAATTATAATATATGGAGTACTATGGGGTGAATTATAATACATGGAGAACTTTGAGAAATTCATTATAATAATTGAATTGCTACTGTATACATGGAGGATTATGGGGGTGCATTATAATATATGGAGGACTATGTGTTGCAGTATTATACAGTCATATGAAAAAGTTTGGGCACCTCTATTAATGTTAACTTTTTTTTTTTATAACAATTTGGGTTTTTCCAACAGCTTTTTCAGTTTCATATATCTAATAACTGATGGACTGAGTAATATTTCTGGATTGAAATGAGGTTTATTGTACTAACAGAAAATGTGCAATCCACATTTAAACAAAATTTGACCGGTGCAAAAGTATGGGCACCTTAACAATACAAAATGAAGGACACCTTATACATGAAATATAGGGGTGCATTATGCATGGAGGAGTATGGGGCTGCATAATACATATAGGACTATGGGGGCTACATTATAATATATGGAAGTCTATGGAGCCTACCTTATACATGGACTATGGGGGTGCATTTTAAAACATTAGGGACTATGTGGTGCAATATAATATATGGAGTACTATGGGGTGAATTATAATATATGGAGAATTATGAGAAATTCATTATAATAATTGGAGGGCTATGAGGGCTACTTTATACATGGAGGACTATAGGGCTGCATTATAATATATGGAGGACTATGTGTTGCAGTATAATATATGGAGAACTATGGGGTGAATTATAATATATGGAGAACTTTGAGAAATTCATTATAATAATTGAATTGCTACTGTATACATGGAGGATTATGGGGGTGCATTATAATATATGGAGGACTATGTGGTGCAGTATTATACAGTCATATGAAAAAGTTTGGGCACCCCTATTAATGTTAACCTTTTTTTTTATAACAATTTGGGTTTTTGCAACAGCTATTTCAGTTTCATATATCTAATAACTGATGGACTGAGTAATATTTCTGGATTGAAATGAGGTTTATTGTACTAACAGAAAATGTGCAATCCACATTTAAACAAAATTTGACTGGTGCAAAAGTATGGGCACCTTAACATAAAAGTGACATTAATATTTTGTAGATCCTCCTTTTCCAAAAATAACAGCCTCTAGTCGCTTCCTGTAGCTTTTAATGAGTTCCTGGATCCTGGATGAAGGTATATTTGACCATTCCTGTTTACAAAACAATTCCAGTTCAGTTAAGTTTGATGGTGGCCGAGCATGGACAGCACGCTTCAAATCATCCCACAGATTTTCAATGATATTCAGGTCTGGGGACTGGGATGGCCATTCCAGAACATTGTAATTGTTCCTCTGCATGAATGCCTGAGTAGATTTGGAGCGGTGTTTTGGATCATTGTCTTGCTGAAATATCCATCCCCTGCGTAACTTCAACTTCGTCACTGATTCTTGCACATTATTGTCAAGAATCTGCTGATACTGAGTTGAATCCATGCGACCCTCAACTTTAACAAGACTCCCCGTTCCGGCATTGGCCACACAGCCCCAAAGCATGATGGAACCTCCACCAAATTTTACTGTGGGTAGCAAGTGCTTTTCTTGGGATGCCGTGTTTTTTTGCCTCCATGCATAACGCCTTTTTGTATGACCAAACAACTCAATCTTTGTTTCATCAGTCCACAGGACCTTCTTCCAAAATGTAACTGGCTTGTCCAAATGTGTTTTTGCATACCTCTGGCGACTCTGGTTGTGGTGTGCTTGCAGAAATGGCTTCTTTCGCATCACTCTCCCATACAGCTTCTCCTTGTGCAACGTGCGCTGTATTGTTGACCGATGCACATTGACACCATCTGCAGCAAGATGATGCTGCAGGTCTTTGGAGGTGGTCTGTGGATTGTCCTTGACTGTTCTCACCAGTCTTCTTCTCTACCTTTCTGATATTTTTCTTGGCCTGCCACTTCTGGGCTTAACAAGAACTGTACCTGCGTTCTTCCATTTCCTTACTATGTTCCTCACAGTGGAAACTGACAGTTTAAATCTCTGAGACAACTTTTTGTATCCTTCCCCTGAACAACTATGTTGAATAATCTTTGTTTTCAGATCATTTGAGAGTTGTTTTGAGGAGCCCATGATGCCACTCTTCATAGGAGATTCAAATAGGAGAACAACTTGCAAGTGGCCACCTTAAATACCTTTTCTCATGATTGGATACACCTGCCTATGAAGTTCAAAGCTCAATGAGGTTACAAAACCAATTTTGTGCTTTAGTAAGTCAGTAAAAAGTAGTTAGGAGTGTTCAAATCAAGAAATTGATAAGGGTGCCCATACTTTTGCACTGGTCAAATTTTGTTTAAATGCGGATTGCACATTTTCTGTTAGTACAATAAACCTCATTTCAATCCAGAAATATTACTGGGTCCATCAGTTATTAGATATATGAAACTGAAATAGCTGTTGCAGAAACCCAAATTGTTATAAGGAAAAAAGGTTAACATTAATAGGGGTACCTAAACTTTTTCATATGACTGTATATTGAGAACTATGGGGTGAATTATAATGCATGGAGAACTATGGGAAATGCATTATAATACATGGAGGACTATGGAAGTGTATTCTAATATATGAAGGACCCTTTATACTATTTGGAAGGCAATGTTGGGGCCATTATTGTATTTGGAGAACTATATACAAAGGGGGACAAAGATACAATCAGGGGATGGGAGCGTGTTGTGCTGAGGGAAAAGGCTCTTTCCCCTCAGCACCCAGCTTTCCCATGCTCTGCTATACAACTTCTCTCAGCACCCAGCTTTCCCATGCTCTGATATGGGGAAGCTGGGTGCCAAGGACAAGATGGATATCAGAACATAGGAAAGCTGGGTGCTGATAGAGGGATTTCAGATCATGGGAAATCTGGGTGCTGTGGGTAAGAGCCAAGTGTCAGCATCATTATCCTGTACCCCGAATGTCAGTGTCATTATCCCGCACCCCAAGTGTCGGTGTATGTGGAGGGGGGGCCCAGGTATGAACTTTGCATCGGGGCCCATCAAACTCTAGTTACGCCACTGTGCGTGGCAGAACCAGTTTGAAGAGTCAACCAGCAGCCATTTTCAGGGCTAGCTCACAAGAACGCTGTAAGCTGAGTGTAGTGAAGAGTAGGATATTGGAGTAGGGTGCAGTTTGTGTAAAAAGGTTGATTGTTTTAAATGACCTACTGCTGCTAAAAAAGACGCCATTTTAAAGGGATTATTCTATAACTACTGCTATTAGCACTTGTTAGTGCAGGGCAAGATATCAAAGTAGGGTCCAAAAAGGCAGTTAGGCAGGGTTTATTGTTCTAAATGACATACTGCTGCCACAAAAAAAACATAATTTTAAAGGGATTATTCTAAAATCTCTGCTATAAGAACTTGTTAGTACAGGGAGACATTTCGTAGTAGGCTCCAGTTTGTTTAAAAAGGTATTTAGGCAGGGTTGATTGTGTAAAATTATCTACTGCACCAAACAAAATGCCATTTTAATGGTAGAATTCTAAAATTGCTGCTGAGCTGGTTAGTGCTTATAAAGGTTAATGGACAAAGGGTTACAGAGTGTTTCAAAAAACCATTCAGGTAGGGTTGATGGCGTTAAATTATTTGCTGTACCAAACAAAATGCCATTTTAAAGGTAGAATTCTAAAATTACTGCTATCTGAGTGTATTAACGCTTATAGAGTTTAATAGAGTAAGGTTGACAGAGTGTTTCAGAAAAGCCATTTAGGGAGGGTTGATTGTGTCACATTACCTGCTGCACCAAACAAAATGCCATTTTAAAGAAGAATTTTCAAAATGCTACTATCATCCTTGTTAGTGCTTATAGACTTTAATGGAGTAAGATCTACAGTATGTTTCAAAAAGGCCATTTAGGCAGACTTGATTGCGTTACATTACCTGGTGTCGTCCCAAGCAAAATGTCATTTTAAAGGAAATATCTTCAAAACACTACCATTGTTCCCTTTTAGTGTTTATAGAGTTTAATGGTGTAAGATCCATAGTGTGTTTAAAAAAAGCCATTTAGGCATTTGATTGTGTTACATTACCTGGTGCCATCCCAATCAAAACACCATTTTAAAAGGATAATTTTAAAATTGCTGCTATCTGCTGCAAGATCAATCAAACAGTCCCTTAAAGAGATAATTCCAATACATTCTATTCTGTCCTAAGAGTTTACTTAGCTGAGTACCTAGTTTTAACTGCGCAAGTCATGGATTAAGGAACGGAGAAGTGGACCAGATGCTGATGTTGGTGGATGCCATGGTCATGACCATGTGACAGGGCAAATTGTGCCTGCTTCTGCAGGAGGACACCTAACCTCTTCTCTTATAGATCTAGGTTCCTGTCCCAAATTGTTGGGGAGCACAGTACAGCACTGTTGAAGTCAGAATAAAGCGAGCAGGTTGTGGGATAAATGGGAGATAATGCTTCTAGTCTGTTTAACGACACCACCTTGTCTTCCACACAGTCCAGTCTCACTAGCCAAGAGGCTGGACCACATAATCCTCACCCTGATCCTTTTTCCTTGCACCATGACACCATGACAAGTTCCAGAATACAAGTCACCCCACACTTGGACACTCCTAGGAGCTTTTTACCTTTTCATTTATGGCTTCTTTTGGTCTCTCACCATGCAAGTATCATTGTAGGGGGGAAAAAAGCGCAATAGGGTCTTACCCGGTATGAGGGTAGACAGACAAGACAAAGAAGCACTTGTGGCGCCCTGGACTAGCCAGGTCGTCACAGATAACACTCAAACACCCCCACCCCCATTAGACAGGGACACCAGCCAAACAAAAACCCTTGTTGTCTCCCTCCAGTGTCTGATGTCCACACTAGGTGGGGCGGAGCTAAGCAGTTGGCCCCACCCACCGAGGAGTTCACAGGCCTGGAGGCGGGAAAAGTGACAGAACAGTGTAGGAGTTTGAAGTGAGAGGAGCAAGCACTTGAGTGTCTGGGTTTGTGGTCCAGGCACTGACAGCAAGGTTGGCAGACGGTGGTGGCCGTCTGCAGGAGTGGTGGAGCAATGCGGAACTGTAGGACCGGGGACGGGCGACGGCCCGCCGGTACCGACCGGGGAGCGAAGTGAAGCCAGCACACACAGGCAGGGCCATCGGACCCCGACCAGGCTTGGAGCCGCCGACAATAGTCAGATCCGAATGTGACTGGAACCCCGGGGGTTTCCTAACAGCAAAAGTCCCGATTGAAGGCAACCACCCACACCGTGAGGATATACAGCTACCGCCTAAGGCTAGAGACCCAAGGGCCAGCGCCTGCGGGCAAACTGGCTCCTCCGGTACCCATACACCGGGGAGCGGACTACCGTTGGGGATCCATAGTAGTCAACTGAGAACATCAAGGTGCAGGGAAAGACAGCCGCCATCACCTGTCCGGGGAGAGACACAGCAGCCGGCTGCGGGACCCGTCCATCCAGCCGTTTGGTTTACCGAGGACTTTATACATTTCTTACTGAGTGAGTACACCCGTGCCATCCGGCACCGTGCCGCGCTGTCCCTGCAACTCACCAACCCTGCCTCCCTGTCACATCATCGGGCCCCGGGACCACCGACCCCTACCCACGGAGGGGGAAAACAACATCCCAGCTGCTCCCTACCATCGCTCCCGGGATCGCCGTCACCAGCAGCGGTGGTGCCCATCTTCACCACGACCCGTGGGTGGCGTCACGGACTAAATCCCCCAAACCAACCACCCCTTTCACTCACGGGCGAGGAGCGACGCTCGAGTCCCCGGATCCGGCCCTCTGCTCGAGCCCCCGGATCCGGCCCTCTGCTCGAGCCACCGAGCAGCCATCGCAGCAGCGCCGGACCCGAGCGTTAGCGAGCGCAGCGCAGTGGCGTCCTCCCCGCCCGCGACATTGCCAGCATGTGTAATGTTAAGTTTCAACATGTGGGCAAGTCGCAAAGCATTTGGTGAGGTGGCAATTGAAAGCACTACTGCAGCACTGCCAGACCAGTGGCAGTGGTAGGTAACTTCCTGAAATGGGTGCAGATGCGGCATACTTTGGCAAGTCTAGGTATGATTTTACAAACTGCTGTACAACTAAGTTAATCATGAGGGCATGGCATGGAACGTGGTCCAGATTGCTAAGCTTCAGAGCAGCCACAAGTTTACACCTATTGTTGCACATGACCAGCCGGCTGCAGTGTTTCTCCCTGGACAGGTGATGGCGGCTGTCTTTTCCTGCACCTTGATGTTCTCCTTCTGACTACTATGGATTCCCAACGGTAGTCCGCTCCCCAGTGTATGGGTACCGGAGGAGCCCATTTGCCCGCAGGCGCTGGCCCTTGGGTCTCTAGCCTTAGGCGGTAGCTGTGTACCCTCACGGTGTGGGCGGTTGCCTTCAATCGGGACTTTTGCTGTTGTGAAACCCCTGGGGTTCCAGTCACATTCGGATCTGACTATTGTCGGCGGCTCCAAGCCTGGTCGGGGTCCGATGGCCCTGCCTGTGTGTGCTGGCTTCACTTCGCTCCCCGGTCGGTACCAGGGGGCCATCACCCGTCCCCGGTCCTACGGTTCCGTATTTCTCCACCACTCCTGCAGACGGCCACCACCATCTGCCAACCTTGCTGTCAGTGCCTGGGCCACAAACCCAGACACCCAAGTGTTTACTCCTCTCACTTCCACCTCCTGGACTAAACTGTCACTTTTCCCGCCTCCAGGCCTGTGAACTCCTCGGTGGGTGGGGCCAACTGCTTAGCTCCGCCCCACCTAGTGTGGACATCAGACACTGGAGGGAGGCAACAAGGGTTTTGTGTTTGGCTGGTGTCCCTGTCTAGTGGGGGGGGTGGGGTGTCTGTATGTTATCTGTGACGATCTGGCCAGGCCAGGGCGCCACATTCCCCCTTGGTGAAATGCAGACCGTCTGCGGGCTGCCCGTCCATCACCGGTTTTATTTTTCTTTTTTAAAACTGTAAAAATATAAATAACAGGTAAACATTTTCAACATAAGTATTTTTGTTAGGACATTTGAACGTTGCACATATAAACAAAAAAAACCCAACATTTTTAATAATAACGGACGGATGGATGTCTTCCGCTCTGCCACCCAAGCAACCTAGCCCTGATGCTGTTCGTGGGTGGCCTGCCAGTTCTCGGCCATGTCCATGAGTAGTCTCTCATGCAGGTTGTAAAAGTACACAGGGTCCCTCCGGGGACAACTTGCCGGCAATGGCCGGAATAATCACGTAGACAATCAGGTAAAGGTTCACGGTTCATTAAAGTCATTCAATCACATATTTACACACTTAATATATAACACCCCTAAATGGTAGTTTCACTGTACCTAAGTGGGGGGTGGCCTAGGTTGGGGCGTGTGGACCTTCTGGGCCCAATGCTGTCAGTGGGGGGCAAGGGGACAGAGGAGACAGTCAGCTCCTCTTCCCATCTACTGTGTGGGGCCAGCGGAGACTCAGGGGGACTGAGTACAGGTGCAGCCCTGGGCACTGGTTCACTGGCGGGTACTTCCGTCTCCTTTTCCTCCACGGGTTGTGGGAACATTATTACCGGAATAAGCACCGTGCCGTTCTGTGTGGGCCAGTCCGCTGGGAAATCACCCATTACAGTGTGGATCACCTCTTTCTCCTTTTCCCCGGTTGGTCTGGGGGTTGGAACTTCAGCTGCCACCTTCAACGGCGATGGGCACCTCTTCAGGTGGTCCCTGGACACCGTGGCCGAAGTCCTCCCTGGTCACGACTAATCTGGTAGGCCTTCTCATTCTCCCATTCAGTGGGTTGTATGACATACGGGTTCTTTTCCCACTGGTCATCGAGCTTATGGGTTCTTCTTTTTCGTTTCAGCACTACATCCCCAGGTTTAAAGGGGCCAGCTGGAGCCCGATGGTTGAAGTACTGTTCCTGCTGTTCCCGGCTCCGACACAGGTTCCTCTCTACGTATTCCTGGACCTGTCGGTACTGCGCACTCCGCTGAGTGTCCCATCCAGCAGTCGAAGGGAGGGCTTCTGGAGCTTCCAAACCCATTTCTAGGTCTACTGGCAGCCGGCCTGGCCGAGCTCGCATCAAATACGCTGGTGTACATTTGGTAGAGCTAGAAGGAATGTTATTGTACATATCGACCAGGTCAGGCAGTTTTTCTGGCCACAGGTTCCGCTCTTCTAGCGGTAACGTCTTGAGGAGACCCAGGACCAGATGGTTCATCTTTTCACACATGCCATTAGTCTGGGCGTGGTAAGGCGTGGTCCGAATCTTCTTGCAGCTGTGCAACTGGCAGAATTCTTGAAACACCTCTGCTTCAAAAGCCGGGCCCCAGTCGGTAAGCCCCCTCTCCGGGTACCCGTGCGGTCGGCAGAAATAGGCCTGGAATGCTCTAGCGGCGGTACGGCCGGTCAGGTCCTTGACTGGGACAACCACCATGAATCTTGAATAGTGGTCTACAATAGTCAGGGCGTAGGTGTACCCACTTCGGCTAGGGGTGAGCTTCACGTGGTCTAGGGCGACCAACTCCAGTGGCTGATGCGTGATGATTGGTCGTAGAGGGGCCTTCTGGCTGGCCTCATCCCTTCTTCTCAGTGCACAGGGACCACACTCTCGGCACCAGGCCTCTACAGACTCCCGCATCCCACTCCAATAGAATCACTCCCTCAACAGCATCTCCAGCTTCTTCCACCCAAAGTGCCCGGCACCGTCATGGTAAGCCCGTAGAACTGTGGGCACACTAGCTTGGGGAACCACCAGCTGACAAACCTTCTCATGGGTCTTCGGGTTGATCAGTTCCCGATACAGTGTCCCCCGGTCCAGGTGCAGCCGGGCTCGTTCTTTCCACAGCCGTTGGGCCTCAGGCGGAGCAGCGGGGTCCAGTCCAGTGGAACCTTGTTCAATCATGGTCTTGACCAGTTGGACGGCAGGCACTTGGTCTTGGGCTTCTTGCCATCCCTTACTGGGCAGCGGGTCCAGGCTCGCCTGTTGCTGCTGGACATGCAGCTTCTCGACTGGTGGCCGGTGGAATTCGGGCAGCTCGATTTCTTCGAGATCGTCGCCTTCCAGTCCCTCATCCGATAGGTGGGGCATCCGGGATAGCGCATCCACGTTGGTGTTCTTGCGGCCGGCTCGGTACTTGATCGTGAAGTCATAATTAGACAGCCGGGCTACCCACCGCTGCTCCAACGCGCCTAGTTTGGCCATGTCCAGATGGGTTAACGGATTATTGTCCGTATAGGCGGTGAACTTAGTGGCTGCAAGGTAATGGCGGAATCGCTCAGTAATGGCCCATATCAGAGCTAGGAACTCAAGCTTGAAGGAGCTGGAGTTCTCAGGGTTCCTTTCCGTGGGCCGGAGTTTTCTGCTGGCGTAGGCGATCACTTTTTCCCTTCCGTTCTGGACCTGGGACAGGACGGCTCCCAAGCCTACATTACTAGCATCGGTGTAGAGGATGAATGGGAGATTATAGTCGGGATATGCCAGGATTTCTTCCCCTGTCAAGGCCGTCTTCAGCTGGCTGAAAGACTCTTCGTGTTTCGCTTCCCATACCAAAGGGGTTCCAGAGGGCCTGCCACCCTTAGTCTGTCCCACGAGGAGGTCTTGCATGGGGGCGGCCATCTTCATATACCCCTTAATGAAGCGACGATATTAGCCTACCAGGCCCAGGAACTGTCTCACCTCTCTCACCGTGGTCGGTCTCGGCCAGTCCTGAATGGCAGTGATCTTCTCGGGATCTGGGGCGACGCCTTCCGCGCTCACCACGTGTCCGAGGTACTGTACCCTGGGTTTCAGTAGGTGACACTTAGAGGGCTTCAATTTCATCCTATATTTGGCTAGGGACGCGAACACTTCAGCCAAATGTTCCAGGTGAGCCTCGTACGTCTGGGAGTACACGATCACATCGTCCAGGTACAGTAGGACCGTTTCGAAGTTGAGGTGTCCCAGGCAGCAATCCATGAGCCGTTGGAAGGTTCCAGGGGCATTGCACAGCCCAAACGGCATGCTGTTGAACTCACAGAGTCCCATGGGAGTGGCGAATGCCGTCTTCTCACGGTCCTCTGGTGCAACCGCTACCTGCCAGTACCCGCTAGTAAGGTCAAGGGTAGAGAAGAAGTTAGCAGTTCTCAGTGCAGCTAGTGACTCTTTGATACGGGGGAGAGGGTAGGCATCTTTATGCGTGATCTGGTTGATCTTCCGATAATCCACACACATTCTCATGGTGCCGTCCTTCTTCTTGACTAGCACCAGTGGGGCTGCCCAGGGACTACAGCTATCCCGAATGACCCCTGCCTCCTTCATGTTCCTCAACATGTCTTTAGCGCACTGATAGTGTGCTGGCGGAATGGGCCTGTACCTCTCTTTGATAGGTGGGTGTAGGCCTGTAGGGATATGGTGTTGAATACCCTTAATCCTCCCGAAATCTAATGGGTGCTTGCTGAAAACCTGTTCGTACTCTTGCACTACCCTGTATACCCCCTCTTCAAGTGCAGATTGTAACGTTTAATTTGAAGGTTTGAACAAAAATATCTGATAGAAATTGTAGGAATTGTACACATTTCTTTACAAACACTCCACATTTTAGGAGGTCAAAAGTAATTGGACAAATAAACCAAACCCAAACAAAATATTTTTATTTTCAATATTTTGTTGCGAATCCTTTGGGGGCAATCACTGCCTTAAGTCTGGAACCCATGGACATCACCAAACGCTGGGTTTCCTCCTTCTTAATGCTTTGCCAGGCCTTTACAGCCGCAGCCTTCATGCCTTGCTTGTTTGTGTGTCTTTCCGTCTTAAGTCTGGATTTGAGCAAGTGAAATGCATGCTCAATTGGGTTAAGATCTGGTGATTGACTTGGCCATTGCAGAATGTTCCACTTTTTTGCACTCATGAACTCCTGGGTAGCTTTGGCTGTATGCTTGGGGTCATTGTCCATCTGTACTATGAAGCGCCGTCCGATCAACTTTGCGGCATTTGGCTGAATCTGGGCTGAAAGTATATCCCGGTACACTTCAGAATTCATCCGGCTACTCTTGTCTGCTGTTATGTCATCAATAAACACAAGTGACCCAGTGCCATTGAAAGCCATGCATGCCCATGCCATCACGTTGCCTCCACCATGTTTTACAGAGGATGTGGTGTGCCTTGGATCATGTGCCGTTCCCTTTCTTCTCCAAACTTTTTTCTTCCCATCATTCTGGTACAGGTTGATCTTTGTCTCATCTGTCCATAGAATACTTTTCCAGAACTGAGCTGGCTTCATGAGGTGTTTTTCAGCAAATTTAACTCTGGCCTGTCTATTTTTGGAATTGATGAATGGTTTGCATCTAGATGTGAACCCTTTGTATTTACTTTCATGGAGTCTTCTCTTTACTGTTGACTTAGAGACAGATACACCTACTTCACTGTGTAATACTATTGTATGTACTGAGGATTTCAATAGCGTTAGGGCAATGACAACCAGAGACGAGTTCTTGGTGCAGAGATGTTTATAATATGTAACCAACGATAGGTACACAAACGGAACAAAACACAGTAGAACAATAAACACAAGAAATACCTTCCAGGATCGGAGCGAAGGGAATTCCCGAGGCCACGCACCGGACTCCCCCAGGGAGACCACCAAGAGTGAACCCCTATACAGGGACTGTCTGGCAATCACCCCAGAAGGCCTAAATGCGCAGCAGCCGGGACACAAGGGGCAATAGGTAAAGTCCAAAATGTCCGCACGGGATGAGAGTCCAGAGTGGTTACGAACCGGAAGGAACCGGGCAGAAGTGCTGACCAAAGACGGCAGACGGAGTCCGGGCACAGCTTGATGAGACCGGGTAAAGTCCAGAGTTGGTGTCGGTTGTCTTTCAGGAGGATCCAAAATGTCAATCAGTTACCCAGAGCAGCAAAGCAGGAGTACACAGCAAGCAGTATACTCAGGCACTGGACTAAGCTTAGAGGCGGCCTTTTATACAGCTGGACAGGAAGTAGGGCAACAGAACAGCAAACTCCATGTTAACCGAGGGCAAGCTCCTTCAAAAGAGAACTGGAAATCCCGGAAGCCTGACAGTACTCCCCCCCCCCAGAAACGGCCTCAGGACGGATCAGGGCCTGGCTTGTCCGGGTACCGCCGATGAAACTGAGCAATCTTCCGGGGCGCCCGTATGTTACCCACCGGTTCCCAGGAATCGTCCTCGGGGGAGTACTCTTGCCAACGTACCAGATACTGAAGCCGATGACGATGGAGCCGGGAGTCAATAATGTCCTCAACCACGAACTGCTCCTCGCCGTCAACCATCACAGGCGGAGGAGGAGGCACGACACGACCAGGAAACGTATTAGGGGAAACGGGTTTGAGGAGAGAAACATGAAAGACCGGGTGTACCTTTAAATGGTGCGGCAACCGCAGCCGACAGGCCACAGGGCTCACGATCCCGGTGATCTTAAACGGACCGATGAATTTCTGTCCCAGCTTCTGCGAAGGAACACCCAATCTCAGGTTTTTGGTGGATAACCACACCGAGTCCCCTACCTTATACATGGGTGCCTGTTTCCGGTGAGTGTCTGCCGACCTCTTGTAACGCTCCTGAGCCGAAGCCACAGTGTCCTTTAGAACCTCCAGATTCTGTCGTAGCTCCGTCAATCTGTCCTCCACCGCTGGCACCGAAACCGCAACCGGTGACCTAGGCAAAACATTCGGATGGTAACCCAAGTTAGCGAAAAAGGGCGTTACCTTAGTGGAGCTGCTCTGAGTGTTGTTATACGAGAACTCCGCCAAAGGAAGCATCTTCAACCAATCGTCCTGCAGATGGCTGACATAACATCGGAGGTACTGTTCCAGGGTTTGATTAGTCCGTTCGGTTTGCCCATTTGTCTGAGGATGGTATGCAGAAGATAAACAGACATCAATCTGGAGTGCCGAACAAAACCCCTTCCAGAACTTAGACGTGAACTGCACGCCCCAGTCAGAGATGATCTCATCTGGTACCCCATGCAAACGGAATATGTTCTGGATAACCAAATCCACTGTCTCTGCGGCTGAGGGAAGACCGGTACACGGAATAAAGTGAGCAGCTTTTGTCAACCGATCCACCACCACTAAAATGGTATTGTGATCGCCTGAGACTGGCAACTCCACAATAAAATCCATTGAGATGGATCCCCAAGGGCGAGATGGAACGGGTAACGGTTGGAGGAGTCCCGTAGGAGCCACACGAGGGACCTTGCACCGGGCACAAACCACACATGAGTGGACATAGTCTTTTACATCCTTTAAACAGGTAGGCCATCAGAAAAAACGGCTCAGAAATTCCTGCGTCTTCTGTACCCCCCTATGACCAGCCAACACGGAGTCATGGACCCACTTGAGAACCCGAAGTCTTACGGCCTCCGGGACATAAATACGTCACTCTCTCAACCACACACCATTCCGAAGAACAAGAGTCACATCATTCGGGGGGGCAGCAAGAAATACGTCACCATCATAGGCCAGCTTGATGTCCTTCCACAAGTCCTGGTCCTGGATTACTCCAACGAAATTGGCATCTGATAACACGGTCTGAGACGGGGTTCCAGGCACGGAGTCCATGGCGTGGATTCGGGACAAGGCATCGGCTTTCCCATTACGTGAACCTGGACGGTATGTAACGATAAAATTGAACTGGTTAAGGAATAAGCTCCAACGGGCTTGCCGTGGAGACAGGCACCTGGCAGACTTAAGAAATTCCAGGTTACGATGATCTGTGAGTACTATCACTTGCTGCGCAGCTCCCTGTAAGTGGTGTCTCCATTCCTTAAAAGCTGAAATAATCGCCAACAATTCCTTGTCCGCAATGTCATAGTTCCTTTCTGCAGGGGACAACCGGCGAGAAAAGAAAGCACACGGATGCAAGAGACTCTTGTCCCCAGTCCTTTGAGAAAGGATTGCCCCTAATGCATAATTGGAAGCGTCGACTTCCACAATAAAGGGGAGTGCGGGATTCGGGTGTACTAGTATTGGCGCTGAGGTAAAACAAACCTTGAGACGATTGAAAGCTTCCTGGGCCTGGGCGGACCACACAAACTTCTGTCCTTTCTTGGTTAACAGAGTGATGGGACGGACGATCTCTGAAAAGTTACGGATAAAGCGTCGGTAAAAGTTGGCAAAACCGACAAAGCGTTGTACCTCCTTGATGTTTCCCGGTTCCGGCCAGTCTAGAATTGCTTGTATCTTGCCAGACTCCATGTTCAGTCCCTGAGGAGAGATGACATATCCTAAAAATTGTATTTGTGAGCAATGGAATTCGCACTTCTCCAGTTTAATGTACAGGTGGTTATCCCTCAGACGGGTAAGTACTGTCTTGACGTGCTCCTGGTGTTCCTGTAGGGAATCAGAAAAGATCAGGATATCATCCAGATAAATCACCATGAATTGGTCCATTATATCCCTAAAAATATCGTTGACTAGGTGTTGGAAAGCCGCAGGAGCGTTACAAAGTCCAAAAGGCATCACTAGATATTCATGATGTCCATACCGACATCTGAACGCTGTCTTCCACTCATCTCCGGGACGTATGCGGAGTAGATTATATGCCCCACGGAGATCCAATTTAGTGAATATCTTTGCCTGTTGGACTCTCTCCAATAGCTCAGGAATCAACGGTAACGGATACCGGTTCCGGATGGTTATCTTATTTAGTTCCCGGTAGTCAATACAAGGTCTCAGAGTCCCCTCTTTCTTTTTCACGAAAAAGATGGGTGCCCCTGCTGGTGAGGTAGAAGGGCGAATAAATCCCTTGGCTAGACTTTCATCGATGTAATCCTTTAGTGCTTCTAGCTCAGGTGCCGCCAACGGGTAGACATGACCAAACGGGATCTCCGCCCCTGGGAGTAAGGAGCGAGGAGGAGCGAGGAACAACATCGGACCATCGCGTCAGCGTAATCATGGATTACGCCGACGCTGCACCGATGATACGATTACGACGCTTTTGCGCTCGTTAATCGTATCATCCAGCCTTTACACACTGCGATGTCGCATGCGATGCCGGAAGTGCGTCATTTTCAATTTGACCCCACCGACATCGCACCTGCGATGTCGCAGTGTGCAAAGTGCCCCTAAGGGCCTAAGGGGCACTTTGCACACTGCGACATCGCAGGTGCGATGTCGGTGGGGTCAAATTGAAAATGACGCACTTCCGGCATCGCATGCGACATCGCAGTGTGTAAAGGCTGGATGATACGATTAACGAGCGCAAAAGCGTCGTAATCGTATCATCGGTGCAGCGTCGGCGTAATCCATGATTACGCTGACGCGACGGTCCGATGTTGTTCCTCGCTCCTGCGGCAGCACACATCGCTGTGTGTGAAGTCGCAGGAGCGAGGAACGTCTCCTACTGGCCTCACTGCGGCTTCCGTAGGATATGCGGAAGGAAGGAGGTGGGCAGGATGTTTACATCCTGCTCATCTCCGCCCCTCCGCTCTGATTGGCCGCCTGCCGTGTGACGTCGCAGTGACGCCGCACGACCCGCCCCCTTAACAAGGAGGCGGGTCGCCGGCCACAGGGACGTCGCACGGCAGGTGAGTGTGTGTGTGAAGCTGGCGTAGCGATAACTTTCGCTACGCCAGCTATCACCACATATCGCTGCTGCGACGGGGGCGGGCACTATCGCACTCGGCATCGCAGCATCGGGCTGCGATGTCGTAGTGTGCAAAGCCCGCCTTAGTCTATGGGACAATCATACGGTCTATGCGGGGGAAGCCGATCTGCTTTTCTTTTGTCGCATATATCAGCGAAGTCATGATAAACCGGGGGTAGAACAGGTACCTGTACAGTGCCCTCCGCATTCGGTGTTACTGGAACCGGTACAGTTGGACTAATGGTCGGACCACTCTGCGGTGGGAAGGATATTTCCTTAGTCTCCCAATCGATGACTGGATTTGTAGACCGTAGCCACGGAATTCCTAAAATAATCGGAAAATGGGGAGAAGAAATCAACATGAAAACAAGGGTCTCCTGCTGACCTGGCTTCATCACACATTCTAGGGGTACTGTTTCCCGATCAACTGGTCCAGAAACTAACGGAGATCCATCTACCGTCTCCATGGTAACCGGTGAGGATCTTTGTTGCGTCCGGATACCGTGTTTCCTGGCAAAAGAAGAGTCCATGAAATTACCCCCTGCCCCAGAGTCTATCATAGCAGATGTAGGTATTAACTGTCCCTCCCACCGAATCTGAATGGGAAGCGAGCAATGGGTGTTTTTCCCTTCTGAGTCCTTAGGTGATGTTGACATTACAGTCAAGGGAAATACCGCATCCAGGTGTCCACTTGCCTCAGAGATATCGGACTCTGCGTCCGTGTTGTCACACTCTGCCATGGCTGCCAATACCTTATTTGGGCGATTTGGACGTCTTGGGCAGTCAATCAAGAAATGGTCCGATTGACCGCAATAGAAACACAAACGCTCACGGAGCCGGTGTTCACGACGTTCGTTGGTCTCTCGCTTTTGCAGAGAGTCCACTTGCATAGGAACGTCCTCGGCCTCCCGTGGCGTCCTGAAAGCGGGTTCTCTGGAAGGAAACGCAAAGTTGGTTACCCGGTTTACAGCTGCCCATTTTTCCTGTCTACGTTCCGTCAAGCGGGTATCAATACGCACACAGTGTTGGAGAAACAGTTCAAAATCCCCTGGAGATTCGGAACGAGCTAACTCGTCCTTGATGGTACCGGACAAACCTTTTCTGAAAACTGACAATAACGCATTGTTTCCCCAGTCGGTGTCTACCACTAACCTCTTGAACTCAGTGGCGTATTCAACGACAGACAGCTTTCCCTGACGTAAGGAAAGGAGAGCCGATTCAGCGGTAGCACGGCGATTCGGATCATCAAACATTTGCGCCATTGCGGTCAGAAGGTCATCCAGGTGATTTAAACGGATATCCCGATTCTCTATCATAGGATTAGCCCAAGCCAGTGCTCGTGAGGTTAACAACATGATTATACATAACACTTTTGACCGGTCAGAACGGTAATAATCAGCATGTACATCAAAAAACAGTATACACTGGTTAACAAATCCACGAAACTGACTACGATCACCACTGAAACGAAATGGGGGTAACCTAGGCATACCGGCAGCTGATACGGACGTAGTGGGGACGGCTTCCTGAGCCTCCACTCTGACTTGCAAATCCTGAATAGCCGGACCCAGTACCTGGTGATCATGGCCCAGCTGTGCCTCCACATCTCTAAGTTTAGTCTGCACCGCCTCCATCTCCTGCTGCAAGGAGTTAATCATGGAAAAAAGCTGATCTACTCGTGTCTCAGTCATTGCCCCAGCGAAATCCTTTTATGGCCTGAGTATAATGTAATACTATTGTATGTACTGAGGATTTCGATAGCGTTAGGGCAATGACAACCAGAGACGAGTTCTTGGTGCAGAGATGTTTATAATATGTAACCAACGATAGGTACACAAACGGAACAAAACACAGTAGAACAATAAACACAAGAAATACCTTCCAGGATCGGAGCGAAGGGAATTCCCGGGGCCACGCACCGGACTCCCCCAGGGAGACCACCAAGAGCGAACCCCTATACAGGGACTGTCTGGCAATCACCCCAGAAGGCCTAAATGCGCAGCAGCCGGGACACAAGGGGCAATATGTAAAGTCCAAAATGTCCGCACGGGATGAGAGTCCAGAGTGGTTACGAACCGGAAGGAACTGGGCAGAAGTGCTGACCAAAGACGGCAGACGGAGTCCGGGCACAGCTTGATGAGACCGGGTAAAGTCCAGAGTCGGTGTCGGTTGTCTTTCAGGAGGATCCAAAATGTCAATCAGGAACCCAGAGCAGCAAAGCAGGAGTACACAGCAAGCAGTATACTCAGGCACTGGACTAAGCTTAGAGGCGGCCTTTTATACAGCTGGACAGGAAGTAGGGCAACAGAACAGCAAACTCCATGTTAACCGAGGGCAAGCTCCTTCAAAAGAGAACTGGAAATCCCGGAAGCCTGACACACTGAGAGTGTTCTGGACTTCAGTTGATGTTGTGAACGGGTTCTTCTTCACCAAAGAAAGTATGCGGCGATCATCCACCACTGTTGTCATCCGTTGACGCCCAGGCCTTTTTGAGTTCCCAAGCTCACCAGTCAATTCCTTTTTTCTCAGAATGTACCCGACTGTTGATTTTGCTACTCCAAGCATGTTTGCTATCTCTCTGATGGATTTTTTCTTTTTTTTCAGCCTCAGGATGTTCTGCTTCACCTCAATTGAGAGTTCCTTAGACCGCATGTTGTCTGGTCACAGCAACAGCTTCCAAATGCAAAACCACACACCTGTAATCAACCCCAGACTTTTTAACTACTTCATTGATTACAGGTTAACGGGGGAGACGCCTTCAGAGTTAATTGCAGCCCTTAGAGTCCCTTGTCCAATTACTTTTGGTCCCTTGAAAAAGAGGAGGCTATGCATTACAGAGCTATGATTCCTAAACCCTTTCTCCGATTTGGATGTGAAAACTCTCATATTGCAGCTGGGAGTGTGCACTTTCAGCCCATATTATATATATAATTGTATTTCTGAACATGTTTTTGTAAACAGCTAAAATAACAAAACTTGTGTCACTGTCCAAATATTTCTGGACCTAACTGTATGTCGAGATTGGCGAAGAGATGGTTCAACGACAATACAGTAGAGGTGTTAGCTTTGCCCCCACAGTCCCCAGAACTCAACCCAATCAAACACTTGTGGGTAGAGTTGAAG
Source organism: Anomaloglossus baeobatrachus (assembly GCF_048569485.1). NCBI lineage: Eukaryota > Metazoa > Chordata > Amphibia > Anura > Aromobatidae > Anomaloglossus > Anomaloglossus baeobatrachus. The sequence goes on from NC_134356.1 coordinate 123,058,130, forward strand.
AAAACGCTGTATACATACCTAAGTAAGTCAACCAATATTCGCAAAAATTGGGAGTGTGTAGAAGAGACCTGGGATAAGATTTCGGTCAAGTCATGCTGTAATCTGATCAAGAGCATGCCCACAAGAATTCAGGAAGTGTTAAGTGCAAAATGCGAATTTACAAAATACTAACAAAATAAACAATTTAAGTGTCGATTTTTAGGAGCAAAACAGTAACAATGCAGTGACATGACAAGAATCTGCATATCAAAATTTAAAAACATTGTTACCCTTTTGCTTGTCATTGTATATCTGTTATTTGCTGATTTGTGATGTATATTATTTTTTATAAAAGCGCATTAAAATCAACATTTTTATAAGTGTTTTTCATAATTTTTTTGTAATTGTATAGGAATTAAAAAAATATTTCCTTTGTTTTCTCTCTAGAATATCGGTACATGGAGAAACAATATTATGGTACAGATGTATCAGTATTATCTAGCTATTGCCCGCAGTGATAGAGGTTGTGGGTTTAAGCCACAGGGAAACCAGATCTCACAAAAACAAAACCTTTTCCTTATCTTTTAGTAGTTTTAAAGGAACAAAAAATTCTGACTTTTTCTTCACTTCTGGAATACAGGGATATAGAAATACACAGCTATGTACAGATGTATCTCTATGTACCAGTATAATCTTTCTGTGGGTTCAAAGACTGCACTGTATACAAAAGTATACAAAATTATCCACTCTTTTTATTAGAGCAGGTTGTGGATTATAGCTTTAGTTACTGCCTGCAAAGACAAAGGTTGTTGGTTTGTATTCCTGTGAAGTCCAGATCAAAACAATTGAATTGTGTATTTACGCCTGTGAGTGTACTTGTGACGCCCTGGCCTATTAGGTTGTCACAGGGTATTGTGCAATCTGCCCTTCTGTGCAATATCCACCTCCTCCTTGGTTATGGGTCCCCAACAGCAGTCAATCAAAGTCCTAGGTACACTCTGCACCACACCCACCAGACACACCAGTGGACGGCCTGAGTGGAATAGGGTCGCCCACTTGGGGGGGTTGGTTAAGGGGAGGTCAGGAGTGTCAGGAGAAGTTCAGTTGAAGTTAGGGAGTTGAAGTGGAAGGTTGAAGTCAGGAGGTGAAGGAGAGAGGAGGTCAGAAGCCGGGTTCCTTTGAAGTAACTAGGTGACAGACGGTGGTCTGGACCTAGTAGAAGCTGGACCGCCGGTCGCAGGGGATCATGGCAAGGGGCACAGAACTGTTGAGGACAGCCGGCGGCCTTACACCATCACCGGGCTGGGACCAAGGCATGACGGGGTACGTGGACCCTAGGTTAGGGAGTAGCTCCAGGCAACCTGACAATTTACCCGACGAGAACGGAGCCTTCAAGATCCGTTCTCCACCCGCTCCAAAATTGGGGTACTAGCGCAACGAGGGGGATAGGACTTTCCACAAATACAGTCCAGAAAATCCCAAGCGTGAACCCTGAGAGCAAGCTCCCACAGTTAGCCATACTGGGGAGCGGGACCCGGCTAGTTCAACACTAACGGGACCAAAAGAGAAGTAACTTAGTGCCAGAAGGCAGGTCACGGATCACCAGGCAACACCATCGGGGACTGGACGCAAACTAGCTTCCCTCAGCGGCAGCGGTGTCAAGAACTTTGGTTTATCCGGTTGTCGATGTCAGCTTTATGGACTGCGTGAGTACGAAAGTGGCCCCTGCGTTCCTCACGGCACCCCCAACGCCTTCACCAAATCCCGGGGCATTTCCCCTACCCGTGGAGGGTCCTAACACCTGGCTGCCCCATTCCATCGCCCCCGGGTACTCTCAACTGCAGTGGTGGTACTCAGGGCCGGATTATAGGCGGGGCAGGCGGGGCTTCAGCCCCGGGGCCCCCACCAAAAGAGCTTCTAAGGGGGCCCCCACCACCAGGGCCATACTTGCCACCCGTCAGCAATTTTTTTTTTCTTTTCTTCACACCCGCTCCCCCTCCGTTAAGACAGTCTAAATCAGCTGTGTTTTCGGGGGGGGGGCACCTACATTTATTTGTATCTGCGTCTCTAAGACGCAAAAACAAGCTGCGGGCACAGGACGCTGATTGACCTCGGAAGTACCATCGTTTGTACTTCCGGGGTCAGAGGTGTGCCTGCTCCCTGCTCTGCTGCGGCGTCCAATGCTGCGGACGTCACAGCAGGACGCCGTGGACGTCACAGCAGGACGCCGCCGCGGAGAAGACCCACGCGCGCGGCCGGCCGGCTGGCCGGCCGGCCGGCCGCGGAGGAGAGGACCCACGCGGGCGGCCGGCTGTGGAGGAGAGGACCCACGCGGGCGGCCGGCTGGCTGGCCGGCCGCGGAGGAGAGGACCCACGCGCGCGGCCGGCCGCGGAGGAGAGGACCCACGCGCGCGGCCGGCCGCGGAGAAGACCCACGCCGCGGCCAGGAGAGGAGACTAACCGGAGCAGGAGAATGGCCGCGGCACCGGAACAGCAGCAGGACGATGGCGGCCTATACCGGAGCAGCAGGAGGATGGCATCAGAGCAGGTAGGGACAGAGCTGAAGAAAGATGTGTGGTGTGATGCAGAGCTGTGTGGTGTGATGCAGAGCTGTGTGGTGTGATGCAGAGCTGTGTGGTGTGATGCAGAGCTGTGTGGTGTGATGCAGAGCTGTGTGGTGTGATGCAGAGCTGTGTGGTGTGATGCAGAGCTGTGTGTGTGAAGCAGAGCTGTGTGTGTGATGCAGAGCTGTGTGTGTGAAGCAGAGCTGTGTGTGTGAAGCAGAGCTGTGTGTGTGAGTGTGTGTGTGAAAGAGAGCTGTGTGTGTGTGAAGCAGAGCTGTGTGTGAAGCAGAGCTGAAGAAATATGTGAGGTGTGAAGCAGAGCTGTGTGTGTGTGTGTCTGTGTGTGAAGCAGAGCTGTGTGTGTGAGTGAAAGAGAGCTGTGTGTGTGTGAAGCAGAGCTGTGTGTGAAGCAGAGCTGAAGAAATGTGTGGTGTGAAGCAGAGCTGTGTGTGTGTCTGTGTGTGAAGCAGAGCTGTGTGTGTGTGTGTGTGAAAGAGAGCTGTGTGTGTGAAGCAGAGCTGTGTGTGAAGCAGAGCTGAAGAAATATGTGTGGTGTGAAGCAGAGCTGTGTGTGTGTGTCTGTGTGTGAAGCAGAGCTGTGTGTGAGTGTGTGTGAAAGAGAGCTGTGTGTGTGTGAAGCAGAGCTGAAGAAATGTGTGGTGTGAAGCAGAGCTGTGTGTGTGTCTGTGTGTGAAGCAGAGCTGTGTATGTGTCTGTGTGTGAAGCAGAGCTGTGTGTGTGTGAGAGAAGCAGAGCTGAAGAAAGATGTGTGGTGTGAAGCAGAGCTGTGTGTGTGTGAGAGAAGCAGAGCTGAAGAAAGATGTGTGGTGTGAAGCAGAGCTGTGTGTGTGTGAGAGAAGCAGAGCTGAAGAAAGATGTGTGGTGTGAAGCAGAGCTGTGTGTGTGTGAGAGAAGCAGAGCTGAAGAAAGATGTGTGGTGTGAAGCAGAGCTGTGTGTGTGTGTGTGTGAAGCAGAGCTGAAGAAAGATGTGTGGTGTGAAGCAGAGCTATGTGTGAAGCAGAGCTGAAGAAAGATTTGTGGTGTGAAGCAGAGCTGTGTGTGTGTGTGAAGCAGAGCTGTGTGTGTGTGTGAAGCAGAGCTGAAGAAAGATGTGTGGTGTGAAGCAGAGCTGTGTGTGAAGCAGAGCTGAAGAAAGATTTGTGGTGTGAAGCAGAGCTGTGTGTGTGTGTGAAGCAGAGCTGTGTGTGTGTGTGAAGCAGAGCTGAAGAAAGATGTGTGGTGTGAAGCAGAGCTGTGTGTGTGAAGCAGAGCTGTGTGTTTGAAGCAGAGCTGTGTGTGTGTATATATGAATCAGAGCAGTCTATGCGGCACCCCAGAACTATATGGGTCCCCCAGAGCGCTAAGCCACCCATCCCAGTAATGTGTACGCCACCAGAGCGGTTTGCCACTCCAGTAACGTCTATGCCCCCCCCAGTAATGTCTATGCCCCCTGCCCCTCCTGTAATGTATTTATTGTAGGCCCCAGCCCCTCCTGTGATGTATATACATCAGTGCTGTGTCAGTGTGCATGGTGTGCAGTCATGTCTGTTATTGATGGCCATCATGCAACACAGCCATATGTCCTGGAGGAGCTGGATACAAGCGGGGGAGGTGAGTGAGGCTGCTTGTGACTTCTCCATATTAACACCTGTAATGCGTCTGTGTCTGCATGTATGTCAGTGTATATGACTGTGCATATATTTGTCTGTTTAAATGTATTTTTGTGAATTTGTCTTCAAATATGTATATGTACGTATGCCTGTATGTGTATGTGTGTGTCTGTGTGTGGATGGGGCCCACTGAGACTCAACCGGGGACCACAAAAACCTGGAGCCGTCCCTGGCTGCCTTAACATTGGGATCAATTAAAAATATGTGAGTAAAGGCCGCTTTACACGCTGCGATATCGGTCCCGATATCGCTAGCGTGCGTACCCACCCCCATCTGTTGCGCGACACGGGCAAATCGCTGCCCGTGCCGCACAACATCGCCCAGAGCCGTCACACATACTTACCTGTCCGGCGACGTCGCTGTGACCGGCGAACCGCCTCCTTTCTAAGGGGGCAGTCCATGCGGCGTCACAGCGACGCCACTGAAGCGTCACTTAACCGCCGCCCAATAGCAGCGGAGGGGTGGAGATGAGCGGGATGTAACATCCCGCCCACCTCCTTCCTTCTGCATAGCGGCTGGGAGGCAGGTAAGGGGAGCTTCCTCGTTCCTGCGGTGTCACACGGAGCGATGTGTGCTGCCACAGGAACGAGGAACAACTTCGTTACTACTGCAGCAACGATATTAGAGAATGGACCCCCATGTCACCGATTAGCGATTTTGCACGTTATTGCAACGATGCAAAATCGCTTATCGGTGTCACACGAAACGGCATCGCTAATGCGGCCGAATGTGCGTCACGAATTCCGTGACCCCAACGACTTCGCATTAGCGATGTCGCAGCATGTAAAGCCCCCTTTACTCTACTTTCTTTGTATAAGTGACGGCTGTGAGTGATCCTGGACTGTATCTGTATTGTACTGTGTGTATAAGTGACGGCTGTGAGTTATCCTGGACTGTATCTGTATTGTACTGTGTGTATAAGTGACGGCTGTGAGTGATACTGGGCTGTATCTGTATTGTACTGTGTGTATAAGTGACGGCTGTGAGTGATCCTGGGCTGTATCTGTATTGTACTGTGTGTATAAGTGACGGCTGTGAGTGATCCTGGACTGTATCTGTATTGTACTGTGTGTATAAGTGACGGCTGTGAGTGATCCTGGGCTGTATCTGTATTGTACTGTGTGTATAAGTGACGGCTGTGAGTTATCCTGGACTGTATCTGTATTGTACTGTGTGTATAAGTGACGGCTGTGAGTGATACTGGGCTGTATCTGTATTGTACTGTGTGTATAAGTGACGGCTGTGAGTGATCCTGGGCTGTATCTGTATTGTACTGTGTGTATAAGTGACGGCTGTGAGTGATCCTGGGCTGTATCTGTATTGTACTGTGTGTATAAGTGACGGCTGTGAGTGATCCTGGACTGTATCTGTATTGTACTGTGTGTATAAGTGACGGCTGTGAGTGATACTGGGCTGTATCTGTATTGTACTGTGTGTATAAGTGACGGCTGTGAGTGATCCTGGGCTGTATCTGTATTGTACTGTGTGTATAAGTGACGGCTGTGAGTGATCCTGGACTGTATCTGTATTGTACTGTGTGTATAAGTGACGGCTGTGAGTGATACTGGGCTGTATCTGTATTGTACTGTGTGTATAAGTGACGGCTGTGAGTGATCCTGGGCTGTATCTGTATTGTACTGTGTGTATAAGTGACGGCTGAGTGATCCTGGACTGTATCTGTATTGTACTGTGTGTATAAGTGACGGCTGTGAGTGATACTGGGCTGTGTCTGTATCGTACTGTGTGTATAAGTGACAGCTGTGAGTGATCCTGGGCTGTATCTGTATTGTACTGTGTGTATAAGTGACGGCTGTGAGTGATCCTGGACTGTATCTGTATTGTACTGTGTGTATAAGTGTCGGCTGTGAGTGATCCTGGGCTGTATCTGTATTGTACTGTGTGTATAAGTGACGGCTGTGAGTGATCCTGGACTGTATCTGTATTGTACTGTGTGTATAAGTGACGGCTGTGAGTGATCCTGGGCTGTATCTGTATTGTACTGTGTGTATAAGTGACGGCTGTGAGTTATCCTGGACTGTATCTGTATTGTAGTCCTGTAAATCTGAATATGGCAGATCAGGGTAAAGGTCCAGTCACACTAAGCAACTTACCAGCGATCCCAACAACGATGGGGATCGCTGGTAAGTTGCTAGGAGGTTGCTGGTGAGATGTCACACTGCGACGCTCCAGCGATCCCACCAGCAACCTGACCTGGCAGGGATCGCTGGAGCGTCGCTACACAAGTTGCTGGTGAGCTCACCAGCAACCAGTGACAAGCCCCCAGCGCCGCGTGGAAGATGCTGCGCTTGGTAACTAAGGTAAATATCGGGTAACCAACCCGATATTTACCTTGGTTACCAGCGCACGCAGCTACACGTGCAGAGAGCAGGAAGCAGCGCACACTGAGCGCTGGCTCCCTGCTCTCCTAGTTACAGCACACATCGGGTTAATTACCCGATGTGTGCTGCAGCTAAATGTGTACAGAGCAGGGAGCAGCGCACAATGCTTAGCGCTGGCTCCTTGCTCTCCTAGTTACAGCACACATCGGGTTAATTAACCCGATGTGTGCTGCAGCTACATGTGTACAGAGCAGGAGCCGGCACTGATAGTGAGAGCAGCGGAGGCTGGTATCAAAGGTAAATATCGGGTAACCAAGGAAAGGGCTTCTTGGTTACCCGATGTTTACTGTGGTTACCAGCCTCCGCAGAAGCCGGCTCCTGCTGCCTGCACATTTAGTTGTTGCTGTCTCGCTGTCACACACAGCGATCTGTGCTTCACAGCGGGACAGCAACAACTAAAAAATGGCCCAGGACATTCAGCAACAACCAACGACCTCACAGCAGGGGCCAGGTTGTTGCTGGATGTCACACACAGCAACATCGCTAGCAACGTCACAAAAGTTGTTCGTTAGCAGCGATGTTGCTAGCGATGTTGCTTAGTGTGACGGGGCCTTAAGATACATGTTTATTGGATTTATATCTAAATGCTACAGTTCGTGCTCTACTGTTATGGCTAAAAATGTTAACGTTTATGGGGCCCCCACCAGATTTTCTGCCCAGGGGCCCCCACCAACCTTAATCCGGCCCTGGTGGTACTCCCAAATTACCACAAACCACGGGTGTCGTCATGAACTCTAACACATCCCCTATAAATAATCCCATTTGTTTGAGGAGCCGCACAACTCCCCCCCCCCCCGGGTCCGGAGACCCCTCGAGCCACCGTGGATACGGATCTGAGCAGCCCGGCTGCTGATGTGGGAGGGCGGCACATACTAACATGCTAAAAGGGAGGGAAGTAACATCCTTGGGACTAGTCCCTGCGCTCATTAGCATATGCTAAAAGATCTTTTGAAATACTTTTTCTAAAGATCTCTTTATCTATGCTACTAGATACAGGGACAGTTAGGCAGGGATTAGCAATATGCACCCAGAACTGCTCGTGGTTCTTGGTACATATTGCACCTGACAGGTTCCCTTTAATCAATTTTAAGTATCTTCTAAGAAAAGATGCTGGCCCCACAACCCGCGGAGGAGCTACGGAGTGATGAAGATGTCACATACAGAAAAGACTGCATGGAAGTTCGGACAAAGCCCTGACGTGTTGGGACAGTCCCACTGCTTCCAGGATGGTTTGGAGGTATGCAGTATAATCTACGCACATGGCATAGTAAGGGATATAGGCTCATGTTCTAATTCTAATCACTGCTTTGTTCTGAAAAATCTTAATTTGAAATATACTAATTAGGAAGCACTTAATTAGGTGCACCCTTTGGCTAGGAAGCTCAGTGCATTGATCTACCTAATGTATTTGCATTCCTGATAGGGACTCTAGATTGTGAGCCCCAATGGGGACAGTGTTGCCAATGTATGTAAAGCACTGTGGAATTAATAGCGCTATATAAATGAATAAAATTATTATTATTATTCCTCCATCTCCCTTACTGGTGATTGACAACATTAGCTTTCCTAGAGCATGCACTGTCTGCAGGAAAAGCTCAGAGAAGTCAGGGCTGCCAATTAGTGCTGAGCGGACCCGGACTGTAAAAGTCCGGATCCGCGCGGTTTCAGCGGTATATCTGTGCCGCACCCGGGTGCGGGATTCCGGGTGCACGATCCGGATTTGGCAATTAATAAAAATGAAGAAAATCAGAAATAAATTAGCGTTTCATACTTACCGAGACTCTGTGTCATGGTGACACACGGCTTCTGGGTCGCGCTTTCACTTCCTGTACTGTCCATCGCATACACACAGCTTTCCGTGTTTTCCCCGCCCACCGGCCAATTTCTCATCTGTGATTGGTTCCTGGCTGATGCGCCCCCCAGCCTGTGACAGCTCTGCCGTGCAGTCATCGCTTATCGCGGCTCAGTAATAGGCTGCACTCAGAGCAGGCAGCCGTGCTCTATGGCTGCACGCTCTGACATTTAGCAGAGCTGGATGTGTCTTCGCTGGATCTCGTGTGGATTACGCCGGAGCTGCAGAGTGTTGGGGTAATAAAGTGGTAAAGGAGGAGGTTACATTTGTACTTTATTCCACATAAAGGATTTCTCTGTGTCTTGTTTATTTACTGTAATTTACAGGTTTGTGATGCGGGTATCTCACAGAGGCCCGTGCGATCACAAATTTAGGGTTTAGTAGCAGCCGTGTGCTGTTATTAAACCCTGCTATTACCTTGATTGCCACTGCACCAGGGCAATCAAGATGAGCCGATATTGCACTGGAATTGTCACATCTAATAGATGCGGCAATACCGGGAGGCTGCGGGCTGAGAATATACCAGCTCCCAGCCGGCGTTATCATGGCTGGGGATGAAAATTGGGGGGGGGCCGATGTCAGGTTTTTTTTTTAAATTATTTATTTAAATTAAAAAAAAAACAACAAAAAAACACATGCAGTTTATCTTAGGCAGCAGTCACACTTGCAAGGGACTCCCACAAGTCTGACATCACAACACAGCCGCACACACATCTGACAGGAGCTTGCATGTGTTTCTAGGTACATGCACGCTCATGTTCAAACAGTGGCAGGCTGGCTAGAGCCCTGCGGACTCAGAGAGCGAGGGGCTATGTTCCTAGAGTGCACACTTCTGGAGACGGGTGGGCCACATTACCGAAAGACATTGCTTTCGCCTTTAAAGATTTCTACTCCTTTCTTTACTCGATAGACGGGGGGGCGGTCTGAGAGGGCCAGGACGGAATTGTGCCAGTGTATCTGTGGTGCCCTGGACAAGCCAGGACGTCACAGGTACTACAACAACACACCCCACACCCCGGCTAGGCACACCGAAGTCAAACACAAATCCTTGTTGCCTCCCTCCAGGGGCTGATGTCCACACCAGGGGGTGGGCCAGGCGGTTGGCCCCGCCCACCGAGGAGTTCACAGTCCTGGAGGCGGGAAGAGAAGTCAGATCAGTTTTGAGTTTTGAGAGGAGTTGAAGAAGTGGTAGTAGAGGAGACTGAAGGCGTCCGGGTGTGTGGCCCGGATGGAACAGCAAGGTTGGCAGACGGCGGTGACCGTCTGCAGGAGAGGCTGATTGAAGTGAACCGTAAGGACCGGGGACGGGCGGTGGCCCGACGGTACCGGATCGGGGAGCAAAGAGAAGCCAGCACCATTCGGCAGGGCTTACGGACCCCGACCAGGCTAGGAGTCGCCGTAAAACTGGTCCTCCGTTAGCGAAGGGAACCTCCGGGGTTTCCCAGCAGACAAGACCCGATTAAAGGCAACAGCTCAAACCGTAAAGGGAAACACAGTCACCGCCAAGGCTACAGTTCCCAGGGCCAGAGCCTGCGGGCAAAAGGGGCTCCCTCAGCATCCATCCAAGCTGGGGAGCGGGTTACCAGAGGGAAGCCATTGGAACCGTAAACACAACACAGGTGCAGGGAAAAGCAGTCACCATCAACCTACCGGGAGAGCTAACGCAGCCGTCTGTGGGACCCGTCCATCCAGCAGTTTGTTTTACCGGAGACTTTGCATTCATCATTGGCTGAGTGAGTACCACCGTGCCGTGCGGCACAGCGCTGCCCCCGCGACCCTGCACCTCAACAGGCCCCGTAACCCGCCTGCCATCCATCCCTACCACTCACCGGGTCCCGGGAAAACAACCCCCCTACACACGGAGGGGAGAAACAACATCCAAGCTGCTCCCTGTCATCGCTCCCGGGATCCCCGTCCAGAGCAGCAGTGGTGTCACAACCTCACCACAACCGTGGGTGGCGTCACGGACAATATCCCTAAACCAAACCACCCCCTTTCACTCACGGGCGAGGAGCGCCGCTCGAGTCCCCGGGATCCGGCCCACCGCTCGAGCCACCGAGCAACAGCAGCAGCCGGACCCGAGCAGTGGGTGAGCGCAGCGTCCCCTCCTCTGCCCGCGACATATCCAGAAGTACATCTTGGACTCTGGCTTGAAACACCTCAAGCCCGAGGATGCGGCCGCCCTTGAAAGGCCCATCTCGGAGGAGGAGTATTGGGCCGCATTTAAAAATTCTCCCACCGGTAAGGCCCCTGATGGTTTCCCTTTGCTGTATTACAAAAAGATGGGCTCCATATTGCTTTCCCCTTTCTCTCAGCCTTTAACAATATCTCACTCTCCGTGACAGCCCCCCTGCCGAGGGATTCCCTAGCCGCTAATATAGTAGTCATCCCTAAAGAGGGTAAAGACCCTACTTCTTGCTCTAGCTACCGGCCTATTTCCCTTTTCAACACAGACTTGAAGCTCTTCACTAGAATCTTATCCGATAGACTCTCTCCATTGCTGGGGGGGATCGTTCACACGGACCAGGCTGGGTTTATGTTGGGAAGAGAAGCAAGGGACAACACCACTAATGCGGGTGTCACATGAGATGATCTATCGTGCGATGCATCGTCGGGTCACGGTTTTCGTGACGCACATCCGGCATCGTTCACGACGTCGTCTCATGTGACACCTCCGAGCGACGCAGAATCAGTCACAAATCGTGAGTCATGTACACGTCGCTTATTTTTAAAAAAATGTTTATTTTTCATGGCGCCGGTTGTTCATCGTACCCGGGGTAGCACACGTCGCTCCGTGTGACACCTCGGGAACGATGAACACAGCTTACCTGCGTCCCTCGGCACCCGCCGGCTATGCGAAAGGAAGGAGGTGGGCGGGATGTTTACGTCCCGCTCATCTCCGCTCCTCCACTTCTATTGGACGGCGGCTGTGTGATGTCGCTGTGACGCCGAACGTCCCTCCCCCTTCAGGAAGAGGATGTTCGCCGCCCACAGCGAGGTCGCTCTGCAGGTAAGTACGTTTGATGGCGGTTTAACGACTTTGTGCGACACGGGCAGCGATTTGCCCGTGACGCACAAACGACGGGGGCGGTTACGAACGCACGATAGATCGTACCCTGTGACGCCCGCATAAGGTTTTGAATTTAATCCATAAGGCTAAATCTGAAGGGCTGCCCTCAATGCTCCTGTCGACTGACGCAGAAAAAGCATTTCACAGAGTTAATTGGATATTCATTGAGGAGGTACTGCGGGCAGTGGGTTTGGGAAGGATGATGCTTAGGTGGATTTGCTCTTTGTATAGTAGCCCATCGGCAGTAGTCAGCGTGAATGGTCTCCTTTCAGATAGATTCTCCATTCTTAATGGCACAAGGCAGGGCTGCCCTCTCTCGCCCTTGATCTTTATCTTGACTCTGGAATATTTACTTAGCCGAATTAGAGACAACATCAACGTATCAGGCCCTAAAGTTGCAGGTTCCACTTACAAAATCGCGGCGTATGCTGACGATTTACTTTTCTTCATTACTAACCCACAGGTTTCCCTCCCCAACCTACTGAGAGAGCTGGAAACATATTCCTCTCTTTCTACTTTTAGAATCAACATGTCAAAATCCGAGGCACTAAATGTATCTCTACCCCAGGATCAGGTAGTTTCGCTACAGTCCGCATTCGGGTTTAGGTGGTCTAGTCATTCTTTGAAGTACTTGGGGGTTCAGTTGGCTGCGGACACTAGTCAATTATATAAGCTGAACTATCTTCCTCTCCTACAATCCATTAGAACAGATTACGCAAGCTGGGTGAAGGGCTTCTTCACCTGGTTTGGGAGATGTGCTATATTGAAGATGAATATTTTACCACGTCTCATATCTTTTTCAGTCCCTGCCAATTAGGATCCCGAGTTCTTTTTCAAGGACCTGGCTTCACTACATACTAAATTTATCTGGGCAAATAAGCCGGCGAGACTCTCCCGTTCTCTTTTGTGCAGACCTAAGTGTAGGGGAGGTCTGGGAATCCGTGACCTGAAAAAATATTACTCGTCCACACATATGGTTAGGGTACTAGCTTGGTGCCGTCACTCTAGGACGAGGCCGTGGGTCGCCCTGGAACAGAGCTTCTCGGAAATATGTGACGCCCTGGCCTATCAGGTCGTCACAAGGGTGCCGTGCAATCTGCCCTTCTGCATGGTACCCGCTCCTCCTTGGTTACGGGTCCTATCCCTTTGGTGTTGCTAAGAGCAAGTATACACAAATCCTGAGGAACACTCTGCACCACACCCACCAAACACCCACTGGGCAGCCTGAGGGGAATAGGGCCACCCAGATGGAGGGATGGAAGTAGGAGGGCCAGAAGTGTCAGGAGGGGAGAAGACAAGAGAGTAGTGGAGAAGTGCCAGTGAGCAGTGACAGGAAAGATCACGCTGTGGAGCTGGGCTCCTGTAACAATCCCAGGTGGCAGATGTTGGTCTGGCCTGGAAGGAGCTGGAACCCCGATCGCAGGGGGTAGTGACAGGGGGCATGGTACTGCCACAGAGGGCAGACCGGCGGCCTTGTGCTACAACCGGGCAGGGGCCAGGGCACGACGGGGTACGCGGAGCCTAGGCTGGGAAGTAGCTTCACGCAGCCCAGTAATTCACCTGACGGGAACGGAATCTTCACAAACCGCTCCTCACCCACTCCAAAATCAGGGTACTAGTGCAACGGAGGGATAGGACTTCCCAAAACCGTCCAGAAAATCCCACGCATGAACCCTGAGAGCAAGCTCACCCTGCTAGCCACTCAGGTGAGCGGGACGCGAGTAGTTCTAGGTGAAAGGGATCCACCAAGTGTAAACACAGTGCCAATGGACAAGGCTTGAGACCAACCAGGGCACGGACCCAATGTAATCGGATTAAGGCTGCAGGACGTTCAAGACTTTGGTTTACCTGGTGTCAGTATCAGCATCTCTGGACTGTGTGAGTACGTGGTGCCCCTTTGCTCCCCACGGGTCCCAGCCTGCCAGCACCGAGCCCCGGGACACCTTTCCCCTGCCCACGGAGGGGTTAACATCTACAGCTGCTATTCCATCGCTCCCGGGCGCTCCCCTCTCCCCTAAACACAGCAGCGGTGGTATCCCATTTTTATCAACAGCCGTGGGTGGCGTCACAAACATTATCCAAATCCACCCTTTTTACCCCCCATTTTATTTTTGAGAGGCCGCACGACCCCGCCTCGGGTCCGGAGACCCCTCGAGCCACTTCAGATCCGGATCCGAGCAGCCCGTTGGCTGTCGCGGGGGCGGTACACCTACGAAAAACTTGGCATCATGAACAGGATGCGAGCAGGACACACTAACCTGGGTGACGTGCCCCTTGAAAAGTGAAGTCCGGGAGTCCAAAGTCTTTTTTCCGCGACGTCTGCCATTTTTCCGCTGTTTTCGCGACAAAAACGCCATCTTCCTCGGAAAGCGCGTGAAGCCGAAGCACCCCCCTTCATCCTCAGCCTGAAACAGGAACCACAAGTTCCCAGAGGGCCACAGCGCGTGAAAGAGTACTGGGAGAAAACCGAGGGGGCGTGCCTGAATTTAGCGAAAGCGGAAGAGAAGCAGGGACGCCAGGACTCTGCCATACTGTTCCTGGACAACGCAGAGGCAAGATGGTGGAGCGGTGCTGGTCACCGGAATGTGCTGTTCCTGGGACCGCAACTTGGATTGAAGAAGAGACCGAGCAGCTGTGCAGGAGAATGCGGACGCAGTTCCTGTTCATATTGAATCACTGGAGGGAAAAGATGAGAAGTCTGGCAGTGGCGGTGCGAGCCCGTGAGTTCGAAATCCCACGTGAAGAAAGGGTAAGCGGTTACCCAGTCCCTGTTGGCTACCCTAATCTGGCCATGGTGGCTGAGGGATCCGGTCCGCCCCCGCTTGCGGCAACCACTCCACCATCACCTACCCTGTCCTCGGTGGACCCCAGCTGCCATTAGCCATCCCAGCAGCGGAACCTGCAGCATTTTCATATGAAGCTCTAGCAGCAGTCCCGATGTCTCCTGTCGTCCTAGTCCCGTCAGCGATTCCCCGGAGCACGGCCAGATCAGACCCAGCAGTATCACCGGGCCCGTCCTCAGAGGCAGAGCACCCAGGCCCTGTAACACCAGCAGCGGAGCAGTCAGTCTTTCCACCTACAGAAGCGGGAGTGGGACCTTCCAGTACACCGGTTCCACTACCGCGCGGCATCCCGACGGTTGTTGGGGCCGCACGAGTCCAGTTCAAGCCAGAGCCAGTTAGGGAGCTGAGGCCGGATGCCGCTACCCCCCACTGGGAGCGACACAGTCAAGAATTACAGCAGGAGATCGTCACCAGAGAACGACGACGGCGGGAGCTTGCCGCCCGCAACAGGGCTGAAAAGGTGCAGGTGAGGAGCGCTACCTCACGGGTTAGAGGGCCACGGTGCCGTGATCTCGTAGATCGTTTTCACCCCGAGGAAGGATGGTGTTTCATCCGTGAAGCAGGCCTCACAGCAGGGGTATTTGTGTCCCGGTGGGACATATCCCCGCACCTTCCCTGAAGGCACCCTGCACGTAATCTGGAGCAAGAAGAAATGGTCACTTATACCCGACACTGCAGGGAACGGGGCTGGTACGCTCTGGAGGTGACCAAACACGTAATGTTTGAGAAAGGGTTTGTGTCGGCAGAGGTAGCACGCAGCTGCAAAGAAGCATGGCTACGAGACCCGACCATCTACTACTAAATTAAAAATGTTAATACTAAAAAGTTAATGAGGCCATAGAACTCTTCGGTATCAGTGTTTTCGTTTGTTGTTTTTCACAGTTTGTTATTTTTCATATACATATAAACTGCTAGAAAACAAATGCTTTAATGAAAAGGTTTTAAATGAAACGGGAAAGTAACCAGATTTTCTCTAGATTTACTACAGGTGTACAATTGGTACATGGACTTTGTCAATTGTTTCAAGGACTGTAGTATTAAATGGTTAAGTAAGAATGGACCGCGGTCACAGGACTGGCGTGACCAACACAAACTTGTATCTTGTACATAACTGCACCTCCTGTGCCAAATAGTCATCTGACACACCCCGGGACCTTAACCCGATCAAGGACCCATTTAGATTTCCAGGGGAACCAGGTTTTTTGGGTGGGGGTTGTTGGGATCCGGGACGTTGGGACTGGACTGTCGCAGGAAGGGACCGCAACGTGGAAGGTTGGTTACCCCCTGCCATCACTACCGGTAGCGTCCCCCTGCTGACAGGTAAACTCTGAGTTACGAAACGTTAAAGTATAAGTACCTCCCTAATGTGGGAGGAAACTGTTAATAAATGTTATTAATGTTAACTTTTTCCCTTTTTTACCAGTTCAATAAATACTTGGCGTCCTGTAGCTCGCGGACAAGCTACGCTTAACCAAGGGGGAATGTGACGCCCTGGCCTATCAGGTCGTCACAAGGGTGCCGTGCAATCTGTCCTTCTGGATGGTACCCGCTCCTCCTTGGTTACGGGTCCTGTCCCTTTGGTGTTGCTAAGAGCAGGTATACACAAATCCTGAGGAACACTCTGCACCAAACCCACCAAACACCCATTGGGAAGCCTGAGGGGAATAGGGCCACCCAGATGGAGGGATGGAAGTAGGAGGGCCAGAAGTGTCAGGAGGAGAAAAGAAAAGAGAGTAGTGGAGAAGTGCCAGTGAGCAGGGCCAGAAAAGGTCACGCTGCAGAGCTGGGCTCCTGTAACAGTCCCAGGTGCCAGATGTTGGTCTGGCTGGAACCCCGGCCGCAGGGGGTAGTGACAGGGGGCACGGTACTGCCACGGAGAGCAGACCGGCGGCCTTGTGCTACAACCGGGCAGGGGCCAGGGCACGACAGGGTACGCGGAACCTAGGCTGGGAAGTAGCTTCATGCAGCCCAGTAATTCACCCGATGGGAACGGAATCTTCACGAACCGCTCCCCACCCGCTCAAAAAAAGTCCAGAAAATCCCACGCATGAACCCACGGGTCCCCAGCCTGCCAGCAAGCCCCGGGGCACCTTTCCCCTGCCCACGGAGGGGTTAACATCTACAGCTGCTGTTCCATCGCTCCCGGGCGCTCCCATCTCCCCTAAACGCAGCAGCGGTGGTATTCCATTTTTACCACAACCGTGGGTGGCGTCACGAACATTATCCAAATCCACCCTTTTTACCCCCCTTTTTATTTTTGAGAGGCTGCGTGACCCCGCCTCGGGTCCAGAGACCCCTTGAGCCACTGCAGATTCGGATCTGAGCAGCCCGTCGGCTGTCGCAGGGGCGGTACAAATACACCTCCCGGCCATCCCCTGGCTCTTGAACTTTTCCCCGGCTACCTTGAGATCCCACCCTACTATTGGCGCTACCCTGGAATGCTGCTCGAGAGGCGAGGTTCGTCGACTTCTCCTACCAGTGCCTTCCCCTATGTAACCCATATTAGGTGACCCGGATTTCCGTCCTGGTCTCTCGGACCCTGTTTTTCGGAGCTGGGCTCAGGGGGGCAGATTCAGAGCTTGCCATCTGGGAGGAGAGGGTGACTGGCCATCTCTTGCGGATATCCGTGGTCTCTTGACTTCGGATCCCCTGGGGAGATGGAGGGCAATGCAGTTGAGACACTTCCTGTGCTCCCTCCCCTGCTTCACTCAGTACGCTGGGCCTTCTACGAGGTTCGAAAAATTGCGTCTAGGGGAGGGTGTCCTGCGGCACTCACTTTCTCTGGCACACAACTTGCTATTAGATCCGGGAGATTTGACCCCCCCGGCCTACTTGCTGCAGTGGGAAAGGGATCTGGGGATTTCCCTATCTGATTCGCAAAGAGATAACATTTTACTGCTGGCACATAAAACCTCGATCAGTTCCAGACTGTTGGAGGCTAATTTCAAACTGCTGGCAAGGTGGTACAGAGCCCCCACTAGACTTCATAGGATATTCCCCTCAGTCGACCCTGTCTGCTGGAGATGTGGCTTGGGGAGGGTGACTATGTGCATGTTTTCTGGTCCTGCCCTTCTTTGCAGCGGTTTTGGTCAGATGTGAATGAGGTAATCAGACAGGTGACCGTTACGAATGAGACACTGGGTCCGGAACTGTTTATTTTAGTCATCAGATTTCCCGGCTTATAAATACAAGCTGTTAAGATTCCTGGTCATGGCCACCAGGTCTTGCATTCCACTTGGCTGGAAGTCTACTGCCCCCCCACGTTGGCACAGTGGGTTTCAAGGGTTAACGACCTACTGCATATGGATGATCTGATGTCCTCTCTTAATGACCGACATGAAGATTTTTATAGGTCATGGTTTCCATGGTTGGAGTTCATTTACTCAACGGAATACGCTAGACTGCTCTCTGAGTCATAGGAGTCCCCCGGTGGGTCGGTGGTGTGATGTTGTGGGAGGAACTCCCCTCCTCTTCCCCCCCCCTTTTTTTTTCATCAGTTCCTTGCCCCCCCTAATCTCCCACTTTTCTCTTCTACCTTTCTCTTTCAACCTGTTTTAAACTTTCTTCAGGCTTCGCTCTCTCTTTCTCTGCTCTATATTCTACCTTCTTTGTATTGGGTTGGTTCTTAAAAGGTTAAAATCGAGCCAGACTCTTGCAGTTGTGGGGATGGGATTTGTACATGTGTGCAGATTGTCAGGACACATGTCAATGTTATGTACTTGATATATTTACGCTGCTCCATGTGGAGCAGGATGTATCTTGTTATGCTACGTGTTTGTCTTTAAAATAAGGAATTTAAAAAAAAGCTCTAATCCCTGTTTATATGCCTGTAATCCTAACCTATCCCTCTTGCAGCAGCTATCCCTATGTCGCGGGCGGAGGAGGGGACGCTGCGCTCTGCCACTGCTCGGGTCCGGCTGCTGATGCTGCTGCTCGGTGGTGGCTCGAGCGGTGGGCCGGATCCCGGGGACTCGAGCGGCGTTCCTCGCCCGTGAGTGAAAAGGGGGGGAATTGATTGTGGGGGATTTGATATTGTCCGTGACGCCACCCACGGTTGTGGTGAGATTGGTGACACCACCGCTGCTCTGGACGGGGATCCCGGGAGCGATGACAGGGAGCAGCCTGGATGTTAGTTCTCCCATCCGTGGGTAGGGGGTTGGTTGTCCCGGCGCCCGGTGAGGGGGTAGGGATGGATGGCAGGCGGGTTACAGGGCCTGGTGAGGTGCAGGGTCGCGGGGGCAGCGCTGTGCCGCACGGCACCGTGGTACTCACTCAGCCAATGATGAACACAGAGTCTCCGGTAAAACAAACGGCTGGATGGACGGGTCCCACAGATGGCTGCAGTGTTTCTCCTCCCGGCAGGTTGATGGTGACTGCCTTTCCCTGCACCTGTGTAGTGTGTACAGTTCCAATGGGTTCCCACCGGTAACCCGCAACCCCAGCTTGGATATGTGCTGAAGGAGCCCCTTTTGCCCGCAGGCTCTGGCCCTGGGAACTTTAGCCTTGGCGGTGACTGTGTTTCCCTCTCTCGGTTGGACTGTTGCCTTCTGTCGGGACTTGGCTGCTGGGAAACCCAGGAGGTTCCCTTCGCTAACGGATTTGACAAATTGCACGGCGACTCCTAGCCTTGTCGCCCCTTGTAAGCCCCTGCCGGATGGTGCTGGCTTCTCTTTGCTTCTCTTCTCTTCTCTTTGCGTACCGGTCCGGTACCGCCGGGCCACCGCCCATCCACGGTCCTTACGGCTAGCTCCAATAGGCCACTCCTGCAGACGGTCACCACCGTCTGCCAACCTTGCTGATCCGTCCGGGCCACACACCCGGACCACTTTCTGTCTGCTCCTCTACCATTTCACTCCTTCCACTTCAAACTCTAAAACTCCACTCTCTCCTTTTCCCGCCTCCAGGACTGTGAACTCCTCGGTGGGCGGGACCAACCGCCTGGCCCACCCCCTGGTGTGGACATCAGCCCCTGGAGGAAGGCAACAAGAATTTTGTTTGACTTTGGTGTGCCTGACCGGGGTGTGGGGTGTGTTAGTGTAGTGCTTGTGATGTCCTGGCTTGTCCAGGGCGCCACATTCCAACTTAGTAAAATGCAGACCGTCCGTGGGCTGCCCGTCCATCACCGGTTTTATTTTCACAACTGAAAAAGATAAACGGTAAAACATATAAAAACATTTTGCAATCTTCCCAGATTGGGAGGCACATTCTTAAACGTTGCTAACAGTAACGGCTTCCGCTCTCTCCCACCCAAGCAACCTGGCCCTGATGCTGCCCCTAAGCAAATGGGCAGCACCCCTTGACCCCAGTGCAGCACAAGTTACCCGAGCGGGTTCTGTCCTTTTCAGGGGACCCACGTCCATGGGGAACCCCTGAAACCCCCGGAGGATCGCCACCGGTTGCGGTAGTGTCGGGCCTGGGCCATCACTTCCCTCCAGGCCCATCCTCCAAATCAGCCTCTCCGGAGGCGGTAACGGTTTAGCCATAGAAAACATTTTTATTTACAGTCCACAAGTTCGTGGTTGCCCTGCCAGTTCTCGGACTTGTCCGTAGTAGTTTCTACGCATAACTTTTTAAACAGTCCCCACGGGGACAACAGTTGCCGGCAACGACCGGTTCTAATCAAGGTTTGTCAATCTAGTGAACTTCGGTTGATCATTCTTATCATCTGTTAAAACTTTCACAACGATACTTTGGTGGTCCCAATGGGGACAACTTGCAACGGGACTCCGCTGCCATTACTCAGACTCTTCGGTGTCGGCTGGGGGAGGGGACGTGGTGGACACCCGGGCCTCTTGGCTGCCCCTCAACTTTGCATCCAACGCGAACCACCCCCTCTCCCCGCAGTGCCGGGCGTACTGCACCAGGTCTCCCGGCATCAGGTTGCGGCCTGGGTGCTCGTCCGGCAGGTGGGCGTTGGCATCCCACCGGGCTACAAAGACTTCGGCCTCCAGGCCCGGCTCGTAGATAAAGCCATAGCCCCGGCGGACATCAAACCGCCTCACCTGCCCTTCATACAGGGGGCCCCGGACACGGAAGGTCGCTTGACGGAGACTTTCCTTTTCCCGGATTGTGCGGGTCACCAACTCTGCCTTCTTCCTCTCCCTTTCAGCGATCTCCGGGCCCAGCGGCGCTGGCTCCCTGTCCCAATACGGGGCCGCTGCGAGCTCCGGCGCATGGGTCGGGCCCCACGAGACCTTCTGGACACTGCCCACCACCGGCAATCTGGGTGGAAGGTCCCGCGGTGACTTGGCCTGGGGTGCTGCCCTGCAGCGGCAACCCGGTGCAACCTCAGCCGAGGTGTGGGGGATGGGCGCAGGGGTCCCCTTCCGCCGGGCCTCCTGCACGGAGCGGCCTCTCGGCTCCGGCTCGGGGGAAGTCTCCGCAGATACCTCCGGTTCAGGCTTCGGCACCTTCCACGGTAGCAGTTCTGGTCGATCACGGGCTCCGGCTGCAGGCCGATCCGCCTGGGCAGACGTGCGGGGTACCGCTACCGGTTGCGGTGGTAGCGGGCCTAGTGGCGGGGGCGCTGCAGTCAATATGGGTAGCGGGGGAGGTAGCTGGGTGAGCGGGTATGGACCGGGTCCCTCGGCCGCGATGACCGACCCACTAGGGGCACAGGGGCGTGGGTCACTCACCCTACCTTCCTCGCATCTCCGCACGGTCGCCACAACCTCCGCCATGTCGGCCTCCCACTCCTCCAGGAGGAGCTGCATTTTGACCTGCAGCCGTTGTTGGAGCTGAGCGGTCCGGACCTCCACCCACGCCGCTGTTCCAGGCGCGGGGGCTACGGTGCTGCGGGACGGCATAAATATGGCTCTGGCGGCCTCTTCCAGGAACCAGCAATAAGATGGCCGCAGGGTCCTGGCGTCCCTGCTTTTATAGCCGCGGGCTACATGCGGCCAGACGCCATCAGTCCCCCTTAGTCTCTTTCCGGCTCCTCCTCTACAGGGGCGGGGTTTAGGCCTTCGCGCCTCCACTGCTCGAGGAGACACTCGAGCGGGAATTTTTCGCGCCCAAAATGGCGGCTTCTCAAATTTTTCGGCCGGACACCTCCGGCGGTCACAAGGCGCACCTCTACCAGACGGCAGAGCGGTAAGTGTTACGAGGGGGACCCGGGGAAGCGTGCCAAGATGGGGAATGGACAGCTTCCGCCGGTCAAGGTCCACTGTGCGGTGTAAGGGACCGCTGCTATGGTGGGTGAAGAGTGAGCGGGTTGCTGCTAGCGATCGTCTGGAATGTCACAGACGATCTATGTACACCGGTCTGCCCTAACCCGTGTGGGTTGTATGGCAGGGATCACACGGCTCGGTGTACCTGTTGCACGGGGAAGCACAGAGGTGCCCACGCACGTGTGCCAGTGGAAGTCACGAGAATATGGCACGAGGGTAGCACAGAGGTGCCCACGCACGTGTGCTTTCAATAACCAGGTGAGTCCAGTGGAGACTCGAGGAGCTCACCTGGGACAGGAACACGGCCTGTAGAAGGAGCTACTGCCGGAGCTACTGCCGGAGCAGCAAGGCAGGGACACGGCCTGCAAACCAGGTGCTGCCTAAGCAGCAAGGGCCAAGCCCACAGAAGAAGATAATGCCTGAGCAGTGGCGTGGCAGCACGCTGCCAGACATCCAAACATAGAAGGACGGTCGCGCGCAGCCATGATGGCAGGAGGAGCTTTTAAGGAGGTGTAGCTCCAGCCAAGGGCGGGCGCGAGGCGGAGATGACGGACTTGACCCAATCAGGATCCACGACATCCCAGCCTGGCCAGTCAGGATTCACCACGTCACCAGCCTTGTCATCAAGCCGTGTGACGTCAGTGGGCGAATCAGGATCCACCAAGCATAGCACATGCTCACCCTCCTGCCTCTGGGAAATAGAGGCGGGATCCTTGGTCTCACAATGTGTAGAGATAACGGGAGTCTCACTGCTTCCCTGAGCAGCAAACCTCTGCACATTGTGCAACCTCACAGACCTTCGAGGCTGCTGAGCAGGAGGAGCTGCGGCAGGCAAGGAATGGGAGACTGCCTCATTTCTTGCAACAGGAGTACCACTAGGTGTCACCCTTGTGCTGCCTCTCTGAGGAGGTTTCTCCTGCAGTCTGGCAGACCTTCGGCACTGCTGAGCAGGAGTGCTCGTGGCAGGCAAGGAGACTGTCTCATTCCTTGCCACAGGAGAGCCACGAGGTGTAACATTACCCCCCCGTCTAGGCCCCCCCCCCCTGCCCATGCTCGAAGGCCGCTATCAAACCCGGGGCGTGGATATGATCCTCCAATTCCCAGGATCTATGCTCCAGACCACGGCCGACCCACTCCACAAGGTAGTACCTCCTGCCCCGTATAGCCTTTGTCTCCACAAGCTTCGCCACCTCAGAGTCATCGGGCGGGGGTCAGTTTGAGGCGTCAGGGACCCCGAGAACTTATTAAGTCGTACGGGTTTCAGGAGGGACACGTGAAAGGTGTTGGCTATAGCCCAGCGTGGAGGGAGCTGGAGTCGGTATGCCACCGGGTTCACCTGCTCTAGCACTTTAAAAGGACCCAGGTACCTAGGGGCGAACTTGGCTGCCTGTACCCGTAGGTTAACATTCTTAGAGGACAGCCACACTAGGTCACCAGGGGCGAAGGATGGTGCAGGGCGGCGGCGCTCATCAGCCGTTGTCACCATCCGGTCTTTAGCCCTCTTAAGGGCCTCTTGGGTGTTATCCCAGATCTCCCGGGCCTCGGTCGCCCAATCCTCCACTCTAGGATCGGGTGACGTAATGGGCATCGGAACCGGGATTCTGGGATGTTGTCCGTTATTGAGCAGGAACGGAGTCTGACCAGAGGATTCATGGACCGAATTATTAATGGCAAATTCGGCCCAAGGAAGGAGGTTAGCCCAGTTGTCGTGGTGCGCGGAGATAAAATGGCGGAGGTAAGTTACCAAGGTCTGATTGGTCCTCTCTACCAGTCCATTGGTTTCGGGATGGTATGCGGAGATGTTCAGCTCTATCTGCAGGAGCTTACAGAGCTCTCTCCAGAAGCGAGATGCGAACTGGGGACCCCGGTCACTCACCACCTTGTCAGGCATGCCATGCAGCCTAAATACATGCCTAATGAATAAGGTGGCGAGAGCACGTGACGTCGGGAGTCGTGGGAGAGGCACCAAGTGGACCATTTTAGAGAAGTGATCCGTGATGACCCATACGACCTTGTGACCTGCTGACTTGGGCAGATCTCCCAGGAAGTCCATTCCCACCACTTCCCAGGGACGATCCGGCACTGGCAGTGGGTGAAGAAGACCTGCCGGTCTCTGCCGGGACGGCTTATTCCGTGCACACGACATACATGCTCCCACATACTCCTGTATGTCCTGGGGTAGTCTCGGCCACCAATAGTGCCTAGTCACAAGGTCTCTGGTCCTTTTGACCCCAAAGTGACCCCCGACCTTGGAGGCATGGGCCCATGATAGCACCTCATTCCGTAGTTCAGGGGGAACGAGGATCTTGCCAGGTGGCACCTGGTCCAAAGAAGTGGGAGTGACCATCCTCAAGCTGTCCGGGGGTAGTATAAGACGAGGCTCCTCCTCGTCCTCCTCCAACACAACCATACAACGTGACAAGGCATCAGCCCGTACGTTCTTCTCACCGGCCAGGTGGCGGATAATAAAGCGGAACCGGGAGAAGAACAAGGACCAACGGGCCTGCCTTGGGTTCAGGCGTTGTGCTGTCTGGAGGTATGTGAGATTTTTATGGTCGGAAAATACTTCAAATGGATGCTTCGCACCCTCCAGGAGATGCCGCCATTCCTGGAATGCTAGTTTCATCGCCAGTAACTCCCTATGCCCTATGGAGTAGTTCCTCTCGGCCGGAGAAAAGGTTTTGGAGAAAAAGAAACATGGATGCTTCCTTCCTCGTTCGTCTTTCTGGTACAGGACTGCACCAGCACTGACCGAAGAGGCGTCTACCTCTAGTAGAAAGGGTTTGGAGATGTCTGGACGATGAAGGATGGGAGCTCTGGAGAAGTAAGTTTTGAGAGTGTGAAATGCCTCTACTGTTTCCCGTTTCCATGCTTTGGGATTAGCGCCCTTGCGGGTAAGGGCAATGATGGGTGCTGCCACCGTCGAGAAGTTGGGAATGAACTGGCGATAATAATTGATAAACCCCAAGAATCGCTGGATCGCTTTCAGCGAGCGGGGCTCAGGCCATTTCATCACGGTCTCCAACTTCCCCGGATCCATTGCTAACCTCTGACTGGACACGATATACCCCAGGAACGGCAAGGATTCACGTTCAAAAACGCACTTTTCTAGCTTAGCATATAACGAATGAGTGCGGAGCCTCTTAAGTACTCGGATGACATCCCTCCGATGGGTGGCAAGATCGGGGGAGAAGATAAGGATATCATCCAGGTATGCAACCACGGAAAGATACAAATCCCGGAAAACATCATTCACAAAGTCTTGAAATACGGCGGGGGCATTGCAGAGTCCGAAGGGCATTACGAGATACTCGTAGTGACCGTCCCTGGTGTTGAAGGCGGTCTTCCACTCATCGCCCTCTCGGACTCGCACTAGATTATACGCCCCGCGTAGATCCAGCTTCGTGAAGATCTTTGCCCCGCGGAATCGATCAAATAACTCCGTAATGAGGGGCAAAGGGTATTTGTTTTTGATCGTGATTGCATTTAATCCCCTGTAATCGATACAGGGGCGTAGATCCCCTTCCTTCTTTTGCACGAAGAAGAACCCCGCACCGGCCGGTGAAATAGACTTGCGAATGAACCCTTTTGCCAGGCTGTCCTGAATATATTTGGACATAGCCTCCGTCTCTGGAGCAGAGAGGGGATACACTCTGCCCCTAGGGGGCTCGGAGCCTGGCTTCAGGTCTATTCGGCAATCGTATGGCCGGTGGGGAGGAAGGGTATCTGCGGCCCTCTTGGAGAAGACGTCCCTGTAGGCCTCATAAGGTGTCGGTAAACATGGCTCCCCTGTATTCCCTGAGGACCCAACCGACCTAATGGTAGCGGGTGGTTCGGTAGTCACGAGGTGCTCCCTACAGGATCCTGCCCATGATGAGATCTCCCCTGTTGCCCAGTTGAGTATAGGAGCATGCTGTCTCAACCAGGGGAGGCCCAGTAGGATCTCATCCGTCCCCCCTGGAAGTACCAGGAAGGACACCTGCTTATGGTGTCCTGGTGGTACTTCCATCCTGAGAGGGATGGTGATCTGGGTGATGGGATCGACTAGTAGGGACCCGTTGACTACCCGAACCCTGAGTGGCTTGGGCAAGAGAACCAGGGGAACTGAGTATCGGGTTGCCAGGGAGGTCGAAATGAAATTGCCATCAGCGCCTGAGTCCAGGCAGGCCAGAGCAGAGAAGAGAGTAGTGCCAAACTGCAACTGGGCGCTGATAGTCAACCTAGAGGGAGAAGCAGCGTCTAGGAACCCCCCTCTGATGGAAACTAGACGCTGTCTTTTCCCGACGGTTTGGGACATCGGGTAGCTATGTGTCCCCTCTGCCCACAGGAAAAGCAGATGACACCAGACCGAGAACCTGGGGTAGAGGAGACCGCTTTGGACACCTCCATTGACTCCACGGAGTCGCCTACAGAGCTGGCTGGGAGACCTGTCTGGTGGAAGACGGGAGCCAGACGCTTTTTAGGCCGTGAGGACGTGGGTGCTGAAGAGACCTCGAGCCTCCGCTCCGCCTGGCGGATGTCTATGCGAGAGGCAACCACAATCAAGGACTCTAAAGTAGCAGGCACCTCACGCGTGGCCAGTGCGTCTTTGACGAACCCTGCCAGGCCCTCCCAGAACACAGGGACAAGGACCTTATCGGGCCAGTCCAGCTCTGCGGCAAGTGTCCTAAAGTGTACGGCAAAGTCCCCGACTGAAGCGGACCCTTGCCGAAGTCGTAGGAGGCGCAGCGCGGAGTCGTGGGTGACTTGAGGCCCGAGGAACACCATTCTCATGGCCCCAAGATAAGATGCTAAGTTATTCACCACCCGATCTCCGCGCTCCCACAACGGCGTAGACCACTTCAGCGCTCTCCCTGTGAGCAGGGACTGGACGAAGGCTACCTTCGCCTTCTCGGTAGCGTAAAGAGTCGCGGACAGCTCTAAGTAGGTGGTAACTTGGTTTATAAACCCACGGCACTCGGAGCTGTCCCCGCTAAAGCGCTCTGGAAGCGCAAGGCGAGGAGACCTTCCGCCCAATAGCACAGCCTGGGTAGCCGCCTGGGTGGCGACTGTCATCAGAGCAGTCTTGTCGGAGGAAGACTGCTCCACTGCTGCCAAACGTGATTCCAACTGCTGCACATAACGCAGCAACTGCTGCTGCTCTTCAGCCATAGCCAGACCTTTGGCGCGACCGTAATGTTACGAGGGGGACCCGGGGAAGCGTGCCAAGATGGGGAATGGACAGCTTCCGCCAGTCAAGGTCCACTGTGCGGTGTAAGGGACCGCTGCTATGGTGGGTGAAGAGTGAGCGGGTTGCTGCTAGCGATCGTCTGGAATGTCACAGACGATCTATGTACACCGGTCTGCCCTAACCCGTGTGGGTTGTATGGCAAGGATCACACGGCTCGGTGTACCTGTTGCACGGGGAAGCACAGAGGTGCCCACGCACGTGTGCCAGTGGAAGTCACGAGAATATGGCACGAGGGTAGCACAGAGGTGCCCACGCACATGTGCTTTCAATAACCAGGTGAGTCCAGTGGAGACTCGAGGAGCTCACCTGGGACA
This sequence comes from Anomaloglossus baeobatrachus, assembly GCF_048569485.1. Classification (NCBI taxonomy): domain Eukaryota; kingdom Metazoa; phylum Chordata; class Amphibia; order Anura; family Aromobatidae; genus Anomaloglossus; species Anomaloglossus baeobatrachus. Next base: position 123,085,221 of record NC_134356.1, read on the forward strand.
GGAACACGGCCTGTAGAAGGAGCTACTGCCGGAGCAGCAAGGCAGGGACACAGCCTGCAAACCAGGTGCTGCCTAAGCAGCAAGGGCCAAGCCCACAGAAGAAGATAATGCCTGAGCAGTGGCGTGGCAGCACGCTGCCAGACATCCAAACATAGAAGGACAGTCACGCGCCGCCATGATGGCAGGAGGAGCTTTTAAGGAGGTGTAGCTCCAGCCAAGGGCGGGCGCGAGGCGGAGATGACGGACTTGACCCAATCAGGATCCACGACATCCCAGCCTGGCCAGTCAGGATTCACCACGTCACCAGCCTTGTCATCAAGCCGTGTGACGTCAGTGGGCGAATCAGGATCCACCAAGCATAGCACATGCTCACCCTCCTGCCTCTGGGAAATAGAGGCGGGATCCTCGGTCTCACAATGTGTAGAGATAACGGGAGTCTCACTGCTTCCCTGAGCAGCAAACCTCTGCACATTGCGCAATCTCACAGACCTTCGAGGCTGCTGAGCAGGAGGAGCTGCGGCAGGCAAGGAATGGGAGACCGCCTCATTTCTTGCAACAGGAGTACCACTAGGTGTCACCCTTGTGCTGCCTCTCTGAGGAGGTTTCTCCTGCAGTCTGGCAGACCTTCGGCACTGCTGAGCAGGAGCGCTCGTGGCAGGCAAGGAGACTGTCTCATTCCTTCCACAGGAGAGCCACGAGGTGTAACAGGTAAGATCCTGTTCGTGACGCCAAGTTGTCACGGGCGGAGGAGGGGACGCTGCGCTCTCCCACTGCTCGGGTCCGGCTGCTGCTGCTCGGTGGTGGCTCGAGCAGTGGGCCGGATCCCGGGGACTCGAGCGGCGTTCCTCACCCGTGAGTGAAAAGGGGGGGAATTGATTGTGGAGGATTTGATATTGTCCGTGACGCCACCCACGGTTGTGGTGAGATTGGTGACACCACCGCTGCTCTGGACGGGGATCCCGGGAGCCATGACAGGGAGCAGCCTGGATGTTAGTTCTCCCCTCCGTGGGTAGGGGGTTGGTTGTCCCGGGGCCCGGTGAGGGGGTAAGGATGGATGGCAGGCGGGTTACAGGGCCTGGTGAGGTGCAGGGTTGCGGGGGCAGCGCTGTGCCGCATGGCACGGTGGTACTCACTCAGCCAATGATGAACACAGAGTCTCCGGTAAAACAAACGGCTGGATGGATGGGTCCCACAGACGGCTGTGGTGTTTCCCCTCCCGGCAGGTTGATGGAGACTGCCTTTCCCTGCACCTGTGTAGTGTGTACGGTTCCAATGGGTTCCCACCAGTAACCTGCAACCTCAACTTGGATATGTGCTGAAGGAGCCCCTTTTGCCCGCAGGCTCTGGACCTGGGAACTTTAGCCTTGGCGGTGACTGTGTTTCCCTCTCTCAGTTGGACTGTTGCCTTCTGTCGGGACTTGGCTGCTGGGAAACCCAGGAGGTTCCCTTCGCTAACGGATTTGACAAATTGCACGGCGACTCCTAGCCTTGTCGGGGTCCGTAAGCCCCTGCCGGATGGTGCTGGCTTCTCTTTGCGTACCGGTCCAGTACCGCCGGGCCACCGCCCGTCCACGGTCCTTACGGCTAGCTCCAATAGGCCTCTCCTACAGACGGTCACCACCGTCTGCCAACCTTGCTGTTCCGTCCGGGCCACACACCCGGACCACTTTCTGTCTGCTCCTCTACCACTTCACTCCATCCACTTCAAACTCTAAAACTCCACTCTCTCCTTTTCCCGCCTCCAGGACTGTGAACTCCTCGGTGGGCAGGACCAACCGCCTGGCCCACCCCCTGGTGTGGACATCAGCCCCTGGAGGTGGGCAACAAGGATTTTGTTTGACTTTGGTGTGCCTGACCGGGGTGTGGGGTGTGTTGGTGTAGTGCTTGTGACGTCCTGGCTTGTCCAGGGCGCCACACCTACACCATTTCCAAGGTAGAGTGAGCCAATTGTCTTGTGAATAGTTCTTATATAGATGACAACCTTGCAGAAAGCCAATCAGTGTAATGCCAGTAGCCAACATGCTTACAGCATAAGCGTGTTTGGCAGGCAATCCCAGCATGGTTACTGAATGAAAAACAGTGGTTAAACAGGCGGGGTGGGAACGCTATCATGGAGTTCGAGCACCAAGGATAGTTGGTCAAGTATCAAGTGTGTCGAGCACCGCGATGCTTGATCGAGTATATGTCCATATTATTTGTATCTTAGATTTTGTTTGTTTTATGGCCAGTGTGAACATGCGTTTCTAATTTGCATGTATTCCAACTCATACTCTGTCCAACCGAAAAAGTCAGTAAATATAATCAGGAATTTCCCTCAACAATTAGCTACAGCCTATATACAAAAACAAAATCATGTGAGAATGCCAAAAATAATATCTTTCTTTATGTAATAAGAATAAAAGCCATTAAAAAGCAATACAGGAGAAGTAAAAACAGAATAAAAACCCTAAGCGGTAATACACATGTAGAATACAAAATTGAATTTAAATATAATTTCTGTAGACCATTTGCTTAGAACTATACATAGAAGAAATACACAAATAGCAAAATATGTATAATATTTGATCATACAATATGGATTCAAATAATGAACAATAGGTGACAGCAAGATTACATGCCCATCCAAGTGAAACAGTTTTCATAAAGATTCCATATTGAAATAATGAACAATAGGTGGCAGTAGATCTATATGCTTATCCAAGTAGAACAGTCTGGTAAAAGACTGCTCATCAATCATTACTTAGAAGCCTAAATAAACCCAGCACTAAAAGCACAACTATGCAAACAGTGAAAATGAAAAATAACTACTGCAAGGACCCTCTGACGGGCGTTTCGCTGTCTCGCTTTCTCAGAAGGGGCACGCTCTGCCCTTATTCACATTGAGGTGTATTCTGACACATGGTAAGCTTTTAATATTAGAGCGTCTAGGTGCCAGTCTCATCCTGATTTGGGTACATCTTGTCGCATTGGGATGGCTTTACGCTTTTTTGATCAAAAACATTGTTGACCAAGTAACCCATGTAATTTATTTAGATGCACAATTGTTTTTTACTTATTTACATCAGGGCATACATTCATAATATTTTTACCTTAGTTGTTATTCCAGCTTCTATGACCTGTAGTTCTCGGGATTCCTCTCGGAGTCCCAAAGGGACCGACTGGTGTAGGCAGTCAGCCGTTTATGTTCCTCCTAGACCTGGACCCGCATTGCTCCAAGACTACAGAAACTTCCATCTGTGTATAACACAAAGGGTTTAGAGAAGCCTGCATGTGCCAGAATAGGAGAATTTGTCAATGTGAGCTCCAGTGTCTTGAAGGTCTCTTCTTGTCTTGGACACCACTGGATTGGCCGATTCTTGGAACCTCCTGCTGTTCCCCTTGTGAAGCCTCACAGGTGCGGTGTAGCGGTGCATTACCTTCAGGGACTCCACGTGGTGGGACGGTTCTGGTCACAGGTAAGATGTCTTTTTTTAGGATTGTCATGACGCCACTTTTGGTATTGCGGTCATTGGGGACCGCCACTGCAGATTAAGGGGGTCCCTGGAGCTGATGGTGGGTGCAGTCGGATGTAGTGGCCTCCCGAGAGTGAGGCAAGCCCCAGGGCCCTGTGTAGGTGTGTGGAACCACAAGGCGCAGAATAACTCAACACAAGCAGAATGTCTTTCAGGGGTTTTACTCACTGTTGATGGCAGGGTGAGTAACCCGGGCGTAGCTGGGATGAACCAGGCTGGAACCAGGTGTCCTTCAGGCTGACTTGTGAGGGTGGCTACTGACTCGCCTTCCTTAGCCCTTCTGTTGTTTGTGATAACCCCGACTTGCAGTCCCTGCGGGGGTCACCCAGGGAAGTTGCTGCTCCCCTCGTTTTGGCCCGTTTGCTTGTAGCCTGGACCAGGTCACTCTGGCTGCTTGCCTCCTGTGAACTATGGGCCCTCACTTTGCTACGTGGCTGCGGACTCTGTGGTGTTGTCTTGGGGGTTTGAAGTGCCCCCTCAGGCAGGTTTGGCAGAAGAAAGGTGAATCTATCTCTGCACTGGGACCTGTTACCCATGCGGGCCTGGTATCTCCCTGGCAGTCCCCTTACTTTGCCACCCCGTTGCTCTCTCTAGCCATGGGTGGATTTTGGGCGGCACTTCCAGGTGACCGATCTCCCCCGTCAGTAGTCACTGCACGAACGCTGTTAGACTGCAACAGCTCCAGGGTCTGCTTCTGCTCTCCCTGAGCTGCACACTAAACCGGCTCACTTGTGGGTTCTGCACGTCTGCTCCTGTCTGAGCTCCACTTCTATGCTCCTCACTCCTCCACACTCTGTTTCAGACTGCTTGTTCCTCCTTCTCTTCCTCTTTCCCCACTGTGCCTGCCTACGCAACTTAGCAACCAGGCTCTCTACCACACTCCTTGAGTGGACATGGAGGCCACGCCCCCTCCTGGAAGCTCTCAGGAGTCCTCCCAAAGGTACATGTGTGAGACCTGATTACTATTCGCCTGTGTAGTCACACCTCGGTCAGCCTTCTGGATTACCTGTATTGCACTGCCCCCAGCATGGGTGCAGTACTCAGTGGTGCCTGACCAGGTCAGGGGCGCCACACCCTCAATAGCTCATTGTCAAGCTAGGAACGGGGAAGTACCGATTGAATGGCGAAAGGGAAGAGAAGGATAACCCTGTATCTAGGGAAGGGGGAGTGGGGATCCCTGATCAAACCTACCTCTCATCCCAAGGGTCCCTCGCCACCCTAAGAAGGGTTCTGTACCTTTGTGCCCAGCCAGATACCTGCTCTAGATATCCCTAGTGCTGAACCCTAAATAGGGAATGGAGGGCATGAGCTTTTCCTCGAACCCACTAAACACTAAAGAAGACAACAAAGAGGACACACAGAGGTAAAGTGCATGAACTACTTATCCACAGATGACACAGGTAGAAGTTCAGGAAAGTGTTACATCCCCATTGGTGTCCGCTCCAGCGACTTCTACATTGATCACCAGGCGACGCCGTGTTCATGCCATGGATAGTGCTGGTGATGGGAGAGGATTCGATACCAGCGGTGCTGGTGGGCGCAGGCTCCGCTCATCCACTTGGCTGGGATTCCTTGGGATTTGCAGTACCACTGGCTGACTGTAGGTGGTGTGTATTTTCCAGCTGAAATTACCATCATTCAGCTACAACCAATGGGAAGACACCACACCCTTCTGATTTCCTCTTCTGTCTGCTGACCACTGCCAGAGATAGTTCTGTATTTCTGGTTCCTGTCCCGCCCTGTTCTGTTTAGTGATTCTGGTGTTCTGACTTCTGCTTGTTTCCTGACTACCCTCCTGCCTGCTGTTTATGTACCCCACTGCTCGATCCGGATTTGACCTCTGCTTTGTTTTCTGATTACGTCCTTGCCTGCCGATTCTGTCCCTGTTTTGCATTTCCCGGTTCGACCCTGCCTGACTACTACTCTCATCAGACTGCAGCCTTCCACAGGTAGTGATCACCTTGGGCCCTGTGTAATTCCAAATCCCTGTATAGGGGTGAGACGACATGGACTCTGTCAGTGCCTAGCAGGGGTTAAATTTCTTAAAATTCAGCCAGACATGAAGATAGTTTGTTTATAGACAGGGGATAAGTCCCTCATTGTTTTTACAAGACTCTTGCTACATGCTACCAATCTAGGACCTGCGGATCCGATGGGAAACCATAGGTAAACCTGGATTATAACACTATATGGACTTCAGCATCGAATGCAAGGATTCGGCTTTGATATCAAGGACTACCTAAGGAAGGAATCCAGCTTGGGACAATCCAGTCATTTGACTACAGACTTTGCGGACCTCAGCCAGCTTCCTAAATCTGGTGTTATTCCATTCTTGGTGGGTGCCCGCCCAAAGCGGGGTACTGCTGGATTGGAGTAAGTAGCCCAGGAAACTCTGAGGCACGGACATTCTAAATCCCTGGTGAGCCAGTGGAAGGGTGAGACTCTGTTGCCGGTTATATTCTGTGGTTTTGCTGGTTATGTGCCATATGCCGTTAATTGTTTGGGGATCCAATAAAGTCTTAATATTGTGATTCCCTCACCCTGTGTTGTCTGAGTAGTGTTCCACCCACGGTTAAGGAGGTCGGGCGTTCAGTTGGGATGAGCTCTGGGCCATGCTGTCTTTCTAAAGGCGGCCGGGCCAGCGGACGAGAGCACCCACTGACCCCCGTGTCTCCACAAGGGATTAAAGGGTTTCAAGGTTTTAGGGGTCCTGCTTGGTGAGTGGCTTCCCTCTAGCTTGCCACTACAGCCTGTCTGAGTCTGTGGATCCAGGTAGGTGTTACATTATTTCTGGCCCATTAACTGAGGAAAAAAAAAAATGGATTCTTCCAAACTGTGATAAATCAGGTACTAACCCTGACTGGCCTTGTCCAAGGACTTGCACTGCAAGTGAAAAATCTTGAATCTGCCAAGTTTCAAGCTCTTGCAGCACCTGCATCATCGTGTCCGGAGTCCCGTCGACTTCAAGTGAGCAAATCACATTGTGGAGCCCCTGATGGAAAGCCTGGATCTCAGAGACAAGTGCTACCAGAACAACAGCACCTGAGTGGGCCTAAAGATACTCACTCAGGTGCCCAGGTACTCCCTGCAGACCCTATAAAGTTAATGTTACCTGACCAATTGTCTCACCAGGGAAAAGCTTTGCAGCTGCAGGCTTTGTTGATTGTGGCTCTGCAGCTAATTTCATAGGTTCTAATATAGCAAAGGAGCTGGGCTTGCCTTTGCTAAGATTGAATGCTCCTATTAGAATCTCTGCTATTCATAGTACTCCTCTCACCCAGGGTGTGGTTAATTTTGTAACTCCAAAGATCACCATGCTTGTTGGAGCTTTGCATGTAGAATCTGTGACATTTTTTGTTCTTGAGAACCTCACGTCAGCAGTGGTATTGGGTATTCCATGGCTGTGCAAACATAACCCGGTCATAGACTGGTACCAGGGTGAGATTGTACGATGGAACCCTGAGTGTCAGGAGACATGTATGTCTTTATCTATTAACCTGCCTAGAGCTGAACCTGTCTTCATACCTCATGCATTCAGGGATTTTGCTGATGTGTTTTCTGTATCTGAATCCGAAAAATTACCTCCATACAGAGATTATGATTGTCCCAGACTTGGTCCCCAATTCCCGACTCCCCAAGGGTTAGGCCATGAAAGATTATATAGGAGACAGTCTGCAGAAAGGGTTTATCAGACCATCCAGGTCACCAGTCGGCGCTGGATTCTTTTTCATTGATAAAAAAAATGATGGCCTCAGACCTTGTATTGACTACCATGAACTTAATGCTATTACTGTAAAGAATCAGTACCCTCTCCCACTCATCCCTTATCTCTTTAACCAGCTCATAAGAGCCCAGTGGTTCACCAAGCTGGATCTCAAGGGTGCATATAACCTAATCCGCATCAGAGAAGGAGATGAGTGGAAAATGGCATTTAATACTCCAGAGGGACACTATGAGTACCTTGTAATGCTTTTTGGGTTATAATGAATTAAAAGTAATGCACCGGTTGTCTTTCAGAACTTTGTCAATAACATTTTCAGAGATATTTGCGGTCAATATGTGGTGGTCTATCTGGATGACATCCTGATTTATTCTCCTGATGCTACGTCACATGTTCAACATGTTCGCACTGTACTCCAGAGACTCGGGGAGAATTCCCTATTTGCTAAATATGAGAAAAGTGGGGTTTTTTTTACACAGAGCTTAATTTCCTGGGTTATATTTTGTCTGCAGAAGGCTTCCGCATGGATCCCTCTAAGCTACACCCGATTAAAGAGTGGGTGCAACCGAAGACTCTGAAAGCCTTGCAGCATTTCCTTGGGTTTGCAAATTATTATCGCAAATTTATTAGAGATTTTTCCAAAATTGCCAAACCCCTCACCGATTTGACTAAAAGGGGGCTGATGTGGTTAATTGGAAGCCAGAGGTGATCCATGCCTTCTCAAAATTAAAAGAATGTTTTCCCTAGACCTGATTCTGGTGGGTGACCTGTGGGTCTTTCAGATGCGGCCGAAAAAACTGTGGGCTGTGCAGATTCATGTGGAATACGGATAAAACTGTTTCCTCTGTTACAAAAAAGGAATTTAAAATTCAGTCTCTGATGAACTGCGGTTCTGCTGGTGTGATCTATGTCATAACGTGTACGGATTGCAATATCCAGTATGTGGGGAATACTTCACGAACTTTAAGACGCCGCATATCAGAGCACGTTTATGACGTGGGTCACACTACCACATGCAATTTTTCAGCCGCCTCCCGTCATTTTTTGCATATACATAGAGGTGATTTGAGTCACTTTAGAGTTAATGCAATAGAGAAAGTGCAGACAGTGAGGGGAGGTGGAGATTTAAATGATTTATTATTGCGCCGAGAGGCCAAATGGATGTTAATGTTACAAAGTAGGACTACAACAGGCATGAATGTTAGAAACGAAATTTTGAGTGTCTTGTAAGGGTTACTGCGATTCATTACCTAACATATCAGGTGGCCTTGTTCAGCTTTGATTGTTCCATGACTTCCTGTGGTTCCTTTTATAAGTATGTGTTCAGATGTATTATGTGTTGTCTCAGATTAAGGACTAGTTTTTTGTCTGAAACGCGTCCACCTTACACGTCTTGTGATGCGTTCTTCATCATGATGGAGAATTTTATGCTTTTATGAAGTTTGGAATAAAGGAAAATTGATTTTTAACCAATCTACTGATCTGGATGTTGGATAATTTCCTACACCCGATTCTGGTTCAGTCTGACTTTACGCGTCCATTTATTGTAGGAGTCGATGCATCTGAGGTTGGAGTGGGGGCAGTGCTATCACAAGGTACTCCGTCTCTCACTCAGCTTCCTCCTTGTGCCTTCTTTTCCTGCAAATTTTCTCCCATCATGAGAAACTATGATATTGGTAATCGTGAGCTGTTGGCTATTAAATGGGCCTTTGAGGAATGGCGCCACTTCCTCGAGGGAGTCAAACATAAGGTCACAGTCATTACAGACCATAAGAACCTCACTTATCTGGAATCTGCTAAGAGACTCAATCCTAGGCAAGCTAGGTGGGCATTGTTCTTCTCCAGATTTGATTTTGTGGTAACGTTCCGACCAAGAACACAAAAGCTGATGCACTTTCCTGTAGCTTCTGTCCCACTCAGTCAGAAAACATTGAACCAGTCCCTATTTTAGCTAAAGGCATTATTGTATCATCTGTATCCTTATATTTGATAGAACAGATGCGTAATTCCCAAGACCAGGCCCCTGAAACTATTCCTGACCGTAAACTGTTTGTCGCTCCCCCACTTCACCTACGGGTACATCAGGAGTCCCATAATTCTGTCCTTGCAGGTCACCCTGGTATAGGCAATACCCTCCGACTTGTAACCAGGAATTTTTGGTGGCCAACTGTAGCAAAGGACTGTAAGGAATACGTACTGGCCTGTGAAACTTGTGCTTGAGCCAAGGCACCCCGTACCCATCCCGCTGGAATTCTCCAGTCCCTACCTACTGTATTCTAGGAAGTCTTTGGACCCATCTCTCCATTGACTTCATTACTGACCTCCTACCCTCAGAAGGGAAGACTTGTATCTGGGTAGTAGTGGATAGGTTTAGCAAACAGTGTCATTTTGTTACATTGTTCGGATTGCCTAATTCTGAAACTCTAAGCAGGTTGTTCATTAGGCATATTGTGCAGTTACACAGGGTTCCAGAGAATATTGTTTCTGACCGAGGAACACAGTTCGTCTTGAAATTCTGGAGGGCTTTTTGTAAAAATATTAATATAGAATTATCTTTTTCTTCTGTCTACCACCCAGAGACCAATGGTCAGACTGAACGTTCTAATCAAATCTTAGAACAATATCTCCGGTGTTATGTGTCCGACCGTCAGTCTGACTGGGTGGAATATCTGCCGTTAGCTGAGTTTGCCATCAATAATCAGTATCAGGAGTATATCCAGACTACCCGTTTTTTATGCAATTTTGGGTTGCATCCACGTTTTGGGTCGTTTTCTTCCGCTACAGTAGATACTCCTAAGGCTGAAAGCACTATGGACAAACTGATAGCTATCTGGTCTGAGGTGAAAGAGAACTTGAAAAAGGCACAGGGTGGTCAAGCCTCGGCTGCTAATAAGAGGCGTTCCAAGGGCCCAAGCCTTGGAGTTCCGGAAAAGGTATGGCTGTCCACTCGTCATACTAAACTCAAGATCCCTTGTGCTAAGCTGGGTCCGAGATTTATTGAACCTTATGAGATAATCGAGGTCATTAATCCCACAGCTTTCCGCCTGAACCTCCCTCAGTCCTTTAACATATCGAACGTGTTTCACAAATCCCTCCTCAAGTTGTACCGTTTTCCCATTCACCCAGTCAGGCCCCCCCTCCTCATGTTTTGGTTAAGGGTAACTTGGAGTATGAAGTACAGAGAATCCTTGACTTCCATATTGTTAGAGGGGTGGTGCAGTATCTGGTGTGGTGCATTAGAAGGGTTATGGCCCTGAGGAGAGATCATGGGTCCCAGCAAGTGAGGTACATGCAAAAGGTCTTGTCAGGCGATTTCAACTCCAGTTCCCTGACAATCCGGGTTTTAATGGTCCGGAGGCCCCTCGTGTAGAGGGGAGTACTGTTAGGTCCCCACCGGAGTCCACTCTAGCGACTTCTACTGCGATCACCAGGCGAGGCCGTGTTCCTACCATGGATAGTGCTGGTGATGGGAAAGTAGTCAATGCCAGTGGCGCTGGTGGGTTAAGGCTCTGCTTATTTACTGGGCTGGATTTCCTTGGGATCTGCAGTACCACTGGCTGATTGTAGGTGGCGTGTGTCTTCCAGCTGAAGTTACCATCATTCAGCCACAACCAATGGGAAGACACCAAACCTTCATATTTCCCCTCCTGTCTGCTGACCACTGCCAGAGATAGTTCTGTATTTTTGCTTCCTGACTAGAGATGAGCGAGCATCTGAAGGCTCGAGTTCGGTTCGGTTCGTCGAACGGAGGCCCCGTTCGAGTTCGGTTCGACGAGCCGTTTGACGAACCTCTCGAACCCCATTGAAAATAATGGGAGGCAAACACAAACACATAAAAACAAATAGAAAACAACTTCAATGGTGTCCAAAAGGTGACAAACAACTCCCAAGACACCACAAACACATGGGAAAGTGACAAGGACATATACTCATGCGAAAAAAAAACAGCTGGACGAGGAAAAAGAGGAGGAGACACAGATATAAGCATGTCATGCCCTTCTAAAATCATATAAAACACAGCAAGGGTACTCCATGCAGAGTCTCCCTTTTTTCCAAAAATTGGGCCACACACACCATTTCAGTAGCATCACTTGTGCCCCAGTTGCAAACTGGATGTGTTGATTTGCATCAAGCACATTCAAAAATACGCCAGCCTTAACTGTCCCCAAGATGACACTGGGGTAGGTAGCAAAGTCCTTGCTGAACTATGACTTGTTCATCTTGGCTCATTGTTAAAAACACAGCAAGGGGACTCCAAGCAGAGTCTCCCTATTTTCCAAAAATTGGGCCACACACACTACTTCAGTGGCATCACTTGTGCCCCAGTTGCAAACTGGATGTGTTGATTAGCATCAAGCACATTCAAAAATACGCCAGCCTTAACTGTCCCCAGAATTACACCGGGGTAGGTAGCAAAGTCTTTGCTGAACCATAACTTGTTTATCTTGGTTCATTTTTAAAAACACAGCAAGGGGACTCCAAGCAGTCTCCCTTTTTTTCCAAACATTGGGTCCCACAGACACCACTTCAGTGGCATTGTGACGCCCTGAGCAAGCCAGGGGTCACAGGTCACAACACCACCACACCCCACACTCCAGGTAGGCACATCACAGCTAAACTACAAATCCTTGTTGCCTTCCTCCAGAGGCTGATGATTCACACCAGGGGGTGGGCCAGGCGGTTGGCTCCGCCCACCAAGGAGGTCACAGCTCTGGAGGCGGGAGAAACCAGGCAGATGAGTCCAGGCAGGGCTTGAGTGCAGTTAGCTCAGGGAGGAGCAGGAGTGAGGAGCTAAGTGGAGGAGTAAACAAGTGGTAAAAGCAGAAAAGTGGTAAAGGAGGAAAGCAAGTGAAGTGACAGTAAAGAAGGAAAGCCTGGAAGGTCCAGCTTTGTGTAGGGCCAAATCAGCAAGGTCAGCGACGGCGGTGACTGTCTGGGGGGGGGGACCGTTTGGAAGTTCCTGGAAGGACCCCGTTGGATGTGTGCCCGGTGGTCTGGAGCAGCGTTCCGAAGGACAGTCAGCACCAGGGCAGGGGCCTCTCGGACCCCGGCAAGGCTAGGAGTCGCCAAATTTGCCGAATCCGTCAGTGAAGGGGACGTAGATCCCCCAACAACCAAGTCCCGATTGACGGCAACAGCCCAACCTGAAGCAGAGAGACACCGCCACCGCCACGGCACTAGTTTCTCAGGGCCAGCGCCTGCGGGCAAAGTGTAGAGCTTCTCCGGCCCAGATTGTAGTCGGGGAGCGGGTAACCGGAGGGAATCCACCGCTACCACAAGTCAACCATAGGTGCAAGGAAGAGGGACATCACCGTCACCTACCGGGAGTGCAGGTGCAGCCGTCTGTGGGACCGTCCTACCAGCCGTTTGGTTTACCGTACAAACTGTGTCCATGTCTCAGGCTGAGTGAGTACCACAGTGCCGCAAGGCACAGCGCTGCCCCCGCGTCCCTGCGCCCACCAGGCCCCGCACCTCACAAACCTTCACCGGGCCCCGGGATCACCAACCCCTGCCCACGGAGGGGCAACACAACACCTGGCTGCTCCGCATCACCATCCCCGGGATCCCCGTACTGAGCAGTGGTGGTGAAATCACCACAACCGTGGGTGGCGTCACGGACAATAATCATCCCCACACCCCACAAACCCCTTTCACTCACGGGCGAGGAGTGCCGCTCGAGAAACCCCCGGGATCCGGCCTACAGCTCGAGCCACCACTGAGCAGCGGCCGCCGGACCCGAGCAGAAGGGGGTGAGCGTAGTGTGCTGACACCCTCCTCCCCGCCCGCGACAACTTGGCGTCACGAACAGGATCTTACCGCTCTGCCGTCTGGTAGAGGTGCGCCTTGTTACCGCCGGAGGTGTCCGGCAGAAAAATTTCAGAAGCCGCCATCTTTGGCGCGAAAAGTTCCCGCTCGAGCGTCTTCTCGAGCAGTAGAGGCGCGAAGGCCAAAACCCCGCCCCGAGAGAGGAGGGGCCGAAAAGAGCTAAGGGGGACGCGATGGCGGCTGGACGCATGTAGCAGCAGCTATAAAAGCAGAGACGCCAGGACTCTGCAGCCATACTGGGTTCCTGGAAGGCACGATTGCCAAGATGTACGATCCAACTCCCAACGAGGAAGCCCCCGCGCCCGGCACGGCGACGTGGTTGAGGGACCGGACCGTCCCGCTGAGTAACCATCTGCAGGCCCATATGCAACTCCTCCTGGAGGAGTGGGAGACCGACATGGCGGACGTGGTGGCTGCTATGTGGAGACGTGAGGCGGAAGAGGATTTGGAGGAGCGGGTAAGCGACCCACGCCCCTGTATTCCTGAAGGATCGGCCGTTGGAGCTGAGGGGCCCGGCCGGCTTCCGCTCACCCTGCCTCTCTTCCCGCTACCCGCGATAGTTGCCGCTGCCCCGCCATTAGGCCCGCTACCTGCCCAACCGGTAGCGATACCCTGCCCGGCCGCTCCGGCGGACCAGCCGGCTGCAGACGTCCAGGACGGCCCTGAAATGCACCAAGGGGAACCGCTAGAACCGCGGCCCCTTAATAGCGTGGTGCCAGAAGTCCCAGCAGAGACTGTGCCAGACCCTGAGCCCGGGACCGTGGCCTGGATGAAGGCCCGGGTGATTCAGTTCCACCAGCGTCAGCAGGAACAAATCCTTCAGATGATGGAGCAGTGGACCAGCGAAGTGGAGATGCTGACTACGACTGCCCCGAGGTACGGAGGGGGAATGGATGTAGTAGAACCGACTGGTGACCCACGTCCCTATGTCCTGCCTGGACCGGCCGCTGCGGCTGAGGGGCCCGGCCTAGTCTCGGCCTATGCATCACCCTTGCCGCTACTTATAGGGCGCCTCAGTGTAAGCTCGCCTAATCCGCTGCTCCGTGCTACCGCAGAAGAGGCTGAAGTGTTGGATGCTGGAGGCCAGGAGGCTGCGGCAGCTGGCGGCAACCCGCCTGACGCAGGAACAAGAGATGATGACTCCTGCCCCAGCCTCGGGTCCGCTGTTGAGTTTGAAGAGGCAGTTGAGCGTTCCCGCTATGTAGGAGGCCCCGTGGTTGGCCATACCCCGCGTACCGGTGGAAATGGGTACCGGGTGCCCCTGTCACCGCAAGCATGTCAGTGCATGTTTGATGTGCTGGTGGCAGAGGATGGGTCCACCTCGGCAGAAAAGTACGAGTAGGGCAGCGGATGCCCGTTGCACCGTCCCCGTTGGGACCCCCACTGAGTTTAAGTGTTGAAAAGTTTGAAAAGTTGAAAGTTCTGCTGATGATGAAAATGATAATTACCGAACAGTAACCAGATTTGCTTAGTGATTGAACCGGCTGGAGCTGGCACCGTTGTCCCTGTGGGGACCGTTTAAAGTTGCATGGAGGACTATCCATGGACAAGCCCGTGAACTTGCAGGGCACCACAAACGTTAAGTGGCTTGTAAATATGTTGGTTACCGTTACCGTTTTCCTCAATGCCGCCTCCGGAGAGGCAGGTTGGAGGGAGGGCCCTGAGCAGAGCAGGCTGGGGCCCAGCCACCAAAGGAACCGGTGGCTACCCTCTGGAGGGGAAGGACAGATCCCGCTCGGGTAACATGTGCTGGACTGTGGGTCAAGGGGTGCTGCCTGGGCTTTAGGGGCAGCATCAGGGCCAGGTTGCTTGGGTGGGAGAGAGCGGAAACCGTAACCGTAAACCGTTGCAACGTTTAAGAAAATGTGACTCCCGTCTTGGGAAGAGTTATTAAAAATGTATATATGTTGATTTTCCAAATGTTATCTTTTTCAGAAAAATAAAACTGGTGTAGGACGGCAGCCCGCGGACGGTCTGCATTTTGCTAAGGGGGAATGTGACGCCCTGGGCAAGCCAGGGGTCACAGGTCACAACACCACCACACCCCACACTCCAGGTAGGCACATCACAGCTAAACTACAAATCCTTGTTGCCTTCCTCCAGAGGCTGATGATTCACACCAGGGGGTGGGCCAGGCAGTTGGCTCCGCCCACCAAGGAGGTCACAGCTCTGGAGGCGGGAGAAACCAGGCAGATGAGTCCAGGCAGGGCTTGAGTGCAGTTAGCTCAGGGAGGAGCAGGAGTGAGGAGCTAAGTGGAGGAGTAAACAAGTGGTAAAAGCAGAAAAGTGGTAAAGGAGGAAAGCAAGTGAAGTGACAATAAAGAAGGAAAGCCTGGAAGGTCCAGCTTTGTGTAGGGCAAGATCAGCAAGGTCAGCGACGGCGGTGACTGTCTGGAGGGGGGACCGTTTGGAAGTTCCTGGAAGGACCCCGTTGGCTGTGTGCCCGGTGGTCTGGAACAGCGTTCCGAAGGACAGTCAGCACCAGGGCAGGAGCCTCTCAGACCCCGGCAAGGCTAGGAGTCGCCAAATTTGCCGAATCCATCAGTGAAGGGGACGTAGATCCCCCAACAACCAAGTCCCGATTGACGGCAACAGCCCAACCTGAAGCAGAGAGACACCGCCACCGCCACGGCACTAGTTTCTCAGGGCCAGCGCCTGCGGGCAAAGTGTAGAGCTCCTCCGGCCCAGATTGTAGTCGGGGAGCGGGTAACCGGAGGGAATCCACCGCTACCACAAGTCAACCATAGGTGCAAGGAAGAGGGACATCACCGTCACCTACCGGGAGTGCAGGTGCAGCCGTCTGTGGGACCGTCCTACCAGCCGTTTGGTTTACCGTACAAACTGTGTCCATGTCTCAGGCTGAGTGAGTACCACAGTGCCGCAAGGCACAGCGCTGCCCCCGCGTCCCTGCGCCCACCAGGCCCCGCACCTCACAAACCTTCACCGGGCCCCGGGATCACCAACCCCTGCCCACGGAGGGGCAACACAACACCTGGCTGCTCCGCATCACCATCCCCGGGATCCCCGTACTGAGCAGCGGTGGGGAAATCACCACAACCGTGGGTGGCGTCACGGACAATAATCATCCCCACACCCCACAAACCCCTTTCACTCACGGGCGAGGAGTGCCGCTCGAGAAACCCCCGGGATCCGGCCTACAGCTCGAGCCACCACTGAGCAGCGGCCACCGGACCCGAGCAGAAGGGGGTGAGCGTAGTGTACTGACACCCTCCTCCCCGCCCGCGACAGCATCACTTGTGCCCCAGTTGCAAACTTGACAGGTAAATTTGCATCAAGCACAGTCAAAAATACGACAACCTTAACTGTCCCTAGGATGACACCGGGGTAGGTAGCAAAGTCCTTGCTAAACCATGACTTGTTCATCTTGGCTCATTTTTAAAAACACCGCAAGGGGACGCCAAGCAGAGTCTCCCTTTTTTCCAAAAATTGGGCCACACACACCACTTCAGTGGTATCACTTGTGCCCCAGTTGCAAACTGGATGTGTTGATTAGTATCAAGCACATTCAAAAATACGCCAGCCTTTACTGTCCCCAGGATGACACAGGGGTAGCAAAGTCTTTGCTAAACCATGACTTGTTAATCTTGGAACATTTTTAAAAACACCGCAAGGGGACTCCAAGCAGAGTCTCCCTTTTATCAAAAAATTGGGCCACACAGACACCACTTCAGTGGCATCAGTTGTCCCCCAGTTGCAAACTTGACAGGTTGATTTGCATGAAGCACATTCCAAAATACGCCAGCCTTTACTCTCCCCAGGATGACACAGGGGTAGTAAAGTCCTTGCGGATCCATGACTTGTTCATCTTGATGAATGTTAGTCTGTCCACATTGTCACTGGACAGACGCGTGCGCTTATCTGTCAGCACACACCCAGCAGCACTGAAGACATGTTCAGAGACAACGCTGGTGTGACGCCCTGGACTAGCCAGGTAGTCACAAACACATCATCACACACACACCCTCCCCTGGATAGGCAACAACAGTCAAACAAAATCCTTGTTGCCACTCTCCAGGGTCTGATGTCCACACCAGGTGGGACGGAGCCAGGCGGTTGGCCCCACCCACCGAGGAGTTCACGGGCCTGGAGGCGGGAAAAAGCAGTTTAGTTTAAGTTTGGCGTTCAAGTGCAGTGGAGTGGAGAAGTGAAGCAGAGAAACTGTTGGTGTCTGGGTAGGAGCCCAGGCACGTACAGCAAGGTCGGCAGATGGTGGTGGCTGTCTGCAGGAGTTGGTGCAGGTCAGCGGAACCATAGGACCGGGGACAGGCGGTGGCCCGCCGGTACCGAGCCGGGGAGCAGATCTGAACCAAGCACAAAGGCAGGGCCATCAGACCTCGACCAGGCTAAGAAGCGCCGAAAACGGTCAAATCCGATAGTGACCGGGACCCCAGGGGTTCCCTCACACCCAATACCCGACAGAAGGCAACAGTCCACACAGTGAGGATAAAAAGCCACCGCCATAGGCTAGAGATCCTAGGGCCAGCGCCTGCGGGCAAAATGGGCTCCTTCGGTACATACACGCCGGGGAGCAGACTACCAGTGGGAAACCATCGGAGTCAACACATACACAGCGGTGCAGGGAAAGACAGCCACCATCAACCTGTCCGGGGAGAGCAAGGACACTGCAGCCGGCTGTGGGACCCGTCCATCCAGCCGTTTGGTTTACCAGAGACTCTGTGAATCTGTGCCTGAGTGAGTACAACAGTGCCATCCGGCACCGCGCCGCGCTGCAACCCTGCACCCCAGCTACCCTGCCTCCCCGTTCACCACCGGGCCCCGGGATCACCAACCCCTACCCATGGAGGGGGGAACCAACACCTAGCTGCTTCCTACCATCGTTACCGGGAATCCCGTCACGAGCAGCGGTGGTGTCCACTATCACCATGACCCATGGGTGGCGTCACAAACTATCTCCCTAAAACCACCCAACACCCCTTTTTCACTCGTGGGCGAGGAGCGCTGCTTGAGTCCCCGGGTCCGGCCCACCGCTCGAGCCACCGAGCATCAGCAGCAGCCCCGGACCCGAACATAGCGAGCGCGGCCCCTCCACCCGCGACACTGGCTGTGGGACAGGACAAGATCTCCAAGACGTACGTGGCGAGCTCAGGCCATTTTTCAAGATTTGAAGCCCAAAATGAGCAAGGATCCAGTTGCAAAGTCATTGCATCGATGTTCGTTTGGAGATACTCCTGTATCATCCTCTCCAGCCGTTGGCTATGTGTCAGACTTCTTGTCTCTTGTGGCCTTGCATTGGATGGTCTAAAAAAATTATGAAACGATTCCATAAAATTGCTATTACCAGCACCAGATATGGGGTTGCTGGTATGGTTAGACTGATAATGACGAGACAGTCCCATGCTTGGCAAGTTACAACTGGGAGATTCACTCCGTGCACCACTGGTGTTTGGTGGAAAAGCCGAGCTAAGATTGAGTAACAGCTTCTGCTGATACTCCTGCATACGTGTGTCCCTCTCTATGGCTGGAATTATTTCGCCAAATTTGGACTTGTACCGAGGATCTAATAGTGTGGCAATCCAGTAGTCATCATTACTTCTAATTCAGACAATCCGAGGGTCATGTTGTAGGTAGTGCAGCAAGAAGGCGCTCATGTGTCTTGCGCATCCATGCGGACCAAGTCCTCGCTGTGTTTGTGGCGACGAGGTGATAACTGTGCTTTCTTGCTCTGACATCTCCCCCCAACCTCAATCAACCGAAATTTGACCAAGGTTTCCCTCATCTGCTGAGTCTTCCATGCCCATCGAGAGTTTGTCCTCCTTTTCTTCCTGGTCTCTTGCACCTTCCTCAACATTTTGGCTGCTACCATGTGCCCTTGTTAATCCCTCTCCCCCACCGTCCCATGCCTGCCGCCTTGGTGATGCTGAACGTCTGGACCTTGTAGATGTTGGTATCCCTTGCACATATCAATCCTCCTGTACTTCCTCTCCTTCCTCTTGTCCCACCCCCTGACTCTGAATAGTGTTTAGCGTGTGCTCCAGCATGTAAATGACTGGAATTGTCATGCTGATAATGGCATTGTCAGACCTAACATATTCGTCGCCATGTCGAAACTGTGCAGAAGGGTGCATAGGTCCTTGATCTGAGACCACTCCAGCAGTATGATCTGCCCCACCTCTGCATCTCGTTGGCCCAGGCTATACGTCATAACGTATTGCACCAGGGCTCGGCGGTGCTGCCACAGTCGCTGCAACATGTGGAGAGTCGAATTCCAGCGTGTCGGCACATCGCATTTCAGGTGATGAACCGGCAGGCCGAAAGACTTCTGGAGCAATGCAAGTCGGTCAGCTGCGGCGGTTGAACGGCGGAAGTGAGCAGAGAGTGACCTGCCCTGTGCAGAAGCCCATCTAGGCCGGGATAGTGGGTTAAAAATTGCTGGACAACAAGGTTCAACACGTGAGCCATACAAGGCACGTGTGTCACCTTGCCCCGGCGTACGGCCGCACCCAGGTTTGCAGCATTGTCGCACACGGCCTTCCCTGGATGCAGGTTGAGTGGAGACAACCATTTAGTAAACTTGCTTGCAAGAGCTGACCACACCTCCTCAGCTATGTGACTCCTATTTCCAAGACATTTCAAGCTAAAGACCGCCTGATGCCGTTGAGCTCTGCTGCCAGCATAGTAAGGAAGTGTGCGGGATTCCTTGTGCGCAGTTACAACGCGGGTGGCCTGACCAGGCAGGCTTGGAATCAAAATGCTGTGGAGAGAAAAGCGCACATAGGGTCTTATCTGGCAAACAATGCAGGCTTAGAAAATGAAAACAGGTGCTCACCTATGGAAGTTGTGACAGGCACAACTCCTATGTATGCAGAAAATGGTCAAGCAGCAGCCCCGATAATGCAACAGGGAATCATGAATGGATAAGAAAGTCGGGTTTAACACTGCGCTAAAACCATGAAGCCAAACGATGTGATGAATTCTTTGCTATATTTTCTTTATTTAGGCCAAGTCTACGCGTTTCAAAGGCATGTCCGCCTTCTTCATCAGGACAAAGGAAAAAACAGCATGATACCAATTGCTACTTGGGGATACATATACATTGAAAAAGAGGCTCCACACCTACACAGGTGATGTCAGTCAGGGAGTGGCTGAACATCACGTGTATGAATAACAGAAAGCAGTGGAGAAAAAAAATGGAAGAAACAGAAAGAAGAAAAAAAAAAAAAATAAAATAAAAAAAAAAGGAATTGGAAGGGGTTAAAACAGAGGGGTGTACGCATATGTCTGTAAAAAAAATTTTTCTTTAATAAAAAAACAAATGTAAAAAAATGTGCTTTATTTATAAAGCTTGCGCCTAAAAATACATAAAAATATAATGTCAGGTCGCTGCCAAAACAATCAGCAAGAAGGTGCAAAAATATATCAGCAAGAAGGTGCGAAAATATATATATGTATAATACTGGAGATGATCCAGCAGTAAAAAAAAGGGGGGTTTATGCTTTAATAAAAACAAATGTGCTTTATTTGTAAAACTTGTGCCTAAAGATACATAAAAATATAGTGTCAGATCGCTGACAAAAACAATCAGCAAAAAAGTGCAAAAATATATATATGTATGATACTGGAGATGATCCAGCAGTGAAAAAAGGGGGTTTTTTTTCGAGGTACAAAAATGTGAAAAAAAGGGGGGGTGGGACACACGGGTTTTTGCTTTAATAAAAAACAAATGTAAAGAAATGTGCTTTATTTGTAAAGCTTGCGCCTAAAAAATACATAAAAATATAGTGTCAGGTCGTTAACAAGACAATCAACAAAAAAGTGCAAAAATATATATATGTATAATACTGGAGATGATCCAGCAATGAAAAAAAGAGGGTTTTGTGAGGTACAAGAATGTGAAAGAAAAATGGGACACACGGATTTTTGCTTTAATAGAAACAAATGTAAAAAAATGTGCTTTATTTGTAAAGCTTACGCCTAGAAATACATAAAAATATAGTGTCAGGTCGCTGACAAAACAATCAGCAAAAAGGTGCAAAAATATATATATGTATGATACTGGAAATAATCCAGCAGTGAAAAAAAGGAGTTTTGTGAGGTACAAGAAAGTGAAAGAAAAATAGGACACACGGGCATAGGGAAAAAAAAAAAAAAAAAAAAAAAAACTCCAACGTGCTATGTGAAGTGCTGAAAGGGGTGAAATGAGTTCAAAGCGTGGGAAAAAAGTTATCTGCTCATGCGTGCGCATGAAGGAGCAGGGTGAAAAGAATTCATGTCGGCATAGAGAACTGTTTTATTAATCCTCACTTATTATTTTAAAAAAAAAATTTTTTGGATTTTTTTAATGTTTTATGTGAAATAAATTCCCAACAAATATTTTTTGGATATATATTATATATATTTCTTTTACATTTTCTAATGCGGTCTGCATAAACATGAAGTTTTTATACACCCAGTTTTTATCCTAATATAATAAGGACATTTTAATTTTTATATATGTATTTTTCCCCATTTTATTAAGATACTCCAAAAATTCCTTCCCCCTTCCCCAGCTTTCATTATAAGGTGGGATTGTATGTTTTTATATACAACTTTTCATATATATCCTTTTATCTGTTGGTTGTGATAATTATTTTATTTGGTTTCAGCGTGTTTCTTAAAGGTTTTTACTCTTTATATTATATTCATATCTATTGTATGTATTTATTTAAATGTGATACCATCAAACACTGTTTTTTGCCCTTGGATGGATGAATACAAAATTTGATCTTTATATTTGTTTCACTCTCCAGAAACTATCTTCTTTATTCTTTTCATATTTGATCTACCCCCTTTTTTCACTCACTGTATTTTGTTCCGGCCCGTTCTCTATGCCGACATGAATTCTTTTCACCCTGCTCCTTCATGCGCACGCATGAGCAGATAACTTTTTTCCCACGCTTTGAACTCATTTCACCCCTTTCAGCACTTCACGTAGCACGTTGGAGTTTTTTGTTTTTTTTTTTCCCTATGCCCGTGTGTCCTATTTTTCTTTCACTTTCTTGTACCTCACAAAACTCCTTTTTTTCACTGCTGGATTATTTCCAGTATCATACATATATATATTTTTGCACCTTTTTGCTGATTGTTTTGTCAGCGACCTGACACTATATTTTTATGTATTTCTAGGCGTAAGCTTTACAAATAAAGCACATTTTTTTACATTTGTTTCTATTAAAGCAAAAATCCGTGTGTCCCATTTTTCTTTCACATTCTTGTACCTCACAAAACCCTCTTTTTTTCATTGCTGGATCATCTCCAGTATTATACATATATATATTTTTGCACTTTTTTGTTGATTGTCTTGTTAACGACCTGACACTATATTTTTATGTATTTTTTAGGCGCAAGCTTTACAAATAAAGCACATTTCTTTACATTTGTTTTTTATTAAAGCAAAAACCCGTGTGTCCCACCCCCCCTTTTTTTCACATTTTTGTACCTCGAAAAAAAAAACCCTTTTTTCACTGCTGGATCATCTCCAGTATCATACATATATATATTTTTGCACTTTTTTGCTGATTGTTTTTGTCAGCGATCTGACACTATATTTTTATGTATCTTTAGGCACAAGTTTTACAAATAAAGCACATTTGTTTTTATTAAAGCATAAACCCCCCTTTTTTTTACTGCTGGATCATCTCCAGTATTATACATATATATATATTTTCGCACCTTCTTGCTGATATATTTTTGCACCTTCTTGCTGATTGTTTTGGCAGCGACCTGACATTATATTTTTATGTATTTTTAGGCGCAAGCTTTATAAATAAAGCACATTTTTTTACATTTGTTTTTTTATTAAAGAAAAACATTTTTTACAGACATATGCGTACACCCCTCTGTTTTAACCCCTTCCAATTCCTTTTTTTTTTTTTCTCCACTGCTTTCTGTTATTCATACACGTGATGTTCAGCCACTCCCTGACTGACATCACCTGTGTAGGTGTGGAGCCTCTTTTTCAATGTATATGTATCCCCAAGTAGCAATTGGTATCATGCTGTTTTTTCCTTTGTCCTGATGAAGAAGGCGGACATGCCTTTGAAACGCGTAGACTTGGCCTAAATAAAGAAAATATAGCAAAGAATTCATCACATCGTTTGGCTTCATGGTTTTAGCGCAGTGTTAAACCCGACTTTCTTATCCATTCATGATTCCAGGCAGGCTTGGGGCAGAGGTGGAGGACCCAGACGGGGTTGAGGACACGGAAGCAGTGGAGGAACTTCAACATACAGAGGATTGACACAAGTCGTGAGGATGGCAAGACTTGCTGAGCAGACCCTTCTCCATCTCTCACCATAGTTACCCAGTGCCCACTCAGCGACATGTAACGCCCCTGTCCATGCTTACTGGTCCAAGTATCGGTGGTGAAATGCACCCTCTCACACACAGAGTTTCTCAAGGAAGCGGTGATGTTGTGTGCGACATGCTGGAGTACCGCAGGCACATCTTTCTTGGAGAATTAATGGCGACTGGGCATCTGGTACTGGGGCCCTGCGACGGACATAAGGTCTCGAAAATCCTCTGTGTCCATCAGGCGGAAAGGCAGCATTTCGGTAGCCAAGAGCTACAGAGGGATAAAGTCAACCTCTTAGCTTTGTCATGGCTCGGAGGAAATGTCCTTTTATTTGTCCACATCTGAGGGACTGAGATCTGGCTGCTGTGTGGAAACAGTGTTGAGTAGGGTGTACCTGGAAAACTGCAGGTCTGTGAGGAAGTTGCAGGCGGAGACATGATGTTGCCTTCATCCAAAGTTGGTGCTCTTGATGTCTGAGAGAGCTCTACACCAGCACTTGTTTCCCCTTCCAAAACAACTGACGACCTGCCAAGCAAACTGCCTGTTGCGGTTAAAGAGGTGGAAGGTCTGCGTGGAAAAACATGTGTGACAGCTGTCCCCACAGTCATAGAGGATGAAGAGCACCTGGATGCACTTGAAGGGGCAGACGGTGGTTGTCCCGCTCCGCTAGGCCGCTTTGTATCACGGTGAGCTTTCCACTGGGACTTATGCTTGTTATTCATGTGACGATTCATGGAAGAAGTTGTCAAATTTGTGAGGTTTTGGCCTCTACTTAAAAATTGGCGACAAATCTTACAGATCACATGATTTGGGAGATCCTTTGCGATGTCAAAAAAGGACCAGGCTAGGCAAGGCAACCTGCAGAGCCACTCCGACTTGTGCTCAGAGGCAGAGTTGTGGCTGAGGATGCAGTGGTTGATGTGCATCCAATACTATGACTCTGTCGAGAAAGGCGCAAGGTAACTTCGTCGTCAGTCGCATCCTCCTCCACCGCCTCTGGTGACCTCCTCGAGTGCATGACTGTGGGTTGACAGTAAGTGGGATCTAGAACTTCATCATCAAGTATTGTATTTGCACTCCCCTCACCCTCAGACCTAACCTCTTCCTGCCCTGAGTGAATAGTTAAGTTGTCATTCCAATCAGGTATCTGAGTCTCATCGTCATCAGTATGTTCCTCATTGTCTCCACCAAGAAGTGTTACAGTTTGTGAATGAGGGTCTACATTATGCTCAGAAACGTGGTCATCAGGGCCTGAATCAGACTCACAAAGCTTCTGGGCATCACTGCAGATCATTTCCTGGTCTGTAGTCACTGTAGCTTGGGAGCAGACCTCTGATTCCCAGCCTATAGTGTGACTGAACAGCTCTGCAGACTCAGCCATCTCTGTTACACCATACTCTGCAGGGCGGGTGGATACTTGAGAGCTGGGAGAAAGCAAGTGTGATTGGGGTGACAACTCAGAGGACTGTTGTTTTTTGGATGTAGAAGTTGAGGTGGAGGAGAGGACACTTGTTTGAGCACTTGCGATCCATTCAAGCATGTTCTTTTTTTGTGCATCATCTACCTTTGTTACAGTTGTTCGGTTCCGTAAAAAAGGGAGCACATCCGATTGTCCACGGAAAGTAGTAGACATCTTACTTTTGCTGAAAGATGGCCTTTCTTCAGGAGATGTTAATGTAGCTTTCTCACCTACCGATGGACACAAACTTTTTTTCCTTTTCCAACACGCCTGTTAGCCTTTCCACCAGCATCTGTCCTTTTGCCACTCATTTTGTTAGCAACAAGATTGGACACTTAAAATGTGGTAGCAAAAATGGAGAGGTGGTGTAGATTGCAGAGGTGGTCTAGCCTTATTGACAGCTGAAGAACAAACACTGAATATCCCAGTTAATTTTAGTATGCCCCTAACAGTGGCAGCACAGTTTGCAATTAGAATTGCGTAGCAAAAATGGTCAGGTGTGTACAATGCAGAGGTGGTCTAGCTTTATAGACAGCTGAAGAACCAACACTGACTATCACAGTCAATTTTAGTATGCCCCTAACAGTAGCAGCACAGTTTGCAATTAGAATTGCATAGCAAAAATGGACAGGTGTGTACAATGCAGAGGTGGTCTAGCTTTATAGACAGCTGAAGAACCAACATTGACTATCCCAGTTAATTTTAGTATGCCCCTAACAGTGGCAGCACAGTTTGCAATTAGAATTGCGTAGCAAAAATGGTCAGGTGTGTACAATGCAGAGGTGGTCTAGCTTTATAGACAGCTGAAGAACCAACACTGACTATCACAGTCAATTTTAGTATGCCCCTAACAGTAGCAGCACAGTTTGCAATTAGAATTGCATAGCAAAAATGGACAGGTGTGTACAATGCAGAGGTGGTCTAGCTTTATAGACAGCTGAAGAACCAACATTGACTATCCCAGTCAATTTTAGTATGCCCCTAACAGTGGCAGCACAGTTTGCAATTAGAATTGCGTAGCAAAAATGGGCAGGTGGGTAGAATGCACGGGTGCTGTGGGTCAGTGGACAGCAAATGAACACTAACTTAGTATTCCAGATACTTTTAGGATGCCAGAAAAAGTGTCAGCTTTTTGGGGAAATAAAATAGCATGGCAAAAATGGGCAGGTGGGTAGAATGCACGGGTGCAGTGGGTCAGTAGACAGCAAAGGAACACTAACTTAGTATTCCAGACACTTTTAGGATGCTCCAAAAAGTGTCAGCTCTTTGGGGAAATAAAATAGCATGGCAAAAATGGGCAGGTGGGTAGAATGCATGGGTGCTGTGGGTCAGTGGACAGCAAAGGAACACTAACTTAGTATTCCAGACACTTTTAGGATGCCCCAAAAAGTGTCAGCTCTTTGGGGAAATAAAATAGCGTGGCAAAAATGGGCAGGTGGGTAGAATGCACGGGTGCTGTGGGTCAGTGGACAGCAAAGGAACACTAACTTAGTATTCCTGACACTTTTAGGATGCCAGAAAAAGTGTCAGCTCTTTGGGGAAATAAAATAGCATGGCAAAAATGGGAAGGTGGGTAGAATGCATGGGTGCTGTGGGTCAGTGGACAGCAAAGGAACACTAACTTTCTATCCCTGCTAATGAAAAAATGCAGCAAGGAATTGCCTGAGCTGAGGTAGCCAGATGCTGTTATCTAAAGCCCTACACAGCGTTTGCACTTACCTGCCTAGCAGCTATGGCTATGAATGCCTGTAAATCAGCCCTGAAAAGGGCTGAAATAACCAGTAGTCCCTAATCCCTAAAGCGCTGTGTAGATTGCACTGTATCTCTATAGCGCACACAGCAGCGGGGGCGGTGTCTGTCACCCTCACGCAGCAGAGACATAATGGCGGCGACGAGGAAAATAGCCGTGTCTTATAAGGCAAGGACATGTGACATGCACAGCCTATGACACATGCCCTTGCTTGTCTGGCAAAAATGTACTTTGCAGTGTGTGTCTCTGTGATTTGCAGACAGCCTATGCCCGCCCCACTGTACGCGCGGTTAGGGGGAAAAAAAAAATAGCGATCGGCATTCTCTCACCACTCAGCAGCAGCACTGATCTAAACCCCGTCCCCCCGCACACTATACGCTGAATTTTGATATCATGATTCACAGTGACTCAGACTATTAGAGTGAAAAGCCAGCTAGTAACTAGCTAGGCTTTTTGTTGATCGAACCGTTCTCGAACTTAACTCGAACTTCGAGCTTTTAGCAAAAAGCTCGAGATCGTCGAACATCTCAAACACCCCCCAAAATCACTCGAACATGAAATTGGGGAACCTTGAACATCGCTCATCTCTATTCCTGACCCGCTCTGTTCTGTTTAGTGATTCTGGTGTTCTGACTTCTGCTTGTTTCCTGACTACCCTCCTGCCTGCTGTTTATGTACCTCACTGCCCGATCCGGATTTGACCTCTGCTTTGTTTGCTGATTATGTCCTTGCCTGCCGATTCTGTCCCTGTTTTGCATTTCCTGGTTCAACCCTGCCTGACTACTACTCTCATCGGACTGCAGCCTTCCACAGGTAGTGATCACTTTGGGTCCTGTGTAATTCCAAATTCCTGTATACGGGTTAAAAATTTTCAGGGTTCTAGGGGTCCTGCTTCGTGAGTGGCTTCCCTCTAGCTTGTCCATTACAGCCTGTCTGAGTCTGTGGATCCAGGCAGGTGTTACACAAAGTTACAGCAACAATACCAGAGATGAGAGCAAGCCACCTGGTTGCATCTAGAGCAAGAATGAACTGAATATCATTAGCAGAAGTCCAGGGAAAATGAGAATATTTAAACTCAATGGGAAATACAGAAAATTAGCAGCTAATGGAAGAGGAGCTCTGACCAAAGACATACTGGTGTGTCCTATTTTAACATCACTTAACGAACAAGGATGTACCGGTATGTGCTGCCAATTGCGGGGGCACAGGGCGCTGTGCACCCATGATCGCCACCGAGAACTTGATTTACCTGACAGCTAAGCCCAGGCCCTTACATCCATGGACAGTGCCGATCACATCACTTAGAGGATTGGGATCGCAATCCATCTCCCTTCCAATCAGAACCCCCGTGATGTAATCACGAGGGCCCAATTGTTGTCATGTTGACCAGAGGTCGTCATCAACCAATAGAATGGGCGCGGCCCTTGAATTCTGATACTCATTACCACGTATTTTAGCTTTTGTGACAACAGATCCTTTATTTTTTTATTCTTCTGGGAAGGAATGTGATGGTATATTTCTTGTATGGGTGCTGTGTTTTCCGTAGGGATTTAATGCTAGATACCGTCAGTGCACCCAAAGTCATCGCCCAGTTTAGCAAACACTTCCTGATACTGCCCCAGCAGGTCTTCTACCTGTCCTACTTGTCTGGGAGAGAATTCACATACTGTAGGTCTGCTTCCATCTGTTATAAGATGTCACAGCAGTCCCTTGTTTTACATCCATCTTCTTCTATAAATACACCAACAGCTACAATCCATATGTAGGCACTAAACACATTTTATATATATCATTAAAAATACACTGAATAGGGAATAATCCCCAAACAAGTAAGTAAAAACAAAGAAAAACGTGGGGGACACCTTGCCATGTAATCAGAAGGTGAACACTACATACAAAAATTAGTATACATTACATAGGTATATAGCTTAAATAAAAATGTCTAAAATACATGTATAATCAGCGTCGGACTGGCTACCGGAGGAATCTCCAGTAATGCCAGGCCTGGATTCAGGTACCTGCATTGCACTCCGGAGCACTCACCTGAGCTCCAGAGTGCAGCCTAGACTGTACCGCGAGCGCCGAGTGATTGATTCCCCTTTGATTGCGGTTCAGTTCATGACAGCTGCAGACAGGCCGGGCTGATCTCCGGAGTTCAGGTGGGAGCACCGGAGATCAGTCCGGCCTGTCTGCAGCTGACATAAACTGAACCGCAAGCGCCGGGGAATCAATCACTCGGTGTTCGCGGTACAGGTGAGAGCTCCGGAGTGCAATGCAGGTACTTGAATCCAGGCCTGGCATTACTGGAGATTCCTCCCATAGCCAGTCCGACGTTGGGTAAAATAGAAAGTACGATCAAGACTACTATGGGTAAAAGTAAGTTCACTGATCTTGCTCTTAGCTCAGGTGAAGCATCTTCCTCTCAGCTCGGGTCACAGATCTTACTGTTAACACAGGTCCTCTCTGGGATCTAACTTCTCTCAGACCTTTTTATGTCAAGGGTTTCTGTAAGCCCGCTCTACTGCTACATAACCCCCTGGAATCAGATTCTAGCACCAACTCCTCTCCTACTCGGCCTGGCCAGGCCTTTAATATTTTGCAACTGTGACACAAATGTCATGTGAGCCTCTTTCAAGCTCTTTCCTGGAGGAAACACATACTCCTCTATTTAGTTCCTGTTTAGTGGCATTATCTTGTGCTGCGCCAGTTCAACCCCAAAGGATGCGATTGATACCAAGCCCCAAGTTTTTAAGGGTGCATTAAAAACACATCTCTTCAGACAGCTTATCTTAACTCAATAACCTAGAGGTCCAGTCACACATAACGAGATTGTTAACGAGATCGTTACTACGTCACAGTTTCCGGATCGTTGTTAAATCGTTGGTGAGATTGTTGGTGAGATGTCACACAGTCATTTTCCCAATGACTTTAGTAACGATGCAGCGACCTGTATAACGATCTCGTTGGTCGTTGGGACCCTGTCACACAGCAGCTATGTAATGATTCCGACCTCAAATAGGGGCGTAGTGTTTGACATTGTAAGCCACGTAGGCGTGCATATGTGTTGCGGGCAGGAAAGGGCGCCGCTGCGCTGCGCTCGCTAACGCTCGGGTCCGGCACTGTTGCAATGGCTGCTCGGTGGCTCGAGCGGTGGGCCGGATACGGGGACTCGAGCGGCGCTCCTCGCCCGTGAGTGAAAGGGGGTAGTTTTGTTTGGGGATTTGGTCCCTGACGCCACCCATGGGTTGTGGTGAGGTTGGGCACCACCGCTGCTGGTGACGGGGATCCCAGGAGTGATGGCAGGGAGCAGCTGGGATGTTGTTTTCCCCCTCCGTGGGTAGGTGTTGGTGGTCCCGGGGCCCGGTGAGATGACAGGGAGGCAGGCTTGGATGGGTGCAGGGTTGCTTGGACTGCGCAGCGCGGTGCCAGACGGCACGGTAGTACTCACTCAGCCATAAAGGTACGCAAAGTCTCTGATAAACCAAACGGCTGGATGGGCGGGTCCCGCAGCCGGCTGCTGTGGCTTCTCCTGGACGGTTAGTGGTGGCTGCCTTTCCCTGCACCTTTGTGTATATTCGGTCCCAATGGATTTCCACCGGTAGCCCGCTCCCCAGCGTGTATATGTGCCGGAGGAGCCCTTTTGCCCGCAGGCTCTGGCCCTTGGAACTCTAGCTGTGGCGGTAGCTGTATTTCCCTCTGTTGGTTGGACGGTTGCCTTCAATCGGGTCTTGGCTGTTAAGAAACCCCTGGGGTTCCGGTCACTGACGGATTTGACCTCTAATGGCGACTCCAAGCCTGGTCGGGGTCCGTAGGCCCTGCCTGTGTGTGCTGGCTTCACTTCGCTCCCCAGTTTGGTACCGGCGGGCCACCACCCGTCCCCGGTCCTACGGTTCCGCGTTAATCTGCCTCTCCTGCAGACGGCCACCACTGTCTGCCAACCTTGCTCTTAGTGCCCGGGCCACACACCCGGACACGGTCAGTTTACTCCTCACTTCACTCCTCTCTCCTCCACTTCCCTAACTGATCTGAACTTCACTCTCTCTTTCTACTCTGAACTGAACTGACTTCCTTCCCCCGCCTCCAGGACTGCGAACTCCTCAGTGGGTGGGGCCAACCGCCTGGCTCCACCCCACCTGGTGTAGACATCATCATCTTCTCCACACCTCCTATTCTTGTATACAAGAGAATCAGAACACCAATGGCGGACATATAGCCGATGCAGCTGGTGCAACTGCATCAGGACCCAGAGGGGAGGGGGCCCCTCACAACTAAAGAGGGCCATGCACTGTAGTAAATATATATTTCCAAGGTCTCACAGGGAACTGGTGAATGCCTATGGGCCCTGGAACCAGTAAAAAGCCCTTCCTATGCATCTCTGCAGCTCTACTCTGCAGTACACTCTGCCCCTCCCTAGGCTAAAGCCTGCTTTACACGTGTGGATTTGTTGTGCGATCGCATTTGCGATCGCACCCGCCCCCATCGTTTGTGTGGCACGGGCAATTTCTTGCCCGTGTCGCACAATGTTGTAACCCCCTGTCACACGTGTCGTGGGCGGAGAGGGTGCTGCGCTCACCACGCTCGGGTCCAGCGCTGCTGCTGCTGCTGCTCGGTGGCTCGAGCGGTGGGCCGGATCCGGGGACTCAAGCGGCGCTCCTCGCCCGTGAGTGAAAGGGGGTAGTTTGGGTTTGGGGAGTTGGTCCGTGACGCCACCCACGGTTTGTGGTGAGGTTGGGACACCACCGCTGCTCTGGGCGGGGATCCCGGGAGCTATGACAGGGAGCAGCCGAGATGGTTCTCTCCCCTCCGTGGGTAGGGGGGTTGGTGGTCCCGGGGCACGGTGAGGTGTCGGGGAGGCAGGGTTGGCGAGGTGCAGGGTCGCGGGGGGCAGCGCGGTGCCAGATGGCACGGTGGTACTCACTCAGCCAAGAATGGATACAGAGTCTCCGGTAAAACAAACGGCTGGACGGACGGGTCCCGCAGCCGGCTGCTGTGGTTATCCCCGGAAGGTTGGTGGTGGCTGCCTTTCCCTGCACCTGTTGTGTATCTTCGGTCCCAATGGCTTCCCACTGGTAACCCGCTCCCCAGCTTAGATAGGTGCCGGAGGAGCCCCTTTTGCCCGCAGGCTCTGGCCCTGGGAATTCTAGCTGTGGCGGTAGCTGTATTTCCCTTTCTCGGTTTGGACGGTTGCCTTCAGTCGGGTCTTTGCTGCTAGGAAACCCCGGAGGTTCCGGTCGCTAACGGATTTGACCGGTTTAACGGCGACTCCAAGCCTGGTCGGGGTCCGTAAGCCCTGCCGGTTTGTGCAGGCCTCTCTTCGCTCCCCGGTTCGGTACCGGCGGGCCGCCGCCCGTCCCCGGTCCTATGGTTCCGCGTCAATTGGCCTCTCCTGCAGACGGCCACCACCGTCTGCCAACCTTGCTCTTGGTGCCCGGGCCACGTACCCGAACACGGTCAGTCTGCTCCTCTACCACTACTTCACTCCTTCTCCTTCACTCTCCCTCACTGAACTCCCTTCCTTTCCCGTCTCCAGGACTGTAAACTCCTCAGTGGGTGGGGCCAACCGCCTGGCTCCACCCCACCTGGTGTGGACATCAGCCCCTGGAGGGAGGCAACAAGGATTTGTGTGTGACTGGTGTGCCTATCTCGGGGTGTGGGGTGTGTTGTTGCAGTACCTGTAATGACCTGGCTTGTCCAGGGTGCCACACACGTACTTACCTTCCAAACGACCTCGTTGTGGGCAGCGAACAACCATTTCTTGAAGGGGGAGGGACGTTCGGCATCACAGCGACGTCACACAGCGGCCGGCCAATAGAAGCGGAGGGGCGGAGATGAGCAACACGTAAACATCCCGCCCACCTCCCTCCTTCCGCATTGACGGCAGTCACAGGTAAGCTGCAGTTCATCGTTCCCGGGGTGTCACAAGGAGCGACGTCTTTGTCCTTCACGCCCTTTCTGTAGGAGCACTTCAGCAAGTAGGGTAAGTATAGGAGGGAAAGACGACGACCGAGTGGGGGCAACAATGGCGTGGGGCATACTTAGGGTGCCGACCCCCACATGTTAGGTAAGGTCAGAATTTATAAGGGTAAGATCTTAGTGTGCACTGTAGTTTCCCCCCCTTCCCCCCCCACATATGCTGTGTCTGTATACATAGGCTTGCTTGATTCCAACTGGCCCGTCCTCATTTGATGTACCTCCTCTGGCACCAGTTCTCGATCCTGGTTGGGGACCACTCTCTGGGGAATATAATAATATGATACATGTCTCGGCTTTGAATCCGTTCATGAATGTAATGCCATGGTATGTATCATGTCTATGTGCACTTGACTATATAGGCGGTCTTCCTTTTATATATTACTATTCTCTTTATGTAATGCCCTCCATGTCCCTACTCTGTATCCTTTAGCTTGTGGTGCCGGCACCTATGTGTTCTTTGCTGGGTCCATGCTATAGTTCAGCTGCACTATCCCCTGTATCAGGAGACAATACTGACAGCTGATTTATTATCCGAAAATAATAAATGCCCTCCGTGGATGGGTCTATGTCCTATTAATAATACTACACACCTGCCGGTACAAGCTTATTTACCCACCATGTCTGTGCTTTACAGCCAGCATGGATTCTTTATTTTGACGCCTGGCTGGGTGAACTGGAGCCTGTTTATGTTGCGATAGCAACACGCTCCGGGTTCTGATTTGTTGAGCCAGCAGGCGTGACTCTCCAGGATGTGACGTTTACCTGGTGAGGCCTCGCCTGCCTTGTTGCGACGCGGCGGCCGATGACGCGTGCTTCCGGACCCGGTGTTTTCTGGGAGCGCGCGTCATCGGCCGATATGGTGCTTCTGCGCATGCGCCGGTGTATAAAAGGGGCCGGCTCCCTAATGTGGAGCGCGGCACTTTTGAAAAGGATTCAGCCCTGACGCACGCGCACGTGCAGTGAGTATCTTACAGATAGGGCAGCATGATATGGCTACTCTATATGGTATTTGGGCTTATTGTGTTCCTTTTTTTTGGCCTACAGCAATACTGGGCATAATAATGTCAAGGTCAGAATGACGATGATGATGAGACTCAAAGGATCTCTTGATATCCGGCTGCTGCTTCTAATTAAAATGTCATGGGTGCACACGAGAATGAAAAATAACTGCACAGCAAGTCAGTTACATCTATCTCCATGACGGGCTCTTAACCAAGTGTGTTCTTTATTGTTTGAAAGAGACTCTAGACCAAACAGTAAGGGGGTGTGAACAAAAGTTTTAGTCCAATCAAGTATCGTAAGTCAGGGCTTCATGACGTAGAGAGATCTACATATTCTCCGTTGATTGGTCAGTCTAGGATCCAGGAATTTCTCTTTGTCCATCTGTCTTGGGTGTAAACCAGGAAATGGTGGCCATATTCAAGCTATACATATATATCCTAGTATATACTGAGTTTAAGGAAAATACACTGAATATGCAATATACATATATACATGTTAATAAGAAACAAAAGCATTCACAAATATGTGTGTTAGTTCACATCTACTGAACTATATAACTGAGTCTATGAAATGGCTGAATTAAGTATTTTTGGATACTCAATTCTTTATC
Source organism: Anomaloglossus baeobatrachus (assembly GCF_048569485.1). Taxonomy (NCBI): domain Eukaryota; kingdom Metazoa; phylum Chordata; class Amphibia; order Anura; family Aromobatidae; genus Anomaloglossus; species Anomaloglossus baeobatrachus. The sequence goes on from NC_134356.1 coordinate 123,119,386, forward strand.
CTCAACAGTCCCCCCTAAAGACTTACTTCTGCCATTTCTAAATTCTAAGGGTACTGTGTTCCCTTAGGAAGAGAGGTAGAAAGATCTGTTGAAAAACCTGCCTAACTGAACGTTGAAACATGGGCGGAAAGGGGAAAGGGGTTTTCTTCACCGGTTTGAGACCAAGGACTCCTAGGCGAGTCCTCGCCCTTTGTAGTTGGACTTTCCCATGTCTCAAGGTTCTCTAAGTCCTCTCTTCTAACTGTTCTGGCAAGACTGGTCTAAAACTGTACAGGGTTTTCTGAAAAGGATAAGTATGAGCAGAACGCTCAGTGCAGCTCTGGTTGATTAACCCTTCTGCAATGCGAGGTGTGGATCCATAGATGTTTCTGTGGTTGGATCAGCTCCTCTAGTGTTGACTCATAGCTCTTTCTCGCTTGTCCTTTAGGATCAATCAGTCTCCTGACTGGAGACCATATGCTAATAGCTCTGATTTAAGATCTGGAATTGGAGAATACACCTGTTTAGCACACTATTCAGTCAATTATATAAAAATATACATGTCTATGCTAAACCAAAAAACATCTTACATAAAGACCTGCTTATTGCAAAAAGAAAACAGAACATATACATTTTATACACCATTTACTAGTTTCCACTTTTCTATAAAATATACACTTTTTGTAAACACATTTTTCTTTACATACCACCTTCATGTGCTTCTCAACAATAATGTCGTTTTCTGCACTGGAATGCCTCTGACCAAACCTGGAGAGAAATTTACACAACACGCACAGACTTGCATACAACGTGCTCATGATATACATCTATAATCAGTTTGCAGTCTCTAAGAATGGGTAGAGTAGGTGCAGGGTGTTTCTACGGACTCTTTACAGTTTTTTCTCACTTCATTCTAAGCACTTGTCTCACAAGACTGGGTGAATCTGCCCACCTGGGTACTGAACCCGGTGTCACCAAAGCACACGCTGACAATTGTCTTTCACAGATGTTACCTGGGCCATCATTAAGAAGAGCTCTCATGGCAGAGAAAGCTTACCACCCTTTGTCCACAGACCTTCCTCAGTCAGCTGGCTCCCTGCATGTCACACTCCATTCCTTGTTGTATCGCTTGTTCCTGTAGGGATTTAAGAACACAAGGAGTAACAGAAGTCACTGACGTGACCAATGTCACCAAGGCATGGTCGGTATTGGTGAAAGACTCTCAACTCTAGGCCCGTTCACTGCTTCTTGGTCAACTGCACCTGTGCGAGGATCTCCATCCGAATCCATCAGCTCAGATCTAGACTTTCTTTTCGGCATACCTAATTCATTTGACAACAGGAAAAAAATCTACAACCTACATACACCTCTAAAGACTCTTACCCACTCCTGTTCTACCCATCTAGAGAGGGCATTTAATGCATCACTGTCTCCTGTATCAATAGGATTGGAGGGAGTGGTCGAATTTAGACTACCTCATGTGGTGTAAACAGCAGCATATCCAGTGCAGAATCGACCACCATCTGGTTTCATCTATAAAAACAAAAACTAAAAAATATACATTAGATCATTCTTATAACTTCATCTCTGATCATAATACAGTTAGTGGTCATCTATACCTCACATGACTGAGAATACTAAATAAATAAACAAACAAATAAACAAATAAACATATAAGACAAGACTTTCCTATTTCAGTTAACAGATATACCTCATAGTAATCTAATAAACATAACCTATGGGAAAAAAGGAAAAAAGGTCAGCTTCAAAACCTATCTAATATGCCTACTGCACCCTCCAAGAAACTGGAGAATATAATTAATACCTTATTCCCCCCTTGTTTAATTGTTTATTTACCAATATGGCAAAATTCAGCATTTGTATACTGGTATTCCCTAAAAGAAAAGATAAAATAGCAGGTAATAAATTAGCCACATACTAAAAGGAACAAACACTGAAAATAACGTACATCTCACAACAATATACATTACTGGGGAATTTTAAAACTTTACAATAAACAACACTGTATCCATAAAGAAAAGAAAAACCTTTCATACTAGAAACGACTGAGACATGATGAAATGACAGCTGTGACTAGGCGACTAACTGGCAAAAAATATATGAATGGTTTAGAAATAATCGTAAAAACAGAAAAGGTGATAGAGTCACAAAATAAAAATATATTGTTCAAATAAATCGCCATTAAACACAAAACAACACAAATTATATCGCACATCCCATAAAATTTAATATTCCCTATTCAGGTATAAACAGCAAACTAAAAATGGGAAATCCTGAACTCTAGGGGTTAAACCAAACTCACGTCACTATTGGAGAGAGACACATTCCATTCTTCTTAAAAGTGAGACAGGAAGAAGGAAAAAAAACTCAACCTTTGTTATAACAAAGACGTAGCAGTGAACACATCCATTAGCAAAATCTACATTGGATACATTATACATTTTTCCTAATTCCTTTTTACAAATGGATTTGATACATTTTGACATCAGTAGGGGTAAGTCGTTTACGATTTTTGTTTTAAATTAACTAACATAATACAAAGATATATATATATTTACCTTCCCCTATTTTATTTTATGATATAATGCTGCAGGACTTTTAAAATACCAATTAATTTTATGTGAACAGATCTATTTCCACATCATTTCTGTAAAAATTTCACTTACTTATCTTTGACTTGCATTTATGGGATAACTGAGTAAACAAATATACAATTTATACTTATTCAAATATGTTAGTCATTTATACCACAGAACACCTCCCACCGGGGATGGGTGGAGAGCTTTGAACAAAGAGCCATTTCGAGGGGTGTGGCTTATGAGGTGTACTGCCATCAGTGGGTGTAGCAAGACGGCTGCCACAGGAAGTTCCAGGCACCTGACTTCCGGGTGCAGCATCCATGTTGTGACTCCCTGGGTGTACTGGGAGTGGCTGGAACTACGTAGTAAACCAGGGATACTTTTGGTGCCTGTAAATTTGCATTTCAGCATACAAAGGAGAGATATGATTAGCACCAGATATAATGACTTCTAGAGAAGAACAATAAGGCACCGCTAGAGAAAAATATTTAGTGATTCTACAAACAGCAACAGACAGTGAATGAGGTCTTTGTTCTTCATTATAAACTCACTACAGATTAATCTGAACTTCAATACATGGGTTGCAGCCTGCCATCTAGTGGTAGTCCAACGATATTACACAACTTTTTGCAATCTTTTATATTTTTTCCGTTTTTTGTAACTAGGGCGACAGCGTTCTCAGCTCCTACTAAAAAACAATCTCTTCTTGAACAGAGTATACAGTGCTCTAGCTGGATTGGCCACATCCAACTGAACCCTCTTCCCGCTTCCCTACTATGCAATAAGGACATACTGCGACGTCCAACGTACGAATACAATACCGTTCCTCGTACGTTCCTATTTTTCCGGCGTCTCACATAGCAGTGCATGAGTTAATACTCAGGGGAATACGCTGGTTCAAAACACTTTTCTCCACCACCGGAATCCCTCCCCCTCTTTCCCGTGTAAGCGGACGCACTTTTTCAGCGTCCAACACGTGGATACTAATACCGTTCTCCACGTGTTCCTATTTCCGGCTATTAACACAAGAATCGATGTATTTTATATATATATATAAAACACTGGGGGACACGCCAATTCCCTTATCTCTCTGTTCCAAAAACAAACCAACGATTACAAAATGCTGAAAAACGCATGAACTAGTTAATTTCTCTCAAATCCAAACCAAGATAACACTTGTCTTTCTTTCAAATCATTACAACTTGCTGTAATACAAAGGCTGCAGCAACCTCCACTGACCCCTCCTCTCTCCAAAGAGCTGCGCTGTTGTAACACCCAGCGTCTGCCTCTTCACCCTCCACCCCCCTTGCTTCTTAACTAAAAGACAGCAGAGACTGAGCTGTGTAACTTGATCTCCGCTCTGCCTCAAGCAGCTGGTGGACATATAGCCCCCACCTTTTTGCTTCCTCTGAGTGTAAGAATGTAAAGATGTAGCTGCTTCAGTGGGCTTCTGCTCCCCCCCTCTCGCATTCTTTGTTCTCAATAGAAAGACTGTCATGGATATCCCTGGGCTTAACCAGACCCCCCTTCTCCCTTTGTTCACAGCGAAGAAGAAAAAACTACAGGCAATTAACTCTCCGAGAACCAAACAGAGAAATCACAAGCTTGATTAACCATACACTTATATACAAATAAACAGCTACTCAAGAAAACACCCCATTTCTAATTACAGACAGCCGGATACTTTACAACCTACCCCTAGCCCCTATGGGAGCTGGGTCCTTCTAGCCCACCGGCGAGTGACAGTCACACCGTTAGGTCTCCGGTGCACTACCATTCTCCGGACTAGTGACCACCCACTTTCGCCAGGTGTCTCGATCCACAGGTAAAACAGCACACACAATGTATATGATGTTCTTACCGTGAAACGGAGGGTGATCAAGTCCTCGATATCGAGCAACACCTGGATACTTGTGGAGTAGCCCCAGACGTCCGGAAAGTGGAAGCTCTGACTCACTCTTCTCGGTTGCCCCACACTTGGTGCGCCAACTGTCAAGGTCAGAATGACGATGATGATGAGACTCAAAGGATCTCTTGATATCCGGCTGCTGCTTCTAATTAAAATGTCATGGGTGCACACGAGAATGAAAAATAACTGCACAGCAAGTCAGTTACATCTATCTCCATGACGGGCTCTTAACCAAGTGTGTTCTTTATTGTTTGAAAGAGACTCTAGACCAAACAGTAAGGGGGTGTGAACAAAAGTTTTAGTCCAATCAAGTATCGTAAGTCAGGGCTTCATGACGTAGAGAGATCTACATATTCTCCGTTGATTGGTCAGTCTAGGATCCAGGAATTTCTCTTTGTCCATCTGTCTTGGGTGTAAACCAGGAAATGGTGGCCATATTCAAGCTATACATATATATCCTAGTATATACTGAGTTTAAGGAAAATACACTGAATATGCAATATACATATATACATGTTAATAAGAAACAAAAGCATTCACAAATAAGTGTGTTAGTTCACATCTACTGAACTATATAACTGAGTCTATGAAATGGCTGAATTAAGTATTTTTGGATACTCAATTCTTTATCCTCAACAATAATATGGCCATATAAAGTGTATATGGGCCATATCTCATTATCTTCACCAACACTCCCCTGATGATTTCCCATATGAAACGCGTCGGGAGTAATATTTTTCGCTACTATTTGGAGTTGAATACTCGGCAATAATAGGTATGGGATTTGATGAGCTGGTGGACAGTCCCCTATCAATGAGCCGTGTGGTCCTTAAAAAGGTTGCCCATTCTCACATCTACAAGACCGGGTAAGATTGTTCTCTTCTGGGATTTAATTCTGATACCCGCATGCTTTTCACAATTATGTTTATTTTTGGACACACTTTCCACAAACTGATGAATGTTCCAGTTTCAAGGGTACAATGAAATGTGTGTCTATCTATAGTCATATTATACCCTGACAGCTTATTTCAAGTGGCATTCTCAAACGAGCTTTTGAGGCGAGTACTGCCGTATTATACCAGTGGGTGGCTGACGGGGTACTTGTAGCCCTATGGCAGCATGACTATTATTATTGTTAATGTTTGTCTGTTTTACTCACCCTTAGTGAACTGAGATTCACTTTTTAGCTACACACTAATAAAAGTTATATTTTAGGTTTCATACATATGTACCTTTTCTATTGCCTGGATTCAGCTATTTACTACGGTTGATACTGTGGATCCCCCGGGTATTTTGCTATCTTACTCTGTTCTGAGCCCAGTAGCCTCTTTCCTCTCTCAGAGGCTGCTTCTCAGATACTCGTATTTTCTGTCTGCATTAGTCGGTAGCGGTAAGCCCGCATAGGTTTGGATACTTCCAGTATCGGAGTGGAGCTCCCACAACCTTCGCTCATTCACTTCTATGAGTTTAACAGCCTCTCCACACTGGTTCAGAAGCTGGTTCTATGGTGCCCCTGACCTTGTCAGGCACCACTTAGTACTGCACCCGTGCTGGGTCAGTACAAACAGGTAATCCCAAAGGCTGAGTAGGGTGTGGACACACAGGCACACTTTGACTAGGGCTCACACACACCTTAGTGGGGACCCTGGGCAGACCCAGGATTGCGCGGAGCCTCCACATCTCAGCTAGTGGTGCGGTGGAGAAGCTGGAAGGAGTTGAGCAGTGGTAGTGGGTCGGAGGGAAGCAGTGAAGGAGAACTCACAAGCCGAGTCTGAAGCGGAGAGCGGGCACGCGGACACGCTAATCAGACCCTGCAAGTGTAGTAACTATAAATGCAAACAGTTGCACACTGAAAAAAGCCAAAAATTTACCAGGGAAAATATGGCACTGCATTACTGCAAAAGAGAGATATTTAGTTTATGTATTGGCCAATGCATGTAAGCCGGGAGACCAACGGCAAGGTATATCTCTGTAAGCCGGGAACCTAACTTAAATGCCACTATCTAGGTTAAAAACATCCTTATCTGGGCAAAATGCCACTATTTGGACTACAAACCTCCATGTATGGGCTGCTAGGCTCCTGCTACAATGGTTATGAACACAGCCAGGTCTTAGGGCGGAGTGCTCAGTCAGAAAAAGACTCACTAGAAATATCAAAAAACTGACCCGCACATCCAACAAATGTGAACAGGTGCTAACTGAAAAAACATAGTAACTATAAATGCAAACAGTTGCACACTGAAAAAAGCCACAAATTTACCAGGGAAAATATGGCACTGCATTACTGCAAAAGAGAGATATTTAGTTTATGTATTGGCCAATGCATGTAAGCCCGGAGACCAACGGCAAGGTATATCTCTGTAATCCGGGAACCTAACTTAAATGCCACTATCTAGGTTAAAAACATCCTTATCTGGGCAAAATGCCACTATTTGGACTACAAACCTCCATGTATGGGCTGCTAGGCTCCTGCTACAATGGTTATGAACACAGCCAGGTCTTAGGGTGGAGTGCTCAGTCAGAAAAAGACTCACTAGAAATATCAAAAAACTGACCCGCACATCCAACAAATGTGAACAGGTGCTAACTGAAAAAACATAGTAACTATAAATGCAAACAGTTGCACACTGAAAAAAGCCAAAAATTTACCAGGGAAAATATGGCACTGCATTACTGCAAAAGAGAGATATTTAGTTTATGTATTGGCCAATGCATGTAAGCCCGGAGACCAACGGCAAGGTATATCTCTGTAATCCGGGAACCTAACTTAAATGCCACTATCTAGGTTAAAAACATCCTTATCTGGGCAAAATGCCACTATTTGGACTACAAACCTCCATGTATGGGCTGCTAGGCTCCTGCTACAATGGTTATGAACACAGCCAGATCTTAGAGCGGAGTGCTCAGTCAGAAAAAAACTCACTAGAAATATAAAAAAATTGACCCGCACATCCAACAAATGTGAACAGGTGCTAACTGAAAAAACATAGTAACTATAAATGCAAACAGTTGCACACTGAAAAAAGCCAAAAATTTACCAGGGAAAATATGGCACTGCATTACTGCAAAAGAGAGATATTTAGTTTATGTATTGGCCAATGCATGTAAGCCCGGAGACCAACGGCAAGGTATATCTCTGTAATCCGGGAACCTAACTTAAATGCCACTATCTAGGTTAAAAACATCTTTATCTGGGCAAAATGCCACTATTTGGACTACAAACCTCCATGTATGGGCTGCTAGGCTCCTGCTACAATGGTTATGAACACAGCCAGGTCTTAGGGTGGAGTGCTCAGTCAGAAAAAGACTCACTAGAAATATCAAAAAACTGACCCGCACATCCAACAAATGTGAACAGGTGCTAACTGAAAAAACATAGTAACTATAAATGCAAACAGTTGCACACTGAAAAAAGCCAAACATTTACCAGGGAAAATATGGCACTGCATTACTGCAAAAGAGAGATATTTAGTAGTGATGAGCGAGTATGCTTGTTACTACTCGGTACTCGCACGAGTATCACTGTACTCGGGCTACTCGGCGGGGACCGAGTAATCTCGCGATACTCGTGCTGTACTCGTGGTCTTCATTTCTGCATGTTGGCGCTCTTTTGAGAGCCAGCCCTCATGCAGGGATTGGCTGGCAGACCACTGCAATGCCACAGCCCTGTTAGTTGTGGAATTGCAGTGATTGGCCGGCCCGCACAGCGTGACCGAGCCTTTAAACCGGCCGGCGCGCTGTGCTCTGCTCACAGCCATCCAGACAGTCAGTGCAGGGAGAGTGTCGCTGCTTCAGGGAAAGGTTTGCGGCCCTTTATAGCTATTTTCGTAGCAGGGCTGCAAACAGTGTGACCAAAAGTCCTTCTCAGGACTATTCTAGTTGTATACAGGCAGGCAGGGTATAGCCAGGTCAGAGTACAGTAGCAGAGTCCTTCTCAGGACTATTGTTGCTGTATACAGGCAGGGTATAGCCAGGTCGGAATACAGGCTAGTGACCAGAAGAGTCCTTGTCAGGACTATTGTAGCAGTATACAGGCAGGCAGGCAGGCAGGGTATATAGCCATTCCTAGTGGTGACCGTATACCAGCCTTCATCATATCTGGGGCTGGTGTACACAGTCTAAAACAGTCCAGATAGTGTCAGACTTCTCATTAATTGTCGCTCCTAAAAACCTGTTAGGTTCTTAGTGCGTCCGTGCTTGCATTTAAAAACCGCACGTGTGTGCCTGTCGGTGGCAGCGTACAGGTGCACTTGTGTGTGTTTTTACCAAACTATTATATAACGCACAAGTGTAGTGTATAATACACGTCAGTCAGCAGTGGCTGATAGTGTCAGAGTTCTCATTAATTTTTGCTCCTAAAACCTGTTAGGTTCTTAGTGCGTCCGTGCTTGCATTTAAAAACCGCACGTGTGTGCCTGTCGGTGGCAGCGTACAGGTGCACTTGTGTGCGTTTTTACCAAACTATTATATAACGCCCAAGTGTAGTGTATAATACACGTCAGTCAGCAGTGGCTGATAGTGTCAGAGTTCTCATTAATTTTTGCTCCTAAAACCTGTTAGGTTCTTAGTGCGTCCGTGCTTGCATTTAAAAACCGCACGTGTGTGCCTGTCGGTGGCAGCGTACAGGTGCACGATTTGCACAAACTTGGATATAACGCCCAAGTCTAGTGAATACACGTCAGCACAGCATTGCAAAATGCGCAAGGGCGTTGGCAAGGAACAAGGAAGTGGACGTGATGGTGGTGCAGGCAGAGGCCGAGGTCGTGGGCAAGCTCTAATTTCGCCACAACAAAGGGCCACATCTAGTCGCTCGCACGTCCTGTCCCAAATTCTTGGGGACCGCAGCAGTACACCGCTCTTGAACCAAGACCAGTGTCAACAGGTTGTTAGTTGGATAGCGGATAATGCTTCCAGTCAGATTGGCACCACCACAAACACTCTGTCTTCCACACGGTCAAGTGTCAGTAGAAGTGATACTGCACCGCACATTTCAGAACCTGATCCTCCTTCCTACCACAAGGCTGAGTACACGTCCTCGGACATTAATGATCCCACACTTGGACACTCGGAAGAGCTGTTCACGTTTCCATTCGCACATTCTGGCCTCTCGCCAGCTAATGTTGAAGTGGGTCATGAGGAGATCGTATGTACAGATGCCCAAATATTTGAGCAGCCACGTTCTCACGAAGTTGGCAACGTGTCTCAACAAGTGGTGGACGATGATGAGACACAATTGTCAGGAAGTCAGGAGGAGGAGCAGGGTGCGGAAGAGGAAGACGACGTGGTGGATGATCCAGTAACTGACCCAACCTGGCAGGAGGATATGCAGAGCGAGGACAGCAGTGCACAGGGGGAGGGAGGCGTAGCATCCCAACAGGCAGTAAGAAGCAGGGTGGTGGCTCCAGGCAGAAGTCAGGCAACCGTTCCCCGGAACAACAACACGACACAAGGTGCCTGTACAAATGTTAGGTCTTCCCGAGTCTGGCAGTTTTTTAAGTTGGCTCCAGATGATTCTAAAAAGGCCATTTGCAACAAGAGTAAACACTGGAGTGTGGGAGGGCACCAACTGTAAATAACATGTATGAATCAAAGCAAAGGGATCAAAACACCACTAGCACATTTTAGAAAACTGGGTCAGTAAAGAGAAAAAGAAAATGTGCATAAAGTGGGATCACCAATATAGCAAAAAATATCATTTATTAAATTAGACACAAAACAAAACCATGGACAACATTAAAAACATTTAAAAAGCATAAGCTCATATATTAACACATATTTGGTGCCAAGGTATAAGACACCAAACACGCCCCACACTCTCCGCCGGCCAAAACCACCAATATATACTAATAGTGAAGGCGTACACTTGCGAGACGATATTATAAATACAAACAGGGGATTGAGATAGAAAGTACAGATGCCCAGACAAAAAAGACCAACTGTCAATGCATAGCAATAAAGCACCTGAGTAACCTGGGCCACAGAAATCACCTGAAATAAACTTGTTAAACCAGAAGGCAAGTGCAAACGCCAGTAAGGATAATGGTAGGAGGCCACAAAATGAAGGAGGGGGTGGGGTGGTGATCCCACGCGTATCGCTACAGCAAGGTGTAGCTTCCTCAGGGAAAAGTGAGGAAAGCCATGGTTAGCGTGTCTTAAGTACATGTCGTAATTAGAACAAAGATTGCTTACCAGCATGTAATTAGAGAACTGTGGAGATTCTTGCATACAGGCCGGGGTATACCGATGGACGCCGCCATATTCGCCACCTGATCTAGTCAGGTGGACTCATGACGTGAGGGTACCCTCTACCGCGCAGGCGCCGGAGCCATAGTAACCATGAGCGTGGAGCGTCACATGCGCATGCGCAATGCTACAGACCAAGGGAGCACACGTCATAGGTCACATGACCGTGTGCTGTATGTGTATCCTTACGGCAAGCGCGCTGTGCTAGCACAAAAAGCCCAGTGCAAATGTCTATATAGACACAAGAACACATATGGACGCAAAATATAGCGCTGCCTATGCCATGACCCAACAATATACAAATAAGTCTCCATGCAACACATGCACAGAGTTAGTGACACCCATCATACCAGAGTAACCAAAGGTATAAACTCTGGAAGCAAGATGTAATGTAAGACAAGGCATTATTTTATACTTTTTATAACAAACAAGAGAATGCAGATATGATAGCGATAGCGGTCACCAGAGATGCAGATTCTAAAGGCAAATGTGACGTTTGAATACAGCATATTTTAGATCAGGGCAGAAAGGACCTGCAATTTATAGTAACAGTGACAAAGATAGAACTAATCAAATCACAAAAAAGTGACAAATAGTTATATTTGTCACCTATAAAAGGTGTCAAAAAAAGCCAAATGACAAATATTCAAAGATGTCCCATGAACATACATAGCCGTGAGTGTAGAGCCCCCATGAAGGGCAATACCAACCCCGGACACCAGAGGGCAAACCTATTGAATAGTTGTTCAAATGGAACTCCTAACATAAAACAAGCATAGTTATATCTTTGTTTTTCCGTTTTTTTCTCTCTTTTTCTTCCCCCCCCCCGTTTTTTTCTCCCCAACCTGCAGGGGTTAAAAACCCCAATGTGTAGTTATGCGAAAAAAGTCACAAAAAGATAACATAGCAATAAGTATAGAGCTCCCATAAAAAGGTAAGCCCAACAAAAAGGACCCAAGGGGCATCTTTGCAAAATACTGAAGCATACCGAGCTCATATACACAAATGCATACACATAGCGCATAATCTAACAAAAAAATGCAGAAAGGAGTCTCTGTAGATGAAAAAATCCCTTCTTGATGGAGCAGGGAACACACAATTTCACAGGAGAAAATACGGGGAGGTCAAAAAGAAAGACATTGACAGTCCATGGGGGAACCGGATGGCTGAAAATCCAGCCGATGTTAAATTAACTGGCAAAATTTCAGTCAACCATGAGTTCGAAAGGGTTCTATCTTTCCAGGGACCATCACGACTAGGGTCTTTGCCAACTGTCGCACCAAAAATGTTGTGTACCTTTTGATGTGTGATTGTCCCAAACTGTATGTCGGACAGACCACACAGGAGCTTCGGCGACGGATTCAGCACCATTTCTCAGATATCGGACGGGCCAAGAGAGACCAGGCTCAAGGTAAGCCCATTACTTCCGTGGCTAAACATTTCCTTGATTTGCATAATGGCTCTTTTTGTAAGGTCCGGATATTGGTGCTGGAATCTGTCCCCCTTAGTATTCGGGGGGGAAAAATGTCTGACGAATTACTGAGAAGGGAGGCCAGGTGGATCTATCAACTTCGGAGTCTTTCCCCAAACGGCCTCAATGAGGAAATGTTGTTCAGTGGCTTCTACAAGAAATGAGGGCTAGTTTATTAGTTTTGGATACCCTGGGGGATGTTACCCTTTCGAACTCATGGTTGACTGAAATTTTGCCAGTTAATTTAACATCGGCTGGATTTTCAGCCATCCGGTTCCCCCCAGGGGTCCCCCCCCCCCTTCCCCTTCCCTCCCCTTCCCCTCCCCCCCCTTTTCCTCCATCCCTTTCCTCCCTCCCTCCCCCCACCACCCGGGGGTTCCTGTGGTCTCTTTTTTGCCCGCTCACTTGTGGCTTTTTCCTTGATTGTAGGTATACCTATATACATATGCACATCTTCCTATGTATATAGCCTTCGGTGTGCCGGATCCCCCTCGATGAAACTGAACGAAGAAGATTTTCTTTCCATCTCTTGAGGACATCATGTCTGGTGTGGGAATGCTTCCTAATGTCCTAAATGACGGAATCGGATGTCTCAACGGACCTATCCATTCTTCTATCTTGGCTATGTCACGTATCCAGCAACCTGTGACTTATGGACTGTCAATGTCTTTCTTTTTGACCTCCCCGTATTTTCTCCTGTGAAATTGTGTGTTCCCTGCTCCATCAAGAAGGGATTTTTTCCTCTACAGAGACTCCTTTCTGCATTTTTTTGTTAGATTATGCGCTATGTGTATGCATTTGTGTATATGAGCTCGGTATGCTTCAGTATTTTGCAAAGATGCCCCTTGGGTCCTTTTTGTTGGGCTTACCTTTCTATGGGAGCTCTATACTTATTGCTATGTTATCTTTTTGTGACTTTTTTCGCATAACTACACATTGGGGTTTTTAACCCCTGCAGGTTGGGGAGAAAAAAACGGGGGGGGGGGAAGAAAAAGAGAGAAAAAAACGGAAAAACAAAGATATAACTATGCTTGTTTTATGTTAGGAGTTCCATTTGAACAACTATTCAATAGGTTTGCCCTCTGGTGTCCGGGGTTGGTATTGCCCTTCATGGGGGCTCTACACTCACGGCTATGTATGTTCATGGGACATCTTTGAATATTTGTCATTTGGCTTTTTTTGACACCTTTTATAGGTGACAAATATAACTATTTGTCACTTTTTTGTGATTTGATTAGTTCTATCTTTGTCACTGTTACTATAAATTGCAGGTCCTTTCTGCCCTGATCTAAAATATGCTGTATTCAAACGTCACATTTGCCTTTAGAATCTGCATCTCTGGTGACCGCTATCGCTATCATATCTGCATTCTCTTGTTTGTTATAAAAAGTATAAAATAATGCCTTGTCTTACATTACATCTTGCTTCCAGAGTTTATACCTTTGGTTACTCTGGTATGATGGGTGTCACTAACTCTGTGCATGTGTTGCATGGAGACTTATTTGTATATTGTTGGGTCATGGCATAGGCAGCGCTATATTTTGCGTCCATATGTGTTCTTGTGTCTATATAGACATTTGCACTGGGCTTTTTGTGCTAGCACAGCGCGCTTGCCGTAAGGATACACATACAGCACACGGTCATGTGACCTATGACGTGTGCTCCCTTGGTCTGTAGCATTGCGCATGCGCATGTGACGCTCCACGCTCATGGTTACTATGGCTCCGGCGCCTGCGCGGTAGAGGGTACCCTCACGTCATGAGTCCACCTGACTAGATCAGGTGGCGAATATGGCGGCGTCCATCGGTATACCCCGGCCTGTATGCAAGAATCTCCACAGTTCTCTAATTACATGCTGGTAAGCAATCTTTGTTCTAATTACGACATGTACTTAAGACACGCTAACCATGGCTTTCCTCACTTTTCCCTGAGGAAGCTACACCTTGCTGTAGCGATACGCGTGGGATCACCACCCCACCCCCTCCTTCATTTTGTGGCCTCCTACCATTATCCTTACTGGCGTTTGCACTTGCCTTCTGGTTTAACAAGTTTATTTCAGGTGATTTCTGTGGCCCAGGTTACTCAGGTGCTTTATTGCTATGCATTGACAGTTGGTCTTTTTTGTCTGGGCATCTGTACTTTCTATCTCAATCCCCTGTTTGTATTTATAATATCGTCTCGCAAGTGTACGCCTTCACTATTAGTATATATTGGTGGTTTTGGCCGGCGGAGAGTGTGGGGCGTGTTTGGTGTCTTATACCTTGGCACCAAATATGTGTTAATATATGAGCTTATGCTTTTTAAATGTTTTTAATGTTGTCCATGGTTTTGTTTTGTGTCTAATTTAATAAATGATATTTTTTGCTATATTGGTGATCCCACTTTATGCACATTTTCTTTTTCTCTTTACTGAAAAAGGCCATTTGCAACACCTGCCGTGCCAGCATCAGCAGGGGTACCAAAACTAGCAGCCTGACCACCACCAGCATGATCAGGCACATGTCAGCCAAGCACCCGACTTTGTGGGAAGTACAACAGAGTCGAGGAGCAGTGCTTGCTGATGTCACTGCTACGTCTTCGCTGGATGTGCATGCGAGCCAATCCCCTGTCCATGCTACCTGCGAACAAGCCTCCTCCGGTCCTGCACCTGCAGTTGCCTACGCAGAAATAACACCATCATCAAGTACGTCCTTGTCCCAGCGCAGCGTTCAGTTTCCATTCAGCAAACCTTTGAACGCAGGCGCAAATACACTGCCAACACCCCACATGCCACAGTTCTAAATGCTAACATTTCGCGACTGCTTGCGCTGGAAATGTTGCCTTTTAGGCTGGTGGAGACAGAAGCATTCCGCGACCTGATGGCGGCAGCTGTCCCACGTTACTCGGTCCCCAGCCGCCACTATTTCTCCCGGTGTGCCGTCCCCGCGTTGCATAACCACGTGTCACAAAACATCACACGTGCCCTGAACAACGCTGTTTCACCCAAAGTCCACCTAACCACAGACACGTGGACAAGTGCTTGTGGGCAAGGCCGCTACATCTCGTTGACGGCACACTGGGTTAATATTGTGGAAGCTGGGACCCAGTCTGAGCGAGGGACGGAACACGTCCTTCCCACACCAAGGTTTGCAGGCCCTACCTCAGTCAGTGTTTCACCCACACATTTTCGAAAGTCACCTACTGCTTCAGCCGGCCTTGCCGGCTTTCAGCGCCGTTTGCATCTTCCGGCTCACAGACTGGTGTGTGATGTCCCCACGCGTTGGAATTCAACTCTGCACATGTTGGTCAGGATATGTGAGCAGAAGAGGGCAGTTGTTGAGTACCTGCATCACCTAAGCCGTCGGGAAATGGGTCAAACTCCACACATAACACCTGAGGAGTGGAGATGGATGTCCGACCTATGTACCATCCTCCAAAACTTTGAGGACTCCACCAAGATGGTGAGTGGTGATGACGCCATTATTAGCGTCACCATACTGCGACTCTGCCTTCTAAAACGGTCTTTGCTCAAAAACAAACATGATGCATTGCAGGCGGAGCGCGATGAGTTGCAGCAAGAAACAGTAGTGGGTGTGGGTGATAACACACAGCCCAGCCTCGTCTCATCACAACGTGCAGTGGAGGACTATGACGAGGAGGAGGATGAAGACATGGAGCAAATCTCCGGCCAAATTGAGGATATGACATGCACACCAGTCATATCCTCGGTTCAGCGTGGCTGGCCAGAGGACAGGGTAGATGAGGAGGAGGAGGAGGAGGAGGACAGCATGTTCAGTCATCGTGTTGGTCAGGCTACTGAAGTCCTGGCTGTTAAGAGTCTGGCGCACATGGCTGACTTTATGGTAAGCTGCCTGTCTCGTGACCCTCGCGTTAAGAACATCTTGGCCGACAATCATTACTGGTTGGTAACACTGTTAGACCCACGCTACAAAGAGAACTTTATGTCTCTTATTCCCGAGGCGGAGAGGTCAACCAAAATGCAGCAGTTCTGGAAGGCCATAGTCACGGAAGTAGGCAAAGCATTCCCCTCACAAAACGCTAGCGGCATAGGTCAGGAATCAGTGGACAACCAAGGCGTACAGCCGAGAGAGGCACAAGTCCAATCCGCCAGAGGTAGGGGAACAGTCTTTAAGATGTGGGACAGTTTTCTCAGCCCCTCACGTACCACAGCCCCTGAGGTGCGGGTTAGTGCCACAAGAAATCCTAAGTTTGCCCAGATGCTCAAGGAGTACCTTGCAGATCGAACAACTGTACTCCGACATTCCTCTGTGCCTTACAATTATTGGGTATCCAATGTGGACACGTGGCATGAATTGGCTCTCTACGCCTTGGAAGTCCTGGCCTGCCCTGCCGCTAGCGTTTTGTCAGAGCGTGTTTTTAGTGCCGCAGGTGGAATCATTACAGATAAACGCACCCGCCTGTCAACTGAAAATGCTGATAGGCTGACTCTGATCAAGATGAACAAGGGTTGGATTGGGCCAGACTTCACCACACCACCAGCAAATGAGAGCGGAATTTAAAGTTTGTAACGGGAATTTGCCATGTACCTCCAGTCACCCATGGGTACACACTTCTGGACTTTGGATAATCGCTGGACTGCTCCTCCTTCTCCTCATGCGCCACCATGATGACCGTTACAAGAGTTAGGCCTTTGTTTCAGGTATACCCCCAGTGGTAAATTTTTTCGCCCATTCTTTGCAGAATGGACATTACAATGACAGGAGACCCGCTCCTTTGCAATGGGAACAATGTTTTGAGGCCCTCATGCACGTCTCTATCCAGGGACAACGTGGAGCCTCCCAATTTTTGGCTGCCCTGCCTAAGGGCTATACTACAATAGACCCACTTCCTTCCAATGGGCACTTCAGGTTTACAGGCCCTCATGCACGTCTCTATCCAGGGACAACGTGGAGCCTCCCAATTTTTGGCTGCCCTGCCTAAGGGCTATACTACAATAGACCCACTTCCTTCCAATGGGCACTTCAGGTTTACAGGCCCTCATGCACGTCTCTATCCAGGGACAACGTGGAGCCTCCCAATTTTTGGCTGCCCTGCCTAAGGGCTATACTACAATAGACCCACTTCCTTCCAATGGGCACTTCAGGTTTACAGGCCCTCATGCACGTCTCTATCCAGGGACAACGTGGAGCCTCCCAATTTTTGGCTGCCCTGCCTAAGGGCTATACTACAATAGACCCACTTCCTTCCAATGGGCACTTCAGGTTTACAGGCCCTCATGCACGTCTCTATCCAGGGACAACGTGGAGCCTCCCAATTTTTGGCTGCCCTGCCTAAGGGCTATACTACAATAGACCCACTTCCTTCCAATGGGCACTTCAGGTTTACAGGCCCTCATGCACGTCTCTATCCAGGGACAACGTGGAGCCTCCCAATTTTTGGCTGCCCTGCCTAAGGGCTATACTACAATAGACCCACTTCCTTCCAATGGGCACTTCAGGTTTACAGGCCCTCATGCACGTCTCTATCCAGGGACAACGTGGAGCCTCCCAATTTTTGGCTGCCCTGTCTAAGGGCTATACTACAATAGACCCACTTCCTTCCAATGGGCACTTCAGGTTTACAGGCCCTCATGCACGTCTCTATCCAGGGACAACGTGGAGCCTCCCAATTTTTGGCTGCCCTGCCTAAGGGCTATACTACAATAGACCCACTTCCTTCCAATGGGCACTTCATGTTTACAGGCCCTCATGCACGTCTCTATCCAGGGACAACGTGGAGCCTCCCAATTTTTGGCTGCCCTGCCTAAGGGCTATACTACAATAGACCCACTTCCTTCCAATGGGCACTTCAGGTTTACAGGCCCTCATGCACGTCTCTATCCAGAGGCAACGTGGAGCCTCCCAATTTTTGGCTGCCCTGTCTAAGGGCTATACTACAATAGACCCACTTCCTTCCAATGGGCACTTCAGGTTTACAGGCCCTCATGCACGTCTCTATCCAGGGACAACGTGGAGCCTCCCAATTTTTGGCTGCCCTGCCTAAGGGCTATACTACAATAGACCCACTTCCTTCCAATGGGCACTTCAGGTTTACAGGCCCTCATGCACGTCTCTATCCAGGGACAACGTGGAGCCTCCCAATTTTTGGCTGCCCTGCCTAAGGGCTATACTACAATAGACCCACTTCCTTCCAATGGGCACTTCAGGTTTACAGGCCCTCATGCACGTCTCTATCCAGGGACAACGTGGAGCCTCCCAATTTTTGGCTGCCCTGCCTAAGGGCTATACTACAATAGACCCACTTCCTTCCAATGGGCACTTCAGGTTTACAGGCCCTCATGCACGTCTCTATCCAGGGACAACGTGGAGCCTCCCAATTTTTGGCTGCCCTGCCTAAGGGCTATACTACAATAGACCCACTTCCTTCCAATGGGCACTTCAGGTTTACAGGCCCTCATGCACGTCTCTATCCAGGGACAACGTAGAGCCTCCCAATTTTTGGCTGCCCTGCCTAAGGGCTATACTACAATAGACCCACTTCCTTCCAATGGGCACTTCAGGTTTACAGGCCCTCATGCACGTCTCTATCCAGGGAAAACGTGGAGCCTCCCAATTTTTGGCTGCCCTGCCTAAGGGCTATACTACAATAGACCCACTTCCTTCCAATGGGCACTTCAGGTTTACAGGCCCTCATGCACGTCTCTATCCAGGGACAACGTGGAGCCTCCCAATTTTTGGCTGCCCTGCCTAAGGGCTATACTACAATAGACCCACTTCCTTCCAATGGGCACTTCAGGTTTACAGGCCCTCATGCACGTCTCTATCCAGGGACAACGTGGAGCCTCCCAATTTTTGGCTGCCCTGCCTAAGGGCTATACTACAATAGACCCACTTCCTTCCAATGGGCACTTCAGGTTTACAGGCCCTCATGCACGTCTCTATCCAGGGACAACGTGGAGCCTCCCAATTTTTGGCTGCCCTGCCTAAGGGCTATACTACAATAGACCCACTTCCGTCCAATGGGCACTTCAGGTTTACAGGCCCTCATGCACGTCTCTATCCAGGGACAACGTGGAGCCTCCCAATTTTTGGCTGCCCTGCCTAAGGGCTATACTACAATAGACCCACTTCCTTCCAATAGGCATTTCAGGTTTACAGGCCCTCATGCACGTCTGTATGCAGGGTCATTGGTGAACCTCACAATTTTGGACTGCCCTGGCAAAGGAAAATACTACAAAGACTCAGTTACTCAAAATGGGCACATTAGACTCAGAGGCCTTTATGTACGTCTCTTCTCAGGGACATCGGAGTGCCACACAATGTTTTACGTAAAATCTTTCATGTATTGATCTCAAAAAGTAACATACATTAGCTCTATCTCACTATTGGGTATGTGCCCTTAACATTTCCGCCATGAAAATTCATTTTGGTGTCATTTTGGAAGGTTTTCTGGTGAGTCCGTAAAAATGGCGTAAAACGCGGACAAAATTGTTCACAGCTGTGACTTTTGAGTGATAAATGCTTCAAGGGGTCTTCCCCATGCTGTTGCCATGTCATTTGAGCACTCTTCGGAGACTTTTGTGCCATTTTTAGGGTTTCTACATGCTGCCGGTGGTCATTTCACAAAAATACTCGGGTCTCCCATAGGATAACATTGGGCTCGTTGCTCGGGCCGAGTACACGAGTATCTTGGGAGGCTCGGCCCGAGCTTCGAGCACCCGAGCTTTTTAGTACTCGCTCATCACTACCAGGGCCGGATTATAGGTGGGGCAGGCGGGGCTGGAGCCCAGGGGCCCCCACCAAAAGAGCTTCTAAGGGGGCCCCCACCATACTTGGCACTAGGCACCTGTCAGCATTTTTTTTTTCACACCCTCTCCCCCTCCGTAAAGACAGTCTAATAAATCAGCTGTGTTTTCGGGGGGGGGGGGGGGGGGGGCACCGCTATTTATTTGCATCTGCGTCTTTAAGACGCAAAAACAAACTGCGGGCACAGGACGCTGATTGACCTCGGAAGTACCAGCGGCCGCTTGAACTTCCGGGGTCAGAGGTGTGCTAATGCTCCCTGCTATGTGCTGCGGCCGTACCTAGAAGCAGGGGCACGGTGTGGTGGGCCGCTGTCTGCTGTCCCCGCTGCGCTCCTTACATGCCAGGCACACTAGCAGGAGCCGGAGGCAGCGAGCTGTGCCGGCTCTGCTGTGTGCCGGCTCTGCTGTGTGCCGGCTCTGCTGTGTGCCGGCTCTGCTGTGTGCCGGCTCTGCTGTGTGCCGGCATGTACACTACAGAGGAGCGCAGCAGAGCCGATGACCGCAGCTTCCTGTTTCCTTTCCTATTCAAATGTATTTGCGTCTTTCAGACGTAAATACATTTGAACAGCGCGCCGGGACTGGGCCCCGCCCCCGACGTGCAGCAACGTGATGAGATCAGCACCTTGCTGACGTCATCACAGTGCTGCCGGCGCCACACTGGGGACATGAGGAAGCGAGCGCTCCATGGAGGAGCCGAAGAGACAGGTGTAATTAATGGGGATGAGTGAGGAGGGGCAGAGGACACATAACGGGGAACATATGTGAAGGAACACAGCTCTGTGACAGGCAGAGGAGGAGTACTGTATTCCGAGGGAGGGGGGGAGGCAGGAGTGTGTAGGGATGGAGCAGTGTAATTTGTGTGTGTAGGGGGTGATGAGGGCTGTATTGTGTGTGGGGAGAGGGGTAATGGAGGGTGCATTGTATTGTGTGTGGAGGGAGGGGTAATGGAGGGTGCATTGTATTGTGTGTGGGGAGAGGGGTAATGGGGGGTGCATTGTATTGTGTGTGGGGAGAGGGGTAATGGGGGGTGCATTGTATTGTGTGTGGGGAGAGGGGTAATGGGGGGTGCATTGTATTGTGTGTGGGGAGAGGGGTAATGGGGGGTGCATTGTATTGTGTGTGTGGGGAGAGGTAATGAGGGGTGCATTGTATTGTGTGTGTGTGTGTGGGGAGAGAGGTAATGGGGGGTGCATTGTATTGTGTGTGGGGAGAGGGGTAATGGGGGGTGCATTGTATTGTGTGTGGGGAGAGGGGTAATGGGGGGTGCATTGTATTGTGTGTGGGGAGAGGGGTAATGGGGGGTGCATTGTATTGTGTGTGTGGGGAGAGGGGTAATGGGGGGTGCATTGTATTGTGTGTGTGTGGGGAGAGGGGTAATGGGGGGTGCATTGTATTGTGTGTGTGGGGAGAGGGGTAATGGGGGGTGCATTGTATTGTGTGTGTGTGGGGAGAGGGGTAATGGGGGGTGCATTGTATTGTGTGTGTGTGGGGAGAGGGGTAATGGGGGGTGCATTGTATTGTGTGTGTGGGGAGAGGGGTAATGGGGGGTGCATTGTATTGTGTGTGTGGGGAGAGGGGTAATGGGGGGTGCATTGTATTGTGTGTGTGGGGAGAGGGGTAATGGGGGGTGCATTGTATTGTGTGTGTGGGGAGAGGGGTAATGGGGGGTGCATTGTATTGTGTGTGTGTGGGGAGAGGGATAATGGGGGGTGCATTGTATTGTGTGTGTGGGGAGAGGGGTAATGGGGGGTGCATTGTATTGTGTGTGTGGGGAGAGGGGTAATGGGGGGTGCATTGTATTGTGTGTGTGTGGGGAGAGGGGTAATGGGGGGTGCATTGTATTGTGTGTGTGTGTGGGGAGAGGGGTAATGGGGGGTGCATTGTATTGTGTGTGTGTGGGGAGAGGGGTAATGGGGGGTGCATTGTATTGTGTGTGTGTGGGGAGAGGGGTAATGGGGGGTGCATTGTATTGTGTGTGTGTGTGTGGGGAGAGGGGTAATGGGGGGTGCATTGTATTGTGTGTGTGTGTGTGGGGAGAGGGGTAATGGGGGGTGCATTGTATTGTGTGTGTGTGGGGAGAGGGGTAATGGGGGGTGCATTGTATTGTGTGTGTGGGGAGAGGGGTAATGGGGGGTGCATTGTATTGTGTGTGTGTGTGGGGAGAGGGTAATGGGGGGGTGCATTGTATTGTGTGTGTGTGTGGGGAGAGGGGTAATGGGGGGTGCATTGTATTGTGTGTGTGTGGGGAGAGGGGTAATGGGGGGTGCATTGTATTGTGTGTGTGTGGGGAGAGGGGTAATGGGGGATGCATTGTATTGTGTGTGTGTGGGGAGAGGGGTAATGGGGGGTGCATTGTATTGTGTGTGTGTGGGGAGAGGGGTAATGGGGGGTGCATTGTATTGTGTGTGTGGGGAGAGGGGTAATGGGGGGTGCATTGTAGTGTGTGTGTGTCAGAGATGTGTGTGTAAGAAGCAGTACTGTGTGTGTATATATGAATTAGAGCAGTCTGTGCGCGCGCCCCCCCCCCCCGAACTATATGGGTTCCCCAGAGCGCTATGTCACCCATCGCAGTGATGAGTACACCACCAGAGCTGTTTGCCACTCCAGTAACGTCTATGCCCCCTGCCCCTCCTGTAATATATATATCGTAGCCCCCAGCCCCTCCTGTGATGTATATACAGCAGTGCTGTCAGTGTGCAGTCATGTGTGTTAGTGACAGCCATCGTGAAACAGCCACATGTCCTGAAGGAGCTAGACGGAAACAAGCGGGAGAGGTGAGTGAGGCTGCTGGCGACTTTCCCATATTAATACCTGTAAGGGCTCATGCGCATGTAACTGCTGAATATTCTGCAGCGATTTGACAGCACATGTGCGCGTCAAATCGCTGCAGAAACAATGCATAATGGATGCAGTTTTTCTGTACAAAAAAAGCCGATTTCATGCGCTCTGGCTGCTGCCCCCACCATAGACAGAGTGGGAGCTGCATCCATAGCGCACGGAATAATTGACATGCTCATTTTATGAACGCACGGATTTGGGTCAACATTTTAGCACCCAAATCGCTGCGTTCATAAAAGCAATGGGTGCACGTATCATGCACAATCTACATAGATTGTATAGGGGAAGCAGGACGCATGCATTTACACTGCAGTGCTATACGCAGCGTAAATGCATGTAATTACACAACGTGCGCACGAGCCCTAATGCGTCTGTGTCTGCATGTATGTCAGTGTATATGACTGTGCATATATTTGTCTGTTTATATGTATTTTTCTGAATTTGTCTTCAAATATGTATATACGCATGCCTGTATGTGTGTGTGTGCGTGTCTGTGTGTGGATGGGGTCCACTGAGACTCTTTCACCCGGAGGCCACAAAACCCTGGAGCCGGCCCTGGCTGCCTTAACATTGGGATCAATAAAAAATATGTGACAAAAGCGGGCTTTACACGCTACAATATATCTAACGATGTCTCGGCGGGGTCACGTCGTAAGTGACGCACATCCGGCATCGTTAGTGATATTGTAGTGTGTGACAGCTACGTGCGACCCTGATTGTGCGTTAAAACGTTGATTGCATACACGTCGTTCATTTTCTAAAAATTGAACGTCTCTTTGTTCATCATTCTTGAGGCAGCACACATCGCTCCATGTGACACCCCGGGAACGATGAACTGCAGCTTACTTGCGTCCCGCCGGCAATGCGGAAGGAAGGAGGTGGGCGGGATGTTTACGTCCCGCTCATTTCCGCCCCTCCGCTTCTATTGGTCGGCCGCTGTGTGACGTCCCTTTCACTTCAGGAAGTGGATGTTCGCCGCCCACAGCGAGGTCATTTGGAAGGCAAGTACGTGTGACGGGGGTTAATCGTTTGTGCGACACGGGCAACAAATTGCCTGTTCCGCACATACGATGGGGGCGTGTGCGATCGCATACGAGATCGAAATGTGTAAAGCAGCCTTAACTCTACTTTCTGTGTGTAAGTGGACAGCTGTGATTTATCCTGGACTGTATCTGTATTGTAGTACTGTAAATCTGAATGTGGCAGAACAGGATAAGATAAATGTTCATTGGATTTATATCTAAATGCTACGGTTCGTGCTCTGTTATGGCTAAAAATGTTAACGTTATGGGGCCCCCACCAGATTTTCTGCCCAGGGGCCCCCACCAACCTTAATCTGGCCCTGATCACTACTATTAAACTGTTTTTCTCTGAATGGCCACAGCGTTTAAGAGTTGAACATGCATTGTATGTCTGAAATCGTGCAGCAAATATTGATTGGTACATGCTACCCATGGTTGTGTGACTTTCCCTTTAATGAATATATATTTGTGGTGATAAATCAACGTAGACAGATTACAAGATGGAATACATTTACAAGTTTTGATGAAATGATAGAAAATTATAAATTGCTAAGATATAGTTTCTTCAATAATATCCAATTAGATGGGGGCATACAAAAATGGTTTTTTTGCATAAATTAAGATATATTGGTGTAATAGAGTTCTGGAAGAGACAAAGAAATAAGGGATGTATTACATCCATAAGGAAATAAAAGTTAGAAAAGAAGATAATAAGCTAAGGGAGGTAAGAATGAACTGGGAAAGAGATGTCGGTGGTAGAGTACAAGATCAAGTGGATAGAATGGTTAAAAGTATACCGATCCTTCTTTGAACTCATAATTTAGAATATTGCAAATATTTACTGTATGTACAGCATTTTTCCTCCATATGAAGTAGTAAAATTTGATAAAAGAAAAAAATAATATATTCCCAAGATTTAAAGTGACCCCAAGAAAAATGTTAATATGTTATGGAAATGGAATATCATAACTTGAATGGCTTATGGTCTGAACTAAGCCCTGTCTGATGCTGATAGCATAAGAAATGTTGGCTCTACGGTATCAGACAAGCACAGGGTGAATGAAGCTCGACAAATCTCGTGAACTGGCAAGCTTCAAAGCAGAGCTTGCATATTGTATAGCAAACAGTGTGAAAGCATTGGCTCCTTACTAAGGTGGGCTTTGCACACTACGATATCGCAGGTGTGATGTCCGTGGGGTCAAATTGAAAGTGACGCACATCCGGCATCGCAGTGTGTAAAGCCTAGATGATGCGATTAATGAGCGCAAAATCGTCGTAATCGTATCATCGGTGCAGAGTCGGCGTAATCCATAATTATGCTGACGCGACGGTCCGATGTTGTTCCTCGCTCCTGCGGCAGCACACATCGCTGTGTGTGAAGCCGCAGGAGCGAGGAACATCTCCTACCGGCGTCACCGCGGCTTCCGTAGGATATGCGAAAGGAAGGAGGTGGGTGGGATGTTTACATCCTGCTCATCTCCACCCCTCCGCCACTATTGGCTGCCTGCCGTGTGACGTCGCTATGATGCCGCACGACCCGCCCCCTTAGGAAGGAGGCGGGTCGCCGGCCAGAGCAACGGTCGCAGGGCAGGTGAGTGCATGTGAAGCTGGTGTAGCGATAATTTTCGCTACGCCAGATATCACACGATATCGTACCTGCGACGGGGGCGGGGACTATCGCGTGCGACATCGCAGCATCGGCTTGCGATGTCGCAACTTGCAAAGCCTGCCTAAGGCTACTTTCACACATCAGTTTTTTTCCATCAGATGTAGCAACAATTCCAAGGTAGCAACTCTCTTGATGCAAAGAAAACTTAAAAATTAACTTTTAATAAATCCACTAAAAATGGTTAATTATCCACAGACAAACAACGCTAAAAAGTAGGTTTGGCCCCTCCTGTCAATTCAGGGGATATGTATAAACCAAAACTAAAGTTGAATTTCAACCGCAATAGTACATTGGACTTATCTCACCAAAATCATAGGTGCCATTTACCATTAAAGTCCACTGGTAATAATAAATCAGATTTGTCTCACCCAACTTGTACAGGTGCCACTCTTCATTAAAGGTAATGGGGTCCAATTTATTCCATAATGGAGCCCCTTTAAGAAAGGAATATACCTCCCGACGCGTTTCGTTCAGAAAATACTCTTCAGGGGAGTCATAAATACGGCAAATCCATCTCAGGTCTCATTCAATATGGACCTGTTACCAGTCAGCCTAGACTCATCAAGGAGTCATAGATACGGCGGACCCAATCCTAGTCCCATAACACATGGACCAGACGCCTAAATGACACGCACGTGGCAGGAGCGGCCGTGCCTCTCGCTCTCCCTCTCGAGAGAGATGGGACTAGGATTGGGTCCGCCGTATCTATGACTCCTTGATGAGTCTAGGCTGACTGGTAACAGGTCCATATTGAATGAGACCTGAGATGGATTTGCCGTATTTATGACTCCCCTGAAGAGTATTTTCTGAACGAAACGCGTCGGGAGGTATATTCCTTTCTTAAAGGGGCTCCATTATGGAATAAATTGGACCCCATTACCTTTAATGAAGAGTGGCACCTGTACAAGTTGGGTGAGACAAATCCGATTTATTATTACCAGTGGACTTTAATGGTAAATGGCACCTATGATTTTGGTGAGATAAGTCCAATGTACTATTGCGGTTGAAATTCAACTTTAGTTTTGGTTTATACATATCCCCTGAATTGACAGGAGGGGCCAAACCTACTTTTTAGCGTTGTTTGTCTGTGGTTAATTAACCATTTTTAGTCGATTTATTAAAAGTTAATTTTTAAGTTTTCTTTGCATCAAGAGAGTTGCTACCTTGGAATTGTTGCTACATTTGTATTGAATTTGGAAATTTACCCAGTTGCTATCTGCGTCTTTTTTCCATCAGGCACAATGCGGAAAAAAACGGATAAAACGCATCCGGCACCGGAACCGTTTTATCCCCATTGATTTGTATTAGCGCCGGATTGTGCCTGACGGCCTTGCGTTGCATCCGGCTTTTGAAGGATCCGTCATAATTGGCTAATGCGGCGGTCGGTCTCTTGTAACGTTTTTTGTCTCTGACAAAAAACCGCATCGCGCCGGATCCGGCGCTATACGGCGTGATTTACAATGCAGCAAAGAAACAGATGCGGCCGCCGGATCCATTTTTTAAATTGAGCATGCTCCAATTTATTAAAAAAAATGGATTCAGCAAAAAAACGGACGAAACGGATACAAAAAACGGATACCCTAGATCCGTTTTTTTGACGGATCTGGTATACCGGATCCGTCAAAAAAAAAAAAAGGATCCAGCGCATCTGTTTTTGCATATTCTGTGCCGAATCCGTTGCATCAGGCACACGCCGGATTGTGCCTGATGCCAAAAAAATGATCTGTGAAAGGCTGGTTTCACATCAGCATTTTCCTGCCGGTCGGCAAAAAAATGCAAAACGCATGTTACCGGATCCTGTTGAATTGGACTTGAATGCATGCAAACGCAAGTTTAATTTACTGGATCCTCTGACTTGCAGTTTATGAGGAGAAAGAGAGAGAGAGAAAGAGATGTTGCGTTTTTGAAAAAAGGTAGAGAACTGCATCTCACTAGATCCTGCCACTACCGCACGCAAACGCATGCAAGTCCATTGACATTGCTTTCAGCAGACAACAGATCCAGTAACATGCGTTTTGCATTTTTTTTTGCTGACCGGCAGAAAAACGCTGATGTGAAACCAGCCAAAGTCAACCCAGTGCAACCCAGTCAATAAACTGTAAACCTTAGAATGATAGCTCATTCAGCTCTCAAGAATGGAGAGTATTTTTAACACTAGAACTACTGAGGTAGTCATTTTGACTACTTTGCACTATGTATTTCTATATAGGTGTCACGAGTCCAGTAGTTTTAGTGTTAATCAACATTCTAAAGTTTAATTGCAAAGTTGCATTGAAATGTTAACCATTTAAGAAGTTGATGAAATCCTTTTATATATTTCATAGATTCATTCCTTAGGCTTTTTAAGCCTTTTTAGGCATTTTAATCTTTAACTATATAGCGACCTAATTTTATTATAACTATGTGATGGGATTTCATAAAAACAGAACAAAAAAAACTATTGTGGAATTGCCTCAAAACTACATAAAAAACAAGTCCTCATATGGTTATAGTGACAGAAAAGTAACAAAGTTTTGGTTCCTGGAAAAAAGGGAGGAAAAAATAAAAGCACAAAAATGGAAAATTGACCAGTCAGGAATAAGTTAAATAAAAAGTAGGCTAACTGCTTCTCAAAACACTTACAATTTCAGGTAAAACACACACACATTACACTAATTCAGCATGTGAACCCAACTTTATGATAACATATAATGGCATTTATTCATACAGAAATGACACGTTTTTATCTTGTCATCATATACATTACTAAGCAAACCTTTAACACCACAAATAGAAGAGATATTAAAATATGACAAACCAATTGCTTTGAAAATCCATTTTTTTTTGCCTGAATTTACCGTCAATCTTCTCTTAATCTTCAGACGGATACTTTAGATGTGATTAACCATATAAACACACAATTAAGTAAAGTATGATGCCAAATCAGATAAATTTGAGCTTTTTTTTAAAACAGTTTACTTTGAGAAAAAATAATGTTTATTAGTGATGAGCGAGTACTAAAAAGCTCGGGTGCTCGAGGCTCGGGCCGAGCATCCCAAGATACTCGTGTACTCGGCCCGAGCACCGAGCCCAATGTTATCCTATGGGAGACCCGAGTATTTTTGTGAAATGACCCCCGGCAGCATGTAGAAACCCTAAAAATGGCACAAAAGTCTCAGAAGAGTGCTCAAATGACATGGCAACAGCATGGGGAAGACCCCTTGAAGCATTTATCACTGAAAAGTCACAGCTGTGAACAATTTTGTCCGCGTTTTACGCCATTTTTACGGACTCACCAGAAAACCTTCAAAAATGACACCAAAATGAATTTTCATGGCGGAAATGTTAAGGGCACATACCCAATAGTGAGATAGAGCTAATGTATGTTACTTTTTGAGATTAATACATGAAAGATTTTCCGTAAAACATTGTGTGGCACTCCGATGTCCCTGAGAAGAGACGTACATAAAGGCCTCTGAGTCTAATGTGCCCATTTTGAGGAAGTGAGTCTTTGTAGTATTTTCCTTTGCCAGGGCAGTCCAAAATTGTGAGGTTCACCAATGCCCCTGCATACAGACATGCATGATGGCCTGTAAGCCTGAAGTGCCCATTGTAAGGAAGTGGGTCTATTGTAGTATAGCCCTTTGGCAGGGCAGCCAAAAATTGGGAGGCTCCACGTTGTCCCTGGATAGAGACGTGCATGAGGGCCTCAAAACATTAAGTGTCCATTGTCAGGAAGTGGGTGTATTATAGTATAGCCCTTAGGCAGGGCAGCCAAAAATTGGGAGGCTCCACGTTGTCCCTGGATAGAGACGTGCATGAGGGCCTCAAAACATTAAGTGTCCATTGTCAGGAAGTGGGTGTATTATAGTATAGCCCTTAGGCAGGGCAGCCAAAAATTGGGAGGCTCCACGTTGTCCCTGGATAGAGACGTGCATGAGGGCCTCAAACCATTAAGTGTCCATTGTCAGGAAGTGGGTGTATTATAATATAGCCCTTAGGCAGGGCAGCCAAAAATTGGGAGGCTCCACGTTGTCCCTGGATAGAGACGTGCATGAGGGCCTCAAAACATTAAGTGTCCATTGTCAGGAAGTGGGTGTATTATAGTATAGCCCTTAGGCAGGGCAGCCAAAAATTGGGAGGCTCCACGTTGTCCCTGGATAGAGACGTGCATGAGGGCCTCAAAACATTAAGTGTCCATTGTCAGGAAGTGGGTGTATTATAGTATAGCCCTTAGGCAGGGCAGCCAAAAATTGGGAGGCTCCACGTTGTCCCTGGATAGAGACGTGCATGAGGGCCTCAAAACATTAAGTGTCCATTGTCAGGAAGTGGGTGTATTATAGTATAGCCCTTAGGCAGGGCAGCCAAAAATTGGGAGGCTCCACGTTGTCCCTGGATAGAGACGTGCATGAGGGCCTCAAAACATTGTTCCCATTGCAAAGGAGCGGGTCTCCTGTCGTTGTAATGTCCATTCTGCAAAGAATGGGCGAAAAAATTTACCACTGGGGGTATACCTGAAACAAAGGCCTAACTATTGTAACGGTCATCATGGTGGCGCATGAGGAGAAGGAGGAGCAGTCCAGCGATTATCCAAAGTCCAGAAGTGTGTACCCATGGGTGAGTGGAGGTACATGGCAAATTACCGTTACAAACTTTAAATTCCGCTCTCATTTGCTGGTGGTGTGGTGAAGTCTGGCCCAATCCAACCCTTGTTCATCTTGATCAGAATCAGCCTGTCAGCATTTTCAGTTGACAGGCGGGTGCATTTATCTGTAATGATTCCACCTGCGGCACTAAAAACACGCTCTGACAAAACGCTAGCGGCAGTGCAGGCCAGGACTTCCAAGGCGTAGAGAGCCAATTCATGCCACGTGTCCACCTTGGATACCCAATAATTGTAAGGCACAGAGGAATGTCGGAGTACAGTTGTTCGATCTGCAAGGTACTCCTTGAGCATCTGGGCAAACTTAGGATTTCTTGTGGCACTACCCCGCACCTCAGGGGCTGTGGTACGTGAGGGGCTGAGAAAACTGTCCCACATCTTAAAGACTGTTCCCCTACCTCTGGCGGATTGGACCTGTGCCTCTCTCGGCTGTACGCCTTGGTTGTCCACTGATTCCTGACCTATGCCGCTAGCGTTTTGTGAGGGGAATGCTTTGCCTACTTCCGTGACTATGGCCTTCCGGAACTGCTGCATTTTGGTTGACCTCTCCGCCTCGGGAATAAGAGACATAAAGTTCTCCTTGTAGCGTGGGTCTAACAGTGTTACCAACCAGTAATGATTGTCGGCCAAGATGTTCTTAACGTGAGGGTCACGAGACAGGCAGCTTACCATAAAGTCAGCCATGTGCGCCAGACTCTTAACAGCCAGGACTTCAGTAGCCTGACCAACACGATGACTGAACATGCTGTCCTCCTCCTCCTCCTCCTCCGCATCTACCCTGTCCTCTGGCCAGCCACGCTGAACCGAGGATATGACTGGTGTGCATGTCATATCCTCAATTTGGCCGGAGAGTTGCTCCATGTCTTCATCCTCCTCCTCGTCATAGTCCTCCACTGCACGTTGTGATGAGACGAGGCTGGGCTGTGTGTTATCACCCACACCCACTACTGTTTCTTGCTGCAACTCATCGCGCTCCGCCTGCAATGCATCATGTTTGTTTTTGAGCAGAGACCGTTTTAGAAGGCAGAGTAGCGGTATGGTGACGCTAATAATGGCGTCATCACCACTCACCATCTTGGTGGAGTCCTCAAAGTTTTGGAGGATGGTACATAGGTCGGACATCCATCTCCACTCCTCAGGTGTTATGTGTGGAGTTTGACCCATTTCCCGATGGCTTAGGTGATGCAGGTACTCAACAACTGCCCTCTTCTGCTCACATATCCTGACCAACATGTGCAGAGTTGAATTCCAACGCGTGGGGACATCACACACCAGTCTGTGAGCCGGAAGATGCAAACGGCGCTGAAAGCCGGCAAGGCCGGCTGAAGCAGTAGGTGACTTTCGAAAATGTGCAGACAGGCGGCGAACTTTTACCAGCAGATCAGACAGCTCTGGGTATGACTTTAGAAACCGCTGAACCACGAGGTTGAGCACATGGGCCACGCATGGAACATGTGTCAGCTGGCCTCGCCTCAAAGCCGCCACCAGGTTCCGGCCATTGCCACACACGACCTTTCCTGGCTTTAGGTTCAGAGGTGTGAGCCAGTGATCTGCCTGCTGTTTCAGAGCTGTCCACACCTCTTCTGCATTGTGGGGTTTGTCACCTATGCAGATTAGCTTCAGCACAGCCTGTTGCCGCTTCGCCGAGGCAGTGCTGCAGTGCTTCCAGCTTGGGACTGGTGTGGAGGGTAAAGTGGATGAGGATGCGCAGGAGGAGGAGAAGGCTGAAGAGCATGACATTCCGGAGTTGTAGAGTGTGGGTGAAACCCTGACTGAGGTAGGGCCTGCAAACCTTGGTGTGGGAAGGACGTGTTCCGTCCCTCGCTCAGACTGGGTCCCAGCTTCCACAATATTAACCCAGTGTGCCGTCAACGAGATGTAGCGGCCTTGCCCACAAGCACTTGTCCACGTGTCTGTGGTTAGGTGGACTTTGGGTGAAACAGCGTTGTTCAGGGCACGTGTGATGTTTTGTGACACGTGGTTATGCAACGCGGGGACGGCACACCGGGAGAAATAGTGGCGGCTGGGGACTGAGTAACGTGGGACAGCTGCCGCCATCAGGTCGCGGAATGCTTCTGTCTCCACCAGCCTAAAAGGCAACATTTCCAGCGCAAGCAGTCGCGAAATGTTAGCATTTAGAACTGTGGCATGTGGGGCGTTGGCAGTGTATTTGCGCCTGCGTTCAAAGGTTTGCTGAATGGATAACTGAACGCTGCGCTGGGACAAGGACGTGCTTGATGATGGTGTTATTTCTGCGTAGGCAACTGCAGATGCAGGACCGGAGGAGGCTTGTTCGCAGGCAGCATGGACAGGGGATTGGCTCGCATGCACAACCAGCGAAGACGTAGCAGTGACATCAGCAAGCACTGCTCCTCGACTCTGTTGTACTTCCCACAAAGTCAGGTGCTTGGCTGACATGTGCCTGATCATGCTGGTGGTGGTCAGGCTGCTAGTTTTGGTACCCCTGCTGATGCTGGCACGGCAGGTGTTGCAAATGGCCTTTTTAGAATCATCTGGAGCCAACTTAAAAAACTGCCAGACTCGGGAAGACCTAACATTTGTACAGGCACCTTGTGTCGTGTTGTTGTTCCGGGGAACGGTTGCCTGACTTCTGCCTGGAGCCACCACCCTGCTTCTTACTGCCTGTTGGGATGCTACGCCTCCCTCCCCCTGTGCACTGCTGTCCTCGCTCTGCATATCCTCCTGCCAGGTTGGGTCAGTTACTGGATCATCCACCACGTCGTCTTCCTCTTCCGCACCCTGCTCCTCCTCCTGACTTCCTGACAATTGTGTCTCATCATCGTCCACCCCTTGTTGAGACACGTTGCCAACTTCGTGAGAACGTGGCTGCTCAAATATTTGGCCATCTGTACATACGATCTCCTCATGACCCACTTCAACATGAGCTGGCGAGAGGCCAGAATGTGCGAATGGAAACGTGAACAGCTCTTCCGAGTGTCCAAGTGTGGGATCAGTAATGTCGGTGGATGTGTACTCAGCCTTGTGGTAGGAAGGAGGATCAGGTTCTGAAATGTGCGGTGCAGTATCACGGCTACTGACACTTGATCGTGTGGAAGACAGAGTGTTTGTGGTGGTGCCAATCTGACTGGAAGCATTATCCACTATCCAACTAACAACCTGTTGACACTGGTCTTGGTTCAAGAGCGGTGTACTGCTGCGGTCCCCAAGAATTTGGGACAGGACGTGCGAGCGACTAGATGTGGCCCTTTGTTGTGGCGAAATTAGAGCTTGCCCACAACCTCGGCCTCTGCCTGCACCACCATCACGTCCACTTCCTTGTTCCTTGCCAACGCACTTGCGCATTTTGCAATGCTGTGCTGACGTGTATTCACTAGACTTGTGCGTTATATCCAAGTTTGTGCAAATCGTGCACCTGTACGCTGCCACCGACAGGCACACACGTGCGGTTTTTAAATGCAAGCACGGACGCACTAAGAACCTAACAGGTTTTTAGGAGCGACAAATATTACTGAGAAGTCTGACACTATCAGCCACTGCTGACTGACGTGTATTATACACTACACTTGTGCGTTATATAATAGTTTGTGAAAAACACACACAAGTGCACCTGTACGCTGCCACCGACAGGCACACATGTGCGGTTTTTAAATGCAAGCACGGACGCAATAAGAACCTAACAGGTTTTTAGGAGCGACAATTACTGAGAAGTCTGACACTATCAGCCACTGCTGACTGACGTGTATTATACACTACACTTGTGCGTTATATAATAGTTTGTGAAAAACGCACACAAGTGCACCTGTACGCTGCCACCAACAGGCACACACGTGCGGTTTTTAAATGCAAGCACGGACGCACTAAGAACCTAACAGGTTTTTAGGAGCGACAAATATTACTGAGAAGTCTGACACTATCAGCCACTGCTGACTGACGTGTATTATACACTACACTTGTGCGTTATATAATAGTTTGTGAAAAACGCACACAAGTGCACCTGTACGCTGCCACCGACAGGCACACACGTGCGGTTTTTAAATGCAAGCACGGACGCACTAAGAACCTAACAGGTTTTTAGGAGCGACAATTACTGAGAAGTCTGACACTATCAGCCACTGCTGACTGACGTGTATTATACACTAGACTTGTGCGTTATATAATAGTTTGTGAAAAACGCACACAAGTGCACCTGTACGCTGCCACCGACAGGCACACACGTGCGGTTTTTAAATGCAAGCACGGACGCACTAAGAACCTAACAGGTTTTTAGGAGCGACAATTACTGAGAAGTCTGACACTATCTGGACTGTTTTAGACTGTGTACACCAGCCCCAGATATGATGAAGGCTGGTATACGGTCACCACTAGGAATGGCTATATACCCTGCCTGCCTGCCTGCCTGTATACTGCTACAATAGTCCTGACAAGGACTCTTCTGGTCACTAGCCTGTATTCCGACCTGGCTATACCCTGCCTGTATATAGCAACAATAGTCCTGAGAAGGACTCTGCTACTGTACTCCGACCTGGCTATTCCCTGCCTGCCTGTATACAACTTATTGTTGTATGTCCTGAGAAGGACTTCTGGTCACACTGTTTGCAGCCCTGCTCCGGAAATAACTATAAAGGGCCGCAAACCTTTCCCTGAAGCAGCAGCCCTCTCCCTGCACTGACTGTCTGGATGAAAAATATTTGATAGAAATTGTAGGAATTGTACACATTTCTTTACAAACACTCCACATTTTAGGAGGTCAAAAGTAATTGGACAAATAAACCAAACCCAAACAAAATATTTTTATTTTCAATATTTTGTTGCGAATCCTTTGGAGGCAATCACTGCCTTAAGTCTGGAACCCATGGACATCACCAAACGCTGGGTTTCCTCCTTCTTAATGCTTTGCCAGGCCTTTACAGCCACAGCCTTCAGGTCTTGCTTGTTTGTGGGTCTTTCCGTCTTAAGTCTGGATTTGAGCAAGTGAAATGCATGCTCAATTGGGTTAAGATCTGGTGATTGACTTGGCCATTGCAGAATGTTGCACTTTTTTGCACTCATGAATTCCTGGGTAGCTTTGGCTGTATGCTTGGGGTCATTGTCCATCTGTACTATGAAGCGCCGTCCGATCAACTTTGCGGCATTTGGCTGAATCTGGGCTGAAAGTATATCCCGGTACACTTCAGAATTAAAAGAAATAAAATTCAGTTTTACAGAGGATGTGGTGTTCCTTTAGATCATGTGCCGTTCCCTTTCTTCTCCAAACTTTTTTCTTCCCATCATTCTGGTACAGGTTGATCTTTGTCTCATCTGTCCATAGAATACTTTTCCAGAACTGAGCTGGCTTCATGAGGTGTTTTTCAGCAAATTTAACTCTGGCCTGTCTATTTTTGGAATTGATGAATGGTTTGCATCTAGATGTGAACCCTTTGTATTTACTTTCATGGAGTCTTCTCTTTACTGTTGACTTAGAGACAGATACACCTACTTCACTGAGAGTGTTCTGGACTTCAGTTGATGTTGTGAACGGGTTCTTCTTCACCAAAGAAAGTATGCGGCGATCATCCACCACTGTTGTCATCCGTGGACGCCCAGGCCTTTTTGAGTTCCCAAGCTCACCAGTCAATTCCTTTTTTCTCAGAATGTACCCGACTGTTGATTTTGCTACTCCAAGCATGTCTGCTATCTCTCTGATGTTTTTTTTCTTTTTTTTCAGCCTCAGGATGTTCTGCTTCACCTCAATTGAGAGTTCCTTAGACCGCATGTTGTCTGGTCACAGCAACAGCTTCCAAATGCAAAACCACACACCTGTAATCAACCCCAGACCTTTTAACTACTTCATTGATTACAGGTTAACGAGGGAGACGCCTTCAGAGTTAATTGCAGCCCTTAGAGTCCCTTGTCCAATTACTTTTGGTACCTTGAAAAAGAGGAGGGTATGCATTACAGAGCTATGATTCCTAAACCCTTTCTCCGATTTGGATGTGAAAACTCTCATATTGCAGCTGGGAGTGTGCACTTTCAGCCCATATTATATATATAATTGTATTTCTGAACATGTTTTTGTAAACAGCTAAAATAACAAAACTTGTGCCACTGTCCAAATATTTCTGGACCTAACTGTATATTCTAGGTTCTTCAAAGTAGCTACCTTTTGCTTTGACTACAGCTTTGCACACTCTTGGCATTTTCTTGATGAGCTTCAAGAGGTAGTCACCGGAAATGGTTTTCACTTCACAGGTGTGCCCTTTCAGGTTTATGAAGTGGGATTTCTTGCCTTATAAATGGGGTTGGGACCATCAGTTGTGTTGTGCAGAAGTCTGGTGGATACACAGATGATAGTCCTACTGAATAGACTGTTAGAATTTCTATTATGGCAAGAAAAAAGCAGCTGAGTAAAGAAAAACGAGTGGCCATCATTACTTTAAGAAATGAAGGTCAGTCAGTCCGAAAAATTGGGAAAACTTTGAAAGTGTCCCCAAGTGTAGTGGCAAAAACCATCAAATGCTA
The DNA here is from genome assembly GCF_048569485.1 of Anomaloglossus baeobatrachus. Lineage (NCBI taxonomy): Eukaryota > Metazoa > Chordata > Amphibia > Anura > Aromobatidae > Anomaloglossus > Anomaloglossus baeobatrachus. The sequence goes on from NC_134356.1 coordinate 123,156,004, forward strand.
CAAAGAAACTGGCTCACATGAGGACCGCCCCAGGAAAGGAAGACCAAGCGTCACCTCTGCTGCGGAGGATAAGTTTATCCAAGTCACCAGCCTCAGAAATCGCAGATTAACAGCAGCTCAGATTAGAGACCAGGTCAATGCCACACAGAGTTCTAGCAGCAGACACATCTCTAGAACAACTGTTAAGAGGAGACTTTGTGCAGCAAGCCTTCATGATAAAATAGCTGCTAGGAAACCACTGCTAAGGACAGGCAACAAGCAGAAGAGACTTGTTTGGGCTAAAGAACACAAGGAATGGACATTATACCAGTGGAAATCTGTGCTTTGGTCTGATGAGTCCAAATTTGAGATTTTTGGATACAACCACCTTGCTTTGCTGGTGACACTGTGTGGGATTTATTCAAAATTAAAGGCATACTGAACCAGCATGACTACCAACAGCATCTTGCAGCGCCATTCTATTCCATCTGGTTTGCGTTTAGTTTGACCATCATTCATTTTTCAACAGGACAATGACCCCAAACACACCTCCAAGCTGTGTAAGGGCTATTTCACTAAGAAGGAGAGTGATGGGGTGCTACGCCAGATGACCTGGCCTCCACAGTCACCAGACCTGAACCCAATCGAGATGGTTTGGGGTGAGCTGGACCGCAGAGTGAAGGCAAAAGGGTCAACAAGTGCTAAGCATCTCTGGGAACTCCTTCAAGACTGTTGGAAGACCATTTCCAGTGACTACCTCTTGAAGCTCATCTAGAGAATGCCAAGAGTGTGAACAACAGTAATCAAAGCAAAAGGTGGCTACTTTGAAGAACCTAGAATATAAGACATATTTTCAGTTCTTTCACACTTTTTTGTCAAGTATTTCATTCCACATATGTTAATTCATAGTTTTGATGACTTCAATGTGAATCTACAATTTTCAGAGTCATGAAAATAAAGAAAACTCTTTGAATGAGGTGTGTCCGTACTGTATATATGTCGCGGGCGGAGGAGGGGACGCTGCGCTCACCCACTGCTCGGGTCCGGCTGTTGCTGCTGCTCGCTCGGTCGGTGGCTCGAGCGGTGGGCCGGATCCCGGGGACTCGAGCTGCGCTCCTCACCTGTGAGTGAAAGAGTTTGGTTTTAGGGATATTGTCCGTGACGCCACCCACGGTTGTGGTGAGGTTGTAACACCACCGCTGCTCTGGACGGGTATCCCGGGAGCGATGGCAGGGAGCAGCTTGGATGTTGGTTCTCCCCTCCGTGGGCAGGGGGGTTGGTTGTCCAGGGGCCCGGTGAGGGGTAGGGATGGCAGGCGGGTTACGGGGCCTGGTTAGGTACAGGGTCGCGGGGACAGCGCTGTGCCGCACGGCACGGTGGTACTCACTCAGCCAATGATGAATGCAAAGTTTCTTGTAAAACAAACGGCTTGATGGACGGGTCCCACAGACGGCTGCGGTAGCTCTCCCGGTAGGTTGGCGGTGACCGCCTTTCCCTGCACCTGTGCTGTGTTCATGGTTCCAATGGCTTCCCACTGGTAACCCGCTCCCCAGCTTGGATGGATGCTGAAGGAGCCCCTTTTGCCCGCAGGCTCTGGCCCTGGGAACTGCAGCCTTGGCGGCGACCGTTTTTCCCTCTACGGTTTGAGCTGTTGCCCTCAATCGGGTCTTGACTGCTGGGAAACCCCGGAGGCTCCCCTCGCTAACAGATTTGACCGGTTCTACGGCGACTCCCAGCCTGGTCGGGGTCCGTAAGCCCTGCCGAATGGTGCTGGCCTCTCCTTGCTCCCCGATCCGGTACCGTCGGGCCACCACCCGTCCCCGGTCCTTACGGTTCGCTTCAATCAGCCTCTCCTGCAGACGGTCACCACCGTCTGCCAACCTTGCTGTATGTGCCCGGGCCACGCACCCGGACACGGTCAGTCTCCTCTACTGTCACTTCACTCCTCACTTCACCTCCTCTCAAAACTGATCTCCCTCCTTTTCCCGCCTCCAGGACTGTGAACTCCTCGGTGGGTGGGGCCAACCACCTGGCCCCTCCCCCTGGTGTGGACATCAGCCCCTGGAGGGAGGCAACAAGGATTTGTGTTTGACCTAGATGTGCCTAGCCGGGGTGTGGGGTGTGTTGTAGTACCTGTGACGTCCTGGCTTGTCCAGGGCGCCACATATACAATGGAACCTTGGATTAATAATAAGTTGGATTGAGAGCATTTTGCAAAACAAGCAAAGCTTTTTACAAATTTGTAACTTAGTTAAAGAGCAATCATTTGCAATACGAGCAAATACTCACTGTGCACATTTCTTTTCACCGTGCTCTGACTTGCTTTGGAGGTAACTTTCTGTACATATGCACTGTATGCAGTATACCGCTGTATATACTATCTATCTATCTATCTATCTATATATATATAAATATATATATATACTGTATACACAGTATATACTATATAGCATGTCTATCAATGTGCATTTGTGAATACAGTACTGAACTTTCTTTCTGCTAACCAGTACAGCGCATTGCTTGTACTGTAATATAATTGCCTGTGTAGTTCTCCTAGCCCACATTTGTCTTTGTTCTGCTCTTATTTTGGGGCATGGATTTGGGGTGGGTGTTTTTGGTGTATTTTACTAGAATAAAAGTTGTCATATTTATGTCGCGAGCGGGGAGGACGCCGTCGCTGCTGCGCTCTCGCTAACGCTCGGGTCCAGCGCTGCTGCGATGGCTGCTCGGTGGCTCGAGCGCTGGGCCGGATCCGGGGACTCGAGCGGCGCTCCTCGTCCGTGAGTGAAAGGGGTGGTTGGTTTGGGGGATTTAGTCCGTGACGCCACCCATGGGTCGTGGTGAAGATAGGCACCACCGCTGCTGATGACGGGGATCCCGGGAGCGATGGTAAGAAGCAGCTCGGATGTTGTTTTCCTCCTCCGTAGCTAGGGGTCGGTGGTCCCGGGGCCCGGTGATGTTGTGGGGAGGAGGCAGGGTCAGTGAGGTGCAGGCTTGCAGGGACAGCGCAGCGCGGTGCTGGATCGCGCGGGTGTACTCACTCAGCAAGAAAGGTACAAAGTCCTCGGTAAACCAAACGGCTGGATGGATGGGTCCCGCAGCCGGCTGCAGTGCTTTTCCCCGGACAGGTGATGGCGGCTGTCTTTCCCTGCACGTTGATGTTCTCCTTCTGACTTCTATGGATTCCCAACGGTAGTCCGCTCCCCGGTGTATGGGTACCGGAGAAGCCCGTTTGCCCGCAGACGCTGGCCCTTGGGTCTCTAGCCTTAGGCGGTAGCTGTATACCCTCACGGTGTGGGCGGTTGCCTTCAATCGGGACTTTTACTGTTGTGAAACCCCTGGGGTTCCAGTCACATTCGGATCTGACTATTATCGGCGGCTCCAAGCCTGGTCGGGGTCTGATGGCCCTGCCTGTGTGTGCTGGCTTCACTTCGCTCTCCTGTCGGTACCGGCGGGCCGTCGCCCGTCCCCGGTCCTATGGTTCTGCGTTGTTCCACCACTCGAACAGACGGCCACCACCGTCTGCCAACCTTGCTGTCAGTGCCTGGGCCACAACCCCAGACACTCAAGTGTTTACTCCTCTCTCTTCCACCTCCTGGACTAAACTGTCACTTTTCCCACCTCCAGGCCTGTGAACTCCTCTGTGGGTGGGGTCAACCGCTTAGCTCCGCCCCACCTGGTGTGGACATCAGACACTGGAGGGAGGCAACAAGGATTTTTGTTTGGCTGGTGTCCCTGTCTAATGGGGTGGGGTGTGTTTGTATGTTATCTGTGACGACCTGGCTAGGCCAGGGCGCCACATTTATACGTCATTTTTTCTCTCTATACTGTACCTCCCGTACACCAATAATTCCATTATAAGCTTACATGCAGTTTCATTTGTTTTGTTTTCTACTGTACTGTATTTTGTATTGAAGTATTGTAATTTTATAGGAATATAGTACATTATTTTGTATTACTGTAATAAGTTTGTATAAATACAGTAAATATTTTTGGGTTGTGAAGCATACTGTCGGTGTTTCAATTATTTCCTATGGGAAAATTAATTTTGATATGAGTAACTTGGTTTAAAAGCACACTCCTGGAGCGAATTATGCTCGTAATCGAAAGGTTCCACTGTATATGACATTTTTCTGCTCATTTAATCAAATAGCGAGATGTTATTACAGTTAATATCTAGCTCTCCCAATAAAGCACATGGCTCAATGGCACCAGTAGTGCACCTCATGGGCAATCAGGGTTTATTTAGATATCCGTTCACATACAGTTAGGTCCAGAAATATTTGGACAGTGACACAATTTTCGCGAGTTGGGCTCTGCATGCCACCACATTGGATTTGAAATGAAACCTCTACAACAGAATTCAAGTGCAGATTGTAACGTTTAATTTGAAGGTTTGAACAAAAATATCTGATAGAAATTGTAGGAATTGTACACATTTCTTTACAAACACTTCACATTTTAGGAGGTCAAAAGTAATTGGACAAATAAACCAAACCCAAAAAAAAAATTTTTATTTTCAATATTTTGTTGCGAATCCTTTGGAGGCAATCACTGCCTTAAGTCTGGAACCCATGGACATCACCAAACGCTGGGTTTCCTCCTTCTTAATGCTTTGCCAGGCCTTTACAGCCGCAGCCTTCAGGTCTTGCTTGTTTGTGGGTCTTTCCGTCTTAAGTCTGGATTTGAGCAAGTGAAATGCATGCTCAATTGGATCTGGTGATTGACTTGGCCATTGCAGAATGTTCCACTTTTTTGCACTCATGAACTCCTGGGTAGCTTTGGCTGTATGCTTGGGGTCATTTTCCATCTGTACTATGAAGCGCCGTCCGATCAACTTTGCGGCATTTGGCTGAATCTGGGCTGAAAGTATATCCCGGTACACTTCAGAATTCATCCGGCTACTCTTGTCTGCTGTTATGTCATCAATAAACACAAGTGACCCAGTGCCATTGAAAGCCATGCATGCCCATGCCATCACGTTGCCTCCACCATGTTTTACAGAGGATGTGGTGTGCCTTGGATCATGTGCCATTCCCTTTCTTCTCCAAACTTTTTTCTTCCCATCATTCTGGTACAGGTTGGTCTTTGTCTCATCTGTCCATAGAATACTTTTCCAGAACTGAGCTGGCTTCATGAGGTGTTTTTCAGCAAATTTAACTCTGGCCTGTCTATTTTTGGAATTGATGAATGGTTTGCATCTAGATGTGAACCCTTTGTATTTACTTTCATGGAGTCTTCTCTTTACTGTTGACTTAGAGACAGATACACCTACTTCACTGAGAGTGTTCTGGACTTCAGTTGATGTTGTGAACGGGTTCTTCTTCACCAAAGAAAGTATGCGGCGATCATCCACCACTGTTGTCATCCGTGGACGCCCAGGCCTTTTTGAGTTCCCAAGCTCACCAGTCAATTCCTTTTTTCTCAGAATGTACCTGACTGTTGATTTTGCTACTCCAAGCATGTCTGCTATCTCTCTGATAGATTTTTTCTTTTTTTTCAGCCTCAGGATGTTCTGCTTCACCTCTATTGAGAGTTCCTTAGACCGGATGTTGTCTGGTCACAGCAACAGCTTCCAAATGCAAAACCACACACCTGTAATCAACCCCAGACCTTTTAACTACTTCATTGATTACAGGTTAACGAGGGAGATGCCTTCAGAGTTAATTGCAGCCCTTAGAGTCCCTTGTCCAATTACTTTTGGTCCCTTGTAAAAGAGGAGGCTATGCATTACAGAGCTATGATTCCTAAACCCTTTCTCCGATTTGGATGTGAAAACTCTCATATTGCAGCTGAGAGTGTGCACTTTCAGCCCATATTATATATATAATTGTATTTCTGAACATGTTTTTGTAAACAGCTAAAATAACAAAACTTGTGTCACTGTCCAAATATTTCTGGACCTAACTGTAGGTTTGATCTTGGATCACAATGCACAGACTGACTTAGCGCCTCCCAACCAGAGCATGACAGTTTCATATATTTATGAGGCTGTTGGGAAAGTTGCGACCAGTTAGTACATTGCGTTTCCACCGATGTTCACTGATGACTGCATGAGCCCTTATTGTGTGACATCGTTTTACTGCTAATTAACACAGTTTTTTACTTCACTGCAAGTGTTGCTCATATTGACTAACCAAGTTATAACAACCTGAGAGTTCAACATAGATTTTTTTTTCTATACAAGGCCCAATATATTTTTCTCTCTTCATATTTTCTGATGTAAGACTGTAAGGTTGGGTTCAGATGAGAGTACGCAAAGTCATCTTTTTTTTGTTAAGAAAAAAAAAAATCTTGACAATCTTATATTAATATTGTGTTCCCTATGTCCGATTTTCATACCCGTATTGCATTCCATTACCATTCATAGGACAAACTCATCAGCTATTTCAGTCAAGCTATAGAAGATTAGTGAATAGAGTGATGGTCATGCATTGCTTCAAAAACTTTTTCTCTATCCACATAAAGATCTGTGGCGTTTCCAAAATTAGGACTCCTAAAAATGCATTTATTCTGTAGATATCTTTAGTTGGACAGTCAAGTCTCCTAATCTTACACCTGAGTTATGATGTGGTAGACAATGTGCTGACTCAATCTGTTGCTGACTCATTACTTGTTATGGACATGTGCAGGGCTGGACTGGGATGAAGAAGCAGTGCTACTACACATGTAAACAGGTTATGTGGATGCAATGGCATAGTAAGGTGACTCAGTGGTGACACAACAGCTTCTCAACAAGTTTTAGTGAGTGGCCTTTCTTAATCAGCATGCCAACCGCCTTGGCTAACTGAACAGCAGAGCCAGTCCCCACCTAGTAGTATGCGCTTAAACAGGAGACAACTATAGGAACCTATAGGAACACAGGAACAATTCTTCTATTCAAAAGGATCTCTTCTCATGTCAGCTACATGGTCTTCTCTAAAACACTGTAGAATTTTTTTGGGAACAGTGTTTGGTTTTCTCTGAAAATGGTGTTCAGTCTTCTCTGGGAACTGTATGACTCCAAAACACACACACTTGAGTCCATTCCCCTTCAAGTTCAGGCAACAACTCCTTCCCTCTTATGTTGTCCAGGCCTTTTATATTTACCAACTGTGCAACAAGCGTCACCTGATCCAGCATTTCTTCTAAACTGTTCCCATGAGGAACACATACTTTACTCCTTAGTTCCTACATAGTATTTGCAGCCAATAACACAAGCCCCTGAGTCTGAATGTTGTGGATGGTTTCTGCACTCTCATTGACTTTTGGAACATCCTGATATTAAGTTAAAAAAAACCAGTCTGCTGCACCTCTGACCTCTCCCCTCCACTTCCCCTTGTCAAACACCTCCTACCCGCTCATCATACAGCACCACTAGCCTAGCCAAAGTCTTAATAAGGTAGTAGCAAAGCATTAGTGCAAATATGAAGTTACCGAACAAAGGCCAAATTTTGCACAATTTTGAGAAAAGTCTTCTTCAATTCGAATGGGCAAGGCTCATGCCAAATTTGAGATTGCAAACTTTTTCAAACATGTTCGTTCATCTCTAGTGGTGAGTGCTCTTTCAAAGAATGTCTTCAAACAGAGGCCAGACAGACGTTGTCTGAGAAGGTTTAGTGAATCCTGCATTCAGCAGAGTGTTGGACACAATGAGTCTAGAGGTCCCATCCAACTGTAACATTCTATGATTTTATGAGCTCTCAAAATGGCTGCCCCATATATATTGTAGAGATTTGCTCGAGTCGGGATGCAGTAGAAAGGCTCACACAGGTGTACAGTTCAAAATGTAAGGATTTTATTTAGACTTACGTTGATAGGCAGCAGTTCAAAGGGAAAAAAACCAATCCAAATACCATTCTCTCAGCCCTGGTTGCTCCACAGAACTCGTGCACACTCTTGCCTGGGTAGGTGACCAGTCTCTTAAATATAATCCCATACACTGCCCGTTAGTATGAGACGTCAGTTCTCTCCTCGAAGTCCAGTAACTCACTGAGATCCTTATCCTGCCCGAGCTCTCTACACACTACCCACTGAACACCTCGCACCTTATGCCTCCCTAATTGCTGCAGCTGTGTTTGTCTGGCGTTGCCCCGAAAACCCGGATAAACAGAAGGCTTCCAGGCCAGAATTCTGCTTTCTCCAGCCAGAGCTCCAGCAGGATTGCATTTTGCCAGGAGAAATATACCTGCCATCTATACCGCACCACAATATGCATAAAAAAATAGAATAAAAATGTTACATATGTTGGATTTGACATGGATTTTGACATAGATTCTATACCTTTATCAATCCAAATACAAGCCTACATCAAAGGATGCATTCAATTTTACTAATCAGATATATTGTTAAAAATAGTGATGAGTGAATACTAAAATATTTGAGTTCTCATTATTTGTCTAGAATATTTTGTACTATTCCTGTGTTCGTCACAAATAATGAATCTAATGCAAGTCAATGGGAAACTCGAATAATTTTCTGGCGGACCCTCCCCAGTATGTCTGACAAAACTGTAAAAATGCTGAAATGGATGTAAAAGTGTTGAATTTGAATAGGAACATCATGGGGAAGACACCTGGATACATTTCTGAAACACAGTTTGCTTCTGGGAAACATTTTGTTAGAGTATTATGCCACTTTGACATGCGGTCCCCAAACTATCTGTAATAACTAGAGCAGGTGAAATAGACAGCCCCAGCTATGTAATGCCACCCCAGCTGTGTGTTTTATCTTGGCTGGTTAGCAAAGATTGAGGCTCCCTCACAACATTTTTTTTTTTTAAATTATTTAAATAATACAAAAAATGATGTGGGCTCCAGCCCATTTAAGATACAGCAAAGATAAAGCAGACAGCTGCGGATTGATATTCTCAAGCTCAGAAGATCCATAGTTATTGGGCCCTCCCCAACCTAAAAAAATACCAGCCCGCAACCACCCCAGAAATGGTGCATTCATAATTTGTGCAAATTCTGGCACATCCTGGTTGCCCTGGTGCAGTGGCAACCGGGTTAATATATACGGTTGATGCCAACTGTGTCAAAAATCCCAGCTGCCATCAAGCCCTAGTTTGGTAGTGGAGAGGTGTCTATGAGACCCCCCCATTACCAACCCTATAAGTAAAATAAAAAAATGCAAAAATCTTGTATTTGAAATGTAAAAAAACACACCCTCTTTCACCAATTTATTAACCCTAAAAACATCTGGCAGGTCTGACGTAATCCACACAATGTCCACCGATGATCCTAGCACTGCTACATTTGGAGTTCATGATGAGCGGCGACATTAGAACACATGACTGATCACCGCAACCTCCAAGATACACTGAGAGCATTGTGTGTGCTGCCAGAAGTGACTTCAGGTAAACTCAGCTACCTGCTTATAATATACACTGTGTGTAGAATTATTAGGCAAGTTGTATTTTGGAGGATTTTTTTTTATTTTTGATCAGCAACTATGTTCTCAATCAACCCAAAAGACTCATAAATATCAAATCTTAATATTTTTGGAAGTTGAAGTGTTTTTTTTTAGATTTGGCTATCTTCGGAGGATATCTGTTTGTGCAGGTAACTATTGCTGTGCAGAATTATTAGGCAACTTAATAAAAACCAAATATATTCCCATCTCACTTGTTTTTTTTTCCAGAAAAACCAATATAACTGCACAAAATTTGGAAATAAACATTTCTGACATGCAAAAACAAAACCCCCAAAAATTAGTGACCAATATAGTCACCTTTCTTTATGATGACACTCAACAGCCTACCATCCATAGATTCTGTCAGTTGCTTGATCTTTTTACGATCGACATTGCATGCAGCAGCCACCACAGCCTCCCAGACACTGTTCCGAAAGGTGTACTATTTTCCCTCCCTGTAGATCTTACATTTTATGGGGGACAACAAGTTCTCTATGGGGTTCAGATCAGGTGAACAAGAGGGATATGTCATTATTTTTTAATCTTTTAGACCTTTATTGGCCAGCCACGCTGTGGAGTAGTTCGATGCATGTGATGGAGCATTGTCTTGCATGAAAATCATGTTTTTCTTGAACAATACCGACTTCTTCCTGTACCACTGCTTGAAGAAGTTGTCTTCCAGAAACTGGCAGTAAGTCTGGGAGTTGAGCTTCACTCCATCCTCAACCCGAAAAGGTCCCACAAGTTCATCTTTGATAATACCAGCCCATACGAGTACCCCACCTCCACCTTTCTGGCATCTGAGTCGGAGTGGAGCTCTCTGCCCTTTACTAATCTAGCCTCTGGCCCATCCATCTGGCCCATCAAGAGTCACTCTCATTTCATCAGTCCATAAAACCTTTGAAAAATCAGTCTTAAGATATTTCTTGGCGAAGTCTTGGCGTTTTATCTTATGTTTCTTGTTCAAAGGTGGTCGTATTTCAGCCTTCCTTACCTTGGCCATGTCCCTTGTGCTTTTTGATACTCCAGTAACATTGCAGCTCTGAAATATGTCCAAACTGGTGGCAACTTGGCAGCTTCACGTTTGATTTTCCTCAATTCATTGGCCGTTATTTTGCGCCTTTTTTGCCCAACACGCTTCTTGCGACCCTGTTGGCTATTTGCCATGAAACGCTTGATTGTTCGGTGATCACGCTTCAAAAGTTTGGCAATTTCAAGACTGCTGCATCCCTCTGCAAGACATCTCACAATTTTGGACTTTTCAGAGCCTGTCAAATCTCTCTTCTGTCCCATTTTGCCAAAGGAAAGGAAGTTGCCTAATAATTAAGCACACCTTATAAAGGGTGCTGATGTCATTACACCACACCCCTCCTCATTACAGAGATGTACATCACCTGATTTACTTAATTGGTAGTTAGCTCTCAAGCCTATACAGCTTGGAGTAGGACAACATGTAAAAAATGATCATGTGAATAATTCTGCACACAGTGTACAGTACAGCCAAAGTTGAATTGCAATCCAGCGTATCAGATGTCAATCAAAGTATCAGTACAAAGGCAAAATTCAAAATTCATATCAAGTCCACATATAATGTCAACCATAGGTAGATTTTAGTCCAATGCGGTTATTTTGGATTTATGGTTCATAGAAAAAAAAATTAAAAAACTAATGAAAACAAGATAGTTATAAAAAAAGTATAAATAAATACAGCTTGTAAAAAAATTATCATGAAATCTAGGAAAAGAAAGAAAAAAATCAAAAGTAATGAAAATAACCCATATAATGCATACAAGGAGTAAACCCACTCAAATGTGGTCAGTGAGTCCTCCTCCAGCTACCAAAACTACCCTCATGATAAATATTGCTCAAACAAGTGTATGTGGCAACTTTAAGGGTGGCTTTACACGCTACGACATCGCTAAAGCGATCTCGTTGGGGTCACGGAATTTGTGACGCACATCCGGACGTGTTAGCGATGTCGTTGCGTCTGACACCTATTAGCGATTTTGAATCGTTGCAAAAACGTTCAAAATCGCTAATCGGTGACATGCCCCCCTATTCCCAATTATCGTTGCTGCTGTAGTAACGATGTTGTTCCCCGTTCCTGCAGCAGCACACATCGCTCCGTGTGACACCGCAGGAACGAGGAACCTCACATTACCTGCCTCCCGGCCGCAATGAGGAAGGAAGGAGGTGGGCGGGATGTTCGACCCGCTCATTTCTGCCCCTCCGCTTTGATTGGGCGGCCGCTTAGTGAAGTCGTCGTGACGCCGAACAAACCGCCCCCTTAGAAAGGAGGCGGTTTGCCGGTCACAGCGACGTCGCTAGGCAGGTATGTGCGTGTGACGCTGCCATAGCGATAATGTTCGCTACGGCAGCGATCACCACATATCGACCATACGATGGGGGCGGGTCCTATCGCGCTCGACATCGCCAGCAATGGCTAGCGATGTCACAGCGTGTAAAGCACCCCTAAGTCTTGATCATAGTAAATCACGCACTGGCATATGTCAGTAAAACAGATGACCAAAAAACTATAATAAGTGATACATGGAATAATAATTAAAACGTTTTGTAAAGGATATCAACAAAATAATGAATGAAAACCTACAAATGGCAGGAAAAAACTAGGTCACCTGTAGTTCGCCGTGGGATGGGAGATTGTTTCTACTGTGGTTACAAAGGTCATTAATATTGCGGTTTGTCCGTCTATACCCAAACCCGTAACTCCACCTAAAAAGCTGCCTCCCTGAGGTCCTTTTGAGTAAGGCAACCTAGGTGTGTACTATTCCTCCATTTCCCCTCTTTTCCGGCTAAGGATTTTCTGGGACAAAGATAGAATACCCTTCCCACTCCTCAGGATAATGTTGGGTTTCGATTTCCCACCAATCCTACTCCTCAGTGTATGGTTATGAACAGGGGTGGGATTCAGCCGGTTCTGTCCGGTTCGGGCGAACCGGTTGTTAAAATATGAAACTGGAGAAAAAACGGAGATGAGGCAACAACCATAAGTAGAAAATTCCAGTTTATTCATTAAAAAGTTACATATAATTTATTACAAAATTACATCAATAGACAAGGTCAAGGCCATTGGTGGGAAAACGGAAAGAGAAAAGGGGGGATGAAGTGGGGGGGGGAATTCTGGGGACAACCCCTGCCACACAGAACCAAGTGGGTAGTTCTATTGTATAGGGGCTGCAGTGCCTCCAGTCACATGGAATTATCTCAAGATACTGTGGAAAAATGTCAGCCCAGCGGGAATACTATGCTTCACAATGTATATCTAGGAGTAATCAATATACCTATATAGCATTCCCCCAGGAACAAACCGCATCTACAATGTGAACTGGCACAATCACTGCAAGGGAGCTAAAGGGCAAGGACCACCAAGCTGCATATATTAGCAACAGTGTGCGTGTGATAAATCCAAGCCCAGTGCACCATGTAGCAGATTAAAGCCAGAGTAAACAGAAAGTTCCTGTAATAGTGCTGCAGTAAGCAGATGGCCTGGGGGAGAGCTATAGAGCTTCACACGTGTGTGTGTGCAGTGATTGTGCACAATACGGCACAAGCACAATTGGAAGCAAGCTCCCACTGGAACTGAGCAAAGCCACAGTAACAAGTATAAGTCTGACACAGGATGGAGCTGCAGAGGGCCGCAGTGAAGATTGTGATGGAGCAGAGTGTGCTGTCACAGTACAGCCGTCTGGAGCAGCACACAGGTCAGACAGAATCAACATGCGGTGGGGGCAGAGCAGATAACAATACCTGATGGTTGGTTCTGGGGGCAGGGAAACAGCCTCCTGACAGCTGTTTCGCAGCGTGCTTTTTCGGAAGGAGGTGTACATGTCAGATGCATGCCAAGCTTTATTGGGAATCTACCAGGTGTACGAGGAAACTCCTGATTGCGGTCATACAACTGCGCATGCGCCGGTGCCCGAGTAAGGGAAGCGAGAGGGAGCAAATAACACCGCCGTGTATGGCGCACGCGCGGACCATGGGACGCGTCACCACGGTAACCGCGCGCGCACTAGCGGGGTCGCTCCCTGTCACCACCCGCAGCCAGCGCACCAGAGGACGCGCATGACATGAAGAGAAATAACAGGATTAAACAGGTAACAATGCAATAGTATATAAAGAGCTCATTTAAAGGCAAAAGAATCAATGATAGGACCGCAGTTGCAACAAAAGGCCCATGAAACTTGTATTCGTGTTAATAAACAATGGATGAGAGGACCTAAAGGGAATAGAAAAGGGGAAAGAAAACAAAATAAAATAAAAGGCCCCACAAGGCCACCCCATACAGCAATATTATACTATTATATACATAGGTAAAAATCTTGCCACAAGGACCTGACAAGGGTACTGAAGGGGGAGACAGAAGGAGAAGGCAAAAACACAATGATCAATCAATTTCATGATTAACCAAGAGGTGGATTTTATATGGAGATTATTAACAGGGTAACCTGACCAAAATAGAGGAGAATGTTGGCTAATGTAATTGTGACGCCCTGGGCAAGCCAGGGGTCACAGGTCATAACACCACCACACCTTACACCCCGGATAGGTACACCAAAGCTACACAAAAATCCTTGTTGCCTTCCTCCAGGGGCTGATGTCCACACCAGGGGGTGGGCCAAGCGGTTGGCTCCGCCCACCGAGGAGTTCACATCCCTGGAGGCGGGAAAACCAGGCAGTTGAGTTTAGGAAGAGATGAGTTTAGGAAGAGATCAGTTAGGGACGTGAAGGAGTAAAGAGTGAAGTGGTAGAGGAGCAAGAGAGGAAGGAGAAGGAGGACAGTGAGAGTAGTGACAGAGAAGGTGACAGTTGAGAAAGCCTGAAGTTGGTCCGGGTGTGTGCCCCGGACTGAGAACAGCAAGGTCAGCAGACGACGGTGACTGTCTGCAGGAGAGGCTACTTGGAGGTTGCCGAAAGGACCGTGGACGGGTGGTGGCCCGGTGGTGCCGGAGCGGTATACGAAGAGAAGCCAGCACCATTGGCAGGGGCCTTTCGTATCTCGGCAAGGCTAGGAGTCGCCGTGAATTTGCCAAATCCGTCAGTGAAGGGGACCTCCGGGTCTCACAACAACCAAGTCCCGATTGAAAGCAACAGTCCGACCGTTAGAGAGAGACACCGCCACCACCAAGGCACCAGTTTCTCAGGGCCAGCGCCTGCGGGCAAAGAGGGGCTCCTCCGGCACATATCAAAGCCGGGGAGCGGGTAACCGGTGGGAACCCATCGCTACCAACATAGACTTAGGTGCAGGAAAAGGGACCGTCACCGTCAACTACCAGGGAAAAGCAACAGCAGCCGTGGGAACCGTCTTTCCAGCCGTGTGTTTTACCGAGAACTGTGTCACTGTCTCAGGCTGAGTGAGTACCACAGTGCCGTGAGGCACAGCGCTGCCCCCGCGTCCCTGCACTCCACCAAGCCCTGCACCGGCCCCGCCATCCCTCATCCTCCAACTCATCACTGGGCCCCGAGACAACCACCCCCTACCCACGGAGGGGAGAACAAACAACTTTGCTGCTCCCTGTCACCACTCCCGGGATTCCCATACAGAGCAGCGGTGGTGTTCCTACAATCACCACAACCGTGGGTGGCGTCACGGACAATAAACTATCCCAAAAACCAAACCCCTTTCACTCACGGGCGAGGAGCGCCGCTCGAGTCCCCGGGATCCGGCCCATCGCTCGAGCCACCGAGCAGCAGCAGGCCGCAGCAGCAGCGGCAGCCGGACCCGAGCAGTGGGAGAGCGCAGCATCCCCTCCTCCGCCTGCGACATAATTACAGAAAAGGGGCATAACTGACCACCTCGTTTAGTCCAAACGGGACGAGTGTATTCAGGGAGACGATCCATTTGGACTCCCGCTGTGCGAGAGTCCTTCGTAGATCGCCCCCCCGAATACCGCCGTGAATCACATCAATGCCCCTAACCTGCAATGACCTAGGGCAGGGGTGTCAAACACGCGGCCCGCGGGCCGCATGCGGCCCGTCAGCCTGTTTCGTGCGGCCCCCAGGCCCGTGCGCCTGTTCACTATCGCGGCCGGTGCAGGGGCCGCAGCCACTGTCTGCGCTTTGTTAGATTAGTGTTTTGCCAGCGCTGCGCTCTCAGAGGCAAGGCAAAACATTCATCTGACATAAATCGCTGCCAGTGGCTGCGGCCCCTGCACCGGCCGCGATAGTCACCGGGGCACGGCCTGCAGACAGCAAGAAGCAGAGGTTAGGAGCCGAGGGAGCGCGGGACAGGTGAGAGAATGGTGTTTATTTTTTGTGTATGTGAAGGACGGCACATTAACCCCTTAGCGACCTATGACGTACTGGGTACATCATGGCTCCCTGGTACTTAAGGATCCATGACATACCCAGTACGTCATGGTGAAATCGCAGCCCCGGTGGCTGCGATCGCCGTTTGCATTGCCAATAGCAAATACCTTAGATTCGGGGAGGAGGGAACCTCAGGAGGGGTGGTGTCTCCTCCCCGGACCTACGGAGGCTGTGATTGGCTGACAAACGCTGCACAGTCAATCACAGCCAATGTAATGTTACAGCCATTGAAAATGGCTGTAACATTGAAATCCAGCCCTGATCAATGCAGCTGTAGCACCGATCATTGGCTGGAGCTGGGTGACCTCAGTTTCACCCGCCCCCAGCTCTGATTGGAGAGACCGGCCTTGTGATCGATCTGTCCAATCACTGTGGATCTGGGGCCGGAGACCGCCCCCTCACCTTCACTTCGGCGTCTGTGGGTGGAAGGAACCCAAGAGCGATCGGTAAATTATAGCGCCCATTTACACCTGCCGCTGCCACTGCACCCCCATTACTACAGGATGGGGACATTACTATAGAATAGGGACAAGGTGGGCACATGTCTATAGAATAGGGATAAGGTGGGCACATGTCTATAGGATAGGGACAAGGTGGGCACGTCTATAGGATAGGGACAAGGTGGGCACATGTCTATAGGATGGGGACAAGGTGGGCACATGTCTATAGAATAGGGACAAGGTGGGCACATGTCTATAGGATGGGGACAAGGTGGGCACATGTCTATAGGATGGGGACAAGGTGGGCACATGTCTATAGGATGGGGACAAGGTGGGCACATGTCTATAGGATGGGGACAAGGTGGGCACATGTCTATAGGATGGGGACAAGGTGGGCACATGTCTATAGGATGGGGACAAGGTGGGCACATGTCTATAGGATAGGGACAAGGTGGGCACATGTCTATAGGATAGGGACAAGGTGGGCACATGTCTATAGGATGGGGACCAGGTGGGCACATGACTATAGGATGGGGACAAGGTGGGCACATGTCTATAGGATGGGGACAAGGTGGGATCATGTCTATAGGATAGGGACAAGGTGGGCACATGACTATAGGATGGGGACAAGGTGGGCACATGTCCATAGAATAGGGACAAGGTGGTAACATGACTATAGGATGGGGACAAGGTGGGCACATGTCTATAGGATAGGGACAAGGTGGGCACATGTCTATAGGATAGGGACAAGGTGGGCACATGTCTATAGAATAGGGACAAGGTGGGCACATGTCTATAGGATGGGGACAAGGTGGGCACATGTCTATAGAATAGGGATAAGGTGGGCACATGTCTATAGGATGGGGACAAGGTGGGCACATGTCTATAGGAAAGGGACAAGGTGGGCACATGTCTATAGGATAGGGACAAGGTGGGCACATGTCTATAGGATGGGGACCAGGTGGGCACATGACTATAGGATGGGGACAAGGTGGGCACATGTCTATAGGATGGGGACAAGGTGGGATCATGTCTATAGGATAGGGACAAGGTGGGCACATGACTATAGGATGGGGACAAGGTGGGCACATGTCCATAGAATAGGGACAAGGTGGTAACATGACTATAGGATGGGGACAAGGTGGGCACATGTCTATAGGATAGGGACAAGGTGGGCACATGTCTATAGGATAGGGACAAGGTGGGCACATGTCTATAGGATAGGGACAAGGTGGGCACATGTCTATAGAATAGGGACAAGGTGGGCACATGTCTATAGGATGGGGACAAGGTGGGCACATGTCTATAGAATAGGGATAAGGTGGGCACATGTCTATAGGATGGGGACAAGGTGGGCACATGTCTATAGGAAAGGGACAAGGTGGGCACATGTCTATAGGATAGGGACAAGGTGGGCACATGTCTATAGGATGGGGACCAGGTGGGCACATGACTATAGGATGGGGACAAGGTGGGCACATGTCTATAGGATGGGGACAAGGTGGGATCATGTCTATAGGATAGGGACAAGGTGGGCACATGACTATAGGATGGGGACAAGGTGGGCACATGTCCATAGAATAGGGACAAGGTGGTAACATGACTATAGGATGGGGACAAGGTGGGCACATGTCTATAGGATAGGGACAAGGTGGGCACATGTCTATAGGATAGGGACAAGGTGGGCACATGTCTATAGGATAGGGACAAGGTGGGCACATGTCTATAGAATAGGGACAAGGTGGGCACATGTCTATAGGATGGGGACAAGGTGGGCACATGACTATAGGATGGGGACCAAGTGGGCACATGACTATAGGATGGGGACAAGGTGGGCACATGTCTATAGAATAGGGACAAGGTGGGCACATGTCTATAGGATGGGGACCAAGTGGGCACATGTCTATAGGATGGGGAGGTGGGCACATGTCTATAGGATAGGGACAAGGTGGGCACATGTCTATAGGATAGGGACAAGGTGGGCACATGTCTATAGAATAGGGACAAGGTGGGCACATGTCTATAGAATAGGGACAAGGTGGGCACATGTCTATAGAATAGGGACAAGGTGGGCACATGTCTATAGAATAGGGACAAGGTGGGCACATGTCTATAGGATGGGGACAAGGTGGGCACATGTCTATAGGATATGGACAAGGTGGGCACATGTCTATAGGATGGGGACAAGGTGGGCACATGTCTATAGAATAGGGACAAGGTGGGCACATGACTATAGAATAGGGACAAGGTGGGCACATGTCTATAGAATAGGGACAAGGTGGGCACATGTCTATAGAATAGGGACAAGGTGGGCACATGTCTATAGGATAGGGACAAGGTGGGCATATGTCTATAGAATAGGGACAAGGTGGGCACATGTCTATAGGATGGGGACAAGGTGGGCACATGACTATAGGATAGGGACAAGCTAGGCACATGACTATAGGATGGGGACAAGGTGGGCACATGTCTATAGAATAGGGACAAGGTGGGCACATGTCTATAGAATAGGGACAAGGTGGGCACATGACTATAGAATAGGGACAAGGTGGGCACATGTCTATAGAATAGGGACAAGGTGGGCACATGTCTATAGAATAGGGACAAGGTGGGCACATGTCTATAGAATAGGGACA
This sequence comes from Anomaloglossus baeobatrachus, assembly GCF_048569485.1. Taxonomy (NCBI): domain Eukaryota; kingdom Metazoa; phylum Chordata; class Amphibia; order Anura; family Aromobatidae; genus Anomaloglossus; species Anomaloglossus baeobatrachus. The sequence continues at coordinate 123,174,779 of NC_134356.1, forward strand.
AGGTGGGCACATGTCTATAGAATAGGGACAAGGTGGGCACATGTCTATAGAATAGGGACAAGGTGGGCACATGTCTATAGAATAGGGACAAGGTGGGCACATGTCTATAGGATGGGGACAAATTGGGCACAAGGCTATAGGATAGGGACAAGGTGGGTACATGGCTATAGGATGGGGAAGGTGGGCACATGTCTATAGGATGGGGACAAGGTGGGCACATGTCTATAGAATAGGGACAAGGTGGGCACATGTCTATAGAATAGGGACAAGGTGGGCACATGACTATAGAATAGGGACAAGGTGGGCACATGTCTATAGAATAGGGACAAGGTGGGCACATGTCTATAGAATAGGGACAAGGTGGGCACATTACTATAGGATGGGGAGAAGGTGGGCACATGTCTATAGGATGGGGAGAAGGTGGGCACCTTACTATAGAATAGGGACAAGGTGGGCACATGTCTATAGGATGGGGAGGTGGGCACATGTCTATAGGATGGGGAGGTGGGCACATTACTATAGAATGGGGACAAGGTGGGCACATGTCTATAGGATGGGGAGGTGGGCACATGTCTATAGGATGGTTAGGTGGGCACATGTCTATAGGATGGGGAGGTGGGCACATGTCTACAGGATGGGGAGGTGGGCACATGTCTATAGGATGGGGAGGTGGGCATATGTCTATAGGATGGGGACAAGGTGGGCACATTACTAAAAGATGGGGACATTACAAGGATGGGCATAATACTATTGGATGGGGACATTAGAATAGGGACAAGGCTGGAGTCATAACTATAGGATGGGGACAAGGTGGGCACATTACTATAGGATGGGGAGAAGGTGGGCACATGTCTATAGGATGGGGAGGTGGGCACATGTCTATAGGATGGGGAGGTGGGCACATGTCTATAGGATGGGGACAAGGTGGGCACATGTCTATAGGATGGGGAGGTGGGCACATGTCTATAGGATGGTTAGGTGGGCACATGTCTATAGGATGGGGAGGTGGGCACATGTCTATAGGATGGGGAGGTGGGCACATGTCTACAGGATGGGGAGGTGGCCACATGTCTATAGGATGGGGAGTTGGGCACATGTCTATAGGATGGGGAGGTGGGCACATGTCTATAGGATGGGGAGGTGGGCACATTACTATAGGATGGGGAACATTACTAAAAGATGTTGGCCAAAATTTCTATATAGTGATAATTGTAACACTATTAGTTACAAGAAAGGGATAAAATGTAAAAAAAAAAACAAAATAAGGCATGACTTTTTTTTACCATCAAATTTTTTTTTTTTTATATTTAACCAAAGAATGTGCACATTTGTTATAATAAACAAGTGAAAAATGTTGAAAATAAGTGATCCAAAGGTGTGTAAAAAAATATATATGGTACCAATAAAAATGTCACTTTGTCCCGCAAAGAATGCGCCCCCCAAATTATTTTTTTCCTCTGTGCGGCCCATACACCCAGCTGAGTTTGAGACCCCTGATCTAGGGCTACAGTTGTGAATAGCCCTAAAATGACGGGGCAGCGTTTTCAAAAGGGTGACATCTTCTACTGTAGCCGCGGCAATAATGTCTCTTACGTGCTCCCTGACCCTAGTGCGGAGCTCACGTGATGTGAGCCCCACATAAATCAGGGAGCACAAACAGGTGGCATAATAGACTACATGTGTAGTGCTACAGGTAATATAATCATTAATGGAGAAGGTTTTTTTGCCGCCGGAAGAAGTGAAAGATGGCACCCTGATGATATTAGCACATGCGGCACAATGGCCGCATGGAAAGCAGCCCCGAAGAGGACCCCTGGAACCAAAAGGGTTCTGTCTAGGGGGAACATAGTGGCTCTTGACGAGAAGATCCCCCAGGTCGCTCGCCTAGCCGTCATGAGAGGTCTCCTGGGAAGCACTGCAGCCAAGGTAGGCTCAGTAAAAAGTACCGACCAGTGCTTTTTCAGGATTCCCCTCATAGTGTCCCACTCGTGATTAAAAGTCCCAATAAAACGGATCTGATTATCAGTGGTTGGCCGACGTTGTTTGTATTGGAGAAGATGTTCCCTGGGGGTATTTTTTGCACGTAGATAGCCTTTGGCCATTGACATTTTTTTGAGACTGGTGACCGACGACCTCAAGAGAGTACCAACTAGACGGAAATTCGATAATTTGACTCACCGGCAGAGGTCGGCGGTCACCAAGTTACAATGTTACGATGATGTCGTGATCAAGGCGGCAGACAAGGGGGGGAACGTAGTGATCTGGCCAATAGACAAATATGAGAAGGAGGCACTAAGGCAACTTAGGGACAAAACAACGTATTCACGCCTCACTCATAATCCTTTGACCTCCTTCTCCCTTGCCTTGAGGAAGATCCTTACACAGGCCCATCATCAGGGAACTATTGACGAAAAGATGCTCCAGGGGTTGCTCACTAGCTGGCCACGTGTCCCTACTTTTTATCTGTTACCCAAGATCCATAAAGATGCCCTCAACCCCCCGGGTCGTCCGATTGTGTCCGGCATAGGAGGGTTATGTGAGCCTATTTGCAAATTTATTGATTTCTATTTAAAACCCTTGGTAGAGAACTTACCCTCCTATGTTAAGGACACCACGGACGTCCTGATGTGCCTTGATGGCATCTTTATGGATTCGGACATACTGATGGTTTGCGCCGACGTGGAGTCCCTCTATACCTGCATTGGACATACTGACGGTCTGGAGGCAGTCCGCTTCTACCTCTCAACCTCCGGTCTCGATGGCGCTCTGGTCTCATTGGTGATGGAGCTGCTCGACTTTGCCCTGACTCATAATTTTTTTGTTTTCAAGGATATATTTTATTTACAGCGGCGCGGCACTGCAATGGGCGCTTCCTGCGCACCTGCCTACGCCAACCTCTTCCTGGGTTACTGGGAGAGGTTGGTCTTTGGAGACGGTAGTGTCGTAGGGGGTTCCCATGTGCAGTGCTGGCTCCGCTACATTGATGACATTTTTGTCATCTGGCAGGGCACAGTCGGGCAGCTCGATCAATTCATGGATGACCTGAATTCCAAGTTGACCTATAGATCCAGCAATATCAGCTTGGGCTTTCTCGATATTTATGTGGATGCGGCGGGGGGCATTCAGACTGATGTCTTCCGCAAGGACACATCGGTCAATACCCTCCTACACGCATCCTCAGGTCATACCATGTCAACCATACGCGCCATCCCGACCGGACAGTTCTTGAGGATGAAGCGGATCTGCTCCACCTCTTCCATCTTTGAGACCCAGTCGTCCGATCTCCAATGCAGGTTTAGAGCGAGGGGGTATAGCAATAGATGCATTAAGAAAGGCAATCTATGTGCAAAAAATACCCCCAGGGAACATCTGCTCCAATACAAACAACGTTGGCCAACCACTGATAATCAGATCCGTTTTATTGGGACTTTTAAAGGGAACCTGTCAGCAGAAATTTGGCCCAAAACCTAAAAGATTCCCCCTCTGCAGCTCCTGGGCTGCATTCTAGAAAGGTCCCTGTTATTATTGTGCCCCATGTGAGACCAAAATAAAGACTTTATAAAGTGGTACCTTTTTGTATTCAGAAACTGTAAATGTGACACGGGGGCGGGCTCTCTGGCGTCCGTTATTCTGCCTCCTGGTCCTGTATGCCGCCCCCATCGCTCTTTTCCATAGCTGATGCACCGCCCACTGCTCCAGCCATCCCCGCACATGCCCAGTGCCAGTCTCACGGGACTGAGCAGTGTGACCGCTGGTGACGTGTGTGCAGGCAAGTGATTATGGGCAGGGCTGTGATTGTTATCAGCAAGTACCCGCCCATAATCTCGTGAGCGTGCAAACCTCACCAGCGGTCACACTGTGCTCAGGGTAGTGCTAGACTGTATGGGCTGCTTCCAGGGATGACGTTTCTTTTGTCACGTGATAGTATTTTGAACACGCCCCTATCACGTGACAAAAGGGATGTCATCCCTGGAAGCAGCCCATACAGTCTAGCACTACCCGGAGCACAGTGTGACCGCTGGTAAGGTTTGCACGATCTCGAGATTATGGGTGGGTACTTGCAGATAAAAATCACAGCCCCGCCCATAATCACTTGCCTGCACACACGTCACCAGCGGTCACACTGCTCAGTCCCGTGAGACTGGCACTGGGCATGCGCGGGGATAGCTGGAGCAGTGGGCGGTGCGTCAGCTATGGAAAGGAGCGATGGGGGCGGCATACAGGACCAGGAGGCAGAATAACGGACGCCAGAGAGCCCGCCCCCGTGTCACATTTACAGTATCTGAATACAAAAAAGTACCACTTTATAAAGTCTTTATTTTGGTCTCACATGGCGCACAATAATAACAGGGACCTTTCTAGAATGCAGCCCAGGAGCTGCAGAGGGGGAATCTTTTAGGTTTTTGGCGAAATTTCTGCTGACAGGTTCCCTTTACTCACGAGTGGGACACTATGAGGGGAATTGTGACGCCCTGGGCAAGCCAGGGGTCACAGGTCATTACACCACCACACCCTACACCCCAGTTAAGAACACCAAAGCTAACCCAAAATCCTTGTTGCCTTCCTCCAGGGGCTGATGTTCACACCAGGGGGTGGGCCAGGCGGTTGGCTCCGCCCACCGAGGAGTACACAGCTCTGGAGGCGGGAAGAACCAGGCAGATTAGCTCAGGGGGAGCTTGGGTGAGGAGCTAAGTGGAGGAGTAAACAAGTAGTGAAGTGAAGGAAGTAAGGTGGTAAAGGAGGACAGTAAGAGTGGTGACAGAGAGGAAAGAGTGTAAAAAGCCTGAAGTTGGTCCAGCTGTGTGCAGGACAGAGTCGGCAAGGTCAGCAACGGCGGTGATTGTCCGGAGGGGTGACCGTTTGGAAGTTCCTGGAAGGACCGCGGACGGGTGGTGGCCCGGCGGTCTGGAGCAGCGTACAAAGGACAGTCAGCACCAGGGCAGGGGCCTCTAGGACCCCGGCAAGGCTAGGAGTCGCCATAATTTGCCAAATCCGTCAGTGAAGGGGACGTCGATCCCCCAACAACCAAGTCCCGATTGAAGGCAACAGCCCAACCATTACAGTAGAGACACCGCCACCGCCATGGCACCAGTTTCTAAGGGCCAGCGCCTGGGGGCAAAGAGTAGAGCTCCTCCGGTCCAGCTTGAAGCCGGGGAGCGGGTTACCGGTGGGAACCCATCGAGACCATCAACAATATCAGGTGCAGGAAAAGGGACATCACCGTCACCTACTGGGGAAAGCAAGTGCAGCCGTCCGTGGGAACCGTCTTTCCAGCCGTGTGTTTTACCGAGAACTGTGTCAACGTCTCAGGCTGAGTGAGTACCACAGTGCCGCAAGGCACAGCGCTCCCCCCGCGTCCCTGCGCCCACCAAGCCCTGCATCTCCCACCTCACCACTGGGCCCCGGGATCACCAACCCCTACCCACGGAGGGGCAACACAACAACTTGCTGCTTCACACCATCACTCCCGGGATCCCCACACCGAGCAGCGGTGGTGCTAACAAATCACCACAACCGTGGGTGGCGTCACGGACAATAGACTTTATCCCAACACCCAATCCCCTTTCACTCACGGGCGAGGAGTGCCGCTCGAGAACCCCCGGGATCTGGCCCACCGCTCGAGCCACCACTGAGCAGCAGCAGCCGGACCCGAGCAGAGGGGTGAGCGCGGTGCTGACACCCTCCTCCCCGCCCGCAACAACTTGGCGTCACGAACAGGATCTTACCGCTCTGCCGTCTGGTAGAGGTGCGCCTTGTTACCGCCGGAGGTGTCCGGCAGAAAAATTTCAGAAGCCGCCATCTTTGGCGCGAAAAGTTCCCGCTCGAGCGTCTTCTCGAGTAGCAGAGGCGCGAAGGCCAAAACCCCGCCCCGAGAGAGGAGGGGCCGGAAAGAGCTAAGGGGGACGGAAACAAGATGTCTGCGCCCGACGGAGCCGCTGGAGGAGCGGCGGTCGCAGCCGCAGTGGCACCCGCGGATGGGAATGGGCCTGCCCAGGCCCCGGTTGCGCTCGTGGGAGGTGCCGCGGCCCCCGCGCTCGCTCAGGTGATGCCGTTCTCCTTGCCCTATGCGCCCGGAGCTACCTGGCTACCGCAGTATGACGGGAAACCTGACGCTTTGCAGGTCTTCCGGAAAAAGCTTAACCCGTTGCTAGAACTGTACCCCCTGACCGATAAGCAACGTGCGGCGGTAGTGCTGGGCCAGTTAACCGGCATGGCTGAGCAGGAGGCGGAGACCTGGGCCGAGGGGGACCGGCTCTCTGTAGCCACCATCTTTGAGAAGCTACAGACTGCCTTTGAGACCCGGACTGAAGCTGAGTTGAGGATGCAGTTTTACCAGTGCCGGCAACGGGCTGTGGATAGCATTCGGGACTATGCTTTACATCTGCAGACTGCCCTCCGCACGCTAAATCGGGTGAATCCTATCAATGAGGCGGATAGCAACAAGTTGTTAGTAGAGCAATTTGTGCAGGGGATGAGATCCCCTGAGGATCGCAAGCAACTCCGGCTGTGGGCCCTGGAACACCCTGATGTGGACTTTGCTGTGTTAAAGGAACGGGCCATTAAAGCACTACAGCCCCCAGCTGCAGAAGTCCTGGAACCCGCCCCGTGGCCCGTCGAGACGGCCCCCGTTGTGGCGGCCCCTGCCCTACCAACCTCTCCAATACCTGCAGCCCCAAGCAGCACAGTGGAAGAACTGGCAGCCCAGGTCCGTCGCATGGACGGAGACCTCGCCAAGATCCTTGCTGCACTACAACCTCTGACCAGATCTCAGCCTCCAGCACAGATACAGCTTGCTGACAGCCCCGAGGATGTTCCCTGGATGCAGCGGAGAAGTGCTAATAACCCGCGGAGCAGACCTCCAATCTGCTATAAGTGCCGTAAGCCTGGTCATTACTTCCGACAGTGCCCGTTAAACGAGCAACCCCTGGGGCCCCGGGCCAATCCTCAGGAGTAGAACATCGTGGCCCCCCGGACTGGCGGGACCGATATATCGGGGCCCGCCCCATCATCCCCGTGGCTGTGGACGGCATACCAGTGATGGCTCTCTTGGACACTGGATCACAGGTAACCACCATACCATACACGTTGTACAAGCGGTATTGGGGAATAGACGAGCTGGCACCCCCAGATAATAGTATAACGCTAATTGCTGCTAATGGACTCCCATTGACCCAGGTGGGGTATAAACAAGTGGCTATGACAGTGGGGCAAGCTGAACTGCAACACCAGGGTATGATTGTGATCATGAATGAACCCAGTGATCATAACTCGAAGATAGTGCTGGGAACCAATGTGATGGAGCACTGCATGGCTGATGTGTTGACCCTATTGCAACAGCTAGCCGCCACAGCGGCAGGGAGCCGGCAGAGAGCTGTGCAGCGTGAGATCCGAGCTCTGATGTACCGCCAGCATGTAAGCTCAACAGGAGGGGAGATTGGTGGACTTAGAGTGATGGATGTTGCTCCATTGACTGTGCCCCCTAGGAGTGAGATGATGATTTGGTGTAGGGCAGCAGTAGGGCCTCAGGGGCGTGACTACCCTGCTATGATGGAGCCCATGCCCTCCGAATACTGGCCCACTGTAATGGCCGCCCGAGGGGTGGTGGATGTAAAGAAGGGGAGAGTGCCTGTGAGGGTGTTGAACTGTGGGGAGGAAGAAGTCAGGCTTCCCCGGTATGCCACCATTGCCAAGCTGCTCACCCTGGATCCCCACACCATCCACGAAGCCAGTCCCTCAGTCTCCCCACCTAACACCAGCACTTCCCCGCCTCAAGGGGTGGTAAAGGAGTGGCACCAACAGCTACACGTGAGCACTGACGATACTCCTACACATCACAAAGCAGGGGTGTACAGGGTGGTGCAGGAGTACGAACAGGTTTTCAGTAAACATCCACTAGACTTTGGGCAGATCAAAGGGGTCCAACACCACATCCCCACCGGTGAACACTCCCCTATCAAAGAGAGGTACAGGCCTATTCCCCCTGCACATTACCAGTGTGCCAAAGACATGTTGAGGAATATGAAGGAGGCAGGGGTTATTCGGGACAGCTGTAGTCCCTGGGCCGCTCCGTTGGTACTGGTCAAGAAGAAGGATGGTACCATGCGGATGTGTGTGGACTACCGGAAGATTAATCAGATAACCCATAAAGATGCCTACCCACTGCCTCGTATTGAAGAGTCTTTGGCCGCACTGAGAACTGCAAATTACTTCTCTACCCTTGACCTCACCAGCGGGTACTGGCAGGTGGCCGTGGCCCCGGAAGACCGGGAGAAAACCGCCTTCACCACTCCGATGGGGCTCTGTGAATTCAATAGTATGCCGTTCGGGCTGTGCAACGCCCCAGGAACCTTCCAACGGCTGATGGAGTGCTGTCTGAGACACCTAAACTTCGAGACCGTCCTATTGTACTTGGATGATGTGATTGTTTACTCCCAGACGTATGAAACCCATCTGGAGCACCTGGCCGAGGTGTTCGCGTCCATTGCCAAATACGGGATGAAATTGAAGCCTTCTAAGTGTCACCTGCTGAAACCCAGAGTGCAATACCTGGGGCACGTGGTAAGTGCAGAAGGTGTCGCCCCCGACCCTGAGAAGATCACTGCCATCCAGGGCTGGCCGAGACCAACCACAGTGAGGGAAGTAAGGCAGTTTCTGGGTCTGGTGGGGTACTACCGGCGCTTTATCAAAGGGTACACGAAGATGGCTGCTCCCATGCAAGATCTCCTCGTGGGACAGACCAAAGGTGGTAGACCCCTAGGGGCCCCACTGGTGTGGGAAGAAAAGCATGAAGAATCCTTCTGCCAGCTGAAAGCGGCCTTGACTGGGGAAGAGGTCTTAGCGTATCCTGACTATGGCTGCCCATTCATCTTCTATACTGACACCAGCAATGTGGGACTAGGAGCAGTCCTGTCCCAGGTCCAGGATGGGAAGGAGAAAGTGATAGCTTATGCTAGCCGGAAGCTTAGGCCAACCGAAAGGAACCCCGAGAACCACAGCTCCTTCAAGCTCGAGCTCCTGGCATTGGTATGGGCTATCACCGAGCGGTTCCGCCACTACTTGGCTGCAGCAAAATTCACCGCTTTCACGGACAACAAATCCATTGACCCACCTGGACACAGCCAAGCTGGGCGCATTGGAGCAGCGGTGGGTGGCCCGGCTAGCCAACTACGACTTCACCATCAAGTACCGAGCTGGTCGTGTCAACATTAATGCTGATGCACTCTCCCGAATGCCCCATTTGTCAGAAGAAGGGGGTGAGGATGATGACCTCGAGGAGATTGAGCTGCCTGCATTTCACCAGCCACCAACTGAGAAGGTACAAATACACCAACAACGGGTGGATCTGGACCCACGGCACAGTCAGGAGTGGCAGGAAGCTCAAGACCAGGCGCCGGCTGTCCGCCTCGTCAAGACTCTGGTGGAACAAGGTGCTGTTGGAATGGACCCTGCCGCTCCAGCTGAAGCCCAGCGCTTGTGGAAGGAACGGAAACGGCTTTATCTACATCAAGGGAAGCTGTACCGTGAGCTGATCAACCCGAAGACCCACGAGAAAATCTGCCAGTTGGTTATTCCCCAAACTGATGTGGCTACTGTTTTGCGGGCATACCATGATGGTGCCGGACACTTCGGGTGGAAGAAGCTGGAGATGCTGTTGAGAGAGCGGTTCTACTGGAGTGGGATGCGGGAGTCGGTAGAGGCCTGGTGCCGAGAGTGTGGTCCTTGCACGCTGAGAAGGAAGGACGAGACCAGTCAGAGGGCGCCCCTACACCCAATCATCACACATCAATCGCTGGAGTTGGTCGCCCTAGACCATGTCAAGCTCACCCCCAGCAGAAGTGGGTACGCCTACGCGTTGACCATCGTAGACCACTATTCAAGATTCATGGTGGTTGTCCCCGTCAAGGACCTAACTGGTCGAACTGCTGCTCGAGCAGCATACCTAATGAGGGCTCGTCCCGGCCGCCTGCCGGTGGACCTGGAAATAGGGTTGGAGTCCCCAGAAGCACTCCCTTCGACAACTGAATGGGAAACTCAGCGGAGAGCACAATACCGGCAGATTCAGGAGTATGTGGAGAAGAACCTAAGTCGAAGTCGAGAACAGCAGGAGCAGCGATTCAACCAGAAAGCGTCTGCGGGCCCTTTCCAGCCAGGAGATGTGGTGTTAAAGCGGAAGAGGAAGACCCACAAGCTGGATGATCAATGGGAACCAATCCCATACGTCATACAACCCACAGGGTGGGAAGATGGGAAGGCCTACCAGATCAGTCGTGACCAAGGGGGCACTTTGGCCACGGTTTCCCGGGACCATCTGAAAAGGTGCCCACCAGCATTGAGGGTAACGGCTGACGTACCAGTTCCTCCACCAGCAGAGAAGGCAAAAGAGGTGATCCACACTGTGATGGGTGATTTCCCAGCAGACTGGCCTACACAGAACGGCGCGGTGATTCTTCCAGTGATACTGTTCCCACAACCTGTGGATGAAGAAGTGGTGGAAGCGGTCGAACTTGAGCCAGAACCAGTGCCAGTGCCCAGGGATGAACCTGTACCCAGCTCCCCTATGCCTCCGCCTGCCCCACACGATAGAAGGGAGGAGGAACCGGTTGTTCCCTCTGCCCCACTGCATAGCCCCACTGACACCGGACCCCGAAGGTCCACCCGTCCCAACCTAGGTAGACCCCCACTTAGGTACAGGGAGACTGTCCTTTAAAGAGGGGGGGGGGTCAGGAAGTCTGTGTAAGTTGATGTTTAAAAGTGTTTGAAAGTTTGAAAAGTTTTGAAAATGATGAAAAATGATGATTACCGAACAGTCACCTGATTGTCCCACAGTGATTGAACCGGCCGGAGCCGGCACCGTTGTCCCCGTGGGGACCGTTTGAAAGTTGTTTTGCATGAGGAACTGCTCATGGACAAGCCCGTGAACTTGCAGGGCACCCACAAACGTTAAGTGGCTTGTAAATAAGTTGTTTGCCGTTACCGTTTCCGCAATGCCGCCTCCGGAGAGGCAGGTTGGAGGGAGGGCCCGCAGTAGAGCCGGCTGGGGCCCAGCCACCAAAGGGACCGGTGGCTACCCACTGGAGGGGAAGGACAGATCCCGCTCGGGTAACTTGTGCTGGACTGTGGATCAAGGGGTGCTGCCTGGGTTTTAGGGGCAGCATCAGGGCCAGGTTGCTTGGGTGGGAGAGAGCGGAAACCGTAACCGTGAACCGTTTTGCAACGTTTAAGAAATGTGCCTCCCGTGATGGGAAGAATTATTAAAAATGTAAATATGTTACCGTTTACTTTTTATGCCTTTTCAGAAAATAAAACCGGTGTTGGACGGGCAGCCCGCGGACGGTCTGCATTTTGCTAAGGGGGAATGTGACGCCCTGGGCAAGCCAGGGGTCACAGGTCATTACACCACCACACCCTACACCCCAGTTAGGAACACCAAAGCTATCCCAAAATCCTTGTTGCCTTCCTCCAGGGGCTGATGTTCACACCAGGGGGTGGGCCAGGCGGTTGGCTCCGCCCACCGAGGAGTACACAGCTCTGGAGGCGGGAAGAACCAGGCAGATTACCTCAGGCTGAGCTTGGGTGAGGAGCTAAGTGGAGGAGTAAACAAGTAGTGAAGTGAAGGAAGTAAGGTGGTAAAGGAGGACAGTAAGAGTGGTGACAGAGAGGAAAGAGTGTAAAAAGCCTGAAGTTGGTCCAGCTGTGTGCAGGACAGAGTCAGCAAGGTCAGCAACGGCGGTGATTGTCCGGAGGGGTGACCGTTTGGAAGTTCCTGGAAGGACCGCGGACGGGTGGTGGCCCGGCGGTCTGGAGCAGCGTACAAAGGACAGTCAGCACCAGGGCAGGGGCCTCTCGGACCCCGGCAAGGCTAGGAGTCGCCATAATTTGCCAAATCCGTCAGTGAAGGGGACGTCGATCCCCCAACAACCAAGTCCCGATTGAAAGCAACAGCCCAACCATTACAGTAGAGACACCGCCACCGCCAGGGCACCAGTTTCTAAGGGCCAGCGCCTGCGGGCAAAGAGTAGAGCTCCTCCGGTCCAGCTTGAAGCCGGGGAGCGGGTTACCGGTGGGAACCCATCGAGACCATCAACAATATCAGATACAGGAAAAGGGACATCACCGTCACCTACTGGGGAAAGCAAGTGCAGCCGTCCATGGGAACCGTCTTTCCAGCCGTGTGTTTTACCGAGAACTGTGTCAACGTCTCAGGCTGAGTGAGTACCACAGTGCCGCAAGGCACAGCGCTGCCCCCGCGTCCCTGCACCCACCAAGCCCTGCATCTCCCACCTCACCACTGGGCCCCGGGATCACCAACCCCTACCCACGGAGGGGCAACACAACAACTTGCTGCTTCACACCATCACTCCCGGGATCCCCACACCGAGCAGCGGTGGTGCTAACAAATCACCACAACCGTGGGTGGCGTCACGGACAATAGACTTTATCCCAACACCCAATCCCCTTTCACTCACAGGCGAGGAGTGCCGCTCGAGAACCCCCGGGATCCGGTCCACCGCTCGAGCCACCACTGAGCAGCAGCAGCTGGACCCGAGCAGAGGGGTGAGCGCGGTGGTGACACCCTCCTCCCCGCCCGTGACAGAATCCTGGAAAAGCACTGGTCGGTACTTTTTACCGAGCCTACCTTGGCTGCAGTGCTTCCCAGGAGACCTCTCATGACGGCTAGGCGAGCGAACAACCTGGGGGATCTTCTCGTCAAGAGCCACTATGTTCCCCCTAGACAGAACCCTTTTGGTTCCCGGGGTCCTCTTCGGGGCTGCTTTCCATGCGGCCATTGTGCCGCATGTGCTAATATCATCAGGGTGCCATCTTTCACTTCTTCCGACGGCAAAAAAACCTTCTCCATTAATGATTATATTACCTGTAGCACTACACATGTAGTCTATTATGCCACCTGTTCGTGCTCCCTGATTTATGTGGGGCTCACATCACGTGAGCTCCGCACTAGGGTCAGGGAGCACGTAAGAGACATTATTGCCGCGGCTACAGTGGAAGATGTCACCCTTTTGAAAACGCTACCCCGTCATTTTAGGGCTATTCACAACTGTAGCCCTAGATCATTGCAGGTTAGGGGCATTGATGTGATTCACGGCGGTATTCGGGGGAGCGATCTACGAAGGACTCTCGCACAGCGGGAGTCCATGTGGATCGTCTCCCTGAATACACTCGTCCCGTTTGGACTAAACGAGGTGGTCAGTTATGCCCCTTTTCTGTAATTACATTAGCCAACATTCTCCTCTATTTTGGTCAGGTTACCCTGTTAATAATCTCCATATAAAATCCACCTCTTGGTTAATCATGAAATTGATTGATCATTGTGTTTTTGCCTTCTCCTTCTGTCTCCCCCTTCAGTACCCTTGTCAGGTCCTTGTGGCAAGATTTTTACCTATGTATATAATAGTATAATATTGCTGTATGGGGTGGCCTTGTGGGGCCTTTTATTTTATTTTGTGTATGCCATATACAATTTTAACATTTTTTCTCCTTTTTATTTCTCCCCTCTCTTTCCCCTTTTCTATTCCCTTTAGGTCCTCTCATCCATTGTTTATTAACACGAATACAAGTTTCATGGGCCTTTTGTTGCAACTGCGGTCCTATCATTGATTCTTTTGCCTTTAAATGAGCTCGTAATATACTATTGCATTGTTACCTGTTTAATCCTGTTATTTCTCTTCATGTCATGCGCGTCCTCTGGTGCGCTGGCTGCGGGTGGTGACAGGGAGCGACCCCGGTAGTGCGCGCGCGGTTACCGTGGTGACGCGTCCCATGGTCCGCGCGTGCGCCATACACGGCGGTTTTATTTGCTCCCTCTCGCTTCCCTTAGGCTGGTTTCACATCTGCGTTGTTTCAACGCAAACGGACTCCGTCACTAATGTTTATAGTTCATTTATTTACAGTGGAAGAGCGACAGCATGACTCATGCACTACCCGCATGTGTACACATGGTGTCGCGCTTACACTGTAAATAAATGAATTATAATACAGTAGTGACGGAGTCCGTTTGCGTGAAAATAGCGCAAGTGTGAGTGGGGCCTTACTCGGGCACCGGCGCATGCGCAGTTGTATGACCGCAATCAGGAGTTTCCTCGTACACCTGGTAGATTCCCAATAAAGCTTGGCATGCATCTGACATCTACACCTCCTCCCGAAAAAGCACGCTGCGAAACAGCTGTCAGGAGGCTGTTTCCCTGCCCCCAGAACCAACTATCAGGTATTGTTATCTGCTCTGCCCCCACCGCATGTTGATTCAGTCTGACCTGTGCGCTGCTCCAGACGGCTGTACTGTGACAACACACTCTGCCTTGTATACCGCTCCATCACAATCTTCACTGCGGCCCTCTGCAGCTCCGTCCTGTGTCAGACTTATACTTGTTACTGTGGCTTTGCTCAGTTCCAGTGGGAGCTTGCTTCCAATTGTGCCGTACTGTGCACAATCACTGCACACACACACACACACACACACACGTGTGAAGCTCTATAGCTCTCCCCCAGGCCATCTGCTTACTGCAGCACTATTACAGGAACTTTCTGTTTACTCTGGCTTTAATCTGCTACATGGTGCACTGGGCTTGGATTTATCACACGCACACTGTTGCTAATATATGCAGCTTGGTGGTCCTTGCCCTTTAGCTCCATTGCAGTGATTGTGCCAGTTCACATTGTAGATGCGGTTTGTTCCTGGGGGAATGCTATATAGGTATATTGATTACTCCTAGATATACATTGTGAAGCATAGTATTCCCGCTGGGCTGACATTTTTCCACAGTATCTTGAGATAATTCCATGTGACTGGAGGCACTGCAGCCCCTATACAATAGAACTACCCACTTGGTTCTGTGTGGCAGGGGTTGTCCCCAGAATTCCCCCCCCCCTTCATCCCCCCTTTTCTCTTTCCGTTTTCCCACCAATGGCCTTGACCTTGTCTATTGATGTAATTTTGTAATAAATTATATGTAACTTTTTAATGAATAAAATGGAATTTTCTACTTGTGGTTGTTGCCTCATCTCCGTTTTTTCTCCAGTTTCATATGCTTCTTGGAGTAGGCATTCTCTTATGGGACACTACTGAGTGGTCCCATGAGTCTGATATCTAGTATGGCTAAAATTATGCTAATACGGTTGTTAAAATAGCAGCCGGTTCCCCGAACCGGCAAGAAACCGCTCTGGCGATCCGATTCCCTGTATTCGCTTGTGTTAGTGTCTTTAAGACACTAGCACAAATGAGTCCCCGTACCTCCGCGCCGCACTTCTGAGTACAGAGGAGCGACGCGCTGATGCTGCAAACAGGTCACAGCAGTTTGAGGAGCTAGCTCCTCCTATTGCCGTCTGTCAGTGTGCGGAGTGCCGCGGAGAACGGAAGACAGAGGAGAGGTGGTTGAAGCAGGTAAGCATTCACTGAGCTGAAGATGTAGGGAGAGGGGCCGCATAAAGATGGCAGCTATATGAGGAGAGGGGCTGCATAAAGATGGCAGCTATATGGGGAGAGGGGCCGCATAAAGATGGCAGCTATATGGGGAGAGGGGCCGCATAAAGATGTCAGCTATATGGGGAGAGGGGCCGCATAAAGATGGCAGCTATATGGGGAGAGGGGCCGCATAAAGATGGCAGCTATATGGGGAGAGGGGCCGCATAAAGATGACAGCCATATGGGGAGAGGGGCCGCATAAAGATGGCAGCCATATGGGGAGAGGGGCCGCATAAAGATGGCAGCTATATGGGGAGAGGGGCCGCATAAAGATGGCAGCTATATGGGGAGAGGGGCCGCATAAACATGGCAGCTATATGGGGAGAGGGGCCGCATAAAGATGGCAGCTATATGGGGAGAGGGGCCGCATAAAGATGGCAGCCATATGGGGAGAGGGGCCGCATAAAGATAGGAGCCATATGGGGAGAGGAGGCTGCATAGATGGGAGCTATATGGTGGGAGGAGGCCACATAACATGGGAGCTATATGGGAAAAGGAGCACATGGGATAATATCTGCAGAGGAAAGAGGCCATAATGGGATGGGATTTTTAGGGGGAAAGGAGCCACATGGGATGGGATCTGTAGGGGGATTGAGGCCATAATGGGATGGGATCTGCAGGGGAAAGGGGCCATTATGGGATGGGATCTGCAGGGGAAAGAGACCACATGGGATGAGGTCTGTATGGGGAAGGTCGTCTGTCACGAACCACCGGGGGGGTCACTCAGAAATTCCCCGCCCTGGCTACCAGTACGTCACAATCGGGGGGTAACAAGTGGGGGTCACCCCTCCTTTATACCTCCCGACCGACAGACAGAGCCCGTGACGCGCTCTCTAGCGCCCCTCTTATAGTCAGGCCAATTATGGAATTGCCCGACAATAAGCAAGGAGGCCGCTATACTACTTATGCCGATTATTGAAGGGTCCCCGGTGAGAGTAGGGTATATATTCCCCCGACCTCCGCGGGCGGAATATATAAAATCTCCCCGAATCTCACTGGTCTCCCCACAATAATCCTTGGCACAACTCGCTGCCACCAACCGCTTCACGGTAACTATTAGCCGAACACACAGACGTGGGATTCAAGATCGAGATAACAGAACAGCCCAAGATTAATTATATATTTTAATCGGCCGAAGCCACACTAGAAACTACAATATATACAATAGGAGATCTACAGAATATACATAGGTCAGAGTACAGTTACAATCAAAGCATGGTTTACAAACAGGCATACACAGTTCCAGCAGTTACCTTGTGCGTCTGGCCACAGGGGGGCGCCGTGGACCAGGTTTCCAGGATCTCCCTCACAGGTCTTCCCTGACCAGACCCCCGAGCAAAAGAACACTGGAAAATGGCCAAATTGGGGTTATCAACCTGGGCAAATCCAGGTCCCCTCCTACCTTAGTGACCTCACAGGGAAGCACTGCCACTCCCCCTGCATTGAGTCAGAGTAATATTCCAGAAGGGGCTATTACCCGTAACTCCGGACTGGGAGGTCCAATCGGGACGGTTCTGGTGCCATCAGATCCGCCCGGGTCCCCTCTGCATTTTGAGTCCATGCACGACTCATTTACCGGACTCCTACTAGCAGTTCTCTATATCTTGCCGCCCTAGGGTGCCATATAGACTTCGAGGATATGCACAGATTCGGCTCAAAGTCCCGATACTAACGATGTAGAGGGTGTATGGCTGAGACGCACGGTAATATCATAACTGGGTATGATATTACGGAGCCAGCAGTATGCTCTCCTGCGGTGACTAGCTTCCTTTTGGTTTTGCTAGGTCACTGTCCACTTCCTTTGATGAGTGGACACAACTCCCAGGGGGTCTTCCTCTCTCTCTTTGTTTTAAAGGCCTGAGAGAACAAGCAATCTCCATATCAGAGGAGATGGCTGTTGGAGGTGTAAGTGGGACTTCACACCTTTCCAGATGCTGGGCATCTGAGAAGTACCTCAGTGTGTGAAGGGACAAGGGAGGGGGGTTGCCATCAGGGGGTGATGAGAGAAATGATGACTGGACATCATCATTCCTCTTAATATCCCAGGATTTCCCTCACACCTCCCCCCTTTTGAGGGCGCTAGGGGGCAGCACACTCCGGTGTTCTCCTGTGCGCCCGTCCGCGACCTCTCCTTGTCGGAACAGCCCGTCTGCGTTACCGTGGTCCCGGCCCCTTTTGTGGCGAATGGTGAAGTTGTATTGCTGGAGCGCAAGGCTCCATCGCAACAACCGTCCATTCGTCCCAGAGACGGTGTGCAACCAGCTGAGGGGATTGTGGTCCGTCTCCACGATGAAGTGGCGCCCGTATAGATAGGGTTGCAGACGCTGCAGGGCCCACACTATGGCCAGGCATTCCTTTTCCATCGTGGAATAGGCCACTTCCCTTGGTAAAAAAGAGAAAAAAAAGAGAAAAAAAGGGAACCAGCACGATCTGAAATTGGCATGCATCATATAAAAAGTGAAAATTCACAAATTTATTCCAACTGTACTATAATAAAAAAAATGAGATTTTTAGCAAATAATTGATCAATTTTTTGAGCCACCCCTGCCAACGTCACGGCAAATCTCAATAGGGGGGTCCTACTCTACATTCTGTATTTCATGTGCCATGCGGCCTCCTAGATAAAGTTAAAAGCAGAACCATAATGGAGCACACATACCTGCAACCTGTATATAGCCGCTTCTATGTTGCAAAAAAGGCACTTGTGGATAGAGACCAGCCCAGGTCCCAGCATGTGGAGCAAGCCCTACACATACCAGGACTATATCAGAACTGATCCTCCCAGTGTCAAACAGCAACCATTGATAAAGGCGGACCAGATCCAAGAATGGTGCTTAATTAGCATTGCCTGTGGAAAGGGGTGAGGTAACTGAGTCTGAACAGCTACCAACAGGAGGAATATATTGCAAACCAAAATCAGGCGTGCATGGTATGGTGCTGGTCAGACACCAGATTTGTAGCATAACTACGGTCAAAACAGAGAAAAAAAGGGAACCAGCACGATCTGAAATTGGCATGCATCATATAAAAAGTGAAAATTCACAAATTTATTCCAACTGTACTATAATAAAAAAAATGAGATTTTTAGCAATTAATTGATCAATTTTTTGAGCCACCCCTGCCAACGTCACGGCAAATCTCAATAGGGGGGTCCTACTCTACATTCTGTATTTCATGTGCCATGCGGCCTCCTAGATAAAGTTAAAAGCAGAACCATAATGGAGCACACATACCTGCAACCTGTATATAGCCGCTTCTATGTTGCAAAAAAGGCACTTGTGGATAGAGACCAGCCCAGGTCCCAGCATGTGGAGCAAGCCCTACACATACCAGGACTATATCAGAACTGATCCTCCCAGTGTCAAACAGCAACCATTGATAAAGGCGGACCAGATCCAAGAATGGTGCTTAATTAGCATTGCCTGTGGAAAGGGGTGAGGTAACTGAGTCTGAACAGCTACCAACAGGAGGAATATATTGCAAACCAAAATCAGGCGTGCATGGTATGGTGCTGGTCAGACACCAGATTTGTAGCATAACTACGGTCAAAACAGAGAAAAAAAGGGAACCAGCACGATCTGAAATTGGCATGCATCATATAAAAAGTGAAAATTCACAAATTTATTCCAACTGTACTATAATAAAAAAAATGAGATTTTTAGCAAATAATTGATCAATTTTTTGAGCCACCCCTGCCAACGTCACGGCAAATCTCAATAGGGGGTCCTACTCTACATTCTGTATTTCATGTGCCATGCAGCCTCCTAGATAAAGTTAAAAGCAGAACCATAATGGAGCACACATACCTGCAACCTGTATATAGCCGCTTCTATGTTGCAAAAAAGGCACTTGTGGATAGAGACCAGCCCAGGTCCCAGTGTGCTCTATTATGGTTCTGCTTTTAACTTTATCTAGGAGGCCGCATGGCACATGAAATACAGAATGTAGAGTAGGACCCCCCCTATTGAGATTTGCCGTGACGTTGGCAGGGGTGGCTCAAAAAATTGATCAATTATTTGCTAAAAATCTCATTTTTTTATTGTAGTACAGTTGGAATAAATCTGTGAATTTTCACTTTTTATATGATGCATGCCAATTTCAGATCGTGCTGGCTCCCCTCTCTCTCTGTTTGGTCGTAGTTATGCTACAAATTCTGGTGGCCGGTCACCACCATGCCATGCACGCCTGATTTTGGTTTGCTATGTATTCCTCCTGTTGGTAGCTGTTCAGATTCAGTTACCTCACCCCTTTCCACAGGCAATGCTAATTAAGCACCATCTTGGATCTGGTCCGCCTTATCAATGGTTGCTGTTTGGCACTGGGAGGATCAGTTCTGATATAGTCCTAGTATGGTGCAGAGCTTGCTCCACATGCTGGGACCTGGGCTGGTCTCTATCCACAAGTGCCTTTTTTGCAACATAGAAGCGGTTATATACAGGTTACAGGTATGTGTGCTCTATTATGGTTCTGCTTTTAACTTTATCTAGGAGGCCGCATGGCACATGAAATACAGAATGTAGAGTAGGACCCCCCTATTGAGATTTGCCGTGACGTTGGCAGGGGTGGCTCAAAAAATTGATCAATTATTTGCTAAAAATCTCATTTTTTTTTATTGTAGTACAGTTGGAATAAATCTGTGAATTTTCACTTTTTATATGATGCATGCCAATTTCAGATCGTGCTGGCTCCCCTCTCTCTCTGTTTGGTCGTAGTTATGCTACAAATTCTGGTGGCCAGTCACCACCATGCCATGCACGCCTGATTTTGGTTTGCTATGTATTCCTCCTGTTGGTAGCTGTTCAGATTCAGTTACCTCACCCCTTTCCACAGGCAATGCTAATTAAGCACCATCTTGGATCTGGTCCGCCTTATCAATGGTTGCTGTTTGGCACTGGGAGGATCAGTTCTGATATAGTCCTAGTATGGTGCAGAGCTTGCTCCACATGCTGGGACCTGGGCTGGTCTCTATCCACAAGTGCCTTTTTTGCAACATAGAAGCGGTTATATACAGGTTACAGGTATGTGTGCTCTATTATGGTTCTGCTTTTAACTTTATCTAGGAGGCCGCATGGCACATGAAATACAGAATGTAGAGTAGGACCCCCCTATTGAGATTTGCCGTGACGTTGGCAGGGGTGGCTCAAAAAATTGATCAATTATTTGCTAAAAATCTCATTTTTTTTTATTGTAGTACAGTTGGAATAAATCTGTGAATTTTCACTTTTTATATGATGCATGCCAATTTCAGATCGTGCTGGCTCCCCTCTCTCTCTGTTTGGTCGTAGTTATGCTACAAATTCTGGTGGCCGGTCACCACCATGCCATGCACGCCTGATTTTGGTTTGCTATGTATTCCTCCTGTTGGTAGCTGTTCAGATTCAGTTACCTCACCCCTTTCCACAGGCAATGCTAATTAAGCACCATCTTGGATCTGGTCCGCCTTATCAATGGTTGCTGTTTGGCACTGGGAGGATCAGTTCTGATATAGTCCTAGTATGGTGCAGAGCTTGCTCCACATGCTGGGACCTGGGCTGGTCTCTATCCACAAGTGCCTTTTTTGCAACATAGAAGCGGTTATATACAGGTTACAGGTATGTGTGCTCTATTATGGTTCTGCTTTTAACTTTATCTAGGAGGCCGCATGGCACATGAAATACAGAATGTAGAGTAGGACCCCCCTATTGAGATTTGCCGTGACGTTGGCAGGGGTGGCTCAAAAAATTGATCAATTATTTGCTAAAAATCTCATTTTTTTTTATTGTAGTACAGTTGGAATAAATCTGTGAATTTTCACTTTTTATATGATGCATGCCAATTTCAGATCGTGCTGGCTCCCCTCACTTCCCTTGGTAACAGCTTCCTGCTCAGGTACAAGACTCTGTGCTCTTGGCTCGCAGAGTCCACCTGGCTGAGCACCGCACCGAGGCCGAAGTCACTGGCGTCGGTCTGTACTACAAACGGCCGCGTGAAGTCAGCTGCCTGTAGCACGGGCGGGCTGGACAGGGCGTCCTTTAGGGCCTGGAAGGCTGTCTCGCAGTCCATTGTCCAATCGACTGCAGAGGGCAGCTTCTTCTTGGTGAGGTCCGTCAAGGGCTTTGCCAGGCTACTATAGTGTGGAACAAACCTCCTATAGTACCCGGCGGTCCCCAAGAAGGACATCACCTGCTTCTTGGTCCTGGGGGTGGGCCAGGATGCGATGGCCTCCACTTTCTCAGGCTCGGGCTTCAGAGTTCTCACGCCTACCCGGTGACCGAGGTACTGGACCTCGCTCATGGCCAGCTGACACTTTCCCGGCTTGATGGTCAAACCTGCCTGGTGGATCCGCCTGAGCACCTGTGCTAGATGCTCTAGGTGGTCCTCCCAGGTGGGACTGAAGACGGCAATGTCATCCAGGTACGCGGCCGCGTACCCTTCAAGTCCCGTGAGCAGGGTGTTGACCATCCGCTGGAAAGTGGCAGGGGCATTCCTCATCCCGAATGGCATCACCGTGGACTCGTACAGTCCAAATGGGGTAATAAAGGCAGAGCGTTCCCTGGCCTTGCGAGTCAGGGGGATCTGCCAATATCCCCGGCTCAGATCCATGATGGTCAGGTACTGAGCCCCGGCCAACTGATCGAGCAGGTCATCGATGCGTGGCATTGGGTACGCATCGGCGACCGTGACAGCATTGAGCCCCCTGTAGTCCACGCAGAACCGAGTGGTTCGGTCCTTCTTAGGGACGAGGACTACAGGTGAGGCCCAAGCGCTGTTGGATGCCTGGATCACCCCCAGCTACAGCATTTCGTCAATCTCCTGGCGCATGTGTTGCTGCACCTCCAGGGAGACCCGATATGCTGAACGCCGGATCGTGGGATGATCCCCAGTGTTCACGTGATGGACAGCCAAGTCAGTCCTTCCGGGCTGGTTGGTAAACAACCCCCGGAAGGGGTGTAGGGTGGCCCACAGCTGGGACCGTTAGTCCTCCAAGAGCTGGTGGCCAACCTCCACATCCTCAATGGATCCGCCTGCCCTAACCTGGGCTAGCATATCCAAGAGGGTTTCCGCTTCTCCCTCCTCGGGCAGGTTGCACACGGGGAGCGCACACGCCTCCCGCTCATGATGTGCCTTCATCATGTTCACATGGAAGGGCTTCCGCCTTCCACGGGCAGGGTCCAGGGTGACCAGGTACGTTACAGGGTTGAGCTGCTGGTACACGAGGTATGGGCCTTCCCAGGCTGCCTGAAGCTTGTCCTGTGGTACGGGGACCAGTACCCACACCTTTTGACCCACTTGGTAGGTCCTCTCACAAGCGTTCTGGTCGTACCAACGATTCTGATCGGCCTGGGCTTGAGCCATATTGTCGTGTACCAGTTGCGTCAAGGCCTGCATTTTGTCCCGGAAGCGCATGACATACTCGATAACCGACACTCCAGGGGTGGCCAAATCCCCTTCCCAAGCCTCTTTCACCAGAGCCAGGGGGCCCCGCACACGTCGCCCGTACAGGAGCTCAAACGGTGAGAATCCCGTTGAGGCCTGTGGAACCTCCCGGTAAGCAAATAACAGGTGTGGGAGATACCGCTCCCAGTCACGCCCGTGGGAGTCGACCAACATCTTAAGCATCTGCTTTAAGGTGCCATTGAACCGCTCGCACAGGCCATTAGTAGAGATGAGCGAACCGGTCCCGGTTCGGCTCGAGGCGGTTCGCCGAACGGGGGGTCTGGCTCGAGTTCGGCTCGTCGAACGTTCGACGAACCGAACTCGAGCCCATAGGAAACAATGGCAGGCAATCACAAACACAGTAAAACACCTAGAAAACACCCTCAAAGGTGTCCAAAAGGTGACAAACAACTCACAACACAACACAAACACATGGGAAAGTGACAAGGACATGTACTCATGCGAAAACAAAACAGCTGGACAAGGAAAAAGAGGAGGACACACAGATATAGGCATGGCACGCCCTTCTAAAGTCATGTAAAACACCGCAAGGTGACTCCAAGCGGAGTCTCCCTTTTTTCCAAAAATTGGGCCCCACACACCCACCCCTTCAGTGGCAGCAGTTGTGCCCCAGTTGTACACTTCACAGCTAGATTTGCATCAAGCACATTCAAAAATACGCCATTCTTATCCGTCCCCAGGATGACACCGGGGTAGGTAGCAAAGTCTTTCCTGATCCCAGCTCTGTTCATCTTGGCTTCTTTTAAAAACACAGCAAGCAAGGGTTACTCCAAGCGGAGTCTCCCTTTTTTCCAAAAATTGGGCCCCACACACACCCACCCCTTCAGTGGCAGCACTTGGGCCCCAGTTGTACACTTCACAGCTAGATTTGCATCAAGCACATTCAAAAATACGCTATTCTTAACCGTCCCCAGGATGACACCGGGGTAGGTAGCAAAGTCTTTCCTGATCCCAGCTCTGTTCATCTTGGCTTCTTTTAAAAACACAGCAAGCAAGGGTTACTCCAAGCGGAGTCTCCCTTTTTTCCAAAAATTGGGCCACACAGACACCCACCCCATCAGTGGCAGCACTTGGGCCCTAGTTGCAAACAGGATGTTTTGATTTGCATCAAGCACATTCAAAAATACGCTATTCTTAGCCGTCCCCAGGATGACACCGGGGTAGGTAGCAAAGTCTTTCCTGATCCCAGCTCTGTTCATCTTGGCTTCTTTTAAAAACACAGCAAGCAAGGGTTACTCCAAGCGGAGTCTCCCTTTTTTCCAAAAATTGGGCCACACAGACACCCACCCCATCAGTGGCAGCACTTGGGCCCTAGTTGCAAACAGGATGTTTTGATTTGCATCAAGCACATTCAAAAATACGCTATTCTTAGCCGTCCCCAGGATGACACCGGGGTAGGTAGCAAAGTCTTTCCTGATCCCAGCTCTGTTCATCTTGGCTTCTTTTAAAAACACAGCAAGCAAGGGTTACTCCAAGCGGAGTCTCCCTTTTTTCCAAAAATTGGGCCACACAGACACCCACCCCATCAGTGGCAGCACTTGGGCCCTAGTTGCAAACAGGATGTTTTGATTTGCATCAAGCACATTCAAAAATACGCTATTCTTAGCCGTCCCCAGGATGACACTGGGGTAGGTAGCAAAGTCTTTGCTGACCCATGACTTGTTCATCTTGGCTTCTTTTAAAAACAATGTAAGCAAGGGTTACTCCAAGCGGAGTCTCCCCTTTTTTCCAAAAATTGGGCCCCACACACACCCACCCATTCAGTGGCAGCAGTTGTGCCCCAGTTGTACACTTCACAGCTAGATTTGCATCAAGCACATTCAAAAATACGCCATTCTTATCCGTCCCCAGGATGACACCGGGGTAGGTAGCAAAGTCTTTCCTGATCCCAGCTCTGTTCATCTTGGCTTCTTTTAAAAACACAGCAAGCAAGGGTTACTCCAAGCGGAGTCTCCCTTTTTTCCAAAAATTGGGCCACACAGACACCCACCCCATCAGTGGCAGCACTTGGGCCCTAGTTGCAAACAGGATGTTTTGATTTGCATCAAGCACATTCAAAAATACGCTATTCTTAGCCGTCCCCAGGATGACACTGGGGTAGGTAGCAAAGTCTTTGCTGACCCATGACTTGTTCATCTTGGCTTCTTTTAAAAACAATGTAAGCAAGGGTTACTCCAAGCGGAGTCTCCCCTTTTTTCCAAAAATTGGGCCCCACACACACCCACCCATTCAGTGGCAGCAGTTGTGCCCCAGTTGTACACTTCACAGCTAGATTTGCATCAAGCACATTCAAAAATACGCCATTCTTATCCGTCCCCAGGATGACACCGGGGTAGGTAGCAAAGTCTTTCCTGATCCCAGCTCTGTTCATCTTGGCTTCTTTTAAAAACACAGCAAGCAAGGGTTACTCCAAGCGGAGTCTCCCTTTTTTCCAAAAATTGGGCCACACAGACACCCACCACATCAGTGGCAGCACTTGGGCCCTAGTTGCAAACAGGATGTTTTGATTTGCATCAAGCACATTCAAAAATACGCTATTCTTAGCCGTCCCCAGGATGACACCGGGGTAGGTAGCAAAGTCTTTGCTGACCCATGACTTGTTCATCTTGGCTTCTTTTAAAAACAATGTAAGCAAGGGTTACTCCAAGCGGAGTCTCCCTTTTTTCCAAAAATTGGGCCACACAGACACCCACCCCATCAGTGGCAGCACTTGGGCCCTAGTTGCAAACAGGATGTTTTGATTTGCATCAAGCACATTCAAAAATACGCTATTCTTAGCCGTCCACAGGATGACACCGGGGTAGGTAGCAAAGTCTTTCCTGATCCCAGCTCTGTTCATCTTGGCTTCTTTTAAAAACACAGCAAGCAAGGGTTACTCCAAGCGGAGTCTCCCTTTTTTCCAAAAATTGGGCCACACAGACACCCACCCCATCAGTGGCAGCACTTGGGCCCTAGTTGCAAACAGGATGTTTTGATTTGCATCAAGCACATTCCAAATCCACAAGCATTTACTCTCCCCAGGATGACACAGGGGTAGTAAATTCCTTCTGGATCCATGACTTGTTCATTTTGATGAACGTCAGTCTGTCCACATTGTCACTGGACAGACGCGTGCGCTTATCTGTCAGCACACACCCAGCAGCACTGAATACACGTTCAGAGACAACGCTGGCAGCTGGACACGACAAAATCTCCAAGGCGTAAGTTGCGAGCTCTGGCCATTTTTGTAGGTTTGAAGCCCAAAAGGAGCAAGGCTCCAGTTGCACAGTCATGGCATCGATGTTCATTTGGAGATACTCCTGTATCATCCTCTCCAGCCGTTGACTATGTGTCAGACTTGTTGTCTCTGGTGGCCTTGCAAAAGAGGGTCTAAAAAAATTATGAAAAGATTCCATAAAATTGCTGTTACCGGCACCAGAAAAGGTCCTACTGGTACGGGTAGACTGTTGAAGATGACGAGACCGTCCCATGTTTGTCAAGTTACAACTGGGAGATTCACTCCCTGCACCTGCACGGTTGTTTGGTGGAAAAGCCGAGCTAAGATCTAGTAACAGCTTCTGCTGATACTCCTGCATACGTGCGTCCCTTTCTATGGCTGGAATTATGTCACAAAATTTGGACTTGTACCGGGGATCTAATAGTGTGGCAATCCAGTAGTCATCATCACTTCTAATTTTGACAATACGACTGTCATGTTGGAGGTAGTGCAACAAAAAGGCACTCATGTGTCTTGCGCAGCCATGCGGACCAAGTCCATGCTGTGTTTGTGGCATAGAGGTGCTACCCGTTCTTTCTTCCTCTGACATCTGACCCCAACCTCTTTCAACTGAAATTTGACCAAGGTCTCCCTCATCCGCTGAGTCTTCCATGTCCATGGACAGTTCGTCCTCCATTTCTTCATGTTCTCCTGCACCTTGCTCAACATTTCGCCTGCTACTATGCGCCCTTGTCGATCCCTGTCCCCCATGGTCCCATGCCTGCTGCGTTGGTGATGATGAACGTCTGGACCTTCGTGATGTTGTTGTCCCTTGCGCATATGAATCCTCCTGTAGTTCCTCCCCTTCATGTTGTCCCACCCCCTGACTCCGAATAGTGTTTAGCGTGTGCTCCAGCATGTAAATGACTGGAATCGTCATGCTGATAATGGCATTGTCAGAGCTAAACATATTCGTCGCCATGTCGAAACTGTGCAGAAGGGTGCATAGGTCCTTGATCTGAGACCACTCCATCAGGGTGATCTGCCCCACCTCTGCATCTCGTTGGCCCAGGCTATACGTCATGACGTATTGCACCAGGGCTCTGCGGTGCTGCCACAGTCGCTGTAACATGTGGAGAGTTGAATTCCAGCGTGTCGCCACATCGCATTTCAGGCGATGAACCGGCAGGCCGAAAGACTTCTGGAGCGATGCAAGTCGCTCTGCTGCGGCGCTTGAACGGCGGAAGTGAGCTGACAGTTTTCGTGCCCTGTTCAGAAGGCCATCTAGGCCGGGATAGTGTGTTAAAAATTGCTGCACGACAAGGTTCAACACGTGAGCCATACAAGGTACGTGTGTCACCTTGCCCAGGCGAAGTGCCGCACCCAGGTTTGCAGCATTGTCGCACACGGCCTTACCAGGCTGCAGTTTGAGTGGAGACAACCATTTATTAAACTCGGACCGCAAAGCTGACCACAACTCCTCAGCTGTGTGACTCTTATTACCAAGACATGTCAAGCTAAAGACCGCCTGATGCCGTTGCGCTCTGCTGCCAGCATAGTAATGAGGGGTGCGTGATTCCTTCTGCGCAGTGAGAACGCTGGTGGCCTGACCAGGCAGGCTTGGGGCGGAGGTGGAGGACCCAGATGAGGTGGAGGATGCAGAAGCAGTGGCGGAACTTGGACAGACAGAGGATTGACACACAAGTCGTGGGGACGGCAAGACTTGTGCAGCAGACCCTTCACCATCTATCACCATAGTTACCCAGTGCCCAGTCAGCGACATGTAACGTCCCTGTCCATGCTTACTGGTCCAAGTATCGGTGGTGAAATGCACCCGTTCACACACAGAGTTTCTCAAGGAAGCGGTGATGTTGTGTGCGACATGCTGGTGTAGCGCGGGCACACCTTTCTTAGAGAAGTAGTGGCGACTAGGCATCTGGTACTGGGGCACAGCGACAGACATAAGGTCTCTAAAATCCTGTGTGTCCACTAGGCGGAAAGGCAGCATTTCGGTAGCCAACAGCTTACAGAGGGATAGAGTCAACCTCTTAGCTTTGTCATGGGTCGGAGGAAGTGGCCTTTTATTTGACCACATCTGAGGGACAGAGATCTGGCTGCTGTGTGTAGACGGTGTTGAGTAGGGTGTCCCTTGAAAAATGCAGGTTTGTGAGGAAAGTGCAGGCGGAGACATGATGTTGCCTTCATCCAACGTTGGTGCTATCGATGTCTGAGAGAGCTGTACACACTCACTTGTTTCCCCTTCCAAACCAACTGACGACCTTACAAGCAAACTGCCTGTTGCGGTTACAGTGGTGGAAGTTTTGCGTGGAAAAACAGGTGTGGCAGCTGTCCCCACAGTCCTAGAAGATGAAGAGCGCGCGGATGCAGTGGAAGGGGCGGGCGGTGGATGGTTCGCTCCACTAGGCCGCATTGCAGCACGGTGAGCTTCCCACCGGGACTTATGATATTTAGTCATGTGACGATTCATGGAAGAAGTTGTCAAACTGCTGAGGTTTTGACCTCTACTAACAGAATCATGACAAATGTTACATATCACATGAGTTGGGCGATCTTTTTCGATGTGAAAAAAGGACCAGGCTAGGCAAGGCTTAGAGGCCATGCGACCTGTTGATCCACCCCGAATAATGCTCATAGGCAGAGTGGTGGCTGAGGATGCAGTTGTAGACGTGCTACCAGTGCTCCGACTCTGTCCAGGAAGGCGCAAGGTAACTTCGTCGTCGGTTGCATCCTCCTCCACCGCCTCTGTTGACCTCCTCGAGTGCCTGACTGGGGGTTGACAGTAGGTGGGATCTAGAACGTCATCATCAATTGTTGTGTTTGCACTCCCCTCCCCCTCAGACCGAGCCTCTTCTTGCCCTGACGGAATATTTAAGTTGTCATCCCAATCGGGTATCTGCGTCTCATCTTCATCAGTATGTTCCTCATTGTCTATAACCACAGGTGTTACAGTTTGTGACAAAGGGTCAACATTATGCTCAGAAACTTGGTCCTCACGGCCTGAATCTGAGTCACAAAGGTTCTGGGCATCACTGCAGACCATTTCCTGTTCTGTACTCACTGTAGCTTGGGAGCAGACCTCTGATTCCCAGGCTATAGTGTGACTGAACAGCTCTGCAGACTCAGCCATCTCAGTTCCACCATACTGTGCAGGGCTGATGGAGACTTCAGAGCTGGGAGAAAGCAAGTTTGATTGGGATGACAACTCAGAGGACTGGTGTTTTTTGGATGCGGTACTTGAAGTGGCAGAGAGGGCACTTGTTGGACCACTTGAGATCCATTCAAGCATTTTCCTTTTTTGCCCATCATCTACCTTTGTTCCTGTTGTTCGTGTCCGTAACAAAGGGAGCACATCGGATTGTCCACGGTAAGTAGTAGACATCTTACTTTTGCTGGTAGATGGTCTATCTTCAGCAGATGATAATGGAGCTTTGCCACCTTCCCCACGGACAAAACCTTTTTTGCCTTTTCCACCACGCCTCTTCCCCTTTCCACCAGCATCTGTCATTTTGCCACTCATGTTGATTGCGACAAGATTGTGGACTGAAAATGTGGTAGTAAAAATTGAGAGGTGGTGAAGATTGCAGTGGTGGTCTAGCTTTATTAACAGCAGAATAATAAAGAATAAATATCCCTGACAATGCAACTTAGTTATAATTAGTTGGAGTGTGCAACGCAGGCAGACGTGCTGCAAATGTCTTTGCACTAGTGGGACTATAGCAAAGTCCAATAGCCACGTATAGGATGCCACTAGGTACACTGAGTGTTTGCTAGTATAATGGCTTGGTTAGAATGAGTTGTAGTGTGCAACGCAGGCAGACGCGCTCTGCAAATGTCTTTGCACTAGTGGGACTATAGCAAAGTCCAATAGCCACGTATAGGATGCCACTAGGTACACTGAGTGTTTGCTAGTATAATGGCTTGGTTAGAATGAGTTGTAGTGTGCAACGCAGGCAGACGCGCTCTGCAAATGTCTTTGCACTAGTGGGACTATAGCAAAGTCCAATAGCCACGTATAGGATGCCACTAGGTACACTGAGTGTTTGCTAGTATAATGGCTTGGTTAGAATGAGTTGTAGTGTGCAACGCAGGCAGACGCGCTCTGCAAATGTCTTTGCACTAGTGGGACTATAGCAAAGTCCAATAGCCACGTATAGGATGCCACTAGGTACACTGAGTGTTTGCTAGTATAATGGCTTGGTTAGAATGAGTTGTAGTGTGCAACGCAGGCAGACGCGCTCTGCAAATGTCTTTGCACTAGTGGGACTATAGCAAAGTCCAATAGCCACGTATAGGATGCCACTAGGTACACTGAGTGTTTGCTAGTATAATGGCTTGGTTAGAATGAGTTGTAGTGTGCAACGCAGGCAGACGCGCTCTGCAAATGTCTTTGCACTAGTGGGACTATAGCAAAGTCCAATAGCCACGTATAGGATGCCACTAGGTACACTGAGTGTTTGCTAGTATAATGGCTTGGTTAGAATGAGTTGTAGTGTGCAACGCAGGCAGACGCGCTCTGCAAATGTCTTTGCACTAGTGGGACTATAGCAAAGTCCAATAGCCACGTATAGGATGCCACTAGGTACACTGAGTGTTTGCTAGTATAATGGCTTGGTTAGAATGAGTTGTAGTGTGCAACGCAGGCAGACGCGCTCTGCAAATGTCTTTGCACTAGTGGGACTATAGCAAAGTCCAATAGCCACGTATAGGATGCCACTAGGTACACTGAGTGTTTGCTAGTATAATGGCTTGGTTAGAATGAGTTGTAGTGTGCAACGCAGGCAGACGCGCTCTGCAAATGTCTTTGCACTAGTGGGACTATAGCAAAGTCCAATAGCCACGTATAGGATGCCACTAGGTACACTGAGTGTTTGCTAGTATAATGGCTTGGTTAGAATGAGTTGTAGTGTGCAACGCAGGCAGACGCGCTCTGCAAATGTCTTTGCACTAGTGGGACTATAGCAAAGTCCAATAGCCACGTATAGGATGCCACTAGGTACACTGAGTGTTTGCTAGTATAATGGCTTGGTTAGAATGAGTTGTAGTGTGCAACGCAGGCAGACGCGCTCTGCAAATGTCTTTGCACTAGTGGGACTATAGCAAAGTCCAATAGCCACGTATAGGATGCCACTAGGTACACTGAGTGTTTGCTAGTATAATGGCTTGGTTAGAATGAGTTGTAGTGTGCAACGCAGGCAGACGCGCTCTGCAAATGTCTTTGCACTAGTGGGACTATAGCAAAGTCCAATAGCCACGTATAGGATGCCACTAGGTACACTGAGTGTTTGCTAGTATAATGGCTTGGTTAGAATGAGTTGTAGTGTGCAACGCAGGCAGACGCGCTCTGCAAATGTCTTTGCACTAGTGGGACTATAGCAAAGTCCAATAGCCACGTATAGGATGCCACTAGGTACACTGAGTGTTTGCTAGTATAATGGCTTGGTTAGAATGAGTTGTAGTGTGCAACGCAGGCAGACGCGCTCTGCAAATGTCTTTGCACTAGTGGGACTATAGCAAAGTCCAATAGCCACGTATAGGATGCCACTAGGTACACTGAGTGTTTGCTAGTATAATGGCTTGGTTAGAATGAGTTGTAGTGTGCAACGCAGGCAGACGCGCTCTGCAAATGTCTTTGCACTAGTGGGACTATAGCAAAGTCCAATAGCCACGTATAGGATGCCACTAGGTACACTGAGTGTTTGCTAGTATAATGGCTTGGTTAGAATGAGTTGTAGTGTGCAACGCAGGCAGACGCGCTCTGCAAATGTCTTTGCACTAGTGGGACTATAGCAAAGTCCAATAGCCACGTATAGGATGCCACTAGGTACACTGAGTGTTTGCTAGTATAATGGCTTGGTTAGAATGAGTTGTAGTGTGCAACGCAGGCAGACGCGCTCTGCAAATGTCTTTGCACTAGTGGGACTATAGCAAAGTCCAATAGCCACGTATAGGATGCCACTAGGTACACTGAGTGTTTGCTAGTATAATGGCTTGGTTAGAATGAGTTGTAGTGTGCAACGCAGGCAGACGCGCTCTGCAAATGTCTTTGCACTAGTGGGACTATAGCAAAGTCCAATAGCCACGTATAGGATGCCACTAGGTACACTGAGTGTTTGCTAGTATAATGGCTTGGTTAGAATGAGTTGTAGTGTGCAACGCAGGCAGACGCGCTCTGCAAATGTCTTTGCACTAGTGGGACTATAGCAAAGTCCAATAGCCACGTATAGGATGCCACTAGGTACACTGAGTGTTTGCTAGTATAATGGCTTGGTTAGAATGAGTTGTAGTGTGCAACGCAGGCAGACGCGCTCTGCAAATGTCTTTGCACTAGTGGGACTATAGCAAAGTCCAATAGCCACGTATAGGATGCCACTAGGTACACTGAGTGTTTGCTAGTATAATGGCTTGGTTAGAATGAGTTGTAGTGTGCAACGCAGGCAGACGCGCTCTGCAAATGTCTTTGCACTAGTGGGACTATAGCAAAGTCCAATAGCCACGTATAGGATGCCACTAGGTACACTGAGTGTTTGCTAGTATAATGGCTTGGTTAGAATGAGTTGTAGTGTGCAACGCAGGCAGACGCGCTCTGCAAATGTCTTTGCACTAGTGGGACTATAGCAAAGTCCAATAGCCACGTATAGGATGCCACTAGGTACACTGAGTGTTTGCTAGTATAATGGCTTGGTTAGAATGAGTTGTAGTGTGCAACGCAGGCAGACGCGCTCTGCAAATGTCTTTGCACTAGTGGGACTATAGCAAAGTCCAATAGCCACGTATAGGATGCCACTAGGTACACTGAGTGTTTGCTAGTATAATGGCTTGGTTAGAATGAGTTGTAGTGTGCAACGCAGGCAGACGCGCTCTGCAAATGTCTTTGCACTAGTGGGACTATAGCAAAGTCCAATAGCCACGTATAGGATGCCACTAGGTACACTGAGTGTTTGCTAGTATAATGGCTTGGTTAGAATGAGTTGTAGTGTGCAACGCAGGCAGACGCGCTCTGCAAATGTCTTTGCACTAGTGGGACTATAGCAAAGTCCAATAGCCACGTATAGGATGCCACTAGGTACACTGAGTGTTTGCTAGTATAATGGCTTGGTTAGAATGAGTTGTAGTGTGCAACGCAGGCAGACGCGCTCTGCAAATGTCTTTGCACTAGTGGGACTATAGCAAAGTCCAATAGCCACGTATAGGATGCCACTAGGTACACTGAGTGTTTGCTAGTATAATGGCTTGGTTAGAATGAGTTGTAGTGTGCAACGCAGGCAGACGCGCTCTGCAAATGTCTTTGCACTAGTGGGACTATAGCAAAGTCCAATAGCCACGTATAGGATGCCACTAGGTACACTGAGTGTTTGCTAGTATAATGGCTTGGTTAGAATGAGTTGTAGTGTGCAACGCAGGCAGACGCGCTCTGCAAATGTCTTTGCACTAGTGGGACTATAGCAAAGTCCAATAGCCACGTATAGGATGCCACTAGGTACACTGAGTGTTTGCTAGTATAATGGCTTGGTTAGAATGAGTTGTAGTGTGCAACGCAGGCAGACGCGCTCTGCAAATGTCTTTGCACTAGTGGGACTATAGCAAAGTCCAATAGCCACGTATAGGATGCCACTAGGTACACTGAGTGTTTGCTAGTATAATGGCTTGGTTAGAATGAGTTGTAGTGTGCAACGCAGGCAGACGCGCTCTGCAAATGTCTTTGCACTAGTGGGACTATAGCAAAGTCCAATAGCCACGTATAGGATGCCACTAGGTACACTGAGTGTTTGCTAGTATAATGGCTTGGTTAGAATGAGTTGTAGTGTGCAACGCAGGCAGACGCGCTCTGCAAATGTCTTTGCACTAGTGGGACTATAGCAAAGTCCAATAGCCACGTATAGGATGCCACTAGGTACACTGAGTGTTTGCTAGTATAATGGCTTGGTTAGAATGAGTTGTAGTGTGCAACGCAGGCAGACGCGCTCTGCAAATGTCTTTGCACTAGTGGGACTATAGCAAAGTCCAATAGCCACGTATAGGATGCCACTAGGTACACTGAGTGTTTGCTAGTATAATGGCTTGGTTAGAATGAGTTGTAGTGTGCAACGCAGGCAGACGCGCTCTGCAAATGTCTTTGCACTAGTGGGACTATAGCAAAGTCCAATAGCCACGTATAGGATGCCACTAGGTACACTGAGTGTTTGCTAGTATAATGGCTTGGTTAGAATGAGTTGTAGTGTGCAACGCAGGCAGACGCGCTCTGCAAATGTCTTTGCACTAGTGGGACTATAGCAAAGTCCAATAGCCACGTATAGGATGCCACTAGGTACACTGAGTGTTTGCTAGTATAATGGCTTGGTTAGAATGAGTTGTAGTGTGCAACGCAGGCAGACGCGCTCTGCAAATGTCTTTGCACTAGTGGGACTATAGCAAAGTCCAATAGCCACGTATAGGATGCCACTAGGTACACTGAGTGTTTGCTAGTATAATGGCTTGGTTAGAATGAGTTGTAGTGTGCAATGCAGGCAGACGCGCTCTGCAAATGTCTTTGCACTAGTGGGACTATAGCAAAGTCCAATAGCCACGTATAGGATGCCACTAGGTACACTGAGTGTTTGCTAGTATAATGGCTTAGTTATCAGTTGGAGTGTGCAGAGGACAAGAGGGTACAGTGGCAGGATTGTGGTGCTCTGGGTAGAGGAATGGAAGACTGCCTTTCTATTCCCTCCTAATGGTGAAATGCAGGTAGGAAATCCCAGACCTGGGCTACACAGACGCTGTTGCTGTTTGCAGGACCTGTCACCTATGGCTCTCTGACCCTGCCGGTTGGAGCCCTTAAAAGGACTGCTATAAAGTGCTCTCCCTAAGCTGTCTAACGCTGTGTATGCAGCGCATACAGCTGTATCGGCTATAGGACTCAGGAAGACGGAGCTGCGACAGTGATGTCTGACACCAAAGACGCAGAAGGCAGATAATGGCGTCCGTGAAGAAAATGTCCGGTTTTATAATGCAGGGACATGTGACATGCAGATCCTATCACACATGCCGTTGCTTCTCTGGCTCAAAGTCCACTTAGCTGTGTGTGTGTCTGGGATTGGCTGACATGCTGGCCCGCCCCACAAGACGCGCGCACTTAGGGAAGGAAGACAAGAAAAAAAAAAAAAAAAAATGGCGATCGCCATTATAGAAACAGCAGTGATCTGAAGGCGCTGTTCACGCACACTATACACTGAAATGTGATAATAGTTTGATTCACAGAGTGACTTACACTATTACAGCAGAAACCAAGCTATGATTTAGCTGTTTTTTGGCTGCTAGAACCGTTCTCGAACGTTTCTAGAACTACCGAGCTTTTGCAAAAAGCTCGAGTTCTAGTTCGATCTAGAACATGCCCCAAAATCACTCGAGCCGCGAACTGGAGAACCACGAACCACGAACCGCGCTCAACTCTAGCCATTAGTCTGTGGATGGTACGGGCTGGCCACCAGATGTTGCACCTGGACTTGCTTACAGAGGGCCTCCATCAGCTGTGACATGAATTGGGTCCCCCGGTCAGTGAGCATTTCCTGGGGAAAACCCATTCGGGAGAAAATCTCCAGCAATGCGGTGGCCACCTTGTCAGCCCGAATGGACGACAAGGCCACTGCTTCAGGGTACCGGGTGGCATAGTCCACTACCGTCAGTATGAAGTGTTTCCCGGAGCTGCTGGGGTTGGCCAGCGGGCCGACCAGATCCACAGCCACCCTCCTGAAAGGCTCATCTATGATGGGCAGAGATACCAGTGGGGCTTTGGGGTGTGGCCCCGCCTTCCCCACTCTCTGACAGGTTTCACACGAACGGCAGTAGGCAGCCACATCGGCCCCCATTTTTGGCCAGTAGAAATGCTGGTTTAACCTGGCCTTGGTCTTAGCGATCCCTAGGTGTCCGGCCATCGGAATCTCATGTGCGATCCGCAACAACTCCGTCCGGAACGGATAGGGTACCACCAACTGTCGGTCCCTGGGCCACGCCTCCGGGGAACCCTGCTGGACCGTGACCCGGTACAGCCGTCCTTGGTCCCAGACCACTCGCTCCGGGTCCGAGTCCGAGGGAGGCTGTGCCGCCTGCTCCTTTAGAGCTTTCAGGCTGTCGTCAGCTTCTAACGCTGCCTGAAACCCCTGACTAGATGTGGCCAGAATCGACGAGACTGTCACATCTTCGGTCAGTACCCCGGGACCTGTGTCCTGGCCTCCGCCTGACTCGGCTGCCACTTGGTCAGAAGGGGAAGAGCCATCGGACCTCCGGGAGGCCCCTTGGGTTCCAGCACTCCCACTGCGGGTGACAGCGGCCACAGCCGCTGCGACCGTGGGTCGTGCCCGCTCCTCCGTTTCTGACCAAGTCGTCGGTTCAGGCAGACCTACCTGGCTTCCTGACACCCCGGTTGTGGGGGAACCCTGCACCGAGATCTTACCTGGGAGCACTTCCGCTCCGGGACCGGCCCCAATCTCACCTGCCTGTTCCCCCCCTGCAGCAACAGAACCCCGCTGTGAAATCTCTGGGGACCCCACATTTGCTGTGGTAGCCCCCACCCCACACACTGGTCCTCCCCCTGCAGCACCCTGCTCTCTGCTTATCCCTGCAGAGGGCAACAGATCCCAGCTCACTGGCTGATCACTTGTAGAGGCATTGTCACACATTTCTCTGACCCCCTTCCCTGTCACAGCTGCAGCTGTGTGTGTGTCTATGGTGTCTGTGCAAGCAGAAAAATCAGAGTTCACTCCCTCCTCCCTTACATCATTCATAGATAACACATTAACATTGTCCGGAGGCATGTCAGTACTGGCTGAAGGTTCAGCCCTTGGGGGGGCCCAAACTGGGAGGTTATCTGCCCCAAATCTGTCCCAAGTAGCACGTTTGCGGGGATCCGATCAGTTACCCCCACCTCCCTCACCCCTCGCCCTGCGCCCCAGTCCAAATAAATGCCAGCAACAGGCAGCGCCGGGTCAATGCCTCCAATCCCAGAGACAGCGAGGGTTTTTCCAGGTACCAAGTCTTGGGGGGACACCATCTCAGGCCGCACCAGAGTCAACTCCGAGGCGCTGTCTCGCAGTCCTATGGTCACAGACCGGCCGACGGTGACAGGTTGGAAGCTGTCCAGGGACCTACCACCACCCCCACCCACACAATACACCTTGGGCGGCCCTTGGGACGGGGACGGAGCCGGGGCCTTGGGACGCTGAGGGCACATGGCCTTGAAGTGTCCAGGTTGGTTGCACTGGTGGCACCGTCTTGGTTCTGCCACGGGCCTGGAGAGGGGAGTTGAGGGGGACACCCCCTGCGGTCTAGGGGCAGGTGGGGCAGTCGCAGAATTCATCTTACCCCCTCTCCAGGTGCTGCTGGTGGCTGCTCTCCTGGCCTCAGGGGCCCGGATGTTGGTGTAGTCATCGGCCAGGGCAGCTGTAGCCGTGGACCCCTTTGGCTTCTGGTCTCGGATGAACTGGCGGAGATCCTCAGGGCAGTTCCACAAGAGTTGCTCCGTGATGACCAAGTCCAGGATCTCCGGTCCGGTGGAAAGCTGCAGGCCTTGGGTCCAGTGGTCGGCAGCTCGGACAAGTGCCCGCCGGTGGTCAGCCCAGGAGTCCTTTGGTCCCTTCTGCAGGGTCCGGAACTTCTTGCGGTAGGACTCCGGAGTGAGGTTGTACTGTTGGATCAGGGCCCGCTTGATGGTGTCGTAGCCCTGATCTGCCTCAGTAGGCAAGTCCCCAAGGATTTCCAGGGCCTTACCCCTTAAACGGGGGGTCAGGTATTTGGCCCACTGGTCCTTGTCCAGATGGTGCTGCAGGCAAGTCCGTTCAAAAGCAGTCAGGAAAGAGTCTAAAGGCTGCTTTACACCAGGCAATCTATCGTGCGATAGATCGTCGGGGTCACGGTTTTTGTGACGCACATCTGGCATCGCTGGCGATGCCGGCCTGTGTGACACCTCCTAGCGACGCAGTATCGCTCACAAATCGTGAGTCGGGTACTGCTCGTTAGGTTCCATAATATCGGTTACTTTAGTTGACCATCGTTTCCGTGGTAGCACACGTCGCTCCGTGTGACACCACGGGAACGATGAGCAGCTCACCTGCCTCCCGCGGCCGCCGCCGTCTCTATGTGGAAGGAAGGAGGTGGGCGGGATGTTTACATCCTGCTCATCTCCGCCCCTCCGCTTCTATTGGCCGGCGGCCGTGTGACGTCGCTGTGACGCCGAACGTCCCTCCCACTCCAGGAAGTGGACGTTCGCCGCCCACAGCGAGGTCGCACGAGAGGTAAGTATGTGTGACGGGGGTTACTACCTTTGTGCGACACGGGCAGCGATTTGCCCATGACGCAAAAAGGACGGGGGCGGGTACGATCGATTGTGAAATCGCACAATCGGTCGTACCGTGTAAAGCAGGCTTAAGTCTCCATCCTTCTCCAGCACTGGGAAGTCCTCAACACGGACCTTTGGAAGTTTGGTGTCTTGAAGGTCACGGGTGGCTGATGAGGGCCGGAACTGAGCTAGCTGCAGCCGGAGGTCACGCTCTGCCTGTCGCTCCGCAGCCTCACGTTCTGCCCTGCGCTCTCGCTCTGCAGCCTCACGCTCTGCCTTGCGCTCTGCCATGAGTTCCTTGTAGCCCTCCCGGTCTCCAGCCTGGAGTAGGGCCATAGCCATTTGAAGAAGGCTATCCGAGCCTGCCAGGCTCGGTGGAATGGCACGTGGTGATCTGCGGCCCGCTGCGGAGCCTGGTGATTCACTGTCCATTGCAGAGCGGAGGGCTGGCATCTGACTCGTTGAGGACCCTTGGGTGAGCTGCTCCTCATCTTGTCCATAATTGCCAGGTTGTGCGCTGTCCTCTGCAGAACGGTTCTCTGGCGTCGGGCTCCTGGAGGACTCTTGGTCAACCTCCTCATTGTCGTCCACAGCACCGTCCTCTACCTCCTCGCCTCTGGCCAGAGCATCGGCCATTTCTTTAGCTTTGCTCCTGGTGCCATCAGCCATTCTTGCAGACTTTGATCACTGACACAGAACTGACACCTGATGCCTCCACACACTCCACTGTATCTGCACTCTGACACTCTAGTGTTGAGCTAGTCTGAAGACCCCAGCAGCCACAGCTGCTGCAGGCAGTCTTTAGTGTCTGGGAGTATGGGTCTCACACTCACACACACTATTATCTCGATCCCACCGCTGCCACCAATATGTCACGAACCACCGGGGGGGTCACTCAGAAATTCCCCGCGCTGGCTACCAGTACGTCACAATCAGGGGGTAACAAGTGGGGGTCACCCCTCCTTTATACCTCCCGACCGACAGACAGAGCACGTGACGCGCTCTCTAGCGCCCCTCTTATAGTCAGGCCAATTATGGAATTGCCCGACAATAAGCAAGGAGGCCGCTATACTACTTATGCCGATTATTGAAGGGTCCCCGGTGAGAGTAGGGTATATATTCCCCCGACCTCCGCGGGCGGAATATATAAAATCTCCCCGAATCTCACTGGCCTCCCCACAATAATCCTTGGCACAACTCGCTGCCACCAACCGCTTCACGGTAACTATTAGCCGAACACACAGACGTGGGATTCAAGATCGAGATAACAGAACAGCCCAAGATTAATTATATATTTTAATCAGCCGAAGCCACACTAGAAACTACAATATATACAATAGGAGATCTACAGAATATACATAGGTCAGAGTACAGTTACAATCAAAGCATGGTTTACAAACAGGCATACACAGTTCCAGCAGTTACCTTGTGCGTCTGGCCACAGGGGGGCGCCGTGGACCAGGTTTCCAGGATCTCCCTCACAGGTCTTCCCTGACCAGACCCCCGAGCAAAAGAACACTGGAAATGGCCAAATTGGGGTTATCAACCTGGGCAAATCCAGGTCCCCTCCTACCTTAGTGACCTCACAGGGAAGCACTGCCACTCCCCCTGCATTGAGTCAGAGTAATATTCCAGAAGGGGCTATTACCCGTAACTCCGGACTGGGAGGTCCAATCGGGACGGTTCTGATGCCATCAGATCCGCCCGGGTCCCCTCTGCATTTTGAGTCCATGCACGAGTCATTTACCGGACTCCTACTAGCAGTTCTCTATATCTTGCCGCCCCAGGGTGCCATATAGACTTCGAGGATATGCACAGATTCGGCTCGAAGTCCCGATTCTAACGATGTAGAGGGTGTATGGCTGAGACGCACAGTAATATTATAACTGGGTATGATATTACGGAGCCAGCAGTATGCTCTCCTGCGGTGACTAGCTTCCTTTTGGTTTTGCTAGGTCACTGTCCACTTCCTTTGATGAGTGGACACAACTCCCAGGGGGTCTTCCTCTCTCTCTTTGTTTTAAAGGCCTGAGAGAACAAGCAATCTCCATATCAGAGGAGATGGCTGTTGGAGGTGTAAGTGGGACTTCACACCTTTCCAGATGCTGGGCATCTGAGAAGTACCTCAGTGTGTGAAGGGACAAAGGAGGGGGGTTGCCATCAGGGGGTGATGAGAGAAATGATGACTGGACATCATCATTCCTCTTAATATCCCAGGATTTCCCTCACATCGTCCATTACAGTTTTAGCAAAGCTTCTTTCTTTAGTAATAATTTTTAAAAATTGTAGAAAAAGCGTTTAATACAATATGACTGACAGTGACTGGAAAAACTGGTGCTGGACAGGAGAGTGAAGGTAGAGGAGGGGAAGAAGGGAAAAGAGATTTTACTTTAAATTACTTGTATTTTTTGGTTGAGGAAAGTGCATGTAAATGGGTGTAACTTACAGAATGGGTGTGGTTTTCAACTGGGCGGGGTTTACAGAGAACCTGTTGTTAAAAATTTGAATCCCACCCCTGGTTATGAAGTCAGTTTTTCCTCATATATCCCAATGTGTTATTCCATCTTAAAAACCACCCCCCGAGCTGAGTGGAGGATGACGGTCTGGGTGCTTATATTTCCTCCGTAACACCAGTTTTTCTTCCAAAGCCTATAAGGCTCATTTGTAGTGAAACCGTGTAAACCTTCTCACTCCTCAGGTTAATCCTAGGCATCGGTGACCCTTCTGGAGAGGTGGTTGGAGGGGGGGTGATCGAGATTTCTGAGTGTAAGGTTGTGCATGCTAGTGGTGATTCCTCTGTTGTCGGGTCTGCTGGTAGGTTACTAACTTCCAACAAATGCATGCATGGTAATAAACGTTCAGGACTGGAACTGTGTGTGAATGACTACGTATGGATGTCTACAAGCCACATCAAGTGGACGTGTGCATCTGGGGCTCTGAGCTCCAGGTTCCTTGGGCCATATCATGTTGTGGACATTGTTAACCATATGGCTGTTCGGCTGGAGCTACCCCCAGTGCCATATGCCCATAATGTTGTGCAAAGGTTGTCGCTCAGGAGGTGTGTTGTGTCTCCTCAGTCTACGTCATTACCGTGACCATCGTTATCTCTTGTACCTCAAGTCGGCAATACGTATCACACTGAGGAATGCTTGGTGGTCAGTATTATTTAATAGATTTGATTTTTTTTTGTTATCTATCGTCCAGATGCTTTGTCCAGGAATTTTCCGGGGGGGTGGAGCGGTGGGGGACCTTGTTAGGAACCAAAAACCAATGCCAATCCTGCAAAAGTGAGTGGTGGTGTCAGCACTCAGTACTCAAGAGGAGTAGGAGGAGTGTTTAAACTAGGAATGGGGGGCGAGGGTATTCACTTTATAGAAGGGGAATGTAGTGCAGATAGTGACCAGGGCACAAGTAATGAAATTGGGGGTGGTACGGGGGGAAGGGTTAGGACAGTTAATACAGTAAGCAAGAATAGAGGTACAGAGTCATACGTAACGTGCATGTACACTAATGCCTGACGCCTCACAAATAAGGTGGAGGAATTAGAATTAATATTGCTGGAAAAAAATGATGATATAGTGGGGATATCAGAGACATGGCTGGATGAGAGCTATGACTGGGCTGTTAATTTACAGGGTTATAGCCTATTCATGAATGACCGTACAAATAAGCGAGGGGGAGGTGTGTGTCTATATGTAAAATCATCCTTAAAATCCATCCTGCGTGACAATATATGTGAGGGTACTGAGAATGTAGAGTCCCTATGGGTGGAGATAAGGGGGGGAGAATGGATAATAAAATACTGATAGGGGTGTGTTATAAGACGCTGAATATTATGGAAGAGGTAGAGAATCTCCTTTATAAAGCAAATTGATAAAGCAGCGAGTCTCGGAGAGGTAATTATTATGGGGGACTTTAACTATCCTGATATAAATTGGGTTACAGAAACTTGCAGTTCCAGCAAAGGAAATATATTTTTGACAACAGTGAAAGATAATTACCTTTCACAAATGGTACAGGACCCCACAAGAGGGGGAGCACTACTAGACCTTGTACTACCGTGTTTTTCCAAAAATAAGACACTGTCTTATATTTTTTTTGCCCCCCCAAAAAAGCGCTAGGGCTTATTTTTGGAGGAGGTCTTATTCTTGGAGAAACACGGTTGGGGGTAAGTTTACCCCCCAAAAAAGCAGACCCCCTGTGGCGCCCCAGGACCTGGTCGCCACAACAGCATTGCCCTCCCAAAGGGTTAATGCTGAGCCTGGAGGTAATTTGGAGGTCCATTGGCCAGCAAGTTTAACACCCAACGCAGTTCTCCCTCCGGCCAGCAGGGGGAGCTCTGAACCTGGGATTCCAGGGAGCTTCCCTTAAGTCTGATCTGAGAGAGGAAGTAGTGTTCAGTCTGTAGAGAGCAGTGGAAGTGAACAGACGCAGAGTGAGCTGTCCTGTGTATCTGGGGCCTAGAGCTAGAGTAGCTTGGCCCAGAGAAGCAGGAGTAGCTGAGAGGCAGCGGAGAGACTCGGACATCGGAGTCTGTGGCCACCAGGGCTTAAACATACTCCCTGGTAGCCGAATCCGAAGGGCAGGAGAGCTGCAAGCACCTGGCCCAAAAACATTCCAAAAGTACAGCTGCAGCATCAAGGCCCGGTGTGGATTCCAGCAGAGAAGCACCAGAGAGAGAGCCTGCGCAGCCTGCTACAGAGGGAAAGGGACGTACCATCAGTCCCAGCAGCACAGAGGGCCATTGCTGGATTCAGAGAAGCAGGGTCCTA
Organism: Anomaloglossus baeobatrachus; assembly: GCF_048569485.1. Lineage (NCBI taxonomy): Eukaryota > Metazoa > Chordata > Amphibia > Anura > Aromobatidae > Anomaloglossus > Anomaloglossus baeobatrachus. The sequence goes on from NC_134356.1 coordinate 123,217,993, forward strand.
TCGTAACAAAGCAAAGTACAGGAGTAGGCCTCAGACTCAGCTGGCCAGAGAGATCACACCAAGTACTTCCAGGCCAACCGGATCCCCATCACCACCTGTAACGGTCTCCCAGGACTGGACTGTTTCCAAAGTAAAGAGGAAAAGGTAAAGAGACTGTTGTTTATGCCTGGTTCTTCCATCGCCTGTCGGCCCTGCACTGTGTTAGCCACACAACCTCATAGACTTCCACGAGCACTAACAGTGTCCCCGGGGCTCCGCTCCACCTGTGGGGAGCAGTACCACCATTGCTGCCATAACATCACCCCGGAGGCCTCACACAGCAGCAGCGGCTTAATAGCCGCAGACCACAGGTGTAGTGATGAGCGAGTATGCTTGTTACTACTCGGTACTCGCACGAGTATCAATGTACTCGGGCTACTCGGCGGGGACCGAGTAATCTCGCGATACTCGTGCTGTACTCGTGGTCTTCATGTTGGCGCTCTTTTTACAGCCATCCCTTATGCAGGGATTGGCTGGCAGACCACTGCAATGCCACAGCCCTGTTGTGGAATTGCAGTGATTGGCCAGCCCGCACAGCGTGACCGTGCCTTTAGCCCGACACTTCCCCGCTCGGCTACGGCCCCTCCCGCACTCCACTCCGCGTGTATATATATGCACGCTTACACACACGCACGTTTTTTTTTTAATTTACAGTTTTATGGTTTCTACATGCTGCCGGGGGTCATTTCAGAAAAATACTCGGGTCTCCCATAGGATAACATTGGGCTCGGTGCTCGGGCCGAGTACACGAGTATTTTGAGATGCTCGGCCCGAGCCTCGAGCTCCCGAGCATTTTAGTACTCGCTCATCACTACACAGGTGGCGTCACGAACACAACCATTAATAAGCAAGCCACATATTTTACTGACACCCACCAGGGCCACGGAGCCGGGCCCAGCCACCACTGACCACCACTGGAATAATCCGGCCCGGCACCGGGTGTCCCATAGCCCTGGGGTGGGCGAGTCAATTTTGGCGTCACGAACATGATTTCGTGCCCGGTCCCACCGGGTACTGTGCGCCTGCAGAAACTGTGCCTAAAAGACTGTGTTACTGTTTGAAAACTGCCGCCACCATTAGCCCCACTGAGCGCAGGAAGAAGGGGGGCGTGCCTGACAAAGAGCGCGAAGGGAGCGCGCCATCAGAGCAAAGCGCTGTTAACCCCGCGCGACCCAGAAGGGAATTTGAAAAGTGAACGGAGCCTGGTAAGGTTCACTAAGGGGGAGGAAGATGTCCGACTCGGAGGAAGGGCAGGTGGCTGCCATAGCCCGAGACGCCGCGACGCCAGCCGAAGCAAACCCAGTCGCCGTCGCCCCAGACCCCGCTGTAGCGCCGGTAATGCCGATCACAATGCCATACATCCCGGGAGCAGAATGGCTGCCGCAGTACTCCGGGGAGTCCCATACCTTGAGCGACTTCAGAGAAAGTCTGCACAGCTTGTTCCGGGTGTATCCTCTGACTGAGAGCCAGAAGGTGGGCATATTAATGGGGCAGCTAGCCGGCGTGGCCCAGCGTCAAGTGAAGTCCTGGCCTGATACAGATAAAGGGACAGCAACCCAGATACTGGCCAAGCTAAAGAGTACTTTTGACACCCGCACCGCAGCAGAAATAAAGATGAGATTCTTTGGGTGCAAACAACGGGCCACAGACAGCATAAGGGACTATGCCTTAAACTTGCAGGAGGCCCTGAAAGCAGTTAAACAGGTGGACCCAGAGAGTGTACGTGAAGAACACAAACTCCTAACTGAGCAGTTCATAGAGGGGCTCCTGTCAGATGCCCACAGGACCCAGCTGCGTATCATGGTCCTGCAGAACCCTACTCTGGACTTTGCAAAGTTTAAGGACCAGGCCATCCGGGTACTGAGAGAATCTACACCGAATGACCCAGTATCCCTCCGGCCTCTTGCTATCACGTACCCTGGGGTGGTGCCGGCAACACCAGCTGCTGCAGGGGCCGAGGCGCAGTCCCTGGAAAAGGATCCCACTGCAGAGCTCAGACAGCAGGTCCGGGTGCTGACCAAGACTGTAGCTGCCCTTGCCAAGACCATGCAGTCTCTACAAGTGACCCCATCACCTGCAAGAATCGAGTTGGCCTCCAGCCCAGATGACGTCCCATGGATGCGACAGAGGAGGATTCCGCCGACCCGAGGCAGAGACACGGACCGGTATGATTCAACGGGACAACCGATCTGCCGCCACTGCAGCCAGGCGGGCCACATTGCACGACACTGTCCTTTAAATGGGCCGAGCCTGGGGCCAGGAGCCGACCCCCAGGTGTAAGGAAGCCCGGCTCAACCCCCAGCCGCAGCAAGTACGTGGGAGGACGACCGGTCCTTCCTATTGTGCTGGATGGGATCCCTTTGAATGCCCTCCTGGATACGGGGTCCCAGGTGACAACCATCGCCTATAAACTGTACAAAAGATATTGGGCTGATTCAGACATTGACCATGGCCCATATGATGATTTAACAATTGTGGCCAGTAATGGTCAGCCCTTACCTCAAATTGGGTACAAGGAAGTAACCATTAAAGTGGGGCGGGTAGAATTGCCATGTCAGGGGATGATAATTGTAGATATTGATCGCAAAGAATCTGACCCACTGCTAACCATTGGTACAAATGTGATAGAAAATTGTATTGCCGAAGTGATAATTTTGTTGCAACAGGCGTCTGAAACTGCCAGCTCCGGGCAACAGCGTGCCCTACAGAGGGAGATCCGAGCCCTGATGAGGAGGCAGCAGGTAGAGCTGGCCGGAGGAGAAATTGGCAGTGTGAGGGTAAGTGACCCCCTCCCCATTGCAATACCCCCAAGAAGTGAAATGTTGATATGGTGTCGGGCAGCAATAGGCCTCAAGGGTCAGGACTACCATGCCTTGGTAGAAACGGTGTATTCAGACAGTAGACCTGGAGTCCTGATAGCCAGAGGGGTAGCAGACGTCCGCAAGGGGAAAGTGCCCGTCCGTGTCCTGAATTGTGGGGAGGAGGAAGCCAAATTGCCCCGGTACGCCACTGTAGCAAAACTGTACACTGTCAGAAACAATACCATCAAAGCAGTGGAACCCTTGATCCCGTCCGACCAGGCGGAAGACAATGGCTCCAAGGGGCAACTGGAAGACTGGTGCCAAAAATTACATGTGGGCACCGACTCCACCCCCTCACACCAAAAGCATGGGGTTTACCGGGTGGTACAGGAGTACGAGCGGGTCTTCAGCAAACACCCCCTAGATTTTGGGCAGGTGAAAGGGGTTAAACATCAAATCCCCACGGGTGATCATCATCCCATTAAAGAGAGATACCGCCCTGTACCCCCCGCACAGTATCAGCGTGCCAAAGAAATGTTACGGGAAATGAAGGAGGCTGGGGTTATCAGAGATAGTTGTAGGCCCTGGGCAGCTCCACTAGTGCTCGTAAAGAAAAAAGATGGTACAATGAGAATGTGTGTAGATTACAGGCAAATTAACCGCATTACACATAAAGATGCTTATCCACTGCCCAGAATAGAGGAGTCACTAACAGCCTTAAAGTCAGCTAACTATTTCTCCACCTTGGATCTCACCAGTGGGTATTGGCAGGTTCCCGTGGCAGAGGCGGACAGGGAGAAGACTGCATTCACGACACCAATGGGCCTCTGTGAGTTCAACTGTATGCCATTCGGGCTCTGCAACGCCCCAGGGACATTCCAAAGGTTGATGGAGTGCTGCTTGGGCCACCACAACTTTGAAACCGTGCTGTTGTACCTGGATGACGTCATAGTCTACTCCAAGACTTATGAAGACCACCTGAGGCACTTAGCAGAAGTGTTTGAGTCCTTGTCGAAATATGGCCTGAAGATAAAGCCGTCCAAATGTCACCTCTTGAAGCCAAAGGTACAGTACCTGGGTCATGTGGTCAGCGCAGAAGGTGTGGCACCTGATCCGGAGAAAGTCGCCGTAATCAAGGACTGGCCAAGACCCACCACGGTGAAGGAAGTGCGGCAGTTCCTTGGGCTGGTGGGCTACTACCGAAGGTTCATTGATGGTTTCACCAAGATAGCAGCGCCCCTTCAAGATCTCCTGGTGGGCCAGCCAAAGCAGGCTAAGAAGCAGAGCCCTCCATTTGAATGGAGCAGCCAACTAGAAACATCCTTTGCCCGGCTGAAAGGGGCTCTCACGGGAGAAGAAATTCTGGCCTACCCTGACTACAGCAGTAAGTAGCAAGTGGGGTCATAAACAAGAGATACAAAAACTCCTAAAAAGCACGTCGGCCGCATCACCAAAAATGCGCTGCCGACGTCATAGACATGAGCCTGGAACGCAAGCCACTATTCAAAGCGAAACCGGAAGTATACGGTAATGAAATAGCTTTTAACCAGGCTATGTCCGCATCACATTACAGCATCAAGGTATAAATCCTTGTGTTAGTAAAGGTAAAAGGGGCCTACACAATCGCAGGATCATCCAGGACACCTAAGATACTAATACAGACAGTCAAACCAGGTATCCTCACAGACAATACTCCAACCCACAAGACACAAAAATACCCAAAAAGAAAAAGTGTATATAAATAGCATGAGCAAGAGGACAAAACAACACCGGAGGGTTACTAGGAAAACAGGAAAGGCCCGTATATCACAAGCATAAAGGGGGGGTGTCCCATAATAGAGGAGGGAACTACAGTGCCTTACTCAGAGAGAACAGCCATAGACAGTAAGATGGGAAGGAAGAAAATACCTAAGTGCACACTAGACAAACCCTAAGCTGTAATGCTGTCCCTACCTAACCTGTGGAGGTCGGCACCCTAAAATCACCCTGCCAAAGGTGCCCCCACTCACCGTGGTCTATCCCTCCTACGATGCACCCTACACTAAGGTGCATCTAAAAAAGGAAGGAAAGACAGCTGTTCATTAAGCCCATTCGGCACTTCAGTCCTAAGGGTATAAATCCAAAAGCACTCCTTCCGCAGCAGTAGTCTGTCCCAATTGCCTCCTCTCACTGGGGGTCTGATATGATCAATGCCCATCACTTTAATGGCATCCTCCCTCCCCTCATGATAGCTGTTGACATGTCGGGCTATAGGTGTGTCGCTTTTTTTCCTGATGTCATTCTTATGTTCGCCCACCCTCCTACGCAGCTCACGAATGGTTTTGCCCACGTATTGCTTACCGCAACAGCAAAGGATCCTATAGATTACTCCCTTGGTTCTGCAGGTGATAAGGGACCTAATTTCAAAGGTCTTAACATTACCCACACTACTGAAAACCTTGCCTTCCTCAATCAATTTACAATTAACACAATTCTGACATTTGAAACATCCCCTCGCATTACTGTCAAACCGAGCAGCTTGGTTATCACAGAAGTGGCTGTGCACCAGCCTATCTCTGAGTGATCTTGCTTTACGGAAAGTAACAGAGGGATAGTCAGTAAGTTGTTTGTCAAGCACAGGATCCATTTTTAAAATCGGCCAAAACTTAGTCAGAGTTCGCCTCAATTCATTCGCACCATTAGAAAAGGTCGTAATGAACCTTAGGGTGCCTGTTCTGTCCTCCCGCTCATGCCTGGGGTTCAACACAGCCGCTCGATCAATCTTTGCCACAGAATCAAAGGCGTTCTTAACCACCCTTCTAGGATAGCCTCTATCATTCAGTCTCTCCATGAGGTCAAGGGATTGTGCCCTAAACCCAGATTCATCCGAGCAATTGCGTCGCATTCTGACAAACTGGCTCTTAGGAATACCCTTTTTCTGGGATTTGGGATGAGCACTTTCCCACCTCAAAAGAGAATTTGAGGCAGTTTGTTTCCTGAAAGTGCTTCTCATCAAACGACCATCATCCCCCTTCTCTACCAAGATGTCCAAGAAGGCCAATCTCTCACCACTGACCTCATGAGTAAAACGTAGGCCAATCTCGTTGTGGTTGAGAACATCGATGAAAGCCAGGAACCCAGTCTCGGGTCCCTTCCAGATGACAAAGATGTCATCGATGTACCTCAACCACAGCACAACATCCTCAGTGTCCAGGTTACCTCCAAACACGATGGTTTCCTCCCACCAGCCCAGGAGCAGGTTGGCATACGATGGGGCACAACAACTCCCCATCGCAGTGCCCCTGCGCTGGTGGAAGTACTTACCGTCGAACACAAACACGTTCTTGGTTAAACAAAAACGTAATGCCTTGAGTACAAACTCACTATGTCCAGACAAATGATTACCCCTTGAGTTCAGATAGTATTTCGTGGCCTCCAAACCTGCAGAATGTGGGATTGACGAATAGAGGGCCTCGACATCCACACTGCATAAAAGCATTCCCTCCTCCAGAAAAATATCGTCAATTTTCTTCAAAAAATCTGTCGTATCCCCTAGATAAGAGTTTAAAGAGATGACAAACGGCCGTAAGATTCTATCCACGTAAACACTTAGTTTCTCGGTAAGGCTGCCCACACCTGACACAATCGGACGACCCTTCAAAGGGGACAACCCCTTATGAATTTTGGGCAAACTATAGAAGGTCGCCATTACCGGAAAGGAGGGAAAAAGGTAATCATACTCATTTTTATCAATGATACCATCATTCAAGGCTTCCGCCAAGAGACTCTTAAGTTCGTCCTTAAAAGCTGGTATAGGGTTAGAAAAAAGGCGGGTATAACAATCTTCATCCTTTAGAATATCCCAACACAAATTTTTATACACCTGGGAGTCCAGTATCACCACATTACCCCCTTTGTCAGAGGGCTTGATGGTGATACTGGACTCCCGTTCCAAGGCCCGAAGACTGTCCATCTCGGCCTTTGTAAGGTTAAATTTTACGCCACAGGAATTATACCCTCTTTGAATGTCTTCAGTTACCAGGTTGACAAAAATATCAACAACATCCACTAAAGAGGTATTCGGCGGCATCCTATTACTTTTGTTTTTAAGGTTCGTAAAAGGGCCTTCACCATAGTCATTGGGATTTCTATCATCAAGATGAAAGAGGAGACGTACATCCTGTAAAAGATCTTCCGAGATACCCAGCTCATTAGCAGATTTCTCTGCTTCCCTACCATGAAAAATCCTCCATTTAAGGAGTCTAGCAAAGAGGTGTAAATCTTTAATAGCTCCAAATTCATCAAAATTAGAAGTAAGTACAAACGAAAGTCCCTTGTTTAAGACCTGTAACTCAGTTGTATTCAAAATCTTAGAGGATAAATTGACTATCTGAGGGGCCCTCATGCCTGAGGATGTTGATGATTCTTGCTCCTCAGATAATACTGGCTGTCTAAAAAACCGCCCCTTCCTGAGGCCTGTGCTGACCCTCGCCCGGATCTACCCCTACCGCCGGATTTTTTAAAACGCTGCTGTGGACGAAAATTATTACCGCCCTCACCATCAGATAATTCAGCATCCGTGGATGAGATGTCGGTGTCATTGGTTCTCACCCCACGGTTATTGGTGTAGACATAGACTCTATTATCTTTGAAATCCTGTAAATCTCTGATAAAGAATCTATGTTTACGTTCCTTGAGTTTGTACTGGAACTTTTCAACAACCCCTTGAAGGGCTAATTCCTTAGTCTGAAACTCCGCCTCCCCAGAGAATTTCTTAGTAATCTCGATGTTTTCTTTTAATGATTCCTCAAGACTAACCAGATTTTTCTTCTCCTCCTCCAGCAGTAGTCTCATAAGTTTAAGAGAGCTCTCAGTAACCTCTTTCTCCCATTTAGCGAGAAAGTCTGCGTTTTTAAACCTATACCCCGGCTGTAGGGTAATCCTCAGATGACGTGGCACTATTTTTTCTTTTAAATAACTCTCTAAAGTCTGGACTTCCCACCATGAAATGATCCTTTCTTTAAAGACTTTAGTGAGGTCCTTGAAAGCCCCATTTAAAGTGGGTGTATATCTTTTAAGGGTTAGATTCCTGTCTGAAAAGACCTCCCTGGCCTCATTCGCCCACTGTCTAGTATCGAGGTCAGAGGAAAGGAATCATGCCATTTATCAGCACTTATGAACGTAATAGCAAAACCTTAATGAGGTCCCCCTAAGCACAAGAGCAGTAAGTAGCAAGTGGGGTCATAAACAAGAGATACAAAAACTCCTAAAAAGCACGTCGGCCGCATCACCAAAAATGCGCTGCCGACGTCATAGACATGAGCCTGGAACGCAAGCCACTATTCAAAGCGAAACCGGAAGTATACGGTAATGAAATAGCTTTTAACCAGGCTATGTCCGCATCACATTACAGCATCAAGGTATAAATCCTTGTGTTAGTAAAGGTAAAAGGGGCCTACACAATCGCAGGATCATCCAGGACACCTAAGATACTAATACAGACAGTCAAACCAGGTATCCTCACAGACAATACTCCAACCCACAAGACACAAAAATACCCAAAAAGAAAAAGTGTATATAAATAGCATGAGCAAGAGGACAAAACAACACCGGAGGGTTACTAGGAAAACAGGAAAGGCCCGTATATCACAAGCATAAAGGGGGGGTGTCCCATAATAGAGGAGGGAACTACAGTGCCTTACTCAGAGAGAACAGCCATAGACAGTAAGATGGGAAGGAAGAAAATACCTAAGTGCACACTAGACAAACCCTAAGCTGTAATGCTGTCCCTACCTAACCTGTGGAGGTCGGCACCCTAAAATCACCCTGCCAAAGGTGCCCCCACTCACCGTGGTCTATCCCTCCTACGATGCACCCTACACTAAGGTGCATCTAAAAAAGGAAGGAAAGACAGCTGTTCATTAAGCCCATTCGGCACTTCAGTCCTAAGGGTATAAATCCAAAAGCACTCCTTCCGCAGCAGTAGTCTGTCCCAATTGCCTCCTCTCACTGGGGGTCTGATATGATCAATGCCCATCACTTTAATGGCATCCTCCCTCCCCTCATGATAGCTGTTGACATGTCGGGCTATAGGTGTGTCGCTTTTTTTCCTGATGTCATCCTTATGTTCGCCCACCCTCCTACGCAGCTCACGAATGGTTTTGCCCACGTATTGCTTACCGCAACAGCAAAGGATCCTATAGATTACTTCCTTGGTTCTGCAGGTGATAAGGGACCTAATTTCAAAGGTCTTAACATTACCCACACTACTGAAAACCTTGCCTTCCTCAATCAATTTACAATTAACACAATTCTGACATTTGAAACATCCCCTCGCATTACTGTCAAACCGAGCAGCTTGGTTATCACAGAAGTGGCTGTGCACCAGCCTATCTCTGAGTGATCTTGCTTTACGGAAAGTAACAGAGGGATAGTCAGTAAGTTGTTTGTCAAGCACAGGATCCATTTTTAAAATCGGCCAAAACTTAGTCAGAGTTCGCCTCAATTCATTCGCACCATTAGAAAAGGTCGTAATGAACCTTAGGGTGCCTGTTCTGTCCTCCCGCTCATGCCTGGGGTTCAACACAGCCGCTCGATCAATCTTTGCCACAGAATCAAAGGCGTTCTTAACCACCCTTCTAGGATAGCCTCTATCATTCAGTCTCTCCATGAGGTCAAGGCTACCCTGACTACAGCCAGCCGTTTGTACTGTATACAGACGCCAGCAACGTGGGGCTGGGGGCAGTTCTGTCCCAGGTGCAGGGAGGCAGAGAGATGGTGATAGCGTACGCCAGTAGGAAGCTTCGGCCCACAGAAAGGAATCCAGAAAACTACAGTTCCTTCAAGCTGGAGTTCCTCGCTATTGTTTGGGCAGTGACTGAACGCTTCAAGCACTATCTGGCATCGGCCAAGTTCACCATTTTCACGGACAACAATCCGTTGACACACCTGGCAACAGCCAAGTTAGGTGCGTTGGAACAGTGATGGATGGCCCGGCTGTCTAACTTTGACTTTACCATCAAGTATCGGGCTGGCAAGAAGAATAACAATGCTGATGCGCTGTCCAGAATGCCTCACTTACCCGAGTCTGGAGAAGACCTGGATGAACTCGAAGAGATAGAGTTACCGGCTTTCCATCACCAAGGTGTTTCCCAGTGTGAGCATGCTGTAGGAGTGAAGCGCTCGGGCCAGCACGAGGTCTCGGTCAACCCATTACTCCACCATAATTGGGAAGAGACACAGAACGGTGACCCGGCCGTGCGATTGGTCAAAGAAAAGCTAGCACAAGCTGAGAATCATCTTGGCCCAGATGCTCCAGAAGAAGCCCAGCAGTTGTGGAAGGAGAGGGGACGACTGTTCACCTACCAAGGCAAGCTCTGCAAGAGATATGTCAACTGGCGAACGAATGAACTTGTCTGGCAGATAGTGGTCCCGCAGAGGGATGCTCCAATGGTCCTAGCAGCTTATCATGATAACGCAGGACACTTCGGGTGGAAGAAGTTGGAGACCCTACTCCGTGATCGGTTCTACTGGGTGCACATGAGAAAGACAGTCGAGAAGTGGTGCCGAGACTGTGGTCCGTGTAACCTGAGGCGGAAAGATGATGCCAGCCAGAGGTCTTCCCTACAGCCAATTGTCACAAAGCAGCCCCTGGAGTTGGTGGCCCTGGACCATGTGAAGTTAACACCAAGCCGGTCAGGCTATGTGTACGCCCTCACCATTGTGGACCATTACTCTCGTTTCCTGGTAGTAGTGCCCGTGAAGGACCAGACAGCCAGAACGGCAGCGAGAGCATTTCAGGCCTACTTTTGTCGACCTCACGGTTACCCTGAAAGGGTACTGACTGATCAAGGTCCTGCATTCGAGGCAGAAGTGTTCCAAGAGTTCTGTAACATGTACGGTTGTAAGAAAATCAGATCCACACCGTACCACCCCCAAACCAATGGATTGTGCGAGAAGATGAACCATGTGGTTATTGATATGCTCAAGACTCTACCTTTGGAAGAAAGAAACCAATGGCCAGAGAAGTTACCAGATCTGGTAGACTTGTACAACCATATCCCGGTAAATTCGACCAACTGCAGCCCTGCTTACCTGATGCGAGCCAGACCTGGCAAGTTACCTGTAGACTTGGAGATGGGGACTGTGTCACCTGAGGCGGTTCAGGAAATAGAGGATTGGGATACAGAGCGGCAGCAGCGGTACCGTAAGGTCCAAGAATGCGTAGAGAAGAGCCTGTCTCAAGCAAGAACGAGACAAGAGCAGCATTACAATCAAACAGCCCCAGCAACTCCCTTAGCCCCGGGAGAACAAGTCCTCAAGAAGAAGCGGAGGACGCATAAATTGGATGATCAGTGGGAGAACGAGCCCTACACCATTATCCCCTCCAACTTTGACAATAGTAAGGTATGCCTCATAAGCAAGGATGAAGGCAGGACCTATCAAGCAGTTTCTCGGGACCGCCTGAAAACGTGCCCTGAACGGTGCAGAACCCAAAAAGAAGTAGAAGAAGTACAAGAAAGTCCCCAAAGTCAAGAAAAAGAGGGAGAGATAATCCAAACAATCCTTGGTAAATTCCCCAAAACTTGGACCCGAATAAACAATGCCATAGTGGTACCAGTCCTGACGTTCCCGCAGTTGGTCGAGCCAGAAACAGAAGAGGTTCCAGATCCACCTAAAGAACCATCTGCTCCAACACGAGATGACACGCCAGCAGTGGAACAGGAGGTTCAACCCCCTGCCAGTGGTGAACCTGCCGTACCCTTGGCGAATCTGAGATCCCGTAGGCAACCGACATGTATCCCTGTCAGGGTTAGGCCTACCAATCACATGGGGGGGGCAGACACTCCAAGTAGTCAGGGACAAACCCCAGAGCTACGCCGGTCCCAACGTAGCACTCGGGGACAGCCCCCTCCAAGGTATAGAACATAGAAAGTAAAATACCTAACAGAATGTAAATAGTTATGTGAAATGTCTGTCATGCTGTGTATAAAATGCTTTTTGTCTTAGGTGATTAAGTAAATGGATAATTGGGCCACTGGACTATGGGTGGCCAACACCTAAATTGTTCATAGTTAGCACCAGTGTGCTCAACACCCCTGAAGAAAAACCCGTCCGGCGTGCATAGAGTGGGGTCATCAATGCTCTGACGCACGCCCAGAGCCTACATTGGGGGTTTGATCGCGGCGGGTCCCCCATGGAGCAGTGTAATGGACACCCGGAAGGGGGCCACACTGGACTCTATAGTAGTGTTTAAGTTGTAACGTTTAAGTAATGCGCCTCCCACAATGGGATGAAATGTTGTAAACTGTTTTGTTTGTTTCTACAGTCCGGGAGTACTGAATTTAACTAAGGGGGAGTGTGGCGCCCCAGGACCTGGTCGCCACAACAGCATTGCCCTCCCAAAGGGTTAATGCTGAGCCTGGAGGTAATTGGGAGGTCCATTGGCCAGCAAGTTTAACACCCAACGCAGTTCTCCGTCCGGCCAGCAGGGGGAGCTCTGAACCTGGGATTCCAGGGAGCTTCCCTTAAGTCTGATCTGAGACAGGAAGTAGTGTTCAGTCTGTAGAGAGCAGTGGAAGTGAACAGACGCAGAGTGAGCTGTCCTGTGTATCTGGGGCCTAGAGCTAGAGTAGCTTGGCCCAGAGAAGCAGGAGTAGCTGAGAGGCAGCGGAGAGACTCGGACATCGGAGTCTGTGGCCACCAGGGCTTAAACATACTCCCTGGTAGCCGAATCCGAAAGGCAGGAGAGCTGCAAGCACCTGGCCCAAAAACATCCCAAAAGTACAGCTGCAGCATCAAGGCCCGGTGTGGATTCCAGCAGAGAAGCACCAGAGAGAGAGCCTGCGCAACCTGCTACAGAGGGAAAGGGACGTACCATCAGTCCCAGCAGCACAGAGAGCCATTGCTGGATTCAGAGAAGCAGGGTCCTATCGTAACAAAGCAAAGTACCGGAGTAGGCCTTATACTCAGCTGGCCAGAGAGATCACCCCAAGTACTTCCAGGCCGACCGGATCCCCATCACCACCTGTAACGGTCTCCCAGGACTGGACTGTTTCCAAAGTAAAGATGAAAAGGTAAAGAGACTGTTGTTTATGCCTGGTTCTTCCATCGCCTGTCGGCCCTGCACTGTGTTAGCCACACAACCTCATTGACTTCCACGAGCACTAACAGTGTCCCCGGTGCTCCGCTCCACCTGTGGGGAGCAGTACCACCATTGCTGCCATAACATCACCCCGGAGGCCTCACACAGCAGCAGCGGCTTAATAGCCGCAGACCACAGGTGGCGTCACGAACACAACCATTAATAAGCAAGCCACATATTTTACTGACACCCACCAGGGCCACGGAGCCGGGCCCAGCCACCACTGACCACCACTGGAATAATCCGACCTGGCACCGGGTGTCCCATAGCCCTGGGGTGGGCGAGTCACCCCCCACTTCCCAGGAGACTCATACTCACCAGGCCAGGACATCTGTGTGGTTCCCAGGTCCTCCTGTGATCTCCGGTCGGTGCTGCACGGCGTCCTACCCTGCTGCTAGCTGACACACACAGCAGATCACAGATATACACAGCAGATCACACACAGACACACAGCAGATCACAGATATACACAGCAGATCACACACAGCAGATCGCAGGCACACACAGCCGATCACAGATACACACAGCCGATCACAGATACACACACAGCAGATAGCAGATATACACAGCAGATCTCAGGCACGCACAGCCATCACAGATACCATACCTCCCAACATTTAAAGATGAGAAAGAGGGACAAAGTATGCAGCGCGAGCAATTTTAGGCCACGCCCCTAACCACACCCATTTTGCAATCTGTCACGCCCACATCCAATCCTTTTCAGCACTGCTGATTACATTGTTTAAGGTTGCGTGCCCACGATCAGTATTTGCAGCATTTTGGATGTAGCGTGTTTTTGCTGTGTCTAAAACGCCGCATTGTACAGTACAAGCACAGTGGAGGGATTTCTAGAAACCCCGTGCCCACTGTGCTTGTTTTTTCTGCAGCAAACACTGACCTGCGGAGCGTCTTTCCAGACTGCAGCATATCAATTGTTTGCTGCAGTTGCATGCGTCCTCCGTAGGGAGAACACAGCAGGAGACCGCAGCGCACTAAACCCTGATCGTGGGCACAGGCAGCTGCGTTCTCCTGCGGAGGAGACATGCAGCCCCGCAGGTCAGGACCCGCTGCCTCCAGGACACAGCGAGTCCTGATCGTGGGCACAGGCAGCTGTGGTTTCCTGCAGAGGAGACGTGCAGCCCCGCAGGTCAGGACGCGCTGCCTCCAGGACACAGCGAGTCCTGACCGTGGGCACAGGCAGCTGCGTTCTCCTGCGGAGGAGACGTGCAGCCCCGCAGGTGAGGACCCGCTGCCTCCAGGACACAGCGAGTCCTGATCGTGGGCACAGGCATACACACATATACGGTACATATTTGAAGACAAATTCCCTAAAATACATATAAACAGACAAATCTATACACAGTCATCTGCACTGACATACACAGATATATACATCATACATATACACACATTGGAGGTAATAACATGGGGAAGCCGGCAGCAGCCGCACTCACCTACCCCGCTTGTCTCTGTCCAGCTCCTCCTCGGCATGTGATCACTTGGCAACAGTTTAACAGACCTAGCCACGCACAGTGCACACTGACACCGCTGTGTATGTATCACAAGGGAGGATGGGGGTTTTATATACTATAATATATATATATATATATATATATATATACACACACACACACTGTATATATACAGTATATACAGCACAAGAGGGGCTGGGGGCTACAGTATATACAGCACAGGAGCGGCTGGGGGCTACAGTACATACAGCACAGGAGGGGCTGGGGGCTACAGTATATACAGCACAGGAGGGGCTGGGGGCTACAGTATATACATCACAGGAGGGGCTGGGGGCTTCAGTATATACAGCACAGGAGGGGCTGGGGGCTACAGTATATACAGCACAGGAGGGGCTGGGGGCTGCAGTATATACAGCACAGGAGTGGTGGCTGGGGGTTACAGTATATACAGCACAGGAGGGGCTGGGGGCTACAGTATATACAGCACAGGAGGGGCTGGGGGCTATAGTATATACAGCACAGGAGGGGCTGGGGGCTGCAGTATATACAGCACAGGAGTGGTGGCTGGGGGCTACAGTATATACAGCACAGGAGGGGCTGGGGGCTACAGTATATACAGCACAGGAGGGGCTGGGGCTACAGTATATACAGCACAGGAGGGGCTGGGGGCTACAGTATATACAGCACAGGAGGGGCTGGGGGCTACAGTATATACAGCACAGGAGGGGCTGGGGGCTACAGTATATACAGCACAGGAGGGGCTGGGGGCTGCAGTATATACAGCACAGGAGTGGTGGCTGGGGGCTACAGTATATACAGCACAGGAGGGGCTGGGGGCTACAGTATATACAGCACAGGAGGGGCTGGAGGCTACAGTATATACAGCACAGGACGGGCTGGGGGCTGCAGTATATACAGCACAGGAGTGGTGGCTGGGGGCTACAGTATATACAGCACAAGAGGGGCTGGGGGCTACAGTATATACAGCACAGGAGGGGCTGGGGCTACAGTATATACAGCACAGGAGGGGCTGGGGGCTACAGTATATTCAGCATAGGAGGGTCTTGGGGCATAGACAGTACTTGAGGGGCATATGTGGCGCCCCTGACCTGGTCAGGCACCACAGAGTATTGCACCCATGCGGGGACAATGCTTCCAGGTAATTTCCAAAGGCCAGGATGAGGTGCACACACAAACACATAGTGACCAGGTCTCCCACACCACTAGAAGGGACCCTTGGGTAGCCAGTAGGGGGTTAACTTTCAATTCCCAGCTAGGGGTGTGTTCAGAGGCTGGTTGCTAGGAAGCAGGGCAGAGAGGAAGTGAGAAGGAGTCTGGAGCTGGAGGTGGAAGGGAGCAGAGGGGCTCTCGTGTCAGACGGGTCCTGAGGAGTGCAGTAGCTGAAAGCGGGGGAGAAAGGGTACCGTGGGTCGGCCTGAAAGACATCCAGAGAGAGGGGTGGCTGAGTACGGAGATCCTGGTATCCGAGCACGCAAGGGGAAACAGATCCCCAGTACAGGCAGCAAATCATCCAGAGCTGCTTAACCTACAGGTGGGGGGTACTTTATGCCCTCACCACTACTACACAGAGCTCGAGCCAAGCAGCAATCACCAGGCCCATAAGGGGACAGGGCCAGAAGCCATCCCACCAAGGCCACGCTGCCGGCAGACGGGCCAGAGAGAGGGGAGCAGGCTAGTAACAGCTTCCCTGGAGGAGTCCTACCACGCTTCAAGCAAGGGATCCTCCCAAACAGAAAGAGTGCAAGGAGGGAGAGCGGACAGCTACCCTCAGAACGGCCTCCTGGAATTCCTGGTTCCACCTGGTTATCACAGTGTCGCCCGGGCATCTCACCGTGACCTCTAAACAGTGAGTAAACACGTTAAAAGACTTCTTGGACTGTGTTTGAGTCATTCTGCGACCTGTGGTCCCACACACTACACAGGGACCTGGGGCTTGCCTTACTCTCAGGAGGCTATTACAACCGACTGCACCCACCATCAGCCCCAGGCATCCCTTAACCTGCAGTGGCGGTCCTCACTGACCGCAATTCTGAGAGTGGCGTCACGACGAATCCCAAAACGAAGGTTCCCTACCTGTGACCAGACCGTCCCATCCCGTGGAGTCCCTAAGGGTAATACCCTGCTGCACCGCACCTGAAGGGCTTCACACATCTGGCGTCACGAACAGGATTTGGACTAGACCTGTTCAGACAGGTGACCGTGTGCCTCAGAGGTCCGACCTCAAAAATTGAACCGCCGCCATATTGCCATCTTCAAAAGCGCGCGCTGCAGCCCGCGCGAGGGAGAAGAGCACCGCCCACGAAGAGGTGTGGCCGCCCCAGAATCCCCACAATTCAGAGAGCGTACTGACCCAGGAAGTGAAAAGGGAGCGCGCAGATTCTTGAAGAAAAATGGACGCTGCAGGAGGTAATGCCCCTGGTCAGGGCGACGCAGCCCAAGCGATGCCCGCCCCCGTCGCGCTGGACGCAGCAGCGCCCGGTGCCGGTGCCGCGGTCGCAGCCGCGCCGGCCGAAGTCTCCCCCATAATGCCAGTTTCCTTACTGTATGTCCCAGGAGCGCAATGGCTGCCCCAATACGCCGGTAAAATAGACACGCTGACCGGGTTTAAGAAGAAGATCAACACCCTGCTAGACATGCACGCGATGACTGGTAAGCAGAGGGCCGCTGTGGTGCTAGGACAATTGACTGAAGCAGCAGAGTTGGAGGCTGAGTCCTGGACCAATGATGACCGGGGCTCTGTTGAGACCATCTTTGCCAAACTAGCAGCTGCTTTTGAACACCGCACAGAGGGAGAGCTGAGGACGGACTTCTATAACTGCCGTCAGAAGCCCCAAGATAGCATAAGAGACTATGCCCTCAGGCTGCAGGCTGCACTACGGGCTCTCAAGCTGGTGGACCCTGTCAGTGATCAGGAAGGAAACCGGATGATGAAGGAACAATTCTTGCGGGGCCTGCGCTCTCCTGAGGATGGGAAGCAGATGAAGCTGTGGTCCCTGGAACACCCTGACGTGGACTTTGCCATTCTGAAAGACAGGGCAGTGAAAGCACTCCAACCTCCTGTGGACACAGACCCCGTCGCACCCGCATGGCCTGCCAGTTCCACGGCTGCAGGAGCGGAATCCTCCTCGCAGTCCCTGGTAACTGCAAAAGGACTCAACGCGTCAGCAGAGACTATAAATACACTATCCTCCCAGGTGCAACAGCTCACTAAGGATGTCGCACAAATCCTGAAAGCAATGCAGTTGCCCTCAGAAACCAAAGTCCCTCATCGGATCCTGCTAGCTGACAGCCCAGAGGACGTCCCTTGGATGCGGAGGAGAAGAGGTCCTACAACCCGAGGCAGGAGCAGTGATCGCTATGACTCATCTGGACAACCCATCTGTCGTCGTTGCCAGGAGGCAGGTCACTATGCAAGGGCTTGCCCTTTAAACGAGCCAAACCTGGGGCCGAGGGCCAGTCCTCAGGATTAAGAAGATCAGGCCCAGGTCGCTGCCGTGAGCAGTACGTGGGTGGGCGTCCTGTCCTGTCCATCGTCCTGGATGGGATCCCTACCCCGGCATTATTGGACACCGGCTCTCAGGTAACCACGATTCCGTATGTCCTGTATCGTAGGTTTTGGTCGGACGACGATCTCCGACCACCGGACCCCTCCCTCACCATCTATGCTGCCAACGGACAACCTATAGACCAGATTGGGGTCAAAGAGGTAACCATAAAGGTGGGAAGGCAGGAAATGAAGGGACAAGGACTGATTGTTGTGGACACTGATATTAGAGAAAGGAACCCGCAAATGATTTTAGGTACTAATGTCATAGAAAATTGCCTAGGGGAAGTGTTGTTGTTGCTTCACCAGATTGTTGAAGGTGCTGAGGGCAGGTCGCAAAGAGCCTTGCAAAAGGAGATCCGAATCATTCTGAGGAAGCAACAGGTAAAACAGACTGGCGGTGAGATTGGTAGTGTGCGGGTGATGGATGCTAACCCCATTGTGATACCCCCACGGAGTGAAATGATGATGTGGTGTAGAGCAGCGGTAGGTCTCAGAGGACAGGATTACCAGGCTGTACTAGAGCCCACTCATTCAGACCACTGGCCCACGATTCTGACAGCCAGGGGGGTAGTTGATGTACACAAGGGACGAGTGCCTGTACGAGTGTTGAACTGTGGGGAGGAGGAAGCTAGACTACCAAGGTACGCTACCATAGCCAAACTGTTTACATGCTCAGATGACGCCATAACACCTGTAGGTCCCCTGACCCAAGCTGACTCAACAGAGGATGAGACCTCCCAAAAGCAGTTAGAGGACTGGTGCCAGAAACTACACGTGGGGACTGACTCTACACCCGTCTACCAGAAACATGGGGTTTACAGGGTCGTGCAGGAATACGAGCAGGTCTTTAGTAAGAACCCACTAGACTTTGGTAGGATCAAAGGGGTGCAACATCACATACCCACAGGCAGTCATCCTCCCATTAAGGAAAGACATAGGCCTATTCCACCAGCCCATTACCAGCGCACAAAGGACATGCTGAAGGACATGAAGGAGGCAGGAGTCATAAGGGACAGTTGCAGCCCCTGGGCAGCTCCCCTGGTCCTGGTGAGGAAGAAGGATGGCACGATGAGGATGTGTGTGGATTACAGACGGATAAATCAGATAACACACAAGGATGCCTACCCTTTGCCAAGGATAGAGGAATCCCTCGCTGCCTTGAAAACCTCTAACTACTTTTCTACCCTAGATCTTACTAGTGGCTACTGGCAAGTATCTGTAGCAGAAGAAGATCGGGAGAAGACGGCCTTCACCACCCCAATGGGCCTCTGTGAGTTCAACAGCATGCCATTTGGACTCTGCAATGCCCCCGGGACCTTCCAGAGGCTTATGGAATGCTGCCTAGGGCACCTCAACTTTGAAACCGTCCTGCTCTACCTGGATGATGTCATCGTGTACTCCAAGACCTACGAGGACCACCTGAAACACCTGGCTGAAGTCTTTGAAGCGCTATCCCGATATGGAATGAAGCTGAAACCATCCAAGTGCCATTTACTGAAGCCAAAGGTCCAGTACCTAGGTCACGTGGTCAGTGCAGAAGGAGTAGCACCGGACCCAGAGAAGGTCACAGTCATCCAGGAGTGGCCCACACCTACTACCGTCCGGGAGCTACGCCAGTTCCTTGGCTTGGTAGGCTACTACAGAAGGTTCATCAAGGGCTACACGAAAATGGCAGCGCCTTTGCAAGAGCTCCTGGTAGGCCACCCAAAGAAGAAAGGAAAGACCTCCGGCCCGCCATTTCACTGGGGAGAAGCAGAAGAACACTCCTTCAGACAAATGAAAGGGGCCTTGACGGGTGAAGAGATCCTAGCCTAGCCTGACTACAGTCTACCATTTGTACTGTATACAGATGCCAGTAATGTGGGACTGGGAGCAGTGCTTTCACAGGTGCAGGAAGGCAAAGAGCGTGTGATTGCTTACGCCAGCAGGAAGCTCAGGCCTACTGAAAGAAACCCAGAAAATTATAGCTCATTTAAGCTAGAGTTCCTGGCCATGGTATGGGCTATCACAGAGCGGTTCAAGCACTACCTGGCAGCCACCAAATTCACTGTCTTCACGGACAACAACCCCCTGACCCACTTAGATACTGCTAAATTGGGTGCCATGGAGCAGCGTTGGGTAGCCCGACTGGCGAATTATGACTTTACTGTCAAGTATCGAGCTGGCCGCAAGAACGGCAACGCAGATGCTCTGTCCAGGATGCCTCACCTAGCAGACGAGGGTGAAGATGTAGATGATCTTGAAGAGATTGAGCTGCCAGCGTTCCATCGCCATGGAGCAAAACAGTGCCGGCAGTTGCGTGCCAACCGCCAAGAGGTGACCCTGAACCCACTACCTCACTACAACTGGAAGGAGACCCAGGAAAATGATCCAGCGGTAGGCTTGGTAAAGAAACTGATCAACCAGCCTGGCGCCAGCCTTGACAAAGGAGCCCCATCTGAGGCACAGTACCTATGGAAGGAGAGGGGTCGATTATTCATCTATCAAGACAAACTTTACAGGAGCATCATTGACCCGAGGACGCATGAGAAGGTGTGGCAAGTGATTGTACCACAGAAGGATACGAGGATGGTGCTAGAAGCCTATCACAATGGTGCAGGCCACTTTGGTTGGAAGAAACTGGAGGCCCTACTTAAAGTAAGATTCTACTGGGTGGGCATGAGATCTGCCCTAGAGAAGTGGTGTCGAAACTGCGGGCCCTGCAATCTTAGAAGAAAAGACCAGCACAGCCAGAGAGCACCACTCCAGCCAATCCAAACTAAACGGCCCCTGGAGATCGTGGCCCTGGACCATGTAAAGTTGGCACCCAGCAGACAAGGCTACAACTACGCTCTAACTATGGTTGACCACTACTCCAGATTCCTGGTGGTAGTACCAGTCAAGGACTTGACCGGTCAGACTGCAGCCAAAGCTTTCCAGACACATTTCTGTCGACCACATGGCTACCCAGATCATGTGCTCACTGACCAAGGACCAGCCTTTGAAGCTGAAGTGTTTAAGGAGTTTTGCAACCTTTACGGCTGCAGGAAGATCCGTACCACGCCTTACCATCCTCAGACCAATGGCATGTGTGAGAAGATGAACCACATCATTCTCGACCTTCTGAAGACTCTCCCACTAGAAGAACGAAGTCGGTGGCCGGAAAAACTGCCCGATCTAGTGGACATGTATAACAACATCCCTGTGAGTTCCACGAACTGCACACCGGCATACCTGATGAGGGCCAGACCAGGGAGATTGCCAGTAGATCTGGAAATGGGAGTTGAGACCCCTGAAGACCATCTACAAGGTGCTGATTGGGATTCCAACCGCCAAGCCCAATACAAGAAAGTACAAGAGTGTGTGGAGCGAAGCCTGACTCAGCAGCGTGAGAAACAAGAAAAAGCCTACAATCGAAAAGCACCTGCTGTTCCTTTGATGCCAGGAGATATAGTTCTCAAGAGAAAGAGAAGACATCATAAACTTGACAATCACTGGGAAGAAGAACCCTATACTGTGTTACCATCGACGCTTAGCAGTGAAAAGACATGCCTTATCAGCAAAGATGGAGGAAAAACAACAGCTGTCGTTTCTAGAGATCGCCTAAAGAAATGTCCTGAACAACTAAGAACCCCTGAAGAAATTCCCCACCCTTTGCCAGTTCAAGAACCAAAAGAAAAGATGATCCATACTGTACTTGGAGATTTCCCAGCAAGTTGGCCTCAATACAATGGAGCAGTAGTTATTCCAGTCATTACATTCCCTCAATCTAGAGAAGTAAGAGAACCAGAAGAACCTGTTCAGAACCTGGAAGAGCCAAATGTAGCTGAAGCAGAAGACCATGCACTGGTATCAATACCCAGTACACCCATTATTCACATTGAGACACATACATCGGGTGGGAGGACACAACCTCAGACAGATGACAGTATAGTACTGCGTAGATCAACCCGCAGCAACTTTGGTCAGCTCCCATTACGCTATAGAGAAAGTACAGTTTAGTTCAAAGTGACGGTATGAAATGTAATGTTTAACCTGTTTACAGTTAAGTAACGTTTAAGTGAAATGTGCCCACAAGGACTATTGTGAGACCTCTTTAAAATGTTTTCTTTGCACTAGTTCACGTGCACTTTAAAAATGGACCATCAGTTATGAACTGGCTTTAACCACAAACTTTTGCATTGTAAAAAGTTACCTCCTTGGTATCAACCACAGAGTCTGCCTGTTGAGGGGCATGGCTCTGCACCAACAAGGGGGCACGCCTGTTTATGGGGCCTGCCCTCCAACACTCGGAAGTGGGTACGCCTGTTTATGGGGCCTACCTTACACCACTCTCCTCAGGAGAGGAAGATTGGAGGAAAGGTCTGGGGAATGTGATGGCCCAGACCTGGTCACCAAAAGGACCGGCGACCTACCTCCTGGAGGTTTTTGGGTGGGTTTCGGACATGTGGGTGGTTGGTGGTGAAATGGTACCTGGTATGTTTAAATGTAAATGATTGCCCCTGTGTGGGAAAAGTTTGTATTTACCTTTTTCTCTTGTCTTTGCAGCCCGAGGACGTGCTGATGATAACTAAGGGGGAATGTGGCGCCCCTGACCTGGTCAGGCACCACAGAGTATTGCACCCATGCGGGGACAATGCTTCCAGGTAATTTCCAAAGGCCAGGATGAGGTGCACACACAAACACATAGTGACCAGGTCTCCCACACCACTAGAAGGGACCCTTGGGTAGCCAGTAGGGGGTTAACTTTCAATTCCCAGCTAGGGGTGTGTTCAGAGGCTGGTTGCTAGGAAGCAGGGCAGAGAGGAAGTGAGAAGGAGTCTGGAGCTGGAGGTGGAAGGGAGCAGAGGGGCTCTCGTGTCAGACGGGTCCTGAGGAGTGCAGTAGCTGAAAGCGGGGGAGAAAGGGTACCGTGGGTCGGCCTGAAAGACATCCAGAGAGAGGGGTGGCTGAGTACGGAGATCCTGGTATCCGAGCACGCAAGGGGAAACAGATCCCAAGTACAGGCAGCAAATCATCCAGAGCTGCTTAACCTACAGGTGGGGGGTACTTTATGCCCTCACCACTACTACACAGAGCTCGAGCCAAGCAGCAATCACCAGGCCCATAAGGGGACAGGGCCAGAAGCCATCCCACCAAGGCCACGCTGCCGGCAGACGGGCCAGAGAGAGGGGAGCAGGCTAGTAACAGCTTCCCTGGAGGAGTCCTACCACGCTTCAAGCAAGGGATCCTCCCAAACAGAAAGAGTGCAAGGAGGGCGAGCGGACAGCTACCCTCAGAACGGCCTCCTGGAATTCCTGGTTCCACCTGGTTATCACAGTGTCGCCCGGGCATCTCACCGTGACCTCTAAACAGTGAGTAAACACGTTAAAAGACTTCTTGGACTGTGTTTGAGTCATTCTGCGACCTGTGGTCCCACACACTACACAGGGACCTGGGGCTTGCCTTACTCTCAGGAGGCTATTACAACCGACTGCACCCACCATCAGCCCCAAGCATCCCTTAACCTGCAGTGGCGGTCCTCACTGACCGCAATTCTGAGAGTGGCGTCACGACGAATCCCAAAACGAAGGTTCCCTACCTGTGACCAGACCGTCCCATCCCGTGGAGTCCCTAAGGGTAATACCCTGCTGCACCGCACCTGAAGGGCTTCACACATCCATATTAGGCCTGTTTCAGATGTCAGTGATTCTGGTATGTATGTGCTACTTTTTATATGTACCAGAATCACTGACCTATGCAGACCCATTATAATCAATGGGTCTGCACACACATCAATGATTTTTCACTGACCGTGTCTCCGTGCGGGGTACATGCGTATCCGTGATTGCCGCACAGAAACATGTCTATTTTTTTCTGGCATCACTGATGTCCCACAGACCACACTATGGTGTGATCCGTGAAACACGTACCAGAAAAACACGGACATTTAAAATAAAAATATTTTTCAACTCACCTTCTCCAGAGATGCTGAATTCAGCAGCTGCTCTCTGCTTCTTCCTGACCGGCACAATATGGCATGCATATTCATTTATGCAGCCAGAGCCGACCCGGAAGTAGCTGCAGAGGTGAGAGAGCATTGGCTGGATGCTGAATCGCGGGACTCTTCAGCACCATGGAGAGCAGGAGCGGGGGCAGGTGAGTACGGTATATGTCCATGTGCAATCACGGAGTATGGATCACGTATCATGGATTGCACATGGACAACCACTGTGTGCCGTGAATCACGGAGTATGAAGGGACATATGCGTGTTTAACACATCAGTGAAGAACGTCTGTGTTTTTCACTGAGGGGCATACACGTTACTAAGGGGTACACACATTACTGGGGTAAATACACTTTACTGTGGGGCATACAAATTACTGGTAGCATAGATATTACTAAGGGGCATATAGCTCTGGTGTTGGGGCTTATACAGCTCTGGGGGCACTTACAGCTCTGATGGGGGGGCTGGGGGCAAACAAATCTGGTGTGGGGGCTGGGGGACATACAAATCTGGTGAGGGGGGTGGCTGGAGGCATATACCTCTGGTGAGGAGAGGGCTGCTGGGGCATACATATCTGGTGAGGGGGGGCTGGGATACATATCTGGTGGGAGGGGGCTGGAGGCATACAGAGCTGGGGGGTATATAGATCTGGTGGGGTGGCTGGGGGGTATACAAATCTGGTGTGGGGGCTGGGGGACATACAAATCTGGTGAGGGGGGTGGCTGGAGGCATATAGCTCTGGTGAGGAGAGGGCTGCTGGGGCATACATATCTGGTCGGAGGGGGCTGGAGGCATACAGAGCTGGGGTGTGCTGGGGGGCATATAGATCTGGTGGGGGGGCATACAAATTTGGTGAGGGGGCCATACAGATGTGGTGAGGGGGTGACTGGAGGCATATAGCTTTGGGTAGGTGGGGGGGGTCACATACAGCGTTCCTTGGTGTTCAGCTCCTCTTCCTGCAGTCTCTTTATCTGTGGACAGAGCTCAGCATGTTGCTCGGTAGCTCCGCCCACAGATGCACTTCCGTACACAAACAGCCCAGCAGTGAGCAGTGAGTGCACACTGAGCTGCAGATTTAACCCCTTAGTGACGGAGCTAATTTTCACCTTAATGACCAGACCAAATTTTGCAATTCTGACCAGTGTCACTTCATGAGGTTATAACTCTGGAACGCTTCAACGGATCCTGGTGATTTTGAGATTGTTTTTTCATCACATATTGGACTTCATGTTAGTACCAAATTTAAGACAATATTTTTTGCGTTTATTTATGAAAAAAATTGAATTTTGGTAAAAATTTTGAAAATTTAGCAATTTTCAACTTTTGAATTTTTATACGGTTAAACCAGAGATTTCTGTGACACAAAATAGTTAATAAATAACATTTCCCACATGTCTACTTTACATCAGCACAATTTTGGAAACAAAATTTTTTTTTGTTAGGAAGTTAGAGGGGTTCAAAGTTTATCAGCGATTTTTCATTTTTACATCAAAATTTACAAAACCATTTTTTTAGGGACCACATCACATTTGAAGTGACTTCATTAGGCCTAGATGACAGAAAATACCCAAAAGTGACACCATTCTAAAAACTGCACCCCCCAAAGTACTCAAAACCACATTCAAGTAGTTTATTAACCCTTCAGGTGCTTCACATGAACAAAAGCAATGTGGAATGAAAAAAAGCAAAAATTAAATTTTACCTAAAAATGTTGCTCTAACCCAAATTTATTCACTTTTAGAAGAAATAACACAACAAAATGGACCACAAAACTTGTTCCCCACTTTCTTATGAGCGCGCTGAAACCCCACATGTGATCAGAAATCTCTGTTTGGACAAATGGGAGGGCTCGGAACAGAAGGAGCAATATTTGAATTTTGGAAAGCAAATTTGGCTGAAATAGATTGTGGGCACCATGTTGCATTTACAGGTCCGCTAAGGTACCTAAACAGAAGAAACCCCTCACAAGTGATGCCATTTTGGAAACTAGACCCCTCAAGGAATTTATCTAGATGTTTGGTGAGTACCCTGAACCCCCAGGTGCTTCACAGAATTTTATAATGTTGAGCCATGAAAATAAAAAAATAACATTTTACCACAAATTTGTTATTTCAACCAGGTAGCTTTTTTTTCACAAGGGTAACAGGAACAAAATCACCATGAAATTTATTGTGCAATTTCTCCTGAGTTTGGCGATACCTTATATGTGGTGGAAATCAACTGTTTGGGCGCATGACAGGGCTCGGAAGGGAAGGAGCACCATTTGACTGCAAAATTGTCTGGAATCAATAGCGGACGCTATGTTGCATTAGGAGAGCCCCTGAGGTGTCTATACAGTGAAGCTCCTAAACATGTGGCCACATTTTGGAAAATAGACCCCTGAAGGAATTTATTTAGATGTTTGGTGAGTACCCTGAACCCTCAGGTGCTTCACAGAAGTTTATAATGTTGAGCTGTGAAAAAAAAATAATACATTTTTACCACAAAATTGTTACTTCAACCAGGTAGCTTTTTTTTTTACAAGTGTAAAAGGAAAAAATTCAGCATAAAATGTATTGTGCAATTTCTCCTGAGTATGCTGATACCTTATGTGTGATGAAAATCAACTGTTTGGGTGCACAGCAGGGCTCGGAAGGGAAGGAGCGCCATTTGACTGCACAATTGGCTGGAATCATTAGCGGACGCTATGTTGCATTTGGAAAGCCCCTAAGGTGCCTAAACAGTGGAGGTCCCCAACAAGTGACCCTATTCTGGAAACAAGACACCTCAAGGCTTTTATCTAGGTGTATATTGAGCAGTTTGAATCCAAGAGTACTTCACAGAATTTGATAAGCTTAGGTTGCCATATTGAAAATTTTCATTTTTTTCACAAAAATGTTTCTTTAGCATCATATTTCTTACTTTTTCAAGAGGCAACAACAAACCGTGGACCCCACAGGTTGTTATCCAATGTCTTATGAGCACAGGGATACCCCACATGTGGCCAAAAACCTATGTTTGGATAAATGGGAGGGCTTGGAATGGAAGGAGCACCATTTGAATTCTGGAAAAGTTGAAATAAATTGCGGGCACCATGTCACATTAGCAGGGCCCCTTGGGTACCTATACAGCAGAAACCCCCCACAAGTGACCCCATTTTGGAAACTGGATTTTATTCAGGAGTATAGTAAGCATTTTGAATCCACAGGTACTTCACAAAAATGTTGCTGTAGCAACAAATTTCTCGCTTTTAGGCTATGTGGCCATGATCCAGCGACACGGCGTCTAGTACACAGTGTCAGCCTTCCTGCAGAGATGTGAGTGTTGTCCACGGGAGAACGCAGCTGCCCATGCCCACGATTTGGGTTCAGGCTGCTGTGGAGCTCTATGCTACCTGCAGAGAACACTCTTGTCTCCGCAGCATAAATTGACATGCTGAGGCTCGGGAAGCTGCACCACAGGTCGGTTTATGCTGCGGAGAAAAGAAGCACATTGGGCATAGGATTTCTAAAAATCCTTCCACTGTGCTTCTACTGCACAATGCAGCGCTATGGATGCAGGGAAAACACTCTGCGCCCAAAACGCTGCAAACCCTGATTGTGGGCACATAGCCTAAAATGCTACAATGGATGAATGGATAGATGTCAAACATATATAACGTCCCACCCCCTGCATATTCTAAGCTGGCGCCCTTTAGTGCCTTTCATGTGGCACTAAAGGGTGCCTAGCCTTGTATTTAGCCCCCCAAAAAATTAATAATTAAAATAAACGAAGTGGGGTCCCCCCTATTTTTGATAGCCAGCTAGGGTAAAGCAGACAGCTGTAGCCTGCAAACCACTGCTGACAGCTTCACCTTGGCTGGTGATCAATTTGGAGGGCTCCCCAGGCGTTTTTTAAAAAAAAAAACAAAAAAAAAAAACGTGGGGTCCCCCCCAAATTAGATCACCAGCCAAGGTGAAGCGGACAGCTGGGGTCTGGTATTCTCAGGGTGGGAAGAGCCATGGTTATTGGACTCTTCCCAGCCTAAAAATAGCAGGCCGCAGCCGCCCCAGAAGTGGCGCATCCATTAGATGCGCCAATCCTGGCGCTTCGCTTCAGCTCATCCCGCGCACTGGTGCGGTGGCAAACGGAGTAATATACGGGGTTGATACCAGCTGTAATGTCACCTGGCATCAAGCCCTGGGGTTAGTGATGTCACGGCATCTAAACAGATACCCGACATCACTAACCCAGTCAGTAATAGAAAAAAAATAAAGACAAAAAAAAAATTTATTTGAAAAAAAAACTCCCCGAAACATTCCTTTTTCACCAATTTATTGAAAATAAATAAATTTCGGTCGCTGTAATCCATTTTGGAGGTCCCTCGGCGACTCTGGACCTTCTAGAATATGGGGGGCACGTTCAGGGAACGTATCACCCGTTTTCTGGAAGAGCAAGCTCTCCATGAGCAGTGTGGGTGCAGTAATCTGAGAATACTGCACTCACACTGCCCCGGTCCAACCTAGGGCAGAGTGACCTGCAGTAACCTCATTCCAGAATATGAGGAGTACGCTCACAGAACGTACCCCCCATTTTCTGGAACAGCAGTCACTCCATGTGAGGAGTGTGGCTGCAGATTACTGCACTCACTCTCTCCCGGTCCACAGTGGAGCAGCCTGTGCAGCAGCGACGTCAGCGTCCCTGCTTGCAGGGATCCAGCTGACAGCCGCTGTCTGCGCATGCGCCGCCAGCTTTCCAGAGGGAGTGATCGTGGGGACGGAGCAGCAACAGCCGCCAGGTAACGTAAGACCAGGGGCTGGGGCTGGGGCTGGGGGGGGAGTGACGGGGGGAGACGGCGGGACCTGGGGACACCTTTCTGCCGCATGTGACGTGTCACATGCGGCAGAAAGAGCAGGATGAATGCGGCCGCTGCACGCCGACATCCTGCATGCTCCGGAGGGGGGAGGGGGAGCGCTCTGGAGAACCGGAGGGTGCTCCGGGGACCAGAGATCTCCGGTGCACCAGAGGAGGGGTCAGGGGGAGGACATTTCCCTCCGATCTGAAATGTTTGATCATTTCAGATCGGAGGGAAATGAATGCAGAGCCGGCGGCGGCGGCAGTTTTCGGCGCGCGGCGACGCCATTTTGGATGTCCGGTGGGGGTTGGTTTCTCCGGTAACGGGGGCTTTGGGGGCACTAAAGGATTATATTTCTTTCTCATCGGACATGTTTGATCATGTCCGATGAGAAAGAAATCAGTATTATTTGCCTTTTTTTTTTTATGTGTACGTCGGTATACGGTGTATACCGGCGATCACATTATCGGGGGCCAAAAAAAACACCCCGATTCATAATCTTGGGGGTCTCAGCTACCTCCGGTAGATGAAACCCCCGAGATTTTTCGTCACTGGGGGGCGCTACAAGCTTTTTCCGGCCTGACGTCTCAAGACGTCGGAACAGAATAAGTACCCTGTTTTTCCGACGTCTTGAGACGTTACGCCGTCGCTATGGGGTTAAAGTGTCACCCATAACAGCGGCAGCACAGAGCCAAGCAGTGAAGCAGCGCTCGGCTCTGCTCTGCTCATGTGCATTAGGAGGGGGAGAAAGTCAGACGGGGAGAGAGCGGGTGGGCGGAGCCACGGGCGGGACAAAAAGCCTCACAATCGTGACACCGGGACACCCGCTGAAATCCGGTACAGTCCCGCTGTATCCGGGACGGTTGGGAGGTATGAGATACACACATCCGATCGCAGGCACATGTGTCGCCCTGGGCAAGCCAGGGGACACAGATAACAACACACACGCATCCCACATTCCCTGTAGGTACACCAGCTAACCCACAAATCCTTGTTGCCTTCCTCCAGGAGTCTGATGATGCACACCAGGGGGTGGGCCAGGCGGTTGGCTCCGCCCACCGAGGAGCTCACGACTCTGGAGGCGGGAAGTAACCAGGCAGATAGCTCAGGGACGAGCTTGAGTAAACAACAGGAGTCGAGCCCAGGCAGGGCAAGAGTGAAGGAGTAGTCTAGACAGGGTTAGAGTAAACAGCTAAGTGGAAGTGAAGGAAGAAAGCAGTAAAGGAGGAAAGCAAGTGAAGTGGCAGTAAAGAGAGAAAGCCTGAAGTTAGTCTGTGGCTGTGTGCCCAGACGGAGTCAGCAAGGTCAGCAGACAGTGGTGAAGATCTGCAGTGGGACTGTCTGGAGGTTGCTGGAAGGGCCACGGAGGCTGTGTGTATCCGGGGGTCTGGAGCAGTATACAAAGGGCAGTCAGCACCAGAGCAGGGGCTTTCGGATCCCAGCAAGGCTTGGAGTCGCTGTAAATTGCTAAATCCGTTAGTGAAGGGGACGTAGATCCCCCAACAAGCAAGTCCTGATTGACGGCAAAGGTCCAACCACAACGGGGAAACACCGCCACCGCCAAGGCACCAGTTTCCCAGGGCCGGCGCCTGCGGGCAAAGTGTGGAGCTCCTCCGGCACAGATTGCAGTCGGGGAGCAGGTAACCGGTGGGAATCCACCGCTACCAAACAGACATTTCAAAGGTGCAGGGAAGAGACCGTCACCACTAACTGCAGGGAACCACAGCACCGTGAACCGTCCGAGGGACCCGTCCAACCAGTCGTTTGTTTACCGAGAACTGTGTCGTGTTTACTGGCTGAGTGAGTACCTCAGTGCCGCAAGGCACAGCGCTGCCCCCTGCGCCCCTGCACCCCACTGGGCCCCCGGGATCACCAACCCCTACCCACGGAGGGGCAACAAAACAACTGGCTGCTCCACATCACCATCCCCGGGATCCCCACATTGAGCAGCGGTGGTGAAATCACCACAACTGTGGGTGGCGTCACGAACTGTAACCATCCCCACACCCAACCACAAAACCCCCTTTCACTCACGGGCGAGGAGTGTCGCTCGAGAAACCCCGGGATCCGGCCCACCGCTCGAGCCACCACTGAGCAGCTGCCGGACCCGAGCAGAAGGGGTGAGCGCGGTGTGCTTACACCCTCCTCCCCGCCCGCGACAACTTGGCGTCACGAACAGGATCTTACCGCTCTGCCGTCAGGTAGAGGTGCGCCTTGTTACCGCCGGAGGCATCCGGCAGAAAAATTTCAGAAGCCGCCATCTTTGGCGCGAAAAGTTCCCGCTCGAGCGTCTTCTCGAGCAGTAGAGGCGCGAAGGCCAAAACCCCGCCCCGAGAGAGGAGGGGCCGGAAAGAGCTAAGGGGGACGCGATGGCGGCTGGCTGCATGTGAGCGCGGCTATGGAAGCGGGGACGCCAGGACCCTGCGGCCATTGACTGGTTCCTGGAAGAGGCCGCTGCTAAAGATGCTGAGTCCGACCAACAACACCGTGGTCCCCGCGCCCGGCATGGCGGCGTGGGTGGAAGTCCGGACCGCCCAGCTAAGCAGCCGTCTGCAGGTCCGCATGCAGCTCCTCCTGGAGGAGTGGGAGGCCGACATGGTGGAAGCGATGGCTGCTATGCGGAGATGCGAGGTGGAGGAAGATTTGGAGGAACGGGTAAGAGACCCACGTCCCTGTATTCCCGAGGGATCGGCCGCTGCGGCTGAGGGGCCCGGCCTACACCCGTTCACCCTGCTGCCTCTCCCGCTCCCCGCGTTAGCTGCTGCTGCCCCGCCACTAGGCCCGCTACCACCACCACCGGTAGCGGTACCCTGCCAATCCGCCCCAGTGGACCGACCTGCAGCAGAAGCTCGTGACCACCCTGAACCGCTTTTATGGAAGAAGCCGAAGGCTGAAGCCGTCAGCAAAGATGCACCGGAGGCACGGCGGGTATGCGGCTGCCAGGAGGCAGAGCAGGCCATGTCACAGCGGGGTCCCTCATTACTGAAGGTGCCGGTCGTAGCCGACACGGAGGGACTCTGGCTGGGCCCGTCCCCCGCACACGCTGAACCGGAGCAAACGGTGGGTGCTCCCGGTTGGGAGCAACGGCAACAGCAGCTGCGCAGGGAGATCGATGCCCGAGAGGGGTGTAGAGCGGATGTGCATGCCCGCATGAATATGGAGGAAGATGACCCGCAGCTAGCTACCATCGGGGTCCACGGCGGTGCACCATGTGAAGGTGGCACTGGAGCCCCGCGATTGAGGATGGACTGCTAAGCCGGCGGTCCTCCGCCTAAAAGTTGTCCAGTCCCCGTTGGGACCACCATTTTGTTGTTTGAAAGTTTGCAAAAGAATGATAAGGAAAATGAAAATGCCCGAAGTTTAACCTGATTTGCTTTTGTGATTGAACCGGCAGGAGCCGGCACCGTTGTCCCCGTGGGGACCGTTTAAAGTTTATTAGCATGGGAACTATCCATGGACAAGCCCGTGAACTTGCAGGGCACCACAAACGTTAAGTGGCTTGTAAATATGTTGGGTACCGTTACCGTTTCCGCTATACCGTCTCCGGAGAGGCAGGTTGGAGGGAGGGCCCTGAGCAGAGCAGGCTAGGGCCCAGCCACCAAAGGAACCGGTGGCCACCCTCTGGAGGGAAGGACAGATCCCGCTCGGGTAACTTGTGCTGGACTGTGGGTCAAGGGGTGCTGCCTGGGTTTTAGGGGCAGCATCAGGGCCAGGTTGCTTGGGTGGGAGAGAGCGGAAACCGTGACTGTACACCGTTGTAACGTTAAAAGTAAATGTGCCTCCCGTCTTGGGAAGAGTTGTTATTAAAAATGTATATAATTTACAGTTTATAATGTTATACCGTTTTACATTTTCAGAAAACAAAAAGGAAAATAAAACCGGTGTTGGACGGGCAGCCCGAGGACGGTCTGCATTTTGCTAAGGGGAAATGTGTCGCCCTGGGCAAGCCAGGGGACACAGATAACAACACACATGCATCCCACATTCCCTGTAGGTACACCAGCTAACCCACAAATCCTTGTTGCCTTCCTCCAGGAGTCTGATGATGCACACCAGGGGGTGGGCCAGGCGGTTGGCTCCGCCCACCGAGGAGCTCACGACTCTGGAGGCGAGAAGTAACCAGGCAGATAGCTCAGGGACGAGCTTGAGTAAACAACAGGAGTCGAGCCCAGGCAGGGCAAGAGTGAAGGAGTAGTCTAGACAGGGTTAGAGTAAACAGCTAAGTGGAAGTGAAGGAAGAAAGCAGTAAAGGAGGAAAGCAAGTGAAGTGGCAGTAAAGAGAGAAAGCCTGAAGTTAGTCTGTGGCTGTGTGCCCAGACGGAGTCAGCAAGGTCAGCAGACAGTGGTGAAGATCTGCAGTGGGACTGTCTGGAGGTTGCTGGAAGGGCCACGGAGGCTGTGTGTATCCGGGGGTCTGGAGCAGTATACAAAGGGCAGTCAGCACCAGAGCAGGGGCTTTCGGATCCCAGCAAGGCTTGGAGTCGCTGTAAATTGCTAAATCCGTTAGTGAAGGGGACGTAGATCCCCCAACAAGCAAGTCCTGATTGACGGCAAAGGTCCAACCACAACGGGGAAACACCGCCACCGCCAAGGCACCAGTTTCCCAGGGCCGGCGCCTGCGGGCAAAGTGTGGAGCTCCTCCGGCACAGATTGCAGTCGGGGAGCGGGTAACCGGTGGGAATCCACCGCTACCAAACAGACATTTCAAAGGTGCAGGGAAGAGACCGTCACCGCTAACTGCAGGGAACCGCAGCACCGTGAACCGTCCGAGGGACCCGTCCAACCAGCCGTTTGTTTACCGAGAACTGTGTCGTGTTTACTGGCTGAGTGAGTACCTCAGTGCCGCAAGGCACAGCGCTGCCCCCTGCGCCCCTGCACCCCAGTGGGCCCCCGGGATCACCAACCCCTACCCACGGAGGGGCAACACAACAACTGGCTGCTCCACATCACCATCCCCGGGATCCCCACATTGAGCAGCGGTGGTGAAATCACCACAACCGTGGGTGGTGTCACGAACTATAACCATCCCCACACCCAACCACAAAACCCCCTTTCACTCACGGGCGAGGACATGGACACTTGATTATTGATCCGGGACTAGGGCTTATTTTTGGGGGAGGGCTTATATTTAAGCCTTTCTCCGAAAATGCTGAAAATCCCTGCTAGGGCTTATTTTTGGGGGAGGTCTTATTTTTGGAAAAATACGGTAACCAATAGGCCAGACCGCATATCAAATATACAAGTTGGGGGTTACTTGGGGAATAGTGATCACAAAATAATAAGTTTTCATGTATTCTTTAGTAAGATGTATACTAGAGGGGCTACAAGGACACTAAACTTCAGGAAAGCAAATTTTAAACGGTTGAGAGATGATCTTAGTGCAATAAACTGGGATGATGTACTAAGTAGAGATGAGCGAACCAGCCGCAGTTCGGCTCGAGTTCGGTTCGTCGAACGGAGGTCTCGTTCGAGTTCAGTTCGGCGAACGTTCGGCGAACCGAACTCGAACCGCATAGGAAACAATGGCAGGCAATCACAAACACATAAAAGCACTTAGAAAACATCCTCAAAGGTGTCCAAAAGGTGACAAACAACTCACAACACAACACAAACACATGGGAAAGTGACAAGGACAAATACTCATGCGAAAACAAAGGAGCTGGACAAGGAAAAAGAGGAGGAGACACAGATATGAGTATATGCAAGGGAACGTCGATGCCATTACTGTGCAACTTGAGCCCTGCTCATTTTAGGCTTCCAATCTGGATAAATTGCCTGAGCTCACCACGTACGCCTTGGGGATCTTGTTGTGTCCCGCAGCCAGCGTTTTCTCGGAACGTGTCCTCAGTGCTGCTGGGGGTGTGCTGACAACTAAGCACACGCATCTGTCCACTGACAATTTGGACAGACTAACGTTCACCAGGATGAACAAGTGATGGCTCTCAGAGGACTTTTCTTCCCCTGGCTCAGCCAGGGGAGGCGAAAGGCACGCGTATTTTTGAGAGTGCTTCATGCAAAGCATCTTTTTCATCTTGAAAATGGGGGTCAACTGATACCAGTCAAGTGGGGTGTGTGTGGCCCAATTAGTGGAAACGAGGGAGACTGTGGTTGGAGTCCCCTCACTGTGTTTGTAAAAGAACCAAGATGAACAAGTCATGGCTCTCAGAGGACTTTTCTTCCCCTGGGTCAGCCAGGGGAGGCGAAAGGCACGTGTATTTTTGAGAGTGCTTCATGCAAAGCATCTTTTTCATCTTGAAAATGGGGGTCAACTGATGACAGTCAAGTGGGGTGTGTGTGGCCCAATTAGTGGAAACGAGGGATACTGTGGTTGGAGTCCCCTTGCTGTGTTTTACATGCTTTGGGCATGACATGGCTTAGAGGTTGACTTTCAGCATCTGCAAACTGTTGACTACCAAAATGCTTCCTTTCCAACCTTTTTAACCGGGGATTTTCGAGACCTTATGCCCATCGCAGTGCCCCAAGAGCCAATGCCCAGGCGCCACTCCTTCTCCAACAAAGGCGTGCACGCGCTACACCAGCATGTCGCACCAAACATCACCGCTACTTTGAGAAACTGTGTGACAGGGTGCATTTTACCACAGATACTTAGCCCAGTAAGCATGGACAGGGGCGTTACATGTCACTGACTGGGCAATGGGTTACTATGGGGAGAGATGGAGAAGGGTCTGCTGTACAAGTCTTGCTGTCCCCACGAGTTGTATCAATCCTTCCTCTGTATGTAGAAGTTAATACACTGCTTCTGCCTCCTCAACCTCGTGTGGGTCCTTCACCTCGGCCCAAACCCTGTGTGGTCAGGGCACCCTTCCTTGTAACTGCGCACAAGGAAAACCACACACCTCCTCCTTACTGTGCTGGCAGCAGAGCTCAATGCCATCATGCGGTCAAATGTTTACTTTGAAATGTATGGGAAATGTGAGTCACACCGCTTAGAAGTTGTGGACGGTTAGCTCTGGAGACCAAGTTTCATCAATGGTTGTCTCCACTCAACCAGCAGCCAGGGAAGGCCGGGTGTGATAATGATGCAAACATGGGTGCGGCCCTTCGCCGTGACAATGTGACACACGTGCCTTGTGTGGCTCACGTGTTGAACCTGGTTGTCCAGCAATTTTTAAAGCACTATCCTGGCCTACATGGCCTTCTGCAGAGGGCACGGTGTAACGCCTTCCTTAATCCACACACTCAGATGGGCTTTAAAGGATAGGCTAGAGGGAAGCCACTCACCAAGCAGGACCTCCAGAACCCTGAAACCCTTTAACCCCTATACAGGGATTAGGAATTACACAGGGCCCAAGGTGATCAATACCTGTGGAAGGCTGCATTTCCAGAGAATAGTAGTCAGGCAGGGACAAAACATTAATTGAGGAACAGGAACAGAATGGGACAGCCAGGACTTAATCAGAAAACAAGCAGAGGTGAAATGCGGATCGGCCAACAAGGTACATAAACAGCAAGCAGGAAAAGTAGTCAGGTAACAAGCACACAAAATCATAAAACTGAACTGGGGGTAAAAGTAACCAGAGGTTCATAGCTATGTCTGGCAGTGGTCTGCAGACAGGATGGGCATAAAAAAGAGTGTGGTGTCTTCCCATTGATTGTACCTGAATGATGGTACTTCATCTGTGAGATACCCACCACCTACATTCAGCCAGAGATTCTGCATCTGTCAAGGTAATGCAGCCCAGTGGGTGAGCATAACCTGCGTCCACCTGCGCCGCTGGCATCAACTTCTCTCCCATCATCAGCACTATGCATGAAAGGAACACGTTGTCACCTGGCGACCGGAGTACAAATTGACGGAGCGTACTCCGTTGATGACTTAACCGCAGTGTGCGGCAATGATGCAAATCTGGCTGCGGGCCATCGTCAGGGCAATGTGACACACGTGCCTTGTATGACTCACATGTTGAATCTAATTCTCCAGCAATTTTTAAAACACCATCCCGGCCTACATGGCCTTGTGCAGCGGGCACGCTCGCTATGTGCTCACTTCCATCGTTCGCACACAGCAGCTCAACAACTTTCGTCGCTACAGAAGGTCTGGTGGTTAAACACCTTAAATGCGATGTGCCGACACGCAAGAATTTGAATCTGCACATGTTGCAGCGTTTGTGGCAGCACCGCCGAACCCTGCTGCAATACGTTATGACATATAGCCTGGCCTAACTTGATCCAGAGGTGGTGCAGATCACGCTGCTGGAGTGGTGTCAGATCAAGGACCTATGCACCCTTCTACACAGTTTACAAATGTCGACGAAGATGTTTAGCACTGGCAATGCCATTCTCAGCGTGACAATTCTGGTCATCTACATGATGGAGCACACTGTAAGCATTATTCGGAGTCAGGTGTTGGGACAAGAGGAAGGGGAGGAAGTACAGGAGGAGTCATATGCGGAAGGGATAACAAGATCTACGAGGTCCAGATGGTCAGCGGCACCTAGGCGGCAGTTATGGTGGGGGAGAGGGATTAACAAGGGCGCATAGTATCAGCAAAAAGTGTTGAGGAAGGTGCAGGAGCCCATGAAGAAATGGAGGACGAACTGGCAATGGGCATGGAAGACTCAGCAGATGAGTGAGAGCTTGCTCACATTTCGGTTGTGCGAGGTTGTGGGGAGAGGGCAGAGGAAGGAGGCACGATTCTCACCTCTCTGCCACCAACACACCAAGGACTTGGTCCTCCTGGATGCACAAGACACATGAGCGCCTTCTTGCTGAACTACCTACAACATGACCCTCGGATTGTATGAATTCGAAGTAATGCTAACTACTGGGTTGCCACACTGTTAGATCACCGGTACAAGACAAAATTTGGCGAAATAATTCCTGCCATAGAAAGGGACGCATGTATACAGGAGTATCTGCAGAAGGTGGTACGCAATCTTAGATCTGCTTTTCCACTAAACACCAGTGCTGCACAGAGTGAATCTCAACGCTTTGTCATGGATAGGAGGAAATGGTCTTTTAC
This sequence comes from Anomaloglossus baeobatrachus, assembly GCF_048569485.1. Classification (NCBI taxonomy): domain Eukaryota; kingdom Metazoa; phylum Chordata; class Amphibia; order Anura; family Aromobatidae; genus Anomaloglossus; species Anomaloglossus baeobatrachus. The sequence goes on from NC_134356.1 coordinate 123,255,758, forward strand.
TTGTCCACATCTGAGGGACCGAGGGCTGGCTGTTGTGCTGAGATGCCATTGAGTACGGTGTCCCTGCAGAGTTGAACTTTTGGTGATATACAAAATGAGTTGAAAAATTACAGATGCTGGTGGAAAGGGGAACAGGTGTGTTGGAAAGGGGAAAAACGTTTTTGTCCGTGGGTTTGGTGGTTAAGCAAAAGTAACATTTGCTGAAGAAACACTATCTGTTACGGTGGGACTGGCAGATTTGGATAAGGTGGTATATACTATGTTACCGCTATATAACGAAAATTAATAAGAAAAGAAAGAGAAATGTATATATCTCCATCAGCAGTCAGTGTCCACCGTGCTCCCAGATGGAAAAGGAGAGGTTGGCAACTGGAAGGTTAGGTGGAGGATACAGAGCTGTGTGGCTATGAAACTAATAGTAGCCTGAACCGAGTTAGACGCCACTCGGATCTGGAGACTGGGAGCCCCGTTAGCGTCACAGGGTCCACACGCCCACCTAGCCCAGGAACTCCCTGTTAACATCACAGGGGCCATTGAGTACGCTGACCGTGTGCATTGGGGCCACACCTGTGGACAGCAGGCGCATCAGCAGCAGCAGGCCCGTTAATGCCACTGGGCTGCACAAGCAGGAATGGTAGGACAGGAGCTGGTCTTAACCGTTCTGCGTTACCAACTGTGGTGGCGGCCTGCATCGACGCCGTATCCCTGCCTACCTCTGACCTAAAGCCGCAATGGGTTCAACACATGGAGGTGTGCTCTTTCGGAGCATAATAGAAGACTGGGCACCTCTTTGTTGGCTGCAGCCCGTTTTATAACCTGGGTCCGCCCCAAACCAGGGTGGACCACAATGCACCTCCTGGAGACAAAAGCAGAGTGACACGTCATGAGTGGCATAACTAGCGTCCTATTTGGAACCGCAACTTCAATAATGACCTCATGGCTGCCACAACACAAACACCTCACCAGTCATCGTCTGACCATCAATAGTGAGGTGACAAGTCATAGGGGCGGGTCTCTGCAAGCCATTTGGGAGTGGCCTGGCCACATCGTCAGGACACCTGATGCCTGATGCCCTGTGGTCTATATGGGCCCCCCACATCAGGGGCAGGGCCAAAGAGTTCATTACCGGACCTAGTCTCTGATGCAGTAAGTGCCTGAGCATGCTCAGTAGCATGAAATACAGTCTCTGAAAAAAGACTATCAGCTTTAGCATGGTGTCTAGGCACAACACAGGACTTAGGCGGGCTTTGCACACTACGACATCGCAGGTGCGATGTCGGTGGGGTCAAATTGAAAATGACGCACTTCCGGCATCGCATGCGACATCGTAGTGTGTAAAGCCTAGATGATACGATTAGCGAGCGCAAAAGCGTCGTAATCGTATCATCGGTGCAGCGTCGGCGTAATCCATGATTATGCTGACGCGACAGTCCGATGTTGTTCCTCGCTCCAGCGGCAGCACACATCGCTGTGTGTGAAGCCGCAGGAGCGAGGAACATCTCCTACCGGCGTCACCGCGGCTTCCGTAGGATATGCGGAAGGAAGGAGATGGGCGGGATGTTTACATCCCACTCATCTCCGCCCCTCCGCTCCGATTGGCCGCCTGGCGTGTGACGTCGCTATGACGCCGCACGACCCGCCCCCTTAACAAGGAGGCGGGTCGCCGGAAAGAGCGACGGTCGCAGGACAGGTGAGTCCATGTGAAGCTGCCGTAGCGATAATGTTCGCTACGGCAGATATCACAAGGAAATCGCTGCTGCGACGGGGGCGGGTACGATCGCGCTCGGCATCGCAGCATCGGCCTGTGATGTCGCAGCGTGCAAAGTACCCCTTAGACCCGGCACGGAGTGCAAGTACCTGTGCAAAGAGGCTTTTCGCAATAAGTGTGGGAGCATGCGCTGTATCCCGAAATGAAGACTTAGCCTCAGGAATGGCACAGTCAGGCTGAGCATACTCACTAGGCGAAACACTGTAGTTAGGCTGCGGCTGGGGTAAATCGGCACACGCATGCGCACTAGCTGCCTCTCCACACTTAGACGTGGAGGAGAAATTGCTCTTCGGGTGTGGACTTGGAGATGCTGTCTATGAACAGAAGGAAAAGCTAAAAGGTGTGTGTTACAGCAAGGAGCCACCGCGGAAACACTTCGTTCAATTGTGAGGGGAGTCATTTTGGAGTTTGGTGAGGAGTACCGTAACACCAGTGAGCAGCATCCTGTGCCACAGACCAACATTCTTACGGTGCTGTCTATACTGCTTACCGTGAGAGGAGCGTAAAGTCTGTATTTCTGGCAACTGGACATCACAGTACCCGGGTACGGTAGGCTGTGCCCAGACAATAATGCGGGCACGCAACACTTTGTTTTATTAGCAAAACACATATCTGTTCTGGGTAGGCCGACCTTATAGACAATAAGACTTGCTGCCTCTGCACTGTCAAATTGTCACGTACAGTTTAAATCATAGAGGGACAGCGACACATGTTTGCATTGACTGTTGCTTTTCAAGATTTCCATGACTGTGTTGCAGAGCTGTGTGGTTTGCATTCACACTGTTATCATCTGCCTTATCTGTGAGGCTTGAGCTAACAAGGGTATTCAGGGGGGGGGGGGGTAATGTGTTTTGTCTATGTTTACGTAGATAACTGGGAAGCTCTTGTGATGTGCCACTGGTAAGTCATGTTCGCACACACACACACACACACACACACACACACACACACACACACGCACACACACACAATTACTGCTACGCAGAGGGATTAGCAGGTACTAGGCAACGGAATAGATTGTTCAATTATTTAAATTGTATGCATGGTTCTTATTGTTTGTTTTGGTAAAGTTAAACAATCATTTATCAACCCAACTGCCTAGAGTCCTTTTCCTGTTGCCTGGTTTTGCTGCATACTGGGGAGCCCACCCTGTACACGACTTAAAATGAAGCATAAGTCGCAATGTGAATTTCACTGTGCTACAATGCGGCCTAGTGTGGCTGTGCAACCACCTCCTGCCCCATCAAGTGCATCTGCGTGCTCTTCATCATCTGTGACTCTGGGGACAGCAGTCTCACATGGTTTTTCACACTGAACTTCCACCCCTTTACACGCAACAGGGAGTGTGATTGGCAGGTCATCACTTGTTTTGGAAGTGGAAACAGATGGTATTGTTGAGCTGTCAGACATCGAGAAAACCAACATTGGATGCAGGCTACGTTATATCCACACCTGCACCTTCGTCACAGATTGGCTGGACTACCTGCAGTTAATAATTGCATTCCAGAAATGGAAAGGAGTGTAGAATGCACATGTGTTGTACCTTGCTTGGCAGCAAAGGAACACTAACTTAGTATTACAGACAATTTTAGGAAGGCAGAAAAAGAGTCAGCTCTTTGGGCAAATTAAATAGCGTGGCAAAAGTGGACAGGTGGGTACAGTGGCCGTGTTCTGTGGGTACCAGGACAGTAAAGGAAGCCTCACTTTCTATCCCTCCGAATGATCAAATGCAGCAAGGAATTCCCTGAGTTTGCTATAAAATTAGCGTAGCAAAATGTGCATGAGGGTGTAATGCAGTGGTGCTGCAAATAGCTTTGCACCAGTGGGACACTAATGGAAGTCCAACAGCCACTTTTAGGATGCCACTAAGTTTACTCAGTGTTTGCCAGTATAATAGCTTAGTAACAATGAGTTTGAGTGAGCAATGCAGAGGTGCTGCAAATAGATTTGCACCAGTGGGGCACTAATGGAGTACAACAGCCACTTCTTGTATGCCACTAAATGGCAGCATTTTTTGCTATCATTATAGCTTATTAAAAACAGAGCAGGAGGGTGTCATGCAGAGGTGCTAGAAATAGCTTGGCACCAGTGGGGCACTAATGGAGTACAACAGCCACTTCTTGTATGCCACTAAATGGCAGCATTTTTTGCTATTATTATAGCTTATTAAAAACAGAGCAGGAGGGTGTCATGCAGAGGTGCTAGAAATTGCTTGGCACCAGTGGGGCACTAATGGAAGTCCAACAGCCACTTTTAGGATGCCACTAAGTTTCCTCAGTGTTTGCTAGTATAATGGCTTAGTAACAATGAGTTTGAGTGTGCAATGCAGGCAGACGTGCTGCAAATATCTTTGCACTAGTGGGACAATACAGAAGTCCAACAGCCACGTTTAGGATGCCACTAAGTTTCCTCAGTGTTTGCTAGTATAATGGCTTAGTAACAAATGAGCTTGAGTGTGCAATGCAGGCAGGCGGGCTGCAAATATCTTTGCACTAGTGGGACAATACAGAAGTCCAACAGCCACGTTTAGGATGCCACTAAGTTTCCTCAGTGTTTGCTAGTATAATGGCTTAGTAGCAATGAGTTTGAGTGTGCAATGCAGGCAGACGTGCTGCAAATATCTTTGCACTAGTGGGACAATACAGAAGTCCAACAGCCACTTTTAGGATGCCACTAAGTTTCCTTAGTGTTTGCTAGTATAATGGCTTAGTAGCAATGAGTTTGAGTGTGCAATGCAGGCAGACGTGCTGCAAATATCTTTGCACTAGTGGGACAATACAGAAGTCCAACAGCCACTTTTAGGATGCTGTGAAGCCCCACAGGTGTTGTATCGGTGCATACCTTCAGGGACTCCACGTAGTTGGTGCTGGTCACAGGTAGGGAATCTTCAGTTTTGATCGTGACGCCACTCTCAGATTTGCGGTCAGAGGGGACCGCCACTGCAGATTAGGAGGCACCTGGGGCTGATGGTGGGTGCAGTCGGGTGTAGTAGCCTCCTGAGAGTGAGGCAAGCCCCAGGGCCCTTTGTAAAGCTGTAGTACCACAAGTCGCAGAATGACCACACACAGGCAGAGTGTCTTTCAGGGTTTTTACTCACTTCAGGTGGCAGGGTGAGTAACCCGAGCGTAGCTGGGATGAACCAGGTGGGAACCAGGTATCCTTCCGGCTGACTGTATGAGGGTGACTACAAACTCGCCTTCCTTAGCCCTTGGTAGTTTGGGGTGACCCCGACTTTGAGTCCCTATGGGGGTCACCCAGGGAAGATGCTCCAAGCCTCTCTCCCCTTCTTGTTGTGCCGTGTGCTTGTTCCCCGGGCCAGGCCACTCCAGCCTCTTGCCTCCGGTGACCTATGGGCCCTACTTGCGGTTACGTGGCTGCGGCTTTTGGTTGTTGTGGTGTGGGCTGTAAGAGCCCCACACCGGCAGGTTTAGCAGGGAAAGGTGAATCTATCCTCGCTTCGGGATCTGCCGCCCGGTTGGGCCTGGTGCTCTCTAGAAGTCTCCTTACTTCCCACTCCGTGCACTCTCTAGCTGAAGCTGGCTTTCAGGCAGCACTTCTAGTTGACCGTTCTCCCCCGTCTGTAGCCACTGCGCGGGCGCTGTTAGACAGCATCAGCCCCACAGGTCTGCTCCTCACTGAGCCCTACGGAGTTCTCTGCTCTAACTGACTCACTGCTCCTCCTCTCCTGTTCTTGCCTACGCCACCTAGCAACCAGACTCTCCACCACACCCCTTGAGAGGAGATGGAGGCTTTTAACCCCCTGCCACTATTCCAGTGGAGGTATAGGCTTTGCCCCCTCCTGGGATCCCCAGGGGTCCTCTCATGGGTACATGTGTGAGACCTGATCACTATGCGCCTGTGTTCCACACCCCTGTCAGCCTTCTGGATTACCTGTATTGTACTGTCCCCAGCATGGGTGCAGTACTCAGTGGTGCCTGACCAGGTCAGGGGCGCCACATTCCCCCTTAGTTATCACCAGCACGTCCTCGGGCTGCAAGACAACATTTTAAAATGCATAAAACATTAAAACATGTAAAACATTTAAAAGCACCAGGTATCAGACATCACCACCCTCCACCCACAAGTCCGTTAACCCACCCAAAACCCTTTCAGGAGGCAGGTCACCGGTCCTTTTGGTAACCAGATCTGGGCCATCTACTTCCCCAGACCTTTCCTCCAATCTTCCTCTCCCGTTGGCCGCGACTTCAGCCACTTCTGGCAGGATGTAGAGGCGGCTTACATGGGCTGGTGGTTTCAGGGTATACCTGGCCTGGTGGATCCGCGCCGTCAGCCTCTTCTGGCAGGATTCAGAGGCGGCCTCCACAGTTGGTGCTGGCCAGGTACCCTCTTTGTGGTGGTGAGCCAAGGCCCCATAAACAGGCGTGCTCTCTGGTCGCAGGTGAGCCAAGGCCCTTTTCTACGGACGGGCCCCCCTGGTTGCAGACGAGCCAAGCCCCTAAGCAGGCTGGCCCTGGTGGTGGTGCCACTGGTGTAACTATTTACACTGCGAGAGTTTGTGGCTATAGCAAGTTCATAGCCTTAAAGTTTATTTCTCACAATAGTTTTTGTGGGCGCATTTCTTTAACGTTGCAAACAAAACTTTTCAAAACTGGTCAAAACAGTAACTTCTTACTTTCCTTTGCTTTACTCCTCTTTTTCACTAGGGCGAGGGCACGTTGGGCACTGGCACCTGTGACTTTCCTGCTCTTTGTCTCTGTCTTCATCTGTAGGATCTTTATCTTTCCGTTCTTGGTCTTCATCTGTTTCTACATCTGGTTCTTTATCTCTATCTTGTCTTTCTTGTCTTTCTTGTCTTTCTTGTCTTTCTTGTCTTTCTTGTCTTTCTTGTCTTTCTTGTCTTTCTTGTTGCATGGGATGGCTGTAAGGTTTGCTGGGACATAGCGCTACGTCCAGGGCATACAATCCTCTTTCGCCTTGATGCAGGGTGAACTGAGCGGAATCTCCCATCTTTAGATTTCTGCAAGGGTGTCCTCTTGGCAGATGAGCGTTCACATCTCTGCGGTTTACAAATATCCCTTCTTTTATTCCTGGTGCTACAATGAAGCCATAACCACTTTTCAAGTTGAAATCTTCCACTACGCCATAACACAGGGGTCCTCTAGCCTGGGCTTTGGACTCTCTCAACAAACGCTTCTCCTTTAGGTCTCTGGCGGTGACTGCTCTCTGTTCAGGAGACTGTGGTGCTGGAGCAAACTGTGTTCTTCTGCGCCGTGTCTTGCGGGCTGGGTCCATGCCTGTGGGCTCCCAGGTGAAGCTCTTAGGCAGCTCCTCTTCTGCAGAGGGGGTCAGGTCCTCCTCGTCCCAGCGGGAGTATGGCAGCATTTCCGGCTCTGAATACACATCTGCTACTGGTGGCACTGGAGTCGGAGTCAACCCTTCTGCTTCCTGGCCTCCTCTCCCCCTTAGTTCTTCCTGGCACTCCAGCTGTGGCAGTGCCGGGGATGGATGCTCTTCGGCCGGCCCAGGTGAGGGACTCTTTGGTGTAGCTGCTGCAGGAGTTAGCAGGAGACTCTTTGGGGTATGCGGAGGGGGTATGTATTGGCTCACCAGCCATTGTGGAAATTTGGCCTCCAGGTCAGCCTTCATCTGCCAATATGCAGGGTCTTCACCCACCGTGGGCTGCCTATCAGGAACCTCTGTGGACCGGGGAGCGGTGTCTGCTCTGGCCTTACAGGCCGGGGTAAATGCTGAGGTAGTCTTTTCTTGGCGGGCCGCGCCTGGCATGGCGGCGGCCTGGTCTTGGCGGGCCGCGCCTGGCATGGCGGCGGCCTGGTCTTGGCGGGCTGCGCCTGGCATGGCGGCGGCCTGGTCTTGGCGGGCCGCGCCCTGTATGGCGGCGGCCTGGTCTTGGCGGGCCGCGCCCTGTATGGCGGCGGCCTGGTCTTGGCGGGCCGCGCCCGGGATGGCGGCGGCCTGGATCAGTGTCGCTGTTGCAGGGGGCTCTGTGCAGGCTGGGCTGGACGTCGCTGCAGCAGTCTGGGCTTGGCGGGCCGCGCCCTGTATGGCGGCGGCCTGGTCTTGGCGGGCCGCGCCCAGGATGGCGGCGACCTGGTCCTGGCGGGCCGGGCAGGGCATCGCTGCAGGGACTGGGTCTTGGTGGGCCGAGCAGGGCATCGCTGCAGCCGCTGGGGCTTGGAGGGCCGCACCTGGCGTGGCTGCGGCCTGCTTCAGCGTCGCCGCACCGGACGCCTCTTCAGGGACCGCGGACGTGGCAGCAGGGGTCGGGGCACTTGCGCGGGCCGGGGCATCATTCGACTCACCCGTGGTTGGTAGCACTGGGGTCTGCGTCGTCGCCGTCCCGCCTGACACTCGGCATGCAGCTCTCCCTTCATAGGCCCGAACCGCCGCGGTCAGCTCCTGCAGTTCCATCCGTTCCTCCCGAATCTGCTCCACGACCCGGGTCTCCAGCCGGTTGCAAAACTGGGCCAGCTCTCGGTACCACCAGGCAGCGGAGCCTGGTTCTGGGTTCCTGCGGTCAGACGCCATTCCTTCTGCGCCGTCTTCTGCACGGTCTCCCAGCAGTGGACTCGTCGCTGCCTCCAGTAGTAAGCTGTCCAGCTTCTGCTCTGCCTCTTTCAGCAGCTCCGCTCCCAGCAGCAGGCTTGTGGCTTCCTTTCCTTCCCGCCGTCTCTCGACGCTTCCACTCTCATAGCTGGCAAGGTCAGAACTCTGCAGGGGATCTCTGGGTAGCCACACCTCTTCGTGGGCGGTAACTTCTTCCAGCGCGGGCTGCTGTTGTTTTTCAGCGCGCTTTTCATGGTGGCAATATGGCGGCGCTTCCAATTTTTCAAGCGGACCGCCCAGGCACATGGTCACCTGTCTCAACAGGTCTAGTCCTTATCCTGTTCGTGACGCCAGATGTGAAGCCCCACAGGTGTTGTATCGGTGCATACCTTCAGGGACTCCACGTAGTTGGTGCTGGTCACAGGTAGGGAATCTTCAGTTTTGATCGTGACGCCACTCTCAGATTTGCGGTCAGAGGGGACCGCCACTGCAGATTAGGAGGCACCTGGGGCTGATGGTGGGTGCAGTCGGGTGTAGTAGCCTCCTGAGAGTGAGGCAAGCCCCAGGGCCCTTTGTAAAGCTGTAGTACCACAAGTCGCAGAATGACCACACACAGGCAGAGTGTCTTTCAGGGTTTTTACTCACTTCAGGTGGCAGGGTGAGTAACCCGAGCGTAGCTGGGATGAACCAGGTGGGAACCAGGTATCCTTCCGGCTGACTGTATGAGGGTGACTACAAACTCGCCTTCCTCAGCCCTTGGTAGTTTGGGGTGACCCCGACTTTGAGTCCCTATGGGGGTCACCCAGGGAAGATGCTCCAAGCCTCTCTCCCCTTCTTGTTGTGCCGTGTGCTTGTTCCCCGGGCCAGGCCACTCCAGCCTCTTGCCTCCGGTGACCTATGGGCCCTACTTGCGGTTACGTGGCTGCGGCTTTTGGTTGTTGTGGTGTGGGCTGTAAGAGCCCCACACCGGCAGGTTTAGCAGGGAAAGGTGAATCTATCCTCGCTTCGGGATCTGCCGCCCGGTTGGGCCTGGTGCTCTCTAGAAGTCTCCTTACTTCCCACTCCGTGCACTCTCTAGCTGAAGCTGGCTTTCAGGCAGCACTTCTAGTTGACCGTTCTCCCCCGTCTGTAGCCACTGCGCGGGCGCTGTTAGACAGCATCAGCCCCACAGGTCTGCTCCTCACTGAGCCCTACGGAGTTCTCTGCTCTAACTGACTCACTGCTCCTCCTCTCCTGTTCTTGCCTACGCCACCTAGCAACCAGACTCTCCACCACACCCCTTGAGAGGAGATGGAGGCTTTTAACCCCCTGCCACTATTCCAGTGGAGGTATAGGCTTTGCCCCCTCCTGGGATCCCCAGGGGTCCTCTCATGGGTACATGTGTGAGACCTGATCACTATGCGCCTGTGTTCCACACCCCTGTCAGCCTTCTGGATTACCTGTATTGTACTGTCCCCAGCATGGGTGCAGTACTCAGTGGTGCCTGACCAGGTCAGGGGCGCCACAATGCCACTAAGTTTCCTTAGTGTTTGCTAGTATAATGGCTTAGTAACAATGAGTTTGAGTGTGCAAAGGTCAGGAGGGTACAGTGGCAGGGTTGTGGGTCTGGGTAGAAGAAAGGAAGCCTCCCTTTCTATCCCTCCTAATGGGGAAATGCAGCGAGGAAATCCCTGACCTTACCTACACAGACGCTGTCATCTTGTGTAGCTGTTAAAATCTGTTTTCACGGCCCTGACTGTCACCTATGGCTCTGACCCTGCCGGTATTAGCCCTTACAAGGGCTGAAAGAAACTTCTATCCCTATTCTGTATAGCGCTGTGTATAGAGCGTACACAGCAGTATCGGAGACAGGAGCTACGCCAGCGGTGACTGACACCCAGACGCAGAAGAGATAATGGCGTCCGGACGGGCAGATACTCGTTTTTATAATGCAGGGACATGTGACATGGACATCCTATCACACATGCCGTTGCTTCTCTGGCTAAAAGTCCACTTAGCTGTGTGTGTGTCTGGGATTGGCTGACATGCTGGCCCGCCCCACTACACGCGCGCGCTTAGGGAAGGAAGACAAGGAAGAAAAAAAAAATGGTGAGCCATTATCCAAACAGCAGTGATCTGAATGCGCTGTTCCCACACACTATACACTGAAATTTCATAATAGTGTGAGTCACAGAGTGACTTACACTATTACAGCGGAAAGCCAGCTAGTAATTAGCTTGTCTTTTTGCTGCTAGAACTGTTCTCGAACGTATCTAGAACTATCGAGCTTTAGCAAAAAGCTCGAGTTCTAGTTCGATCTAGAACAGCCCCCAAAATCACTCGAGCCGCGAACTGGAGAACCTCGAACCGCGTACCGCGCTCAACTCTAGTACTATGTAATAAAAGTACACAAAGCAAATGGGAGACATTTATGAGCATCCTGAATAGGGCTTGTGCCGAAAATATACCCTGTGGGAACAAACATGCTAGAAATAGGAAGAAACCCCTATGGCTAAATAGAGCTGTAAGGGAAGCAATAAAAGATAACATAAAGCTTTAAAAGAATTAAAGAGGGTAGGTAGTGATGAGGCATTATATAATTATAGAAATTAAATAAAATATGTCAAAAGCAAATTAAGTTAGCTAAAGCCCACTTTACACGTTGCAATTAGTTGTACAATCGCATTTGCGATGTGACACGCCCAGGTTGCATACGGGATCTATGAGATTTCACGTTGGTCGTTCATTTGCTGTCACACGAGCGTTAGTAGTCTATGTTAAATTGGTCAATTTTGTGTGCGATCCTTTAGATCATGTGTTCTGTGACGTATGCATTGGGCACCTTTTTTTTTTTTTTATTTATTGACTTGCCAAGCGTGTGTAATGTGGGATGCGTTTTTACTATGTCATCTGCCATTCAGCTCTGCTACATGGCCGCTGACAGCAGACACAGACAGCCATGTAGCAGAGCTGAATGGCAGATGACAGCAGACACAGACAGAGCCGCACTGTCAGAATGAACTCGGGTGAACTTCACCCGACTTCATTGTGATGCTGCGGCTCTGTCTGTGTCGCGTCCTGATTAGCGGTCACCAGTGAAGTCTCACCGGTGACCGCTAATCTCCTGAGTAACTGAAGTTAGCAGCCCTCTCTCATATACTCACCAATCCCCGATCCCCGGCGCTGCACGGCTTTCTCACTGCTTCGGCGGCTTTTACTGTTTTGAAAAAGCCGGCCGCCCATTAAACAATTTCGTATTCCCTGCTTTCTCCGCCCACCAGCGCCTATGATTGGTTACAGTGAGACACGCCCCCACTCTGAGTGACAGGTGTCACACTGCACCCAATCACAGCAGCCAGTGGGCGTGTCTATACTGTGTAGTGAAATAAATAATTAAATAATTAAAAAAAACGGCGTGCGGTTCCCCCCATTTTTAAAACCAGCCAGATAAAGCCATACGGCTGAAGGCTGGTATTCTCAGGATGGGGAGCTCCACGTTATGGGGAGCCCCCCACCCTAACAATATCAGCCAACAGCCGCCCAGAATTGCCGCATACATTAGATGCGACAGTTCTGGGACTGTACCCGGCTCTTCCCGATTTACTCTGGTGCGTTGGCAAATCGGGGTAATAAGGAGTTATTGGCAGCCCATAGCTGCCAATAAGTCCTAGATTAATCATGTCAGGCGTCTATGAGACACCCTCCATGATTAATCTGTAAGTTACAGTAAATAAACACACACACCAGAAAAAAATCCTTTATTAGAAATAAAAACACACACATATACCCTGGTTCACCACTTTAATCAGCCCCAAAAAGCCCTCCTTGTCCGGCGTAATCCAGGATGATCCAGCGTCGCATCCAGCGCTGCTGCATGGAGGTGACCGGAGCTGCAGCACACACAGCCGCTCCGGTCACCTCCACACAGCAAATGAACACAGCCGCGCGATCAGCTGCTGTCACTGAGGTTACCCGCGGCCACCGCTGCATCCACCGGTGGCCGCGGGTAACCTCAGTGACAGCAGCTGATCGCACGGCTGTCTTCATTTGCTGCATGGAGGTGACCGGAGCGGCTGTGTCTGCTGCGGCTCCGGTCACCTCCATGCAGCTGCGGTGGAAGCGACGCTGGATCATCCTGGATTACGCCGGACAAGGAGGGCTTTTTGGGGCTGATTAAAGTGGTGAACCAGGGTATATGTGTGTGTTTTTATTTCTAATAAAGGATTTTTTCGGGTGTGTGTGTTTATTTACTGTAACTTACAGATTAATCATGGAAGGTGTCTCATAGACGCCTGACATGATTAATCTAGGACTTATTGGCAGCTATGGGCTGCCAATAACTCCTTATTACCCCGATTTGCCAACGCACCAGGGTAAATCGGGAAGAGCCGGGTACAGTCCCAGAACTGTCGCATCTAATGTATGCGGCAATTCTGGGCGGCTGTTGGCTGATATTGTTAGGGTGGGGGGCTCCCCATAACGTGGAGCTCCCCATCCTGAGAATACCAGCCTTCAGCCGTATGGCTTTATCTGGCTGGTTTTAAAAATGGGGGGAACCACACGCCATTTTTTTTAATTATTTAATTATTTATTTCACTACACAGTATAGACACGCCCACCGGCTGCTGTGATTGGGTGCAGTGTGACACCTGTCACTCAGAGTGGGGGCGTGTCTCACTGTAACCAATCATAGGCGCTGGTGGGCGGAGAAAGCAGGGAATACGAAATTGTTTAATGGGCGGCCGGCTTTTTCAAAACAGTAAAAGCCGCCGGAGCAGTGTGAATGCCGTGCAGCGCCGGGGATCGGGGATCGGTGAGTATATTAGAGAGGGGGATAGACTGACATGGACTGAGAGTGAGGGACAGAGATAGTGACGGACTGACAGAGATTAGTGCATGACAGACATTGTGAGGCGCTTCAGAACGCAGCTTTTCAGCTGCGCTCTGAAGCAGACCTTTTTTAAGCTGCGGTGCAGAGCGCACACCTGCGCACATAGCATCAGACAACAAAATCGTATGAGGGATGTCACACGTTACAATTGACTAGGTTTGTGCAACAAAACGCTCAATTCTAGAGAATGATACGATGTGTTTGCGATCAACGGTTTTGCGTTCAATCCTGATCGCATGTAGCTGTCACACGCAGATACCTCACAAACGATGCCGGATGTGCGTCACTTACAACTTGACCCCAACGACGGATTGTGAGATATATTGAAGCGTGTGTAGCGGGCTTTAGTTTGAGACAGAGAGACTGATTGCGAGGGAAAGTAATAATAATCCTAAAATATTCTTTAACTACATAAACAGTAAAAAACTGAAAAGCGATAGTGTTGGCCCCCTTAAAAATAGTCTTGGTGAAATGGTGGAGGGGGATGAGGGTAAAGCCAACCTGCTGAATGACTTTTTTTCTACGGTTTTTATAAAAGAAAATGCCATGGCAGATGACATGACCAGTGATACCATAAATTCACCCTTGAATATTACCTGCTTAACCCAGCAGGAAGTACGCCGCCACCTCGAAATCACTAAGGTTGACAAATCTCCGGGCCCGGATGGCATACACCCCAGGAATTACAGGAATTGAGTTCTGCGATAGATAGACCATTATTTTTAATCTTCACAGATTCCTTAATAACAGGGTCGGTACCGCAGGACTGGTGCATACCAAATGTGGTACCAATATTCAAAAAGGGGACAAAAACTGAGCCGGGAAATTATAGGCTGGTAAGTTTAACCTCTACGGTTGGTAAAATCCTTGAGGGTTTCTTGAGAGATGCTATACTGGAGTATCTCAAGAAAAATAACCTTATGACAGAGTATCAACATGGGTTTATGAGGGATCGATCCTGTCAAACTAATTTGATCAGCTTCTATGAAGAGGTAAGTTCAAGCCTGGACCAGGGAAATGCAGTGGATGTTGTGTATATGGACTTTTCAAAAGCTTTTGATACGGTGCCACACAAAAGGTTGGTACATAAAATGAGAATAATGGGGATAGGGGAAAATATGTGTAACTGGGTTAAAAACTGGCTCAGTGATAGGAAACAAAGGGTGGTTATTAATGGTACGCCCTCGGACTGGGTCTCAGTTCATAGTGGGGTACCACAGGGGTCAGTATTGGGTCCGCTTCTTTTCAACATATTTATTTATGACCTTGTTGGGGGCATGCAGAGTAGAATTTTAATATTTGCAGATGATACTAAACTCTGCAGGGTAATCAATACAGAGGAGGATAAGTTTATATTACAGGGAGATTTATGTAAATTGGAGGATTGGGCTGACAAGTGGCAATTGAAGTTTAATGTTGATAAATGTAAGGTCATGCACTTGGGTAGAGGAAATAAAATTTATAATTATGTACTTAATTGTAGAACACTGGGTAAAACAGACACATAAAAAGACTTGGGTGTATGGGTGGATGGTAAACTTCACTTTAGTGGACAGTGTCAGGCAACTGCTGCCAGGGCTAATAAAATAATGGGATGTATTAAAAGAGGTATAAGTGTTCATGAAAAAAATATATATCTACCTCTGTACAAGTCACTAGTGCGACCGCACTTAGAATACTGTGTACAATTCTGGTCACCGATATATAAGAAGGACATAGCTGAACTGGAAAGGGTGCAGAGAACAGCCACCAAGATTATTAGAAGAATGGGTGGGCTGCAATACCAAGACAGGTTATTAACCCCATTACGACCGCCTTACGGAGATAAACGGCGGCAGAATCAGGTCCTTATTCTGATCCGCCGTCTATAAACGGCGGTCAGAAAAAGGTAAACAGCGCCCCCCAGCGCCAGAAAATCTCCGGGGTTTCAGCTACCGGGGGTAGCTGAGACCCTGGAGATCATGATTGTGCATGATTGCTAAATATCTCCTTTTTCCTAATATTCATGGCAAGTATGCAAATCATTATTCACATGTTCAAATTAGAAAGTAGCATTTTTCATTGTATATTCCAATATTTTTCCATATGCTTGAGGCATTATACCATTATCTATGTTTGATGTGCAGCCTTATCCTTTGTATAGTATGTATTTTTTGGCTTGCACTCATAATATATATATTAGTGCTCACTTCAGTTATCCTATTCAGTTATATGTAGTTTTTTTCTGAATGTGAACACAGCTCCGCCCCTTTCGGCCATGTTTTTTCCATCTCCTATATAAGAAAGTCCTTAGTTACCCCTCTCCACCCACAGCAGTTTTTAATTGCAATGAGATGACACACAGTTAGGATCACAGAGCTAGGGACCCCAATATAGAGATATACCTTGACGAGGTCTTGGGGCTCAGTTACATTGATCAATGCGATTGCTAAATATCTCCTTTTTCCTAATATTCATGGCAAGTATGCAATTCATTATTCACATGTTCAAATTAGCAAGTAGCATTTTTCATTGTATATTCCAATATTTTTCCATATGCTTGAGGCATTATACCATTATCTATGTTTGATGTGCAGCCTTATCCTTTGTATAGTATGTATTTTTTGGCTTGCACTCATAATATATATATTAGTGCTCACTTCAGTTATCCTATTCAGTTATATGTAGTTTTTTCTGAATGTGAACACAGCTCCGCCCCTTTCGGCCATGTTTTTTCCATCTCCTATATAAGAAAGTCCTTAGTTACCCCTCTCCACCCACAGCAGTTTTTAATTGCAATGAGATGACACACAGTTAGGGTCACAGAGCTAGGGACCCCAATATAGAGATATACCTTGACGAGGTCTTGGGGCTCAGTTACATTGATCAATGCGATTGCTAAATATCTCCTTTTTCCTAATATTCATGGCAAGTATGCAATTCATTATTCACATGTTCAAATTAGCAAGTAGCATTTTTCATTGTATATTCCAATATTTTTCCATATGCTTCAGGCATTATACCATTATCTATATTTGATGTGCAGCCTTATCCTTTGTATAGTATGTATTTTTTGGCTTGCACTCATAATATATGTATTAGTGCTCACTTCAGTTATCCTATTCAGTTCTGGGACCCTCTCAGACCCGGTTACGTGGACTGTTCAAGTAACAACGGGAGAGACGCAGTTCACGGCCGAGGCGTACCTCGATTCCGGGGCAGCAGGCAATTTCATCCAGCAGGCCACGGTGGACAAGTACCAGGTGCCTGTTACTCCACTCGACAAACCCCTCGTGATTGCCTCTGTAGATGGGAGACCCCTCTCTGACACCATCTCGTGGATCACCAAGCCGGTGGAACTACGTATCGGTGCCCTGCACACCGAGAACATCGCTCTCTACGTCCTCCCACACATGTCTCATCAAATCCTGCTGGGACTCCCCTGGTTACGAACACACGAACCGTCAGTCAGCTGGTGTACTGGTGAAATCACCCGATGGGGCTCCTCTTGCCACGAGAACTGTCTGAAGACTATACAGCCCATCCGACGACCTCTGGTTCCGGAGTCGCTACCGGGACTGCCCTCAGCCTATTGGTCCTTCGCGGACGTCTTTGATAAAAAGGAGTCAGAGGTACTGCCGCCACATCGTCCTTATGACTGTGCCATCGACCTACTCCCGGGAACTACACCACCTCGAGGACGGATATATCCTCTGTCTCCTGCTGAAACAAGGGCCATGTCTGCCTACATCACAGAGAACCTGGCAAGGGGATTCATTCGGAGATCCTCCTCTCCTGCTGGAGCAGGCTTCTTCTTCGTTAAGAAGAAAGAGGGCGACCTACGCCCATGCATTGACTACCGGGGATTGAATCAAATCACCGTGAAAAATAAATACCCCCTGCCGCTCATCCCCGAATTGTTTGATCGGCTTAGAGGAGCTCGTATGTTTACCAAGTTGGATCTTCGGGGTGCCTACAACCTGGTCCGCATCCGCTCTGGGGACGAATGGAAGACCGCATTCAATACTCGTGATGGGCACTATGAATACTGTGTGATGCCCTTCGGCCTGTGTAACGCACCAGCAGTCTTTCAGGAATTGGTGAACGACGTGTTCCGGGACCTTCTCTACGTCTGTGTGGTGGTGTATCTTGATGATATCCTGGTCTTCTCTCCGGACCTCCAGACCCACAGAGAGAACGTGCAGCTGGTACTACAAAGACTGAGAGAGAATCGGCTGTACGCCAAGTACGAGAAGTGTGTCTTCGAGCAGTCTTCTCTTCCCTTCCTGGGTTACGTAATCTCCGATACCGGCCTGCAGATGGACCCGGAGAAGGTCTCTTCCATTCTCAACTGGCCCCCTCCTTCCGGACTGAAGGCAATCCAACGCTTTCTTGGATTCGCAAACTATTACCGTCAGTTCATCCCTCACTTCTCTGCCCTGACTGCACCTCTCTCCGCCTTGACCAAGAAGGGGGCTAATCCAAAGGACTGGTCACCTGCGGACGACACCGCGTTTGGCTCCCTGAAACAGGCATTTGCTTCCTCCCCTGTGCTCCACCGTCCTGAGTTAAACCGACAGTTCACCTTGGAGGTGGATGCCTCCACCTCGGGAGCCGGAGCAGTGCTCATGCAGAAGTCCTCCTCCGGGAAGATGGTTACTTGCGGTTTCTACTCCAAGGGCTTCTCAGCGCCTGAACGCAACTACACCATCGGTGACCGAGAGCTATTAGCAGTCAAACTGGCTCTGGAGGAATGGCGCTACCTTCTGGAGGGAGCAGTGTACCCTGTGATCATTTACACGGACCACAAGAACCTGGAATACCTGCGGTCCGCTCAGCGACTGAACCCACGGCAAGCCAGGTGGTCCTTGTTCTTTGCCAGGTTCGCGATTTTCAGCTCCATTTTCGACCCGCGGACAAGAATGTGCGAGCAGATGCCTTGTCCAGGTCATTCATGCCCATGGAACAGGAGGAGGAGACATCCCAGCCCATCATCTGCCCAAGTAAAATCATTCCGGTGGCCCCTGTCACCCTGGCCCAGATACCGCCCGGGAAGACCTATGTCTCTGAGACTGACAGGCAAAAAGTGTTGCACTGGGGCCATGCCTCGAAAATAGCCGGCCATGCTAGTCAGAAGAAAACATGGAGTACAATTGTACGTCACTACTGGTGGCCATCCCTTCGCACGGACGTCGCTTCTTTTGTCTCAGCCTGCTCCTCTTGTGCCAGGAACAAGACGCCCAAACACCTGCCATATGGTCGTCTTCTGGCTCTGCCTATACCCTCCGTTCCGTGGCAACACATTGCAATGGACTTTATTACAGACTTGCCCCTGTCCTCCGGACACACAGTCATATGGGTCGTGGTGGATCGGTTCTCCAAAATGGCTCATTTCGTCCCTATGGCTGGACTGCCCTCTGCCCAGGAACTCGCTGACGCCTACATACAGCACATCTTCCGGTTGCATGGCTTTCCATCACACATTGTGTCTGACAGAGGAACTCAGTTTACCTCCTGCTTCTGGAGGGCTCTCTGCAAACATCTGGGAGTGACTCTGGACTTTTCTTCAGCCTACCATCCTCAGTCGAATGGCCAAGTGGAACGAGTCAATCAGATCTTGACCTCCTTCTTACGTCACTACGTTAACGCCCATCACGACGACTGGTCCACGCTTCTTCCTTGGGCTGAATTCTCCCATAACCACCACGTCAGTGAGTCCTCCTCCAGCTCTCCCTTCCATGTCATTTACGGACTTCAGCCTTCCGTCCCTTTACCTGTATCCTCTTCCTCGGATGTCCCTGCTGCTGATGCTATAGTCCGTGACTTTACAACAATTTGGGACTCTGTCAAGACGTCCCTTGGACGTGCTTCCCTGCGGATGAAGAGACACGCAGACAAGAGGCGTCTGGATCCTCCGTGTTTCTCTCCAGGAGATCTGGTCTGGCTTGCTTCCAAGTACGTCCGATTGAAGCTACCATCATACAAGCTGGGTCCTCGCTGCATCGGGCCGTTTAAAGTCATCAGCAAAATAAATGAGGTCTCCTACAAGCTGCAGCTCCCGGCCACGATGAGAATACCCAACTCCTTCCACGTCTCCCTGCTCAAGCCGGTTGTCCTTGGTCCCTTCTCCGCTGCTGCCAGTTCTGCTCCTCCTCCTATTGCTGATGATGACATCTATGCGGTAAGGGATATCGTGGCCATGAAAACCGTACGGGGCCGACAGTTCTTCCTGGTGGACTGGGCAGGGTATGGTCCTGAGGATAGGTCCTGGGAACCCCGGGAGAATGTGGGTATTCCCTTGATACGTGCCTTCCTGTCCCGGTTGCGGGGAGGGGGGCGTGGGGAGGGGGTACTGTCACACTCCCCGGCTCCCCTGTCACGCTCTCCGGCTCCCCTGCCATGCTCCCCAGCTCCCCTGCCACGCTCCCCGGCTCCCCTGCCTCGCTCCCCGGCTCTTCTGCCAGGCATCCCCCGCTCCACAGCCTCCATGCCCCATCACCTGCGGTCCCCAGGCAGCCCGGTCCCCGCTCCTTGCGCCCGTCGGCAACTCTGCTCCAGCCCGGCTCTCCTGCCTTCTGTTCACCGCTCCCTGCTCTGGCTTCTGGCACCCGGGCCTCGCGCATGCGCATTAGGGCGCGCGCGCGGTCATTGACCCTCTCTTAAAGGGCCAGTGTCCTCCAACAGGATATTGAAGAATCAGGTACAGGGTATATAGGGAGATCCTTTCCAAGTGGGCGGGGCCTGTTCTTCGTGTTTTGCTAAGCTAGGAGTCAGGTCTCCTTGTGTCTTGTGGTATACTTACCTATCTCTCTCCTAGAGCCGCTCCTGCCTCGCCAACTGGTCCTGACGATACCCGAACCCCGAACGGTGACGGTCTGCCATCCCGTCAGTTCATACCATCTCTGATCCCTGTGGTGACCCGTCTTCTCGCTCCATCGGTTCCGGACTCTGCCTGACGTCATCTCGGCCTCCGAACCTGAGCTCCGTCACCCGGACTACCTTCAGTGACTCCGTGGTCCCAGGGACTTCTACACTCCACTCCTCTGAACGGACTGTCCTGCTACCTGTAGTGCTCCGGCTACTGGGCACCTTGCCTTCGGTGAGGTGTTCAGCCCAGTGTATCCACCTCCTGGGTCTGCCCGTCCACCTGGCCCTAACACCTACCATCGCTCCCGGGATCCCCGTCACCAGCAGCGGTGGTGCCCTTTATCACCACGACCCGTGGGTGGCGTCACGAACTATCTCCCAAAACAAACCACCCCCTTTTCACTCGTGTGCGAAGAGCGCTGCTCGAGTCCCCGGGTCCGGCCCACTGCTCGAGCCACCGAGTAGCAGCCACAGACCCGAGCATAGCGAGCGCGGCCCCTCCGCCCGCGACAGGTTGAACTGGATGGACTTAGAGTCTCCCTTTAACCTTAAAAAACTATGATACTATGATAAATGGAATCTGAAATTGCAGAGCCTCAGGATGAGGCATCATTAGGATTCCCAGCTATCAAGTAATTTATCCATATGAATCTTCACCTTAAGGTTCTGGGAGAACATCATGATTTGGTCCAGGCTGGTCACTCTGGTGTAAGTGGTACTTTGGATGTTTTACTGTGTCAATTCTTGTGGCCCAAGATCTGGAGGGATGTGGTATTCTATGTGTCTACATGTGCCACTTGTGTGCGGTCTAAGGCATCGCACTCTCACTTATCACTCTCATCGCTATGTGTGACGCCGCAGGAACGACGAACATCTCCTTTGCTGCGTCCACCGGCAATGAGGAAGGAAGAAGGTGGGTGGCATGTTCCGGCCGCTCATCTCCGCCCCTCCTCTGCTATTGGGCGGCCGCTTAGTGACGCCGCAGTGCCGTCTCTATGACGCCGAATGCATCTCCCCCTTGAAGGAGGGATTATTCGGCGGTCACAGCGACGTCGCTGAACAGGTATGTGCGTGTGACGCTGCTGTAGCGATAATGTTCGCTACGGCAGTGTAACCAAATGTCGCACGAACTACGGGGGCGGGTGCTATCGCGCACGACATCACTAGCTATCGCTAGCGATGTCGCAGCGTGTAAAGCACCCTTTACTCTGCTGGTAATACGGTTATATTTGTTGTAATTGACACGTTTTCCAAAATTACACATTTTATCGCCCTACCCTCATTACCGAATGCTAAAACGTTAGTTCAGGTATTTAGAAGTCAAAGACTCATGGAGTCCTTCTGACATTGTTTCTGATAGAGGAACTCAATTAATCTCTGATTTCTGGATGGCTTTATGCGCTTGTTTAGGGATTAAATTATCTTATTCATCGGCATTCCATTCGCAGTCTAATGGGCTAACAGTGCATGAATCAGAGTTTGGAGCAGTATTAGCACTGTTTTGTCTCAAATAATCAGGAGGAGTGGGCCTCATTCCTTCCTTTGGTTGAATTCGCTATTAATAATCACGTCATGAGTCCTCTGGTGTGTCTCCTTTATTTTGTGCCTATGGTCAGCATCCTCAGTTTTATACTTTTCTCAAAGGGCACTCTTCCGGGGTACCTGAAGAGAACCTATTGGGATCCGCTTTAGCTTCTATAAGAAAAAAAAGTTCAGCAGCACTTGCTTAGCTCTAGGTAAAAGCGTGTGGCTGTTTGTGCATGTGTGCCTGATCTTGACCTGTGTGGCTGATGTAGTGTGGTTATCCACTAAAAACATTAAGCCTAAGATATCTTCACTAAAATTAGGACCTAGGTTCATCGGTCTGTTAAAAATTACTGCTATTATCAACACGTTGGTCATCTGTCTGGCCTTACCAGCAGTATATAAAATCCATAATGTGTTTCATAAGTCTATATTAAATAAATTTATGAGATCAGGAATTCCCCTTCCCGCCCCTCCACCCCGGTTTTGGTTGATGGTTCATTGGAGCTTGAAGTGTCGAGAATTATTGATTTGCGGATCTTTTGTCATTCTCTACATTACCTGGTTCACTGGCAGGTCCTTGGGAGGCAGCATCAGATATCCATGCAGAGTGTGGCGCTCTGGACTAGCCAGGTCGTCACAGGTACTGCAACAACACACCCCACACCCCGAGATAGGCATATCAGCCAGACACAAATCCTTGTTGCCTCCCTCCAGGGGCTGATGTCCACACCAGGTGGGGTGGAGCCAGGCGGTTGGCCCCACCCACTGAGGAGTTCACAGTCCTGGAGGCGGGAAAGGAAGTTAGTTCAGATCTGAGTAGGAGTCAGGAGAGGAGTGAAGTGGTAGTAGAGGAGCAGACTGACCGTGTCGGGGTACGTGGCCCGGGCACCGAGAGCAAGGTTGGCAGACGGTGGTGGCCGTCTGCAGGAGAGGCAGATCGACGCGGAACTGTAGAACCAGGGAGCGAAGAGAAGCCAGCACAAACCGGCAGGACCTGCGGACCACGACCAGGCTTGGAGTCGCCGTTAAACAGGTCAAATCCGTTAGTGACCGGAACCCCAGGGGTTTCCAAACAGCCAAGACCCGACTGAAGGCAAACGTCCAAACAGCAACAGGGAAATACAGCTACCGCCACAGCTAGAATTCCCAGGGCCAGAGCCTGCGGGCAAAAGGGCTCCTCCGGCATATATCCACGCTGGGGAGCGGGTTACCGGTGGGAAGCCATCGGGACCGAAGTTACACAAAAGGTGCAGGGAAAGGCAGCCACCACCAACCGTCCGGGAGAAACCACAGCAGCCGGCTGCGGGACCCGTCCATCCAGCCGTTTGTTTTACCGGAGACTCTGCATCTGTTCTTGGCTGAGTGAGTACCACCGTGCCATCCGACACCGCGCTGCCCCCCGCGACCCTGCACCTCACCAACCGTACCTCACCGTCACACCTTATCGGGCCCCGGGACAACCAACCCCTACCCACGGAGGGGGAAACAACATCCCAGCTGCTCCCTGTCATCGCTCCCAGGATCCCCGTCACCAGCAGCGGTGGTGCCCCAACCTCACCACAAACCGTGGGTGGCGTTACGGACCAAATCCCCAAACCAAACTACCCCCTTTCACTCACGGGCGAGGAGCGCCGCTCGAGTCCCCGGATCCGGCCCACCGCTCGAGCCACCGAGCAGCAGCAGCGCTGGACCCGAGCGTGGTAAGCGCAGTGCCCTCCCCGCCCGCGACAACTTTGCGTCACGAACAGGATCTTACCGTTCTGCCGGCTGGTAGAAGTGTGCCTTGTATCCCGCCGGCGGTGTCCGGCTGAAAAATTTCAGAAGCCGCCATCTTGGGCGCGAAGATTTTCGCGCTCAAGCGTCTTCTCGAGCAGTGGAGGCGCGAAAGCCGAAGCTCCACCCCTGAAGAGGAGGTGCTGAGAAAGAACCAAGGGGGGGCGGAAATAAGATGTCCGTGTCTGGCGGAGGAGCGCTGGCCACAGGAGCGGCAGTGCTTAGCGGCCGCATGTAAATAGCGCCGCAGAAGTGCAGGGACGCCAGGACTCTGCCGAAACACGTTCCTGGACCCAGCAGCAAGATGTGCCAGGAGCTCCAGGCCACGGTCCACTCCATGATGGCGGAGTGGACGTCGGAGAAGAAGGGCCTGGCTGCAACCATGTGGGCATGCGAAGTGGAGGTGGTTTCCGAGGAGCCGGTAAGCGACCCACGCCCCTATGTCCCTGAGGGAACGGCCGCTGCGTCTGAGGGGCCCGGCCTGCCGCCATCCACTATGCCACCTCCCTTACTACCCCTGCCCGCGGCCACCGCCCCGACCGACCCGTTACCACTGTCACTGGTAGCGGAGCCCGTAGCGTCTGTGGGAGAGGGCCCAGACCTGCGGCCCCTGGGCCTTACCTTTACCACCGCCCTGGCACCCATCCCGGCTTCCATCCTGGCCGTGACGGAGATGACAACGGCTCCGGCAGTCGGCCCAGCCGCAACAGAGACAATCATCGACTCGACAGCTGCACCGCAAGCCACGCTGACCGCTTCAAGACACCCGGCCTCGGATGAGGTACCGCGGGAACGTAGCTGCCAAGCGGCAGAGCAGGCCACTTCACAGCGGGGCCCCTCACTACTGGAGGTGCCGGTCGTAGCCGGCACGGAGGGACTCCGGCTGGGCCTGTCCCCCACACCGGCTGATCAGGAGCGGCGGCCATGGCAGCTGTGCCCTAAGACTGCTGCTTGGAGAAAAAGGATGCGGCAGCGGTCCACCGTTGCATACCGTTGTCCCCGTTGGGACCACCAGTACCGTAACCCGTTAAATGGAAAGTAATCAACCGAAGATGTCACCTGATTGTCGATTGTGATTGATCCGGCTGTTGCCGGCAAGTAGTCCCCATAGGGACCCTTTGCACCGTACATAAGAAACTGTTTATGGACATGCCTGAGAACTAGCAGGGCAACCACAAACTTGTGGAAATGTAAATATGTTGGCATGATTCCGTTACTGCCTCCGGAGAGGCTGATTTGGAGGATGGGCCTGGAGGAAAGAGATGGCCCAGGCCCGCCACTACCGTAACCGGTGGGGAGCGGGTTACCGGTGGGAAGCCATCGGGGCCGAAGTTACACAAAAGGTGCAGGGAAAGGCAGCCACCACCAACCGTCCGGGAGAAACCACAGCAGCCGGCTGCGGGACCCGTCCATCCAGCCGTTTGTTTTACCGGAGACTCTGCATCTGTTCTTGGCTGAGTGAGTACCACCGTGCCATCCGGCACCACGCTGTCCCCCGCGACCCTGAACCTCACCAACCGTACCTCCCAGTCACACCTTACCGGGCCCTGGGACAACCAACCCCTACCCACGGAGGGGGAAACAACATCCCAGCTGCTCCCTGTCATCGCTCCCGGGATCCCCGTCACCAGCAGCGGTGGTGCCCCAACCTCACCACAAACCGTCCATCACGGACCAAATCCCCAAACCAAACTACCCTCTTTCACTCACGGGCGAGGAGCGCCGCTCGAGTCCCCGGATCCGGCCCACCGCTCGAGCCACCGAGCAGCAGCAGCAGCAGCGCCGGACCCGAGCGTGGTGAGCGCAGCGCCCTCCCCGCCCGCAACACAGAGCACCTGGTTAAGGCATTCCATAGCTGTCATTTGGAGAGACCTGATCCAGAGGGTCCAAAGGCCCCTTGTAGAGGAAGGGGTACTGTCACAAGTGGTTTAGCTCAAACCTCACTGTGTGTCAGGGTGGCATCTGACCCTGTTCATGTGGCACCCCTGAGGCTTCCGTCGCCACAGGTCATTGCACCCCATCCAGCGGTGTGATGCCCCATTCTGGGAGAGGAAGAGAGTGAACTCCGGTCCCCTGGTAAATCCACACTACACCCATTGCTAGGAACACACTGGGACCAGGGACAGTGGCAGACAACCCTCCCATGCTGCATGCTGGGAGGGGGTGATAAGACCCATCCCTGCTTCTATAGGGTAGATCAGAGCAACTGGGGAGGTGGGAGGAGCCATCTGAGAGCAGACACAGAGAGGAAGGTCAAGTTTATTCAGGCTACCTCAGGGAGTGAGAGAGTGAGGAGCCAGCATGTAGTTAAAGAAGGAGAACGAGAGAAAGTGGGGAAGGAGGAGGAGGCCTGCTGGAGGCAGGCAAGGAGGAGAAGAGAAAAGGAAAGAAAGCTCCAAGTCAGTCAGGAGCTGAGGAACAGAAAGAGACGCTTCCTGGTGAAGATCCTGAGACTCGGAGGATCCAGGTGACACCACGCAGAGAACAGAAGGAGTCGCAGGGCCACGGGTAGTCTGTAGAGCTGTCCAGGGCAGTTTAGAGCTGCGGTGGCCTGTTCCACAAGAACATCGGTGGAGGGATCAAGCTGCAACAGGGGACGGTCCCTAGACACTGGAGGAGTGCAAAGATCATCTCCAAACAGTAAAAACCGAAGCCCAGGGAATGTTGTAAACTCCCCGGGCCAGAACCCATAGCAGACCTTCCAGAAAAGGGGTAATCAGCCGACAGGTGACCCCCCAGCCTGGAGGCTGTAGTGGAGGCCAAGCCAGGTTTATCCTATTAAAGGCAAGGCTAAGGAAGACAGCAGGAGATAGAGACACTGAAGAGAGGGGTACCGGATTTTACTCTCAGAATCACCCAGAAACGGCGGAGGTCCCTGACGGTGGTCCCAGCAGTCCAAGGGCCCCTGGGCCCAGACAAGAATTGTGAGTAAAAGAACTTGAACTGCACCCTTGGAGTGGTCTCTGTTATTTTAGCTGCTTAACTTCCCCTACATCATAGACTCTCACGAGCACCAACTGTGCCCCGGGCATTGCTCCACCTGTGGGGAGCAGTACCACCATTGCTGCTATATCATCACCCCGGAGGCTTCACACAGCAGCGGCGGCTTAATAGCCGCATACCACAGGTGGCGTCACGAACACAACCATTATTCACCAAGCCACATATTCTACTGACACCCACTAGGGCCACGGAGCCGGGCCCAGCCACCACTGACTACCACCGGACTAATCCGGCTCGGCACCGGGTGTCCCATAGCCCTGGGGTGGGCGAGTCAACTTTTGGCGTCACGAACAGGATTTCGTGCCCGGTCACACCGGGTACTGTGTATAAGAATAAGGCTGCACATCAAACTTAGATAATGGTATAATGCCTCAAGCATATGGAAAAATATTGGAATATACAATGAAAAATGCTACTTGCTAATTTGAACATGTGAATAAAGAATTGCATACCTGCTATGAATATTAGGAAAAAGGAGATATTTAGCAATCGCATTGATCAATGTAACTGAGCCCCAAAACCTCGTCAAGGTATATCTCTATATTGGGGTCCCTAGCTCTGTGACCCTAACTGTGTGTCATCTCATTGCAATTAAAAACTGCTATGGGTGGAGAGGGGTAACTAAGGACTTTCTTATATAGGAGATGGAAAAAACATGGCCGAAAGGGGCGGAGCTGTGTTCACATTCAGAAAAAAAACAAACTACATATAACTGAATAGGATAACTGAAGTGAGCACTAATATATATATATGAGTGCAAGCCAAAAATACATACTATATATAAGAATAAGGCTGCACATCAAACTTAGATAATGGTATAATGCCTCAAGCATATGGAAAAATATTGGAATATACAATGAAAAATGCTACTTGCTAATTTGAACATGTGAATAAAGAATTGCATACCTGCTATGAATATTAGGAAAAAGGAGATATTTAGCAATCGCATTGATCAATGTAACTGAGCCCCAAAACCTCGTCAAGGTATATCTCTATATTGGGGTCCCTAGCTCTGTGACCCTAACTGTGTGTCATCTCATTGCAATTAAAAACTGCTATGGGTGGAGAGGGGTAACTAAGGACTTTCTTATATAGGAGATGGAAAAAACATGGCCGAAAGGGGCGGAGCTGTGTTCACATTCAGAAAAATAATAATATATATATTAGTGCTCACTTCAGTTATCCTATTCAGTTATATGTAGTTTTTTTTCTTAATGTGAACACAGCTCCGCCCCTTTCGGCCATGTTTTTTCCATCTCCTATATAAGAAAGTCCTTAGTTACCCCTCTCCACCCATAGCAGTTTTTAATTGCAATGAGATGACACACAGTTAGGGTCAAAGAGCTAGGGACCCCAATATAGAGATATACCTTGACGAGGTTTTGGGGCTCAGTTACATTGATCAATGCGATTGCTAAATATCTCCTTTTTCCTAATATTCATAGCAGGTATGCAATTCTTTATTCACATGTTCAAATTAGCAAGTAGCATTTTTCATTGTATATTCCAATATTTTTCCATATGCTTGAGGCATTGTACCATTATCTAAGTTTGATGTGCAGCCTTATTCTTATATATAGTATGTATTTTTGGCTTGCACTCATATATATATATTAGTGCTCACTTCAGTTATCCTATTCAGTTATATGTAGTTTTTTTTTTTTTTTTCTGACTGTGAACACAGCTCCGCCCCTTTCGGCCATGTTTTTTCCATCTCCTATATAAGAAAGTCCTTAGTTACCCCTCTCCACCCATAGCAGTTTTTAATTGCAATGAGATGACACACAGTTAGGGTCACAGAGCTAGGGACCCCAATATAGAGATATACCTTGACGAGGTTTTGGGGCTCAGTTACATTGATCAATGCGATTGCTAAATATCTCCTTTTTCCTAATATTCATAGCAGGTATGCAATTCTTTATTCACATGTTCAAATTAGCAAGTAGCATTTTTCATTGTATATTCCAATATTTTTCCATATGCTTGAGGCATTATACCATTATCTAAGTTTGATGTGCAGCCTTATTCTTATATATAGTATGTATTTTTGGCTTGCACTCATATATATATATTAGTGCTCACTTCAGTTATCCTATTCAGTTATATGTAGTTTTTTTTTTTCTGAATGTGAACACAGCTCCGCCCCTTTCAGCCATGTTTTTTCCATCTCCTATATAAGAAAGTCCTTAGTTACCCCTCTCCACCCATAGCAGTTTTTAATTGCAATGAGATGACACACAGTTAGGGTCACAGAGCTAGGGACCCCAATATAGAGATATACCTTGACGAGGTTTTGGGGCTCAGTTACATTGATCAATGCGATTGCTAAATATCTCCTTTTTCCTAATATTCATAGCAGGTATGCAATTCTTTATTCACATGTTCAAATTAGCAAGTAGCATTTTTCATTGTATACTCCAATATTTTTCCATATGCTTGAGGCATTATACCATTATCTAAGTTTGATGTGCAGCCTTATTCTCATATATAGTATGTATTTTTGGCTTGCACTCATATATATATATTAGTGCTCACTTCAGTTATCCTATTCAGTTATATGTAGTTTTTTTTTTTTTTTTCTGAATGTGAACACAGCTCCGCCCCTTTCGGCCATGTTTTTTCCATCTCCTATATAAGAAAGTCCTTAGTTACCCCTCTCCACCCATAGCAGTTTTTAATTGCAATGAGATGACACACAGTTAGGGTCACAGAGCTAGGGACCCCAATATAGAGATATACCTTGACGAGGTTTTGGGGCTCAGTTACATTGATCAATGCGATTGCTAAATATCTCCTTTTTCCTAATATTCATAGCAGGTATGCAATTCTTTATTCACATGTTCAAATTAGCAAGTAGCATTTTTCATTGTATATTCCAATATTTTTCCATACACCGGGTACTGTGCGCCTGAAGAATCGTGAAATACCTGTGTTTTACTGTGAGAAACTGCCGCCATTGAAGCCATTGAGCGCGGGTAGAAGGGGGGCGTGCCAGAAGAAAGGGCGCAAAGAGAAGCCCCGCCCCCTTGTCCAAGAAAAGAGCGCGGAGCGGTGCCCGCCATAGAAGGCGGAGGAAGAAGAAATGGCGACTAGATAAGCTGGCCGGCTGGCAGAAAGAGTCTAAATGCCAGACCAGCAGATAAAGAAAATGTACCTTATCGCAAGCGGAGTGGTGCCGGCCGTGATGGGCTGGGCGCCAGTCTGGCGCCAGATACTTGTGCAGCCTCTGGCCCCGCCTCCAAGAAGGGAAAGGGTGCAGCCGAGTGGCATGGTTGAGCACCCGAGCAGTGTTCCAGCAAGCGTTCCCCAGGTCGGCAGCATGGCAGAGAGGCTGCAGAAGTACGTACCAGGGACCGGGAAGATGGATACCGAACTGGACCTGCTCCGGGAGGAAATGCAAATCCTGGCTCGGAGACTGCGCAACATGCAAGCAGAGGTGGACCGGCGGAGTGAAACACCGATGGTGCCGGAGAATGTGGGCCACAGGATGGAGGCTGTGGAGCAGCGACCGGGTGAGCAATGTGAAGCCCCGACCCGTCCGGACCCACTGACCCACCAAGCGCCACCGCCCAGTCCCTCCACTGTCCCGCAAGCCTTCCCCGCCAGCCCCGCTGATGCCCGGTGGGGCACCGGAGGCCTGCCTGAAGCCCCCGCAGACGGAGCCTGGGGAGGGGTGGACCCCGAACAGCTAGTGGGCCCCCTACCGAGTCCCCCTGTGAGTCTCCTGGGAACAACATCCCCGGGAGTAAACTGGGACGCGGCGCCCATTGAGAGTGGGAGACTGCAACAGCCCCTGCGCCCCAAGGAAACCCCACAGGCAAACGAGCTGACCTGCCGGAGACTGGTGAAGGAATACCAGCAGGAGCGGGAGGCCCGGGAGGAGAAGCGGAAAGCCCAGGAGGCAGCCAACCTGGCCTCCAAGGAGCAAATTCGACAGGCCCTTAAGGGGTCACAGGGCCCAATGAGACGGGGCACAGTAGTCGATTTTCGGCAGAAGGGAGGCTGGGGCTTCATCAGAGAGCCCGGACTGGGTAAAGACGTCTTTGTAGCCCGACGGGATATTGAAGAACACCTGCCTAAAGGCCACCCCGGGCGAGATGCCAAGCCGGGTGACGCTATAGAATACACACGGCTGATGGGAGGCCGGGGCTGGTATGCCCTAAACGTCCATATCCTGCAGGAGGAGGAGGAGATGGCCTCCGAAGAACCGGAGTGGCGCCGCACTATGTCAGCGTGCAGCATCTCCCCTAGGCAGCAGCCGCAGCACCACCGCGAAGCAGGTCCAGGCCGCAGAACTGAGCAGCGGTCCTGCAACAGCCACGCAGGAGACACAGACGCGGATCTCCATGGCTTGTGTGATGCAGGGTGCAAGACCAAAACAAGACCCAAAGGACCACAGCAACAGCCCCCTGCAGACGAGCAGCCCTCTGCAGCAACGCCGTATTGAGCATATAAGAAGCCCCATTCCTGCCCAGGCTGCAGCGCCTTGCAGTAGGTCAGGGACCAGCACACAGGAGACGCAGACCCGGATCTCTATGGCCTACATGCTACCCAGGGCCTTGCCGAAGCAGGATCCGGCCCATTGAAGTAAAGAAAAGGAAAAGAAGAAGCCGAACTGTAAATAACCCCTGTCTGCCCCTCATCCTTTGTGAAGACGTCCCTTTTGTGCTGCCCTAACGTTCTTTTTGAAGATGACACCCTTCCTACCTTACTGCCCCTTGTACTTTTTGAAGATGTCACCCCCCATGTTTATATGTACCGGGCCACGGAACTGGAATGTGGTCCCCGGTGAATGTTTTTGTGTCATGTCTTACCAGGCCACTGGACTTAGTGGCTGGTATGTTGTTTATGTGCCTTGCGTTTAAAATGAAGCTGAACGAACTGCCAGGCTACTGGACTTGTTATAGCCAAGAAATGTATATAGTTGCACCCGTTGTGCCCCCTACCATAATTATGGGGGATGTGCCCGAACCGTGCAATGGACTGGAAGTGCACACTTAGAGTTTTCTTTATAAGAAGTTCGTAATGTTCGAATCATTGTGCCTCCCATAAAGGGAAGAGATGTTTACTGTTTTACTGTTGTTCATAACAAAAATGTTTTGCAGTTCTTCCACATGTTTTTGTTGTTTTTCAGCCCGAGGACGTGCTGGGATTTGCTGTGGGGGAGTGTGGCGCCCCTGAGGCTTTCGTCGCCACAGGTCATTGCACCCCATCCAGCGGTGTGATGCCCCATTCTGGGAGAGGAAGAGAGTGAACTCCGGTCCCCTGGTAAATCCACACTACACCCATTGCTAGGAACACACTGGGACCAGGGAAAGTGGCAGACAACCCTCCCATGCTGCATGCTGGGAGGGGGTGATAAGACCCATCCCTGCTCCTATAGGGTAGATCAGAGCAACTGGGGAGGTGGGAGGAGCCATCCGAGAGCAGACACAGAGAGGAAGGTCAAGTTTAGTCAGTCTACCTCAGGGAGTGAGAGAGTGAGGAGCCAGCATGTAGTTAAAGAAGGAGAACGAGAGAAAGTGGGGAAGGAGGAGGAGGCCTGCTGGAGGCAGGCAAGGAGCAGAAGAGAAAAGGAAAGAAAGCTCCAAGTCAGTCAGGAGCTGAGGAACAGAAAGAGACGCTTCCTGGTGAAGATCCTGAGACTCGGAGGGTCCAGGTGACACCACGCAGAGAACAGAAGGAGTCGCAGGGCTACGGGTAGTCTGTAGAGCTGTCCAGGGCAGTTTAGAGCTGCGGTGGCCTGTTCCACAAGAACATCGGTGGAGGGATCAAGCTGCAACAGGGGACGGTCCCTAGAGACTGGAGGAGTGCAAAGATCATCTCCAAACAGTAAAAACCGAGGCCCAGGGAATGTTGTAAACTCCCCGGGCCAGAACCCATAGCAGACCTTCCAGAAAAGGGGTAATCAGCCGACAGGTGACCCCCCAGCCTGGAGGCTGTAGTGGAGGCCAAGCCAGGTTTATCCTATCAAAGGCAAGGCTAAGGAAGACAGCAGGAGATAGAGACACTGAAGAGAGGGGTACCGGATTTTACTCTCAGAATCACCCAGAAACGGCGGAGGTCCCTGACGGTGGTCCCAGCAGTCCAAGGGCCCCTGGGCCCAGACAAGAATTGTGAGTAAAAGAACTTGAACTGCACCCTTGGAGTGGTCTATGTTATTTTAGCTGCTTAACTTCCCCTACATCATAGACTCTCACGAGCACCAACTGTGCCCCGGGCATTGCTCCACCTGTGGGGAGCAGTACCACCATTGCTGCTATATCATCACCCCGGAGGCTTCACACAGCAGCGGCGGCTTAATAGCCGCATACCACAGGTGGCGTCACGAACACAACCTTTATTCACCAAGCCACATATTCTACTGACACCCACTAGGGCCACGGAGCCGGGCCCAGCCACCACTGACTACCACCGGACTAATCCGGCTCGGCACCGGGTGTCCCATAGCCCTGGGGTGGGCGAGTCATTCATACAGCAGAGTCTGACACTACACACTAGGTTTCTTGTCAGGCTCAAGCATCAACCAAGCTGTGTTCTCTTTAGTTCAGACTTGGAGGAGTTACATTCTGTTAGTTTGGTGATTGTATTTGGAGTCACATGGTCACATGTTGTTAAAGATCTATCACATACTTCCTGCCCTTTTTAAGATAGTGGAATTGGTCTTCCAATGCTGATTATAGCTTTTACGATACTGGTCCTTTTGCTGTGGTGATCTACTTGCTGGGGAGATCTTCTGTGCATTATTTGGTGTGTTGTGGAAATATTCTTGTTGTCTGTTTACTTCCTCTTTGTTCTTTATTTCCCCCTAACCACATATTGTCTATACCTGTTTGTGCTTGCAGTGAATTTGAGTTTTGGTTTTTCCAACCCCTGTCTTGGCTCTCCCCGGGGGTATTAGAGCAGGGCTGGCCAGGAGCAGGGCTAAGACCTCTTCACCATCAGAAGGGCCTTTTGGATAACGGACAGCTAGGGCCCCCTAGCCTGAGGGCCAGTCTAGGTGCACCAGTCCTCGGTTATCCCCTTATAGCACAAGATAGACACCTGTGCCTGGTGGTGTTGCCAGTCAGCCTTGCAGATAGAGATGAGCAAACCCAAACAGTAAAGTTGGTGTTCGAGTTCAGAGTTCTGGTGCTTTACGTATGCTAACCACTCGATCAAGCATCTGTGTTCTCAGGTATGCTCGGTGCTCGATCCAGTGTGAGCCGCTTGCATTGTCTAAATGGCTCACACTGGGGATAAAAACAGCGTTATCGGATGTAGTGTGTACAAAACAAATACAAAAAAATCACTCCCTCCCCCGGAAATGCTTTGTTTATGGCTAGCTGCATATAGGTGGAGAGCCAAACTGTTCCATCAGTGACTTCCAGTTCAAGTCCAGGCCCTGAACTGATAAGAAATAACGTTTGTAACTCCATTCTATGTCTGAACTGGGTGCAAAAACCTAAAAAACATCACTATGGGGAGATAAGGTATGCACACCAGTGACTATGTAAGGGGAATACATGGAATAGCAGAAACTGCTGTGTGAATACTGACATGAAAAATTCAATAGCTATATGTACGAATGAAATGTGGAAAAATGGAACCTGCATTACTGCCATGAATATATGAATAAAGAGAAATTTAGCTACTGAATTGATCAATGCAATAGAGCCCCAACACTACGCCAAAGTATTTCTCTACGTTGGGGTCCCTAGCTTGTGTGTGTCCTCTCATGCAGTTAAAAAACTTACCGTGTATGGGAAGCTGAGACCCAGGTTATATATACGATGTGGATTGGCAATAGGTGTGTATGGGGAGGGTTCCCAAACGAAAATCAACTAACAAATAAGAAATAACGTTTGGAACTCCATTCTATGTCTGAACTGGGTGCAAAAACCTAAAAAACATCACTCTTAAATGTACCTGGAGTTGTGGGGTATTCATCATCTGTTCTGAAGGGCATTGCTCACAATGATACATTCATCAGTGCGAGATGGGCAAAGGATGTCCACTTCTATGCCTTTCTATGACTCTTCCAGTCTCTCTGTATCTCTGTTGCAACCTGTTGAT
The DNA here is from genome assembly GCF_048569485.1 of Anomaloglossus baeobatrachus. Taxonomy (NCBI): domain Eukaryota; kingdom Metazoa; phylum Chordata; class Amphibia; order Anura; family Aromobatidae; genus Anomaloglossus; species Anomaloglossus baeobatrachus. Next base: position 123,290,125 of record NC_134356.1, read on the forward strand.
AACACTCTGTGATACTCTAACTTCATTGGTCACTTCCGCCTGAGAACATCCTTTTTGAATCCTCACAATGGCAAGGTACTGTTGATCAATTTTTAGGTGTAATTTTTTTTATAATAATGTCAAAATGTGAACAGCAGGAATAGGAGGATTATTTAAATACCAATTCTAATTGAAACTTAAAATGTATTGGGCGATTCATGGATCAAACACCTGTTGTAAATTTTTCAGTTAAATTCTTTGTTAGAGAACAACAAGTTGTGTAAAAAGTACTGAAGCATTGAACAGTTGGACATGTGCATTCAAAAGTTTAGTTTAGAAAGGGTCATTCATATTATGTTCACCTGAAAAGGTTAGAGTGCAATTTAGGCTCAGAAGAGAAGGGCACCATTTGACAGCAAAATTGATTGGAATCATTAGCGGACGCCATGTCACGTTTTTAGACCCCCCCCCCATGGTGCCTAAACAGTGGAGCTCCCCCACAAATTACCCCATTTTGGAACTAGACCCCTCAAGGAATTTATCTAGATGTTTAGTGAGCCCCTTGTACCCCCAGGGGCTCCACTGAAAGTTGGTAACGTTGAACCGTGAAAATTATTTATTTTTTTTAAATTTTTTTTTTAAATTTTTGCAGCAACAAGGTAGCTTTTTTTTTTTTCTTTTTACAACGGTATCAGGAAAAAATGCACCATAAAACGTATTGTGCAATTTTTCCCGAGTACGCATGGTGGAAATCAATTGTTTGGGCGCATGGCGGGGCTCAGAAGACAAGGAACGCCATTTGACTTTTCAAACGCACAGACGCAGTGTACTGATCGGCCGCTGCAGGAGGCACGGTCGGACGAGATACAAAAAGCGCTGGGGATACGGAAAAAAAAAAAAAGTCACGCCAAAAATTGAGCAGGGATGTTGATCCGCGCTCAGCGGGACGCACGGACAGATGCGAAACATTTTTTTCCGTATCCACGACGCTTTTTGTATTGCATCAGTCCGTGCGTCCCGCCGAGCGCTGATCAGGGATGCACATAACGGATCGGCATCCCTGCTCAATTTTTGGCGTGATTTTTTTTTCCGTATCCCCGATGCTTTTTGTCACGCCAAAAATTAAGCAGGGATGCCGATCCGTTATGTGCATCCCTGATCAGCGCTCGGCGGGACGCACGGACAGATGCGATATAAAAAGCGTCGGGAATATGGGAAAAAAAGTCCCCGCCGAAAACTGACCACGGATGCAGATACGTTATCTGCATCCCTGATCAGCGCTCGGCGGGACGCACGGACGCATGAGGTGTAAAAATAGAAAGGGGATAGAGGAAAAAAAAGAAAAAAAAAAAAAAAGTTATACTCACAGTACCCAGAGGATTAGCAGGAGGAACAGAAGGCAAGGAACAGCTTTACAGCAGCAGCCAGCAGGCAGGAAATTGGACAGCTCAGCAGAAGACCCAGGAAGAAGGACCCAGCGATGGAGGCAGATGTGATCGGCCGGTGAAGACAGGTAAGAGGACGTCGGGGGGACAGCAGAGGGGGACGGGGACAGCAGAGGGGGACAGCAGAGGGGGAGGGGGAGAGCAGAGGAGGAGGGAAATACCGGAGGAGCTGCAGAATAGAGATCACGGGGGAGGCCGGCAGATTGGGATGTCGGGGGGCAGACTGGGATGTCGGGGGGCAGATCGGGATGTCTGGGGGCAGATCGGGATGTCTGGGGGCAGATCGGGATGTCTGGGGGCAGATCGGGATGTCTAGGGGCAGATCGGGATGTCTGGGGGCAGATCGGGATGTCGGGGGGGGCAGATCGGGATGTCGGAGGGCAGATCGGGATGTCGGGGGGGCAGATCGGGATGTCGGGGGGGCAGATCGCAGGGGGGGCACGGGCAGGGGCCATTACGGGAGCGCGCAGGAGCAAATCACAAGAGCGCGCAGGGGCTGCAAGGAGAGCAGGGGAGGAGGGATACCGTAGGAGCTGCAGAATAGAGATGGCGGGGGGCAGATCGGGATGTCGGGGGGGCAGATCGGGATGTCAGGGGGGAAGATCGCAGGAAGGCACGGGCAGGGGCCATTACGGGAGCGCGCAGGAGCAATCACAAAAGCGCGCAGGGGCTGCAAGGAGAGCAAAGGAGGAGGGAGATACCGGAGGAGCTGCAGAATAGAGATGGCGGAGGGCAGATCGGGATGTCGGGGGGGGCAGATCGGGATGTCGGGGGGGCAGATCGGGATGTCGGGGGGGCAGATCGCAGGGGGGCACGAGCAGGGGCCATTACGGAAGCGCGCAGGGGCTGCAAGGTGAGCACAATACTCACCGCTCCTGCTCCGTGACGTGACAGCAGCGGCAGCAGCAGCGGTGGCGTGGTACCACTAGTACCAGCCAGTGCTGCACGCTGCAGACATGTTGGGGGAGGGTCCCCAGACCAGCACAGGCCTGGGGAGGGCGGCCACCGGCAGATCAGACCGCCCCACTGCACACTGATTGGAGCGATTGCGCGTCATAGCACGATCGCTCCAATCAGTGCTGCAGGGGGGGGCCACGGTGTCTGCTTGCTTCCAGCCAATGATCGGAGCTGCTGCAGCCCCGGTCCTAGCTGGATTTTACAGGATCACACCATTTTTGGCATTTTTTTTTGCCGAAAACAGCGTGATCAATGTGATTAGCGGTTACGATTTGAACAGCCAATCACATCGATCGCCTATGGGGGGTGGCGATGCCACCCCCCCTGGGGTCAAGCAAAGGTCCCCTGCTGTAAGAAACAGCAGGGGACATCATTTGAAAGCTGTTGCTATGGCTACGGCAATCAAATGAAGTTTAGGCAGTAAAATTACATCCCTGGTCGTTAAGTCACGTTAAAATAGGACGTAATTTTACTGCCCGCGGTCGTGAAGGGGTTAATTCACATAATCCTAGTGACTGCACACACAACATGGCCAAACAAAAGCAAAACACAGTACCTGGCCTATCAATCCAATGGAAACTCATAGGCAACACAGTCCATTGGACTAGGCAATTACATGCAGCCATACAAAGTCCATGGGCCTTGCCTCAGAGTCAAACCTACAACCTCGTGCAGATCAAGCAAAGAGCCTACCACTACACCAACACAAAGAAGTGTGAAGTTGAGTCTACATTAATTCACATAATCCTAGTGACTGCGCACACAACATGGCCAAACAAAAGGAAAAGACAGTACCTGGCCTATCAATCCAATGGAAACTCATAGGCAACACAGTCCATTGGACTAGGCAATTACATGCAGCCATACAAAGTCCATGGGCCTTGCCTCAGAGTCAAACCCACATCCTCTTGCAGAGCAAGCAAAGAGCCTACCACTACACCAACACAGAGAAGTGGGAAATTAATTCTACATTTAATTCATAATTATGTGAATTATTGAAGAGACAGTTTCCCACTTCTCTGTGTTGGTGTAGTGGTAGGCTCTTTCCTTGGGCTGCGAGAGGTTGTGGGTTCGACTCTGAGGCAAGACCCATGGACTTTGTATGGCTCCATGTAATTGCATAGTCCAATGGACTGTGTTCCCTATGAGTTTCCATTGGATTGATAGGCCAGGTACTGTCTTTTGCTTCCGTTTGGCCTTGTTGGGTGCGCAGTCACTAGGATTATGTGAATTAATGTAGAGTCAGTTTCCCACTTCTCTGTGTTGGTGTAGTGGTAGGCTCTTTGCTTGGAATGCGAGAGGTTGTGGGTTCGACTCTGAGGCAAGGCCCATGGATTTTGTATGGCTGCATGTAATTGCCTAGTCCAATGAACTGTGTTGCCAATGAGTTTCCATTGGATTGATAGGTCAGGTATTGTCTTTTGCTTTTGTTTTCCCATGTTGTGTGTGCAGTCACTAGGATTTTGTGAATTAATGTAGAGTTAACTTCCCACTTCTCTGTTGGTGTAGTGGTAAGCTGTTTGCTTGGGCTATGAGAGGTTGTGGGCTCCACTCCAAGGCAAGGCCCATGGACTTTGTATGGCTGCATGTAATTGCCTTGTCCAATGGACTGTGTTTCCTATGAGTTTTTATTGGATTGATAGGCCAGGTACTGTCTTTTGCTTTTGTTTGGCCTTGTTGTGTGCGCAGTCACTAAGATTATGTGAATTAATGTAGAGTCAGTTTCCAACTTCTCTGTGTTGGTGTAGAGGTAGGCTCTTTGCTTAGGCTATAAGAGGTTCTGGGTTCGACTTTGTATGGCTGCAAGTAATTGCCTAGTCCAATGGACTGTGCTGGCTATGAGTTTTTATTGGATTGATAGGCCAGGTACTGTCTTTTGCTTTTGTTTGGCCTTGTTGTGTGCGCAGTCACTAAGATTATGTGAATTAATGTAGAGCCAGTTTCCAACTTCTCTGTGTTGGTGTAGTGGTAGGCTCTTTGCTTAGGCTATAAGAGGTTCTGGGTTCGACTTTGAGGCAAGGCCCTTGGACTTTGTATGGCTGCAAGTAATTGCCTAGTCCAATGGACTGTGCTGGCTATGAGTTTTAATTGGATTGATAGGCCAGGTATTGTCTTTTGCTTTTGTTTGGCCATGTTGTGTGCGAAGTCACTAGGATTATGTGAATTAATGTAGAGTCAGTTTCCCACTTCTCTGTGTTGGTGTAGTGGGAGGTTCTTTTCTTGGGCTAAGAGAGGTTTTGGGTTTGATTCTGAGGCAAGGCCCATGGACTTTGTATGGCTGCTTGTAATTGCCTTGTCCAATGGCTGTGTTACCTATGCTTTTCCTTTGGATTGATAGGCCAGGTACTGTCTTTTGCTTTTGTTTGGCCTTGTTGTGTGTGCAGTCACTAGAATTATGTGAATTAATGAAGAGTCAGTTTCTCACTTCTCTGTGTTGGTGTAGTGGTAGGCTCTTTTCTTGGGCTATGAGAGGTTGTGGGTTTGACTCTGAGGCAAGGCCCATGGACTTTGTATGGTTGCATGTAATTGCCTAGTCCAATGGACTGTGTTGCCTATGAGGTTCCATTGGTTTTATAAGCCAGGTACTGTCTTTTGCTTTTGTTTGGCCATGTTGTGTGCGCAGTCACTAGGATTATGTGAATTAATGTAGAGCATGTTTACCACTTCTCTGTGTTGGTATAGTGGTTGGCTTTTTGCTTGGGCTGCGAGAGGTTGTGGGTTCAACTCTGAGGGAAGGCCTATGGACTTTGTATGGCTGCATGTAATTGCCTAGTCAAATGGACAGTGTTGCCTATGAGTTTCCATTGGATTGATAGGCCAGGTACTGACCTTTGCTTTTGTTTTGCCATGTTGTGTACGCAGTCACTAGGATTATATGAATTAATGTAGAATCAGTTTCCCACTTCTCTTTGTTGGTGTAGTGGTAGGCTCTTTGCTTGTTCTTCAAGAGGTTGTGAGTTTGATTCTGAGGCAAGGCCCATGGACTTTGTATGGCTGCATGTAATTGCCTGGTCTAATGGACTGTGTTACCTATGAGTTTCAATTGGATTGATAGGCCAGGTACTGTCCTTTGCTTTTGTTTTGCCATGTTGTGTGCGCAGTCACTAGGATTATGTGAATTAATGTAGAGTTAGTTTCCTCCTTCTCTTTGTTGGTGTAGTGGTATGCTCTTTGCTTGGGCTGCGAGAGGTTGTGGGTTTGACTCTGAGGCGAGGCCTCTGAGGCGAGGCCCATGGACTTTGTATGGCTGCACTTGATTTCCTAGTCCAATGGATTGTATTGCCTATGAGTTTCCATTGGATTGATAGGCCAAGTACTGTCTTTTGCTTTTGTTTGGCCATTTTGTGTCTGCAGTCACTAGGATTATGTGAATTAATGTAGAACTAGTTTCCCACTCCTCTGTGTTGGTGTAGCTGTAGGCTCTTTGCTTAGGCTGCGAAAGGTTGTGGGTTTGACTCTGAGGCAAGGCGCACGCATGGACTTTTTATGGCTGCATGTAATTTGTGTTGCCTATGAGTTTCCATTGGATTGATAGACCAGGTACTGTCTTTTGCTTTTGTTTGGCCATGTTCTTTGCGCAGTCACTAGGATTATGTGAATTAATGTAGAGGCAGTTTCCTATTTCTCTGTGTTGGTGTAGTGGTAGGCTCTTTGCTTGGGCTGCGAGAGTTTGTGGGTTTGACTCTGAGGCAATGCCCATGGACTTTGTATGGATGCATGTAATTGTTTAGTCCAATGGACTGTGTTGCCTATGAGTTTCCATTGGATTGATAGGCCAGGTGCTGTCCTTTGCTTTTGTTTGGCCATGTTGTGTGCGCAGTCACTAGGATTATGTGAATTAATGTAGAATGAATTTCCCACTTCTCTGTGTTCGTGTAGTGGTAGGTAGTAGTGATGAGCGAGTACCAAAAAACTCGTGTGCTTGAGGCTCGGGCCGAGCATCCCAAGATACTCATGTACTCGGCCCGAGCACCGAGCCCAATGTTATCCTATGGGAGACCCGAGTATTTTTATGAAATGACCCCCGGCAGCATGTAGAAACCCTAAAAATGTCACAAAAGTCTCAGAAGAGTGCTCAAATGACATGGCAACAGCATGGGGAAGACCCCTTGAAGCATTTATCACTCAAAAGTCACAGCTGTGAACAATTTTGTCCACGTTTTACGCCATTTTTACGGACTCACCAGAAAACCTTCCAAAATGACACCAAAATGAATTTTCATGGCGGAAATGTTAAGGGCACATACCCAATAGTGAGATAGAGCTGGTGTATGTTACTTTTGGAGATTACATGAAAGATTTTACGTGAAAACATTGTGTGGCACTCCGATGTCCCTGAGAAGAGACGTACATGAAGGCCTCTTCAGTCTAATGTGCCCATTTTGAGGAAGTGAGTCTTTGTAGTATTTTCCTTTGCCAGGGCAGTCCAAAATTTTGAGGTTCACCAATGTCCCTGCATACAGACGTGCATGAGGGCCTGTAAACCTGAAGTGCCCATTGTCAGGAAGTGGGTCTATTGTAGTATAGCCCTTAGGCAGGGCAGCCAAAAATTGGGAGGCTCCACATTGTCCCTGGATAGAGACATGCATGAGGGCCTGTAAACCTGAAGTGTCCATTGTCAGGAAGTGGGTCTATGGTAGTATAGCCCTTAGGCAGGGCAGCCAAAAATTGGGAGGCTGCACATTGTCCCTGGATAGAGACGTGCATGAGGGCCTGTAAACCTGAAGTGTCCATTGTCAGGAAGTGGGTCTATTGTAGTATAGCCCTTAGGCAGGGCAGCCAAAAATTGGGAGGCTCCACATTGTCCCTGGATAGAGACGTGCATGAGGGCCTCAAAACATTGTTCCCATTGCAAAGGAGCGGGTCTCCTGTCGTTGTAATGTCCATTCTGAAAGAATGGGCGAAAAAATTTACCACTGGGGTATACCTGAAACAAAGGCCTAACTATTGTAACGGTCATCATGGTGGCGCATGAGGAGAAGGAGGAGCAGTCCAGCGATTATTCAAAGTCCAGAAGTGTGTACCCATGGGTGAGTGGAGGTACATGGCAAATTCCCGTTACAAACTTTAAATTCCGCTCTCATTTGCTGGTGGTGTGGTGAAGTCTGGCCCAATCCAACCCTTGTTCATCTTGATCGGAGTCAGCCTGTCAGCATTTTCAGTTGACAGGCGGGTGCGTGTATCTGTAATGATTCCACCTGCGGCACTAAAAACACGCTCTGACAAAACGATAGCGGCAGGGCAGGCCAGGACTTCCAAGGCGTAGAGAGCCAATTCATGCCACGTGTCCACCTTGGATACCCAATAATTGTAAGCCACAGAGGAATGTCAGAGTACAGTTGTTCGATCTGCAAGGTACTCCTTGAGCATCTGGGCAAACTTAGGATTTCTTGTGGCACTACCCCGCACCTCAGGGGCTGTGGTACGTGAGGGGCTGAGAAAACTGTTCCACATCTTAAAGACTGTTCCCCTACCTCTGGCGGATTGGACTTGTGCCCCTCTCGGCTGTACGCCTTGGTTGTCCACTGATTCCTGACCTATGCCGCTAGCGTTTTGTGAGGGGAATGCTTTGCCTACTTCCGTGACTATGGCCTTCCGGAACTGCTGCATTTTGGCTGACCTCTCCGCCTCGGGGATAAGAGACATAAAGTTCTCCTTGTAGCGTGGGTCTAACAGTGTTACCAACCAGTAATGATTGTCGGCCAAGATGTTCTTAACGCGAGGGTCACGAGACAGGCAGCTTACCATAAAGTCAGCCATGTGCGCCAGACTCTTAACAGCCAGTACTTCAGTATCCTGACCAACACGATGACTGAACATGCTGTCCTCCTCCTCCTCCTCCTCCTCTACCCTGTCCTCTGGCCAGCCACGCTGAACCGAGGATATGACTGGTGTGCATGTCATATCCTTAATTTGGCCGGAGAGTTGCTCCATGTCTTCATCCTCCTCCTCGTCATAGTCCTCCACTGCACGTTGTGATGAGACGAGGCTGGGCTGTGTGTTATCACCCACACCCACTACTGTTTCTTGCTCCAACTCATCGCGCTCCGCCTGCAATGCATCATGTTTGTTTTTGAGCAGAGACCGTTTTAGAAGGCAGAGAAGCGGTATGGTGACGCTAATAATGGCGTCATCACTAGAGATGAGCGAACCGGTCCCGGTTCGGCTCGAGGCCGGTTCGCCGAACGGAGGTCCCGTTCGAGTTCGGCTCGTCGAACGTTCGACGAACCGAACTCGAACTGCATAGGAAACAATGGCAGGCAATCACAAACACAGAAAAACACCTAGAAAACACCCTCAAAGGTGTCCAAAAGGTGACAAACAACTCAAACACATGGGAAAGTGACAAGGACATATACTAGTGCGAAAACAAAACAGCTGGACAAGGAAAAAGAGGAGGACACACAGATATGGGCATGGCACGCCCTTCTAAAGTCATGTAAAACACCGCAAGGTGACTCCAAGCGGAGTCTCCCTTTTTTCCAAAAATTGGGCCACACTGACACCCACCCCTTCAGTGGCAGCAGTTGTGCCCCAGTTGTACACTTCACAGCTACATTTGCATCAAGCACATTCAAAAATACGCCATCCTTCACCGTCCCCAGGATGACACCGGGGTAGGTAGCTAAGTCTTTCCTGATCCCAGCTCTGTTCATCTTGGCTCCTTTTAAAAAACACAGCAAGCAAGGGTTACTCCAAGCGGAGTCTCCCTTTTTTCCAAAAATTGGGCCACACACACACCCACCCCTTCAGTGGCAGCACTTGTGCCCCAGTTGTACACTTCACAGGTACAATTGCATCAAGCACATTAAAAAATAAGCCATCTTTCACCGTCCCCAGGATGACACCGGGGTAGGTAGCTAAGTCTTTCCTGATCCCAGCTCTGTTCATCTTGGCTTCTTTTAAAAAACACAGCAAGCAAGGGTTACTTCAAGCGGAGTCTCCCTTTTTTTCCAAAAATTGGGCCATACACACACCCACCCCTTCAGTGGCAGCACTTGTGCCCTAGTTGTACACTTCACAGGTAAATTTGCATCAAGCACATTCAAAAATACGCCATTCTTATCCGTCCCCAGGATGACACCGGGGTAGGTAGCAAAGTCTTTCCTGATCCCAGCTCTGTTCATCTTGGCTTCTTTTAAAAAACACAGCAAGCAAGGGTTACTCCAAGCGGAGTCTCCCTTTTTTCCAAAAATTGGGCCACACAGACACCCACCCCATCAGTGGCAGCACTTGGACCCTAGTTGCAAACAGGATGTTTTGATTTGCATCAAGCACATTCAAAAATACGCCATAATTAACCGTCCCCAGCATGACACCGGGGTAGGTAGATAAAGTCTTTGCTGACCCATGACTTGTTCATCTTGGCTTCTTTTAAAAACAATGTAAGCAAGGGTTACTCCAAGCGGAGTCTCCCTTTTTTCCAAAAATTGGGCCCCACACACACCCACCCCTTCAGTGGCAGCAGTTGTGCCCCAGTTGTACACTTCACAGCTACATTTGCATCAAGCACATTCAAAAATACGCCATTCTTATCCGTCCCCAGGATGACACCGGGGTAGGTAGCAAAGTCTTTCCTGATCCCAGCTCTGTTCATCTTGGCTTCTTTTAAAAACAATGTAAGCAAGGGTTACTCCAAGCGGAGTCTCCCTTTTTTCCAAAAATTGGGCCACACAGACACCCACCCCATCAGTGGCAGCACTTGGGCCCTAGTTGCAAACAGGATGTTTTGATTTGCATCAAGCACATTCAAAAATACGCCATAATTAACCGTCCCCAGCATGACACCGGGGTAGGTAGATAAAGTCTTTGCTGACCCATGACTTGTTCATCTTGGCTTCTTTTAAAAACAATGTAAGCAAGGGTTACTCCAAGCGGAGTCTCCCTTTTTTCCAAAAATTGGGCCACACAGACACCCACCCCTTCAGTGGCAGCAGTTGTGCCCCAGTTGTACACTTCACAGCTACATTTGCATCAAGCACATTCAAAAATACGCCATTCTTATCCGTCCCCAGGATGACACCGGGGTAGGTAGCAAAGTCTTTCCTGATCCCAGCTCTGTTCATCTTGGCTTCTTTTAAAAACACAGCAAGCAAGGGTTACTCCAAGCGGAGTCTCCCTTTTTTCCAAAAATTGGGCCACACAGACACCCACCCCATCAGTGGCAGCACTTGGGCCCTAGTTGCAAACAGGATGTTTTGATTTGCATCAAGCACATTCAAAAATACGCCATAATTAACCGTCCCCAGCATGACACCGGGGTAGGTAGATAAAGTCTTTGCTGACCCATGACTTGTTCATCTTGGCTTCTTTTAAAAACAATGTAAGCAAGGGTTACTCCAAGCGGAGTCTCCCTTTTTTCCAAAAATTGGGCCCCACACACACCCACCCCTTCAGTGGCAGCAGTTGTGCCCCAGTTGTACACTTCACAGCTACATTTGCATCAAGCACATTCAAAAATACGCCATTCTTATCCGTCCCCAGGATGACACCGGGGTAGGTAGCAAAGTCTTTCCTGATCCCAGCTCTGTTCATCTTAGCTTCTTTTAAAAACACAGCAAGCAAGGGTTACTCCAAGCGGAGTCTCCCTTTTTTCCAAAAATTGGGCCACACAGACACCCACCCCATCAGTGGCAGCACTTGGGCCCTAGTTGCAAACAGGATGTTTTGATTTGCATCAAGCACATTCAAAAATACGCCATAATTAACCGTCCCCAGCATGACACCGGGGTAGGTAGATAAAGTCTTTGCTGACCCATGACTTGTTCATCTTGGCTTCTTTTAAAAACAATGTAAGCAAGGGTTACTCCAAGCGGAGTCTCCCTTTTTTCCAAAAATTGGGCCACACAGACACCCACCCCATCAGTGGCAGCACTTGGGCCCTAGTTGCAAACAGGATGTTTTGATTTGCATCAAGCACATTCCAAATCCACAAGCATTTACTCTCCCCAGGATGACACAGGGGTAGTAAATTCCTTGTAGATCCATGACTTGTTCATTTTGATGAACGTCAGTCTGTCCACATTGTCACTGGACAGACGCGTGCGCTTATCTGTCAGCACACACCCAGCAGCACTGAAGACACGTTCAGAGACAACGCTGGCAGCTGGACACGACAAAATCTCCAAGGCGTAACTGGAGAGCTCTGGCCATTTTTCTAGATTTGAAGCCCAAAAGGAGCAAGGCTCCATTTGCAAAGTCATGGCATCGATGTTCATTTGGAGATACTCCTGTATCATCCTCTCCAGCCGTTGACTATGTGTCAGACTTGTTGTCTCTGGTGGCCTTGCAAAAGAGGGTCTAAAAAAATTATGAAAAGATTCCATAAAATTGCTGTTACCAGCACCAGATACGGTCCTACTGGTACGGGTAGACTGTTGAAGATGACGAGACCGTCCCATGTTTGTCAAGTTACAACTGGGAGATTCCCTCCCTGCACCTGCACGGTTGTTTGGTGGAAAAGCCGAGCTAAGATCGAGTAACAGCTTCTGCTGATACTCCTGCATACGTGCGTCCCTTTCTATGGCTCGAATTATGTCACAAAATTTGGACTTGTACCGGGGATCTAATAGTGTGGCAAGCCAGTAGTCATCATCACTTCTAATTTTGACAATACGACTGTCATGTTGGAGGTAGTGCAACAAAAAGGCACTCATGTGTCTTGCGCAGCCATGCGGACCAAGTCCACGCTGTGTTTGTGGCATAGAGGTGCTACCCGTTCTTTTTTCCTCTGACATCTCCCCCCAACCTCTTTCAACTGAAATTTGACCAAGGTCTCCCTCATCCGCTGAGTCTTCCATGTCCATGGACAGTTCGTCCTCCATTTCTTCATGTTCTCCTGCACCTTGCTCAACATTTCGCCTGCTACTATGCGCCCTTGTCGATCCCTGTCCCCCATGGTCCCATGCCTGCTGCGTTGGTGATGATGAACGTCTGGACCTTGGTGATGTTGTTGTCCCTTGCGCATATGAATCCTCCTGTAGTTCCTCCCCTTCATGTTGTCCCACCCCCTGACTCCGAATAGTGTTTAGCGTGTGCTCCAGCATGTAAATGACTGGAATCGTCATGCTGATAATGGCATTGTCAGAGCTAAACATATTCGTCGCCATGTCGAAACTGTGCAGAAGGGTGCATAGGTCCTTGATCTGAGACCACTCCATCAGGGTGATCTGCCCCACCTCTGCATCTCGTTGGCCCAGGCTATACGTCATGACGTATTGCACCAGGGCTCTGCGGTGCTGCCACAGTCGCTGTAACATGTGGAGAGTTGAATTCCAGCGTGTCGCCACATCGCATTTCAGGCGATGAACCGGCAGGCCGAAAGACTTCTGGAGCGATGCAAGTCGCTCTGCTGCGGCGCTTGAACGGCGGAAGTGAGCAGACAGTTTTCGTGCCCTGTTCAGAAGGCCATCTAGGCCGGGATAGTGTGTTAAAAATTGCTGGACGACAAGGTTCAACACATGAGCCATACAAGGTACGTGTGTCACCTTGCCCAGGCGAAGGGCCGCACCCAGGTTTGCAGCATTGTCGCACACGGCCTTACCAGGCTGCAGGTTGAGTGGAGACAACCATTTATTAAACTCGGACCGCAGAGCTGACCACAACTCCTCAGCTGTGTGACTCTTATTCCCAAGGCATGTCAAGCTAAAGACTGCCTGATGCCGTTGCGCTCTGCTGCCAGCATAGTAATGAGGGGTGCGTGATTCCTTCTGCGCAGTGAGAACGCTGGTGGCCTGACCAGGCAGGCTTGGGGCGGAGGTGGAGGACCCAGATGAGGTGGAAGATGCAGAAGCAGTGGCGGAACTTGGACAGACAGAGGATTGACACACAAGTCGTGGGGACGGCAAGACTTGTGCAGCAGACCCTTCACCATCTATCACCATAGTTACCCAGTGCCCAGTCAGCGACATGTAACGTCCCTGTCCATGCTTACTGGTCCAAGTATCGGTGGTGAAATGCACCCGTTCACACACAGAGTTTCTCAATGAAGCGGTGATGTTGTGTGCGACATGCTGGTGTAGCGCGGGCACACCTTTCTTAGAGAAGTAGTGGCGACTAGGCATCTGGTACTGGGGCACAGCGACAGACATAAGGTCTCTAAAATCCTGTGTGTCCACTAGGCGGAAAGGCAGCATTTCGGTAGCCAACAGCTTACAGAGGGATAGAGTCAACCTCTTAGCTTTGTCATGGGTCGCAGGAAGTGGCCTTTTATTTGACCACATCTGAGGGACAGAGATTTGGCTGCTGTGTGGAGACGGTGTTGAGTAGGGTGTCCCTGGAAAAATGCAGGTTTGTGAGGAAAGTGCAGGCGGAGACATGATGTTGCCTTCATCCAACGTTGGTGCTATCGATGTCTGAGAGAGCTGTACACACTCACTTGTTTCCCCTTCCAAACCAACTGACGACCTACCAAGCAAACTGCCTGTTGCGGTTACAGTGGTGGAAGTTTTGCGTGGAAAAACAGGTGTGACAGCTGTCCCCACAGTCCTAGAAGATGAAGAGTGCGCGGATGCACTGGAAGGGGCAGGCGGTGGATGGTTCGCTCTGCTAGGCCGCATTGCAGCACAGTGAGCTTCCCACGGGGACCTATGATATTTATTCATGTGACGATTCATGGAAGAAGTTGTCAAACTGCTGAGGTTTTGACCTCTACTAAGAGAACCATGACAAAGTTTACAGATCACATAATTTGGGCGATCTTTTTCTATGTCAAAAAAGGACCAGGCTAGGCAAGGCTTAGAGGCCATGCGACCTGTTGATCCACCCCGAATAATGCTCATATGCTCATAGGCAGAGTGGTGGCTGAGGATGCAGTTGTAGACGTGCTACCAGTGCTCCGACTCTGTCCAGGAAGGCGCAAGGTAACTTCGTCGTCGGTTGCATCCTCCTCCACCGCCTCTGTTGACCTCCTCGAGTGCCTGACTGGGGGTTGACAGTAGGTGGGATCTAGAACTTCATCATCAATTGTTGTGTTTGCACTCCCCTCCCCCTCAGACCGAGCCTCTTCTTGCCCTGACCGAATATTTAAGTTGTCATCCCAATCGGGTATCTGCGTCTCATCTTCATCAGTATGTTCCTCATTGTCTATAACCACAGGTGTTACAGTTTGTGACAAAGGGTCAACATTATGCTCAGAAACTTGGTCCTCACGGCCTGAATCAGAGTCACAAATGTTCTGGGCATCACTGCAGACCATTTCCTGTTCTGTACTCACTGTAGCTTGGGAGCAGACCTCTGATTCCCAGGCTATAGTGTGACTGAACAGCTCTGCAGACTCAGCCATCTCAGTTCCACCATACTGTGCAGGGCTGATGGAGACTTCAGAGCTGGGAGAAATCAAGTGTGATTGGGATGACAACTCAGAGGACTGGTGTTTTTTGGATGCGGTACTTGAAGTGGCTGAGAGGGCACTTGTTGGACCACTTGAGATCCATTCAAGCATTTTCCTTTTTTGCCCATCATCTACCTTTCTTCCTGTTGTTCGTGTCCGTAAAAAAGGGAGCACATCGGATTGTCCACGGTAAGTAGTAGACATCTTACTTTTGCAGGTAGATGGTCTATCTTCAGCAGATGATAATGGAGCTTTGCCACCTTCCCCACAGACAAAACCTTTTTTGCCTTTTCCACCACGCCTCTTCCCCTTTCCACCAGCATCTGTCATTTTGCCACTCATGTTGATTGCGACAAGATTGTGGACTGAAAATGTGGTAGTAAAAATTGAGAGGTGGTGAAGATTGCAGTGGTGGTCTAGCTTTATTAACAGCAGAATAATAAAGAATAAATATCCCTGACAATGCAACTACGGCCCTTAAACTGGCAGCAAAAATTGCTAGTATAATGGCTTAGTTATAATGAGTTGGAGTGTGCAATGCAGGCAGACGCTCTCTGCAAATGTCTTTGCACTAGTGGGACTATAGCAAAGTCCAATAGCCACAGATAGGATGCCACTAGGTACACTGAGTGTTTTCTAGTATAATGGCTTAGTTATAATGAGTTGGAGTGTGCAATGCAGGCAGACGCGCTCTGCAAATGTCTTTGCACTAGTGGGACTATAGCAAAGTCCAATAGCCACAGATAGGATGCCACTAGGTACACTGAGTGTTTGCTAGTATAATGGCTTAGTTATAATGAGTTGGAGTGTGCAATGCAGGCAGACGCGCTCTGCAAATGTCTTTGCACTAGTGGGACTATAGCAAAGTCCAATAGCCACGTATAGGATGCCACTAGGTACACTGAGTGTTTGCTAGTATAATGGCTTAGTTATCATGAGTTGGAGTGTGCAATGCAGGCAGACGCGCTCTGCAAATGTCTTTGCACTAGTGGGACTATAGCAAAGTCCAATAGCCACAGATAGGATGCCACTAGGTACACTGAGTGTTTGCTAGTATAATGGCTTAGTTATAATGAGTTGGAGTGTGCAATGCAGGCAGACGCGCTCTGCAAATGTCTTTGCACTAGTGGGACTATAGCAAAGTCCAATAGCCACAGATAGGATGCCACTAGGTACACTGAGTGTTTGCTAGTATAATGGCTTAGTTATAATGAGTTGGAGTGTGCAATGCAGGCAGACGCGCTCTGCAAATGTCTTTGCACTAGTGGGACTATAGCAAAGTCCAATAGCCACAGATAGGATGCCACTAGGTACACTGAGTGTTTGCTAGTATAATGGCTTAGTTATAATGAGTTGGAGTGTGCAATGCAGGCAGACGCGCTCTGCAAATGTCTTTGCACTAGTGGGACTATAGCAAAGTCCAGTAGCCACAGATAGGATGCCACTAGGTACACTGAGTGTTTGCTAGTATAATGGCTTAGTTATAATGAGTTGGAGTGTGCAATGCAGGCAGACGTGCTCTGCAAATGTCTTTGCACTAGTGGGACTATAGCAAAGTCCAATAGCCACAGATAGGATGCCACTAGGTACACTGAGTGTTTGCTAGTATAATGGCTTAGTTATAATTAGTTGGAGTGTGCAATGCAGGCAGACGCGCTCTGCAAATGTTTTTGCACTAGTGGGACTATAGCAAAGTCCAATAGCCACGTATAGGATGCCACTAGGTACACTGAGTGTTTGCTAGTATAATGGCTTAGGTATAATGAGTTGGAGTGTGCAATGCAGGCAGATGCGCTCTGCAAATGTCTTTGCACTAGTGGGACTATAGCAAAGTCCAATAGCCACAGATAGGATGCCACTAGGTACACTGAGTGTTTGCTAGTATAATGGCTTAGTTATAATGAGTTGGAGTGTGCAATGCAGGCAGATGCGCTCTGCAAATGTCTTTGCACTAGTGGGACTATAGCAAAGTCCAATAGCCACGTATAGGATGCCACTAGGTACACTGAGTGTTTGCTAGTATAATGGCTTAGTTATCGTGAGTTGGAGTGTGCAATGCAGGCAGACACGCTCTGCAAATGTCTTTGCACTAGTGGGACTATAGCAAAGTCCAATAGCCACGTATAGGATGCCACTAGGTACACTGAGTGTTTGCTAGTATAATGGCTTAGTTATAATGAGTTGGAGTGTGCAATGCAGGCAGACGCGCTCTGCAAATGTCTTTGCACTAGTGGGACTATAGCAAAGTCCAATAGCCACAGATAGGATGCCACTAGGTACACTGAGTGTTTGCTAGTATAATGGCTTAGTTATAATGAGTTGGAGTGTGCAATGCAGGCAGATGCGCTCTGCAAATGTCTTTGCACTAGTGGGACTATAGCAAAGTCCAATAGCCACGTATAGGATGCCACTAGGTACACTGAGTGTTTGCTAGTATAATGGCTTAGTTATCATGAGTTGGAGTGTGCAATGCAGGCAGACGCGCTCTGCAAATGTCTTTGCACTAGTGGGACTATAGCAAAGTCCAATACCCACGTATAGGATGCCACTAGGTACACTGAGTGTTTGCTAGTATAATGGCTTAGTTATCATGAGTTGGAGTGTGCAATGCAGGCAGACGCGCTCTGCAAATGTCTTTGCCCTAGTGTGACTATAGCAAAGTCCAATACCCATGTATAGGATGCCACTAGGTACACTGAGTGTTTGCTAGTATAATGGCTTAGTTATAATGAGTTGGAGTGTGCAATGCAGGCAGACGCGCTCTGCAAATGTCTTTGCACTAGTGGGACTATAGCAAAGTCCAATAGCCACGTATAGGATGCCACTAGGTACACTGAGTGTTTGCTAGTATAATGGCTTAGTTATCATGAGTTGGAGTGTGCAATGCAGGCAGACGCGCTCTGCAAATGTCTTTGCACTAGTGGGACTATAGCAAAGTCCAATAGCCACAGATAGGATGCCACTAGGTACACTGAGTGTTTGCTAGTATAATGGCTTAGTTATAATGAGTTGGAGTGTGCAATGCAGGCAGACGCGCTCTGCAAATGTCTTTGCACTAGTGGGACTATAGCAAAGTCCAATAGCCACAGATAGGATGCCACTAGGTACACTGAGTGTTTGCTAGTATAATGGCTTAGTTATAATGAGTTGGAGTATGCAGAGGACACGAGGGTACAGTGCCAGGATTTTGGGGCTCTGGGTAGAGGAATGGAAGCCTGCCTTTCTATCCCTCCTAATAGGGAAATGCAGGGAGGAAATCCCTGACCTTGGCTACACAGACGCTGGCGCTGTTTTCAGGACCTGTCACCTTAACTCTGACCCTGCCGGTTTGAGCCCTTAAAAGGACTGCTAGAAAGTGCTATCCCTATGCTGTCCAGCGCTGTGTATGGAGCGCATACAGCTGTATCGGCGATAGGACTCAGGAGGACGGAGCTGCGACAGTGATGTCTGACACCAAAGACGCAGAAGGCAGATAATGGCGTCCTGGGAGGAAAATGTCCGTTTTTATAATGCAGGGACATGTGACATGGACATCCTATCACACATGCCGTTGCTTTTCTGGCTAAAAGTCCACTTAGCTGTGTGTGTGTCTGGGATTGGCTGACATGCTGGCCCGCCCCACTACACGCGCGCGCTTAGGGAAGGAAGACAAGAAAAAAAAAAAAATGGCGATCGCCATTATAGAAACAGCAGTGATCTGAAGGCGCTGTTCACGCACACTATACACTGAAATGTCATAATAGTGTGATTCACAGAGTGACTTACACTATTACAGCAGAAACCAAGCTAGGATTTAGCTGGGTTTTTGCTGCTAGAACCGTTCTCGAACGTTTCTAGAACTATCGAGCTTTTGCAAAAAAGCTCGAGTTCTAGTTCGATCTAGAACATGCCCCAAAATCACTCGAGCCTAGAACTGGAGAACCACGAACCACGAACCGCGCTCAACTCTAGTCATCACCACTCACCATCTTGGTGGAGTCCTCAAAGTTTTGGAGGATGGTACATAGGTCTGACATCCATCTCCACTCCTCAGGTGTTATGTGTGGAGTTTGACCCATTTCCCGACGGCTTAGGTGATGCAGGTACTCAACAGCTGCCCTCTTCTGCTCACATATCCTGACCAACATGTGCAGAGTTGAATTCCAACGCGTGGGGACATCACACACCAGTCTGTGAGCCGGAAGATGCAAACGGCGCTGAAAGCCGGCAAGGCCGTCTGAAGCAGTAGGTGACTTTCGAAAATGTGCAGACAGGCGGCGAACTTTTACCAGCAGATCAGACAGCTCTGGGTATGACTTTAGAAACCGCTGAACCACGAGGTTGAGCACATGGGCCACGCATGGAACATGTGTCAGCTGGCCTCGCCTCAAAGCCGCCACCAGGTTCCGGCCATTGTCACACATGACCTTTCCTGGCTTTAGGTTCAGAGGTGTGAGCCAGTGATCTGCCTGCTGTTTCAGAGCTGTCCATACCTCTTTTGCATTGTGGGGTTTGTCACCTATGCAGATTAGCTTCAGCACAGCCTGTTGCCGCTTCGCCGAGGCAGTGCTGCAGTGCTTCCAGCTTGGGACTGGTGTGGAGGGTAAAGTGGATGAGGATGCGCAGGAGGAGGAGGAGGCTGAAGAGCATGACATTCCGGAGCTGTAGATTGTGGGTGAAACCCTGACTGAGGTAGGGCCTGCAAACCTTGGTGTGGGGAGGACGTGTTCCGTCCCTCGCTCAGACTGGGTCCCAGCTTCCACAATATTAACCCAGTGTGCCGTCAACGAGATGTAGCGGCCTTGCCCACAAGCACTTGTCCACGTGTCTGTGGTTAGGTGGACTTTGGCTGAAACAGCGTTGTTCAGGGCACGTGTGATGTTTTGTGACACGTGGTTATGCAATGCGGGAACGACACACCGGGAGAAATAGTGGCGGCTGGGGACCGAGTAACGTGGGACAGCTGCCGCCATTAGGTCGCGGAATGCTTCTGTCTCCACCAGCCTAAAAGGCAACATTTCCATCGCAAGCAGTCGCGAAATGTTAGCATTTAGAACTGTGGCATGTGGGGCATTGGCAGTGTATTTGCGCCTGCGTTCAAAGGTTTGCTGAATGGATAACTGAATGCTGCGCTGGGACAAGGATGTGCTTGATGATGGTGTTATTTCTGCGTAGGCAACTGCAGGTGCAGGACCGGAGGAGGCTTGTTCGCAGGCAGCATGGACAGGGGATTGGCTTGCATGCACAACAAGCAAAGACGTAGCAGTGACATCAGCAAGCACTGCTCCTCGACTCTGTTGTACTTCCCACAAAGTCGGGTGCTTGGCTGACATGTGCCTGATCATGCTGGTGGTGGTCAGGCTGCTAGTTTTGGTACCCCTGCTGATGCTGGCACGGCAGGTGTTGCAAATGGCCTTTTTAGAATCATCTGGAGCCAACTTAAAAAACTGCCAGACTCGGGAAGACCTAACATTTATACAGGCGTGTGTCGTGTTGTTGTTCCGGGGAACGGTTGCCTGACTTCTGCCTGCAGTCACCACCCTGCTTCTTACTGCCTGTTGGGATGCTACGCCTCCCTTCCCCTGTGCACTGCTGTCCTCGCTCTGCATATCCTCCTGCCAGGTTGGGTCAGTTACTGGATCATCCACCACGTCGTCTTCCTCTTCCGCACCCAGCTCCTCCTCCTGACTTCCTGACAATTGTGTCTCATCATCGTCCACCCCTTGTTGAGACACGTTGCCAACTTCGTGAGAACGTGGCTGCTCAAATATTTGGGCATCTGTATATACGATCTCCTCATGACCCACTTCAACAGGAGCTGGCGAGAGGCCAGAATGTGTGAATGGAAACGTGAACAGCTCTTCCGAGTGTCCAAGTGTGGGATCAGTAATGTCCGAGGACGTGTACTCAGCCTTGTGGTAGGAAGGAGGATCAGGTTCTGAAATGTGCGGTGCAGTATCACGGCTACTGACACTTGACCGTGTGGAAGACAGAGTGTTTGTGGTGGTGCCAATCTGACTGGAAGCATTATCCGCTATCCAACTAACAACCTGTTGACACTGGTCTTGGTTCAAGAGCGGTGTACTGCTGCGGTCCTCAAGAATTTGGGACAGGACGTGAGAGCGAGTAGATGTGGCCCTTTGTTGAGGCGAAATTAGAGCTTGACCACGACCTCGGCCTCTGCCTGCACCACCATCACGTCCACTTCCTTGTTCGTTGCCAACGCCCTTGCGCATTTTGCAATGCTGTGCTGACGTGTATTCACTAGACTTGTGCGTTATATCCAAGTTTGTGCAAAACGCACACAAGTGTACCTGTACGCTGCCACCGACAGGCACACACGTGCGGTTTTTAAATGCAAGCACGGACGCACTAAGAACCTAACAGGTTTTTAGGAGCGACAATTACTGAGAAGTCTGACACTATCAGACACTGCTGACTGACGTGTATTATTCACTAGACTTGTGCGTTATATAATAGTTTGTGCAAAACGTGCACCTGTACGCTGCCACCGACAGGCACACACGTGCGGTTTTTAAATGCAAGCACGGACGCACTAAGAACCTAACAGGTTTTTAGGAGCGACAATTACTGAGAAGTCTGACACTATCAGACACTGCTGACTGACGTGTATTATTCACTAGACTTGTGCGTTATATAATAGTTTGTGCAAAACATGCACCTGTACGCTGCCACCGACAGGCACACACGTGCGTTTTTTAAATGCAAGCACGGACGCACTAAGAACCTGACAGGTTTTTAGGAGCAACAATTACTGAGAAGTCTGACACTATCAGACACTGCTGACTGACATGTATTATACACTAGACTTGTGCGTTATATAATAGTTTGTGCAAAACGTGCACCTGTACACTGCCACCGACAGGCACACACGTGCGGTTTTTAAATGCAAGCACGGACGCTGTTCTGTCTTCTATTCATTAAATAGGAT
Source organism: Anomaloglossus baeobatrachus (assembly GCF_048569485.1). Lineage (NCBI taxonomy): Eukaryota > Metazoa > Chordata > Amphibia > Anura > Aromobatidae > Anomaloglossus > Anomaloglossus baeobatrachus. The sequence goes on from NC_134356.1 coordinate 123,311,768, forward strand.
AAGGGTAATATCGTTTGTTGCCCACAAGAGGTCACTGTTGGCTTTCTTATGGTTTAAGTGTTTTCCTCATACATCTCCACAGTATTTCTGTGGGTTGGAGCCTGTTGCTTTAAGGAAAAGATACTTCTTTGGACTGCCCCTTTCCCTTCCCTTCCTGAGTTGGGAGACGCAGATGTCTTGGTGCCTCCATAGGATTCATATGTGCTATAGCTGGCTCCAGTTCCTTTTCTTCAATCGTTCCTCCTGACTAGTGGATCCCGGTAGGAATCATTGTACTAAACTACATATTTATGTTAGAATATGTGTACAGTTGTTATGAAGGCACTGTGAAGTAACAGTGGCTCTACTCAGATTACATAGGCTGTGATACATGCAGAGCAGGTGTAGGGCAGCTTCAGCAGTGTAAATGTTGTATTCAGTCATATGCATTGCTCTCTATGTTATGCAGATTCTGTAAATACCAGTACTACTATGTATGTCATTCTGTTATTTGTGATATGCCTGTACTGATTTGGATTTGTATCTTTTGTTTTAGTTTTTACCAATCAATCATCCATTTCTTATGATCATCCACCTTTCCATCATCATTTAATAAATAAAGACTTAAAGGCAACACAGTCTGTTTATTGAAACAGTGGATGAAGGTTAGCTGTATGCCAGAGTCCACACAGCTCACACGTGGACGAAGGCAGAACAGTAAAACTGGCTGCTGGTCGCAGGCAGTGATTGTACGAACTGTACGGGACAGCTAACACCCACGCTACACGGCACACGGGTATTACAGCAGCCGCCGTACAGCTACATAGAACAAGAGCGCAGTCCAGCTCCAGTAAAGATAGCCGGTCGCAGGCTGTAGTACGGGACCGCTAACATCCACGCTGTACCGCATATGGATGTCGCAGCAGCCACCATACAGCCGCAGTGACTAGACCGCAGTACGCCAGAAACCACCATTCCACTCTCCACCACGCGGAAGGCCGTCCGCAAATAGACTCTGTTTCCCGCTAAAATAGTCTGCAGCCAAGTGCACAATGTCTGTCAGCCGAGCGTCTTCCCTGAAGACAAGGTCACGGGCAAGCTCTACTAAATCCTCAATTAGGGAGCTTGCTGCCGTCGCCCGCGCTGAGGCTGAAGCAGCTAAAGTGAGGTCCTCCTTCGCTGAACGGGAAATGAAACTCAAACTAAAACAGACAGAGAGTGCACGTCTGCAATCAGAACAAGAAGCAGAGAATGCACGTCTGCAACTGACTCTAGAAAGACTTGCCGTAGAAAAGGAGACAGCGGCCGCAATAGCCAAGGCAGAGTTCCTGGAAGCGGCAGAGCAACCCGAAGAAAGACGTAGCGATGTTCTTGGGCCGGACCTAAACCAGCAGGATCCAGCACAGCGCGTCGCAGAATACGTCTACCAATACTCCAGGATAGACGACAGCTCAGATGTGCTTCACCGAACAGACTACGCAGACGGCCAGCCATCCAACCTCGAATTACACCGCTTCAAGCAAGAGAGTGTACAGCACAAGGAGGTTCACCAAAACTACTATTCCACAGAGCGGAAGGTACAACCACCATCTTACCACAAAGAGACACCTTCCTCTCCGGGGAGGTACTATGCTGACTTTCCGAAGGCGGAAACACCCTACAGGTATGGTGATACACCACACAATAGACACGACCATACACCGGCTCGCACCAGCACTGACCAAGCCACCATGGACTTTGCAAAGTTCTTTGCTCGTCGAGATCTGGTCACAAAAGGACTTGTAAAGTTCAATGATCGTGCCGAGAATTATAGGTCGTGGCGTGCCTCGTTCCAGAACACCATAAGAGGTTTGGACCTTTCTTGTAGTGAGGAGTTAGACCTCCTGGTAAAATGGCTTGGTAGTGAATCGGTAGAACACGCCAAAAGACTAAGAGACATTAACATTAAAAACCCACCCAAAGGTCTACACTTGGTGTGGAAGAGACTTGATGAATGCTATGGGTCCATAGACGTTATTGAAAATGCTCTGTTTAAAAGAATTGATGACTTCCCTAAGATAGGACCCAAAGGCTTTCAAAGGCTAAGAGAGCTAAGCGATCTGTTAGTAGAGTTACAGGTTGCCCAAGAGGAAGGAGAGTTGCCCGGATTGGCATTCTTGGATACCGCTAGGGGTGTCAATCCGTTAGTGCAAAAACTTCCTTACAATCTACAAGAAAAGTGGGTCTCACACGGTTCACGGTATAAGCAAACACATAACGCGCCATTCCCTCCTTTTGCCGTAGTTGTAGATTTTGTAGCTCAGCAAGCAAAAATCAGAAATGACCCTAATTTTGATTTTACTCTGTCATGTACCACCGCCCCCGGTGTCAAGCCCAGTAGGACACCCGTGGCAGTCCACAAAACTAACATTGTCTCCTCAGGTCCTGCTCACAAAGAGAGTAAGCATCCTCCAGAAGAGAACAAACCCCAGGATATCAGTAAACAGTGTCCTCTACACCGGAAACCACATCCTCTACTAAAATGCAGAGCCTTCAGGGAGAAGTCTCTAGAGGATCGCAAAGGCTTCCTCAAGGAACACAACATCTGCTTCAAATGCTGTGCTGCAACATCGCACATGGCCAGGAACTGCGAAGCTAGCGTGAAATGTGCAGAATGTGACAGCACGGATCACAATACAGCCTTACACCCTGGACCACCTACACGAGTGTTGAGAAGAACACGATGGAAAACATAAGAACACTGATGAAGACACCACGGTGGTTACCTCTCAATGTACGGAGATCTGTAAAGGACTCACAGGAGGAAGGTCCTGTTCGAAAATCTGCCTTGTCAGAGTCTACCCAGCAGGCCGCAGGGACAAAGCAATTAAGATCTATGCGATCTTGGACAATCAGAGCAACAGCTCTCTTGCCAAGTCCATCTTCTTCAGCAGTTTCAACATTGCAGGCCCCGGTTCTCCCTACTCCTTGAAGATATGTTCAGGCACCGTTGAGGTGGCGGGGAGGAAGGCAAGCGGATACAAGGTGGAATCCATAGATGGCCAGACCTGCCTATCATTACCTACCATACTAGAGTGCAACCAGATTCCTGACAACAGGTCCGAGATACCTTCACCAGAGGTAGCAGCTCATCACCCCCATCTGAAGCGTATAGCTCACCTGATTCCAGAACTGGACTCAGAGGCTCCAATAGCCTTACTCCTTGGAAGAGACATGCTACGCGTGCATAAGGCTAGAGAGTCCATTAACGGCTTCCAGAACGCTCCATATGCGCAGAGACTTGACCTAGGATGGGTCGTAATAGGAGATGTCTGTCTAGGAGGAGCACACAAGCCAGCCTCAGTCAACAGTATGCTCACCAACACACTAGAAAATGGACGTCTGTCTTTCTTCCGACCATGTCACAACAGTCTGTTGGTAAAGGAATTACCAAGCAGTACTCCTCTGCCATGTCTTTTCGCAGTTCCTTCCAACGAAGACAACGCTTGTGAGGGCGAACAAGACCACATAGGCTGTATAGTCTTCCACAGGACCAAAGAGGACAACAAAACAGCAATGTCCATAGAAGACAGGATGTTCTTGGACATCATGGACCAAGAAATAACCAAAGACAAGTCGAACAGCTGGGTGGCACCCTTACCATTCCGACCACGGAGACAACGCCTACCCAACAACAGGGAACAGGTCTACAGTCAATTTATCTCCCTCAGACACAAGCTCAAGAAGTCTCCCGAGATGAGAGAACATTTCTTTACCTTCATGGAGAAGATATTCCGAAATAACCATGCAGAGATCGCACCTACACTACGAGACTCTGAGGAACGCTGGTACTTACCCATCTTCGGAGTGTACCATCCTAAAAAGCCAGGCCAAATAAGAGTGGTGTTCGACTCAAGTGCCAAGTGCGAAGACGTCTCGTTGAATGATGTCCTACTATCTGGCCCAGACCTCAACAACAGACTCCTGGAAGTTCTACTCTGTTTCCGCAGAGATACGGTGGCATTTATGGCTGACATCCAACAGATGTTTCACTGCTTTCTCGTCAAAAATGAACACAGAAACAACCTGAGGTTCTTCTGGTACCGTGACAACGACCCAGATAAAGACATCATAGAGTACCGGATGAGGGTACACATCTTCGGGAATAGTCCTTCCCCCGCAGTGGCTATCTACGGTCTCAGGAATTCCGCCAAAGAAGGTGAAGAGAAGTACGGGTCGGATGTCAGATCCTTTGTGGAAAAGGATTTCTACGTAGACGACTGCTTGAAATCCACACCCACAAACGAGGCAGCAATCAGTCTTCTAAAAAGAGCTCAAGAAATGCTCGCTCAGTCCAACTTAAGGTTGCATAAGATTGCATCCAATAGCCGAGAACTGATGGAAGCCTTTCCCTCTCAAGACTATTCCAGTGATCTGAAGGGCATAGACCTGAGCATCGACTCTCTTCCCATGCAACGGAGCCTAGCACTACTTTGGGACTTGAAGACAGATGCCTTCACCTTTCAGATCAACAAAGAAGAAAAATCCTTCACACGTAGAGGTGTCCTTTCCTTTGTGAATAGTTTGTACGATCCTCTGGGATTCGTAGCTCCAGTTACCGTCCAAGGTAAAATGATGCTAAGAGACTTCACCCAAGAGACATCTGAATGGGATGATATACTTCCTGCAGAAAAGGCAGACCTGTGGGCAGAGTGGAGGAAGTCTCTCGAGGCCTTGACCGATCTTCATGTGAACCGACCGTACGCTCCTGTGCCATCAACAGAAGTCAAATCTCAAAGACTTTGTATCTTCTGCGATGCATCAGTCAAAGCAATCGCAGCAGTAGTATACCTTAAAACCACCGATGTTAATGAACAGATCCATATTGGGTTCGTCATGAGTCGGACAAAACTGGCGCCACTCCGTGAACACACGATACCTAGACTGGAACTCTGTGCTGCCGTCCTTGCAGTTGAGCTGGCTGAACGTATCTCAGATGGAATGAATCAGGAGATCAAAGATGCAGAGTTCTACACTGACAGCAAGGTGGTACTAGGATACATCTGCAACGAAACACGACGCTTCTACGTCTACGTCAGCAAACGGTTGTTGAGAATAAGAAGATCAACTTGCCCTGATCAGTGGCATTACGTATCTACTCATCACTATCCCGCCGACCATGCGACTAGATCCGTTGCACCAAGTCATCTTAAGGATACTACATGGTTCACAGGCCCTGCCTTCCTCTACCGGACAACATCCTACATCAGCAGGCCCGATACATTCGAACTGGTGGATCCAGATGTCGACGACGACCTTCGACCTCAATTGTCAGCTCTTCATACAGTGGTTTCAGGATGTCACCTCGGATCTCATCGGTTCAGTAGATTCTCAACCTGGAACTCACTTGTTAGGGCCATCGCCTTTCTACTACACGTGACTCAGTTTTACAAGTCCGAACTACCAAAAAATCAGAGATGCAGTAAAGGTTGGCATCACTGCAAGCATGCGTTTACTGCTCCCCACCTAGAGAAAGCCAAGATTACAATACTCCATGTTGTATAAAATGAAGCCTACAACAAGGAAATAGACAATCTCGACAAAGGACTACCCATTCCTAGAGACAGTGCGTTGAGGAAACTCGACCCGGTCATTGACAAAGATGGGCTGCTGAAAATAGGTGGCCGCATTCAAGAAGCTAAGGTAGAAGTCTCAGAGAAACACCCGGTAATAATTCCCGGATGTCATCACGTCATAGCCTTGCTCATTCAACATCATCACATCTTGGTGAGACATCAAGGTCGTTTGTTTACCGAAGGGAGTCTACGAGCGGCTGGACTATGGATAGTCGGAACGAAGAGAAGCGTGAGCAAACTCATCTTCAACTGCGTTACGTGTCGCAAACTTCGTGGCATGTTTCAAAACCAGAAGATGGCCAATCTTCCACCTGACAGGCTCAGTACTGAACCCCCCTTCACCAACGTTGGACTGGATGTGTTCGGCCCCTGGTCTGTAGCTACAAGACGCACTAGGAAGGGCCATGCCGAAGCAAAGTGTTGGGCAGTTCTATTCACCTGTTTGTCTGTCAGAGCTGTTCATATCGAAGTAATAGAATCTATGGACACTTCAAGTTTCATAAATGCACTTCGACGCTTCATCGCTATCAGAGGCCCTGTGAAGCACATTCATTCTGATAGAGGCACGAACTTTATTGGAGCAGCAAGAGAACTTCAAATCCCTTCCAATCTAGACATTACAAATGTAGAGAGGTACCTAGGTGCGCAAGGATGCACCTGGACCTTCAACCCGCCGCACTCTTCGCTCATGGGAGGCACCTGGGAAAGAATGATAGGAATTGCACGCAAGATTCTAGATTCTATCCTCTTGCAAGCAAACACCAGACTTACCCACGAAAGCTTGACTACGTTCTTGGCCGAAGTTACAGCTATCATGAATGCTAGGCCATTGACAGCTCTTTCTGGAGATTCTGGAGACTCAACAGTTCTTACTCCTGTCATGTTACTTACACAGAAAACCTGTGTCCCAGGAGCTCCACCTGGAGGATTCACCGAGAAAGACCTCTGCAGAAGACAATGGAGGCAAGTACAGAACGTGTCCAATGCCTTTTGGGACAGATGGAGGAAACAATATCTCTCCACTCTGCAAACCAGAACAAAGTGGCAGAAAGACCATCCAAACATCAGACTTGGCGATGTGGTACTTGTAAAGGACAGTCAATCACACCGAAATGAGTGGCCACTCGGCCTAGTCACCAAACCCTTTCCCAGCAAGGATGGGAGAGTACGCAAGGTAGAGGTCAGAGTGAGCAAGCTCAGAGAGAACAAACTGTTCACCAGACCAGTCACTGAACTTGTGTTGTTGTTATCCCCTCAGGAGTCCAATAGTGGCATTGGTTAACGCCAAGCGGGGAGTGTTCTGTCTTCTATTCATTAAATAGGATAAGGGTAATATCGTTTGTTGCCCACAAGAGGTCACTGTTGGCTTTCTTATGGTTTAAGTGTTTTCCTCATACATCTCCACAGTATTTCTGTGGGTTGGAGCCTGTTGCTTTAAGGAAAAGATACTTCTTTGGACTGCTCCTTTCCCTTCCCTTCCTGAGTTGGGAGACGCAGATGTCTTGGTGCCTCCATAGGATTCAGAGGTGCTATAGCTGGCTCCAGTTCCTTTTCGTCAATCGTTCCTCCTGACTAGTGGATCCCGGTAGGAATCATTGAACTAAACTACATATTTATGTTAGAATATGTGTACAGTTGTTATGAAGGCACTGTGAAGTAACAGTGGCTCTACTCAGATTACATAGGCTGTGATACATGCAGAGCAGGTGTAGGGCAGCTTCAGCAGTGTAAATGTTGTATTCACTATGGGGAGATAAGGTATGCACACCAGTGACTATGTAAGGGGAATACATGTAATAGCAGAAACTGCTGTGTGAATACTGACTTGAAAAATCCAATAGCTATATGCAAGAGTGAAAATGTGAAAAATGGATTCTGCATTACTGCCATGAACATATGAATCAAGAGAAATTTAGCTACTGAATTGATCAATGCAATAGAGCCCCAACCCTACGCCAAAGTATTTCTCTACGTTGGGGTCCCTAGCTTGTGTGTGTCCTCTCATGCAGTTAAAAAACTTACCGTGTATGGGAAGCTGATACTCAGGCTATTTATGCGTATTATATGGATTGGCAATAGGTGTGGTTGGGGAGGGTTCCCAAACGAAAAAATACTAACAAATAGGAATAACATTTGGAACACCATTCTAAGTCCGAACTGGGTGCAAAAACCTAAAAAAACCTAAAAACCCAGTTCGGACTTAGAATGATGTTCCAAACGTTATTCCTATTTCTTAAATGTTGTATTCAGTCATATGCATTGCTTTCTATGTTATGCAGATTCTGTAAATACCAGTACTACTATGTATGTCATTCTGTTATTTGTGATATGCCTGTACTGATTTGGATTTGTATCTTTTGTTATAGTTTTTACCAATCAATCATCCATTTCTTATGATCATCCACCTATCCATCATCATTTAATAAATAAAGACTTAAAGGCAACACAGTCTGTTTATTGAAACAGTGGATGAAGGTTAGCTGTATGCCAGAGTCCACACAGCTCACACGTGGACGAAGGCAGAACAGATGCACTAAGAACCTAACAGGTTTTTAGGAGCGACAATTACTGAGAAGTCTGACACTATCAGACACTGCTGACTGACGTGTATTATACACTAGACTTGTGCGTTATATAATAGTTTGTGCAAAATGTGCACCTGTACGCTGCCACCGACAGGCACACACGTGCGGTTTTTAAATGCAAGCACGGACGCACTAAGAACCTAACAGGTTTTTAGGAGCAACAATTACTGAGAAGTCTGACACTATCAGACACTGCTGACTGACATGTATTATACACTAGACTTGTGCGTTATATAATAGTTTGTGCAAAGCGTGCACCTGTACGCTGCCACCGACAGGCACACACGTGCGGTTTTTAAATGCAAGCACGGACGCACTAAGAACCTAACAGGTTTTTAGGAGCGACAATTACTGAGAAGTCTGACACTATCAGACACTGCTGCCTGACGTGTATTATTCACTAGACTTGTGCGTTATATAATAGTTTGTGCAAAACGTGCACCTGTACGCTGCCACCGACAGACACACACGTGCGGTTTTTAAATGCAAGCACGGACGCACTAAGAACCTAACAGGTTTTTAGGAGCGACAATTACTGAGAAGTCTGACACTATCAGACACTGCTGCCTGACGTGTATTATTCACTAGACTTGTGCGTTATATAATAGTTTGTGCAAAACGTGCACATGTACGCTGCCACCGACAGGCACACGTGCGGTTTTTAAATGCAAGCACGGACGCACTAAGAACCTAACAGGTTTTTAGGAGCGACAATTACTGAGAAGTCTGACACTATCAGACACTGCTGACTGACGTGTATTATACACTAGACTTGTGTGTTATATAATAGTTTGTGCAAAACGTGCACCTGTACACTGCCACCGACAGGCACACACGTGCGGTTTTTAAATGCAAGCACGGACGCACTAAGAACCTAACAGGTTTTTAGGAGCGACAATTACTGAGAAGTTTGACACTATCAGACACTGCTGACTGACGTGTATTATACACTAGACTTGTGCGTTATATAATAGTTTGTACAAAACGTGCACCTGTACGCTGCCACCGACAGGCACACACGTGTGGTTTTTAAATGCAAGCACGGACGCACTAAGAACCTAACAGGTTTTTAGGAGCGACAATTACTGAGAAGTCTGACACTATCAGCACTGTTTTAGGCCCCCTTCACGCGTCCGTGAAAAACACGCACGTGTGTTTACGGGCCGTTTTTCGGGTCCGTGTCCCGTTTTTGTGTCCGTTTTTATTGTCCGTGTGGCACCTGTGTGAATTGCGTATGCTAGCCGTGTTTGTGTGCAGAACGTCCGTGTGTGCGTGTGGAATTAACGTGTATGTGTACGTGGAATGTCCGTGTGGAATGTCCGTGTGTGTGATGCACAATGTCGTTTATAAATGTCGGCTGACAGCAGACAGAGTTGCGCGATGAGAATGAACTCGGGTGAACTTCACCTGACTTCATCCTCATACCGCGGCTCTGTCTGTGTCGAGTACTGATTAGCGGTCACCTGTGAAGGATTCACCGGTGACCGCTAATCCCCCGAGTGACTGAAGTTTCCCCCCCTCTCTCATACTCACCGTTCCTCGATCCCCGGCGCGGCCCTGCACGGCATTCACACTGCTGCGGCGGCTTTTACTATTTTGAAAAAGCCGGCCGCTCATTAAACAATCTCCTATTCCCTGCTTTCCCCGCCCACCGGCGCCTATGATTGGTTGCAGTGAGACACGCCCCCACGCTGAGTGACAGGTGTCACACTGCACCCAATCACAGCAGCCGGTGGGCGTGTCTATACTGTGCAGTAAAATAAATAAATAAATAATTAAAAAAAAACGGCGTGCGGTTCCCCCCAATTTTAATACCAGCCAGATAAAGCCATACGGCTGAAGGCTGGTATTCTCAGGATGGGGAGCCCCACGTTATGTGGAGCCCCCCAGCCTAACAATATCAGTCAGCAGCCGCCCAGAATTGCCGCATACATTAGATGCGACAGTTCTGGGACTGTACCCGGCTCTTCCAGATTTACCCTAGTGCGTTGGCAAATCGGGGTAATAAGGAGTTAATGGCAGCCCATAGCTGCCACTAAATCCTAGATTAATCATGTCAGGCGTCTCCCCGAGATACCTTCCATGATTAATCTGTAAATTACAGTTAAAAAACACACACCAGAAAAATCCTTTATTAGAAATAAAAAACAATAACAAAGTCCCTCATCACAAATTTATTAACCCCGACAAAGCCTCCTTGTCCGGCGTACTCCACAGTCCTCAAGCGTCGCATCCAGCTGTGCTGCATGAAGGTGACAGGAGCTGCAGAATACACCGCCGCTCCTGTCAGCTTCACACAGCAACTGAGGTGAGTAGCGCGATCAGCTGCTGTCAGTCAGGTAACTCACGGCACCGCTGGATACAGCGGTGGCCGCGATTAACCTCAGTGACAGCTCAGCTGATCGCGCTACTCACCTCAGTTGCTGCATGGAGCTGACCGGTGCGGCGGTGAGAAGCGCGATCAGCTGAGCTGTAACTGAGGTTACCCGCTGTCACTGGATCCAGCGGTGGCCGCGATTAACCTCAGTGACAGCTCAGCTGATCGCGATACTCACCACAGTTGCTGCGTGGAGCTGACCGGTGAGGCGGTGAGTAGTGCGATCAGCTGAGCTGTCACTGAGGTTACCCGCGGCCACCGCTGGATCCAGGTAACCTCAGTGACAGCTCAGCTGATCGCTCGGCTGTCTACATTAGCTGTGTGGAGGTGACAGGAGCGGCGGTGTATTCTGCAGCTCCTGTCACCTTCATGCAGCACAGTTGGATGCGACGCTGGAGGACTGTGGAGTACGCCGGACATGGAGGGTTTGTCGGGGTTAATAAATTGGTGATGAGGGACTTTGTTAGTGTTTTTTATTTCTAATAAAGGATTTTTCGAGTGTGTGTTTTTTAACTCTAATTTACAGATTAATCATGGAAGGAATCTCGGGGAGACGCCTGACATGATTAATCTAGGATTTAGTGGCAGCTATGGGCTGCCATTAACTCCTTATTACCCCGATTTGCCAACGCACTAGGGTAAATCGGGAAGAGCCGGGTACAGTCCCAGAACTGTCGCATATAATGTATGCGGCAATTCTGGGCAGCTGCTGACTGATATTGTTAGGCTGGGGGGCTCCCCATAACATGGAGCTCCCCAACCTGAGAATACCAGCCTTCAGCCGTATGGCTTTATCTGGCTGGTATTAAAATTGGGGGGACTGCACGCCGTTTTTTTTAATTATTTAATTATTTATTTCACTGCACAGTATAAACACGCCCACCGGCTGCTGTGATTGGGTGCAGTGAGACACCTGTCACTCAGCGTGGGGGCGTGTCTCACTGCAACCAATCATAGGCGCCGAAAAGCAGGAAAGCTGGGAATACGAGATTGTTTAATGAGCGGCCGGCTTTTTCAAAAGAGGAAAAGCCGCCGGAGTTTAGTGAACAGCTGTGCAGCGCCGCGGCAGTGATCGGGGAACGGTAAGTAAGAGAGAGGGGGGAGAATGACCGACAGACTGTGAGAGGGGGACAGACAAGACAGAGAGAGACCGACAGAGCGAGACCGACCGACGGGAGATAGAATGAAAAAAAAAATGACCGACATCGCTAGTAAAAAGCACAAAACGTGCGTTTTGGACATCGGAGTGCCACACAATGTTTTTACGTAAAATCTTTCATGTAATAATCTCAAAAAGTAACATACACCAGCTCTATCTCACTATTGGGTATGTGCCCTTTCCGCCATGAAAATTCATTTTGGTGTCATTTTGGAAGGTTTTCTGGTGAGTCCGTAAAAATGTCGTAAAACTCGGACAAAATTGTTCACAGCTGTGACTTTTGAGTGATAAATGCTTCAAGGGGTTTTCCCCATGCTGTTGCCATGTCATTTGAGCACTCTTCTGAGACTTTTGTGACATTTTTAGGGTCTCTACATGCTGCCGGGGGTCATTTCAGAAAAATACTCGGGTCTCCCATAGGATAACATTGGGCTCGGTGCTCGGGCCGAGTACACGAGTATCTTGGGATGCTCGGCCCGAGCCTCGAGCACCCGAGCTTTTTGGTACTCGCTCATCACTAATAATTATGTGAGAATTTTATGTTACACGGATTATTGTTCATATAAAAATGAATTTGTCTATACTTCTTTCCTCCCCTTTTTCCATACTTATCTCACCCCACAGGCTGCCCCTTTTTCATGTAGATCCCATGCCATGCAGACCCTTTTTCTATACAGATTTCCCCCAAGGTTGTCCATTTTTCCATATAGATCCCACCTTGCATGCTGCCCCCTTAGTCATACAGATCCCACCCCCAATGGCTGCCCCCTTATTCATACAGATACCACGGCACAGACTGCCCCCTTTTCTTTACAGACGCAAGCACGTAGGCTGCCCACTTTTCTATACCGATCAAACCCCAGATGCTGCCCCCTTAACCATACAGATTCCACATCCAGGCTGCCCCATTTGCAATTCCCACCCAACAGGCTGCCCACTTTGCCATACAGATTCCATCCTGCAGGCTGCCCCCTTTGTCATACAGATCCCACCCAGCAGGTTGCCCCCTGTACCAAACAGGTCCCTCCTCGCAGACTGCCTCCTTTGCCATACAGATCCCACCCTGCAGGCTGCCCCCTTTTCCATAATCATTCCACCCACTGCTGCCCCTTTCCATACTCATCCCAGCGCACAGGCTTCCCCATGTTGATCCCACCCCATGCAGCCCCCTTTTCCATACAGATTTACTCCCAGGTTGCCCCTTTTTTCCATACAAATCCAACCTTTCAAGCTGCCTCCTTATTAATACAGATCCCATCCCGCAGTCTGCCCCCATTTCTATACAGATCCCATCCTGCAGGGTGCCCCTTTTGCAATACAGATCTCACCTCGCAGACTGCCCGCTTTGCTATACAGATCCCACCCACCAGGCTGCTCCTTTTTCTATACTCATCCCAGCTGCTGCCTTTACATATTCATCCCATCCCACAGGCTGCCCCCTTTTCCATGCACATTCCACCCCATGCAGCCCTCTTTTTCCATACAGATTTACCTGAAAGCTGACCCTTTTTCAATATTAATTCCACCTTGCAGGCTGCCCCCTTGTTCACATAGATCCTATCCTACAGGCTGCCAACTGTTCTATACAGATACAACCCCACAGGCTGTCCCCTTAGCCATACATATCCCACTTGCAGGCTACCCCTTTGCCACACAGATCCCTTTATACTGCCCCCTCTTCCATTCAGATCCCACCCTATGCAGCCACATTTCTATACAGATCCCCCATACTGCCCTCTTTCCCATGCAGATCCCATCCCATGCAGCCCCCTTTTCCATACAAACCCCACTCAAGCTGCCCCTTTTTCCACACAGTTCCCAAACCACAGCTCTCAGTATGTTTAGCACAAGGAGTGCTTACCTGCTCCTGGCTCCAGCGACCTCTCCTCCTCAGTGGCACTCTGCAGAGATGCTCGCAGCGTGATTATGTAAACTCATCACGCTGCCATGACCTTTGGAGGGTGCGCACTCCACCGCATGTCAGGTGACAGAACTGATTGGAGCTCCACTGAACCCGGAAATGACGGAGGTACAGAGGTTAATTTGTATTAGACGCTAAAACAAATGAACTTAGTATTTTATTAGAGTAGATATGACAGAAGACAATTATCACCAAAACAAAGGAGGCGATGTAATAATCTTTATCAAGTTAGTTTACAAGCTCAAGTGTATAAATTAATTCCCTGATCTGTCATTTCTGAGATTGGTTATAAAATACTTGTGCCAGCCGCTGTGCATGATGTCGGCCGACTCACACTGTAAGGTGCTGGGCTCCATGACATTGTATGTAGCAGCAGTGTCAGAGCTGGTAGGCAGCAGCGGTTCAACTAACAGCAGCAGAGCAGTGGGCAGAACTCTGACAGGTATCCAATTATGTCTCTGTCAGGGTCAAATAGGAGGAGTAAGTTGGTAGACATGGGGGACCTTAGCCATTAGCACCTGCAATCTCATCGCTGGGAAGCCATTGAGTGTAGAGATCGCCCTCTCCTGAGTAACCACCTAGATGCGGACTTAGGGTATCGTCTCACTAAATGACGTGCCAGCGATTCCAACCATGATTTGACCCGGTCAGGATCGCTGGTGCGTCGCTACATGGTCGCTGGTGAGCTGTCAGTCAGGCAGATCTCACCAGCGACCAGCCACTAACGACGACTCTGCGCTTGGTAACCAAGGTACACATTGGGTTACTAAGCAAAGCGCTTTGCTTAGTTTCCCGATATTTACCCTGGTTACGTGTACAGGGAGCCAGCACTAAGTGGTGTACGCTGGTAACCAGGGTAAATATTGGGTAACCAACAAAGCGCTTTGCTTAGTAACCCAATGTGTACCTTGGTTGCCAAGCGCAGAGTCGTTGGTAACCATGGTAAATATCGGGTAACTAAGCAAAGTGCGTTGCTTGATTACCCGATATTTACCCTGGTTACCAGCGTACACCGCTTAACGCTGGCTCCCTGCACACATAGCCAAAGTACACAATGGGTTACTAAGCAAAGCACTTTGCTTAGTTAGTTACCCGATATTTAACCTGGTTACGTGTGCAGGGAGCCAGCGTTTAGCGGTGTATGCTAGTAACCAGGGTAAATATTGGGTAACTAAGCAAAGCGCTTTGCTTAGTAACCCGATGTGTACCCTGGCTACGTGTGCAGGGAGCCAGCGCTGGCAGCCTGTAAGCGTGTACGCTTGTAACCAGGGTAAATATCGGGTAACAAAGCAAAGCGCTTTGCTTAGTTACCCGATATTAACCCTGGTTACCAGCGTACGCTGCTTACAGAGAGTCAGTGCTTGTTGGTCTCCCGCCGTCAAATACGCCAATGTGTGCTGCACAGCAGGAGACCAACAAGCAAAAAATGAACCAGAACACTGTGTAACGATCAGCGATTTAACAGCAGGGGCCAGGTCGCTGCTTAGTGTCACACACAGCGAGATCGCTGATGAGGTAACTTGTACGGCACAAAACCTGTGACTCAGCAGCGATCTCGCTAGCGATCTCGCTATGTGAGAAGTACCCGTTAGGCATATGAGGGGTTAAGGTGAACAAAGGAATGATCCAGTGTCACGTTTTGCATAAAAAGACAGCTTTAATAAAGAACTTCTTTAAAATACAAAAAATATTTTTTTTGTATACTTTGGTGGCTTATCTTTATTACAAGAAAAATATTCTTTGTATTTTAAAAAAGTTCTTCATTAAAGCTGTGTTTTTATGCAAAATGTGAAGCTGGATCATTCCTTTGTTCACCTGTGCCTCAGACGCTGAACAGCAGCGGGATCTCGTGCTTCAACACCGCCAAGAGTGCGGACGTCTTGGGGTGAGCTGTATATTTGTTTCTCTGCACATCTGAGGGATTAAGCTGCCAGGAGCTCTATATAGATACTATATTTTCTGTAAAAATGCATGTGAGGTTCTTAGCACACAATATGATCAAATTGTGTGAGCCCATCTGCCAACGTCAAGGCGACCTCTTCAGATGGGTCCCTACACTAACTTATCACTAAACTACTAACTAACTGGGACTAAGTCATATCTGATATTATTACTCCCATTTTTACTATTACTACACTATTACTTTTTTAAATGTCCATCTGTTATTATAATTTTCTTTATTTTTTTTATTATTTTTCTTACCTTTGTTCAAATTATATTAAAAAGATCCTAATAAATTATGCTTAATGCTTTTTGATCCAGAAGAAGGCAAAAACCCCTGTGACCCATTCAGCCAATTTGTGTCACAGGGGGAAAATTCCTTCTCGACCCCGGGAAAAGGCGATCAGTCCTAGAACCCTGGATCAAAGCTAATGATGCTATTTCTATCTAAGTAATTAATATTGAATTGCTAATTAAACTAGTACTATAGTGTTTATATATCTTAGATGTTATACTATTCTTATCCTGCTCTCTCATTACAGTATTATTCTAACTTTTATATATTTTTTTTTAAGTTAGTGTTTTATTTTAATAGATATAACTTTTTTTTTACTATTATTATCCTGCTATCTTATTATAGCATAATTCTAACTATTCTATAACTATTTGTACTACACTAATCTACAATGTTGATCCAGAAGAAGGCAAAAACCCCTGTGACACATTCAGCCAATTTGTGTCACAGGGGAAAAATTCCTTCTCGACCCCGGGAAAAGGCGATCAGTCCTAGAACCCTGGATCAAAGCTAATGATGTTATTTCTAGCTAAGTAATTAATATTGCATTGCTAATTAAACTAGTACTATAGTGTTTATATATTTTAGGTGTTATACTATTCTTATCCTGCTCTCTTATTACAGTATTATTCTAACTTTTTTTTTTTTCTAAGTTAGTGTTTTATTTTAATAGATATAACGATTTTATTACTATTATTATCCTGCTATCTTATTACAGCATAATTCTAACTAGTCTATAACTATTTGTACTACACTAATCTACAATGTTGATCCAGAAGAAGACAAAAACCCCTGTGACACATTCAGCCAATTTGTGTCACAGGGGAAAAATTCCTTCTCGACCCCGGCAAAAGGCGATCAGTCCTAGAACCCTGGATCAAACTGCAGTTCTACCTATTACTACTGTTATTTTCTTCATATTTTTACTACTTTCTTATTAACACTCATATTATTGTTCTTATTATTATACTTACCACCGCCATGTTTGATGTTTCAGTGTTCAGGCCCCAGCAGGATGGTCCATATGATGTTCCTCCTTCCTCTCAAGAACCAGTTGACGTATTGGCGGTTGTTTTCCTGCTGGATCCTTCTTTGTTGTGTCCTCTGTGCAGGGATCTTGATGTCCAGTTTTATCTTCTTTACCGACTTTTTTGGCATGTGATCTTCTTCTTCTTCTTCTTCATCCAGGTAGCTGCATAATTCTCTCCAAATTTTTTTTTTTTCATATTCTTCTCTCCTCTTCCTTTTTTCTCTGACATCGATTATTCTGGATGGCTTAGGCTGTTTTTCTCGCCGAACTCTATACATTTTCTGAGCCTCGGGGCTTGTCGGCATCAGGCGCTAGGAAGACAAGAGATTACGTTACAAGGATTAATAGGAACATCTGAATACACAACCACCTTATTATAAAAGAAACATCAATGTTGCCCTTAGTTTTCTCACTAACCTCCTTCTTGAAGATTGGTGATGGTAGCAGCATCATACAATAGGACAATCTTCTTAGTTTTTCCTCCGGTGTAATGTAAACTAAAGGAAACAACCAGATATTAGGCTCTGATTAGAGACTAAAGCCCCCCCTTAAAAAAAAAAAAAAGCCACAGTGAGAACTGCAAGATTTTTAAGTGTTGTTTCCATTAAAGATTGTGATATGGATAAAAAAAAACCACAATGACAAATATTATTAAAAAATAGATTAAGCACAAAAACCTGATTTAAATAATAGGTGATTTCTGATGACAAATTCAAAGGTCCAAAGTCTAGCAATGAATGGATAACCCCTTTAACACTAAAACTACCACATGTTTCATAATACCTATAACTACCACTAGGGGTCATTTTGACCCCCATTCAAAAGTACTGACTCTGGAGCAAAAATAACTTTTTTGTTGCCAACAAATTAAAGAACATTTATTTTAACTTAGTAGGAACAGTGTTCAGATCAAGTATGTCCATCATCCTCTCTAGAATCTTCGGTATCGTCCATTATATCTGATTCTTCGGAAATATCATGAGGAAAATATTCTTCCATCAGACTCTGAGTCTATTTGTTCCTGATTTTCTTCTTCTGACTCATTTTCAGATAAAATTTCATCACTTGTCAGACCCCTCTGCTTACTCATGCTTCAAATATACAGTGCTGGCCAAAAGTATTGGCACCCCTGCAATTCTGTCAGAGAATACTCAGTTTCTTCTTGAAAATGATTGCAATCACAAATGCTTTGGTATTATTATCTTCATTTATTTTGCTTGCAATGAAAAAACACAAAAGAGAATGAAACAAAAATCAAATAATTGATCATTTCACACAAAACTCCAAAAATGGGCCAGACAAAAGTATTGGCACCCTTAGCCTAATACTTGGTTGCACAACCTTTAACCAAAATAACTGCGAACAACCGCTTACGGTAACCATCAGTGAGTTTCTTACAATGCTCTGCTGGAATTTTAGACCATTCTTTTTTGGCAAACTTCTCCAGGTCCCTGAGATTTGAAGGGTGCCTTCTCCAAACTGCCATTCTGAGATCTCTCCACAGGTGTTCTATGGGATTCATGTCTGGACTCATTGCTGGCCACTTTAGTAGTCTCCAGTGCTTTCTATCAAACCATTTTCTAGTGCTTTTTGAAGTGTGTTTTGGGTCATTGTCCTGCTGGAAGACCCATGACCTCTGAGGGAGACCCAGCTTTCTCACACTGGGCCCTACATTATGCTGCAAAATTTGTTGGTAGTCTTCAGACTTCATAATGCCATGCACACGGTCAAGCAGTCCAGTGCCAGAGGCAGCAAAGCAACCCCAAAACATCAGGGAACCTCCGTCATGTTTAACTGTAGGGACCGTGTTTTTTTTATTTGAATGCCTCTTTTTTTTCCCTGTAAACTCTATGTTGATGGCTTTTCCCAAAAAGCTTTACTTTTGTCTCATCTGACGAGAGAACATTCTTCCAAAATGTTTTAGGCTTTCTCAAGTAAGTTTTGGCACACTCCAGCGTGGCTTTTTTATGTCTCGGGGTAAGAAGTGAGGTCTTCCTGGGTATCCTACAATACAGTCCCTTTTCATTCAGACGCTGATGGATAGTACGGGTTGACACTGCTGTACCCTCGGACTGCAGGGCAGCTTGAACTTGTTTGGATGTTAGTCGAGGTTCTTTATCCACCATCCGCACAATCTTGCGTTGAAATCTCTCGTCAATTTTTCTTTTCCTTCCACATCTAGGGAGGTTAGCCACAGTGCCATGGGCTTTACACTTCTTGATGACACTGCGCACCATAGACACAGGAACTTTCAGGTCTTTGGAGATGGACTTGTAGCCTTGAGATTGCTCATGCTTCCTCACAATTTGGATTCTCAAGTCCTCAGACAGTTCTTTGGTCTTCTTTCTTTTCTCCATGCTCAATGTGGTACACACAAGGACACAGGACAGAGGTTGAGTCAACTTTAATCCATGTCAACTGGCTGCAAGTGTGATTTAATTATTGCCAGCACCTGTTAGGTGCCACAGGTAAGTTACAGGGGCTGTTAATTACACAAATTAGGAGGGTTATTGTGTATTTACTGGGGTAGTTATCCTGACTTGGGTGCTGCCCTTGTAAGGGCGGAAGCTATTGCAGGGGCACGACAGGGGTAATGTAACTATACTGTTTATCCCCGGCTTTACGTCATTGGTCTGATGCCCGCCCGCCTTGGTCTATACAGTGGTGTGGATCCCTCAGGAGAAGAACTGGGTGAGATCCTTCCTTTTATTGTACTTCACTTTGCACTTTGATCTATTTTATTATTATATTTATTAAAAGTTAAATTTTAAATCCTTGCTATACAATATATCATATTTAGGATTTTGGCTGCATCTCCCTGCCTGTTGGCAGGTCTGCTTATCTTAGAGAAGCATCACATGATTTTTCAAACAGTGCCAATACTTTTGTGCACCCCTGTCACAAACCACCGGGGGGGTCACTCAGAAATCCCCCGCGCTGGCTACCAGTACGTCACAATCGGGGTGTAACAAGTGGGGGGTCACCCCTCCTTTATACCTCCCGACCGACAGACAGAGCACGTGATGCGCTCTCTAGCGCCCCTCTTATAGTCAGGCCAATTATGGAATTGCCCGACGATAAGCAAGGAGGCCGCTATACTACTTATGCCGATTATTGAAGGGTCCCCGGTGAGAGTAGGGTATATATTCCCCCGACCTCCGCGGGCGGAATATATAAAATCTCCCCGAATCTCACCGGCCTCCCCACAATAATCCTTGGCACAAACTCGCTGCCACCAACCGCTTCACGGTAACTATTAGCCGAACACACAGACGTGGGATTCAAGATCGAGATAACAGAACAGCCCAAGATTAATTATATAATTTAATCAGCCTAAAGCACACTAGAACTACAATATATACAATAGGGAATCTACAGAATATACATATGTCAGAGTACAGTTACAATCAAAGCATGGGTTACAAACAGGCATACACAGTTCCAGCAGTTACCTTGTTGCGTCTGGCCACAGGGGGGCGCTGTACCCAGGTTTCTAGGATCCTTCCCACAGATGTTTCCTACACGTGCCCCCAGCGAAAAGACCCCGGAAAATGGCCGAAGTAGGGTTATCAACCTGGCCAAATCCAGGTCCCCTCCTACCTTCGTGACCTCACAGGGAGCACTGCTCCACCCCTGGCTTGAGTTATGGACAATATCCCAACATGGAATATGGGCCATAACTTTGCCTGGGAGCGTCGTAGGCGGACGCCAATGCTCTCATTGTGACAGTTATGAATTTAGCTACAGAACGAGGGGACTCATGACCTGTCTGCCAGTTCCCCATTGGCTGATATCACGCCTGGGGCATTTCCCAATGTCCTGCTCCCATAAAAAGGGGGTGCCGGCATCGTCCACATGCGGAGACACCATTTTTATGGTTGCCATATTTATCGGAAATATGGCTTGCGAGATATGAACCATTTTTTACTGGAGTCGTTCTGTCTGGCTATTTCCATAGCCTTGTAATGAGATACAACTCTTGTTACAGGGTGACGGCAGGGAGTCATCCTGTGTCCTTTGTTCCCACACCACCTCATCTCCATATCACAGGACATGGCCATGGAGGTGTAAGTGGAACACTGAGAACAAGAAGGGAGGGGGCACTGCCAGGGAGTGATGAGGGATTATGACTGGAGTCATAATTCACCTTCATATCCCGGGATTTGCCTCACACCTCCCCCCTTTTGAGGGCGCTAGGGGGCAGCACACTCCGGTGTTCCCCCGTGCGCCCGTCCGCGACCTCTCCTTGTCGGGACAGCCCGTCTGCGTTACCGTGGTCACGGCCGGTTTTGTGGCAAATGGTGAAGTTGTATTGCTGGAGCGCAAGGCTCCATCGCAACAATCGCCCATTCGTCCCAGAGACGGTGTGCAACCAGCTGAGGGGATTGTGGTCCGTCTCCACGATGAAGTGGCGCCCGTATAGATAGGGTTGCAGACGCTGCAGGGCCCACACTATGGCCAGGCACTCCTTCTCCATCGTGGAATAGGCAACTTCCCTTGGTAACAGCTTCCTGCTCAGGTACAAGACTGGGTGCTCTTGGCTCGCAGAGTCCACCTGGCTGAGCACCGCACCGAGGCCGAAGTCACTGGCGTCGGTCTGTACTACAAACGGCCGCGTGAAGTCGGCTGCCTGTAGCACGGGCGGGCTGGACAGGGCGTCCTTTAGGGCCTGGAAGGCTGTCTCGCAGTCCATTGTCCAATCGACTGCAGAGGGCAGCTTCTTCTTGGTGAGGTCCGTCAAGGGCTTTGCCAGGCTACTATAGCATGGAACAAACCTCCTATAGTACCCAGCGGTCCCCAAGAAGGACATCACCTGCTTCTTGGTCCTGGGGGTGGGCCAGGATGCGATGGCTTCCACTTTCTCAGGCTCGGGCTTCAGTGTTCTCCCACCTACCCGGTGACCGAGGTACTGGACCTCGCTCATGGCCAGCTGACACTTTCCCGGCTTGATGGTCAAACCTGCCCGGTGGATCCGCCTGAGCACCTGTGCTAGATGCTCTAGGTGGTCCTCCCAGGTGGGACTGAAGACGGCAATGTCATCCAGGTACGCGGCCGCGTACCCTTCAAGTCCCTTGAGCAGGGTGTTGACCATCCGCTGGAAAGTGGCAGGGGCATTCCTCATCCCGAATGGCATCACCGTGGACTCGTACAGTCCAAATGGGGTAACAAAGGCAGAGCGTTCCCTGGCCTTGCGAGTCAGGGGGATCTGCCAATATCCCCGGCTCAGATCCATGATGGTCAGGTACTGAGCCCCGGCCAACTGATCGAGCAGGTCATCGATGCGTGGCATTGGGTACGCATCGGCGACCGTGACCGCATTGAGCCCCCTGTAGTCCACGCAGAACCGAGTGGTTCGGTCCTTCTTAGGGACGAGGACTACAGGCGAGGCCCAAGCGCTGTTGGATGCCTGGATCACCCCCAGCTTCAGCATCTCGTCAATCTCCTGGCGCATGTGTTGCTGCACCTCCAGGGAGACCCGATATGCTGAACGCCGGATCGGGGGATGATCCCCAGTGTCCACGTGATGGACAGCCAAGTCAGTCCTTCCGGGCTGGTTGGTAAACAACCCCCGGAAGGGGTGTAGGGTGGCCCACAGCTGGGACCGTTGGTCCTCCAAGAGCTGGTGGCCAACCTCCACATCCTCAATGGATCCGCCTGCCCTAACCTGGGCTAGCATATCCAAGAGGGTTTCCGCTTCTCCCTCCTCGGGCAGGTTGCACACGGGGAGCGCACATGCCTCCCGCTCATGATGTGCCTTCATCATGTTCACATGGAAGGGCTTCCGCCTTCCACGGGCAGGGTCCAGGGTGACCAGGTACGTCACAGGGTTGAGCTGCTGGTACACGAGGTATGGGCCTTCCCAGGCTGCCTGAAGCTTGTCCTGTGGTACGGGGACCAGTACCCACACCTTTTGACCCACTTGGTAGGTCCTCTCACAAGCGTTCTGGTCGTACCAATGCTTCTGATCGGCCTGGGCTTGAGCCATATTGTCGTGTACCAGTTGCGTCAAGGCCTGCATTTTGTCCCGGAAGCGCATGACATACTCGATAACCGACACTCCAGGGGTGGCCAAATCCCCTTCCCAAGCCTCTTTCACCAGAGCCAGGGGGCCCCGCACACGTCGCCCGTACAGGAGCTCAAACGGTGAGAATCCTGTTGAGGCCTGTGGAACCTCCCGGTAAGCAAATAACAGGTGTGGGAGATACCGCTCCCAGTCACGCCCATGGGAGTCGACCAACATCTTAAGCATCTGCTTTAAGGTGCCATTGAACCGCTCGCACAGGCCATTAGTCTGTGGATGGTACGGGCTGGCCACCAGATGTCGCACCTGGACTTGCTTACAGAGGGCCTCCATCAGCTGGGACATGAATTGGGTCCCCCGGTCAGTGAGCATTTCCTGGGGAAAACCCACTCGGGAGAAAATCTCCAGCAATGCGGTGGCCACCTTGTCAGCCCGAATGGACGACAAGGCCACTGCTTCTGGGTACCGGGTGGCATAGTCCACTACCGTCAGTATGAAGCGTTTCCCGGAGCTGCTGGGGATGGCCAGCGGGCCGACCAGATCCACAGCCACCCTCCTGAAAGGCTCATCGATGATGGGCAGAGATACCAGTGGGGCTTTGGGGCGTGGCCCCGCCTTCCCCACTCTCTGACAGGTTTCACACGAACGGCAGTAGGCAGCCACATCGGCCCCCATTTTTGGCCAGTAGAAATGCTGGTTTAACCTGGCCTGGGTCTTAGCGATCCCTAGGTGTCCGGCCATCGGAATCTCATGTGCGATCCGCAACAACTCCGTCCGGAACGGATAGGGTACCACCAACTGTCGGTCCCTGGGCCACGCCTCCGGTGAACCCTGCTGGACCGTGGCCCGGTACAGCCGTCCTTGGTCCCAGACCACTCGCTCCGGGTCCGAGTCCGAGGGAGGCTGTGCCGCCTGCTCCTTAAGAGCTTTCAGGCTGTCGTCAGCTTCTAACGCTGCCTGAAACCCCTGACTAGATGTGGCCAGAATCGACGAGACTGTCACATCTTCGGTCAGTACCCCGGGACCTGTGTCCTGGCCTCCACCTGACTCGGCTGCCACTTGGTCAGAAGGGGAAGAGCTATCGGACCTCCGGGAGGCCCCTTGGCTTCCAGCACTCCCACTGCGGGTGACAGCGGCCACAGCCGCTGCGACCGTGGGTCGTGCCTGCTCCTCCTCCGTTCCTGACCAAGTCGCCGGTTCAGGCAGACCTACCTGGCTTCCTGACACCCCGGTTGTGGGGGAACCATGCACCGAGATCTTACCTGGGAGCACTTCCGCTCCTGGACCGGCCCCAATCTCACCTGCCTGTTCCCCTCCTGCAGCAACAGAACCCCGCTGTGAAATCTCTGGGGACCCCACATTTGCTGTGGTAGCCCCCACCCCACACACTGGTCCTCCCCCTGCAGCACCCTGCTCTCTGCTTATCCCTGCAGAGGGCAACAGATCCCAGCTCACAGGCTGATTACTTGTAGAGGCATTGTCACACCTTTCTCTGACCCCCTCCCCTGTCACAGCTGCAGCTGTGTGTGTGTCTATGGTGTCTATGCAAGCAGAAATATCAGAGTTCACTCCCTCCTCCCTTACATCATTCATAGATAACACATCAACATTGTCCGGAGGCATGTCAGTACTCGCTGAAGGTTCAGCCCTTGGTTGGGGCCCAAACTGGGAGGTTATCTGCCCCAAATCTGTCCCAAGTAGCACGTTTGCAGGGATCCGATCAGTTACCCCCACCTCCCTCACCCCTCGCCCTGCGCCCCAGTCCACATAAATGTCAGCAACAGGCAGCGCCGGGTCAGTGCCTCCAATCCCGGAGACAGCGAGGGTTTTTCCAGGGATCAAGTCTTGGGGGGACACCATCTCAGGCCGCACCAGAGTCACCTCCGAGGCGCTGTCTCGCAGTCCTATGGTCACAGACCGGCCGACGGTGACAGGTTGGAAGCTGTCCAGGGACCTACCACCACCCCCACCCACACAATACACCTTGGGCGGCCCTTGGGACGGGGACGGAGCCGGGGCCTTGGGACGCTGAGGGCACATGGCCTTGAAGTGTCCAGGTAGGTTGCACTGGTGGCACCGTCTTGGCTCTGCCACGGGCCTGGAGAGGGGAGTTGAGGGGGACACCCCCTGCAGTCTAGGGGCAGGTGGGGCAGTCGCAGAATTCATCTTACCCCCTCTCCAGGTGCTGCTGGTGGCTGCTCTCCTGGCTTCCGGAGCCCGATTGTTGGTGTAGTCATCGGCCAGGGCAGCTGTAGCCGTGGACCCCTTTGGCTTCTGGTCTCGGATGAACTGGCGGAGATCCTCAGGGCAGTTCCACAAGAGTTGCTCCGTGATGAACAAGTCCAGGATCTCCGGTCCGGTGGAAAGCTGCAGGCCTTGGGTCCAGTGGTCGGCAGCTCGGGCAAGTGCCCGCCGGTGGTCAGCCCAGGAGTCCTTTGGTCCCTTCTGTAGGCTCCGGAACTTCTTGCGGTAGGACTCTGGAGTGAGGTTGTACTGTTGGATCAGGGCCCGCTTGATGGTGTCGTAGCCCTGATCTGCCTCAGCAGGCAAGTCCCCAAGGACATCCAGGGCCTTACCCCTTAAACGGGGGGTCAGGTATTTGGCCCACTGGTCCTTGTTCAGATGGTGCTGCAAGCAAGTCCGTTCAAAAGCAGTCAGGAAAGAGTCCAAGTCTCCATCCTTCTCCAGCACTGGGAAGTCCTCAACACGGACCTTTGGAAGTTTGGTGTTTTGAAGGTCACATGTGGCTGATGAGGGCCGGAGCTGAGCTAGCTGCAGCTGGTAGTCACGGTCTGCCTGTCGCTCTCGCTCTCGCTCTTCACGCGCTGCCTGCCGCTCTCGCTCCGCAGCCTCACGCTCTGCGTGCCGCTCTTCCCTGCGCTCTGCCAGGAGTTCCTTGTAGCCCTTCTGGTCTCCAGCCTGGAGAAGGGCCATAGCCATTTGAAGAAGGCTATCCGAGCCTCCCAGGCTCGGTGGAATGGCACGTGGTGATCTGCGGCACGCTGCGGAGCCTGGTGATTCACTGTCCCTTTCAGAGCGGAGGGCTGGCATCTGGCTCGTTGAGGAACCTTGGGTGAGCTGCTCCTCATCTTGTCCAGCAGTGCCAGGTTGCGCAATGTCCTCGGCAGAACGGTTTTCTGGCGTCGAGCTCCTGGAGGACTCGTGGGCAACCTCCTCATTGCTGTCCACAGCACCGTCCTCCCTCTCTTCGGCTCCTGCCTTAGCATTGGCCAGTTGCATAGCTCTGCTCCTGGTGCCATCAGCCATTCTTGCAGACTTTTGGTCACTGACACAGAACTGACACCTGATGCCTCCACACACCTTACAGTATCTGCACTCTGACACTCTAGTGTTGAGCTAGTCTGAAGACCCCAGCAGCCACAGCTGCTGCAGGCAGTCTTTAGTGTCTGGGAGTATGGGTCTCACACTCACACACACTATTATCTCGATCCCACCGCTATGCCACCAATATGTCACAAACCACCGGGGGGGTCACTCAGAAATCCCCCGCGCTGGCTACCAGTACGTCACAATCGGGGTGTAACAAGTGGGGGGTCACCCCTCCTTTATACCTCCCGACCGACAGACAGAGCACGTGATGCGCTCTCTAGCGCCCCTCTTATAGTCAGGCCAATTATGGAATTGCCCGACGATAAGCAAGGAGGCCGCTATACTACTTATGCCGATTATTGAAGGGTCCCCGGTGAGAGTAGGGTATATATTCCCCCGACCTCCGCGGGCGGAATATATAAAATCTCCCCGAATCTCACCGGCCTCCCCACAATAATCCTTGGCACAAACTCGCTGCCACCAACCTCTTCACGGTAACTATTAGCCGAACACACAGACGTGGGATTCAAGATCGAGATAACAGAACAGCCCAAGATTAATTATATAATTTAATCAGCCTAAAGCACACTAGAACTACAATATATACAATAGGGAATCTACAGAATATACATATGTCAGAGTACAGTTACAATCAAAGCATGGGTTACAAACAGGCATACACAGTTCCAGCAGTTACCTTGTTGCGTCTGGCCACAGGGGGGCGCTGTACCCAGGTTTCTAGGATCCTTCCCACAGATGTTTCCTACACGTGCCCCCAGCGAAAAGACCCCGGAAAATGGCCGAAGTAGGGTTATCAACCTGGCCAAATCCAGGTCCCCTCCTACCTTCGTGACCTCACAGGGAGCACTGCTCCACCCCTGGCTTGAGTTATGGACAATATCCCAACATGGAATATGGGCCATAACTTTGCCTGGGAGCGTCGTAGGCGGACGCCAATGCTCTCATTGTGACAGTTATGAATTTAGCTACAGAACGAGGGGACTCATGACCTGTCTGCCAGTTCCCCATTGGCTGATATCACGCCTGGGGCATTTCCCAATGTCCTGCTCCCATAAAAAGGGGGTGCCGGCATCGTCCACATGCGGAGACACCATTTTTATGGTTGCCATATTTATCGGAAATATGGCTTGCGAGATATGAACCATTTTTTACTGGAGTCGTTCTGTCTGGCTATTTCCATAGCCTTGTAATGAGATACAACTCTTGTTACAGGGTGACGGCAGGGAGTCATCCTGTGTCCTTTGTTCCCACACCACCTCATCTCCATATCACAGGACATGGCCATGGAGGTGTAAGTGGAACACTGAGAACAAGAAGGGAGGGGGCACTGCCAGGGAGTGATGAGGGATTATGACTGGAGTCATAATTCACCTTCATATCCCGGGATTTGCCTCACAACCCCCTTTTTTATGTTTGGTGTGGAATTATATCCAATTTGGCTTTATGACAATTTATTTTTTTTTTTTTTTCATTGAAGACAAATTAAATGAAGATAATAATACCAAAGAATTTGTGATTGCAATCATTTTCAAGAATAAACTGAGTATTATCTGACAGAATTGCAGGGGTGCCAATACTTTTGGCCAGCACTGTACGTCGCAAAAAGGGACTTGTAAGATCGCAGAAGTAATAAAACAACACTGTACAAACATTCAGAGTTGTAGCTTGAACTGTAATCTTTGCTACTGAAGTGCAGACCGAAATCGCTACAAGAGACATGGATCAAACATGTTTAGACAAAGCAAAATGCTGAATTATCTCTGATATGCAAAGATACAATTACACTCTACAACTAGGGAGAATCACTGTGATTTTCTGTACTCTGTAATATTAGGTGACTTGCCTACTACTACTTTTATGTATGGGGTCAAATTGACCCCTTCAGTACTTATTGGTATGAATTGTAAAATCCGGGCCCCTGAAAAAGTTACAATTCATTTTTGTGTCCTAAAATATACACTACCATGAATAAATAAAAGTCACAAAACCTCAGAACTCATTTGTTAAAATTTTTGAAATTATAGGAAAAAGAAATAGCAAAAGGGTCAAAATGACCCCCTCCGGTAGTAGTGGAAATCCTAAATCTAGGAAACAGTCGACCCTCACAGACTAATGATACTACCTGGTCCAACGCTGGCACAAGATCCAGTCCAATTAATGGCATCTGATGACATCTTCGTTTTGCTGAAATGTATCAAAATCCTATAAAAAAGGAGCAGAGGTTGTAGGGACCTGATCCATATTTGTATGACTTGGGTGACAGTTCCTGAAAACACTGAAGAACATTGTCTCTATATTCAGGGGCTGTTGTGGACGGGCGAGATTGGGAGATGGAAAGATATTTCCTGTTACATATGAGATCAATTTCACTAAAGGGGCTGCCTGATGGGACAAGTGATGGCCGATCCCCCTGGAGTGAGTGCGGGTGATGGATGTATCGCCGCCCGGTATCTGGTGTGAGTGCTAGTAATGGATGTATCGCCGCCCGGTATCTGGTGTGAGTGCTAGTAATGGATGTATCGCCGCCCGGTATCTGGTGTGAGTGCTAGTAATGGATGTATCGCCGCCCGGTATCTTGTGTGAGTGCTAGTAATGGATGTATCGCCGCCCGGTATCTGGTGTGAGTGCTAGTAATGGATGTATCGCCGCCCGGTATCTGGTGTGAGTGCTAGTAATGGATGTATCGCCGCCCGGTATCTGGTGTGAGTGCGGGTGATTGATGTGTCGCCGCCCGGTATCTTATATTATGTCTTATACCTGATATCGCTCGCTGATCGCTGGTGTCTGTCTTCACTCTCTGATGAGGTGTAACAAACTGAGGATAAACAATTTTTTTTTTTCTCTCATTCAAAGTGAGCAGTGCTATTGGCTGCTTATCAATGCAGTTACCGTGGTGACAGAGGCATCTGCAGATTTAAAGGGACAGTATGCAGTAATTGCACTATAGTACATTTTACCATAGATTTCAGATTTCATATAACACTGTATATTACATGGAGCTGCTCAGATAATGTGTGGGCAGACGCTCCTGTATCTCTTCATATATTATGCACATTTACTTAGAAGAGCTGTATTGATATCTGGGGTAAAATTACTTGTGTTGTCAATTGTACGTGTATAAAGAAGGCCTGGTAGTGTCTGTAATGGGCTGAAAATTGTGGTTTTATGTTCAGAACAAATCTAAGTATTTTATTCTCAGTGTTCTTATCAACTTTCTGCCGTATTTCCATCACAGAACATTGTTACATATAGCAAGGAGATGCCATAGCAATCAGACCATTGGGGTCAAATCGGGGGGCAGAGCACTGAGGTCCCTTTTGGCTTTTCTCCTGCAGTCAGTCCTCCTGGCTATAATACTTTATGTGACAAAAGTGAGTACACCCCTCACAGTTTTGCAAATATTGTGTTATATCTTTTAATGGGATAACACTGAAGATAGGACACTTTGATATAATGTAAAGTAGTCTGTGTACAGCTTGTATAACAGTGTAAATTTAATGTGCACTCTAAGTCAACACACAGCCAATAATGTCTAAACCACTGGCAACAAAAGTGAGTACACCCCTATGTGAAAATGGCCAAATTGTGCCCAAAGTGTCAATATTATGTGTGGTTACCAGTTATTTTCAAACACTAAATAAATAAATTCCACCAAGCGCTGTGAAAAGTAATTATACTTTTTATTATATTGCAAAAAATTAAATGGAAGTAGCCGCTGGTAGAAGACAGATTCCGTGTCGAGATCTGTCAGATAATGGAAAAAAAGACAACCAAATAAGTACTACCGTGCTACTAAAGGCTGGAGTCCAAACCATATGAATTAGGAGGTGTGGACCCAACAGACAAAAGGGCGTTAGTAAGAAATATAGTATATCCGGGGCGTAATTACGGCGGTCGCAGAGGTCGCCATTGCGACCAGACCTGGCAGGTTACGGACCCGAGGC
The DNA here is from genome assembly GCF_048569485.1 of Anomaloglossus baeobatrachus. NCBI lineage: Eukaryota > Metazoa > Chordata > Amphibia > Anura > Aromobatidae > Anomaloglossus > Anomaloglossus baeobatrachus. The sequence continues at coordinate 123,341,987 of NC_134356.1, forward strand.
TGCCCTGCAGATCAGCAGCCAGCTCTTTCTTGTGAGAGAGGAGCTGCGCTGTTCTGTCGCATACCACGCACCGCTATATGACACCGGCACCAGTGGCAGCAGCGGGCCCCCTCCCCTGTCATCGCACACTGCAATGATAAAGCATCAAGCAACCTGTGCCGCTCCATCATTCTTCCCTTGCCTGGGTGGTGACATCACTCCTGTGCAACTGCTGTGCTGAGGCATGCAGAGTGCAGGACGGGAGGATGTTAACCGGAGCAGCAGGGGAACGAGGAGAGAGGTGAGTACTTGTTGTTTTTTTATTATTTTTTTTTTTCATATAAATCAGTGAGTGGCCAGAGACCTGGGGGGGCTGCCTTATAAATAGAGGTCTGGGTGTACTGCATTATACAGGGAGGCCTGGTGGGCTTGCTGCATTATACATGGAGGCCTGGGGGTGCTGCATTATACATTGAGGCCTGGGGGTGCTGCATTATACATAGAGGCCTGGTGGGCTGTACTTTATATGGAGGTCTATGGGGCTGCTTTATACATGGAGATCTATGGGGGTGCATTATACAACATGAAGGACACCTTAAACAAGGACTATAGGGGTGCATTATACATGGAGAAGTAGTAGGCTGCATAATACAATATGAAGGACACCTTATAAATGGAATATAGGCTTGCATTATACATGGAGGAGTATGGGGCTGCATAATACAATATGAAGGTTTATGGGGCTGCATTATAATACATATAGGACTATGGGGGCTACATTATATTATATGGAGGACAATGGAGGCTACCTTATGCATGGACTATGGGTGTGCATTATAAAACATGGAGGACTATGTAGTGCAGTATAATATATGGAGTATTATGGGGTAAATTATAATACATGGAGAACTATGGAAAGTGCATTATTACATGGAGGACTATGGAGGTGCATTCTAATATATGAAGGGTTATATGGGACCCGCTATACTATATGGAAGGCTATCTGGGGGCCATTATAGTCTTTGGAGAACGATATATGAGGGGGGACAAAGATATAAGCATGGCATGGGAACGTTTTGTGCTGAGGGAAAAAGGCTCTTTCCCTCAGCACCCAGCTTTCCCATACTCTGCTATACATCTTCTCTCAGCACCCAGCTTTCCCCTGCTCTGATATAGGAAAGCTGGGTGCTGAGGGAAAGATGTATAGCAGAGCATGGGGAAGCTGGGTGCCGAGGACAAGATGGATATCAGAACATAGGCAAGCTGGGTGCTGATAGAGGGATTTCAGAGCATGGGAAACCTGGGTGCTGAAGATAAGAGCCAAGTGTCAGCGTCATTATCCTGTACCCGAGTGTCAGTGTCATTATCCCGTACCCCAAGTGTCAGTGTACGTGGAGGGAACCCCAGGTCCGAACTATGCACCGGGGCCCATCAAACTCTAGTTACATTAGTGGTAAAGACTGATTGATACTCCATGCTCACCAAGGCTTTTTTAAAAAAATCTGGTTCGATCTCCCATCATATGTGTTTCAGAGTGACATATAATCCCTGCCTGAAATTGATGGAGCCTTGAAAACACAGAGCACCCCTTTACTGGAGTCCCCAGCCCTCTAAAATTACATGCTATGATATTAATTATGGTTGCCATAACAGGTGTAGTGCATTATCAAGTCAGGGAATAACTCTTTGAAGCATATGTCATATCCTCTCTACCCGTTCGTCATTCAGACAAACCACAGCAAACAGTAGACAGCATTTCTCTGGAAAATTCCCTCCCAACCCACTCAAAATTATACAAACAAGAACATTGAGAAATTCCTCTTACATTAGGAAACATAAGGCCAGTCAACACCATGAGCGCACCCCAAGAAGGTATCCAAAAATATACATTTTCAACAACGTTACCCTCGTTTCAAATAGCATCCTCCCACTCATGATCAGCAGAGTATAAAAAAAGATAGCTGTTAGCCAGTCAGGATTCAGAGAAGAAGGAAACAAAGGAGAAAATAGAGAGAAAAAGAGAACTAGAGTAAAGAAGAAAGAGGAGATAAAAGAGAAGGAAAAGGAGAGGAAAAAAGGTGGGAGAAAGGGTTGAAAGATTGTAATTACTCCACATCTATGTTCATAGATAAAACAATTAAACAGGAAAAAGTCCTTCAATTCATTGCCTAAGAAAAAGTCCTTTCACTAGATATCACATGGGAAGTCCCTTCATTCAGCTCCTTTCTCATGAGACTATTCATTAGAATCCAAACATGCTAAGGTTTCTGAGTAGTGATGGGCAGACCTGGACTGTAAGTCTGGATCTGTGCAGGTTCAAAAGTAGCCAAACACCAGGCCTGGAGTTATAAGGGAGTACTGGTGACCTAGTGTCTGTGATTGGTTGCAGTCAGATGCGCCACCAGCCTGTGTGACAGCGTGTCTGACTGCTTGCAATCACAGACCCTGTCTACAGGTTTATATTGGTGTAAAAATAAATAATAAAAAAAAATCATGTATGGTCCCTTCATATTATGATAACCAGCACAGATAAAGCATACAGCTACAGGCTGCAGCCCCCAGCCACATGCTAATCTTGGCTGTCTATCAAAATAAGAGGAACCGCATACAGCTTTTTTTAAAAAAAAAAAAAAAAAATATATACATTTCATTTTAAAAACGCTGTGCGGTCCCCCAAACTTTGATACCCAGCCATGATAAAGCCCGACAGCTGGTGACTGGTATTCTCAGGCTGGAGAGACCCATGCTTATTGGGCCCCCTAACCTAAAAATAGCAGCCTACAGGTACCTAGGATTGTCACATCCATTAGATGCAACAATCCTGGAACTTTACCCAGCTCATCCTGATTACCCCTCGAATGGTTGTGACAATCCTGGGCAGCTGCAGGCTGCTTTTTTTAGGCTGGGGGGCTTAATAAGCATGGGTCTCCCCAGCCTGATAATATCAGCCCCCAGCTGTCAGGCTTTATCATGTTTCGGTATCAAAATTGCAGGGGACCGCACTCCTTTTTTTACAATTATTTATGTAAATATTTTTATTTAAAAAGCCGCATGTGTTTCTCTTATTTTGGTCCACAGCCAGGAAAAGCACACGGCCGGAGGCTGCAGGTTGCAGCCTGCAGCCGTATACTTTATCTGTGCTGGGTATCATACAGGGGGACCTTATGCCAATTATTTTATTTATTTATTTTTACAACAATAGAGACACACAAACAGCATCTCTGATTGGTTGCAGTCAGACATGCTATCACACAGGATAAGGGCGTGTTTGACTGCAACCAATCAGAGACTAGAGGACTGCTGGTGGGCTGGGGAAGATGTGAATATGTACAAAGGATAATGAGCGGCCCCGGAAGTAGCGTTAGAGCCACGCAGAGATTCGATAATTATAACGTGCCTGCTCCAATCCCCCTATCCTTTCTACCACCATTTTAAAGCACCAGATTCTGGTCCCCCATAGACTTACTGGCGTCCGGCCAGATATTCGAGATCAATTACGGGCCCAAACTGGATTTTTTTATTTTTTCTTTATCTACAAGTTTCCCCATCACTACTTCTGAGGGAGATTAAAACAATAATAAGAATAACAATAATGACATCATCGATCTACCTTAAAAATATTGCAATATCATGTGAGAAGGGGTTCTCAGTGGAAAAAATATATTCTTCTTCCCACGACGACAGGAAATGTTTGCCAGGGAAGGTGAAAATTTCACACCCATGGCACATCCTTGTGTCTGAACATAGTAACTGCCCATAAAAATAAAAAAAATGTTTTTCAATAAAAAATGTGTGACCTCTAAAATATATTTTTGTAGGTCGTCTGAGTAGTTACTATATTTAGACAACTGTTGTTCCAGTGCTAATATGGCTAAATTGTGAGGATAGAAGTATAGAGACTGGCAATATCACAAGTTAGCCAGCTATATTCACTTTCCCATGAAAATTCAAAAAAAACGTTCAGAATGTGTCCCGGACGAGACTGGGTGAAATCTGAGCTAACACCTGCAAACGAGAATATAACCATTCGGACAATCGCTCTGTCAGGTACCCAATTCCAGAAACTATGGGTCTAAAATTAGGAGGAAAAGAATTTTTGTGCATCTTAGGTAGTGCATGGAATAATGGTGTAGACGGACAGGATGGATTCAAATAATCACTCTGTTTCTTAGTGATAATACCTAATTGTGTTCCTTCTGCTAGGATTCTTTCTAAAGGTCCAGTCACACATAACGAGATCGTGAACGAGATCGCTACTACGTCACACTTTCTGGATCGTTGCTGAGTCGTTGTTGAAATCGCATGTAAGGTGTCACACATAATGACTTTAGGAACGAGCATGCGTCCCGTATAACGATCTTGCAAATCGTCGGGACCCTGTCACACAGCAACTGTGTTAACAATTCCGATCCCATTAGGGGCGTAGTGAAATGCAGTGAGCCACGTAGGCGTGCATTTGCGTCGCCTTTTCCATACCCCCTCCGCTTTGATTGGTGGCCAATACTGCGTTCTGATTGGGCGGCCGGGCGGGCGTCGCCTTTTACATACCCCTCCGCTCTGATTGGTGGCCAATACTGCGTTCTGATTGGGCAGGCAGGGGGCGTTTCTAGCGGTTAAATTTTGTATCGTGTCACCCTTTGTCACTAGTGATGAGCGAGTACTAAAAAGCTCGGGTGCTCGAAGCTCGGGCCGAGCCTCCCAAGATACTCGTGTACTCGGGCCGAGCAACGAGCCCAATGTTATCCTATGGGAGACCCGAGTATTTTTGTGAAATGACCCCCCGGCAGCATGGAGAAACCCTAAAAATGGCACAAAAGTCTCAGAAGAGTGCTCAAATGACATGGCAACAGCATGGGGAAGACCCCTTGAAGCATTTATCACTGAAAAGTCACAGCTGTGAACAATTTTGTCCGCGTTTTACGCCATTTTTACGGACTCACCAGAAAACCTTCCAAAATGACCCCAAAATGATTTTTCATGGCGGAAATGTTAAGGGCACATACCCAATAGTGAGATAGAGCTGGTGTATGTTACTTTTTGAGATTAATACATGAAAGATTTTACGTGAAAACATTGTGTGGCACTCCGATGTCCCTGAGAAGAGACGTACATGAAGGCCTCTTGAGTCTAATGTGCCGATTTTGAGGAAGTGAGTCTTTGTAGTATTTTCCTTTGCCAGGGCAGTCCAAAATTGTGAGGTTCACCAATGCCCCTGCATACAGACGTGCATGAGGGCCTGTAAACCTGAAGTGCCCATTGTAAGGAAGTGGGTCTATTTCAGTATAGCCCTTTGCCAGGGCAGCCAAAAATTGGGAGGCTCCACATTGTCCCTGGATAGAGACGTGCATGATGGCCTGTAAACCTGAAGTGCCCATTGTAAGGAAGTGGGTCTATTTCAGTATAACCCTTTGCCAGGGCAGCCAAAAATTGGGAGGCTCCACATTGTCCCTGGATAGAGACGTGCATGATGGCCTGTAAACCTGAAGTGCCCATTGTAAGGAAGTGGGTCTATTTCAGTATAGCCCTTTGCCAGGGCAGCCAAAAATTGGGAGGCTCCACATTGTCCCTGGATAGAGACGTGCATGATGGCCTGTAAACCTGAAGTGCCCATTGTAAGGAAGTGGGTCTATTTCAGTATAGCCCTTTGCCAGGGCAGCCAAAAATTGGGAGGCTCCACATTGTCCCTGGATAGAGACGTGCATGAGGGCCTGTAAACCTGAAGTGCCCATTGTAAGGAAGTGGGTCTATTTCAGTATAGCCCTTTGCCAGGGCAGCCAAAAATTGGGAGGCTCCACATTGTCCCTGGATAGAGACGTGCATGAGGGCCTCAAAACATTAAGTGTCCATTTTAAGGAAGTGGGTGTATTATAGTATAGCCCTTAGGCAGGGCAGCCAAAAATTGGGAGGCTCCACGTTGTCCCTGGGTAGAGACGTGCATGAGGGCCTCAAAACATTGTTCCCATTGCAAAGGAGCAGGTCTCCTGTCGTTGTAATGTCCATTCTGCAAAGAATGGGCAAAAAAATTTACCACTGGGGGTATACCTGAAACAAAGGCCTAAGTATTGCAATTTGTAACGGTCATCATCATGGTGGCGCATGAGGAGAAGGAGGAGCAGTCCAGCGATTATCCAAAGTCCAGAAGTGTGTACCCATGGGTGAGTGGAGGTACATGGCAAACTTTAAATTCCGCTCTCATTTGCTGGTGGTGTGGTGAAGTCTGTCCCAATCCAACCCTTGTTCATCTTGATCAGAGTCAGCCTGTCAGCATTTTCAGTTGACAGGCGGGTGCGTTTATCTGTAATGATTCCACCTGCGGCACTAAAAACACGCTCTGACAAAACGCTAGCAGAAGGGCAGGCCAGGACTTCCAAGGCGTAGAGAGCCAATTCATGCCACGTGTCCAGCTTGGATACCCAATAATTGTAAGGCACAGAGGAATGTCGGAGTACAGTTGTTCGATCTGCAAGGTACTCCTTCAGCATCTGGGCAAACTTAGGATTTCTTGTGGCACTACCCCGCACCTCAGGGGCTGTGGTACGTGAGGGGCTGAGAAAACTGTCCCACATCTTAAAGACTGTTCCCCTACCTCTGGCGGATTGGACTTGTGCCTCTCTCGGCTGTACGCCTCGGTTGTCCACTGATTCCTGACCTATGCCGCTAGCGTTTTGTGAGGGGAATGCTTTGCCTACTTCCGTGAGTATGGCCTTCCGGAACTGCTGCATTTTGGTTGACCTCTCCTCCACGGGAATAAGAGACAAAAAGTTCTCCTTGTAGCGTGGGTCTAACAGTGTTACCAACCAGTAATGATTGTCGGCCAAGATGTTCTTAACGCGAGGGTCACGAGACAGGCAGCTTACCATAAAGTCAGCCATGTGCACCAGACTCTTAACAGCCAGGACTTCAGTAGCCTGACCAACAAGATGACTAAACATGCTGTCCTCCTCCTCCTCCTCCTCCTCCTCCTCATCTACCCTGTCCTCTGGCCAGCCACGCTGAACCGAGGATATGACTGGTGTGCATGTCATATCCTCAATTTGGCCGGAGAGTTGCTCCATGTCTTCATCCTCCTCCTCGTCATAGTCCTCCACTGCACGTTGTGATGAGACGAGGCTGGGCTGTGTGTTATCACCCACACCCACTACTGTTTCTTGCTGCAACTCATCGCGCTCCGCCTGCAATGCATCATGTTTGTTTTTCAGCAGAGACCGTTTTAGAAGGCAGAGTAGCGGTATGGTGACGCTAATAATGGCGTCATCACCACTCACCATCTTGGTGGAGTCCTCAAAGTTTTGGAGGATGGTACATAGGTCTGACATCCATCTCCACTCCTCAGGTGTTATGTGTGGAGTTTGACCCATTTCCCGACGGCTTAGGTGATGCAGGTACTCAACAACTGCCCTCTTCTGCTCACATATCCTGACCAACATGTGCAGAGTTGAATTCCAACGCGTGGGGACATCACACACCAGTCTGTGAGCCGGAAGATGCAAACGGCGCTGAAAGCCGGCAAGGCCGGCTGAAGCAGTAGGTGACTTTCGAAAATGTGCAGACAGGCGGCGAACTTTTACCAGCAGATCAGACAGCTCTGGGTATGACTTTATAAACCGCTGAACCACGAGGTTGAGCACATGGGCCACGCATGGAACATGTGTCAGCTGGCCTCGCCTCAAAGCCGCCACCAGGTTCCGGCCATTGTCACACACGACCTTTCCTGGCTTTAGGTTCAGAGGTGTGAGCCAGTGATCTGCCTGCTGTTTCAGAGCTGTCCACAGCTCTTCTGCATTGTGGGGTTTGTCACCTATGCAGATTAGCTTCAGCACAGCCTGTTGCCGCTTCGCCGAGGCAGTGCTGCAGTGCTTCCAGCTTGTGACTGGTGTGGAGGGCACAGTGGATGAGGATGCGCAGGAGGAGGCTGAAGAGCATGACATTCCGGAGCTGTAGAGTGTGGGTGAAACACTGACTGAGGTAGGGCCTGCAAACCTTGGTGTGGGAAGGACGTGTTCCGTCCCTCGCTCAGACTGGGTCCCAGCTTCCACAATATTAACCCAGTGTGCCGTCAACGAGATGTAGCGGCCTTGCCCACAAGCACTTGTCCAAGTGTCTGTGGTTAGGTGGACCTTGGGTGAAACAGCGTTGTTCAGGGCACGTGTGATGTTTTGTGACACGTGGTTATGCAACGCGGGGACGGCACACCGGGAGAAATAGTGGCGGCTGGGGACCGAGTAACGTGGGACAGCTGCCGCCATCAGGTCACGGAATGCTTCTGTCTCCACCAGCCTAAAAGGCAACATTTCCAGCGCAAGCAGTCGCGAAATGTTAGCATTTAGAACTGTGGCATGTGGGGTGTTGGCAGTGTATTTGCGCCTGCGTTCAAAGGTTTGCTGAATGGATAACTGAACGCTGCGCTGGGACAAGGACGTGCTTGATGATGGTGTTCTTTCTGCGTAGGCAACTGCAGGTGCAGGAGTGGAGGAGGCTTGTTCGCAGGCAGCATGGACAGAGGATTGGCTCGCATGCACAACCAGCGAAGACGTAGCAGTGACATCAGCAAGCACTGCTCCTCGACTCTGTTGTACTTCCCACAAAGTCGGGTGCTTGGCTGACATGTGCCTGATCATGCTGGTGGTGGTCAGGCTGCTAGTTTTGGTACCCCTGCTGATGCTGGCACGGCAGGTGTTGCAAATGGCCTTTTTTGAATCATCTGGATCCAACTTAAAAAACTGCCAGACTCGGGAAGACCTAACATTTGTACAGGCACCTTGTGTCGTCGTGTTGTTCCGGGGAACGGTTGCCTGACTTCTGCCTGGGGCCACCACCCTGCTTCTTACTGCCTGTTGTGATACTACGCCTCCCTCCCCCTGTGCACTGCTGTCCTCGCTCTGCATATCCTCCTGCCAGGTTGGGTCAGTTACTGGATCATCCACCACGTCGTCTTCCTCTTCCGCACCCTGCTCCTCCTCCTGACTTCCTGACAATTGTGTCTCATCATCGTCCACCACTTGTTGGGACACGTTGCCAACTTCGTGATTACGTGGCTGCTCAAATATTTGGCTATCTGTACAGACGATCTCCTCATGACCCACTTCAATATGAGCTGGCGAGAGGCCAGAATGTGTGAATGGAAACGTGAACAGCTCTTCCGAGTGTCCAAGTGTGGGATCATTAATGTCCGAGGAGGACGTGTACTCAGCCTGGTGGTAGGAAGGAGGATCAGGTTCAGAAATGTGCGGTGCAGTATCACGGCTACTGACACTTGACCGTGTGGAAGACAGAGTGTTTGTGGTGGTGCCAATCTGACTGGAAGCATTATCTGCTATCCAACTAACAACCTGTTGACACTGGTCTTGGTTCAAGAGCGGTGTACTGCTGCGGTCCCCAAGAATTTGGGACAGGACGTGCGAGCGACTAGATGTGGCCCTTTGTTGTGGCGAAATTAGAGCTTGCCCACGACCTCGGCCTCTGCCTGCACCACCATCACGTCCACTTCCTTGTTCCTTGCCAATGCCCTTGCGCATTTTGCAATGCTGTGCACTGCTGACGTGTATATTCACTACTTGTGCGTTATATCAAAGTTTCTGGAAATTGCACACAAGTGCACCTGTACGCTGCCACCAACAGGCACACACGTGCGGTTTTAAAAACCAAGCACGGACGCAATAAGAACCTAACAGGTTTTTTTGGGGAGCGACAATTACAGACAAGTCAGACACTATCTGGACTGTTTTACACTGTGTACACCAGCCCCAGATATGATGAAGGCTGGTATACGGTCACCACTACCCTGCCTGCCTGCCTGCCTGGTACAATAGTCCTGACAAGGACTCTTTTGGTCACTAGCCTGTATTCAGACCTGGCTATACCCTGCCTGTATATAGCAACAATAGTCCTGAGAAGGACTCTGCTACTGTACTCCGACCTGGCTATACCCTGCCTGCCTGTATACAACTAGAATAGTCCTGAGAAGGACTTTTGGTCACACTGTTTGCAGCCCTGCAACTGAAAAAGCTATAAAGGGCCGCAAAGCTTTCCCTGAATCAGCGACACTCTCTCTGCACTGACAGTCTGGATAGCTGTGAGCACAGCACAGCGCGCCGGCCGATATAAAGGCTCGGTCACGCTGTGCAGGCCGGCCAATCACTGCAATTCCACAACTAACAGGGCTGTGGCATTGCAGTGGTCTGCCAGCCAATCCCTGCATGAGGGCTGGCTCTCAAAAGAGCGCCAACATGCAGAAATGAAGACCACGAGTACAGCACGAGTATCGCGAGATTACTCGGTCCCCGCCGAGCAGCCCGAGTACAGCGATACTCGTGCGAGTACCGAGTAGTGACAAGCATGCTCGCTCATCACTATTTGTCACTTCTTTTGAGCTTTGCTTTGAGAATAGAACCTGCGACTCCACCCTGATTCATTCATCCTTTGTACCCGGTCGCTTGGTTGGGTTTTTTTTCGGATCGAAGCCGCATCTGCACCCGGATTCATCCCTCTTGCGTTCCCAAGTGTTTACGGTGAGATCGAATTTGCGATTCCACCAGGATTCTTCACTGATAGACAGCTATACACCTCTTTGAAAAGGTAGGTCCTTATTTGGGGGGGTGGTCTCAATTTTGTTTTATGTTCTTGCTATTATAACATGTTAGTATTTATTATGTGAGTTAATTAAAGTGGCTGGCTTTTATCTGTGTGCATAATGCTTTTACAGGGGGTCTCACATGCGTACATCCATAGTGCCGTTTGTAATGTGTCCTATCCTAGCATCGCTGGCTCTTTTGTCTCTCATCTACAGACGCCATTTTGTGTCTCTGCCACACATAGAACAGGGGGCGGCCATTTTAGTGTCTGCCACACCATAACCAAAAATTGTGATTGGTTTATTGTAACTTCTCTTATGTTTACATATAATTTTTGCATTCTTTATTTCAGATGTCTTATTACAACAAAGAAGAGATCGTGCGCGAGCTTTTGGAGTTGTATAAATCACTGCCCTGCCTGTGGAAAATCAAATCAGCAGAATATTCGGACAGAATAAAAAAACAAGAGGCCTATGCCCAATTGGTGGAACTTTTTAAAAAAACACAGTGGAGGCGAGGCGGTGGATGCCAAGCTTGTTAAAAAGAAAATACAAGGATTGCGGACTGTTTACAAGAAAGAAGTTAACAAGGTGGAGAAATCCAAAAAGTCTGGGGCCGGCACCGACCAGGTCTATGTTTCACCTTTGTGGTACTATAATCTCCTAGAATTCACGAGGGACCAGGAGCCAACCAGAAGGATGGAAAGCTCATACATACCAAACCAGGATCCGCAAACAGACATCCCAATCGATGACAACACCTCCGCCATTGATGAATACAAAATAGTAACTTCTTGTTACCATGATTTATTGTGGAGTTTCGAAAAGTTATCCCTTCCAGTTCAGATAAGTACACTCCAATACAATTTTGTCACACTTAAATTAAATATAATACCTATTAAAATGTATGGCTTTTACTTAACATTTATTTTTCAGATATGGTGAGGCCCCAATTGGACGAGAATCCCACCACGTCTACCGAGGCGATTGTGGAGGATAATGAAGCACCTGCACCCTCTGGTGAAATGCGGCGAACACATTTCCGCAAAAGGAAGGCCATCCCAGTGACATCCGCCGATTTTTACTCTTTAGCGAACAAACTTCTATTCCAGCCAAAAAGCACACTAGTTGATAGCTTTGCGACATTTGCGTCAGACAGACTCAGGAAACTGGATTCCACACAGAGGGAGCAAGCAGAGAGACTAATGTTCGAAGTCCTAAGAAAGGCAGGACGAGGAGAACTTGATGAAACTGATACTATATGTAGGATGAACCAGCCCAATCATTCAACTTCATGGATTCATCCACAGCTCCTACGAAGTACACCAAAGAGGATGCCTCCACCAAGCTTGCACCTTGACCTCCCCCCACAGTTTCCCCCCCACAGTATCCCCCCCCACAGTATCCCATTTATTCAAATTAATCATTTTTATCCCAACTGTCGTCTCCCACCCGGCTAGGATATGCCACCCGATATGAAGAGGGCAACTAAAGTTTGTTATTTGTGTGTAATTTTAATTGATTGTTTCATTTTGATTGTAATAATAAATTTATGTTGGTTCAATCTTGCAGCCTGCTTTACTTAATTCAGCATATGGTTGTGACGCCCTGGCAAAACACGGTAGTTACAGAGGTTGTACCATACTCCACCCTCATTGGCATACCACCACACAACCCACAACCAGTAAAGCCTAGTCACCCCCTCGTGACAATAAGGACATAGCAGTGGGCGGGACCAGGCAGATGGGAGCGCCCACCTAGGGGTCCTGAGATGTCAGGGGCGGGACCACTGTAGTCAAGTTCTGACAGTTGAAGTGGAGTAGTCTGAGGCATAGCGGAGTCAGGGGTTGGGGGCCCATGGACTACTGGACTAGGTGACAGATGGCAAGCAGGCTCACAGGCGACATAGATCCGGGCGCGGCTGAGTACACCGGTACAACCCTGCATGTCACCTTCCACAGTCATTTAGCCCATACACCAGGGCCCAGGGACTACACCTCCCCTAACCGTCCCACCATCAGTCACCGCAGCACCCGGTTGGCCTTACCAACAACTCACTCCCCAGTAAATAATCCCTTTCTACGGTATACTGTACGGACGGCCGCACGAGCCCGGGTCCGGCCAGCACTTGTTACTACCTGGCCAAAGGCGGATTGGTGCATCTATACAGATGCATACATGTAATATAATGTTTGTGAGTGTTAATTAACCCGATGTGTACTCTGGCTAGGAGGGCAGGGAGCCAGCGCTAAGTGGTGTGCGCTGGTGTCCAAGGTAAATATTGGGTAACAAGCGCTTGGTTACCCGATGTTTACCGTGGTTACCAGTGTCCTCAGCTTCCAGACGCCGGCTCCCTTAAAGCGCAGCATCGTTTCCAAGTCGCTGCTGGCTGGGGACTGTTTGCTGTTGAGATCTGCCTGATTGACAGCTCACCAGCGACCATGTAGCGACGCACCAGCGATCCTGACCAGGTCAGATCGCTGGTTGGATCGCTGCTGCATCGCTACAGTGTGACGGTAGCCTTATACCTTTACTATCAGTTAAAGCTCGCGGTTCACTAATGTTCAGTGTTCCGTCTTCAAGTTCCTCTGGCGATGGTATTCTGTCATCGGATTCCTCAGGCAATGGTATTTGGTCTTGGGGTTTCTCCGACGATGGTATTCAATTTTCAGGTTACACTGGTAATCGTATGCAGTCTTTGTGTTCGTCTGGGGCTCAGCACACTTCCTGATCATTCCACTGCAGGCAACATGAGCCTGACCTACTGCACACACGTCTTCTTCCTTGGTAATCTTGGCATCAACTCCACCTTCTTGCTACCGGCCCAGCCTTTTATATATTGCCCACTGCACCACAGTTGTTACCTGACTCGACATCCTGCTCTGCCAAAGGCGGAAAAATGAGGTTGGTGCATCTATACAGATGCATACATGTAATATAATGTTTGTGAGTGGTGATAGATGTTAACTTGCTTTTTGAAATGACATGTAACAAACAGCAGATATCAATTTCAAAGTCTTTATAAAACAACATGTTCTTCAGAGGGTTCAAGGCCCGAAAGAAGCCATTGAAGACAGCCATACAAAGCCAAGCGTAACATAACCGATTCTAAACTTGGGACATTGTAAAATGAGTATGGCATACAATGAGGGATTACAATAATATATGCAGTCATATTAAAAAATTTGGCCACACCTATTAATGTTAACATTTTCATTTATAAAAAATTGGGTTTTTGCAACAACTATTTCAGTTTCATATATTTAATAACTGATGGACTCAGTAATATTTCTGGATTCAAATGAGGTTTATTGTAGTAACATAAAATGTGCAACTCGCATTTCCAAAAAATTTGACCGGTGCAATAATATGGGCAACCTTAACAATTTCTTGATTTGAACCCTTCTAACAAATTTTTACTAAAGCACTAAATTGGTTGGGTAACCTCATTGAGCTTTCAAATTCATAGGCTGGTGTATCTTATTAAAAGCTACTGAAAGCAAGAAGAGGCTGTTATTTCTGCAAAAGGAGGATCTACAATATATTAAGGTCACTTTTATGTTGCGGTGCCCATACTTTTGCATCGGTCAAATTTTCTTTCAATGCGGATTGCACATTTTCTGTTTGTACAATAAACCTCATTTCAATCCAGAAATCTTACTCAGTCCATCAGTTACTACATATATGAAGCTGAATTAGCTGTGGCAGAAACCCACATTTTTAGAAAGGATTAAAAGGTTAGCATTAATAGGGGTGCCAAAAAATTACCATATGACTGTATGTTCCTCCAGTTTACAAATGGATTACTGGCTGCTGCCCTCCCCTTGGCCAGCCACATAACGGGCCAGCATCGCTGCATGATGCTCCACTTTGGCCATCAGTCTCCTCTGGGCTGAGATGATTCGTCTCTGTGAAGCCCTGATGTTCGCTTGAGAAGAGATGAGGTCTGCCAAAGTGGGGATGCCTATGTAGGGAATGGTAAAAGTTTACAATCATAATTTTTATTTCTGCTTATTATTATGAAGTAGGAGATTCATGTTTAAGACTTACGGCTTTCCCCCTCGTCCGATATTGAGGGACTGATGGAGCCCGTTGGAATACTAGCTATGAAAACAAAAAACACTTTATAGTACTCAACAGCTTTATGTTTTGCAATTTATATGGAGTTTATTTTATATGAAACAATTACAGGGAGCCGATCCAGCCGATGCTTCATGCGGGTGCTCCTCCTTCTCTGGTGGCTGTAGCTCCACCGGGTGCTCTGGATCCTCCAGGGGCACATGCTCCTGTGGGGGCTCTTGACCCTCTATGGCTCCTTGCTTCTCTGGGGGTTCTTAATAAAATATGAAGTTTTATGGGGTTATGTTATGATACATATAGGACTGTGGGGGGTACATTATAATATATGGCGGACTACGTAGCCTACCTTATACATGGACTATGGGGGTGCATTATAACACATTGGGGACTATGTGGTGCAGTATAATATATGGAGAACTATGTGGTGAATCATAATACATGGAGAACTCTAGGAAATGCATTATAGTACATGGAGGACTATGGGGTGCATTCTAATATATGAAGGGTTATGTGCGACCCTTTATGCTATATGGAAGGCTATGTGGGGGCCATTATTGTATTTGGAGAACTATATACGAGGGGGGACAAAGATACAAGCAGGAGATGGAAACGTTTTATGCTGAGGGAAAAAGGCTCCTACCCACAGCACCCAGCTTTCCCATGCTCTGATATGGGAAAGCTGGGTGCTGAGGGAATGATGTTTAGCCAAGCATGGGGAAGCTGGGTGCCGAGGACAAGATGTATATCAGAACATATGAAAGCTGGGTGCTAATAGAGGGATTTCAGATCATGGGAAATCTGGGTGCTGAGTGGGTGCTATCTATCTATATATATATTTATATATATATAGATATATACATATAAATATTAGTGATGAGCGAGTATGCTTGTTACTACTTGGTACTCGCACGAGTATCACTGTACTCGGGCTACTCGGCGGGTACCGAGTAATTTCGCGATACTCGTGCTGTACTCGTGGTCTTCATCCCTGCATGTTGGCGCTCTTTTGAGAGCCAGCCCTCATGCAGGGATTGGCTGGCAGACCACTGCAATGCCACAGCCCTGTTAGTTGTGGAATTGCAGTGATTGGCCGGCCTGCACAGCGTGACCGAGCCTTTATACCGGCGGGCGCGCTGTGCTCTGCACGCAGCCATCTCATATTCCCTGCTTTCCCCGCCCACAGACGCCTATGATTGGTTGCAGTGAGACACGCCCCCACGCTGAGTGACAGGTGTCTCACTGCACCCAATCACAACAGCCGGTGGGCGTGTCTATACTGTGCAGTAAAATAAATAAATAAATAATTAAAAAAAAACTGCGTGCGGTCCCCCCAATTTTAATACCAGCCAGATAAAGCCATACAGCTGAAGGCTGGTATTCTCAGGATGGGGAGCCCCAAGTTATGGGGAGCCCCCCAGCCTAACAATATCAGTCAGCAGCCACCCAGAATTGCCGCATACATTAGATGCGACAGTTCTGGGACTGTACCCGGCTCTTCCCGATTTACCCTAGTGCGTTGGCAAATCGGGGTATTAAGGAGTTAATGGCAGCCCATAGCTGCCACTAAATCCTAGATTAATCATGTCAGGTATCTCCCCAAATTCCTTCCATGATTAATCTGTAAATTACAGTTAAAAAACACACACACACCCGAAAAATCCTTTATTAGAAATAAAAAACAATAACAATGTCCCTCATCACCAATTTATTAACCCCGACAAAGCCTCCATGTCCGGCGTACTCCACAGTCCTCCAACGTCGCGTCCAGCTCTGCTGCATGCAGGTGACAGGAGCTGCAGAATACACCGCCGCTCCTGTCAGCTTCACACAGCAACTGAGGTGAGTAGCGCGATCAGCTGCTGTCAGTCAGGTAACTCACGGCCACTGCTGAATCCAGGTAACCTCAGTGACAGCTCAGCTGATCGCTATACTCACCTCAGTTGCTGCGTGGAGCTGACCGGTGCCGCGGTGAGTAGCGCGATCAGCTGAGCTGTCACTGAGGTTACCCGTGGCCACCGCTGGATCCAGGTAACCTCAGTGACAGCTCACCTGATCGTGCGGCTGTCTTCAGTTGCTGTGTGAAGCTGACAGGAGCGGCGGTGTATTCTGCTGCTCCTGTCACCTTCATGCAGCGACGCTGGAGGACTGTGGAGTACGCCGGACATGGAGGCATTGTCGGGGTTAATAAATTGGTGATGAGGGACTTTGTTAGTGTTTTTTATTTCTAATAAAGGATTTTTCGGGTGTGTGTATTTTTTAACTGTAATTTACAGATTAATCATGGAAGGAATCTCGGGGAGACGCCTGACATGATTAATCTAGGATTTAGTGGCAGCTATGGGCTGCCATAAACTCCTTATTACCCCGATTTGCCAACGCACTAGGGTAAATCGGGAAGAGCCGGGTACAGTCCCAGAACTGTCGCATATAATGTATGCGGCAATTCTGGGCGGCTGCTGACTGATATTGTTAGGCTGGGGGCTCCCCATAACGTGGAGCTCCCCATCCTGAGAATACCAGCCTTCAGCCGTATGGCTTTATCTGGCTGGTATTAAAATTGGGGGGACCGCACGGCGTTTTTTTTAATTATTTAATTATTTATTTCACTGCACAGTCTACACACATCCACCGGCTGCTGTGATTGGGTGCAGTGAGACACCTGTCACTCAGCGTGGGGGCATGTCTCACTGCAACCAATCATAGGCGCCGAAAAGCAGGAAAACAGGGAATACGAGATTGTTTAATGAGCGGCCGGCTTTTTCAAAAGAGGAAAAGCCGCTGGAGTTTAGTGAACAGCTGTGCAGCGCCGCGGCAGTGATCGGGGAACGGTAAGTAAGAGAGAGGGGGAGAATGACCGACAGACTGTGAGAGGGGGACAGACAAGACAGAGAGAGACCGACAGAGCGAGACCGACCGACGGGAGATAGAATGAAAAAAAAAATTACCGACATCGCTAGTAAAAAGCACAAAACGTGCGTTTTGGACATCGGAGTGCCACACAATGTTTTACGTAAAATCTTTCATGTATTAATCTCAAAAAGTAACATACACCAGCTCTATCTCACTATTGGGTATGTTCCCTTAACATTTCCGGCATGAAAATTCATTTTGGTGTCATTTTGGAAGGTTTTCTGGTGAGTCCGCAAAAATGGCGTAAAACTCGGACAAAATTGTTCACAGCTGTGACTTTTGAGTGATAAATGCTTCAAGGGGTCTTCCCCATGCTGTTGCCATGTCATTTGAGCACTCTTCTGAGACTTTTGTGACATTTTTAGGGTTTCTACATGCTGCCGGGGGTCATTTCAGAAAAATGCTTGGGTCTCCCATAGGATAACATTGGGCTCGGTGCTCGGGCCGAGTACACGAGTATCTTGGGATGCTCAGCCCGAGCCTGGAGCACCTGAGCTTTCTGGTACTCACTCATCACTAGTGGTAGGCACTTTGCTTGGGCTGCGGGTTTGACTCTGAGGCAAGGCCTATGGACTTTGTATGGCTGCATGTAATTGATTAGTCCAATGGATTGTGTTGCCTATGAGTTTCCATTTGATTGATAGGACAGGTACAGTCTTTTGCTTTTGTTTGGCCATGTTGTGTGCGCAGTCACTAGGATTATGTGAATTAATGTAGAGTCAGTTTCCCACTTCTCTGTGTTGGTGTAGTGGAAGGCTTTTTGCTTGGGCTACGAGAGGATAAGTGTTCGACTCTGAGGCAAGGCCCATGGACTTTGTATGGCTGCATGTAATTGCCTAGTCCAATGGACTGTGTTACCTATGAGTGCCCATTGGATTGATAGGCCAGGTACTGTCTTTTGCTTTTGTTTGGCCATGTTGTGTGCAGTCACTAGGATTATGTGAATTAATGTAGAATCAGTTTCCTACTTCTTTGTGTTGGTGTAGTGGTAGGCTCTTTGCTTGGGCTGCGAGAGATTGTGGGATCGACTCTGAGGCAAGGCCCATGGACTTTGTATGGCTGCATGTAAATGCCTAGTCCAATTGTCTGTGTTGCCTATGCGTTTCCATTGGAATGATAGGCCAGGTATTGTCTTTTGCTTTTGTTTGGCCATGTTGTGTGCGCAGTCACTAGGATTATGTGAATTAATGTAGAGTCAGCTTCCCACTTCTCTGTGTTGGTGTAGTGGAAGGCTCTTTGCTTGGGTTACGAGATGTTGTGGGTTTGACTCTGAGGCAAAGCCCATGGATTTTGTATGGCTGTATGTAATTGCCTAGTCCAATGGACTGTGTTGCCAATGAGTTTCCATTGGATTGAAAGGCCAGGTACTGTCTTTTGCTTTTGTTTGGCCAGTTGTGGGCGCAGTCACTAGGATTATGTGAATTAATGTAGGGGCGGTTTCCCACTTCTCTGTGTTGGTGTAGTGGTAGGCTCTTTTCTTGGGCTACGAGACGTTGTGGGTTCGAATCTGAGGCAAGGCCCATGGACTTAATATGGCTGCATGAAATTGCCGAGTCCAATGGACTGTGTTGTCTATGAGTTTCCATTGGATTGATAGGCCAGGTACTGTCTTAGGTTTTGTTTGGCCATGTTGTGTGCGCAGTCACTAGGATTATGTGAATTAATGTAGAGTCAGTTTCCCACTCCTCTGTGATTGTGTAGTGGTAGGCTCTTTGCTTGGTCTGCGAGATGTTGTGGGTTTGACTCTGAAGCAAGGCCCATGGACATTGTATGGCTGATGTACTTGCCTAGTCTAATGCACTATGTTGCCTATGAGTTCCATTGGATTGATAGGCCAGGTACTTTCTTTTGCTTTTTTTTGGCCATGTTGTGTGCGCAGTCGGTAGGAGTATGTGAATTAATGTAGATTCAGTTTCTCGCTTCTCTGTGTTGGTGTAGTGGTAGGCTCTTTGCTTGGACTGTGAGAAGTTGTGGGATTGACTCTTAGGCAATGCCCATGGACTTTGTATGGCTGCATGTAATTGCTTAGTCCAATAGACTTTGTTGCATATGAGTTTCCATTAGATTGATAGGCCAGGTACAGTCTTTTGCTTTTGTTTGGCCATGTTGTGTGCGCAGTCACTAGGATTATGAGAATTAATGTATACTAAGCTTCCCACTTCTTTGTGTTGGTGTAGTGGTAGGCTCTTTGCTTGTTCTGCAAGACGTTGTGGGTTTGACTCTGAGGCAAGGCCCATGGACTTTGTATGGCTGCATGTAATTGCCTAGTCTAATGAACTGTGTTACATATGAGTTTTCATTGGATTGATAGGCCAGGTACTGTCTTTTGCTTTTGTGTGGCCATGTTGTGTGCGCGGTCACTAGGAGTATGTGAATTAATGTAGACTCAGCTTCCCACTTCTTTGTGTTGGTGTAGTGGTAGGCTCTTTGCTTAGGCTGCGAGAGGTTGTGGGTTTGACTCTGAGGCAAGGCCCATGGATTTTGTATGGCTGCATGTAATTGCCTAGTCTAATGGACTGTGTTGCCAATGAGTTTCCATTGGATTGAAAGGCCAGGTACCGTCTTATGCTTTTGTTTGGCCATGTTGTGGGCGCAGTCACTAGGATTATGTGAATTAATGTAGAGTCAGTTTCTCACTTCTCTGTGTTGGTGTAGTGGTAGGCTCTTTTCTTGGGCTACGAGACGTTGTGGGTTCGAATCTGAGTCAAGGCCCATGGACTTAGTATGGCTGCATGAAATTGCCTAGTCCAATGGACTGTGTTGTCTATGAGATTCCATTGGATTGATAGGCCAGGTACTGTCTTAGGTTTTGTTTGGCCATGTTGTGTGCGCAGTCACTAGGATTATGTGAATTAATGTAGAGTCAGTTTCCCACTTCTCTGTGATTGTGTAGTGGTAGGCTCTTTGCTTGGACTGCGAGATGTTGTGGGTTTGACTCTGAAGCAAGGCCCATGGACATTGTATGGCTGATGTAATTGCCTGGTCTAATGCACTATGTTGCCTATGAGTTTCCATTGGATTGATAGGCCAGGTACTTTCTTTTGCTTTTTTTTGGCCATGTTGTGTGGGCAGTCGGTAGGATTATGTGAATTAATGTAGAAATGGTTGCTTACTTCTCTGTGTTGGTGAAGTGGTAGGCTCTTTGCTTGGGCTGCGAAAGATTGTGGGATCGACTCTGAGGCAAGGCCCATGGACTTTACATGGCTGCATGTAATTGCCTAGTCCAATTGACTGTGTTGCCTATGAGTTTCCATTGGATTGACAGGCCAGGTACTGTCTTTTGCTTTTGTTTGGCCATGTTGTGGGCGCAGTCACTAGGATTATGTGAAATAATGTAGAGTCAGATTCCCACTTCTCTGTGTTGGTGTAGTGGTAGGCTCTTTTCTTGGGCTACGAGATGTTGTGTGTTCGAATCTGAGGCAAGGCCCATGGACTTTGTATGGCTGCAAGTAATTGCCTAGTCCATTGGACTGTGTTGCCTATGAGTTTCCATTGGATTGATAGGCCAGGTTCTGTCTTTTGCTTTTGCTTGGCCATATTGTGTGCGCAGTCACTAGGATTATGTGATTTAATGTAGACTCAGTTTCCCACTTCTCTGTGTTGGTGTAGTGGTAGGCTCTTTGCTTGGGCTGCGAGAGATTGTGGGGTCGACTCTGAGGCAAGTCCCATGGACTTTGTATGGCTGCATGTAATTGCCTAGTCCAATGGACTGAAAAAACCCTATAGCCTTTAGCGGGGGTTGCCATGGTCGCACAGGCATTTTCATGATTGTAGTTTTAAATAATGAGGGTGTGTAAATGGTTAATTCATTTATTTACAGTGAGGTAAGGTGACGTAACGCGGACAGCTGAGTGAGCTGGTTTAAATCAGCTATTGCGCGCCTTTTTTCCTTTGAATATGATTGGCTGTTAATAATTTTATGCGGGAAATTCAAGTATAAATGTGAGTGACTGACCTGTCAGCTGGCAGTCCAGCTGATGAAGATTGAAGAGACAAGACATGGAAGATCTCCTGCAGCAGCTGTTAAGAAGAGCCGGAGAACGAGGCGGAGAGGAGTGGCTGAAAGCATGCCTGGAAGTCGCAGCTCCATCGGCATCGTCAGAGTCGGCTGAAGCGGAGCGGCCGGCGGAGGCGCCGCCGGTCGTGAATATAGTGTCGGCGGCGAAAGAGTCGGCTGACAAGAGTCTACGGAGGAAGAGGACAAGAAAGGAGGCATACTCACCTCCAGCGGCGTCATCGCGGAAGAGCGCAGCAGAGCGGAGGAAGACGTCGGGACCCAAGTCTCACGGGGCGGCATTGCGAGATCAACAACGTCATCGCTCTGGGACGTGCGCCGCTACAGGAAGTGGCGCCGGGTCAGCTGATCCGAAGGACAGGAAGAAGATGGCGGCGCCCATGGAACGGGGGCGCAGCAGAGGCCGGAGTGTTCAGACGCTGCCCAGGCAAAAGAGCAATTCTAGGGCAGCGGCGGCACTCGGCGCCTGGGTGGGCGGAACGCCTACTCCAGCGGCAGGGCAGGAAGAGGAGCCGATAGTCCGGAGTTGCCCCGAAGACGAGCCGTATGCTGTCGGGACTGGATCCAGCGATGAGGGGTCGGATGGAAGCCTCCAGCATCAGGACGTCAGGAGGGGTGAGAAGCCTTCTACCCCTTTTCCTGTGCATAACATTTTCCCGAATAACATTAGAGATGCAGTGTTCAGTACATTAAGGGACATTTTTAAAGGTAATAGTCAGGAGTTACCTTTAGTAAACTCATTGGGCAGTAATAGAGTTCAAGGGATTCCTGATTCTTTCCTTAAGGAGGCTATTACATGCGATTTATCGCCACTTGGCTTTCATTTGAGTGTTTCTGTTAGGGCTGCTTCTCACTTGCGAGTTTCTCGCAGTAGAGCAATGCGAGAAAAACTCGCATTGGAATCGGACACATGTTAGTGAATGATTCAGCTCTCATCTGCGATTTTTTTCTCAGTCCAAATCGGACCGAGAAAAAAATCGCAGCATGCTGCTTTTTTGCGAGTTTCTACTGCGAGTCTCTCCAATGCAAGTCTATGGGAGCGTGTAAAAAATCGGATGTCACGGGACGGCATTCACACCATCTTAGTGACATCCGATTTTCGAAATACATTTCTCGCATGTTTCCTAAAACACTGGAAACGAGCGATGTCTCCCAATGTCTGTCAATCACTATTCCCTGTCAGTCGGTCTCTCCCTCTCGGTCTCTATTCTCTCTCTGTCGGTCCGTCACTATCTCTGTCCCTCTCTCACAGTCTGTCGGTCATTTTCCCCTCCTCTCTCATACTCACCGTTCCCCGATCCCCCGGTGCGGCGCTGCACGGCTTTCTCACTGCTCCGGCGGCTTTTACTATTTTGAAAAAGCCGGCCGCTCATTAAAGAATCTCGTATTCCCTGCTTTCCCCGCCCACAGGCGCCTATGATTGGTTGCAGTGAGACACGCCCCCACGCTGAGTGACAGGTGTCTCACTGCACCCAATCACAGCAGCCGGTGGGCGGGTCTATACTGTGCAGTGAAATAAATAAATAAATAATTAAAAAAAATGGCGTGCGGTCCCCCCCAATTTTAATACCAGCCAGATAAAGCCATACGGCTGAAGGCTGGTATTCTCAGGATGGGGAGCTCCACGTTATGGGGAGCCCCCCAGCCTAACAATATCAGCCAACAGCCGCCCAGAATTGCCGCATACATTATATGCGACAGTTCTGGGACTGTACCCGGCTCTTCCCGATTTGCCCTGGTGCGTTGGCAAATCGGGGTAATAAGGAGTTATTGGCAGCCCATAGCTGCCAATAAGTCCTAGATTAATCATGTCAGGCGTCTATGAGACACCCTCCATGATTAATCTGTAAGTTACCGTAAATAAACACACACACATGAAAAAATCCTTTATTGGAAATAAAAAACACAAACACATTCCCTCATTACCAATTTATTAACCCCGACAAACCCTCCATGTCCGGCGTAATCCACGGACTCCAGCGTCGCTTCCAGCATGCAGGTGACAGGAGCTGCAGAAGACACCGCCGCTCCGGTCACCTCCAAGCAGCAACTGAGGTGAGTAGCGCGATCTGCTGAGCTGTCACTGAGGTTACCCGCTGTCACTGGATCCAGCGGTGACAGCGGGTAACCTCAATGACAGCTCAGCTGATCGCGCTACTCACCTCAGTTGCTGCTTGGAGGTGACCGGAGCGGCGGTGTCTTCTGCAGCTCCTGTCACCTTCATGCTGGAAGCGACGCTGGAGGTCCGTGGATTACGCCGGACATGGAGGGTTTGTCGGGGTTAATAAATTGGTAATGAGGGAATGTGTTTGTGTTTTTTATTTCTAATAAAGGATTTTTTCGGGTGTGTGTGTTTATTTACTGTAATTTACAGATTAATCATGGAGGGTGTCTCATAGACGCCTGACATGATTAATCTAGGACTTATTGGCAGCTATGGGCTGCCAATAACTCCTTATTACCCCGATTTGCCAACGCACCAGGGCAAATCGGGAAGAGCCGGGTACAGTCCCAGAACTGTCGCATCTAATGTATGCGGCAATTCTGGGCGGCTGTTGGCTGATATTGTTAGGGTGGGAGGCTCCCCATAACGTGGAGCTCCCCATCCTGAGAATACCAGCCTTCAGCCGTATGGCTTTATCTGGCTGGTATTAAAATTGGGGGGGACCGCACGCCATTTTTTTTAATTATTTATTTATTTATTTCACTGCACAGTATAGACCCGCCCACCGGCTGCTGTGATTGGGTGCAGTGTGACACCTGTCACTCAGAGTGGGGGCGTGTCTCACTGTAACAAATCATAGGCGCTGGTGGGCGGGGAAAGCAGGGAATACGAAATTGTTTAATGGGCGGCCGGCTTTTTCAAAACAGTAAAAGCCGCCGGAGCAGTGTGAACGCCGTGCAGCGCCGGGGATCGGGGATTGGTGAGTATATGAGAGAGGGCTGCTAACTTCAGTTACTCAGGAGATTAGCGGTCACCGGTGAGTCCTTCACTGGTGACCGCTAATCAGGGCGCGACACAGACAGAGCCGCAGCATGACAATGAAGTCGGGTGAAGTTCACCCGAGTTCATTCTGACAGTGCGGCTCTGTCTGTGTCTGCTGTCATCTGCCATTCAGCTCTGCTACATGGCTGTCTGTGTCTGCTGTCAGCGGCCATGTAGCAGAGCTGAATGGCAGATGACATAGTAAAAAATACGCATTACACACGCATTACACACGCATTACACATGCTAGTAAAATCTCAGAAATAGCATCGCACTTGCGTTGCACTCGCACCTAACGTGAACTAAAATCAGCCGAGTTTTTTTCAGCCCAGTCGGACCGATTTTACTCGCATAGATGTGTTTCCACCCTTAAGGAAAGAATTTGGAATGGGGAGTTTATTGATGTATTCACATTGTTACCAGTTACTAGGGAACAGCAGCATAAATTGGATAGGAAGGATGACAAGCAGGAGAATGTGGATAGAAAAAAGCCTTTTAGGTCTTTTAATAATTGGATCCAATCCTTTTCTATATATGCTGCTGTTCTGGGGGAAAGGAGATCGGACTTATGTAGTGGTTTCTTTCAGACGTAGACATCATACTGGAAGCCTACTGAAATTTTGGGGGCACGGCATGGCTGATCTACGATGAATCGTTTAGGCAAAAAATGGCAGTACACTCTCACATTAAATGGGGGGTGAAGGATGTGGGGCTCTGGTTGAATTTGATGCTTCCACAGAGAAATACCGTGGTCAGACATAACACTCAGGGTTTGAAAAAAGGGGTGTGTTTCGCATATAATGAGACGTCATGTAAATGGTTAAACAATTGTCGTTTTCGACACGAGTGCTCATTTTGTGGGGGAACACATCCCATGGCTAAATGCTTTAAAAAGAATGCCCAATCTAGTGCTAAGGGATCTTCACTCAAAGAGCAGCTTAATAAAAGCATTGACGCCAGTAAAGGTGGAAAAAATGCGTCCATGGCTCGGCCTTTTCCCAGACAAGGCGAAGCGTGAGTTGGTCTTAAAGGGTTTTACGGAGGGGTTTTTTGTGCCAGAATTTAAAGGGTTAGGTTGTAGTATGTTTGAAAATTTGGTTTCAGTTAAAGAGTTTCCTGAAGTGGTAAGGGAGAAAATTGAGAAGGAAGTTGAGGCCGGCAGAGTTGCTGGGCCATTTAGTTCTCCTCCTTTTGATAATTTCAGAGTGTCCCCATTAGGTTTGGTACCCAAAAAAGAGGTCGGCAGTTACAGACTTATCCATCATTTGTCACACCCAGTAGGTGGGTCACTAAATGATGAGATTGTCCCTGCCAGTACGTCTGTGAAATACGCGTCCTTTGATATGTTAGTTAATTTGGTAAGACGGTTTGGTAGGAATGCCTTATTATCGAAAGCTGATATTAAGTGTCACGCTCTCCGGGTCCCCTGCTCTGCTCCCCGGCTTACCTGCCACGCTCCCCGGCTTCCCTGCTTCGCTCCCCGGCTCCTCTGTCAGGCGTCCCCCGCTCCACGGTCTCCAGCCTCCATCGCCTGCGGTCCCCATGCGGCCCGGTCCCCGCTCCCGGCGCCCGTCGGCTACTCAGCCCCAGCCCGGCTATCCTGCTTCCTGCTCACCGCTTCCTGCCCTGGCTTCTGGCACCCGGGCCTCGCGCATGCGCATTAGGGTGCGCGCGCGGTCATTGACCCTCTCTTAAAGGGCCAGCGTCCACTGACAGGAAATTGAACACCCAGGTACAGGGTATAAAGGGGTTTAATGTCCAAGTGGGCGGGGCCTGTTCTTCGTGTTTCCTAAGCTAGGAGTCAGGTCTCCTTGTGTCTCTGTGATATACTTACCTATCTCTCTTCTAGAGCCGCTCCTGCCTCGCCATCCGGTCCTGCCGATTCCCGAACCCCGAACGCTGACTATCTGCCATCCCGTCAGTCCGTACCATCTCTGATCCCTGTGGTGATCCGTTCTCTCGCTCCATCGGTTCCGGACTCTGCCTGACAACATCTCGGCCTCCGAACCTGAGCTCCGTCACCCGGACTACCATCAGTGACTCCGTGGTCCCAGGGACTTCTCCATTCCACTCTTTTGTACGGACTGTCCTGCTACCCGTAGTGCTCCGTCTACCAGACCCCTTGCCTTCATTAAGGTGTTCGGCCCAGTGGATCCACCTCCTGGGTCTGCCCGTCCACCTGGCCCTAACATTAAGGCGGCTTTTCGGCTGTTGCCGGTGAATCCAGCAGGTTTTAATTCGTTAGGTTTTTGTTTTGACGGGAAGTTTTATTTTGACATGTGTTTACCAATGGGTTTTTCGTTGTCCTGTTTATATTTTGAAGCTTTTTCCTCCTTTTTTGCAATGGGTGTTAGAATTTGAGTTACAGGTAGGTGGTGTTATTCATTATTTAGATGATTTTTTGTTTGTTGGTTTT
Organism: Anomaloglossus baeobatrachus; assembly: GCF_048569485.1. Lineage (NCBI taxonomy): Eukaryota > Metazoa > Chordata > Amphibia > Anura > Aromobatidae > Anomaloglossus > Anomaloglossus baeobatrachus. Next base: position 123,368,943 of record NC_134356.1, read on the forward strand.
AGTCAGTCTTCAGTTTGTATGGATTTATTATTAAAATTTATGGATTTGGCTCAGTTGTTCGGTGTCCCATTAGCACCTGAGAAGACGGTGTATCCGTGTTGTAGGTTTGAATTCCTCTGCATTGTTATTGACTCTACTAGAATGGAATGTATGTTACCGGAGGAGAAGGTCATAAAATTAAAATGCTTGATTGGTGTGATGTTATTAAAGGAGAAGACAGTTTTGAAAGATTTGCAATCGTTGCTTGGATCATTGAACTTCGCACTCAGGATCATTCCAATGGGCCGGGTGTTTTCCAGAAGCCTTTATGATGCGACAAAAGGGGTTAAGTCTCCTCGGTCTCATATTAGGCTTACTGTAGGCATGAAGGAAGACTTGGCTATTTGGTTTGAATTTCTCCAAGATTTTAATGGTATTACTTGTTGGCAAGAGGACTTTCGGTCATCAGAGTCTCTATCCTTCTTTATAGGTGTGAATTGTTTGTGTGGTTTTGGGTTAGTCCTTTTTAACCATTGGTCTGCTGGTGTCTGGCCAGAGTCATGGGTACTGAGTAGGGTAACAAAAAGCAAGATAGTGTTAGAATTGTTTTCAATTCTGGTTTCAGTGGTACTCTGGGGTCCAAGTTTGGCTAATAAAAGGATAATTTTTCTTTCTGACAATCAGGGGTTGGTTTTTTCTATCAACACATTGTCCTCAAAATGTGTGTGGTCAGCAAAAATTTTGAGACATTTAGTATTAATGTGCTTAAAGTTTATGTTAGGTTGACCTAACAGTCACAGCTGTTGCCAGCGATGTCCGAATGCAGAGAGGGTACCGGTGACCCCCCCCTCTGCTACTCCGTCTCAATGAAAACAAGACGCCGTTATACACATAAGACTGGAGATGTGCGGCTCCGAATAGAAAGTGTATTGATATTGTTTACATTACAAAGTTATACAAAGTTGATTAGGGCGTAACTATGCAACATACATATTCATTAATCTACATTCATTAAGGCGTGGATTGCATATTCCCAGCAAGAGAAATTAATATAATGACTTATACTCCCATAACAAGATGTTTTTCAGTCGTCTCTAAGTCAAAACATTCTGCGTCCTTGAGGTTGGTCTCACAGTTTATTACGCAAATAAGTCTGGTTTGGTCTTGCCAGGGAGAATGAATTTCTATTATTTTCTAAGTCAGTGAAAAAGGTTAACTCTTTCCTCACAATCCCCCCTATTGGCGTGATTGATGGACAGGGGGCCATCGAGAAGCTGTGGACTATAGAGCGAGCAGGCTAGCCTCCAGATACTTTCTGAACCGCGCATTGCTCAGGGAGTGTCGTCTCACATCCGTCACCCAGGACTGCCTGCATGCCTCTCGATAGGAGTCTCATCATGATACGCCAAGGTGATTTCTAGAGGAAAGAGTAGAGAAGAGAAAAAAGGCATATTAATGATTTCATACAGGTGCTGAATAATCATTGTATCTACATTGTTTCAAGCAGCGGGAAAACAAAGCAATTAGCAACTTGAACACTACATAAGCAACTAGTAAACAGAGTAACACTTGGTGTCATTGACTGATAGTCTGTTGTAACAGCCTCCCCATTGAAACACTTCGTTTATTGGGACTGGTATGGCTAAGTATGGCATGGAAGAGGCTGTCACGGGTGCGTGTGTACATATCCAGCAGTCTGTGATCTCAAGTTTTTCAGCTAACACTTCATGATGGGTCTCAAATGAATTCTGCCGTGGTGTAGAAGGCCCCAAAAAGGGAGTACACATAGAAATACTTATCAGCAGTATTAGGCCTTCTTGCAGTGGCTGGCATGGACCCATGTCGATCTCCCCTCAAGTTTGACGGAGGTTGGAGTGGTCAGCTGGACAGTCAAAGGTCGTTCGAATCGTGGCTCAAGGGTCTTTTCACGTGCTTCTTTAGGTAGACCCGGTCACCAGGCTTTAGAGAGTGGGTTCCTGGAACGGCATCAGGCTCAGGTAGAGAAGAGTAGACCCTTTGGTGGGTTTCAGTTAGTCTCTTCTGCAGGGAAACAACATAAGACGTTAGGCTATCACATTGCAGGTGTAACTCCTGTGGGAAGTAGCATCGTAATCTGGGTGCACTACCAAAGAGTATTTCAAAGGGTGAGAGCCTGTGCTTTCCCTGCGGGGTGGTCCTTATAGAGTAAAGAGCTATGGGGAGACATTCTGTCCATGGTCTACCAGTCTCCTCCACTGCCTTGGCTAGTTTGAGCTTTAGAGTTCCATTTAACCTTTCCACTTTCCCTGATGACTGTGGGTGGTAAGGCGTGTGTAAGGCTGACTGAATGCCTAACAGGGCACAGGTGTTCTGGAAAACTTGTCCAGTGAAATGAGTACCTCGGTCTGACTCTATGACTTCAGGGAGTCCAAACTGAGGCACCAGCTCACAGGCCAATTTTTTTTTTTTTGCTGTAATTCGGGCCGTGGCTGAGCTTACATGATAGGCCTCTGGCCATCCTGAGAAGAGGTCTACACAGACAAGTACAAACTCATAAATGCCATGTTTTGGCAACTGTATATAGTCTATTTGTACTCTTTGAAATGGGGCAAACGTCTTTGGCATGTGTCTTTGCGGGGTTTTAGTTAGTTGGCCTGGATTATGTTGTTGACAGATGTGACAAGCTTTTATTCTCTGGGAGGTGTATTGTCTGAAGCCGGGGGCTACCCAATAGGGTTGCATCTGGTTCATGATTGAGTTTGTGCTACTGTGTGTGGGATAGTGGAGTACTTGGAAAATGGCAGGGAACCAACTGCGTGGCAGGATGGGAAGTCCATTTAGGCGCCAAATCCCCTCCACCTTTTCTGCCACCTTGGCCCGCCATCCGGCCTTTTCTTCCTCAGAGGCGTTTTCTTGTGTCTCAAAGAGGTTCTGCATTTCTTCCTCCGTCGTTGACACTGTTTCCGTCTCCTTCAAAGGGAGTAAAGCGGCTTGTTTTGCTGTTTGATCGGCCAAGCGATTTCCCCCTTGCCTCGGGTGTTTGAGCCTTGGTGTGGGCAGCAACCTTTATGATTGCTAGCTGTTTTGGTATCAAGGCTACTTCCATTAGTTTCTTCACTGAGGCTCCATGCCTGATGGGATTTCCTGTTGATGTGAGGAATCCTCTAGTCTGCCAGATAGTGCCAAAATCGTGCACAATGCCGTGTGCATAGGCTGAGTCCGTGTAGATGTTCGCTGTTCGTTCTTCCAGAAACTCAATTGCCCAGATGAGGGCAAGAAGTTCTGCTTCTTGAGCAGATATGCGTGGAGGTAACGGTTTTTTGGCTAAGACTGCATATAGAGTCACTTCTGCAAATCCGGTGTGGAACTTGCCTGCTTCATCAGCGTATCTGCTACCATCCACAAAAAGTTCAAAGTCTGGATTTGTAAGCGGTGTTGCCTGTATATTGTGCAGGGGCTTTGCCTCATGTTCAATGAGTTCCTGACAATCATGATCAAATGGTGCGCTGGTACGTTTGTCACTCTCTTCTGTCCACTCTTCTGTCCTCTCTTCTGTCCCCCCTTCTAAATTTGTAAAGATCAGCAGATCAGCAAGGTTTAGACTTGTAACTCGAGCAAATGAGATGTTTGGGGGTAGCAACAGCGTGCACTGGAGTCTGACTTGTCTTGCCATGGAGAGGTGTTTCAACTGCACTTGATTGAGAACAGCATAAATGTAATGGCTGGTAAGGATGGTAGTTGGGAAATCAAGTGAGATTTCAAATGCTTTCTGCAGTATGTTTGAAATTGCTGTAACAGCACGGACACAGGTTGGTGCTGCTTTTGTGACGTTGTCAAGTTGAGAGGAGTAGTACCCGATTATGTGAGTATTCCTACGGCAAATCCTTGAAGCTCTGCTACAAACAGATTAAAGGTGAGATCATAGTTTGGTAGTGCCAGAGCAGGTGCATCAATCACTAGTTCCTTGAGCTTTTGAAAGTTTTGTCGAGCTTCTTCTGTAAGGGAGAAAGGAACATTCTTTGTGCAATCATACAGCTGTTGCATGAGTAGTGACGCATTGGGAATCCACCGTCTGCATTTATCTCCTCTTGCTTTGCATCCTACTTCTGCCAGAAAGGTAAGAAGGCTAATTAAAGCCGTTTTACATTCCTCTTCACTAGGGCAGCACAGTAGTAAATCATCCACGTACTGGTAGATGTACTGCGAGAGGTAGCGGGAAGGGGGATTGTCTCAACTGCGGTGGCGTAATTCCAGGCTTGACTGAAACTTTTACTGTGGGCACGGGTAGTGTGCCGAGGTCAGTTTTTGATGTGGACCAGAGTTTTGCAGGAACTTGTAGAAGTATTGGATCCGTGTTTACTTCACGTGTAACATCATATTCTGGTTGATCTTCTATCATCTGGAGAGTGCACAGGACTTCTGGGATATCTTCTGGAATTTGCAGGATAGCAGATCCATCTTCATTGTAGACAATCTGAGCTTGTAGTCTTGATAGTAGATCTTCTCCCACTAGGGCATCTCCACCCAGGGGGGACACTAAGAATTTAGACACGAACATATGTGGTCCCAGTTTCACCTTCAGTGGATGTGTTATTGGGATTATCTGGGCTTGTCCATCAAATTCGGATACTAAAGTAGCTTCAGATGAGATGGATCCTTCAGGCACTAGGTTCCTGGGGTTCAGGAGCGTGAGGCTCCTGAGTCCACCAAAGCTCTTATTTCCTTGTTGCCAATGTGAAGGGGGACGTGTATAAATGGACCTCTGGCATCCCTATCCCGTGCTGCCGCAAGTCAGGCAGTCTTCTCCTCCTGACTCTCGGGTTGGTTTTGAGTGTCCCTCTTCTTCTTTCTACAGTCTCTGATCACATGTCCTCTGACTCCACAATAGTAGCAGGTCGGTGCCTTCCTTCTTGTACCTTCTGGCTGACCATCCACTGCTGCTATGACAACTTTCTTGTTACTCCTTTTATCCTTTGCGTCGGTTTCTAAGCCACTTGCTTTGTTGACTAGAAGATCTATGTCTTCCATGTTTCTCCATTCTGGGCAGCACGCTTTCAATCTTTCTGCCAGAGGTGCATGTATTCCATCCATGAAGGATCTTACCATCAGGCGACGTATTGCACCCGCTTGTAAGTCCAGCCCTTCATCTGCGAATGACTGCATCAATCTGTAGTAAAATGAGCTGACATTCTCCACAGGACCTTGATGCACTGGTCCCATTGTGCCCTTAGTTCTTTGCTCCTGGGCGCAGAAGAGATTGAGTCTTATCATGAAGTCTTGGCCTTATTCCACATTACGGGTATTGTCCGGAACATGTCCTGTCAGGTGGGCAGTGAGTTTGGCATACAGTTCGGGAGACATTTTAACTCTACACAAACCTTCCATGTCCAACCAAGTGCTTCTGTAGGAGACCTGTATTTGGTTCAGGTAACGTGAAAAACTGACTGGGTTTCTAGTCGGGTCTGGAGCATTTTGCAGGAAAGCCATCTGCTCGGCTGGAGTCCAGGGTACGTAGTCATCATACGTACGAGGAACTGCATCTCTGGGAGCATCTGGGTTTTGTGGATTAACAGGTGGTCTTATTAGGACTCTTCTTTCCACTACGGGATAAAGAGGCACTGGTGCTGTGGCTTGTAGCTTGTGCTGTGGGGCTCCACAGGCTAGGCATGTTTCACTCCAGTCCGGATTTTGTTGGCTACAGTTTGTGCAGGTCCATCCCGGGGATCCTGCTATTTTTGGAGCTGTTCCAGAAGTAGCTGACAGGTACGGAGGAGGCTGTTTTTGCCATGTCAAAAAGAGTTCTGACCAGTTTAGTCCATGATTTATCTGCTATTACTCCTGCTCTAGTAGCTCTTATTGTGTCCTATTTGTTGGGGTCCAATTGATCCTTCCCCTTCAATCCAAATGTCTTAAAAACTTCCTTGGACTGACTGGCTGTTCTTTTGCCATGATAACACGTAATGAGATGTTGCAGGGTGCATCCAGCTCTTCTGTCTTTTTATATTCCTTGCCCCATTCTTCGTCTTTCTTCTTCAGCTTTTAAACCCTTGAACGTCCTTTGGACTAAACCTACCTATCCTGGAGATACTCAGAGACTAACTCCTTTTGTATTCCTACCTAAGGTGAGGTCTAGAACCACCTTTCCTGGAGATACTCAGAGACTAACTCCTTTTGTATTCCTACTGAAAGGTGGTGTCCTAACTTCAGAGGGGGCTGAGTATGTTGAATGGTGCTGGGTTACCCTTCTTGTACCAAAGGTACACTCTATATCCGATGGCAATGGCAAACAGGGCTATTCCCACTAACACTAGGGCAGTGAATATCACATCCATTGGACAGAGCAGGTACACTATTCCATTTCAACACTCACTGATGTATGGGATCTATGACAACCAACAAGGACAACAGCACAGAAGCAAAGCGCAGGAGAGCAGACACGCGACTCACGGAGAGGCAGAGAAACACAAAGAAACAAACAAACAAACAACCAAACAAGGCACAGAAAACATCAGCTGGCAAGGCTCTCTCAGAGTTCAATAGAAACCCGCCAATAACCCAGTATCTACTCACAGTGCACCTCTTGCGCGTTGAGGAGGGAACTGAACAGAGATGGGGAGCATAAAGAGAAGAATAAGGTTCAACTCTTACCTGGCCAGGTGTTTCTGGTCCCCACGTCTGGTCACCTCCTCCTCGGCTTGGCAAGACAGTTCACTGCGTCCTGGGATTACAACACGGGTCCCTGCTTTTCGGGCGCCAGATAATGTTAGGTTGACCTAACAGTCACAGCTGTTGCCAGCGATGTCCGAATGCAGAGAGGGTACCGGTGACCCCCCCTCTGCTACTCCGTCTCAATGAAAACAAGCGGACGCCGTTATACACATAAGACTGGAGATGTGCGGCTCCGAATAGAAAGTGTATTGATATTGTTTACATTACAAAGTTATACAAAGTTGATTAGGGCGTAACTATGCAACATACATATTCATTAATCTACATTCATTAAGGCGTGGATTGCATATTCCCAGCAAGAAAAATTAATATAATGACTTACACTCCCATAACAAGATGTTTTTCAGTCGTCTCTAAGTCAAAACATTCTGCGTCCTTGAGGTTGGTCTCACAGTTTATTACGCAAATAAGTCTGGTTTGGTCTTGCCAGGGAGAATGAATTTCTATTATTTTCTAAGTCAGTTGAAAAGGTTAACTCTTTCCTCACATTTAATATATGGTTAAAAGCAGCACTTGATATGAATAAGAGTAAGAGCACTCTGGCTGATTGTCTTTCTCGCCAGCAGTGGTTGCAGTTTCGGCATCTTCTTCCAGATGCCGACCAAGACGGAGCACCTTGCCCTCCTCACCTTTGGGATATTCTAGGGGTGTGATTGGTGGGGCAATCAAGAATTCAGTGGCTAATAGAACATGGTCTGGCTATTCAGTTGCATGGAAGAGATGGTGTGATTTTTGTGAAGCTAGGAACTCGAGGTTTTCTGAAATTAATAGGGAGGTTGCGTTATTATTCATAGAGGGTTTATTAAATGAGAATATTAGATATGCTTCACTGGCAAGGATTATTGCTGGGGTTTCATTTTTTCTGAAGCTGCATGGCAGTCCCCCATTGAATAGTTACTTTGAAGTGAAACAAGTGTTAAAAGGATTAAAAAGATCAGGTTGCTGCCCAGACAAGCGTTGTCCAATTTCTTTTCATTTACTTGAGAAGTTATGGAAAACACTACCACTTGTATGTTATGATCCTAGTCATTTTAAATGATCAATTATTGATCACTATTCGGAAATCCAAAACTGATCAATTGGGCAAGGGTCGGGTCATTTCATTAAATAAAGTGCTGGGTTCGGAGGTATGTCCGGTGAGTAATGTAAATAGTTGGCTTCATTGCCGCCCTATGGTACCTGGTTCCTTTTTGATACATGCTAATGGGGATCCAGTTACCATATTCCAGTTTAATAGCGTGTTAAGAAAATGCCTTCTGGAGTTAAATATAAGTACCCCAAAAATCTCTTCTCACTCATTCAGGATCGGAGCTGCCACTGAAGCGGCAATGCTCGGGTTAGGGGATGACACAATAAAGTGCATTTGTGTCGCCCTGGACAAGCCAGGGGACACAGGTAACAACACACACACACCCCACATTCCCTGCAGGTACACCAGCTAACCAGAAATCCTTGTTGCCTTCCTCCAGGGGCTAGTGTCCACACCAGGGGGTGGAGCCAGGCAGTTGGTGTCCACCCACCAAGGAGTTCATAGCCCTGGAGGCAGGAAGGAGCAGGCAGTTCAGCCAGGGAGGAGGAAGTGGAAGGAAGTAGAAGTGGAAGTGGTAAAGGAGGAAAACAACAGTGAAAGTGACAGAAAGCCTGAAGTTGGTCTGTGGCTGTGTGCCCAGACGGAGTCAGCAAGGTCAGCAGACGGTGGTGAAGGTCTGCAGTGGGACTGTCTGGAGGTTGCTGGAAGGACCACGGAGGCTGTGTGTACCCGGGGGTCTGGAGCAGTATACAAAGGGCAGTCAGCATCAAGGCAGGGGCTTTTCGGATCCCGGCAAGGCTTGGAGTCGCTGTAAATTGCCAAATCCGTTAGTGAAGGGAACGTAGATCCCCCAACAAGCAAGTCCTGATTGACGGCAAAGGTCCAACCACAACGGGGAAACACCGCCACCGCCAAGGCACCAGTTTCCCAGGGCCGGTGCCTGCGGGCAAAGTGTGGAGCTCCTCCGGCCCAGATTGTAGTTGGGGAGCGGGTAACAGGTGGGAATCCATCGCTACCAAAAAGACATTTCAAAGGTGCAGGGAAGAGACCGTCACCGCTAACTGCAGGGAACCGCAGCCCCGTGAACCGTCCGAGGGACCCGTCCAACCAGCCGTTTGTTTACCGAGAACTGTGTCGTGTTTACTGGCTGAGTGAGTACCTCAGTGCCGCAAGGCACAGCGCTGCCCCTGCTCCCCTGCACCCCACTGGGCCCCGGGATCACCAACTCCTACCCACGGATAGACAACACAACAACTGGCTGCTCCACCTCACCATCCCCGGGATCCCTATATAGAGCAGCGGTGGTGTACACTCAATCACCACAACCGTGGGTAGCGTCACGGACAATAAACAATCTCCCCAACCAAAATCCCCTTTTCACTCACGGGCGAGGAGTGCCGCTCGAGAAACCCCCGGGATCCGGCCCACCGCTCGAGCCACCACTGAGCAGCAGCGGCCGGACCCGAGCAGTGGGGGTGAGCGTAGTGTGCTGACACCCTCCTCCCCGCCCGCGACAACTTGGCGTCACGAACAGGATCTTACCGCTCTGCCGTCTGGTAGAGGTGCGCCTTGTTACCGCCGGAGGTATCCGGCAGAAAAATTTCAGAAGCCGCCATCTTTGGCGCGAAAAGTTCCCGCTCGAGCATCTTCTTGAGTAGTAGAGGCGCGAAGGCCAAGACCCCGCCCAGAGAGAGGAGGGGCCGGAAAGAGCTAAGGGGGATGCGATGGCGGCTGGACGCATGTAGCTGCGGCTATAAAAGCAGGGACGCCAGGACTCTGCGAACATACCGTTCCTGGAAGAGAAAGCCATCATGTGGATGCCGTCCTGCGACACCGTAGCCCCCGCACCTGGAACCGCGGCGTGGGTGGAGATCCGGACCGCGCAGCTCTAACAATGGCTGCAGGTGAAGATGCAGCTCCTCATGGAGGAGTGGGAGGCCGACATGGCGGACGTTGTAGCCACCGTGCGGAGACGCGAGGAGGAAGCGGAGAAAGGGAGGGTGAGTGACCCACGTCCCGATGCCCTGGAAGGGCCGGTCATCGCGGCTGCGGGGCCCGGTCCAAGCCCTCTCCCTTCGCTGCCTCCCTCGCCACCCGTCCCGGAGGCCATGACCCCGCCACTAGGCCTGCTACCACCGCAACCAGTAGCAGTACCCAGCGTCCCCGCCCAGGCGGGCCAACCTGTAGCCGGAGCCCGTAGTCGACCGGAGGTGTTGCCATGGAAGGCCCCGAAGTCCGCACCGGAGGCATCCCCCGAGAAGTCCCCCGAGCCGGAGCTGATGACCCGCTCCGAGCCGAAGGCCCAGCAGCGGAAAGCCCCTATGCCCATCCCCCACACTACGGCTGAGGTAGCGCCGGGTTGTTGCTGCAAGGCAGCGCCCAAGGCCAAGACACCGCGGGACATGCCGCCCAAATTCCTGACAGTGGGCAACGTCCAGGATGTCCCGCGGGGCCCGACCCATGCGCCGGCGCTGGCGGCAGCGCCGTATTGGGATAGGGAGCCGGTACCGCTGGGCCTGGAGATCGCCGAGAGGGAGCGGAAGAAGGCTGAGCTGGTGGCCCGAGCTATCCGGGAAAAGGAAAATCTCCGCCAGGCCACGTTCCGTGTCCGGGGCCCGTTGTATGTGGGGCAGGTGAGGCGGTTTGATGTCCGCCGGGGCTATGGGTTCATCTACGAACCGGGCCTGGAGGCCGAAGTGTTTATAGCCCGGCGGGATGTGAATGCCCACCTGCCTGAAGAGCATCCCGGCCGCAATCTGATGCCGGGTGACATCGTGCAATACACCCGGTTCTTTGGGGAGCGGGGGTGGTTCGCGCTGGACGCTAAACTAAAGGGCAGCCCAGAGACCCGAGCGAGCGCCGCGCCCCCTCCCTTGGAAGGAGCACTAGAGCCTGAAGGCCTGGAGTAGGGCAGCGGATGCCCGTTGCACCGTCCCCGTTGGGACCACCAGTCAGCATGTTTACAAGTTTGTTGTTTGAAAAGTTTTGAAAGAATGAAAAATGATGATACCGTGAAAGTCACCTGATTTGCTTTGTGATTGCAACCGGCTGGAGCCGGCACCGTTGTCCCCGTGGGGACCGTTTAAAAAGAAAGTTTTGCATGGGAACTATCCATGGACAAGCCCGTGAACTTGCAGGGCAACCACAAACGTTAAGTGGCTTGTAAATATGTTGTTTGCAGTTACCGTTTTCCGCAATGCCGCCTCCGGAGAGGCAGGTTGGAGGGAGGGCCCTCAGCAGAGCAGGCTGGGGCCCAGCCACCAAAGGAACCGGTGGCTACCCTCTGGAGGGGAAGGACAGATCCCGCTCGGGTAACTTGTGCTGGACTGTGGGTCAAGGGGTGCTGCCTGGGCTTTAGGGGCAGCATCAGGGCCAGGTTGCTTGGGTGGGAGAGAGCGGAAACCGTAACCGTAAACCATTTGCAACGTTTAAGAATGTGCCTCCCGATGTGGGATGATGTTATAATATATATGTGTTTATTCTTTTTACATTTACAGAAAACAAAAAGGAAAATAAAACCGGTGTTGGACGGGCAGCCCGAGGACGGTCTGCATTTTGCTAAGGGGGAATGTGTCGCCCTGGACAAGCCAGGGGACACAGGTAACAACACACACACACCCCTCATTCCCTGCAGGTACACCAGCTAACCAGAAATCCTTGTTGCCTTCCTCCAGGGGCTAGTGTCCACACCAGGGGGTGGAGCCAGGCGGTTGGTGTCCACCCACCAAGGAGTTCATAGCCCTGGAGGCAGGAAGGAGCAGGCAGTTCAGCCAGGGAGGAGGAAGTGGAAGGAAGTAGAAGTGGAAGTGGTAAAGGAGGAAAACAACAGTGAAAGTGACAGAAAGCCTGAAGTTGGTCTGTGGCTGTGTGCCCAGACGGAGTCAGCAAGGTCAGCAGACGGTGGTGAAGGTCTGCAGTGGGACTGTCTGGAGGTTGCTGGAAGGACCACGGAGGCTGTGTGTACCCGGGGGTCTGGAGCAGTATACAAAGGGCAGTCAGCATCAAGGCAGGGGCTTTTCGGATCCCGGCAAGGCTTGGAGTCGCTGTAAATTGCCAAATCCGTTAGTGAAGGGGACGTAGATCCCCCAACAAGCAAGTCCTGATTGACGGCAAAGGTCCAACCACAACGGGGAAACACCGCCACCGCCAAGGCACCAGTTTCCCAGGGCCGGTGCCTGCGGGCAAAGTGTGGAGCTCCTCCGGCCCAGATTGTAGTCGGGGAGCGGGTAACAGGTGGGAATCCATTGCTACCAAAAAGACATTTCAAAGGTGCAGGGAAGAGACCGTCACCGCTAACTGCAGGGAACCGCAGCACCGTGAACCGTCCGAGGGACCCGTCCAACCAGCCGTTTGTTTACCGAGAACTGTGTCGTGTTTACTGGCTGAGTGTGTACCTCAGTGCCGCAAGGCACAGCGCTGCCCCTGCGCCCCTGCACCCCACTGGGCCCCGGGATCACCAACCCCTACCCACGGAGGGACAACACAACAACTGGCTGCTCCGCCTCACCATCCCTGGGATCCCCATATAGAGCAGCGGTGGTGTACACTCAATCACCACAACCGTGGGTGGCGTCACGGACAATAAACAATCTCCCCAACCAAAATCCCCTTTTCACTCGAGCAGTGGGGGTGAGCGTAGTGTGCTGACACCCTCCTCCCCGCCCGCGACACATTGGCCGTTGGAAATCAAGGAGGTTTAAGACATATATTCGGCCTAACTTATTGTTTTAATCATTTTAATTTTAGGACCTTTGTCGGTATGGATTGTAGGACACTCCTATATTTTTTGGGCTCAGAAGAGAGCTAGGCACAGGAACTACACTGAGAATCTGTCATTTCAACAGGATTCTATTCAAATTTTTTGGTTTGGGTACAGGGGCCTTAGATGGTTAGCCCTGGGTGAGGTGCTGAATGATTTGAATTCCAGAGCACCTTTCCCTGATTTAATCATTATACATGTGGGTGGGAATGATATTGGGAAAATTAATACGCTTGAAATGCTATTTAGGATGCGTAGAGATGTGTTTAATATTAAAAGCAGGTTCCCTAAATCTACATTGGTATATTCTGAGATGATATCTCGGTTAGTTTGGAACATCGATGGTTGTTCTTTTATGAACAAGATGAAAAAGAGGATTAATAGGGAGATGGAAAAAATGTTTAAAGCCATAGGTGGTTTTTCTTACCGACACATAGATTTGGAGGATTTTTCTCCGGGGTTATTCAGACAGGACTGGGTTCATCTGTCTGACATAGGTTTAGATATTTTTAATGTAGGGTTACAGTCTGTGGTGGAGAGGTGGCTGTGTGGTTTGGGGGGGGCCATGACTTGTTAGTCGTGTCCTTGTGGGAAAAATCACCCAGGTTCCCAGGGTGGATTTGCTTGGTAATGGTGTAGTAGTGGTTGCATGATGGTGTAACATCATGCATGTACAATTTTAACCCCTTAAGGACGGAGCCAGTTTTGTCCTTAATGCCCAGGCCATTTTTTGAAATTCTGACCAGTGTCACTTTATGAGGTTATAACTCTGGAACGCTTCAACGGATCCCGGTGATTCTGACATTGTTTTTTCGTGACATATTGTACTTCATGATAGTTATAAATTTAGAACGATATTTTTTGCTTTTATTTGTGAAAAAATCGGAAATTTGATGAAAATTTTGAAAATTTTGCAATTTTCAAACTTTTAATTTTTATGCCCTTAACCCAGAGAGTTATGTCACACAAAACAGTTAATAAATAACATTTCCCACATGTCTACTTTACATTAGCACAATTTCTGAAACAAAATGTTTTGGGGTTAGGAAGTTAGAAGGGGTCAAAGTTCATCTGCAATTTCCCATTTTTTCAACAAAATTCACAAAACCATTTTTTTAGGGACCACATCACATTTGAAGTGACTTTGAGAGGCCTAAGTGACAGAAAATACCCAAAAGTGACACCATTCTCAAAACAGCACCCCTCAAAGTACTCAAAACCACATCCAAGAAGTTTATTAACCCTTCAGGTGCTTCACATGAACTAAGCAAAGTGGAATGAAAAAAAGCAAAAAATAAAATTTTACCTAAAATGTTGCTCTACCCCAAATTTATTCACTTTTAGAAGAAATAACACAACAAACTGAACCCCAAAACTTGTTACCCACTTTCTTATGAACGCGCCAACACCCCACATGTGGTCAGAAACCTTTGTTTGGACAAATGGGAGGGCTCGGAACAGAAGCAGCAATATTTGAATTTTGGAAAGCAAATTTGGCTGAAATAGATTGCGGGCACCATGTTGCATTTACATGTCCGCTAAGGTACCTAAACAGCAGAAACCCCTCACAAGTGACCCCATTTTGGAAAGTGGACCCCTCAAGGCTTCTATCTAGGGGTATAGTGAGCATTTTGGATCCACAGGTACTTCACAGATTTTGATAACGTTACATTGTCACATTGAAAATTTTCATTTTTTTCTAAAAAATGTTGCTTTAGCATCAATTTTTTCACTTTTTCAAGAGGTAATTCCAAAAACTTCACCCCAATGTTTGTTACCCACTTTTTTTATGAGAGCGGTGATACCTCACTTGGGGTCTGAAACCTTTGTTTGGAGAATTGGGAGGGCTTGGAACGGAAGGAGCAATATTTGAATTTTGGAAAGGAAATTTGGCTGAAAAAGATTGCGGGCACCATGTCGCATTTGGAGGACCCCTAAGGTACGTAAACAGCAAAAAACCACCACAAGTGACCCCATATTGGAAACTAGGCCCCTCAAGGAATTTATCTAGATGTTTGGTGAGTACCCTGAACCTCCAGGTGCTTTACAGAAGTTTATAATGTTGAGCCATGAAAATAAAAAATAAAATGTTACCACAAAATTGTTACTTCAACCAGGTAGCTTTTTTTTTCACAAGGGTAACAGGAAAAAAATCACCATGAAATTTATTGCGCAATTTCTCCTGAGTTTGGTGATATCTTGTACGTGGTGGAAATCAACTGTTTGGGCACGCTGCAGGGCTCGGAAGAGAAGGAGTGCAACTTGACTGCAAAATTGGCTGGAATCAATAGCGGACGCCATGTTGCATTAGGAGAGCCCCTGAGGTGCCTAAGCAGTGGAGGTCCCCCACAAGTGACCCCATTCTGGAAAATAGACCCCACAAGGAATTTATCTAGATGTTTGGCGAGTACCCTGAACCCCCAGGTGCTTCACAAAAGTTTATAATGTTGAGCTGTGAAAATAAAAAAAATATATTTTTACCACAAAATTGTTACTTCAACCAGATAGCTTTTTTTTAACAAGAGTACACGGAAAACTATCAGCATAAAATTTATTGTGCAATTTCTCCTGAGTATGCTGATACCTTATGTGTGGTGGAAATCAACTGTTTGGGTGCACAGCAGGGCTCGGAAGGGAAAAAGTGCCATTTGACTGAACAATTGGCTTGAATAATTAGCGGACGCTATGTCACATTTGGAAAGCCCCTAAGGTGCCTAAACAGTGGAGGTCCCCACAAGTGACCCCATTCTGGAAACAAGACACCTCAAGGCTTTTATCGAGGTGTATATTGAGCATTTTGAATCCACGAATACTTCACAGAATTTGATAAGCTTAGGTTGCCATATTGAAATTTTCATTTTTTTCACAACAATGTTGATTTAGCGACACATTTCTCACTTTTTCAAGAGGCAACAACAAAACGTGTACTCCACAGGTTGTTATCTAATTTCTTGTGAGTGCAGGGATACCCCACATGTGGCCAAAAACCTTTGTTTGGATAAATGGGAGGGCTTGGAATGGAAAGAGCACCATTTGAATTCTGGAAAAGTTGAAGTAAATTGCGCGCACCATGTCACATTAGCAGGGTCCCTTGGGTACCTATACATCAGAAACCCCCCACAAGTGACCTCATTTTGGAAACTAGACCCCTCAAGGATTTTATTCAGGAGTATATTAAGCATTTTGAATCCACAGGTACTTCACAAAAATGTTGATAGTACACAGTGTCAGCCTTCCTGCAGAGATGTGAGTGTTGTCCACGGGAGAATGCAGCTGCCCATGCCCACGATTTGGGTTCAGGCTGCTGTGGACTTTGGCTCTATTCTACCTGCAGAAATCACTCATCTCACTCATCTCCGCAGCATAAATTGACATGCTGAGGCTCGGGAAGCTGCGCCACAGGTCGGTTTATGCTGCAGAGAAAAGAAACACAGTGGGCACGGGATTTCTAAAAATCCTTCCACTGTGCTTCTACTGCACAACGCAGCGTTATGGATGCAGGGAAAACACTCTGCGCCCAAAACGCTGCAAACCCTGATTGTGGGCACACAGCGTAAAATGCTACAATGGATGAATGGATAGATGTCAAACATATATATAATGTCCACCCCCCTCTGCAGATTCTAAGCTGGCGCCCTTTAGTGCCTTTCATGTGACACTAAAGGGTGCCTAGCCTTGTATTTAGCCCAAAAGAAAAAAAAATAATTAAAATAAATAACGTGGGGTCCCCCCTATTTTTGATAGCCAGCTAGGGTAAAACAGACAGCTGTAGCCTGCAAACCACAGCTGGCAGCTTCATCTTGGCTGGTGATCAATTTGGAGGGCTCCCCAAGCTGTTTTTTTTTTTTAATTATTTATAAATAAATAATTAAAAAAAAACAAACAAACGTGGGGTCCCCCCAAATTAGATCACCAGCCAAGGTGAAGCTGACAGCTGGGGTCTGGTATTCTCAGGATGGGAAGAGCCGTGGTTATTGGACTCTTCCCAGCCTAAAAATAGCAGGCCGCAGCCGCCCCAGAAGTGGCGCATCCATTAGATGCGCCAATTCTGGCGCTTCGCCCCAGCTCATCCCGCGCCCTGGTGCGTTGGCTAACGGGGTAATAAATGGGGCTGATACCAGATGTGTAATGTCACCTGGCATCAAGCCCAGCAATTAGTTATGTCACGGCATCTATCAGATACCCGACATAACTAATTGACAGTAATAAAAAAAAAATTGACAACAAAAAAAAATGTATTTGAAAAAACACTCCCCAAAACATTCCCTGATTAGCCAATTTATTGAAAAGAAAAAAAAATCCGCTGTAATCCATTTGGACGTCCCACGTCGACTCTGGCCCTTCTAGAATATGGGGGACACGTTCAGGGAACGTATCCCCCATTTTCTAGGTGTGAAGACCCTCCATTTCAGGAGAGTGGGTGCAATGAATCTGCACCCACCCTCCCCGGGTCACAACTGCACAGTGCCGAGCAGCAGCAGCAGCCAGCGTCCTGAACACAGGAAGCTGTCAGCTGCTCTGCACATGTGACCGGCGTCTGCTGTGAAGGAGCCGGAGGAGGGGGCCGCGGGGGATCAGCGCTCCGATAGGTATGTATGACACAGGGGAACACCGGGGGGGAAAAGGGGGGGACTTGGCAGGGCCTGGGGAGCAGGTTTCTGTCGCATGTGTTATGGCACATGCGACAGAAACCATAGGAACAGTGTGAATGTGGCCGGCGCGCTGCTGAGATCGGCGGTGCGCGCGGCCATCTTGGATTTTCGGGAGGGGGTTGGGGGTTGGGGGTTGGGGGTCGGGGGGGGCACTTTGGGGATACCGAGGGGACCGGAGGGAACCGAGAAAGAGATTTATCTCCCATCTGACATGTTTGATCATGCCAGATGGGAGATAAATCATTTTTTACCGGCGCGGTCATTTACTATAACTTGATGATCGGTATACGGTGTATACCGGTCATCACGTGACTGGGGACCGGAAAAACCGGCCCGAATCATGATCTCCAGGGTCTCAGCTACCCCCGGTAGCTGAAACCCCGGAGATTTTCTGACGCTGGGGGGCGCTATACACTTTTTTCTGCCCGCCGTTTTAAAACGGCAGAAAGGAATAAGTACCCTTTTTTGGTGCCGTTTTAAAACGTAACGCGGTCGTAATGGGGTTAAATATGTTGATGAGTTTATTGGTAATTTTTGTGTTGATTAATGGATGTATTGGTTACTCTTAATAAACCATCACGGCCACTTTTCTTCCACACACTGTCTGTGTCTATTTATTTCATTAATTTATTAAATAGTTGATTATGTGGTTTTTGAATATGCCTTGTGCTACCATGTGTTGCCTATGAGTTTCCATTGGATTGATAGGCCAGGTACTGTCTTTTGCTTTTGTTTGGCCATGTTGTGTGCGCAGTCACTAGGATTATGTGAATTAATGTTGAGTCAGTTTCCTACTTCTCTGTGTTGGTGTAGTGGTAGGCTCTTTGCTTGGGCTGCGAGAGGTTGTGGGCTCGCCTCTGAGGCAAGGCCCATGGACTTTGTATGGCTGCATGTAATTGCTTAGTCCAATGGACTGTGTTGCCTATGAGTTTCCATTGGATTGATAGGCCAGGGACAGTCTTTTGCTTTTGTTTGGCCATGTTGTGTGCGCAGTCACTAGGATTATGTGAATTAATGTAGAGTCAGGTTCCCACTTCTCTGTGTTGGTGTAGTGGTATTTTCTTTGCTTCGGCTACGAGAGGTTGTGGCTTCGACTCTGAGGCAAGGCCCATGGACTTTGTATGGCTGCATGTAATTGCCTAGTCCAATGGACTGTGATGCCAATGAGTTTCCATTGGATTGATAGGCTAGGTACTGTCTTTTGCTTTTGTTTGGCCATGTTGTGTGCACAGTCACTAGGATTATGTGAATTAATGTAGAATCAGTTTCCCACTTCTCTGTGTTGGTGTAGTGGTAGGCTATTTGCTTTTTCTTCAAGAGGTTGTGGGTTCGACTCTGAGGCAAGGCCCATGGACTTTGTATGGCTGCATGTAATTGCCTAGTCTAATGGGCTGTGTTACCTATGAGTTTCCATTGGATTGATAGGAAAGGTACTGTCTTTTGCTTTTGTTTTGCCATGTTGTGTGCACAGTCACTAGGATTATGTGAATTAATGTAGAGTCAGTTTCCTACTTCTCTGTGTTGGTGCAGTGGTTGGCTCTTTGCTTGGGCTGCGAGAGGTTGTGGGTTTGACTCTGAGGCAAGGCCAATGGACTTTGTATGGCTGCACTTAATTTCCTAGTCCAATGGACTGTGTTGCCTATGAGTTTCCATTGGATTGATAGGCCAAGTACTGTCTTTTGCTTTTGTTTGGCCATTTTGTGTGTGCACTCACTAGGATTATGTGAATTAATTTAGAAACAGTTTTCCTTTTATCTGTGTTGGTGTAGTGGTAGGCTCTTTGCTTAGGCTGCGAGAGGTTGTGGGTTTGACTCTGAGGCAAGGCACATGGACTTTTTATGGCTGCATCTAATTGCCTAGTCCAGTGGACTGTGTTGCCTATGAGTTTCCATTGGATTGATAGACCAGGTACTGTCTTTTGCTTTTGTTTGGCCATGCTGTGTGCGCAGTCAATAGGATTATGTGAATTAATGTAGAATCAATTTCCCACTTCTCTGTGTTGGTGTAGTGGTAGGTTCATTGCTTGGGCTTCAAGAGGTTGTGGGTTCGACTCTGAGGCAAGGCCCATGGACATTGTATGGCTGCATGTAAGTGCCTAGTTCAATGCACTGTGTTGCCTATGAGTTTCCATTGGATTGATAGGCAAGGTACTGTCTTTAGCTTTTGTTTGGCCATGCTGTGTGCGCAGTCAATAGGATTATGTGAATTAATGTAGAGTCAGTTCCCCACTTCTCTGTGTTGGTGTAGTGATAGGCTCTTTGCTTGGGCTGCGAGAGGTTGTGTGTTCGACTCTAAGGCAAGACTCATGGACTTTGTATGGCTGCATGTAATTGCCTAGTCCAATGGACTTTGATACATATGAGTTTCCATTGGATTAATAGGCCAGGTACTGTCTTTTGCTTTTGTTTGGCCATGTTGTGTGCGCAGTCACTAGGATTATGTGAATTAATGTAGAGTCAGTTTCCCACTTCTCTGTGTTGGTGTGGTTGTAGGCTCTTTGCTTGGGCTACGAGAGGTTGTGAGTTTGATTCTGAGGCAAGGCCCATGGACTTTGTATGGCTGCATGTAATTGCCTAGTCCAATGGACTGTGATGCCTATGAGTTTCCATTGGATTGATAGGCCAGGTACTGTCTTTTGCTTTTGTTTTGCCATGTTGTGTGCGCAGTCACTAGGATTATGTGAATTAATGTAGAGTCTGTTTCCTACTTCCCTGTGTTGGTGTAGTGGAAGGCACTTTGCTTGGGCAACGAGAGGATAAGGGTTTGACTCTGAGGCAAGGCCCATTGACTTTGTATGGCTGCATGTAGTTGCCTAATCCAATAGACTTTGCTACCTATGAGTTTCCATTGGATTGATAGGTCAGGTACTGTCTTTTGCTTTTGTTTGGCCATGTTGTGTGTGCAGTCGGCAGGATTATGTGAATTAATGTAGATTCAGTTTCCTACTTCTCTGTGTTGGTATAGTGGTAGGCTCCTTCCTTGTGCTGCGAAAGGTTGTGGGTTTGACACTGAGGCAAGGCCCATGGACTTTGTATGGCTGCATGTAATTTCTTAGTCCAATGGAATGTGTTGCCTATGAGTTTCCATTGGATTGATAGTTAAGGTACTGTCTTTTGCTTTTGTTGGGCCATGTTGTGTGCGCAGTCACTAGGATTATGTGAATTAATGTAGAATCAGTTTCCCACTTCTTTGTGTTGGTGTAGTGGTAGGCTCTTTGCTTGGTCTGTGAGAGGTTGTGGGTTTGCCTCTGAGGCAAGTCTCATGGACTTTGTATGGCTGCATGTAATTACCTAGTCCAATGGACTGTGTTGCCTATGAGTTTTCGTTGGATTGATAGGCCAGGTACTGTCTTTTGCTTTTGTTTAGCCATGTTGTGTGCGCAGTCACTAGGATTATGTGAATTAATGTAGAGTCAGCTTCTCACTTCTCTGTGTTGGTGTAGTGAAAGGCTCTTTGCTTGGGCTACGAGAGGTTATGGGTTTGACTTTGAGGCAAGGCTCATGGACTTTGTATGGCTGCATGCAATTGCCTAGTCCAATGGACTATGTTGCCTATAAGTTCCATTGGATTGATAGGCCAGGTATTGTCTTTTGCTTTTGTTTGGCCATGTTGTGTGCGCAGTCACTAAGATTATGTGAATTATTGTAGAGTCAGTTTCCCACTTCTCTGTGTTGGTGTAGTGATAGGCTCTTTGCTTGGGCTGCGAGAGGTTGTGGAATTGACTCTGAGGCAAGGCCCATGGACGTTGTATGGCTGTGTGTAATTTCCTAGTCCAATGGACTGTGTTGCCTATGAGTTTCCATTGGATTTATAAGCCAGGTACTGTCTTTTGCTTTTGTTTGGCCATGTTGTGTGCACAGTCACTATTATGATGTGAATTATTGTAGAATCAGTTTCCTACTTCTCTGTGTTGGTGAAGTGGTAGGCTCTTTGATTGGGCTACAAGAGGTCATGGGTTTGACGCTGAGGCAAGGCCCATGGACTTTCAATGGCTGCATATAATTGCCTAGTCCAATGGACTGTGTTGCTTATGAGTTTCCAATGGATTGATAGACCTGGTACTATCTTTTGCTTTTGTTTGGCCATGTTGTGTGCGCAGTCACTAGGATTATGTGAATTAATGTAGAGTATGTTTACACCTTCTCTGTGTTGGTGTTGTGGTAGGTTTTTCGCTTGGGCTGCGAGAGGTTGTGGGTTCGACTCTGAGGGAAGGCCCATGGACTTTGTATGTCTGCATGTAATTGCCTTGTCAAATGGACTGTATCGCCTATGAGTTTCCATTGGATTGATAGGCCAGGTACTGTATTTTGCTTTTGTTTGGCCATGTTGTGTGCGCAGTCACTAGGATTATGTGAATTAATGTGGAGTCAGTTTCCTACTTCTCTGTGTTGGTGTAGTGGTTGGCTCTTTGCTTGGGCTGCGATAGGTTGTGGGTCTGACTCTGAGGCAAAGCCCATGGACGTTGCATGTAATAGCCTAGTCCAATGGACTGTGCTGCCTATGAGTTTCCTTTGGATTGATAGGTCGGGTACTGTCTTTTGCTTTTGTTTGGCCATGTTGTGTGCGCAGTCACTAGGATTATGTGAATTAATGTGGAGTCAGTTTCCCACTTCTCTGTGTTGGTGTAGTGGTTGGCTCTTTGCTTGGGCTGCGTGAGGTTGTGGGTCTGACTCTGAGGCAAAGCCCATGGACGTTGCATGTGATTGCCTAGTCCAATGGACTGTGTTGCCTATGAGTTTCCATTGGATTGATAGGTCAGGTACTGTCTTTTGCTTTTGTTTGGCCATGTTGTGTGCGCAGTCACTAGGATTATGTGAATTAATGTAGAGTCAGTTTCCTACTTCTCTTTGTTGGTGTAGTGGTAGGCTCTTTGCTTGGGCTCCGAGAGGTTGTGGGTTTGACTTTGAGGCGAGGCCCATGGATTTGTATGGCTGCGCTTGATTTCCTAGTCCAATGGACTGTGTTGCCTATGAGTTTCCATTGGATTGATAGGCCAAGTACCGCCTTTTGCTTTTGTTTGGCCATTTTGTGTGTGCAGTCACTAGGATTATGTGAATTAATGTAGAATCAGTGTCCCACTCCTCTGTGTTGGTGTAGCGGTAGGCTCTTTGCTTAGGCTGCGAGAGGTTGTGGGTTTGACTCTAAGGCAAGGCGCATGGACTTTTTATGGCTGCATGTAATTTGTGTTGCCTATGAGTTTCCATTGGATTGATAGATCAGGTACTGTGTTTTGCTTTTGTTTGGCCATGTTCTTTGTACAGTCACTAGGATTATGTGAATTAATGTAGAGGCAGTTTCCTACTTCTCTGTGTTGGTGTAGTGGTAGGCCCTTTGCTTGGGCTGCGAGAGTTTGTGGGTTTGACTCTGAGAAAAGGCCAATGGACTTTGTATGGATGCATGTAATTGATTAGTCCAATGGACTGTGTTGCCTATGAGTTTCCATTGGATTGATAGGCCAGGTACTGTCTTTTGCTTTTGTTTGGCCATGTTGTGTGCGCAGTCACTAGGATTATGTGAATTAATGTAGAATGAATTTCCCACTTCTCTGTATTCGTGTAGTGGTAGGTAGTAGTGATGAGCGAGTACCAAAAAACTCGGGTGCTCGAGGCTCGGGCCGGGCATCCCAAGATACTCGTGTACTTGGCCCGAGCACCGAGCCCAATGTTATCCTATGGGAGACCCGAGTATTTTTATGAAATGACCCCCGGCAGCATGTAGAAACCCTAAAAATGTCACAAAAGTCTCAGAAGAGTGCTCAAATGACATGGCAACAGCATGGGGAAGACCCCTTGAAGCATTTATCACTCAAAAGTCACAGCTGTGAACAATTTTGTCCGCGTTTTACGCCATTTTTACGGACTCACCAGAAAACCTTCCAAAATGACGCCAAAATGAATTTTCATGGCGGAAATGTTAAGGGCACATACCCAATAGTGAGATAGACCTGGTGTATGTTACTTTTGGAGATTACATGAAAGATTTTACGTGAAAACATTGTGTGGCACTCCGATGTCCCTGAGAAGATACGTACATGAAGGCCTCTTCAGTCTAATGTGCCCATTTTGAGGAAGTGAGTCTTTGTAGTATTTTCCTTTGCCAGTGCAGTCCAAAATTGTGAGGTTCACCAATGTCCCTGCAAACAGACGTGCATGAGGGCCTGTAAACCTGAAGTGCCCATTGTCAGGAAGTGGGTCTATTGTAGTATAGCCCTTTGGCAGGGCAGCCAAAAATTGGGAGGCTCCACATTGTCCCTGGATAGAGACGTGCATGAGGGCCTGTAAACCTGATGTGCCCATTGTCAGGAAGTGGGTCTATTGTAGTATAGCCCTTTGGCAAGGCAGCCAAAAATTGGGAGGCTCCACATTGTCCCTGGATAGAGACGTGCATGATGGCCTGTAAACCTGAAGTGCCCATTGTAAGGAAGTGGGTCTATTGTAGTATAGCCCTTAGGCAGGGCAGCCAAAAATTGGGAGGCTCCACATTGTCCCTGGATAGAGACGTGCATGAGGGCCTGTAAACCTGAAGTGTCCATTGTCAGGAAGTGGGTCTATTGTAGTATAGCCCTTAGGCAGTGCAGCCAAAAATTGGGAGGCTCCAAATTGTCCCTGGATAGAGACATGCATGAGGGCCTGTAAACCTGAAGTGCCCATTGTAATGAAGTGGGTCTATTGTAGTATAGCCCTTAGGCAGGGCAGCCAAAAATTGGGAGGCTCCACATTGTCCCTGGATAGAGACGTGCATGAGGGCCTGTAAACCTGAAGTGTCCATTGTCAGGAAGTGGGTCTATTGTAGTATAGCCCTTAGGCAGGGCAGCCAAAAATTGGGAGGCTCCACATTGTCCCTGGATAGAGATGTGCATGAGGGCCTGTAAACCTGAAGTGCCCATTGTAAGGAAGTGGGTCTATTGTAGTATAGCCCTTAGGCAGGGCAGCCAAAAATTGGGAGGGTCCACATTGTCCCTGGATAGAGACGTGCATGAGGGCCTGTAAACCTGAAGTGTCCATTGTCAGGAAGTGGGTCTATTGTAGTATAGCCCTTAGGCAGGGCAGCCAAAAATTGGGAGGCTCCACATTGTCCCTGGATAGAGACGTGCATGAGGGCCTGTAAACCTGAAGTGTCCATTGTCAGGAAGTGGGTCTATTGTAGTATAGCCCTTTGGCAGGGCAGCCAAAAATTGGGAGGCTCCTCATTGTCCCTGGATAGAGACGTGCATGATGACCTGTAAACCTGAAGTGCCCATTGTAAGGAAGTGGGTCTATTGTAGTATAGCCCTTAGGCAGGGCAGCCAAAAATTGGGAGGCTCCACATTGTCCCTGGATAGAGACGTGCATGAGGGCCTGTAAACCTGAAGTGCCCATTGTCAGGAAGTGGGTCTATTGTAGTATAGCCCTTTGGCAGGGCAGCCAAAAATTGGGAGGCTCCACATTGTCCCTGGATAGAGACGTGCATGAGGGCCTGTAAACCTGAAGTACCCATTGTCAGAAAGTGGGTCTACTGTAGTATAGCCCTTTGGCAGGGCAGCCAAAAATTGGGAGGCTCCACATTGTCCCTGGATAGAGACGTGCATGAGGGCCTGTAAACCTGAAGTGCCCATTGTAAGGAAGTGGGTCTATTGTAGTATAGCCCTTAGGCAGGGCAGCCAAAAATTGGGAGGCTCCACATTGTCCCTGGATAGAGACGTGCATGAGGGCCTGTAAACCTGAAGTGTCCATTGTCAGGAAGTGGGTCTATGGTAGTATAGCCCTTAGGCAGGGCAGCCAAAAATTGGGAGGCTCCACATTGTCCCTGGATAGAGACGTGCATGAGGGCCTGTAAACCTGAAGTGTCCATTGTCAGGAAGTGGGTCTATTGTAGTATAGCCCTTAGGCAGGGCAGCCAAAAATTGGGAGGCTCCACATTGTCCCTGGATAGAGACGTGCATGAGGGCCTGTAAACCTGAAGTGTCCATTGTCAGGAAGTGGGTCTATTGTAGTATAGCCCTTAGGCAGGGCAGCCAAAAATTGGGAGGCTCCACATTGTCCCTGGATAGAGACGTGCATGAGGGCCTCAAAACATTGTTCCCATTGCAAAGAAGCGGGTCTCCTGTCGTTGTAATGTCCATTCTGAAAGAATGGGTGAAAAATTTTACCACTGGGGGTATACCTGAAACAAAGGCCTAACTATTGTAACGGTCATCATGGTGGCGCATGAGGAGAAGGAGGAGCAGTCCAGCGATTATC
This sequence comes from Anomaloglossus baeobatrachus, assembly GCF_048569485.1. Taxonomy (NCBI): domain Eukaryota; kingdom Metazoa; phylum Chordata; class Amphibia; order Anura; family Aromobatidae; genus Anomaloglossus; species Anomaloglossus baeobatrachus. The sequence goes on from NC_134356.1 coordinate 123,394,290, forward strand.
CAAAGTCCAGAAGTGTGTACCCATGGGTTAGTGGAGGTACATGGCAAATTCCCGTTACAAACTTTAAATTCCGCTCTCATTTGTTTTCCTCGTAGCGTGGGTCTAACAGTGTTACCAACCAGTAATGATTGTCGGCCAAGATGTTCTTAACGCGAGGGTCACGAGACAGGCAGCTTACCATAAAGTCAGCCACGTGCGCCAGACTCTTAACAGCCAGTACTTCAGTATCCTGACCAACACGATGACTGAACATGCTGTCCTCCTCCTCCTCCTCCTCCTCCTCTACCCTGTCCTCTGGCCAGCCACGCTGAACCGAGGATATGACTGGTGTGCATGTCATATCCTCAATTTGGCCGCAGAGTTGCTCCATGTCTTCATCCTCCTCCTCGTCATAGTCCTCCACTGCACGTTGTGATGAGACGAGGCTGGGCTGTGTGTTATCACCCACACCCACTACTGTTTCTTGCTCCAACTCATCGCGCTCCGCCTGCAATGCATCATGTTTGTTTTTGAGCAAAGACCGTTTTAGAAGGCAGAGAAGCGGTATGGTGACGCTAATAATGGCGTCATCACCACTCACCATCTTGGTGGAGTCCTCAAAGTTTTGGAGGATGGTACATAGGTCGGACATCCATCTCCACTCCTCAGGTGTTATGTGTGGAGTTTAACCCATTTCCCGACGGCTTAGGTGATGCAGGTACTCAACAACTGCCCTCTTCTGCTCACATATCCTGACCAACATGTGCAGAGTTGAACTCCAACGCGTGGGTACATCACACACCAGTCTGTGAGCCGGAAGATGCAAACGGCGCTGATAGCCGGCAAGGCCGGCTGAAGCAGTAGGTGACTTTCGAAAATGTGCAGACAGGCGGTGAACGTTTACCAGCAGATCAGACAGCTCTGGGTATGACTTTAGAAACCGCTGAACCACGAGGTTGAGCACATGGGCCATGCATGGAACATGTGTCAGCTGGCCTCGCCTCAAAGCCGCCACCAGGTTCCGGCCATTGTCACACACGACCTTTCCTGGCTTTAGGTTCAGAGGTGTGAGCCAGTGATCTGCCTGCTGTTTCAGAGCTGTCCACACCTCTTCTGCATTGTGGGGTTTGTCACCTATGCAGATTCGCTTCAGCACAGCCTTTGCCGCTTCGCCGAGGCAGTGCTGCAGTGCTTCCAGCTTGGGACTGGTGTGGAGGGTAAAGTGGATGAGGATGCGCAGGAGGAGGAGGAGGCTGAAGAGCATGACATTCCGGAGCTGTAGATTGTGGGTGAAACCTTGACTGAGGTAGGGCCTGCAAACCTTGGTGTGGGAAGGACGTGTTCCGTCCCTCGCTCAGACTGGGTCCCAGCTTCCACAATATTAACCCAGTGTGCCGTCAACGAGATGTAGCGGCCTTGCCCACAAGCACTTGTCCACGTGTCTGTGGTTAGGTGGACTTTGGGTGAAACAGCGTTGTTCAGGGCACGTGTGATGTTTTGTGACACCTGGTTATGCAATGCGGGGACGGCACACCGGGAGAAATAGTGGCGGCTGGGGACCGAGTAACGTGGGACAGCTGCCGCCATCAGGTCGCGGAATGCTTCTGTCTCCACCAGCCTAAAAGGCCATCGCAAGCAGTCGCGAAATGTTAGCATTTAGAACTGTGGCATGTGGGGCATTGGCAGTGTATTTGTGCCTGCGTTCAAAGGTTTGCTGAATGGATAACTGAACGCTGCGCTGGGACAAGGACGTGCTTGATGATGGTGTTATTTCTGCGTAGGCAACTGCAGGTGCAGGACCGGAGGAGGCTTGTTCGCAGGCAGCATGGACAGGGGATTGGCTCGCATGCACAACAAGCAAAGACGTAGCAGTGACATCAGCAAGCACTGCTCCTCGACTCTGTTGTTTTTCCCACAAAGTCGGGTGCTTGGCTGACATGTGCCTGATCATGCTGGTGGTGGTCAGGCTGCTAGTTTTGGTACCCCTGCTGATGCTGGCATGGCAGGTGTTGCAAATGGCCTTTTTAGAATCATCTGGAGCCAACTTAAAAAACTGCCAGACTCGGGAAGACCTAACATTTATACAGGCACCTTGTATCGTGTTGTTGTACAGGGGAACGGTTGCCTGACTTCTGCCTGGAGCCACCACCCTGCTTCTTACTGCCTGTTGGGATGCTACGCCTCCCTCCCCCTGTGCACTGCTGTCCTCGCTCTGCATATCCTCCTGCCAGGTTGGGTCAGTTACTGGATCATCCACCACGTCGTCTTCCTCTTCCGCACCCAGCTCCTCCTCCTGACTTCCTGACAATTGTGTCTCATCATTGTCCACCCCTTGTTGAGACACGTTGCCAACTTCGTGAGAACGTGGCTGCTCAAATATTTGGACATCTGTACATACGATCTCCTCATGACCCACTTCAACAGGAGCTGGCGAGAGGCCAGAATGTGCGAATGGAAACGTGAACAGCTCTTCCGAGTGTCCAAGTGTGGGATCAGTAATGTCCGAGGACGTGTACTTAGCCTTGTGGTAGGAAGGAGGATCAGGTTCTGAAATGTGCGGTGCAGTATCACGGCTACTGACACTTGACCGTGTGGAAGACAGAGTGTTTGTGGTGGTGCCAATCTGACTGGAAGCATTATCCGCTATCCAACTAACAACCTGTTGACACTGGTCTTGGTTCAAGAGCGGTGTACTGCTGCGGTCCCCAAGAATTTGGGACATGACGTGCGAGCGAGTAGATGTGGCCCTTTGTTGAGGCGAAATTAGAGTTTGCCCACGACCTCGGCCTCTGCCTGCACCACCATCACGTCCACTTCCTTGTTTGTTGCCAACGCCCTTGCACATTTTGCAATGCTGTGCTGACGTGTATTCACTAGACTTGTGCGTTATATCCAAGTTTGTGCAAAACGCACACAAGTGCACCTGTACGCTGCCACCGACAGGCACACACATGCGGTTTTTAAATGCAAGCACGGACGCACTAAGAACCTAACAGGTTTTTAGGAGCGACAATTACTGAGAAGTCTGACACTATCAGACACTGCTGACTGACGTGTATTATACACTAGACTTGTGCGTTATATAATAGTTTGTGAAAAATGTGCACCTGTACGCTGCCACCGACAGGCACACCCGTGCGGTTTTTAAATGCAAGCACGGACGCACTAAGAACCTAACAGGTTTTTAGGAGCGACAATTACTGAGAAGTCTGACACTATCAGACACTGCTGACTGACGTGTATTATTCACTAGACTTGTGCGTTATATAATAGTTTGTGCAAAACGTGCACCTGTACGCTGCCACCGACAGGCACACACGTGCGGTTTTTAAATGCAAGCACGGACGCTGTTCTGTCTTCTATTCATTAATAGGATAAGGGTAATACCGTTTGTTGCCCACAAGAGGTCACTGTTGGCTTTCTTATGGTTTAAGTGTTTTCCTCATACATCTCCACAGTATTTCTGTGGGTTGGAGCCTGTTGCTTTAAGGAAAAGATACTTCTTTGGACTGCCCCTTTCCCTTCCCTTCCTGAGTTGGGAGACGCAGCTGTCTTGGTGCCTCCATAGGATTCAGAGGTGCTATAGCTGGCTCCAGTTCCTTTTCTTCAATCGTTCCTCCTGACTAGTGGATCCCGGTAGGAATCATTGTACTAAACTACATATTTATGTTAGAATATGTGTACAGTTGTTATGAAGGCACTGTGAAGTAACAGTGGCTCTACTCAGATTACATAGGCTGTGATACATGCAGAGCAGGTGTAGGGCAGCTTCAGCAGTGAAAATGTTGTATTCAGTCATATGCATTGCTCTCTATGTAATGCAGATTCTGTAAATACCAGTACTACTATGTATGTCATTCTGTTATTTGTGATATGCCTGTACTGATTTGGATTTGTATCTTTTGTTATAGTTTTTACCAATCAATCATCCATTTCTTATGATCATCCACCTATCCATCATCATTTAATAAATAAAGACTTAAAGGCAACACAGTCTGTTTATTGAAACAGTGGATGAAGGTTAGCTGTATGCCAGAGTCCACACAGCTCACACGTGGACGAAGGCAGAACAGTAACAACGGGCTGCTGGTCGCAGGCAGCAATTGTACGAACTGTACGGGACAGCTAACACCCACGCTACACGGCACACGGGTATTACAGCAGCCGCCGTACAGCTACATAGAACAAGAGCGCAGTCCAGCTCCAGTAAAGATAGCCGGTCGCAGGCTGTAGTACGGGACCGCTAACATCCACGCTGTACCGCATATGGATGTCGCAGCAGCCACCATACAGCCGCAGTGACTAGACCGCAGTACGCCAGAAACCACCATTCCACTCTCCACCACGCGGAAGGCCGTCCGCAAATAGACTCTGTTTCCCGCTAAAATAGTCTGCAGCCAAGTGCACAATGTCTGTCAGCCGAGCGTCTTCCCTGAAGACAAGGTCACGGGCAAGCTCTACTAAATCCTCAATTAGGGAGCTTGCTGCCGTCGCCCGCGCTGAAGGGGAAATGAAACTCAAACTAAAACAGTCAGAGAGTGCACGTCTGCAATCAGAACAAGAAGCAGAGAATGTACGTCTGCAACTGACTCTAGAAAGACTTGCCGTAGAAAAGGAGACAGCGGCCGCAATAGCCAAGGCAGAGTTCCTGGAAGCGGCAGAGCAACCCGAAGAAAGACGTAGCGATGTTCTTGGGCCGGACCTAAACCAGCAGGATCCAGCACAGTGCGTCGCAGAATACGTCTACCAATACTCCAGGATAGACGACAGCTCAGATGTGCTTCACCGAACAGACTACGCAGACGGCCAGCCATCCAACCTCGAATTACACCGCTTCAAGCAAGAGAGTGTACAGCACGAGGAGGTTCACCAAAACTACTATTCCACAGAGCGGAAGGTACAACCACCATCTTACCCCAAAGAGACACCTTTCTCTCCGGGGAGGTACTATGCTGACTTTCCGAAGGCGGAAACACCCTACAGGTATGGTGATACACCACACAATAGACACGACCATACATCGGCTCGCACCAGCACTGACCAAGCCACCATGGACTTTGCAAAGTTCTTTGCTCGTCGAGATCTGGTCACAAAAGGACTTGTAAAGTTTAATGATCATGCCGAGAATTATAGGTCGTGGCATGCCTCGTTCCAGAACACCATAAGAGGTTTGGACCTTTCTTGTAGTGAGGAGTTAGACCTCCTGGTAAAATGGCTTGGTAGTGAATCGGTAGAACACGCCAAAAGACTAAGAGACATTAACATTAAAAACCCACCCAAAGGTCTACACTTGGTGTGGAAGAGACTTGATGAATGCTATGGATCCATAGAAGTTATTGAAAATGCTCTGTTTAAAAGAATTGATGACTTCCCTAAGATAGGACCCAAAGGCTTTCAAAGGCTAAGAGAGCTAAGCGATCTGTTAGTAGAGTTACAGGTTGCCCAAGAGGAAGGAGAGTTGCCCGGATTGGCATTCTTGGATACCGCTAGGGGTGTCAATCCGATAGTGCAAAAACTTCCTTACAATCTACAAGAAAAGTGGGTCTCACATGGTTCACGGTATAAGCAAACACATAACGCGCCATTCCCTCCTTTTGCCGTAGTTGTAGATTTTGTAGCTCAGCAAGCAAAAATCAGAAATGACCCTAGTTTTGATTTTACTCTGTCATGTACCACCGCGCCCGGTGTCAAACCCAGTAGGACACCCGTGGCAGTCCACAAAACTAACATTGTCTCCTCAGGTCCTGCTCACAAAGAGAGTAAGCATCCTCCAGAAGAGAACAAACCCCAGGATATCAGTAAACAGTGTCCTCTACACCGGAAACTACATCCTCTACTAAAATGCAGAGCCTTCAGGGAGAAGTCTCTAGAGGATCGCAAAGGCTTCCTCAAGGAACACAACATCTGCTTCAAATGCTGTGCTGCAACATCGCACATGGCCAGGAACTGCGAAGCTAGCGTGAAATGTGCAGAATGTGACAGCACGGATCACAATACAGCCTTACACCCTGGACTACCTACACGAGTGTTGCCGCAAGCAGATGAACACGATGGAAAACAGAAGAACACTGATGAAGACACCACGGTGGTTACCTCTCAATGTACGGAGATCTGTAAAGGACTCACAGGAGGAAGGTCCTGTTCGAAAATCTGCCTTGTCAGAGTCTACCCAGCAGGCCGCAGGGACAAAGCAATTAAGATCTATGCGATCTTGGACGATCAGAGCAACAGGTCTCTTGCCAAGTCCATCTTCTTCAGCAGTTTCAACATTGCAGGCCCCGGTTCTCCCTACTCCTTGAAGACATGTTCAGGCACCGTTGAGACGGCGGGGAGGAAGGCAAGCGGATACAAGGTGGAATCCATAGATGGCCAGACCTGCCTATCATTACCTACCATACTGGGGTGCAACCAGATTCCTGACAACAGGTCTGAGATACCTTCACCAGAGGTAGCAGCTCATCACCCCATCTGAAGCGTATAGCTCACCTGATTCCAGAACTGGACTCAGAGGCTCCAATAGCCTTACTCCTTGGAAGAGACATGCTACGCGTGCATAAGGCTAGAGAGTCCATTAACGGCTTCCAGAACGCTCCATATGCGCAGAGACTTGACCTAGGATGGGTCGTAATAGGAGATGTCTGTCTAGGAGGAGCACACAAGCCAGCCTCAGTCAACAGTATGCTCACCAACACACTAGAAAATGGACGTCCGTCTTTCTTCCGACCATGTCACAACAGTCTGTTGGTAAAGGAATTACCAAGCAGTACTCCTCTGCCATGTCTTTTCGCAGTTCCTTCCAACGAAGACCACGCTTGTGAGGGCGAACAAGACCACATAGGCTGTACAGTCTTCCACAGGACCAAAGAGGACAACAAAACAGCAATGTCCATAGAAGACAGGATGTTCTTGGACATCATGGACCAAGAAATAAACAAAGACAAGTCGAACAGCTGGGTGGCACCCTTACCATTCCGACCACGGAGACAACGCCTACCCAACAACAGGGAACAGGTCTACAGTCAATTTATCTCCCTCAGACACAAGCTCAAGAAGTCTCCCGAGAAGAGAACATTTCTTTACCTTCATGGAGAAGATATTCCGAAATAACCATGCAGAGATCGCACCTACACTACGAGACTCTGAGGAACGCTGGTACTTACCCATCTTCGGAGTGTACCATCCTAAAAAGCCAGGCCAAATAAGAGTGGTGTTCGACTCAAGTGCCAAGTGCGAAGACGTCTCGTTGAATGATGTCCTACTATCTGGCCCAGACCTCAACAACAGACTCCTGGAAGTTCTACTCTGTTTCCGCAGAGATACGGTGGCATTTATGGCTGACATCCAACAGATGTTTCACTGCTTTCTCATCAAAAAGGAACACAGAAACTACCTGAGGTTCTTCTGGTACCGTGACAACGACCCAGATAAAGACATCATAGAGTACCGGATGAGGGTACACATCTTCGGGAATAGTCCTTCCCCCGCAGTGGCTATCTACGGTCTCAGGAATTCCGCCAAAGAAGGTGAAGAGAAGTACGGGTCGGATGTCAGATCCTTTGTGGAAAAGGATTTCTATGTAGACGACTGCTTGAAATCCACACCCACAAATGAGGCAGCAATCAGTCTTCTAAAAAGAGCTCAAGAAATGCTCGCTCAGTCCAACTTAAGGTTGCATAAGATTGCATCCAATAGCCGAGAACTGATGGAAGCCTTTCCCTCTCAAGACTATTCCAGTGATCTGAAGGGCATAGACCTGAGCATCGACTCTCTTCCCATGCAACGGAGCCTAGGACTACTTTGGGACTTGAAGACAGATGCCTTCACCTTTCAGATCAACAAAGAAGAAAAATCCTTCACACGTAGAGGTGTCCTTTCCTTTGTGAATAGTTTGTACGATCCTCTGGGATTCGTAGCTCCAGTTACCGTCCAAGGTAAAATGATGCTAAGAGACTTCACCCAAGAGACATCTGATTGGGATGATATACTTCCTGCAGAAAAGGCAGACCTGTGGGCAGAGTGGAGGAAGTCTCTCGAGGCCTTGACCGATCTTCATGTGAACCGACCGTACGCTCCTGTGCCATCCACAGAAGTCAAATCTCAAAGACTTTGTATCTTCTGCGATGCATCAGTCAAAGCAATCGCAGCAGTAGTATACCTTAAAACCACCGATGTAAATGAACAGATCCATATTGGGTTCGTCATGAGTCGGACAAAAATGGCGCCACTCCTTGAACACACGATACCTAGACTGGAACTCTGTGCTGCCGTCCTTGCAGTTGAGCTGGCTGAACTTATCTCAGATGGAATGAATCAGGAGATCAAAGATGCAGAGTTCTACACTGACAGCAAGGTGGTACTAGGATACATCTGCAACGAAACACGACGCTTCTACGTCTACGTCAGCAAACGGGTGTTGAGAATAAGAAGATCAACTTGCCCTGATCAGTGGCATTACGTATCTACTCATCACAATCCCGCCGACCATGCGACTAGATCCGTTGCACCAAGTCATCTTAAGGATACTACATGGTTCACAGGCCCTGCCTTCCTGTACCGGACAACATCCTACATGAGCAGGCACGATAAATTCGAACTGGTGGATCCAGATGTCGACGACGACCTTCGACCTCAAGTGTCAGCTCTTCATACAGTGGTTTCAGGACGTCACCTCGGATCTCATCGGTTCAGTAGATTCTCAACCTGGAACTCACTTGTTAGGGCCATCGCCTTTCTACTACACGTGACTCAGTTTTACAAGTCCGAACTACCAACAAATCAGAGATGCAGTAAAGGTTGGCATCACTGCAAGCATGCGTTTACTGCTCCCAACCTAGAGAAAGCCAAGATTACAATACTCCATGTTGTACAAAATGAAGCCTACAACAAGGAAATAGACAATCTCGACAAAGGACTACCCATTCCTAGAGACAGTGCGTTGAGGAAACTCGACCCGGTCATTGACAAAGATGGGCTGCTGAAAATAGGTGGCCGCATTCAAGAAGCTAAGGTAGAAGTCTCAGAGAAACACCCGGTAATAATTCCCAGATGTCATCACGTCATAACCTTGCTCATTCAACATCATCACATCTTGGTGAGACATCAAGGTCGTTTATTTACCGAAGGGAGTCTACGAGCGGCTGGACTATGGATAGTTGGAGCGAAGAGAAGCGTGAGCAAACTCATCTTCAACTGCGTTACGTGTCGCAAACTTCGTGGCATGTTTCAAAACCAGAAGATGGCCAATCTTCCACCTGACAGGCTCAGTACTGAACCCCCCTTCACCAACGTTGGACTGGATGTGTTCGGCCCCTGGTCCGTAGCTACAAGACGCACTAGGAAGGTCCATGCCGAAGCAAAGTGTTGGGCAGTTCTATTCACCTGTTTGTCTGTCAGAGCTGTTCATATCGAAGTAATAGAATCTATGGACACTTCAAGTTTCATAAATGCACTTCGACGCTTCATCGCTATCAGAGGCCCTGTGAAGCACATTCATTCTGATAGAGGCACGAACTTTATTGGAGCAGCAAGAGAACTTCAAATCCCTTCCAATCTAGACATTACAAATGTAGAGAGGTACCTAGGTGCGCAAGGATGCACCTGGACCTTCAACCCGCCGCACTCTTCGCTCATGGGAGGCACCTGGGAAAGAATGATAGGAATTGCACGCAAGATTCTAGATTCTATCCTCTTGCAAGCAAACACCAGACTTACCCACGAAAGCTTGACTACGTTCTTGGCCGAAGTCACAGCTATCATGAATGCTAGGCCATTGACAGCTCTTTCTGGAGATTCTGGAGACTCAACAGTTCTTACTCCTGTCATGTTACTTACACAGAAAACCTGTGTCCCAGGAGCTCCACCTGGAGGATTCACCGAGAAAGACCTCTGCAGAAGACAATGGAGGCAAGTACAGAACGTGTCCAATGCCTTTTGGGACAGATGGAGGAAACAATATCTCTCCACTCTGCAAACCAGAACAAAGTGGCAGAAAGACCATCCAAACATCAGACTTGGCGATGTGGTACTTGTAAAGGACAGTCAATCACACCGAAATGAGTGGCCACTCGGCCTAGTCACCAAACCCTTTCCCAGCAAGGATGGGAGAGTACGCAAGGTAGAGGTCAGAGTGAGCAAGCTCGGAGAGAACAAACTGTTCACCAGACCAGTCACTGAACTTGTGTTGTTGTTATCCCCTCAGGAGTCCAATAGTGGCATTGGTTAACGCCAAGCGGGGAGTGTTCTGTCTTCTATTCATTAAATAGGATAAGGGTAATATCGTTTGTTGCCCACAAGAGGTCACTGTTGGCTTTCTTATGGTTTAAGTGTTTTCCTCATACATCTCCACAGTATTTCTGTGGGTTGGAGCCTGTTGCTTTAAGGAAAAGATACTTCTTTGGACTGCCCATTTCCCTTCCCTTCCTGAGTTGGGAGACGCAGATGTCTTGGTGCCTCCATAGGATTCAGAGGTGCTATAGCTGGCTCCAGTTCCTTTTCTTCAATCGTTCCTCCTGACTAGTGGATCCCGGTAGGAATCATTGTACTAAACTACATATTTATGTTAGAATATGTGTACAGTTGTTATGAAGGCACTGTGAAGTAACAGTGGCTCTACTCAGATTACATAGGCTGTGATACATGCAGAGCAGGTGTAGGGCAGCTTCAGCAGTGTAAATGTTGTATTCAGTCATATGCATTGCTTTCTATGTTATGCAGATTCTGTAAATACCAGTACTACTATGTATGTCATTCTGTTATTTGTGATATGCCTGTACTGATTTGGATTTGTATCTTTTGTTATAGTTTTTACCAATCAATCATCCATTTCTTATGATCATCCACCTATCCATCATCATTTAATAAATAAAGACTTAAAGGCAACACAGTCTGTTTATTGAAACAGTGGATGAAGGTTAGCTGTATGCCGGAGTCCACACAGCTCACACGTGGACGAAGGCAGAACAGATGCACTAAGAACCTAACAGGTTTTTAGGAGCGACAATTACTGAGAAGTCTGACACTATCAGACACTGCTGACTGACGTGTATTATACACTAGACTTGTGCGTTATATAATAGTTTGTTCAAAACGTGCACCTGTACGCTGCCACCGACAGGCACACACGTGCGGTTTTTAAATGCAAGCACGGACGCACTAAGAACCTAACAGGTTTTTAGGAGCGACAATTACTGAGAAGTCTGACACTATCAGACACTGCTGACAGACGTGTATTATACACTAGACTTGTGCGTTATATAATAGTTTGTGCAAAACGTGCACCTGTACGCTGCCACCGACAGGCACACACGTGCGGTTTTTAAATGCAAGCACGGACGCACTAAGAACCTAACAGGTTTTTAGGAGCGACAATTACTGAGAAGTCTGACACTATCAGACACTGCTGACTGACGTGTATTATACACTAGACTTGTGCGTTATATAATAATTTGTGCAAAATGTGCACCTGTACGTTGCCACCGACAGGCACACACGTGCGGTTTTTAAATGCCAGCACGGACGCACTAAGAACCTAACAGGTTTTTAGGAGCGACAATTACTGAGAAGTCTGACACTATCAGACACTGCTGACTGACGTGTATTATACACTAGACTTGTGCGTTATATAATAGTTTGTGCAAAACGTGCACCTGTACGCTGCCACCGACAGGCACACACGTGCGGTTTTTAAATGCAAGCACGGACGCACTAAAAACCTAACAGGTTTTTAGGACCGACAATTACTGAGAAGTCTGACACTATCAGACACTGCTGACTGACGTGTATTATTCACTAGACTTGTGCGTTATATAATAGTTTGTGCAAAACGTGCACCTGTACGCTGCCACCGACAGGCACACACGTGCGGTTTTTAAATGCAAGCACGGACGCACTAAGAACCTAACAGGTTTTTAGGAGTGACAATTACTGAGAAGTCTGACACTATCAGACACTGCTGACTGACGTGTATTATACACTAGACTTGTGCGTTATATAATAGTTTGTGCAAAACGTGCACCTGTACGCTGCCACCGACAGGCACACACGTGCGGTTTTTAAATGCAAGCACGGACGCACTAAGAACCTAACAGGTTTTTAGGAGCGACAATTACTGAGAAGTCTGACACTATCAGGACTGTTTTAGACTGTGTACACCAGCCCCAGATATGATGAAGGCTGGTATACGGTCACCATTAGGAATGGCTATATACCCTGCCTGCCTGCCTGTATACTGCTACAATAGTCCTGACAAGGACTCTTCTGGTCACTAGCCTGTATTCCGACCTGGCTATACCCTGCCTGCCCTGCCTGCATACAGCAACAATAGTCCTGATAAGGACTCTGCTCCTGTACTCCGACCTGGCTATACCCTGCCTGCCTGTATACAACTACAATAGTCCTGAGAAGGACTTCTGGTCACACTGTTTGCAGCCCTGCTACGGAAATAACTATAACGGGCCGCAAACCTTTCCCTGAAGCAGCAACACTCTCCATGCACTCACTGTCTGGATGGATGTGTGCAGAGCACAGCGCGCCCGCCGGTATAAAGGCTCGGTCACGCTGTGCAGGCCGGCCAATCACTGCAATTCCACAACTAACAGGGCTGTGGCATTGCAGTGGTCTGCCAGCCAATACCTGCATGAGGGCTGGCTCTCAAAAGAGCGCCAACATGCAGGGATGAAGACCACGAGTACAGCACGAGTATCGCGAGATTACTCGGTCCCCGCCGAGTAGCCCGAGTACAGTGATACTCGTGCGAGTACCGAGTAGTAACAAGCATACTCGCTCATCACTAGTAGGTAGTGATGAGCGAGTATGCTTGTTACTACTCGGTACTCGCATGAGTATCACTGTACTCGGGCTACTCGGCGGGTACCGAGTAATTTCGTGATACTCGTGCTGTACTCATGGTCTTCATCCCTGCATGTTGGCGCTCTTTTGAGACCCAGCCCTCATACAGGGATTGGCTGGCAGACCACTGCAATGCCACAGCCCTGTTAGTTGTGGAATTGCAGTGATTGGCCGGCCCGCACAGGGTGACCGAGCCTTTATACCGGCGGGTGCGCTGTGCTCTGCACACAGACATCTCATATTCCCTGCTTTCCCCGCCCACAGGCGCCTATGATTGGTTGCAGTGAGACACGCCCACACGCTGAGTGACAGGTGTCTCACTGCACCCAATCACAGCAGCCGGTGGGCGTATCTATACTGTGCAGTAAAATAAATAAATAAATAATTAAAAATACCGGCGTGCGGTCCCTCCAATTTTAATACCAGCCAGATAAAGCCATACGGCTGAAGGCTGGTATTCTCAGGATGGGGAGCCCCACATTATGGGGAGCCCCCCAGCCTAACAATATCAGTCAGCAGCCGCCCAGAATTGCCGCATACATTAGATGCGACAGTTCTGGGACTGTACCCGGCTCTTCCCGATTTACCCTAGTGCGTTGGCAAATCGGGGTAATAAGGAGTTAATGGCAGCCCATAGCTGCCACTAAATCCTAGATTAATCATGTCAGGCGTCTCCCCGAGATACCTTCCATGATTAATCTGTAAATTACAGTTAAAAAACACACACCAGAAAAATCCTTTATTAGAAATAAAAAACAATAACAAAGTCCCTCATCACCAAATTATTAACCCCAACAAAGCCTCCTTGTCCGGCGTACTCCACAGTCCTCCAGCGTCGCATCCAGCTGTGCTGCATGAAGGTGACAGGAGCTGCAGAATACACCCCCGCTCCTGTCAGCTTCACACAGCAACTGAGGTGAGTAGCGCGATCAGCTGCTGTCAGTCAGGTAACTCACGGCCACCGCTGGATACAGCGGTGGCCGCGATTAACCTCAGTGATAGCTCAGCTGATCGTGCTACTCACCTCAGTTGCTGCATGGAGCTGACCGGTGCGGCGGTGAGAAGCGCGATCAGCTGAGCTGTCACTGAGGTTACCCGCTGTCACTGGATCCAGCGGTGGCCGCGATTAACCTCAGTGACAGCTCAGCTGATCGCGATACTCACCACAGTTGCTGCGTGGAGCTGACCGGTGCGGCGGTGAGTAGTGCGATCAGGTGAGCTGTCACTGAGGTTACCCGCGGCCACCGCTGGATCCAGGTAACCTCAGTGACAGCTCAGCTGATCGCGCGGCTGTCTTCATTAGCTGTGTGGAGGTGAGACACCTGACATGATTAATCTAGGATTTAGTGGCAGCTATGGGCTGCCATTAACTCCTTATTACCCCGATTTGCCAACGCACTAGGGTAAATCGGGAAGAGCCGGGTACAGTCCCAGAACTGTCGCATATAATGTATGCGGCAATTCTGGGCGGCTGCTGACTGATATTGTTAGGCTGGGGGGCTCCCCATAACGTGGAGCTCCCCATCCTGAGAATACCAGCCTTCAGCCGTATGGCTTTATCTGGCTGGTATTAAAATTGGGGGGACCGCACGCCGTTTTTTTTAATTATTTAATTATTTATTTCACTGCACAGTATAGACACGCCCACCGGCTGCTGTGATTGGGTGCAGTGAGACACCTGTCACTCAGCGTGGGGGCGTGTCTCACTGCAACCAATCATAGGCGCCGAAAAGCAGGAAAGCAGGGAATACGAGATTGTTTAATGAGCGGCCGGCTTTTTCAAAAGAGGAAAAGCCGCCGGAGTTTAGTGAACAGCTGTGCAGCGCCGCGGCAGTGATCGGGGAACGGTAAGTAAGAGAGAGGGGGTAGAATGACCGACAGACTGTGAGAGGTGGACAGACAAGACAGAGAGAGACCGACAGAGCGAGACCGACCGACGGGAGATAGAATGAAAAAAAAAATGACCGACATCGCTAGTAAAAAGCCCAAAACGTGCGTTTTGGACATCGGAGTGCCACACAATGTTTTTACGTAAAATCTTTCATGTAATAATCTCAAAAAGTAACATACACCACCTCTATTTCACTATTGGGTATGTGCCCTTAACATTTCCGCCATGAAAATTCATTTTGGTGTCATTTTGGAAGGTTTTCTGGTGAGTCCGTAAAAATGGCGTAAAACTCGGACAAAATTGTTCACAGCTGTGACTTTTGAGTGATAAATGCTTCAAGGGGTCTTCCCCATGCTGTTGCCATGTCATTTGAGCACTCTTCTGAGACTTTTGTGATATTTTTAGGGTTTCTACATGCTGCCGGGGGTCATTTCAGAAAAATACTCGGGTCTCCCATAGGATAACATTGGGCTCGGTGCTCGGGCCGAGTACACGAGTATCTTGGGATGCTCGGCCCGAGCCTCGAGCACCCGAGCTTTTTGGTACTCGCTCATCACTAATAATTATGTGAGAATTTTATGTTACACGGATTATTGTTCATATAAAAATGAATTTGTCTATACTTCTTTCCTCCCCTTTTTCCATATTTATCTCACCCCACAGGCTGCCCCTTTTTCATGTAGATCCCATGCCATGCAGACCCTTTTTCTTTACAGATTTCCCCCAAGGTTGCCCATTTTTCCATATAGATCCCACCTTGCATGCTGCCCCCTTAGTCATACAGATCCCACCCCCAATGGCTGCCCCCTTATTCATACAGATACCACGGCACAGACTGCCCCCTTTTCTTTACAGACGCAAGCACGTAGGCTGCCCACTTTTCTATACCGATCAAACCCCAGATGCTGCCCCCTTAACCATACAGATTCCACATGCAGGCTGCCCCATTTGCAATTCCCACCCAACAGGCTGCCCACCTTGCCATACAGATTCCATCCTGCAGGCTGCCCCCTTTGTCATACAGATCCCACCCAGCAGGTTGCCCCCTGTACCAAACAGGTCCCTCCTCGCAGACTGCCTCCTTTGCCATACAGATCCCACCCTGCAGGCTGCCCCCTTTTCCATAATCATTCCACTCAATGCTGCCCCTTTCCATACTCATACCAGCGCACAGGCTTCCCCATGTTGATCCCACCCCATGCAGCCCCCTTTTCCATACAGATTTACTCCCAGGTTGCCCTTTTTTTCCATACAAATCCAACCTTTCAAGCTGCCTCCTTATTAATACAGATCCCATCCCGCAGTCTGCCCCATTTCTATACAGATCCCATCCTGCAGGGTGCCCCTTTTGCAATACAGATCTCACCTCGCAGACTGCCCGCTTTGCTATACAGATCCCACCCACCAGGCTGCTCCTTTTTCTATACTCATCCCAGCCAATGCTGCTGCCTTTACATATTCATCCCATCCCACAGGCTGCCCCCTTTTCAAAGCACATTCCACCCCATGCAGCCCTCTTTTTCCATACAGATTTACCTGAAAGCTGACTCTTTTTCAATATAAATTCCACCTTGCAGGCTGCCCCCTTGTTCACATAGATCCTATCCCACAGGCTGCCAACTGTTTTATACAGATACAACCTCACAGGCTGTCCCCTTAGCCATACATATCCCACTTGCAGGCTACCCCTTTGCCACACAGATCCCTTTATACTGCCCCTTCTTCCATTCAGATCCCACCCTATGCAGCCACTTTTCTATACAGATCCCCCCATACTGCCCTCTTTCCCATGCAGATCCCATCACATGCAGCCCCCTTTTCCATACAAACTCCACTCAAGCTGCCCCTTTTTCCATACAGTTCCCAAACCACAGCTCTCAGTATGTTTAGCACAAGGAGTGCTTACCTGCTCCTGGCTCCAGCGACCTCTCCTCCTCAGTGGCACTCTGCAGAGATGCTGGCAGCGTGATTATGTAAACTCATCACGCTGCCATGACCTTTGGAGGGTGCGCACTCCACCGCATGTCAGGTGACAGAACTGATTGGAGCTCCACTGAACCCGGAAATGACGGAGGTACAGAGGTTAATTTGTATTAGACGCTAAAACAAATGAACTTAGTATTTTATTAGAGTAGATATGACAGAAGACAATTATCACCAAAACAAAGGAGGCGATGTAATAATCTTTATCAAGTTAGTTTACAAGCTCAAGGTGTATAAATTAATTCCCTGATCTGTCATTTCTGAGATTGGTTATAAGCTACTTGTGCCAGCCGCTGTGCATGATGTCAGCCGACTCACACTGTAAGGTGCTGGGCTCCATGACATTGTATGTAGCAGCAGTGTCAGAGCTGGTAGGCAGCAGCGGTTCAACTAACAGCAGCAGAGCAGTGGGCAGAACTCTGACAGGTATCCAATTATGTCTCTGTCAGGGTCAAATAGGAGGAGTAAGTTGGTAGACATGGGGGACCTTAGCCATTAGCACCTGCAATCTCATCGCTGGGAAGCCATTGAGTGTAGAGATCGCCCTCTCCTGAGTAACTACCTAGATGCGGACTTAGGGTACCGTCTCACTAAATGACGTGCCAGCTATTCCAACCATGATTTGACCCGGTCAGGATCGCTGGTGCGTCGATACATGGTCGCTGGTGAGCTGTCAGTCAGGCAGATCTCACCAGCGACCAGCCACTAACGACGACTCTGAGCTTGGTAACCAAGGTACACATTGGGTTACTAAGCAAAGCGCTTTGCTTAGTTTCCCGATATTTACCCTGGTTGCGTGTACAGGGAGCCAGCACTAAGTGGTGTACGCTGGTAACCAGGGTAAATATTGGGTAACCAAGCAAAGCGCTTTGCTTTGTAACCCAATGTGTACCTTGGTTACCAAGCGCAGAGTCGTTGGTAACCATGGTAAATATCGGGTAACTAAGCAAAGTGCGTTGCTTGGTTACCCGATATTTACCCTGGTTACCAGCGTACACCGTTTAGCGCTGGCTCCCTGCACACATAGCCAAAGTACACAATGGGTTACTAAGCAAAGCACTTTGCTTAGTTACCCGATATTTAACCTGGTTACGTGTGCAGGGAGCCAGCGTTTAGCGGTGTATGCTAGTAACCAGGGTAAATATTAAGTAACTAAGCAAAGCGCTTTGCTTAGTAACCCGATGTGTACCCTGGCTACGTGTGCAGGGAGCCAGCGCTGGCAGCCTGTAAGCGTGTACGCTTGTAACCAGGGTAAATATCGGGTAACAAAGCAAAGCGCTTTGCTTAGTTACCCGATATTTACCCTGGTTACCAGCGTACCCTGCTTACAGAGAGTCAGTGCTTGTTGGTCTCCCGCCGTCAAATACGCCAAGCGGGAGACCAACGAGCAAAACATGAACCAGAACACTGTGTAACGATCAGCGATTTTACAGCAGGGGCCAGGTCGCTGCTTAGTGTCACACACAGCGAGATCGCTGATGAGGTAACTGGTACATCACAAAACCTGTGACTCAGCAGCGATCTCGCTAGCGATCTCGCTATGTGAGAAGTACCCGTTAGGCATATGAGGGGTTAAGGTGAACAAAGGAATGATCCAGTGTCACGTTTTGCATAAAAAGACAGCTTTAATAAAGAACTTCTTTAAAATACAAAGAATATTTTTGGTATACTTTGGTGGCTTATCTTTATTACAAGAAAAATATTCTTTGTATTTTAAAAAAGTTCTTCATTAAAGCTGTGTTTTTATGCAAAACGTGAAGCTGGATCATTCCTATGTTCACCTGTGCCTCAGACGCTGAACAGCAGCGGGATCTCGTGCTTCAACACCGCCAAGAGTGCGGACGTCTTGGGGTGAGCTGTATATTTGTTTCTCTGCACATCTGAGGAATTAAGCTGCCAGGAGCTCTATATAGATACTATATTTTCTGTAAAAATGCATGTGAGGTTCTTAGCACACAATATGATCAAATTGTGTGAGCCCATTTGCCAACGTCAAGGCGACCTCTTCAGATGGGTCCCTACACTAACTTATCACTAAACTACTAACTAACTGGGACTAAGTCACATCTGATATTATTACTACCATTTTTACTATTACTACACTATTACTTTTTTAAATGTCCATCTGTTATTATAATTTTCTTTATTTTTTTTATTATTTTTCTTACCTTTGTTCAAATTATATTAAAAAGATCCTAATAAATTATGCTTAATGCTTTTTGATCCAGAAGAAGGCAAAAACCCCTGTGACCCATTCAGCCAATTTGTGTCACAGGGGGAAAATTCCTTCTCGACCCCGGGAAAAGGCGATCAGTCCTAGAACCCTGGATCAAAGCTAATGATGCTATTTCTATCTAAGTAATTAATATTGAATTGCTAATTAAACTAGTACTATAGTGTTTATATATTTTAGGTGTTATACTATTCTTATCCTGCTCTCTCATTACAGTATTTTTCTAACTTTTATATATTTTTTTTTAAGTTAGTGTTTTATTTTAATAGATATAACTTTTTTTTTACTATTATTATCCTGCTATCTTATTATAGCATAATTCTAACTATTCTATAACTATTTGTACTACACTAATCTACAATGTTGATCCAGAAGAAGGCAAAAACCCCTGTGACACATTCAGCCAATTTGTGTCACAGGGGAAAAATTCCTTCTTGACCCCGGGAAAAGGCGATCAGTCCTAGAACCCTGGATCAAAGCTAATGATGTTATTTCTAGCTAAGTAATTAATATTGCATTGCTAATTAAACTAGTACTATAGTGTTTATCTATTTTAGGTGTTATACTATTCTTATCCTGCTCTCTTATTACAGTATTATTCTAACTTTTTTGTTTCTAAGTTAGTGTTTCATTTTAATAGATATAACAATTTTATTACTATTATTACCCTGCTATCTTATTACAGCATAATTCTAACTAGTCTATAACTATTTGTACTACACTAATCTACAATGTTGATCCAGAAGAAGGCAAAAACCCCTGTGACACATTCAGCCAATTTGTGTCACAGGGGAAAAATTCCTTCTCGACCCCGGCAAAAGGCGATCAGTCCTAGAACCCTGGATCAAACTGCAGTTCTACCTATTACTACTGTTATTTTCTTCATATTTTTACTACTTTCTTATTAACACTCATATTATTGTTCTTATTATTATACTTACCACCGCCATGTTTGATGTTTCAGTGTTCAGGCCCCAGCAGGATGGTCCATATGATGTTCCTCCTTCCTCTCAAGAACCAGTTGACGTATTGGCGGTTGTTTTCCTGCTGGATCCTTCTTTGTTGTGTCCTCTGTGCAGGGATCTTGATGTCCAGTTTTATCTTCTTTACCGACTTTTTTGGCATGTGATCTTCTTCTTCTTCTTCATCCAGGTAGCTGCATAATTCTCTCCAAATTTTTTTTTTTCATATTCTTCTCTCCTCTTCCTTTTTTCTCTGACATCGATTATTCTGGATGGCTTAGGCTCTTTTTCTCGCCGAACTCTATACATTTTCTGGGCCTCGGGGCTTGTCGGCATCAGGCGCTAGGAAGACAAGAGATTACGTTACAAGGATTAATAGGAACATCTGAATACACAACCACCTTATTATAAAAGAAACATCAATGTTGCCCTTAGTTTTCTCACTGACCTCCTTCTTGAAGATTGGTGATGGTAGCAGCATCATACAATAGGACAATCTTCTTAGTTTTTCCTCCGGTGTAATGTAAACTAAAGGAAACAACCAGATATTAGGCTCTAATTAGAGACTAAAGCCCCCCCTTAAAAAAAAAAAAAAAAGCCACAGTGAGAACTGCAAGATTTTTAAGTGCTGTTTCCATTAAAGATTGTGATATGGATAAAAAAAACACAATGACAAATATTATTAAAAAATAGATTAAGCACAAAAACCTGATTTAAATAATAGGTGATTTCTGATGACAAATTCAAAGGTCCAAAGTCTAACAATGAATGGATAACCCCTTTAACACTAAAACTACCACATGTTTCATAATACCTATAACTACCATTAGGGGTCATTTTGACCCCCATTCAAAAGTACTGACTCTGGAGTAAAAATAACTTTTTTTGTTGCCAACAAATTAAAGAACATCTATTTTAACTTAGTAGGAACAGTGTTTAGATCAAGTATGTCCATCATCCTCTCCAGAGTCTTCGGTATCATCCATTATATCTGATTCTTCGGAAATATCATGAGGAAAATATTCTTCCATCAGACTCTGAGTCTATTTGTTCCTGATTTTCTTCTTCTGAATCATTTTCAGATAAAATTTCATCACTTGTCAGACCCCTCTGCTTACTCATGCTTCAAATATACAGTGCTGGCCAAAAGTATTGGCACCCCTGCAATTCTGTCAGAGAATACTCAGTTTCTTCTTGAAAATGATTGCAATCACAAATGCTTTGGTATTATTATCTTCATTTATTTTGCTTGCAATGAAAAAACACAAAAGAGAATGAAACAAAAATCAAATAATTGATCATTTCACACAAAACTCCAAAAATGGGCCAGACAAAAGTATTGGCACCCTTAGGGGCACTTTGCACACTGCGACATCGCAGGTGCGATGTCGGTGGGGTCAAATTGAAAATGACGCACTTCCGGCATCGCATGCGACATCGCAGTGTGTAAAGGCTGGATGATACGATTAACGAGCGCAAAAGCGTCGTAATCGTATCATCGATACGGCGTCGGCGTAATCCATAATTACGCTGACGCGACGGTCCGTTGTTGTTCCTCGCTCCTGCGGCAGCACACATCGCTGTGTGTGAAGTCGCAGGAGCGAGGAACGTCTCCTACCGGCCTCACTGCGGCTTCCGTAGGATATGCGGAAGGAAGGAGGTGGGCAGGATGTTTACATCCTGCTCATCTCCGCCCCTCCGCTCTGATTGGCCGCCTGCCGTGTGACGTCACAGTGACGCCGCACGACCCGCCCCCTTAACAAGGAGGCGGGTCGCCGGCCACAGGGACGTCGCACGGCAGGTGAGTGTGTGTGTGAAGCTGACGTAGCGATAACTTTCGCTACGCCAGCTATCACCACATATCGCTGCTGCGACGGGGGCGGGCACTATCGCACTCGGCATCGCAGCATCGGCCTGCGATGTCGTAGTGTGCAAAGCCCGCCTTAGCCTAATACTTGGTTGCACAACCTTTAACCAAAATAACTGCGAACAACCGCTTACGGTAACCATCAGTGAGTTTCTTACAATGCTCTGCTGGAATTTTAGACCAGTCTTCTTTGGCAAACTGCTCCAGGTCCCTGAGATTTGAAGGGTGCCTTCTCCAAACTGCCATTCTGAGATCTCTCCACAGGTGTTCTATGGGATTCATGTCTGGACTCATTGCTGGCCACTTTAGTAGTCTCCAGTGCTTTCTATCAAACCATTTTCTAGTGCTTTTTGAAGTGCTTTTTGGGTCATTGTCCTGCTGGAAGACCCATGACCTCTGAGGGAGACCCAGCTTTCTCACACTGGGCCCTACATTATGCTGCAAAATTTGTTGGTAGTCTTCAGACTTCATAATGCCATGCACACGGTCAAGCAGTCCAGTGCCAGAGGCAGCAAAGCAACCCCAAAACATCAGGGAACCTCCGTCATGTTTAACTGTAGGGACCGTGTTTTTTTCTTTGAATGCCTCTTTTTTTCCCTCTAAACTCTATGTTGATGGCTTTTCCCAAAAAGCTTTACTTTTGTCTCATCTGACCAGAGAACATTCTTCCAAAATGTTTTAGGCTTTCTCAAGTAAGTTTTGGCAAACTCCAGCGTGGCTTTTTTATGTCTCGGGGTAAGAAGTGAGGTCTTCCTGGGTATCCTACCATACAGTCCCTTTTCATTCAGACGCTGATGGATAGTATGGGTTGACACTGCTGTACCCTCGGACTGCAGGGCAGCTTGAACTTGTTTGGATGTTAGTCGAGGTTCTTTATCCACCATCCGCACAATCTTGCGTTGAAATCTCTCGTCAATTTTTCTTTTCCTTCCACATCTAGGGAGGTTAGCCACAGTGCCATGGGCTTTACACTTCTTGATGACACTGCACACCATAGACACAGGAACTTTCAGGTCTTTGGAGATGGACTTGTAGCCTTGAGATTGCTCATGCTTCCTCACAATTTGGATTCTCAAGTCCTAAGACAGTTCTTTGGTCTTCTTTCTTTTCTCCATGCTCAATGTGGTACACACAAGGACACAGGACAGAGGTTGAGTCAACTTTAATCCATGTCAACTAGCTGCAAGTGTGATTTAATTATTGCCAGCACCTGTTTGGTGCCACAGGTAAGTTACAGGGGCTGTTAATTACACAAATTAGAGAAGCATCACATGATTTTTCAAACAGTGCCAATACTTTTGTGCACCCCCTTTTTTATGTTTGGTGTGGAATTATATCCAATTTGGCTTTATGACAATTTTTTTTCTATTTTTTTTCATTGAAGACAAATTAAATGAAGATAATAATACCAAAGAATTTGTGATTGCAATCATTTTCAAGAATAAACTGAGTATTATCTGACAGAATTGCAGGGGTGCCAATACTTTTGGCCAGCACTGTACGTCGCAAAAAGGGACTTGTAAGATCGCAGAAGTAATAAAACAACACTGTACACACATTCAGAGTTGTAGCTTGAACTGTAATCTTTGCTACTGAAGTGCAGACCGAAATCGCTACAAGAGACATGGATCAAACATGTTTAGACAAAGCAAAATGCTGAATCATCCCTGATATGCAAAGATACAATTACACTCTACAACTAGGGAGAATCACTGTGATTTTCTGTACTCTGTAATATTAGGTGACTTGCCTACTACTACTTTTATGTATGGGGTCAAATTGACCCCTTCAGTACTTATTGGTATGAATTGTAAAATCCGGGCCCCCGAAAAAGTTACAATTCATTTTTGTGTCCTAAAATATACACTACCATGAATAAATAAAAGTCACAAAAACTCAGAACTCATTTGTTAAAATTTTTGAAATTATAGGAAAAAGAAATAGCAAAAGGGTCAAAATGACCCCCTCCGGTAGTAGTGGAAATCCTAAATCTAGGAAACAGTCGACCCTCACAGACTGATGATACTACCTGGTCCAACGCTGGCACAAGATCCAGTCCAATTAATGGCATCTGATGACATCTTCGTTTTGCTGAAATGTATCAAAATCCTATAAAAAAGGAGCAGAGGTTGTAGGGACCTGATCCATATTTGTATGACTTGGGTGACAGTTCCTGAAAACACTGAAGAACATTGTCTCTATATTCAGGGGCTGTTGTGGACGGGCGAGATTGGGAGATGGAAAGATATTTCCTGTTACATATGAGATCAATTTCACTAAAGGGGCTGCCTGATGGGACAAGTGATGGCCGATCCCCCTGGAGTGAGTGCGGGTGATGGATGTATCGCCGCCCGGTATCTGGTGTGAGTGCTAGTAATGGATGTATCGCCACCCGGTATCTGGTGTGAGTGCTAGTAATGGATGTATCGCCGCCCGGTATCTGGTGTGAGTGCTAGTAATGGATGTATCGCCACCCGGTATCTGGTGTGAGTGCTAGTAATGGATGTATCGCCGCCCGGTATCTGGTGTGAGTGCTAGTAATGGATGTATCGCCACCCGGTATCTGGTGTGAGTGCTAGTAATGGATGTATCGCCGCCCGGTATCTGGTGTGAGTGCTAGTAATGGATGTATCACCGCCCGGTATCTTGTGTGAGTGCGGGTGATTGATGTGTCGCCGCCCGGTATCTTATATTATGTCTTATACCTGATATCGCTCGCTGATCGCTGGTGTCTGTCTTCACTCTCTGATGAGGTGTAACAAACTGAGGATAAACAATTTTTTTTTTTTCTCTCATTCAAAGTGAGCAGTGCTATTGGCTGCTTATCAATGCAGTTACCATGGTGACAGAGGCATCTGCAGATTTAAAGGGACAGTATGCAGTAATTGCACTATAGTACATTTTACCATAGATTTCAGATTTCATATAACACTGTATATTACATGGAGCTGCTCAGATAATGTGTGGGCAGACGCTCCTGTATCTCTTCATATATTATGCACATTTACTTAGAAGAGCTGTATTGATATCTGGGGTAAAATTACTTGTGTTGTCAATTGTACGTGTATAAAGAAGGCCTGGTAGTGTCTGTAATGGGCTGAAAATTGTGGTTTTATGTTCAGAACAAATCTAAGTATTTTATTCTCAGTGTTCTTATCAACTTTCTGCCGTATTTCCATCACAGAACATTGGTACATATAGCAAGGAGATGCCATAGCAATCAGACCATTGGGGTCAAATCAGGGGGCAGAGCACTGAGGTCCCTTTTGGCTTTTCTCCTGCAGTCAGTCCTCCTGGCTATAATACTTTATGTGACAAAAGTGAGTACACCCCTCAAAGATTTGCAAATATTGTGTTATATCTTTTAATGGGATAACACTGAAGATAGGACACTTTGATATAATGTAAAGTAGTCTGTGTACAGCTTGTATAACAGTGTAAATTTAATGTGCACTCTAAGTCAACACACAGCCAATAATGTCTAAACCACTGGCAACAAAAGTGAGTACACCCCTATGTGAAAATGGCCAAATTGTGCCCAAAGTGTCAATATTATGTGTGGTTACCAGTTATTTTCAAACACTAAATAAATAAATAAATTAATTTCACCAAGCGCTGTGAAAAGTAATTATACTTTTTATTATATTGCAAAAAATTAAATGGAAGTAGCCGCTGGTAGAAGACAGATTCCGTGTCGAGATCTGTCATATAATGGAAAAAAAGACAACCAAATAAGTACTACCGTGCTACTAAAGGCTGGAGTCCAAACCATATGAATTAGGAGGTGTGGACCCAACAGACAAAAGGGCGTTAGTAAGAAATATAGTATATCCGGGGCGTAATTACGGCGGTCGCAGAGGTCGCCATTGCGACCAGACCTGGCAGGTTACGGACCCGAGGCTGCCCTGCAGATCAGCAGCCAGCTCTTTCTTGTGAGAGAGGAACTGCGCTGTTCTGTCGCATACCACGCACCGCTATATGACACCGGCACCAGTGGCAGCAGCGGGCCCCCTCCCCTGTCATCGCACACTGCAATGATAAAGCATCAAGCAACCTGTGCCGCTCCATCATTCTTCCCTTGCCTGGGTGGTGACATCACTCCTGTGCAACTGCTGTGCTGAGGCATGCAGAGTGCAGGACGGGAGGATGCTGACCGGAGCAGCAGGGAAACGAGGAGAGAGGTGAGTACTTGTTGTTTTTTTATTTTTTTTTTTTCATATAAATCAGTGAGTGGCCAGAGACCTGGGGGGGGCTGCCTTATAAATAGAGGTCTGGGTGTACTGCATTATACAGGGAGGCCTGGTGGGCTTGCTGCATTATACATGGAGGCCTGGGGGTGCTGCATTATACATGGAGGCCTGGGGGTGCTGCATTATACATAGAGGCTTGGTGGGCTGTACTATATATGGAGGTCTATGGGGCTGCTTTATACATGGAGATCTATGGGGGTGCATTATACAACATGAAGGACACCTTAAACAAGGACTATAGGGGTGCATTATACATAGAGAAGTAGTAGGCTGCATAATACAATATGAAGGACACCTTATAAATGGAATATAGGCTTGCATTATACATGGAGGAGTATGGGGCTGCATAATACAATATGAAGGTTTATGGGGCTGCATTATAATACATATAGGACTATGGGGGCTACATTATATTATATGGAGGACAATGGAGGCTACCTTATGCATGGACTATGGGTGTGCATTATAAAACATGGAGGACTATGTAGTGCAGTATAATATATGGAGTATTATGGGGTAAATTATAATACATGGAGAACTATGGAAAGTGCATTATTACATGGAGGACTACGGAGGTTCATTCTAATATATGAAGGGTTATATGGGACCCGCTATACTATATGGAAGGCTATCTGGGGGCCATTATAGTCTTTGGAGAACTATATATGAGGGGGGACAAAGATATAAGCATGGCATGGAAACATTTTGTGCTGAGGGAAAAAGGCTCTTTCCCTCAGCACCCAGCTTTCCCATACTCTGCTATACATCTTCTCTCAGCACCCAGCTTTCCCCTGCTCTGATATAGGAAAGCTGGGTGCTGAGGGAAAGATGTATAGCAGAGCATGGGGAAGCTGGGTGCCGAGGACAAGATGGATATCAGAACATAGGCAAGCTGGGTGCTGATAGAGGGATTTCAGAGCATGGGAAACCTGGGTGCTGAAGATAAGAGCCAAGTGTCAGCGTCATTATCCTGTACCCGAGTGTCAGTGTCATTATCCCGTACCCCAAGTGTCAGTGTACGTGGAGGGAACCCCAGGTCCGAACTATGCACCGGGGCCCATCAAACTCTAGTTACATTAGTGGTAAAGACTGATTGATACTCCATGCTCACCAAGGCTTTTTTAAAAAAATCTGGTTCGATCTCCCATCATATGTGTTTCAGAGTGACATATAATCCCTGCCTGAAATTGATGGAGCCTTGAAAACACAGAGCACCCCTTTACTGGAGTCCCCAGCCCTCTAAAATTACATGCTATGATATTAATTATGGTTGCCATAACAGGTGTAGTGCATTATCAAGTCAGGGAATAACTCTTTGAAGCATATGTCATATCCTCTCTACCCGTTCGTCATTCAGACAAACCACAGCAAACAGTAGACAGCATTTCTCTGGAAAATTCCCTCCCAACCCACTCAAAATTATACAAACAAGAACATTGAGAAATTCCTCTTACATTAGGAAACATAAGGCCAGTCAACACCATGAGCGCACCCCAAGAAGGTATCCAAAAATATACATTTTCAACAACGTTACCCTCGTTTCAAATAGCATCCTCCCACTCATGATCAGCAGAGTATAAAAAAAGATAGCTGTTAGCCAGTCAGGATTCAGAAAAGAAGGAAACAGGAGAAAATAGAGAGAAAAAGAGAACTAGAGTAAAGAAGAAAGAGGAGATAAAAGAGAAGGAAAAGGAGAGGAAAAAAGGTGGGAGAAAGGGTTGAAAGATTGTAATTACTCCACATCTATGTTCATAGATAAAACAATTAAACAGGAAAAAGTCCTTCAATTCATTGCCTAAGAAAAAGTCCTTTCACTAGATATCACATGGGAAGTCCCTTCATTCAGCTCCTTTCTCATGAGACTATTCATTAGAATCCAAACATGCTAAGGTTTCTGAGTATTGATGGGCAGACCTGGACTGTAAGTCTGGATCTGTGCAGGTTCAAAAGTAGCCAAACACCAGGCCTGGCGTTATAAGGGAGTACTGATGACCTAGTGTCTGTGATTGGTTGCAGTCAGACGCGCCAACAGCCTGTGTGACAGCGTGTCTGACTGCTTGCAATCACAGACCCTGTCTACAGGTTTATATTGGTGTAAAAATAAATAATAAAAAAAATCATGTATGGTCCCTTCATATTATGATAACCAGCACAGATAAAGCATACAGCTACAGGCTGCAGCCCCCAGCCACATGCTAATCTTGGCTGTCTATCAAAATAAGAGGAACCGCATACAGCTTTTTTTAAAAAAAAAAAAAAAAAATATATACATTTCATTTTAAAAACGCTGTGCGGTCCCCCAAACTTTGATACCCAGCCATGATAAAGCCCGACAGCTGGTGACTGGTATTCTCAGGCTGGAGAGACCCATGCTTATTGGGCCCCCTAACCTAAAAATAGCAGCCTGCAGGTACCTAGGATTGTCACATCCATTAGATGCAGCAATCCTGGAACTTTACCCAGCTCATCCTGATTACCCCTCTAATGGTTGTGACAATCCTGGGCAGCTGCAGGCTGCTATTTTTAGGCTGGGGGGCTTAATAAGCATGGGTCTCCCCAGCCTGATAATATCAGCCCCCAGCTGTCAGGCTTTATCATGTTTCGGTATCAAAATTGCAGGGGACCACACTCCTTTTTTACAATTATTTATGTAAATATTTTTATTTAAAAAGCCGCATGTGTTTCTCTTATTTTGGTCCACAGCCAGGAAAAGCACACGGCCGGAGGCTGCAGGTTGCAGCCTGTAGCCGTATGCTTTATCTGTGCCGGGTATCATACAGGGGGACCTTATGCCAATTATTTTATTTATTTATTTTTACAACAATAGAGACACACAAACAGCATCTCTGATTGGTTGCAGTCAGACACGCTATCACACAGGATAAGGGCGTGTTTGACTGCAACCAATCAGAGACTAGAGGACTGCTGGTGGGCTGGGGAAGATGTGAATATGTACGAAGGATAATGAGCGGCCCCGGAAGTAGCGTTAGAGCCACGCAGAGATTCGATAATTATAACGTGCCTGCTCCAATCCCCCTATCCTTTCTACAACCATTTTAAAGCACCAGATTCTGGTCCCCCATAGACTTACTGGCGTCCGGCCAGATATTCGAGATCAATTACGGGCCCAAACTGGATTTTTTTATTTTTTCTTTATCTACAAGTCTCCCCATCACTATTTCTGAGGGAGATTAAAACAATAATAAGAATAACAATAATGACATCATCTATCTACCTTAAAAATATTGCAATATCATGTGAGAAGGGGTTCTCAGTGGAAAAAATATATTCTTCTTCCCACGACGACAGGAAATGTTTGCCAGGGAAGGTGAAAATTTCACACCCATGGCACATCCTTGTGTCTGAACATAGTAACTGCCCATAAAAATAAAAAAAATGTTTTTCAATAAAAAATGTGTGACCTCTAAAATATATTTTTGTAGGTCGTCTGAGTAGTTACTATATTTAGACAACTGTTGTTCCAGTGTTAATATGGCTAAATTGTGAGGATAGAAGTATAGAGACTGGCAATATCACAAGTTAGCCAGCTATATTCACTTTCCCATGAAAATTCAGAAAAAACGTTCAGAATGTGTTTTGTGTCCCGGACGAGACTGGGTGAAATCTGAGCTAACACCTGCAAACGAGAATATAACCATTCGGACAATCGCTCTGTCAGGTACCCAATTCCAGAAACTTTGGGTCTAAAATTAGGAGGAAAAGAATTTTTGTGCATCTTAGGTAGTGCATGGAATAATGGTGTAGACGGACAGGATGGATTCAAATAATCACTCTGTTTCTTAGTGATAATACCTAATTGTGTTCCTTCTGCTAGGATTCTTTCTAAAGGTCCAGTCACACATAACGAGATCGTGAACGAGATCGCTACTACGTCACACTTCCTGGATCATTGCTGAGTCATTGTTGAAATCGCATGTAAGGTGTCACACATAACGACTTTAGGACCGAGCATGCGTCCCGTATAACGATCTTGCAAATCGTCCGGACCCTGTTACACAGCAACTGTGTTAACGATTCCGATCCCATTAGGGGCGTAGTGAAACGCAGTGAGCCACGTAGGCGTGCATTTGCGTCGCCTTTTCCATACCCCCTCCGCTTTGATTGGTGGCCAATACTGCGTTCTGATTGGGCGGCCGGGCGGGCGTCGCCTTTTACATACCCCTCCGCTCTGATTGGTGGCCAATACTGCGTTCTGATTGGGCAGGCAGGGGGCGTTTCTAGCGGTTAAATTTTGTATCGTGTCACCCTTTGTCACTTCTTTTGAGCTTTGCTTGGAGAATAGAACCTGCGACTCCACCCTGATTTATTCGTCCTTTGTACCCGGTCGCTTGGTTGGGGTTTTTTCGGATCGAAGCCGCATCTGCACCCGGATTCATCCCTCTTGCGTTCCCAAGTGTTTACGGTGAGATCGAATTTGCGATTTGCGATTCCACCAGGATTCTTCACTGATAGACAGCTATACACCTCTTTGAAAAGGTAGGTCCTTATTTGGGGGGGGGTCTCAATTTTGTTTAATGTTCTTGCTATTATAACATGTTAGTATTTTTTATGTGAGTTAATTAAAGTGGCTGGCTTTTATCTGTGTGCATAATGCCTTTTACAGGGGGTCTCATATGCGTACATCCATAGTGCCGTTTGTAATGTGTCCTATCCTAGCATCGCTGGCTCTTTTGTCTCTCAGCTACAGACGCCATTTTGTGTCTCTGCCACACATAGAACAGGGGGCGGCCATTTTAGTCTCTGCCACACCATAACCAAAAATTGTGATTGGTTTATTGTAACTTCTCTTATGTTTACATATAATTTTTGCATTCTTTATTTCAGATATCTTATTACAACAAAGAAGAGATCGTGCGCGAGCTTTTGGAGTTGTATAAATCACTGCCCTGCCTGTGGAAAATCAAATCAGCAGAATATTCGGACAAAATAAAAAAACAAGAGGCCTATGCCCAATTGGTGGAACTTTTTAAAAAAACACAGTGGAGGCGAGGCGGTGGATGCCAAGCTTGTTAAAAAGAAAATACAAGGATTGCGGACTGTTTACAAGAAAAAAGTTAACAAGGTGGAGAAATCCAAAAAGTCTGGGGCCAGCACCGACCAGGTCTATGTTTCACCTTTGTGGTACTATAATCTCCTAGAATTCACGAGGGACCAGGAGCCAACCAGAAGGATGGAAAGCTCATACATACCAAACCAGGATCCGCAAACAGACATCCCAATCGATGACAACACCTCCGCTGTTGTAGATGTAAGTACCTTATTTGCTTCATGGTACATAGCATTAAAACTTTTTATGTACATTCCATTGATGAATACAAAATAGTAACTTCTTGTTACCATGATTTATTGTGGAGTTTTGAAAAGTTATCCCTTCCAGTTCAGATAAGTACACTCCAATACAATTTTGTCACACTTAAATTAAATATAATACCTATTAAAATGTATGGCTTTTACTTAACATTTATTTTTCTGTTCCCGCAGAACCCTCAGACAGATATGGTGAGGCCCCAATTGGACGAGAATCCCACCACGTCTACCGAGGCGATTGTGGAGGATAATGAAGCACCTGCACCCTCTGGTGAAATGCGGCGAACACATTTCCGCAAAAGGAAGGCCATCCCAGTGACATCCGCCGAATTTTACTTTTTAGCGAACAAACTTCTATTCCAGCCAAAAAGCACACTAGTTGATAGCTTTGCGACATTTGCGTCAGACAGACTCAGCAAACTGGATTCCACACAGAGGGAGCAAGCAGAGAGACTAATGTTCGAAGTCCTAAGAAAGGCAGGACGAGGAGAACTTGATGAAACTGATACTATATGTAGGATGAACCAGCCCAATCATTCAACTTCATGGATTCATCCACAGCCCCTACGAAGTACACCAAAGAGGATGCCTCCACCAAGCTTGCACCTTGACCTCCCCCCACAGTATCCCCCCCACAGTATCCCCCCCCACACAGTATCCCCCCCCACACAGTATCCCATTTATTCAAATTATTCATTTTTATCCCAACTGTCGTCTCCCACCCGGCTAGGATATGCCACCCGATATGAAGAGGGCAACTAAAGTTTGCTATTTGTGTGTAATTTTAATTGATTGTTTCATTTTGATTGTAATAATAAATTTATGTTGGTTCAATCTTGCAGCCTGCTTTACTTAATTCAGCATATGGTTGTGACGCCCTGGCAAAACACGGTAGTTACAGAGGTTGTACCATACTCCACCCTCATTGGCATACCACCACACAACCCACAACCAGTAAAGCCTAGTCACCCCCTCGTGACAATAAGGACATAGCAGTGGGCGGGACCAGGCAGATGGGAGCGCCCACCTAGGGGTCCTGAGATGTCAGGGGCGGGACCACTGTAGTCAAGTTCTGACAGTTGAAGTGGAGTAGTCTGAAGCATAGCGGAGTCAGGGGTTGGGGCCCATGGACTACTGGACTAGGTGACAGATGGCAAGCAGGCTCACAGGCGACATAGATCCGGGCGCGGGTGAGTACACCGGTACAACCCTGCATGTCACCTTCCACAGTCATTTAGCCCATACACCAGGGCCCAGGGACTACACCTCCCCTAACCGTCCCACCATCAGTCACCGCAGCACCCGGTTGGCCTTACCAACAACTCACTCCCCAGTAAATAATCCCTTTCTACGGTTTACTGTACGGACGGCCGCACGAGCCCGGGTCCGGCCAGCACTTGTTACTACCTGGCCAAAGGCGGGATAATGGGATTGGTGCATCTATACAGATGCATACATGTAATATAATGTTTGTGAGTGTTAATTAACCCGATGTGTACTCTGGCTAGGAGGGCAGGGAGCCAGCGCTAAGTGGTGTGCGCTGGTGACCAAGGTAAATATTGGGTAACAAGCGCTTGGTTACCCGATGTTTACCGTGGTTACCAGTGTCCTCAGCTTCCAGACGCCGGCTCCCTTAAAGTGCAGCATCGTTTCCAAGTCGCTGCTGGCTGGGGACTGGTCGCTGTTGAGATCTGCCTGATTGACAGCTCACCAGCGACCATGTAGCGACGCACCAGCGATCCTGACCAGGTCAGATCGCTGGTGGGATCGCTGCTGCGTCGCTAAAGTGTGACGGTACCCTTATACCTTTACTATCAGTTAAAGCTCGCGGTTCACTAATGTTCAGTGTTCCGTCTTCAAGTTCCTCTGGTGATGGTATTCTGTCATCGGATTCCTCAGGCAATGGTATTTGGTCTTAGGGTTTCTCCGACAATGGCATTCAGATTTCAGGTTCCACTGGTAATCGTATGCAGTCTTTGTGTTCGTCTGGGGCTCAGCACACTTCCTGATCATTCCACTGCAGGCAACATGAGCCTGACCTACTGTACACACGTCTTCTTCCTTGGTAATCTTGGCATCAACTCCACCTTCTCGCTACCGGACCAGCCTTTTATATATTGCCCACTGCACCACAGTTGTCACCTGACTCGACATCCTGCTCTGCCAAAGGCGGAAAAATGAGGTTGGTGCATCTATACAGATGCATACATGTAATATAATGTTTGTGAGTGGTGATAGATGTTAACTTGCTTTTTGAAATGACACATAACAAACAGCAGATATCAATTTCAAAGTCTTTATAAAACAACATGTACTTCAGAGGGTTCAAGGCCCGAAAGAAGCCATTGAAGACAGCCATACAAAGCCAAGCGTAACATAACCGATTCTAAACTTGGGACATTGTAAAATGAGTATGGCATACAATGAGGGATTACAATAACATATGTGTGGCGCCCCTGACCTGGTCAGGCACCACTGAGTACTGCACCCATGCTGGGAACAGTACAATACAGGTAATCCAGAAGGCTGACAGGGGTGTGGTACACCGGCGCATAGTAATCAGCTCTCACACATGTACCCATGAGAGGACCCCTGGGGATCCCAGGAGGGGGAAAAGCCTTGACCTTCACTGGAATAGTGGAGGGGGCCAAAAGCCTCCATCTCCTCTCAAGGGGTGTGGTAAGAGAGTCTGGTTGCTAGGTGGCGTAGGCAAGAACAGGAGAGGAGGGGCAGTGAGTCAGTTAGAGCAGAGAACTCCAGAGGGCTCAGTGAGGAGCAGACCTGTGGGGCTGTTGCTGTCTAACAGCGCCCGTGCAGTGGCTACTGACGGGGGAGAATGGTCAACTAGGAGTGCTACCTGAAAGCCAGCTTCAGCTAGAGAGAAAGCACGGAGTGGGAAGTAAGGAGACTGCTAGAGAGCACCAGGCCCAACCGGGCGGCAGATCCCGAAGCGGAGATAGATCCAGCTTTCTTCTGCTAAACCTGCCGGTGTGGGGCTCTCAAAGCCCACACCACAACACCACAAAAGCCGCAGCCACGTAACCGCAGTGAGGGCCCATAGGTCACAGGAGGCAAGCAGCTGGAGTGGCCTGGTCCGGGGAACAAGCACACGGCAAACGAAGGGGAGTGAGGCTGCAGCATCTTCCCTGGGTGACCCCCATAGGGACTCAAAGTCGGGGTCACCCCAAACCACCAAGGGCTAAGGAAGGCGAGTCAGTAGTCACCCTCATAAAGTCAGCCTGAAGGATACCTGGTTCCCACCTGGTTCATCTCAGCTACGCCCGGGCTACTCACCCTGCCATCAAATGTGAGTAAAGCCCTTGAAAGACAGTTCTGCCTGTGTGAGTCATTCTGCGACTTGTGGTACTACGCATCTACACCGGGCCCTGGGGCTTGCCTCACTCTCAGGAGGCTATTCCAACTAACTGCACACACACCATCAGCCCCAGGCGACCCTCAACCTGCAGTGGCGGTCCCTACTGGCCGCAATACTGAGAGTGGCGTCACGATCAAACAGAAGATTTCCTACCAGTGACGGAGATCCAGCTACGTGGAGTCCCTGAAGGTAATGCACCGACACAACACCTGTGGGGCTTCACATCTGGCGTCACGAACAGGATAAGGACTAGACCTGTTTAGACAGGTGACCATGTGCCTGGGCGGTCCGCTTGGAAAATTGGAAGCGCCGCCATATTGCCACCATGAAAAGCGCGCTGAAAAACAACAGCAGCCCGCGCTGGAAGAAGTTACCGCCCACGAAGAGGTGTGGCTACCCAGAGATCCCCTGCAGAGTTCTGACCTTGCCAGCTATGAGAGTGGAAGCGTCCAGGGACGGCGGGAAGGAAAGAGAGCCACAAGCCTGCTGCTGGGAGAGGAGCTGCTGAAAGAGGCAGAGCAGAAATTGAGCAGCTTGCTATCAGAGGCAACGGCGAGTCCACAGCTGGAGAGTCGTGCAGAAGAGGGCGCAGAAGAAATGGCGTCTGACCGCAGAAATCCAGAACCGGGCTCCGCTGCCTGGTGGTATCGGGAGCTGGCCCAGTTCTGCGACCGACTGGAGAACCGGGTTGTGGAGCAGATCCGGGAAGAACGAATGGAAATGCTGGAGATGACCGCGGCGGTTCGGGCCTATGAAAGGAGAGCCGCGCGCCGAGTGCCAGACAGGACGGCGATGACGCAGACCCCGATGCTGCCACCGGTGGGTGAGTCGAGTGATGCCCCGGCCAGCGCCAGTGCCCCGACCCCTGCTGCCACGCCCGCGGTCCCCGAAGAGGCGTCCGGTGCGGCGACGCTGAAGCAGGCCGCAGCCACGCCAGGTGCGGCCTTCCAAGTCCCAGCGGCCGCAGCGATGCCCTGCTCGGCCCACCAAGACCCGGTCCCTGCAGCAACGCCCAGTCCGGCCCGCAAAGAACCGGCTGCCACCGCGACCCTCATCCGCGTCGCAGGCGTAACGCTGACCCAGGCCGCCGCCCTGCTAGGCCCGGCCCGCCGAGACCCCACCGCCGCAGCAACGCTCGTCCGCGCCGCAAGTGAGGTGCTGAACCAGGCCGCAGCCACGCCAGGCGCGGCCCGCCAAGCCCAGACTGCTGCAGCGACGTCCAGCCCAGCCTGCACAGAGCCCCCTGCAACAGCGACACAGATCCAGGGCGCGGCCCGCCAAGACCAGGCCGCCGCCATCCAGGGCGCGGCCCGCCAAGACCAGGCCGCCGCCATGCCAGGCGCGGCCCGCCAAGAAGAGATTACCTCATCATTTACCCCGGCCTGCAAGGCCAGAGCAGACACCGCTCCCCAGTCCAAAGAGGTCCCTGCTAGGAAGACCCTGATAGGAGAGGACCCCGAATACTGGAAGCTGAAGGCTGACCTAGAGGCCCAGTTCCCACAAGAGATGGTGGATCGGTATCTGCTCCCTCCGCATACCCCCAAGGAGATTCAGGCAACCCCTGCAGCCGCGCCAGAGAGTCCACCGCCCAGACCAGCTGAAGAAAGCCCATCCCCAGCACTGCCACCAAAGGAGTGCCAAGAAGAACTAAGGGGGAGAGGAGGCCAGGAAGCTGAGGAGCTGACTCCGGAGCCACCAGCAGTGGATCTATACTCAGAGCCGGAGATGTTACCCTATTCCCGTTGGGATGAGGAAGACCTGACACCATCTGCAGAAGAAGATCTGCCTAAAAGTCTCACCTGGGAGTTTGCAAGCTGTACCACGCAGAGTTCAGGCCGCAGGACAAGGCGTCGCAACAAAACAACGCTGTCCCCTGCACCACAATCTCCAGAGCAGAGGGAAGTTGCAGCCAGAGACCTACAGGAGAAAAGGTTACTGAGAAGGTCCAGAGCCCAGGCTAGAGGACCCCTTTGCAGAGGAGTAGTGGAAGATTTCAACTTGAAAAGCGGATACGGCTTTATTGTAGCCCCTGGTATCAAAGAAGGGATATTTGTCAACAGAAGAGATGTGAGCGCTCATCTGCCTAGAGGACACCCTGGCAGAAACCTAAAGATGGGGGATTCAGTACAATTCACTATGCATGAAGGCGAAAGAGGACTGTACGCGCTTGACGTAGCACTATGCTCCAGCAAACCTTACAGCCACCCCATGCTACAAGAAAGAAAAGACAGAGATAAAGACACAGATGAAGATCAAGAAAGAAAAGACAAAGAACCTACAGATGAAACGACCTCAGACGATGACA
Organism: Anomaloglossus baeobatrachus; assembly: GCF_048569485.1. Lineage (NCBI taxonomy): Eukaryota > Metazoa > Chordata > Amphibia > Anura > Aromobatidae > Anomaloglossus > Anomaloglossus baeobatrachus. Next base: position 123,431,310 of record NC_134356.1, read on the forward strand.
AAGAGCAAGAAAGCAGCAGGTGCCACCGCCATACAGGCTCAAGCCCTGGTAAAGAGGAGTAGAGTAAAGTAAAGTAAAGAAAGAAGTTACCAGTTGAAGTTTGAAAAGTTTTGTTTTGCAACGTTTACGTTCAAGTATGTGCCCACAAAAACTATTGTGAGAAATAAACCTTAAGGCTATGAACTGGCTATAGCCACAAACTCTCGCAGTGTAAATAGTTACACCAGAGGGCACCACCACCACCAGAGTCAGCCTGTTTAGGGGCTTGGCTCGTCTGCAACCAGGAGGAGCCCGTCCGTATATAGGGCCTTGGCTCACCTGCAACCAGAGAGCACGCCTGTTTATGGGGCCTTGGCTCACCACCACAAAGAGGGTACCTGGTCAGCACCAACTGTGGAGGCCGCCTCTGCATCCTGCCAGAAGAGGCTGAAGGCGCGGATCCACCAGGCCAGGTATACCCTGAAACCACCAGCCCATGTAAGCCGCCTCTACATCCTGCCAGAAGTGGCTGAAGCCGCGGCCAACGTGAGAGGGTTTTGGGTGGGTTAACGGACTTGTGGGTGGAGGGTGGTGATGTATGGTACCTGGTGCTTTTAAAAATGTTTTACATGTTTTAATGTTTTATGCATTTTAAAATGTTGTATTGCAGCCCGAGGACGTGCTGGTGATAACTAAGGGGGAATGTGGCGCCCCTGACCTGGTCAGGCACCACTGAGTACTGCACCCATGCTGGGAACAGTACAATACAGGTAATCCAGAAGGCTGACAGGGGTGTGGTACACCGGCGCATAGTAATCAGCTCTCACACATGTACCCATGAGAGGACCCCTGGGGATCCCAGGAGGGGGAAAAGCCTTGACCTTCACTGGAATAGTGGAGGGGGCCAAAAGCCTCCATCTCCTCTCAAGGGGTGTGGTAAGAGAGTCTGGTTGCTAGGTGGCGTAGGCAAGAACAGGAGAGGAGGGGCAGTGAGTCAGTTAGAGCAGAGAACTCCAGAGGGCTCAGTGAGGAGCAGACCTGTGGGGCTGTTGCTGTCTAACAGCGCCCGCGCAGTGGCTACTGACGGGGGAGAACGGTCAACTAGGAGTGCTACCTGAAAGCCAGCTTCAGCTAGAGAGAAAGCACGGAGTGGGAAGTAAGGAGACTGCTAGAGAGCACCAGGCCCAACCGGGCGGCAGATCCCGAAGCGGAGATAGATCCAGCTTTCTTCTGCTAAACCTGCCGGTGTGGGGCTCTCAAAGCCCACACCACAACACCACAAAAGCCGCAGCCACGTAACCGCAGTGAGGGCCCATAGGTCACAGGAGGCAAGCAGCTGGAGTGGCCTGGTCCGGGGAACAAGCACACGGCAAACGAAGGGGAGTGAGGCTGCAGCATCTTCCCTGGGTGACCCCCATAGGGACTCAAAGTCGGGGTCACCCCAAACCACCAAGGGCTAAGGAAGGCGAGTCAGTAGTCACCCTCATAAAGTCAGCCTGAAGGATACCTGGTTCCCACCTGGTTCATCTCAGCTACGCCCGGGCTACTCACCCTGCCATCAAATGTGAGTAAAGCCCTTGAAAGACAGTTCTGCCTGTGTGAGTCATTCTGCGACTTGTGGTACTACGCATCTACACCGGGCCCTGGGGCTTGCCTCACTCTCAGGAGGCTATTCCAACTAACTGCACACACACCATCAGCCCCAGGCGACCCTCAACCTGCAGTGGCGGTCCCTACTGGCCGCAATACTGAGAGTGGCGTCACGATCAAACAGAAGATTTCCTACCAGTGACGGAGATCCAGCTACGTGGAGTCCCTGAAGGTAATGCACCGACACAACACCCGTGGGGCTTCACATCTGCAGTCATATTAAAAAATTTGGCCACACCTATTAATGTTAACATTTTCATTTATAAAAAATTGGGTTTTTGCAACAACTATTTCAGTTTCATATATTTAATAACTGATGGACTCAGTAATATTTCTGGATTCAAATGAGGTTTATTGTAGTAACATAAAATGTGCAACTCGCATTTCAAAAAAATTTGACCGGTGCAATAATATGGGCAACCTTAACAATTTCTTGATTTGAACCCTCCTAACAAATTTTTACTAAAGCACTAAATTGGTTGGGTAACCTCATTGAGCTTTCAAATTCATAGGCTGGTGTATTTCTGCAAAAGGAGGATCTACAATATATTAAGGTCACTTTTATGTTGCGGTGCCCATACTTTTGCATCGGTCAAATTTTCTTTCAATGCGGATTGCACATTTTCTGTTTGTACAATAAACCTCATTTCAATCCAGAAATCTTACTCAGTCCATCAGTTACTACATATATGAAGCTGAATTAGCTGTGGCAGAAACCCACATTTTTAGAAAGGATTAAAAGGTTAGCATTAATAGGGGTGCAAAAAAATTACCATATGACTGTATGTTCCTCCAGTTTACAAATGGATTACTGGCTGCTGCCCTCCCCTTGGCCAGCCACATAACGGGCCAGCATCGCTGCATGATGCTCCACTTTGGCCATCAGTCTCCTCTGGGCTGAGATGATTCGTCTCTGTGAAGCCCTGATGTTCGCTTGAGAAGAGACGAGGTCTGCCAAAGTGGGGATGCCTATGGAGGGAATGGTAAAAGTTTACAATCATAATTTTTATTTCTGTTTATTATTATGAAGTAGGAGATTCATGTTTAAGACTTACGGCTTTCCCCCTCGTCCGATATTGAGGGACTGATGGAGCCCGTTGGAATACTATCTATGAAAACAAAAAACACTTTATAGTACTCAACAGCTTTATGTTTTGCAATTTATATGGAGTTTATTTTATATGAAACAATTACAGGGAGCCGATCCAGCCGATGCCTCATGCGGGTGCTCCTCCTTCTCTGGTGGCTGTAGCTCCACCGGGTGCTCTGGATCCTCCAGGGGCACATGATCCTGTGGGGGCTCTTGACCCTCTATGGCTCCTTGCTCCTCTGGGGGTTCTTAATAAAATATGAAGTTTTATGGGGTTATGTTATGATACATATAGGACTGTGGGGGGTACATTATAATATATGGCGGACTACGTAGCCTACCTTATACATGGACTATGGGGGTGCATTATAACACATTGGGGACTATGTGGTGCAGTATAATATATGGAGAACTATGGGGTGAATTATAATACATGGAGAACTCTAGGAAATGCATTATAGTACATGGAGGACTATGGGGTGCATTCTAATATATGAAGGGTTATGTGCGACCCTTTATACTATATGGAAGGCTATGTGGGGGCCATTATTGTATTTGGAGAACTATATACGAGGGGGGACAAAGATACAAGTAGGAGATGGAAACATTTTATGCTGAGGGAAAAGGCTCCTACCCACAGCACCCAGCTTTCCCATGCTCTGATATGGGAAAGCTGGGTGCTGAGGGAATGATGTTTAGCCAAGCATGGGGAAGCTGGGTGCCGAGGACAAGATGTATATCAGAACATATGAAAGCTGGGTGCTGATAGAGGGATTTCAGATCATGGGAAATCTGGGTGCTGAGTGGGTGCTATCTATAGAGATATATATTTATATATATATATACATATAAATATTAGTGATGAGCGAGTATGCTTGTTACTACTCGGTACTCGCACGAGTATCACTGTACTCGGGCTACTCGGCGGGTACCGAGTAATTTCGCGATACTCGTGCTGTACTCGTGGTCTTCATCCCTGCATGTTGGCGCTCTTTTGAGAGCCAGCCCTCATGCAGGTATTGGCTGGCAGACCACTGCAATGCCACAGCCCTGTTAGTTGTGGAATTGCAGTGATTGGCCGGCCCGCACAGCGTGACCGAGCCTTTATACCGGCGGGCGCGCTGTGCTCTGCACACAGCCATCTCATATTCCCTGCTTTCCCCGCCCACAGACGCCTATGATTGGTTGCAGTGAGACACGTTCCCACGCTGAGTGACAGGTGTCTCACTGCACCCAATCACAACAGCCGGTGGTGTGTCTATACTGTGCAGTAAAATAAATAAATAAATAATTAAAAAAACCGGCGTGCGGTCCCCCCAATTTTAATACCAGCCAGATAAAGCCATACAGCTGAAGGCTGGTATTCTCAGGATGGGGAGCCCCACGTTATGGGGAGCCCCCCAGCCTAACAATATCAGTCAGCAGCCGCCCAGAATTGCCGCATACATTAGATGCGACAGTTCTGGGACTGTACCCGGCTCTTCCCGATTTACCCTAGTGCGTTGGCAAATCGGGGTAATAAGGAGTTAATGGCAGCCCATAGCTGCCACGAAATCCTAGATTAATCATGTCAGGCGTCTCCCCAAGATTCTTTCCATGATTAATCTGTAAATTACAGTTAAAAAACACACACACACGAAAAATCCTTTATTAGAAATAAAAAACAATAACAAAGTCCCTCATCACCAATTTATTAACCCCGACAAAGCCTCCATGTCCAGCGTACTCCACAGTCCTCCAGCGTCGCGTCCAGCTCTGCTGCATGCAGGTGACAGGAGCTGCAGAATACACCGCCGCTCCTGTCAGCTTCACACAGCAACTGAGGTGAGTAGCGCGATCAGCTGCTGTCAGTCAGGTAACTCACGGCCACCGCTGGATCCAGGTAATCTCAGTGACAGCTCAGCTGATCGCTATACTCACCTCAGTTGCTGCGTGGAGCTGACCGGTGTGGCGGTGAGTAGCGCGATCAGCTGAGCTGTCACTGAGGTTACCCGCGGCCACCGCTGGATCCAGGTAACCTCAGTGACAGCTCAGCTGATCGTGCGGCTGTCTTCAGTTGCTGTGTGAAGCTGACAGGAGCGGCGGTGTATTCTGCTGCTCCTGTCACCTTCATGCAGCGACGCTGGAGGACTGTGGAGTACGCCGGACATGGAGGCTTTGTTGGGGTGAATAAATTGGTGATGAGGGACTTTGTTAGTGTTTTTTATTTCTAATAAAGGATTTTTCGGGTGTGTGTGTTTTTTAACTGTAATTTACAGATTAATCATGGAAGGAATCTCGAGGAGACGCCTGACATTAATTATCTAGGATTTAGTGGCAGCTATGGGCTGCCATTAACTCCTTATTAACCCGATTTGCCAACGCACTAGGGTAAATCGGGAAGAGCCGGGTACAGTCCCAGAACTGTCGCATATAATGTATGCGGCAATTCTGGGCGGCTGCTGACTGATATTGTTAGGCTGGGGGGCTCCGCATAACGTGGAGCTCCCCATCCTGAGAATACCAGCCTTCAGCCGTATGGCTTTATCTGAATAGGATAACTGAAGTGAGCACTAATATATATATATATGAGTGCAAGCCAAAAATACATACTATATATAAGAATAAGGCTGCACATCAAACTTAGATAATGGTATAATGCCTCAAGCATATGGAAAAATATTGGAATATACAATGAAAAATGCTACTTGCTAATTTGAACATGTGAATAATGAATTGCATACCTGCTATGAATATTAGGAAAAAGGAGATATTTAGCAATCGCATTGATCAATGTAACTGAGCCCCAAGGCCTTGTCAAGGCATATCTCTATATTGGGGTCCCTAGCTCTGTGACCCTAACTGTGTGTCATCTCATTGCAATTAAAAACTGCTATGGGTGGAGAGGGGTAACTAAGGACTTTCTTATATAGGAGATGGAAAAAACATGGCCGAAAGGGGCGGAGCTGTGTTCACATTCAGAAAAAAAACCACATATAACTGAATAGGATAACTGAAGTGAGCACTAATATATATATATATGAGTGCAAGCCAAAAATACATACTATATATAAGAATAAGGCTGCACATCAAACTTAGATAATGGTATAATGCCTCAAGCATATGGAAAAATATTGGAATATACAATGAAAAATGCTACTTGCTAATTTGAACATGTGAATAATGAATTGCATACCTGCTATGAATATTAGGAAAAAGGAGATATTTAGCAATCGCATTGATCAATGTAACTGAGCCCCAAGGCCTCGTCAAGGCATATCTCTATATTGGGGTCCCTAGCTCTGTGACCCTAACTGTGTGTCATCTCATTGCAATTAAAAACTGCTATGGGTGGAGAGGGGTAACTAAGGACTTTCTTATATAGGAGATGGAAAAAACATGGCCGAAAGGGGCGGAGCTGTGTTCACATTCAGAAAAAAACCCACATATAACTGAATAGGATAACTGAAGTGAGCACTAATATATATATATATGAGTGCAAGCCAAAAATACATACTATATATAAGAATAAGGCTGCACATCAAACTTAGATAATGGTATAATGCCTCAAGCATATGGAAAAATATTGGAATATACAATGAAAAATGCTACTTGCTAATTTGAACATGTGAATAATGAATTGCATACCTGCTATGAATATTAGGAAAAAGGAGATATTTAGCAATCGCATTGATCAATGTAACTGAGCCCCAAGGCCTCGTCAAGGCATATCTCTATATTGGGGTCCCTAGCTCTGTGACCCTAACTGTGTGTCATCTCATTGCAATTAAAAACTGCTATGGGTGGAGAGGGGTAACTAAGGACTTTCTTATATAGGAGATGGAAAAAACATGGCCGAAAGGGGCGGAGCTGTGTTCACATTCAGAAAAAAAACCACATATAACTGAATAGGATAACTGAAGTGAGCACTAATATATATATATATGAGTGCAAGCCAAAAATACATACTATATATAAGAATAAGGCTGCACATCAAACTTAGATAATGGTATAATGCCTCAAGCATATGGAAAAATATTGGAATATACAATGAAAAATGCTACTTGCTAATTTGAACATGTGAATAATGAATTGCATACCTGCTATGAATATTAGGAAAAAGGAGATATTTAGCAATCGCATTGATCAATGTAACTGAGCCCCAAGGCCTCGTCAAGGCATATCTCTATATTGGGGTCCCTAGCTCTGTGACCCTAACTGTGTGTCATCTCATTGCAATTAAAAACTGCTATGGGTGGAGAGGGGTAACTAAGGACTTTCTTATATAGGAGATGGAAAAAACATGGCCGAAAGGGGCGGAGCTGTGTTCACATTCAGAAAAAAAACCACATATAACTGAATAGGATAACTGAAGTGAGCACTAATATATATATATATGAGTGCAAGCCAAAAATACATACTATATATAAGAATAAGGCTGCACATCAAACTTAGATAATGGTATAATGCCTCAAGCATATGGAAAAATATTGGAATATACAATGAAAAATGCTACTTGCTAATTTGAACATGTGAATAATGAATTGCATACCTGCTATGAATATTAGGAAAAAGGAGATATTTAGCAATCGCATTGATCAATGTAACTGAGCCCCAAGACCTCGTCAAGGCATATCTCTATATTGGGGTCCCTAGCTCTGTGACCCTAACTGTGTGTCATCTCATTGCAATTAAAAACTGCTATGGGTGGAGAGGGGTAACTAAGGACTTTCTTATATAGGAGATGGAAAAAACATGGCCGAAAGGGGCGGAGCTGTGTTCACATTCAGAAAAAAACCCACATATAACTGAATAGGATAACTGAAGTGAGCACTAATATATATATATATGAGTGCAAGCCAAAAATACATACTATATATAAGAATAAGGCTGCACATCAAACTTAGATAATGGTATAATGCCTCAAGCATATGGAAAAATATTGGAATATACAATGAAAAATGCTACTTGCTAATTTGAACATGTGAATAATGAATTGCATACCTGCTATGAATATTAGGAAAAAGGAGATATTTAGCAATCGCATTGATCAATGTAACTGAGCCCCAAGGCCTCGTCAAGGCATATCTCTATATTGGGGTCCCTAGCTCTGTGACCCTAACTGTGTGTCATCTCATTGCAATTAAAAACTGCTATGGGTGGAGAGGGGTAACTAAGGACTTTCTTATATAGGAGATGGAAAAAACATGGCCGAAAGGGGCGGAGCTGTGTTCACATTCAGAAAAAAAACCACATATAACTGAATAGGATAACTGAAGTGAGCACTAATATATATATATATGAGTGCAAGCCAAAAATACATACTATATATAAGAATAAGGCTGCACATCAAACTTAGATAATGGTATAATGCCTCAAGCATATGGAAAAATATTGGAATATACAATGAAAAATGCTACTTGCTAATTTGAACATGTGAATAATGAATTGCATACCTGCTATGAATATTAGGAAAAAGGAGATATTTAGCAATCGCATTGATCAATGTAACTGAGCCCCAAGGCCTCGTCAAGGCATATCTCTATATTGGGGTCCCTAGCTCTGTGACCCTAACTGTGTGTCATCTCATTGCAATTAAAAACTGCTATGGGTGGAGAGGGGTAACTAAGGACTTTCTTATATAGGAGATGGAAAAAACATGGCCGAAAGGGGCGGAGCTGTGTTCACATTCAGAAAAAAAACCACATATAACTGAATAGGATAACTGAAGTGAGCACTAATATATATATATATGAGTGCAAGCCAAAAATACATACTATATATAAGAATAAGGCTGCACATCAAACTTAGATAATGGTATAATGCCTCAAGCATATGGAAAAATATTGGAATATACAATGAAAAATGCTACTTGCTAATTTGAACATGTGAATAATGAATTGCATACCTGCTATGAATATTAGGAAAAAGGAGATATTTAGCAATCGCATTGATCAATGTAACTGAGCCCCAAGGCCTCGTCAAGGCATATCTCTATATTGGGGTCCCTAGCTCTGTGACCCTAACTGTGTGTCATCTCATTGCAATTAAAAACTGCTATGGGTGGAGAGGGGTAACTAAGGACTTTCTTATATAGGAGATGGAAAAAACATGGCCGAAAGGGGCGGAGCTGTGTTCACATTCAGAAAAAAAAACCACATATAACTGAATAGGATAACTGAAGTGAGCACTAATATATATATATATGAGTGCAAGCCAAAAATACATACTATATATAAGAATAAGGCTGCACATCAAACTTAGATAATGGTATAATGCCTCAAGCATATGGAAAAATATTGGAATATACAATGAAAAATGCTACTTGCTAATTTGAACATGTGAATAATGAATTGCATACCTGCTATGAATATTAGGAAAAAGGAGATATTTAGCAATCGCATTGATCAATGTAACTGAGCCCCAAGGCCTCGTCAAGGCATATCTCTATATTGGGGTCCCTAGCTCTGTGACTTTCTTATATAGGAGATGGAAAAAACATGGCCGAAAGGGGCGGAGCTGTGTTCACACAGCTCCGCCCCTTTCGGCCATGTTTTTTCCATCTCCTATATAAGAAAGTCCTTAGTTACCCCTCTCCACCCATAGCAGTTTTTAATTGCAATGAGATGACACACAGTTAGGGTCACAGAGCTAGGGACCCCAATATAGAGATATGCCTTGACGAGGCCTTGGGGCTCAGTTACATTGATCAATGCGATTGCTAAATATCTCCTTTTTCCTAATATTCATAGCAGGTATGCAATTCATTATTCACATGTTCAAATTAGCAAGTAGCATTTTTCATTGTATATTCCAATATTTTTCCATATGCTTGAGGTATGGCTTTATCTGGCTGGTATTAAAATTGGGGGGACCGCACGCCATTTTTTTTAATTATTTAATTATTTATTTCACTGCACAGTATACACACACCCACCGGCTGCTGTGATTGGGTGCAGTGAGACACCTGTCACTCAGCGTGGGGGCGTGTCTCACTGCAACCAATCATAGGCGCCGAAAAGCAGGAAAACAGGGAACACGAGATTGTTTAATGAGCGGCCGGCTTTTTCAAAAGAGGAAAAGCCGCCGGAGTTTAGTGAGCAGCTGTGCAGCGCCGCGGCAGTGATCGGGGAACGGTAAGTAAGAGAGAGGGGAAAGAATGACCGACAGACTGTGAGAGGGGGACAGACAAGACAGAGAGAGACCGACAGAGCGAGACCGACCGACGGGAGATAGAATGAAAAAAAAAATGACCGACATTGCTAGTAAAAAGCACAAAACGTGCGTTTTGGACATCGGAGTGCCACACAATGTTTTACGTAAAATCTTTCATGTATTAATCTCAAAAAGTAACATACACCAGCTCTATCTCACTATTGGGTATGTTCCCTTAACATTTCCGCCATGAAAATTCATTTTGGTGTCATTTTGGAAGGTTTTCTGGTGAGTCCGTAAAAATGGCGTAAAACTCGGACAAAATTGTTCACAGCTGTGACTTTTGAGTGATAAATGCTTCAAGGGGTTTTCCCCATGCTGTTGCCATGTCATTTGAAAACTCTTCTGAGACTTTTGTGACATTTTTAGGGTTTCTACATTCTGCCGGGGGTCATTTCAGAAAAATACTCGGGTCTCCCATAGGATAACATTGGGCTCGGTGCTCGGGCCGAGTACACGAGTATCTTGGGATGCTCGGCCCGAGCCTTGAGCACCCGAGCTTTTTGGTACTTGCTCATCACTAGTGGTAGGCTCTTTGCTTGGGCTGCGGGTTTGACTCTGAGGCAAGGCCCATGGACTTTGTATGGCTGCATGTAATTGCTTAGTCCAATGAACTGTGTTGCCTATGAGTTTCCATTGGATTGATAGGCCAGGTACAGTCTTTTGCTTTTGTTTGGCCATGTTGTGTGCGTAGTCACTACGATTATGTGAATTATTGTAGAATCAGTTTCCCACTTCTCTGTTTTGGTGTAGTGGTAGGCTCTTTGCTTGGGCTACGAGAGGTTGTGGGTTCGATTCTGAGGCAAGGCCCAGGGACTTCGTATGGTTGCATGTAATTGCCTAGTCCACTGGACTGTGTTGCCTATGAGTTTCCATTGGATTGATAGACCAGGTACTGTCTTTTGCTTTTGTTTGGCCATGTTGTGTGCGCAGTCACTAGGATGATGTGAATTAATGTAGAGTCAGTCTCCTACTTCCTTGTGATGTTGTGGTGGTAGGCTCTTTGCTTGGGCTACGAGAGGTTGTGGGTTCGACTCTGAGGCAAGGCCCATGGACTTTGTTGGTGTTGTGGTAGGCTCTTTGCTTGGGCTGTGAGTGGTTGTGAGTCTGAGGCAAGGCCCATGGACTTTGTATGGCTGAATGTAGTTGCCTAGTCCAATGGACTGTGTTGCCTATGAGTTTCCTTGGATTGATAGACCAAGTACTGTCTTTTGCTTTTGTTCGGCCATGTTGTGTGCGCAGTCACTAGGATTATGTGAGTTAATGAAGAATCAGTTTCCCACTTCTCTGTGTTGGTCTAGTGGTAGGCTCTTTGCTTCGGCTGCGAGAGGTTGTGGGTTTGACTCCGAGGCAAGACCCATGGACTTTGTATGGCTGCATGTAATTCCCTAGTCCAATGCATTGTGTTGTCTAAGAGTTTCCTTTGGATTGATAGGCTAGGTACTGTCTTTTGCTTTTGTTTGGCCATGTTGTGTGCGCAGTCACTAGGATGATGTGAATTAATGTAGAGTCAGTCTCCTACTTCCTTGTGATGTTGTGGTGGTAGGCTCTTTGCTTGGGCTACGAGAGGTTGTTGGTTTGACCCTGAGGCAAGGCCCATGGACTTTGTTGGTGTTGTGGTAGGCTCTTTGCTTGGGCTGTAAGTGGTTGTGGGTTTGAGTCTGAGGCAAGGCCCATGGACTTTGTATGGCTGCATGTAATTGCCTAGTCCAATGGACTGTGTTACCTATGAGTTTCCATTGGATTGATAGGACAGGTACTGTCTTTTTCTTTTGTTTGGCCATGTTGAGTGCGCAGTCACTAGGATTATTTGAATTAATGTAGTGTCAGTTTCCCACTTCTCTGTTTTGGTGTAGTGGTAGGCTCTTTGCATGGGCTACGAGAGGTTGTGGGTTCGAATCTGAGGCAAAGCCCATGGACTTCGTATGGTTGCATGTAATTGCCTAGTCCACTGGACTGTGTTACCTATGAGTTTCCAATGGATTGATAAGCCAGGTAATCTCTTTTGCTTTTGTTTGGCCATGTTGTGTGCGCAGTCACTAGGATTATGTGAATTAATGTAAAATCAGTTTCCCACTTCTTTGTGTTGGTGTAGTGGTAGGCTCTTTGCTTGGGCTGTGAGAGGTTGTGGGTTTGAATCTAATGCAAAGTCCATGGACTTTGTATGTCTGAATGTAATTGGCTAGTCCAATGGATTGTGTTGGCTATGAGTTTCAATTGGATTGATATGCCAGGTATTGTCTTTTGCTATGTTGTGTGGGCAGTCGGTAGGATTATGTGAATTAATGTAGAATGACTTTCATACTTTTCTGTGTTGGTGTAGTGGTAGGCTCTTTTATTGGGCTGCGAGAGGTTGTGGGTTTGACTCTGAGACAATGCCCATGGACTTTGTATGGCTCCATGTAGTTGCCTAGTCCAATTGACTGTGTTACCTATGAGTTTCCATTGGATTGATAAGCCAGGTACTGTCTTTTGCTTTTGTTTGGCCATGTTGTGTGCGCAGTCACTAGGATTATGTGAATTAATGTAGAGTCAATTTCCCACTTCTCTGTGTTGGTGTAGTGGTAGGCTCTTTGCTTGGGCTATGAGAGGTTGTTGGTTCGACTCTGAGGCAAGGCCAATGGACTCTGTATAGCTGCATGTAATTGTCTAGTCTAATTGCCTATGAGTTTCCATTGGATTGATAGGCCAGTTACTTTCTTTTGCTTTTGTTTGGCCATGTTGTGTGCGCAGTCACTAGGATTATGTGAATTAATGTAGAGTCAATTTCCCACTTCTATGTGTTGGTGTAGTGGTAGGCTCTTTGCTACATCTGCGAGAGGTTGTGGGTGTGATTCTGAGACAAAGCCCATGGACTTTGTATGGCTGGATGTAGTTGCCTATGAGTTACAATTGGATTCATAGGCCAGGTATTGTCTTTTGCTTTTGTTTGGCCATGTTGTGTGCGCAGTCGGTAGGGTTATGTGAATTAATGTAGAGTCAATTTCCCACTTCACTGTGTTGGTGTAGTGGTAGGCACTTTCTTTGGCTGCGAGAGGTTGTGGGTTTGACTCTGAGGCAAGGCCCATGGACTTGGTATGGCTCCATGTAATTGCCTAGTCCAATGGACTGTGTTGCCTATGAGTTTCCATGGGATTGATAGGCCAGGTACTGTCTTCTGCTTTTTTTTGGCCATGTTGTGTGCGCAGTCACTAGGATTATGTGAATTATTGTAGAGTCTGTTCCCTAATTCTCTGTGTTGGTGTAGTGGTAGGCTCTTTGCTTGGCCTACGGGAGGATGTGGGTTCGACTCTGAGGCAAGGCCCATGGTCTTTGTATGGCTGCATGTAATTGCCGAGTCCACTGGACTGTGTTGCCTATGAGTTTCCTTGGATTGATAGGCCAAGTACTGTCTTTTGCTTTTGTTCGGCCATGTTGTGTGCGCAGTCACTAGGATTATGTGAGTTAATGAAGAGTCAGTTTCCCACTTCTTTGTGTTGGTGTAGTGGTAGGCTCTTTGCTTCGGTTGCGAGAGGTTGTGGGTTTGACTCTGAGGCAAGACCCATGGACTTTGTATGGCTGCATGTAATTGCCTAGTCCAATGCACTGTGTTGTCTAAGAGTTTCCTTTGGATTGATAGGCCAGGTACTGTCTTTTGCTTTTGTTTGGCCATGTTGTGTGCGTAGTCACTAGGATTATGTGAATTAATGTAGACTCAGTTCCCCACTTCTCTGTGTTGGTGTAGTGGTAGGTTCTTTGTTTAGGCTATGAGAGGTTGTGGGTTAGATTCTGAGGCAAGGCCCATGGACTTTGTATGGCTGCATGTAACTGCTTAGTCCAATGGACTGTGTTGCCTATGAGTTTCCATTGGATTGATAGGCCAGGAACTGTGTTTGGCCATTTTGTGTGTGCAGTCACTAGGATTATGTGAATTAATATAGACTCAGTTCCCTACTTCTCTTTGTTGGTGTAGTGGTAGGCTCTTTGCTTGGGCTACAAGAGGTTGTGGGTTTGACTCTGAGGCAAGGCCCATGGACTTTGTATGGCTGCATGTAATTGCCTAGTCAAATGGACTGTGTTACCTATGTGTTTTCATTGGATTGATAGGCCAGGTACTGTCTTTTGCTTTTGTTTGGCCATGTTGTGTGCACAGTCACTAGGATTCTGTGAATTAATGTAGAAGTAGTTTCCCACTTCTCTGTGTTGGTGTAGTGGTAGGCTCATAGGAAACGCTGTTCAGGACGCTGGCTGCTGCTCGGCACTGTGCAGCTGTGACCCAGGGAGAGTAGGTGCAGATTCTTTGCACCCACTCTCCTCAAATGGAGGGTCTGCACTTCTAGAAAATGGGGGATATGTTCCCTGAACGTGTCCCGCATATTCTAGAAGGTCCAGAGGCGACGTGGGACATCCAAATGGATTACAGTGGTTTTTTTTTTCTTTTCAATAAACTGGTGAATCAGGGAATGTTTTTGGGGAGTGTTTTTTCAAATAATTTTTTTTTTGTTGTCAATTTTTTTTTTTTATTACTGTCAATTAGTTATGTCTGGTATCAAATAGACGCCGTGACATAACTAATTAATGGGCTTGATGCCAGGTGACATTTCACATCTGGTATCAACCCCATTTATTACCCCGTTTGCCAACGCACCAGGGCGCGGGATGAGCTGGGGCGAAGCGCCAGGATTGGCGCATCTAATGGATGCGCCACTTCTGGGGCGGCTGCGGCCTGCTATTTTTAGGCTGGGAAGAGACCAATAACCATGGCTCTTCCCACCCTGAGAATACCAGACCCTAGCTGTCAGCTTCACCTTGGCTGGTGATCTAATTTGGGGGGACCCCACGTTTGTTTTGTTTTTTTTAATTATTTATTTATAAATAATTAAAAAAAAAACAGCATGGAGAGCCCTCCAAATTAATCACCAGACAAGATGAAGCTGTCAGCTGTGGTTTGCAGGCTACAGCTGTCTGCTTTACCCTAGCTGGGTATCAAAAATAGGGGGGACCCCACGTCATTTATTTTAATTATTTATTTTTTTTTGGGCTAAATACAAGGCTAGGCATCCTTTAGTGCCACATGAAAGGCACTAATGGGCGCCAGCTTAGAATATGCAGGGGGTGGGACGTTATATATGTTTGACATCTATCCAATCATCCACTCTAGCATTTTAGGCTATGTGCCCACAATCAGGGTTTGCAGCGTTTTGGGCGCAGAGTGTTTTCCCTGCATCCATAGCGCTGCGTTGTGCAGTAGAAGCACAGTGGAAGGAGTTTTAGAAATCCCATGCTCACTGTGTTTCTTTTCTCCACAGCATACACTGACCTGTGGCGCAGCTTCCCGAACCTCAGCATGTCAATTTATGCTGCGGAGACAAGAGTGTTCTCTGCAGGTAGAATAGAACTAAAGTCCACAGCAGCCTGAACCCAAATTGTGGGCATGGGCAGCTGCGTTCTCCCGTGGACAACACTCACATCTCTGCAGGAAGGCTGACACTGTGTACTAGATGCCGTGTCGCTGGATCATGGCCACATAGCCTAAAAATGAGAAATTTGTTGCTACAGCAACATTTTTGTGAAGTACCTGTGGATTCAAAATGCTTACTATACTCCTGAATAAAATCCTTGAGGGGTCCAGTTTCCAAAATGAGGTCACTTGTGGGGGGTTTCTGATGTATAGGTACTCAAGGGACCCTGCTAATGTGACATGGTGCGCGCAATTTACTTAAACTTTTCCAAAATTCAAATGGTGCTCCTTCCATTCCAAGCCATCCCACTTATCCAAACAAAGGTTTTTGGCCACATGTGGGGTATCCCTGCACTCACAAGAAATTAGATAACAACCTGTGGGGTACACGTTTTGTTGTTGCCTCTTGAAAAAGTGAGAAATATGTCGCTAAATCAACATTTTTGTGAAAAAAATGAAAATTTCAATATGGCAACCTAAGCTTATCAAATTATGTGAAGTATTCGTGGATTCAAAATGCTCAATATACACCTAGATAAAAGCCTTGAGGTGTCTTGTTTCCAGAATGGGGTCACTTGTGGGGGACCTCCACTGTTTAGGCACCTTAGGGGCTTTTCAAATGCGACATAGCGTCCGCTAATTATTCCAGCCAATTGTTCAGTCAAATGGCACTTTTTCCCTTACCGAACCCTGCTGTGCATCCAAACAGTTAATTTCCACCACACATAAGGTATCAGCATACTCAGGAGAAATTGCACAATACATTTTATGCTGATATTTTTCCGTGTACTCTTGTTAAAAAAAAAGCTATCTGGTTGAAGTAACAATTTTGTGGTAAAAATATATATTTTTTATTTTCACAGCTCAACATTATAAACTTCTGTGAAGCACCTGGGGGTTCAGGGTACTCACCAAACATCTAGATAAATTCCTTGAGGGGTCTATTTTCCAGAATGGGGTCACTTGTGGGGGACCTCCACTGTTTAGGCACCTCAGGGGCTCTCCTAATGCAACATGGCGTCCGCAATTGATTCCAGCCAATTTTGCAGTCAAATTGCACTTCTCTTCCGAGCCCTGCAGTGTGCCCAAACAGTTGATTTCCACCATGTACAAGATATCACCAAACTCAGGAGAAATTGCGCAATAAATTTCATGGTGATGTTTTTCCTGTTACCCTTGTGAAAAAAAGCTACCTGGTTGAAGTAACAATTTTGTGGTAAAATTTTATTTTTTTATTTTCATGGCTCAACATTATAAACTTCTGTAAGGCACCTGGAGGTTTAGGGTACTCACCAAACATCTAGATAAATTCCTTGAGGGGCCTAGTTTCCAATATGGGGTCACTTGTGGGGCTTTTTTTGCTGTTTACGTACCTTAGGGGTCCTCCAAATGCAACATGGTGCCCGCAATCTTTTTCAGCAAAATTTCCTTTCCAAAATTCAAATATTGCTCCTTTCGTTCCAAGCCCTCCCATTTCTCCAAACAAAGGTTTCAGACCACAAGTGAGGTATCACCATGATCATAAAAAAGTGGGTAACAAACATTGGGGTCAAATTTTTGGAATTACCTCTTGAAAAAGTGAAAAAATTGATGCTAAAGCAACATTTTTGAGAAAAAAATGAACATTTTCAATGTGACAATGTAACGTTATCAAAATCTGTGAAGTACCTGTGGGTCCAAAATGCTCACTATACCCCTAGATAGAAGCCTTGAGGGGTCTAGTTTCCAAAATGGTGTCACTTGTGAGGGGTTTCTGCTGCTTAGGTACCTTAGCGGACCTGTAAATGCAACATGGTGCCCGCAATCTATTTCAGCCAAATTTGCTTTCCAAAATTCAAATATTGCTCCTTCTGTTCCGAGCCCTCCCATTTGTCCAAACAAAGGTTTCTGACCACATGTGGGGTATCGGCGCGCTCATAAGAAAGTGGGTAACAAGTTTTGGGGTTCATTTTGTTGTGTTATTTCTTCTAAAAGTGAATAAATTTGGGGTAGAGCAACATTTTAGGTAAAATTTTATTTTTTGCTTTTTTTTTTCTATATACATTCTAATAGGTACTTTTTCTTTTTATGTTCTATACCTTGGAGGGGGCTGTCCCCGAGTGCTATGTTGGGACCGGCGTAGCTCTGGGGTTTGTCCCTGACTACTTGGAGTGTCTGCCCCCTCCGTGTTACTGGTAGGCCTAACCCTGACAGGTATGCGTGTTGGTTGCCTACGGGGTCTCAGATTCGCCAAGGGTACGACAGGTTCACCACTGGCAGGGGGTTGATTCTCCTGTTCTACTGCTGGCGTGTCATCTTGTGTTGGGGCGGACAGTTCCTTAGATGGATCTGGAACCTCTTCTGTCTCTGGCTCGACCAACTGCGGGAACGTCGACTGGTACCACTATGGCATTATTTATTCGGGTCCAAGTTTTGGGGAATTTGCCAAGGATTGTTTGTATCATCTCTTCCTCTTTTTCTTGAATTTCTTCCACTTTTTTTTGGATTTTGCACCGCTCAGGGCACGCCTTCAGGCGGTCTCTGGACATTGTTTGATAAGTCTTGCCTTCATCTTTGCTTATGAGGCATACCTTACTATTGTCAAAGTTGGAGGGAATAATGGTGTAGGGTTCATTCTCCCACTGATCATCTAATTTATGCGCCCTACGCTTTTTCTTGAGGACCTGTTCTCCAGGTGCTAAGGGAGTTGCTGGGGCTATTTGATTGTAGTTCTGCTCTTGTCTCGTTCTTGCTTGGGACAGGCTCTTTTCTACGCATTCCTGGACTTTGCGGTACTGCTGCTGTTGCTCTGTATCCCAATCTTCTATCTCTTGAACTGCTTCAGGTGACACAGTTCCCATCTCAAAGTCTACAGGTAACTTGCCAGGTCTTGCTCGCATCAAGTAAGCAGGGCTGCAGTTGGTCGAGTTTACTGGGATATGGTTATACAGGTCTACCAGATCTGGTAACTTCTCTGGCCATTGGTTTCTTTCTTCCAGAGGTAGAGTCTTGAGCATATCAATAACCACATGGTTCATCTTCTCGCACAATCCATTGGTTTGGGGGTGGTACGGTGTTGTTCTGATTTTCTTACATGGTAGGCTCTTAGTGTGGGCTGCGTGAGGTTGTGGGTTTGACTCTGAGGCAAGGCCCATGGACTTTGGCTGCTTGTAATTGTGTAGTCCAATGGACTGTGTTGCCTACGAGTTTCCATTGGATTGATAGGCCAGGTACTGTATTTTGCTTTTGTTTGGCCATGTTGAGTGTGCAGTCACTATGATTATGTGAATTAATGTAGACTCAACTTCACACTTCTTTGTGTTGGTGTAGTGGTAGGCTCTTTGCTTGATCTGCGAGAGGTTGTGGGTTTGACTCTGAGGCAAGTCCCATGGACTTTGTATGGCTGCATGTAATTGCCTAGTCCAATGGACTGTGTTACCTATGTCTTTTGCTTTTGTTCGGCCATGTTGTGTGCGCAGTCACTAGGATTATGTGAGTTAATGAAGAATCAGTTTCCCACTTCTCTGTGTTGGTGTAGTGGTAGGCTCTTTGCTTCGGTTGCAAGAGGTTGTGGGTTTGACTCTGAGGCAAGACCCATGGACTTTGTATGGCTGCATGTAATTGCCTAGTCCAATGCACTGTGTTGTCTAAGAGTTTCCATTGGATTGATAGGCCAGGTACTGTCTTTTGCTTTTGTTTGGCCATGTTGTGTGCGCAGTCACTAGAATTATGTGAATTAATGTAGACTCAGCTCCCAACTTCTCTGTGTTGGTGTAGTGGTAGGTTCTTTGTTTAGGCTACGAGAGGTTGTGGGTTAGATTCTCAGGCAAGGCCCATGGACTTTGTATGGCTGCATGTAACTGCTTAGTCCAATGGACTGTGTTGCCTATGAGTTTCCATTGGATTGATAGGCCAGGAACTGTGTTTGGCCATGTTGTGTGCGCAGTCACTAGGATTATGTGAATTAATATAGACTCAGTTCCCTACTTCTCTTTGTTGGTGTAGTGGTAGGCTCTTTGCTTGGGCTATGAGAGGTTGTGGGTTTGACTCTGAGGCGAGGCCCATGGACTTTGTATGGCTGCATGTAATTGCCTAGTCAAATGGACTGTGTTACCTATGTGTTTCCATTGGATTGATAGGCCAGGTACTGTCTTTTGCTTTTGTTTGGCCATGTTGTGTGCGCAGTCACTAGGATTCTGTGAATTAATGTAGAGGTAGCTTCCCACTTCTCTGTGTTGGTGTAGTGGTAGGCTCATAGGAAACGCTGTTCAGGACGCTGGCTGCTGCTGCTGCTCGGCACTGTGCAGCTGTGACCCAGGGAGAGAAGGTGCAGATTCTTTGCACCCACTCTCCTCAAATGGAGGGTCTGCACTCCTAGAAAATGGGGGATATGTTCCCTGAACGTGTCCCCCATATTCTATAAGGTCCAGAGGCGACGTGGGACGTCCAAATGGATTACAGCGGATTTTTTTTTTTCTTTTCAATAAACTGGTGAATCAGGGAATGTTTTTGGGGAGTGTTTTTTCAAATAATTTTTTTTTTGTTGTCAATTTTTTTTTTTATTACTGTCAATTAGTTATGTCTGGTATCAAATAGACGCCGTGACATAACTAATTAATGGGCTTGATGCCAGGTGACATTTCACATCTGGTATCAACCCCATTTATTACCCCGTTTGCCAACGCACCAGGGCGCGGGATGAGCTGGGGCGAAGCGCCAGGATTGGCGCATCTAATGGATGCGCCACTTCTGGGGCGGCTGCGGCCTGCTATTTTTAGGCTGGGAAGAGACCAATAACCATGGCTCTTCCCACCCTGAGAATACCAGACCCCAGCTGTCAGCTTCACCTTGGCTGGTGATCTAATTTGGGGGGACCCCACGTTTGTTTTGTTTTTTTTAATTATTTATTTATAAATAATTTAAAAAAAAAAACAGCTTGGGGAGCCCTCCAAATTCATCACCAGACAAGATGAAGCTGTCAGCTGTGGTTTGCAGGCTACAGCTGTCTGCTTTACCCTAGCTGGCTATCAAAAATAGGGGGGACCCCACGTCATTTATTTTAATTATTTTTTTTTTTTTTGGGCTAAATACAAGGCTAGGCATCCTTTAGTGCCACATGAAAGGCACTAATGGGCGCCAGCTTAGAATTTGCAGGGGATGGGACGTTATATATGTTTGACATCTATCCAATCATCCACTCTAGCATTTTAGGCTATGTGCCCACAATCAGGGTTTGCAGCGTTTTCGGCGCAGAGTGTTTTCCCTGCATCCATAGCGCTGCGTTGTGCAGTAGAAGCACAGTGGAAGGAGTTTTAGAAATCCCATGCCCACTGTGTTTCTTTTCTCCGCAGCATACACTGACCTGTGGCGCAGCTTCCCGAACCTCAGCATGTCAATTTATGCTGCGGAGACAAGAGTGTTCTCTGCAGGTAGAATAGAACTAAAGTCCACAGCAGCCTGAACCCAAATCGTGGGCATGGGCAGCTGCGTTCTCCCGTGGACAACACTCACATCTCTGCAGGAAGGCTGACACTGTGTACTAGATGCCGTGTCGCTGGATCATGGCCACATAGCCTAAAAATGAGAAATTTGTTGCTACAGCACCATTTTTGTGAAGTACCTGTGGATTCAAAATGCTTACTATACTCCTGAATAAAATCCTTGAGGGGTCCAGTTTCCAAAATGAGGTCACTTGTGGGGGGTTTCTGATGTATAGGTACCCAAGGGACCCTGCTAATGTGACATGGTGCGCGCAATTTACTTAAACTTTTCCAAAATTCAAATGGTGCTCCTTCCATTCCAAGCCCTCCCACTTATCCAAACAAAGGTTTTTGGCCACATGTGGGGTATCCCTGCACTCACAAGAAATTAGATAACAACCTGTGGGGTACACGTTTTGTTGTTGCCTCTTGAAAAAGTGAGAAATATGTCGCTAAATCAACATTTTTGTGAAAAAAATGAAAATTTCAATATGGCAACCTAAGCTTATCAAATTATGTGAAGTATTCGTGGATTCAAAATGCTCAATATACACCTAGATAAAAGCCTTGAGGTGTCTTGTTTCCAGAATGGGGTCACTTGTGGGGGACCTCCACTGTTTAGGCACCTTAGGGGCTTTCCAAATGCAACATAGCGTCCGCTAATTATTCCAGCCAATTGTTCAGTCAAATGGCACTTTTTCCCTTACCGAGCCCTGCTGTGCATCCAAACAGTTAATTTCCACCACACGGAGAGAGGGGAGCCAGCACGATCTGAAAATGGCATGCATCATATAAAAAGTGCAAATTCACAGATTTATTCCAACTGTACTGTAATATAAATGAGATTTTTAGCAAATAATTGATCAATTCTTTGAGCCACCCCTGCCAACGTCACGGCAAATCTCAATAGGGGGGTCCTACTCTATATTCTGTATTTCATGTGCCATGCGGCCTCCTAGATAAAGTTAAAAGCAGAACCATAATGGAGCACACATACCTGTAACCTGTATATATAACCGCTTCTATGTTGCAAAAGAGGCAATTGTGGATAGAGGCCAGCCCAGGTCCCAGCATGTGGAGCAAGCTCTACACATACCAGGACTATATCAGAACTGACCCTCCCAGTGCCAGAGAGCAACCATTGATAAAGGCGGACCAGATCCAAGTATGGTGCTTAATTAGCAATGCCTGTGGAAAGGGTGAGGCAACTGAATGTGTACAGCTACCAACAGGAGGAATATATTGCAAACCAAGATCAGGCGTGCATAGCATGGTGGTGACCAGCCACCAGACATTTGTAGCATAACTACAACCAAACAGAGAGAGAGGGGAGCCAGCACGATCTGAAAATGGCATGCATCATATAAAAAGTGCAAATTCACAGATTTATTCCAACTGTACTGTAATATAAATGAGATTTTTAGCAAATAATTGATCAATTCTTTGAGCCACCCCTGCCAACGTCACGGCAAATCTCAATAGGGGGGTCCTACTCTATATTCTGTATTTCATGTGCCATGCGGCCTCCTAGATAAAGTTAAAAGCAGAACCATAATGGAGCACACATACCTGTAACCTGTATATATAACCGCTTCTATGTTGCAAAAGAGGCAATTGTGGATAGAGACCAGCCCAGGTCCCAGCATGTGGAGCAAGCTCTACACATACCAGGACTATATCAGAACTGACCCTCCCAGTGCCAGAGAGCAACCATTGATAAAGGCGGACCAGATCCAAGTATGGTGCTTAATTAGCAATGCCTATGGAAAGGGTGAGGCAACTGAATGTGTACAGCTACCAACAGGAGGAATATATTGCAAACCAAGATCAGGCGTGCATAGCATGGTGGTGACCAGCCACCAGACATTTGTAGCATAACTACAACCAAACCATAGTTATGCTACAAATCTGGTGTCTGACCAACACCATACCATGCACGCCTGATTTTGGTTTGCAATATATTCCTCCTGTTGGTAGCTGTTCAGACTCAGTTACCTCACCCCTTTCCACAGGCAATGCTAATTAAGCACCATTCTTGGATCTGGTCCGCCTTTATCAATGGTTGCTGTTTGACACTGGGAGGATCAGTTCTGATATAGTCCTGGTATGTGTAGGGCTTGCTCCACATGCTGGGACCTGGGCTGGTCTCTATCCACAAGTGCCTTTTTTGCAACATGGAAGCGGCTATATACAGGTTGCAGGTATGTGTGCTCCATTATGGTTCTGCTTTTAACTTTATCTAGGAGGCCGCATGGCACATGAAATACAGAATGTAGAGTAGGACCCCCCTATTGAGATTTGCCGTGACGTTGGCAGGGGTGGCTCAAAAAATTGATCAATTATTTGCTAAAAATCTCATTTTTTTATTATAGTACAGTTGGAATAAATTTGTGAATTTTCACTTTTTATATGATGCATGCCAATTTCAGATCGTGCTGGTTCCCCTTTTTTTCTCACATAAGGTATCAGCATACTCAGGAGAAATTGCACAATACATTTTATGCTGATATTTTTCCGTGTACTCTTGTTAAAAAAAAGCTATCTGGTTGAAGTAACAATTTTGTGGTAAAAATATATATTTTTTATTTTCACAGCTCAACATTATAAACTTCTGTGAAGCACCTGGGGGTTCAGGGTACTCACCAAACATCTAGATAAATTCCTTGAGGGGTCTATTTTCCAGAATGGGGTCACTTGTGGGGGACCTCCACTGTTTAGACACCTCAGGGGCTCTCCTAATGCAACATGGCGTCCGCAATTGATTCCAGCCAATTTTGCAGTCAAATTGCACTCCTTCTCTTCCGAGCCCTGCAGTGTGCCCAAACAGTTGATTTCCACCATGTACAAGATATCACCAAACTCAGGAGAAATTGCGCAATAAATTTCATGGTGATGTTTTTCCTGTTACCCTTGTGAAAAAAAGCTACCTGGTTGAAGTAACAATTTTGTAGTAAAATTTTATTTTTTTATTTTCATGTCTCAACATTATAAACTTCTGTAAGGCACCTGGAGGTTTAGGGTACTCACCAAACATCTAGATAAATTCCTTGAGGGGCCTAGTTTCCAATATGGGGTCACTTGTGGGGCTTTTTTTGCTGTTTACGTACCTTAGGGGTCCTCCAAATGCAACATGGTGCCTGCAATCTTTTTCAGCAAAATTTCCTTTCCAAAATTCAAATATTGCTCCTTTCGTTCCAAGCCCTCCCATTTCTCCAAACAAAGATTTCAGACCACAAGTGAGGTATCACCACGCTCATAAAAAGGTGGGTAACAAACATTGGGGTCAAATTTTTGGAATTACCTCTTGAAAAAGTGAAAAAATTGATGCTAAAGCAACATTTTTGAGAAAAAAAATGAACATTTTCAATGTGACAATGTAACGTTATCAAAATCTGTGAAGTACCTGTGGGTCCAAAATGCTCACTATACCCCTAGATAGAAGCCTTGAGGGGTCTAGTTTCCAAAATGGTGTCACTTGTGAGGGGTTTCTGCTGCTTAGGTACCTTAGCGGACCTGTAAATGCAACATGGTGCCCGCAATCTATTTCAGCCAAATTTGCTTTCCAAAATTCAAATATTGCTCCTTCTGTTCCGAGCCCTCCCATTTGTCCAAACAAAGGTTTCTGACCACATGTGGGGTATCGGCGCGCTCATAAGAAAGTGGGTAACAAGTTTTGGTGTTCATTTTGTTGTGTTATTTCTTCTAAAAGTGAATAAATTTGGGGTAGAGCAACATTTTAGGTAAAATTTTATTTTTTCGCTTTTTTTCATTCCACTTTGCTTTAGTTCCTGTGAAGCACCTGAAGGGTTAATAAACTTCTTGGATGTGGTTTTGAGTACTTTGAGGGGTGCTGTTTTGAGAATGGTGTCACTTTTAGGTATTTTCTGTCACTTAGGCCTCTCAAAGTCACTTCAAATGTGATGTGGTCCCTAAAAAAATGGTTTTGTGAATTTTGTTGAAAAAATGAGAAATTGCAGATGAACTTTGACCCCTTCTAACTTCCTAACCCCAAAAAATTTTGTTTCAGAAATTGCGCTGATGTAAAGTAGACAAGTGGGAAATGTTATTTATTAACTATTTTGTGTGACATAACTCTCTGGGTTAAGGGCATAAAAATTAAAAGTTTGAAAATTGCAAAATTTTCAAAATTTTCATCAAATTTACGATTTTTTCACAAATAAAAGCAAAAAATATCGTTCTAAATTTATAACTATCATGAAGTACAATATGTTACGAAAAAACAATGTCAGAATCATTGGGATCCGTTGAAGCGTTCCAGAGTTATAACCTCATAAAGTGACACTGGTCAGAATTGCAAAAAATGGCCTGGGCATTAAGGACAAAACTGGCTTCGTCCTAAAGGGGTTAAAGAATTATAAGAGTCCAGTGTGGCTCCCTGCCGGGTGTCCATTACACTGCTCCATGGGGGACCCGCCGCGATAAAACCCCCAACTTAGGCTCTGGGCGTGTGCGTCAGAGCATTGATGACCCCACTCTATGCACGCCGGACGGGTTTTTCTTCAGGGGTGCTGAGCACACTGGTGCTAACTATGTACAATTAGAGTGTTGGCCACCCATAGTCCAGTGGCCCAATTGTCCATTTACTTAATCACCTAAAACAAAACATTACATACAAGACATTTTCACATAACTATATACATTCTAATAGGTACTTTTTCTTTTTATGTTCTATACCTTGGAGGGGGCTGTCCCCGAGTGCTACGTTGGGACCGGCGTAGCTCTGGGGTTTGTCCCTGACTACTTGGAGTGTCTGCCCCCTCCGTGTTACTGGTAGGCCTAACCCTGACAGGTATGCGTGTTGGTTGCCTACGGGGTCTCAGATTCGCCAAGGGTACGACAGGTTCACCACTGGCAGGGGGTTGATTCTCCTGTTCTACTGCTGGCGTGTCATCTTGTGTTGGGGTGGACAGTTCCTTAGATGGATCTGGAACCTCTTCTGTCTCTGGCTCGACCAACTGCGGGAACGTCGACTGGTACCACTATGGCATTATTTATTCGGGTCCAAGTTTTGGGGAATTTGCCAAGGATTGTTTGTATCATCTATTCCTCTTTTTCTTGAATTTCTTCCACTTCTTTTTGGATTTTGCACCACTCAGGGCACGCTTTCAGGCGGTCTCTGGACATTGTTTGATAAGTCTTGCCTTCATCTTTGCTTATGAGGCATACCTTACTATTGTCAAAGTTGGAGGGAATAACGGTGTAGGGTTCATTCTCCCACTGATCATCTAATTTATGCGCCCTACGCTTTTTCTTGAGGACCTGTTCTCCAGGTGCTAAGGGAGTTGCTGGGGCTATTTGATTGTAGTTCTGCTCTTGTCTCGTTCTTGCTTGGGACAGGCTCTTTTCTACGCATTCCTGGACTTTGCGGTACTGCTGTTGTCGCTCTGTATCCCAATCTTCTATCTCTTGAACCGCTTCAGGTGACACAGTTCCCATCTCAAAGTCTACAGGTAACTTGCCAGGTCTTGCTCGCATCAAGTAAGCAGGGCTGCAGTTGGTCGAGTTTACTGGGATATGGTTATACAGGTCTACCAGATCTGGTAACTTCTCTGGCCATTGGTTTCTTTCTTCCAGAGGTAGAGTCTTGAGCATATCAATAACCACATGGTTCATCTTCTCGCACAATCCATTGGTTTGGGGGTGGCACGGTGTTGTTCTGATTTTCTTACAGCCGTACATGTTACAGAACTCTTGATACACTTCTGCCTCGAATGCAGGACCTTGATCAGTCAGTACCCTTTCCGGATAATCGTGAGGTCGACAAAAGTATGCCTGAAATGCTCTAGCTGCTGATCTGGCTGTCTGGTCCTTCACAGGCACTACTACCAGGAAACGAGAATAATGGTCCACAATGGTGAGGGCGTACACATAGCCTGACCGGCTTGGTGTTAACTTCACGTGGTCCAGGGCCACCAACTCCAGGGGCTGCTTCGTGACAATTGGCTGTAGGGGAGACCTCTGGCTGGCATCATCCTTCCGCCCCAGGTTACACGGACCACAGTCTCGGCACCACTTCTCGACTGTCTTTCTCATGTGCACCCAG
This sequence comes from Anomaloglossus baeobatrachus, assembly GCF_048569485.1. NCBI lineage: Eukaryota > Metazoa > Chordata > Amphibia > Anura > Aromobatidae > Anomaloglossus > Anomaloglossus baeobatrachus. The sequence continues at coordinate 123,458,186 of NC_134356.1, forward strand.
TAGAAACGATCGCGGAGTAGGGTCTCCAACTTCTTTCACCCGAAGTGTCCAGCTTTACCATGGTAAGCTGCTAGGACCATTGGAGCATCCCTCTGTGGGACCACTATCTGCCAGACGAGTTCATTCGTTCGCCAGTTGACATATCTCTTGCAGAGCTTGCCTTGGTAGGTGAACAGTCGTCCCCTCTCCTTCCACAACTGCTGGGCTTCTTGTGGAGCGTCTGGACCGAGATGGGTCTCAGCTTGTGCTAGATTTTCTTGACCAATCGCACGGCCGGGTCACCGTTCTCTGTCTCTTCTCAATTATGGTGGAGTAAAGGGTTGACCGAGACCTCGTGCTGGCTCGAGCGCTTCACTCCTACAGCATGCTGACACTGGGAAACACCTTGGTGATGGAAAGCCGGTAACTCTATCTCTTCGAGTTCATCCAGGTCTTCTCCAGACTCGGGTAAGTGAGGCATTCTGGACAGCGCATCAGCATTGTTATTCTTCTTGCCAGCCCGGTACTTGATGGTGAAGTCAAAGTTAGACAGCCGGGCCATCCATCGCTGCTCCAACGCACCTAACTTGGCTGTTGCCAGATGTGTCAATGGGTTGTTGTCCGTGAAGATGGTGAACTTGGCCGATGCCAGATAGTGCTTGAAGCGTTCAGTCACTGCCCAAACAATAGCGAGGAACTACAGCTTGAAGGAACTACAAAGAGCCAGCACCAATGTGCACTAAGGCATCAAATATTCCAAACTGCATTATAAAAATTTTTTTTTTTTTTTTTGAGATTTTTGGCAAAAAATTGCAATTTCTTGAGCTGCTTCGCCACGTCACGGCAAATCTCATTTGAAGCAGTCCTACACTAAATATTTTTATAAAATGTGCCATGCGGCCTCACATATAAATAGCAGAACTGCTCTCAGCAGCACTCACCTGGTCTATTGCAGTCCCGTACCCATGACTGAGTCATGGCTGTGGGCGGGACAGGTCCAAGCAAATGCTGCATGAAGTATATATATAGCCTGTGGACAAAGCCTGATGACCCAATGTGAACAGTCACCAAACGCCAAAATCTATACAGATGGAATACATCCCAAATTGGGGTGCATAGCAAGGTGGAGGTCAACCACCGACCAATTCAACAAAGAAACAACAAAGAGCCAGCACCAATGTGCACTAAGGCATCAAATATTCCAAACTGCATTATAAAAATTTTTTTTTGAGATTTTTGGCAAAAAATTGCAATTTCTTGAGCTGCTTCGCCACGTCACGGCAAATCTCATTTGAAGCAGTCCTACACTAAATATTTTTATAAAATGTGCCATGCGGCCTCACATATAAATAGCAGAACTGCTCTCAGCAGCACTCACCTGGTCTATTGCAGTCCCGTACCCATGACTGAGTCATGGCTGTGGGCGGGACAGGTCCAAGCAAATGCTGCATGAAGTATATATATAGCCTGTGGACAAAGCCTGATGACCCAATGTGAACAGTCACCAAACGCCAAAATCTATACAGATGGAATACATCCCAAATTGGGGTGCATAGCAAGGTGGAGGTCAACCACCGACCAATTCAACAAAGAAACAACAAAGAGCCAGCACCAATGTGCACTAAGGCATCAAATATTCCAAACTGCATTATAAAAATTTTTTTTGAGATTTTTGGCAAAAAATTGCAATTTCTTGAGCTGCTTCGCCACGTCACGGCAAATCTCATTTGAAGCAGTCCTACACTAAATATTTTTATAAAATGTGCCATGTGGCCTCACATATAAATAGCAGAACTGCTCTCAGCAGCACTCACCTGGTCTATTGCAGTCCCGTACCCATGACTGAGTCATGGCTGTGGGCGGGACAGGTCCAAGCAAATGCTGCATGAAGTATATATATAGCCTGTGGACAAAGCCTGATGACCCAATGTGAACAGTCACCAAACGCCAAAATCTATACAGATGGAATACATCCCAAATTGGGGTGCATAGCAAGGTGGAGGTCAACCACCGACCAATTCAACAAAGAAACAACAAAGAGCCAGCACCAATGTGCACTAAGGCATCAAATATTCCAAACTGCATTATAAAAATTTTTTTTTTTTTTTGAGATTTTTGGCAAAAAATTGCAATTTCTTGAGCTGCTTCGCCACGTCACGGCAAATCTCATTTGAAGCAGTCCTACACTAAATATTTTTATAAAATGTGCCATGCGGCCTCACATATAAATAGCAGAACTGCTCTCAGCAGCACTCACCTGGTCTATTGCAGTCCCGTACCCATGACTGAGTCATGGCTGTGGGCGGGACAGGTCCAAGCAAATGCTGCATGAAGTATATATATAGCCTGTGGACAAAGCCTGATGACCCAATGTGAACAGTCACCAAACGCCAAAATCTATACAGATGGAATACATCCCAAATTGGGGTGCATAGCAAGGTGGAGGTCAACCACCGACCAATTCAACAAAGAAACAACAAAGAGCCAGCACCAATGTGCACTAAGGCATCAAATATTCCAAACTGCATTATAAAAATTTTTTTTGAGATTTTTGGCAAAAAATTGCAATTTCTTGAGCTGCTTCGCCACGTCACGGCAAATCTCATTTGAAGCAGTCCTACACTAAATATTTTTATAAAATGTGCCATGCGGCCTCACATATAAATAGCAGAACTGCTCTCAGCAGCACTCACCTGGTCTATTGCAGTCCCGTACCCATGACTGAGTCATGGCTGTGGGCGGGACAGGTCCAAGCAAATGCTGCATGAAGTATATATATAGCCTGTGGACAAAGCCTGATGACCCAATGTGAACAGTCACCAAACGCCAAAATCTATACAGATGGAATACATCCCAAATTGGGGTGCATAGCAAGGTGGAGGTCAACCACCGACCAATTCAACAAAGAAACAACAAAGAGCCAGCACCAATGTGCACTAAGGCATCAAATATTCCAAACTGCATTATAAAAAATTTTTTTTGAGATTTTTGGCAAAAAATTGCAATTTCTTGAGCTGCTTCGCCACGTCACGGCAAATCTCATTTGAAGCAGTCCTACACTAAATATTTTTATAAAATGTGCCATGCGGCCTCACATATAAATAGCAGAACTGCTCTCAGCAGCACTCACCTGGTCTATTGCAGTCCCGTACCCATGACTGAGTCATGGCTGTGGGCGGGACAGGTCCAAGCAAATGCTGCATGAAGTATATATATAGCCTGTGGACAAAGCCTGATGACCCAATGTGAACAGTCACCAAACGCCAAAATCTATACAGATGGAATACATCCCAAATTGGGGTGCATAGCAAGGTGGAGGTCAACCACCGACCAATTCAACAAAGAAACAACAAAGAGCCAGCACCAATGTGCACTAAGGCATCAAATATTCCAAACTGCATTATAAAAATTTTTTTTGAGATTTTTGGCAAAAAATTGCAATTTCTTGAGCTGCTTCGCCACGTCACGGCAAATCTCATTTGAAGCAGTCCTACACTAAATATTTTTATAAAATGTGCCATGCGGCCTCACATATAAATAGCAGAACTGCTCTCAGCAGCACTCACCTGGTCTATTGCAGTCCCGTACCCATGACTGAGTCATGGCTGTGGGCGGGACAGGTCCAAGCAAATGCTGCATGAAGTATATATATAGCCTGTGGACAAAGCCTGATGACCCAATGTGAACAGTCACCAAACGCCAAAATCTATACAGATGGAATACATCCCAAATTGGGGTGCATAGCAAGGTGGAGGTCAACCACCGACCAATTCAACAAAGAAACAACAAAGAGCCAGCACCAATGTGCACTAAGGCATCAAATATTCCAAACTGCATTATAAAAAATTTTTTTGAGATTTTTGGCAAAAAATTGCAATTTCTTGAGCTGCTTCGCCACGTCACGGCAAATCTCATTTGAAGCAGTCCTACACTAAATATTTTTATAAAATGTGCCATGCGGCCTCACATATAAATAGCAGAACTGCTCTCAGCAGCACTCACCTGGTCTATTGCAGTCCCGTACCCATGACTGAGTCATGGCTGTGGGCGGGACAGGTCCAAGCAAATGCTGCATGAAGTATATATATAGCCTGTGGACAAAGCCTGATGACCCAATGTGAACAGTCACCAAACGCCAAAATCTATACAGATGGAATACATCCCAAATTGGGGTGCATAGCAAGGTGGAGGTCAACCACCGACCAATTCAACAAAGAAACAACAAAGAGCCAGCACCAATGTGCACTAAGGCATCAAATATTCCAAACTGCATTATAAAAATTTTGCCAAAAATCTCAAAAAAAAAAAAATTTTTATAATGCAGTTTGGAATATTTGATGCCTTAGTGCACATTGGTGCTGGCTCTTTGTTGTTTCTTTGTTGAATTGGTCGGTGGTTGACCTCCACCTTGCTATGCACCCCAATTTGGGATGTATTCCATCTGTATAGATTTTGGCGTTTGGTGACTGTTCACATTGGGTCATCAGGCTTTGTCCACAGGCTATATATATACTTCATGCAGCATTTGCTTGGACCTGTCCCGCCCACAGCCATGACTCAGTCATGGGTACGGGACTGCAATAGACCAGGTGAGTGCTGCTGAGAGCAGTTCTGCTATTTATATGTGAGGCCGCATGGCACATTTTATAAAAATATTTTAGTGTAGGACTGCTTCAAATGAGATTTGCCGTGACGTGGCGAAGCAGCTCAAGAAATTGCAATTTTTTGCCAAAAATCTCAAAAAAATTTTTATAATGCAGTTTGGAATATTTGATGCCTTAGTGCACATTGGTGCTGGCTCTTTGTTGTTTCTAGCTTGAAGGAACTGTAGTTTTCTGGATTCCTTTCCAGTGGGACGAAGCTTCCTACTGGCGTAAGCTATCACCTTCTCCCGGCCTCCCTGCACCTGGGACAGAACTGCTCCCAGTCCCACGTTGCTGGCGTCTGTGTACAGTACAAACGGCTGGCTGTAGTCAGGGTAGGCCAGAATTTCTTCTCCCGTGAGAGCCCCTTTCAGCCGGAGAAAAGATGTTTCTATTTGACTGTTCCATTCAAATGGAGGGCTTTGCTTCTTAGCCTTCTTTGGCTGCCCCACCAAGAGATCTTGAAGAGGCGCTGCTATCTTGGTGAAACCATCAATGAATCTTCGGTAGTAGCCCACCAGCCCAAGGAACTGCCGCACCTCCTTTACCGTGGTGGGTTTTGGCCAGTCCTTGATTACGGTGACTTTCTCCGGATCAGGTGCCACACCTTCTGCGCTGACCACATGACCCAGGTACTGTACCTTTGGCTTCAAGAGGTGACATTTGGACAGCTTTATCTTCAGGCCATACTCCGACAAGGACTCAAACACTTCTGCTAAGTGCCTCAGGTGGTCTTCGTAGGTCTTGGAGTAGACTATGACGTCATCCAGGTACAATAGCACGGTTTCAAAGTTGTGATGGCCCAAGCAGCACTCCATCAATCTCTGAAATGTCCCTGGGGCATTGCAGAGCCCGAACAGCATACAACTGAACTCGCACAGACCTATTGGTGTCGTGAATGCAGTCTTCTCCTTGTCCGCCTCTGCCACGGGCACCTGCCAATACCCACTGGTGAGATCCAGGGTGGAGAAATAATTAGCTGATTTTAAGGCTGTTAGTGACTCTTCTATTCTGGGTAGTGGATAAGCATCTTTATGTGTAATGCGGTTAATTTGTCTGTAATCTACGCACATTCTCATTGTACCATCTTTTTTCTTTACGAGCACTAGTGGAGCTGCCCAGGGGCTACAACTATCTCTGATAACCCCAGCCTCCTTCATTTCCCGTAACATTTCTTTGGCACGCTGATACTGTGCTGGGGGTACAGGGCGGTATCTCTCTTTAATGGGATGATGATCACCCATGGGGATTTGATGTTTAACCCGTTTTACCTGCCCAAAATCTAGGGGGTGTTTGCTGAAGACCCGCTCGTACTCCTGTACCACCCGGTAAACCCCATGCTTTTGGTGTGAGGGGGTGGAGTCGGTGCCCACATGTAACTTTTGGCACCAGTCTTCCAGCTGTCCCTTGGAGCCATTGTCTTCCGCCTGGTCGGACAGGATCAAGGGTTCCACTGCTTTGATGGTATTGTTACTGACAGTGTACAGTTTTGCTACAGTGGCGTACCGGGGCAATTTGGCCTCCTCCTCCCCACAATTCAGGACACGGACGGGCACTCTTCCCTTGCGGACGTCTGCTACCCCTCTGGCTATCAGGACTCCAGGCCTGCTGTCTGAATACACCAGTTCTACCAAGGCCTGGTAATCTTGACCCTTGAGGCCTATTGCTGCCCGACACCATATCAACATTTCACTTCTTGGGGGTATTGCAATGGGGAGGGGGTCACTTACCCTCACACTGCCAATTTCTCCTCCGGCCAGCTCTACCTGCTGCCTCCTCATCAGGGCTCGGATTTCCCTCTGTAGGGCACGCTGCTGCCCGGTGCTGGCAGTTTCAGACGCCTGCTGCAACAAAATTATCACTTCGGCAATACAATTTTCCATCACATTTGTACCAATGGTTAGCAGTGGGTTAGATTCCTTGCGATCAATATCTACAATTATCATCCCCTGACACGGCAATTCTACCCGCCCCACTTTAATGGTTACTTCCTTGTACCCAATTTGAGGCAAGGGCTGACCATTACTGGCCATAATTGTTAAATCATCATCTGGCCCATGGTCAATGTCTGAATCAGCCCAATATCTTTTGTACAGTTTATAAGGGATGGTTGTCCCCAGGACCCCGTATCCAGGAGGGCATTCAAAGGGATCCCATCCAGCACAATAGGAAGGACCGGGCGTCCTCCCACATACTTGCTGCGACTGGGGTTTGAGCCGGGCTTCCTTACACCTGGGGGTTGATTCCTGGCCCCAGGTTCGGCCCGTTTAAAGGACAGTGTCTTGCAATATGGCCCGCCTGGCTGCAGCGGCGGCAGATCGGTTGTCCCGTTGAATCATACCGGTCTGTGTCTTTTCCTCGGGTCGGCGGAATCCTCCTCTGTCGCATCCATGGGACGTCATCTGGGCTGGAGGCCAACTCGATTCTTGCAGGCGATGGGGTCACTTGTAGAGACTGCACGGTCTTGGCAAGGGCAGCTACAGTCTTGGTCAGCTCCTGGACCTGCTGTCTGAGCTCTGCAGTGGGATCCGTATCCAGGGACTGCGCCTCAGCCCTTGCAGCGGCTCGTGTTTCAGGCACCACCCCTGGGTACGTGATAGCAAGAGGCCGGAGGGGTACTGGGTCATTCGGTGTAGATTCTCTCAGTACCCGGATGGCCTGGTCCTTAAACTTTGCAAAGTCCAGAGCAGGGTTCTGCAGGACCATGATACGCAGCTGGGTCCTGTGGGCATCTGACAGGAGCCCTTCTATGAACTGCTCAGTTAGAAGTTTGTCTTCTTCACGTACACTCTCTGGGTCCACCTGTTTAATTGCTTTCAGGGCCTCCTGCAAGTTTAAGGCATAGTCCCGTATGCTGTCTGTGGCCCGTTGTTTGCACCCAAAGAATCTCATCTTTATTTCTGCTGCGGTGCGGGTGTCAAAAGTACTCTTTAACTTGGCCAGTATCTGGGTTGCTGTCCCTTTATCTGTATCAGGCCAGGACTTCACTTCACGCTGGGCCGCGCCGGCTAGCTGCCCCATTAATATGCCCACCTTCTGGCTCTCAGTCAGCGGATACACTCTTAACAAGCTGTACAGCCTTTCTCTGAAGTCGCTCAGGGTATGTGACTCCCCGGAGTACTGCGGCAGCCATTCTGCTCCCGGGATGTACGGCATTGTGATCGGCATTAGCGGTGCTACAGCGGGGGCTGGGGCGACGGCGACTGGGATTACATCGGCCGGTGCTGCTGCGTCTTGAGCTACTACAGCCACCTGCTCTCCCTCTGTGTCGGGCCCTGATGATGCAGCTGTACCTTCGGGCTGTTTATGGGCCAGGTGCTTGCAGCTCTCCTGCCCTTCGGATTCGGCTACCAGGGAGTATTTTAGGCCCTGGTGGCCACAGACTCTGATGTCCGAGTCTCTTCTGTGCCTCTCTGCTCCTCCTGCTTCCCTGGGTCAAGCTGCTCCAGCTCTAGGCCCCAGTTCCACAGGAGAGCACTACTCTGCGTCTGCACTCTCTGCTTTCTCCTACCGACTGAACACTAACCCCTCCCTCAGGTCAGGCTTAAGGAATGCTCCCTGGAATTCCAGGTTCAGAGCTCCCCCTGCTGGCCTGAGGGAGGAACTGCATTGGATGTTAAACTTACTGGCCAATAGATCTCCCAATTACCTCCAAGCTTAGCATTAACCCTTTGGAGGGGCAATGCTGTTGTGGCGACCAGGTCCTGGGGCGCTACACTTTTGTTTGTCCATGTTGTGTGCGCAGTCGGTAGGATTATGTGAATTAATGTAGAATCAGTTTCCCATTTCTCTGTGTTGGTGTAGTAGTAGGCTCTTTGCTTGGGCTGCGAGAGGTTGTGGGTTTGACTCTGAGGCAAGGCCCATGGATTTTGTATGGCTGCATGTAATTGCCTGGTCCAATGGACTGTGTTGCCTATGAGTTTCCATTGGATTGATAGGTCAGGTACTGTCTCTTGCTTTTGTTTGGCCATGTTGTGTGCGCAGTCACTAGAATTATGTGAATTATTGAAGAATCAGTTTCCCACTTCTCTGTGTTGGTGTAGTGGTAGGCTCTTTGCTTGGGCTGCGAGAGATTGTGAGTTTGACTCTGAGGCAAGGCCCATGGACTTTGTATGGCTGCATTTAATTGCCTAGTCCAATTTACTGTGTTACCTATGCGTTTCCATTGGATTGATAGGCCAGGTATTGTCTTTTGCTTTTGTTTGGCCATGTTGTGTACGCAGTCACTAGGATTATGTGAATTAATGGAGAGTCAGTTTCCCACTTCTCTGTGTTGGTGTAGTGGTGCAAATATCTTTGCACTAGTGGGACAATACAGAAGTCCAACAGCCATGTTTAGGATGCCACTAAGTTCACTCAGTGTTTGCTAGTATAATGGCTTAGTAACAATGAGCTTGAGTGTGCAAAGGGCAGGAGGGTACAGTGGCAGGGTTGTGGGGAAATGCAGCGAGGAAATCCCTGACCTTAGCTACACAGACGCTGTCATCTTGTGTAGCTGTTAAACTCTATTTTAAACTCTGTCACCTATGGCTCTGACCCTGCCGGTATGAGCCCTTAAAAGGACTGATAGAAACTTCTATTCCTATTCTGTACAGCACAGTATATAGAGCGTACACAGCAGTATCGGAGATAGGAGCTGCGCTAGCGGTGTCTGACACCAAGGACGCAGAAGGCAGATAATGGCGTGCTGGAGGAAAATGTCCGGTTTTATAATGCAGGGACATGTGACATGGACATCCTATCACACATGCCGTTGCTTCTCTGGCTAAAAGTCCACTTAGCTGTGTGTGTGTCTGTGATTGGCTGACATGCTGGCCCGCCCCACTACACGCACGCGCTTAAGGAAGGAAGACAAGAGAAAAAAAAATGGCAATCGCCATTATACATACAGCAGTGATCTGAATGCGCTGTTCCCGCACACTATACACTGAAATTTCATAATGGTGTGAGTCACAGAGTGACTTACACTATTACAGCAGAAAGCCAGCTAGTAATTAGCTGGTCTTTTTGCTGCTAGAACCGTTCTCGAACGTATCTAGAACTATCGAGCTTTAGCAAAAAGCTCGAGTTCTAGTTCGATCTAGAACAGCCCCCAAAATAACTCGAGCCGCGAACTGGAGAACCTTGAACCGCGAACCGCACTCAACTCTACTAGTGACTATGCACACAACATGGCCAAACAAAAGCAAAAGACTGTACCTGGCCTATCAATCCAATGGAAACTCATAGGCAACAGAGTCCTTTGGACTAAGCAATTACATGCAGCCATACAAAATCCACGGGCGTTGCCACAGCGTCAAACCCACAACCTTTCGCAGCCCAAGCAAAGAGCCTACCACTACACCACCACAAAGAAGAGGGAAGCTGATTCTACATTAACCCCTTCACGACCGCGGGCAGTAAAATTATGTCCTATTTTAACGTGACTTAACGACCAGGGACGTAATTTTACTGCCTAAACTTCATTTGATTGCCGTGGCCATAGCAACGGCTTTCAAATGATGTCCCCTGCTGTTTCTTACAGCAGGGGACCTTTCCTTGACCCCAGGGGGGGTGGCAACGCCACCCCCCATAGGTGATCGATGTGATTGGCTGTTCAAATCGGAAACGCCAATCACATTGATCACGCTGTTTTCGGCAAAAAAAAATGCCAAAAATAGTGTGATCTTGTAAAATCCAGCTAGGACAGGGGCTGCAGCAGCTCCGATCATTGGCTGGAAGCAAGCAGACACCGTGGCCCCCCCTTGCAGCACTGATTGGAGCGATCGTGCTATGACGCGCAATCGCTCCAATCAGTGTGCAGTGGGGCAGTCTGATCTGCCGGTGGCCGCCCTCCCCAGGCCTGTGCTGGTCTGGGGACCCTCCCCCAACATGTCTGCAGCGTGCAGCACTGGCTGGTACTAGTGGTACCACGCTACCGCTGCTGCTGCCGCTGCTGTCACGTCACGTCGCAGGAGCAGGAGCGGTGAGTATTGTGCTCACCTTGCAGCCCCTGCGCGCTTCCGTAATGGCCCCTGCTCATGCCCCCTGCGATCTGCCCCCCCCGACATCCCGATCTGCCCCCCTGACATCCCGATCTGCCCCCCCGACATCTCTATTCTGCAGCTCCTCCGGTATCCCTCCTCCCCTGCTCTCTTGCAGCCCCTGCGCGCTCTTGTGATTTGCTCCTGCGCACTCCCGTAATGGCCCCTGCCCGTGCCCCCTGCGATCTGCCCCCCGCCATCCCGATCTGACCCCCCGACATCCCGATCTGCCCCCCCACATCCCGATCTGCCCTCCGACATCCCGATCTGCCCCCAGACATCCCGATCTGCCCCCAGACATCCCGATCTGCCCCCAGACATCCCGGTCTGCCCCCCCGACATCCCAGTCTGCCCCCCGACATCCCAATCTGCCGGCCTCCCCCGTGATCTCTATTCTGCAGCTCCTCCGGTATCTCCCTCCTCTGCTCTCCCCCTCTGCTCTCCCCCTCCCCCTCTGCTGTCCCCCTCTGCTGTCCCCGTCCCCCTCTGCTGTCCCCCCGACGTCCTCTTACCTGTCTTCACCGGCCGATCACATCTGCCTCCATCGCTGGGTCCTTCTTCCTGGGTCTTCTGCTGAGCTGTCCAACCTCCTGCCTGCTGCTCCTGTAAAGCTGTTCCTCCTGCTAAACCTCTGGGTACTGTGAGTATAACTTTTTTTTTTTTCTTTTTTTCCTCTATCCCCTTTCTATTTTTACACCTCATGCGTCCGTGCGTCCCACCGAATGCTGATCAGGGATGCAGATAACGTATCTGCATCCGTGGTCAGTTTTCGGCGGGACTTTTTTTCCCGTATTCCCGACGCTTTTTGTATCGCATCTGTCCGTGCGTCCCGCCGAGCGCTGATCAGGGATGCACCTAACGGATCGGCATCCCTGCTCAATTTTTGGCGTGACAAAAAGCATCGGGGATACGGAAAAAAAAGTCACGCCAAAAATTGAGCAGGGATGCCGATCCGTTATGTGCATCCCTGATCAGCGCTCGGCGGGACGCACGGACTGATGCAATACAAAAAGCGTCGGGGATACGGAAAAAAAAGTATCGCATCTGTCCGTGCGTCCCGCTGAGCGCGGATCAACATCCCTGCTCAATTTTTGGCGTGACTTTTTTTTTTTTCCGTATCCCCAGCGCTTTCTGTATCTCATCCGACCGTGCCTCCTGCAGCGGCCGATCAGTGCACCGCGTCTGTGCGTTTGAAAAGTCAAATGGCGTTCCTTGTCTTCTGAGCCCCGCCATGCGCCCAAACAATTGATTTCCACCACATGTGAGGTATCTGCGTACTCGGGAAAAATTGCACAATACGTTTTATGGTGCATTTTTTCCTGATACCGTTGTAAAAAGAGAAAAAAAAAACTACCTTGTTGCTGCAAAAATTTAAAAATTTTTTTTAAAAAAAATAAATAATTTTCACGGTTCAACGTTATCAACTTTCAGTGGAGCCCCTGGGGGTACAAGGGGCTCACTAAACATCTAGATAAATTCCTTGAGGGGTCTAGTTCCAAAATGGGGTAATTTGTGGGGGAGCTCCACTGTTTAGGCACCATGGGGGGGTCTAAAAACGTGACATGGCGTCCGCTAATGATTCCAATCAATTTTGCTGTCAAATGGTGCCCTTCTCTTCTGAGCCCCGCCATGCGCCCAACAATTACTTTCCACCACATGTGAGGTATCTGCGTACTCAGGAGAAAATGGACAATACGTTTTATGGTGCATTTTTTCCTGATACCCTTGTGAAAAAAAAAAGCTACCTAGTTGAAGCAACAGTTTTGTGGTAAAAATTTTTTTTTTCTTTTCACGGCTACACATTATAAACTTCTGTGAAGCCCCCAGGTGTTCAAAGTGCTCACCAAACATCTAGAAAAATTATATGAGGGCTCTAGTTTCCAAAATGGGGTCACTTGTGGGGGAGCTCCATTGTTTAGGCACCTCAGGGGGTCTTCAAACCTGACATGGCGTCCGCTAATGAGTGCAGCTAATTTTGCATTCAAATGGCGCTCCTTGCCTTCAGAGCACTGCCGTGTGTCCAAACATTTGATTTCCACCACATATAAGGTATCTGCGTACTCAGGAGAAAATGGATAATACATTTTATGTTGCATTTTTTCCCGATACCCTTGTGAAAAAAAAGCTACCTAGTTGAAGCAACAGTTTTGTGGTAAAAAAAAATGTTTTTCTTTTCACGGCTCAACGTTATAAACTTCTGTGAAGCCCCCAGGTGTTCAAAGTGCTCACCAAACATCTAGAAAAAATATCTGAGGGCTCTAGTTTCCAAAATGGGGTCACTTGTGGGTGAGCTCCATTGTTTAGGCACCTTAGGGGGGTCTTCAAACCCGACATGGCGTCCGCTAATTAGTGCAGCTAATTTTGCGTTCAAAAATTCAAATGGCGCTCCTTGCCTTCCGAGCACTGCCGTGTGTCCAAACATTTGATTTACACCACATATGAGGTATCCGCGTACTCAGGAGAAAATGGACAATACATTTTATGTTGCATTTTTTCCCGATACCCTTGTGAAAAAAAAAGCTACCTAGTTGAAGCAACAGTTTTGTGGTAAAAAAAATTTTTTTTCTTTTCACGGCTCAACGTTATAAACTTCTGTGAAGCCCCCAGGGGTTCAAAGTGCACATCAAACATCTAGAAAAATTATTTGAGGGCTCTAGTTTCCAAAATGGGGTCACTTGTGGGGGAGCTCCATTGTTTAGGCACCTCAGGGGGTCTTCAAACCCGACATGGCGTCCGTTAATGAGTGCAGCTAATTTTGTGTTCAAAAATTCAAATGGCGCTCCTTGCCTTTCGACCTCTGCCGTGCACCCAAACAATTGATTTTTACCCCATATGGGGTATCAGCGTACTCAGGAGAAAATGCACAATAAATTGTATGGTGCACTTTCTCTTTTCTCCCTTGTAAAAATGAAAATTTTATGGCTAAAGTAACATTTTTGTGTTAAAAAGTAAAATTTTCATTTTTTCCTTCCACATTGCTTTGGTTCCTGTGACGCACCTAAAGGGTTAATAAACTCCTTGGATGTGGTTTTGAGCAGTGTGAGGGGTGCAGTTTTTAGAATGGGGTCACTTTTGGGTATTTTCTGTCACCTCGGCCTCTCAAAGTCACTTCAAATGTGATGTGGTCCCTAAAAAAATATTTTGTAAATTTTGTTGGAAAAATTAGAAATTGCTGATGAACTTTGACCCCTTCTAACTTCCTAACGAAAAAAAAAATTCTTTCGAAAATTGCGCTGATGTAAAGTTGACAAGTGGGAAATGTTATTTAGTAACTATTTTGTGTGACATATCTCTCAGATTTATGGGCATAAATTTTCAAAGTTTGAAAATTGCGAAATTTTCGCACAATTTCCTAAATTTTCACAAATAAACGCAAAAAGTATCGGCCTAAATTTACCACTGACATGAAGTACAATATGTCACGAAAAAATAATGTCAGAATCGCCAGGATCCGTTGAAGCGTTCCAGAGTTATAACCTGTCAAAGTGACACTGGTCAGAATTGCAAAAAATGGCCCGGTCATTAGGGTGTTTTAGTGGCCGGGGTTGAAGGGGTTAATGTAGAGTCAGTTTCCCACTTCTCTGTGTTGGTGTAGTGGTAGGCTCTTTGCTTGGGCTGCGAGAGGTTGTGGGTTCGATTCTGAGGCAAAGTCCATGGACTTTATATGGCTGCATGTAATTGCCTAGTCCAATGGTCTGTGTTGCCTATGAGTTTCCATTGGATTGATAGGCCAGGTACTGTCTTCTGCTTTTGTTTGGTCATGTTGTGTGCGCAGTCACTAGGATTATGTGAATTAATGTAGAATCAGTTTCCCACTTCTCTGTGTTGGTGTAGTGGTAGGGTCTTTGCTTGGGCTATGAGAGGTTTTAGGTTTGACTCCGAGGCAAGGCCCATGGACTTTGTATGGCTGTATGTAATTGCCTAGTTTAACCCCTTCAGCCCTGGGGCACTTTGCGATACAAAAAGTGTCGGGAATACGGGAAAAAAAGTCCCGCCGAAAACTGACCACGGATGCAGATACGTTATCTGCATCCCTGATCAGCGCTCGGCGGGACGCACGGACGCATGAGGTGTAAAAATAGAAAGGGGATAGAGGAAAAAAAAGAAAAAAAAAAAAAGGTATACTCACAGTACCCAGAGGTTTAGCAGGAGGAACAGCTTTACAGCAGCAGCCAGCAGGCAGGAAGTTGGACAGCTCAGCAGAAGACCCAGGAAGAAGGACCCAGAGATGGAGGCAGATGTGATCGGCCGGTGAAGACAGGTAAGAGGACGTCGAGGGGAGAGCAGAGGGGGACGGGGACAGCAGAGGAGGGAGATACCGGAGGAGCTGCAGAATAGAGATCACGGGTGAGGCCGGCAGACTGGGATGTCGGGGGGGGCAGATCGGGATGTCGGGGGGGGCAGATCGGGATGTCGGAGGGCAGATCGGGATGTCGAGGGGGCAGATCGGGATGGCGGCGGGCAGGGGCCATTACGGGAGCGCGCAGGAGCAAATCACAAGAGCGTGCAGGGGCTGCAAGAGAGCAGGGGAGGAGGGATACCGGAGGAGCTGCAGAATAGAGATGGCAGGGGGCAGATCGGGATGTTGGGGGGGCAGATCGGGATGTCGGGGGGAGGGGCAGATCGCAGGGGGCACGAGCAGGGGCCATTACGGAAGCGCGCAGGGGCTGCAAGGTGAGCACAATACTCACCGCTCCTGCGACGTGACGTGACAGCAGCGGCAGCAGCAGCGGTGGCGTGGTACCACTAGTACCAGCCAGTGCTGCACGCTGCAGACATGTTGGGGGAGGGTCCCCAGACCAGCACAGGCCTGGGGAGGGCGGCCACCGGCAGATCAGACCGCCCCACTGCACACTGATTGGAGCGATTACGCGTCATAGCACGATCGCTCCAATCAGTGCTGCAGGGGGGGCCCCGCTGTCTGCTTGCTTCCAGCCAATGATTGGAGCTGCTGCAGCCCCGATCCTAGCTGGATTTTACAAGATCACACTATTTTTAGCATTTTTTTTGCCGAAAACAGCGTGATCAATGTGATTGGCGGTTCCGATTTGAACAGCCAATCATATCGATCGCCTATGGGGGGTGGCGATGCCACCCCCCCTGGGGTCAAGCAAAGGTCCCCTGCTGTAAGAAACAGCAGGGGACATAATTTGAAAGCCGTTGCTATGGCCACGGCAATCAAATGAAGTTTAGGCAGTAAAATTACGTCCCTGGTCGTTAAGTCACGTTAAAATAGGACGTAATTTTACTGCCCGCGGTCGTGAAGGGGTTAATATACTGGATAGTGGTGCTGGGTCCACTCTTCACTTCTTCTAACCTATGATTAAGGATTTGTTTTTATTTATTGTCCGAAACACGTAAGGTGCCCTTATGCATGTTCTCTCAAGTTTTGGATCCGTTGGATTTTTGAATATCTAATAAATTTTTTATATTTTAACATACTGGATTGTGGTGCTGGGTCCACTCTTCACTTCTCAGTTTTTGAAAAAAGCAGGATGTTAATTCATTCAGCATTTTTTTCACCATTGAAAACAATGAATCTAATTTGCGCTGCCACTTGCATCAAGCTGTGCTTTTTTCCTAATGCCGTAATGCCTAATGCCATAATGTTCGCTACGGCAGCGATCACCACATATCGGCCGTACGATGGGGGCTGGTGCTATCGCGCTCGACATCGCCAGCATATGCAAGCGATATCGCAGCGTGTAAAGTGGCCTTTAGGCTGACAGCTTTTTTTCTCTACGGGAAGTGTAGGCAGCAGATCATATTTGTCTGCAAATAATATTTTAATATTTTCGTATACATTATTTCATTTTTTTTGTTAAGTCAATATCAGGAATAGGCATTTCCTTTAAAATTCTTTACGTGCAGGAAACTGACTACAACTATTTATAAACCTGCAGAGATTATCACGAATGTGGTTTGACCCATGAACTGCTGAAAATAAGTAATTATGTGACAATTATCTGCACATAAGATCAGCGACTGCGCTTGTAGAGTGAAACAAACCAGCAGAATTCATCAAATGGAAACAGCTCTTCCTGAATCTCACATCAAAAGTTAAGGTAAATGACAAACATTGATCTGGTATCTGGTCACACATCAATGAGTTTATTTTTGGACGTATTAAAAAGGGTAATTCCAATTATTTTTGCGGTAAGAGTTTCCATCACATCACAAATAACCAACATTTTATTAGCCAGCTATTGTGAAAGGGTTTTCCAAACCAGTCAGAAATATCAGCAATGATTGTATCATGCCAAATCCTAATAGTGTGTAGCACAAACACATGTCATTTTTCCCGTACATAAAAAAAAAGCCTCATTAGTGTGTGGATCAGTGATTTTCACGTATGATAAAATAAATTACAAAAGCTAATCCTATTCATGGCAATATTAATCACAGACATCACATGGATTATTCATTGATGTCATCCATGTGCTTTAATCGACCCATAGACTTGTGTTGGTACCCTTCTGTGATTTTTGCATGTACACAAGGTGTGAACAGACTCATAAATTACAGTGCTCATATTTTCTATACTAGAACATGCATGTGAAAACAGAGGTCTCAATGTTTTTAAAGCACTGACCAATCAAAGGGTTACAAAAAAAAAACAATTTAGTTAAAATAACCTCACCAAAATGTTGGTATAAATGCTACCGGGCGGCACGGTGGCTCAGTGGTTAGCACTGCAGCCTTGCAGCGCTGGGGTCCTGGGTTCAAATCCCACCAAGGACACCATCTGCAAGGAGTTTGTATGTTCTCCCCGTGTTTGCGTGGGTTTCCTCCGGGTACTCCGGTTTCCTCCCACACTCCAAAGACATACAGATAGGGACTCTAGATTGTGAGCCCCAATGGGGACAGTGTTGCAAATGTATGTAAAGCGCTGTGGAATTAATAGCGCTATATAAATGAATAAAATTATTAAAATTATTATTATTATTACTTTATTTTTGCTCACTCTTATTCAAGTTTTAGGCAAATATTCACACTTAAAGATTCAATAATAATCAAATAGTCAACGTGTGCCTGTGGCCTTAAGCTAACTTTCTCCCAATGAGTGTTTGTTAGTGATGAGCGAGCATGCTTGTCACTACTCGGTACTCGCACGAGTATCACTGTACTCGGGCTGCTCGGCGGGGACCGAGTAATCTCGCGATACTCGTGCTGTACTCGTGGTCTTCATTTCTGCATGTTGGCGCTCTTTTGAGAGCCAGCCCTCATGCAGGGATTGGCTGGCAGACCACTGCAATGCCACAGCCCTGTTAGTTGTGGAATTGCAGTGATTGGCCGGCCTGCACAGCGTGACCGAGCCTTTATATCGGCTGGCGCGCTGTGCTCTGCTCACAACTATCCAGACAGTCAGTGCAGGGAGAGTGTCGCTGATTAAGGGAAAGCTTTGCGGCCCTTTATAGTTAGTTCCGGAGCAGGGCTGCAAACAGTGTGACCAGAAGTCCTTCTCAGGACTATTCTAGTTGTATACAGGCAGGCAGGGTATAGCCAGGTCGGAGTACAGTAGCAGAGTCCTTCTCAGGACTATTGTTGCTATATACAGGCAGGGTATAGCCAGGTCGGAATACAGGCTAGTGACCAGAAGAGTCCTTGTCAGGACTATTGTAGCAGTATACAGGCAGGCAGGCAGGCAGGCAGGGTATATAGCCATTCCTAGTGGTGACCGTATACCAGCCTTCATCATATCTGGGGCTGGTGTACACAGTGTAAAACAGTCCAGATAGTGTCAGACTTCTCAGTAATTGTCGCTCCTAAAAACCAGTTAGGTTCTTATTGCGTCCGTGCTTGCATTTAAAAACAGCACGTGTGTGGCAGTCGGTGGCAGGGGACAGGTGCGTGTTTTGCACCAACTATTATATAACGCACAAGTCTAGTGTATAATACACGTCAGTCAGCAGTGTCTGATAGCGTCAGACTTCTCAGTAATTGTCGCTCCTAAAAACCAGTTAGGTTCTTATTGCGTCCGTGGTTGCATTTAAAAACAGCACGTGTGTGGCAGTCGGTGGCAGGGGACAGGTGCGCGTTTTGCACAAACTATTATATAACGCACAAGTCTAGTGTATAATACACGTCAGTCAGCAGTGTCTGATAGTGTCAGACTTCTCAGTAATTGTCGCTCCTAAAAACCAGTTAGGTTCTTATTGTGTCCGTGGTTGCATTTAAAAACAGCACGTGTGTGGCAGTCGGTGGCAGGGGACAGGTGCGCGTTTTGCACAAACTATTATATAACGCACAAGTCTAGTGTATAATACACGTCAGTCAGCAGTGTCTGATAGTGTCAGACTTCTCAGTAATTGTCGCTCCTAAAAACCAGTTAGGTTCTTATTGCGTCCGTGGTTGCATTTAAAAACAGCACGTGTGTGGCAGTCGGTGGCAGGGGACAGGTGCGCGTTTTGCACAAACTATTATATAACGCACAAGTCTAGTGTATAATACACGTCAGTCAGCAGTGTCTGATAGTGTCAGACTTCTCAGTAATTGTCGCTCCTAAAAACCAGTTAGGTTCTTATTGCGTCCGTGGTTGCATTTAAAAACAGCACGTGTGTGGCAGTCGGTGGCAGGGTACAGGTGCGCGTTTTGCACAAACTATTATATAACGCACAAGTCTAGTGTATAATACACGTCAGTCAGCAGTGTCTGATAGTGTCAGACTTCTCAGTAATTGTCGCTCCTAAAAACCAGTTAGGTTCTTATTGCGTCCGTGGTTGCATTTAAAAACAGCACGTGTGTGGCAGTCGGTGGCAGGGGACAGGTGCGCGTTTTGCACCAACTATTATATAACGCACAAGTCTAGTGTATAATACACGTCAGTCAGCAGTGTCTGATAGTGTCAGACTTCTCAGTAATTGTCGCTCCTAAAAACCAGTTAGGTTCTTATTGCGTCCGTGGTTGCATTTAAAAACAGCACGTGTGTGGCAGTCGGTGGCAGGGGACAGGTGCGCGTTTTGCACAAACTATTATATAACGCACAAGTCTAGTGTATAATACACGTCAGTCAGCAGTGTCTGATAGTGTCAGACTTCTCAGTAATTGTCGCTCCTAAAAACCAGTTAGGTTCTTATTGCGTCCGTGCTTGCATTTAAAAACAGCATGTGTGTGGCAGTCGGTGGCAGCGTCAGGCTCCATATTGTCCCTGGATAGAGACGTGCATGATGGCCTGTAAACATGAAGTGCCCATTGTAAGGAAGTGGGTCTATTGTAGTATAGCCCTTAGGCAGGGCAGCCAAAAATTGGGAGGCTCCACGTTGTCCCTGGATAGAGACGTGCATGAGGGCCTGTAAACCTGAAGTGCCCATTGGAAGGAAGTGGGTCTATTGTAGTATAGCCCTTAGGCAGGGCAGCCAAAAATTGGGAGGCTCCACGTTGTCCCTGGGTAGAGACGTGCATGAGGGCCTGTAAACCTGAAGTGCCCATTGGAAGGAAGTGGGTCTATTGTAGTATAGCCCTTAGGCAGGGCAGCCAAAAATTGGGAGGCTCCACGTTGTCCCTGGGTAGAGACGTGCATGAGGGCCTCAAAACATTGTTCCCATTGCAAAGGAGCGGGTCTCCTGTCGTTGTAATGTCCATTCTGCAAAGAATGGGCGAAAAAATTTACCACTGGGGGTATACCTGAAACAAAGGCCTAAGTATTGCAATTTGTAACGGTCATCATCATGGTGGCGCCTGAGGAGAAGGAGGAGCAGTCCAGCGATTATCCAAAGTCCAGAAGTGTGTACCCATGGGTGAGTGGAGGTACATGGCAAACTTTAAATTCCGCTCTCATTTGCTGGTGGTGTGGTGAAGTCTGGCACAATCCAACCCTTGTTCATCTTGATCAGAGTCAGCCTGTCAGCATTTTCAGTTGACAGGCGGGTGCGTTTATCTGTAATGATTCCACCTGCGGCACTAAAAACACGCTCTGACAAAACGCTAGCAGCAGGGCAGGCCAGGACTTCCAAGGCGTAGAGAGCCAATTCATGTCACGTGTCCAGCTTGGATACCCAATAATTGTAAGGCACAGAGGAATGTCGGAGTACAGTTGTTCGATCTGCAAGGTACTCCTTCAGCATCTGGGCAAACTTAGGATTTCTTGTGGCACTACCCCGCACCTCAGGGGCTGTGGTACGTGAGGGGCTGAGAAAACTGTCCCACATCTTAAAGACTGTTCCCCTACCTCTGGCGGATTGGACTTGTGCCTCTCTCGGCTGTACGCCTCGGTTGTCCACTGATTCCTGACCTATGCCGCTAGCGTTTTGTGAGGGGAATGCTTTGCCTACTTCCGTGACTATGGCCTTCCGGAACTGCTGCATTTTGGTTGACCTCTCCTCCACGGGAATAAGAGACAAAAAGTTCTCCTTGTAGCGTGGGTCTAACAGTGTTACCAACCAGTAATGATTGTCGGCCAAGATGTTCTTAACGCGAGGGTCACGAGACAGGCAGCTTACCATAAAGTCAGCCATGTGTGCCAGACTCTTAACAGCCATCACTTCAGTATCCTGACCAACACGATGACTGAACATGCTGTCCTCCTCCTCCTCCTCCTCATCATCTACCCTGTCCTCTGGCCAGCCACGCTGAACCGAGGATATGACTGCATGTCATATCCTCAATTTGGCCAGAGAGTTGCTCCATGTCTTCATCCTCCTCCTCGTCATAGTCCTCCACTGCACGTTGTGATGAGACGAGGCTGGGCTGTGTGTTATCACCCACACCCACTACTGTTTCTTGCTCAAACTCATCGCGCTCCGCCTGCAATGCATCATGGTTGTTTTTTGAGCAGAGACCATTTTAGAAGGCAGAGAAGCGGTATGGTGACGCTAATAATGTCGTCATCGCCGCTCACCATCTTGGTGGAGTCCTCAAAGTTTTGGCGGATGGTGCATAGGTCGGACATCCATCTCCACTCCTCAGGTGTTATGTGTGGAGTTTGACCCATTTCCCGACGGCTTAGGTGATGCAGGTACTCAACAACTGCCCTCTTCTGCTCACATATCCTGACCAACTTGTGCAGAGTTGAATTCCAACGCATGGGGACATCACACACCAGTCTGTGTGCCGGAAGATGCAAACGGCGTCTTAAGCCGGCAAGGCCGGCTGAAGCAGTAGGTGACTTTCGAAAATGTGCAGACAGGCGGCGAACTTTTACCAGCAGATCAGACAGCTCTGAGTATGACTTTAGAAACCGCTGAACCACGAGGTTGAGCACATGGGCCACGCATGGAACATGTGTCAGCTGGCCTCGCCTCAAAGCCGCCACCAGGTTCCGGCCATTGTCACACACGACCTTTCCTGGCTTTAGGTTCAGAGTTGTGAGCCAGTGATCTGCCTTCTGTTTCAGAGCTGTCCACACCTCTTCTGCATTGTGGGGTTTGTTGTCACCTATGCAGATTAGCTTCAGCACTGCCTGTTGCCGCTTCGCCGAGGCAGTGCTGCAGTGCTTCTGTGTCGCCCTGGACAAGCCAGGGGCCACAGAGCACAACACTTAAACACCCCACACTCCCTGCAGGCATATCATAGTCAAAACACAAAATCCTTGTTGCCTTCCCCAGGGGCTGTTGTCCACACCAGGGTGTGGAGCCAGGCGGTTGGTCTCCACCCACCGAGGAGGAGGGAAAACACAGGCAGTGAGAGTTAAGCTAAGGAAGTGGAAGGAGGAAAGTAGTAGAGAGGAGAAAAGTGACAGCAAAGAGCCTGAAGTTGGTCCGGGTGTGTGGCCCGGACAGGACAGCAAGGTTGGCAGGATGTGGTGACCGTCTGCAGTGGAGGCCGATTGGAGTCTGCCGTAAGGACCGTGGACGGGTGGTGACCCGGCCGTACCGGACCGGTATACAAAGAGAAGCCAGCACCATTGGCAGAGGACTTTCGGATCCCGGCAAGGCTTGGTGTCGCCGTGAATTTGCCAAATCCGTTAGTGAAGGGAACCTCAGGGTTTCCAAACAGCCAAGTCCAGATAGAAGGCAACCGTACAACCGTGAAGGGGAGACACAGCCACCGCCAAGGGCAACCGTCTCCCAGGGCCAGCGCCTGTGGGCAAAAGGGGCTCCTCCGGCCCATATCCAGGTCGGGGAGCGGGTTACCGTTGGGAAACCATCACTACCAACACTTAACTTAGGTGCAGGGAGAGACAGTCATCACTAACCTGCAGGGAGGAACAACCGCAGCCGTCCGAGTGACCCGTCCATCCAGCCACTTGTTTAACCGTGAACTGTGTCATCATCATTGGGCTGAGTGAGTACCTCCGTGCCGTGCGGCACAGCGCTGCCCCTGCGACCCTGCACCTCATCAGGCCCCGCAACCCGCCTGTCATCCATGTCTACCCCATCACCAGGCCCCGGGACAACCAACCCCCCTACCCACGGAGGGGAGAAATAACAACAAAGCTGCTCCCTGTCACAGGCTCCCGGGATCCCCGTCCAGAGCAGCGGTGGTGTCCACACAATCACCACAACCGTGGGTGGCGTCACGGACAATATCCCCAAAACCCAAACCACCCCTTTTCACTCACGGGCGAGTAGCGCCGCTCGAGTCCCCGGGATCCGGCCATCGCTCGAGCCAACGAGCAGCAGCAGCCGTAGAGCAGCGTCAGCCGGACCCGAGCAGTGGGAGAGCGCACCGTCCCCTCCTCCGCCCGCGACACTTCCAGCTTGGGACTGGTGTGGAGGGTAAAGTGGATCAGGATGCTCAGGAGGAGGAGGAGGCTGAGGAGCATGACATTCCGGAGCTGTAGAGTATGTGTGAAACCCTGACTGAGGTAGGGCCTGCAAAACTTGGTGTGTGAAGGACGTGTTCCGTCCCTCGCTCAGACTGGGTCCCAGCTTGCACAATATTAACCCAGTGTGACGTCAACGAGATGTAGCGGCCTTGCCCACATGCACTTGTCCACGTGTCTGTGGTTAGGTGGACTTTGGCTGAAACAGCGTTGTTCAGGGCACGTGTGATGTTTTGTGACACGTGGTTATGCAATGCGGGGACGGCACACCGGGAGAAATAGTGGACCGAGTAACGTGGGACAGCTGCCACCATCAGGTCGCGGAATGCTTCTGTCTCAACCAGCCTAAAAGGCAACATTTCCAGCGCAAGCAGTCGCGAAATGTTAGCATTTAGAACTGTGGCATGTGGGGTGTTGGCAGTGTATTTGCGCCTGCGTTCAAAGGTTTGCTGAATGGATAACTGAACGTTGCGCTGGGACAAGGACGTGCTTGATGATGGTGTTCTTTCTGCGTAGGCAACTGCAGGTGCAGGAGTGGAGGAGGCTTGTTTGCAGGCAGCATGGACAGGGGATTGGCTCGCATGCACAACCAGCGAAGACGTAGCAGTGACATCAGCAAGCACTGCTCCTGGACTCTGTTGTACTTCCCACAAAGTCGGGTGCTTGGCTGACATGTGCCTGATCATGCTGCTGGTGGTCAGGCTGCTAGTTTTGGTACCCCTGCTGATGCTGGCATGGCAGGTGTTGCAAATGGCCTTTTTAGAATCATCTGGAGCCAACTTAAAAAACTGCCAGTGTCAGAGTTCCGGGTTTTCCAGTTTTCTTTTGAAAGAGCTTGCCCTTTGTTAACATGGAGTTTTCTGTTCTGTTGCCCTACTTCCTGTCCATCTGTTTAAAAGCCGCCCCTAAAGCTTAGTCCAGTGCCTGAGTATACTGCTTCCTGTGTGCTCCTGCCCTGCTGCTTTTGGTTCCTGATTGTTATTCGGATCCTCTTGGAAAACAACCGACACCGACTCTGGACTTCATCTGGTATCATCTAGCTGTGCCCGGACTCCGTTTGCCGTCTTTGGTCGGCACTTCTGCCCGGTTCCTTCCGTTTAATACCACTCTGGACTCACATCACGTACGGACATTTTTGGACTTACCTATTGCCCTTTTGTGTCCCGGCTGCTGCGCATTTAGGGCTTCTGGGGTGATTGCCAGACAGTCCCTGTATAGGGGTTCGCTCTTGGTGGTCTCCCTGGGGGAGTCCGGTGCGCGGTCCCGGGAATTCCCTTTCGCTCCGTCCCTGGAAGGTATTTCCTGTATTTATGTTCTACTGTGTTTTTGTTCCGTTTATGTACATATTTGCTGGTTGCATATTATAAACGTCTTGCACCAAGAACTCATCTCTGGTTGTCATTGCCCTAACGCAATCGAAATCCTCAATACATACAATAGTATTACAGCCAGACTCGGGAAGACCTAACATTTGTACAGGCACTTTGTGTCGTGTTGTTCCGGGGAACAGTTGCCTGACGTCTGCCTGGGGCCACCACTCTGCTTCTTACTGCCTGTTGTGATGCTACGCCTCCCTCCCCCTGTGCACTGCTGTCCTTGCTCTGCATATCCTCCTGCCAGGTTGGGTCATTTACTGGATCATCCACCACGTCGTCTTCCTCTTCCGCACCCTGCTCCTCCTCCTGACTTCCTGACAATTGTGTCTCATCATCGTCCACCCCTTGTTGAGACACGTTGCCAACTTCGTGAGAACGTGGCTGCTCAAATATTTGGGCATCTGTACATACAATCTCGTCATGGCCCACTTCAACAGGAGCTGGCGAGAGGCCAGAATTTGTGAATGGAAACGTGAACGAACAGCTCTTCCGAGTGTCCAAGTGTGGGATCAGTAATGTCCGTGGACGTGTACTCGGCCTGGTGGTAGGAAGGAGGATCAGGTTCTGAAATGTGCGGTGCAGTATCACGGCTACTGACACTTGACCGTGTGGAAGACAGAGTGTTTGTGGTGGTGCCAATCTGACTGGAAGCATTATCCGCTATCCAACTAACAACCTGTTGACACTGGTCTTGGTTCAAGAGCGGTGTACTGCTGCGGTCCCCAAGAATTTGGGACAGGACGTGCGAGCGACTAGATGTGGCCCTTTGTTGTGGCGAAATTAGAGCTTGCACACAACCTCGGTCTCTGCCTGCACCACCATCACGTCCACTTCCTTGTTCGTTGACAACGCCCTTGCGCATTTTGCAATGCTGTGCTGATGTGTATTCACTAGACTTGTGCGTTATATCCAAGTTTTTGCAAAACTCACACAAATGCAGCGGAAAGCTGCCACCAACAGGCACACACGTGCGGTTTTTAAATGCAAGCACGGAGGCACTAAGAACCTAACAGGTCTCTATCCAGGGACAACGTGGAGCCTCCCAATTTTTGGCTGCCCTGCCTAAGGGCTATACTATAATAGACCCACTTCCTTACAATGGGCACTTCAGGTTTACAGGCCCTCATGCACGTCTCTATCCAGGGACAACGTGGAGCCTCCCAATTTTTGGCTGCCCTGCCTAAGGGCTATACTATAATACACCCACTTCCTTCCAATGGGCACTTCAGGTTTACAGGCCCTCATGCACGTCTCTATCCAGGGACAACGTGGAGCCTCCCAATTTTTGGCTGCCCTGCCTAAGGGCTATACTATAATACACCCACTTCCTTCCAATGGGCACTTCAGGTTTACAGGCCCTCATGCACGTCTCTATCCAGGGACAACGTGGAGCCTCCCAATTTTTGGCTGCCCTGCCTAAGGGCTATACTATAATACACCCACTTCCTTCCAATGGGCACTTCAGGTTTACAGGCCCTCATGCACGTCTCTATCCAGGGACAACGTGGAGCCTCCCAATTTTTGGCTGCCCTGCCTAAGGGCTATACTATAATACACCCACTTCCTTCCAATGGGCACTTCAGGTTTACAGGCCCTCATGCACGTCTCTATCCAGGGACAACGTGGAGCCTCCCAATTTTTGGCTGCCCTGCCTAAGGGCTATACTATAATACACCCACTTCCTTCCAATGGGCACTTCAGGTTTACAGGCCCTCATGCACATCTCTATCCAGGGACAACGTGGAGCCTCCCAATTTTTGGCTGCCCTGCCTAAGGGCTATACTATAATACACCCACTTCCTTCCAATGGGCACTTCAGGTTTACAGGCCCTCATGCACGTCTCTATCCAGGGACAACGTGGAGCCTCCCAATTTTTGGCTGCCCTGCCTAAGGGCTATACTATAATACACCCACTTCCTTCCAATGGGCACTTCAGGTTTACAGGCCCTCATGCACGTCTCTATCCAGGGACAACGTGGAGCCTCCCAATTTTTGGCTGCCCTGCCTAAGGGCTATACTATAATACACCCACTTCCTGACAATGGACACTTAATGTTTTGAGGCCCTCATGCACGTCTGTATGCAGGGGCATTGGTGAACCTCACAATTTTGGACTGCCCTGGCAAAGGAAAATACTACAAAGACTCACTTCCTCAAAATGGGCACATTAGACTCAAGAGGACTTCATGTACGTCTCTTCTCAGGGACATCGGAGTGCCACACAATGTTTTCACGTAAAATCTTTCATGTATTAATCTCAAAAAGTAACATACACCAGCTCTATCTCACTATTGGGTATGTGCCCTTAACATTTCCGCCATGAAAAATCATTTTGGGGTCATTTTGGAAGGTTTTCTGGTGAGTCCGTAAAAATGGCGTAAAACGCGGACAAAATTGTTCACAGCTGTGACTTTTCAGTGATAAATGCTTCAAGGGGTCTTCCCCATGCTGTTGCCATGTCATTTGAGCACTCTTCTGAGACTTTTGTGCCATTTTTAGGGTTTCTCCATGCTGCCGGGGGGTCATTTCACAAAAATACTCGGGTCTCCCATAGGATAACATTGGGCTCGTTGCTCGGCCCGAGTACACGAGTATCTTGGGAGGCTCGGCCCGAGCTTCGAGCACCCGAGCTTTTTAGTACTCGCTCATCACTAGTGTTTGTGTTTGGGAAGTTTTTAATGCTGCAGATTCTCTTCAGAGTGTTTATAACTAAAGATGGGCGAATAGTGAAATATTTGGGTTAGGATTATTTGAGCCAAATAATTTCTACTATTTGTGTATTCGTCACGAATAACGGACGTGTACCGCCCTGGGGCTCGGCTGGCTGCCGAGCCGCTCAGATCCGTGTGCTCGTCGGTGGGTGGCTCGAGCTCCTCACGGACCCGTGGGTCACGTCGCTCTGAAGGGAGGTTGCTGGTGATGCACGGTGGGGTGATCCATGGCCGGGGCCACGGTTGTTTGGGGGGTTTTAAGTTCGTGACGCCACCCATGGGTTGTGGTGAATAGCCTGGTGTTAACCCCTCCGTGGGTAGTGGGGTGACGGTCCCGGGGCCCGTAGGATGCGAGGCTAGGGGAGTACGTGACGTTGCGGTGTGGTGAAGTGCTGCGCGCGGCCCGCGGGCACTGTTGTACTCACTATGACAGACACACTGGAGTCTCTGGTAAACCAAACAAGATGGTGGACGGTGCCCGTAGCCGGCTACGCATCTCTCCTTTTCAGGTTGGTGGTTTCCGCCTTTCTCCTGCACCTCGCTTTTAATGGAATGGTGACTCCTATGCCTGAGCAACGGTAGTCCGCTACCCAGCTTTGTGTGTGCCAGAAGAGCCCTTTTGCCCGCAGACGCTGGCCCGTGGGATCTCTATGCCTGGGCGGTGGCTTTCTATCCCTATTGTTGGGCTGTTGCCTTCAGTCGGGTCTTGGGTGGGAAAGGACCTCAAGTCCAGACCCCAATCAGTGAATTCGACTCAGTCCAGTGGCTTCTGGGCCTCGTACTGGGTCTGAGTAGCCCTCCTGGTGCTCCGGTTTCTAATCGGTTCCCCGGTTCGGTACCGGTGGGCAACCACCCTTCCCCGGTCCTTACAGTTCCACCGGCTGTAGTCCCAGCTCCTGCAGGTGGCCACCACCGTCTGCCTCCTTGCCAGAGCTGACTGAGCTCCGACCCAGACACCTGGTGTTAGACTGTGGCAGACCTGGACACAGGTCTGCCCTTGAACTCCACTCCACTTCACTGTCAAAACTAATCTACACGTTTTCCCTGCCTCAGAGCCTGTGAACTCCTCGGTGGGCATGGCCAACTGCCTGGCTCCGCCCCCCTGGTGTGAACATCAAACCCTGAGGGAGGTGACAAGGTTTTGTAGGTTGGCTGCTGTCACCTTATTAAGGGGGGAGGTGTTTGTGTAAGGGACTACCTGTGACAACCTGGCTAGTCCACGACTTTCATATTTCCTATGTAAATTAGAGAGCCGCTGACCACATGGCCGGCGCCTTGCCCTATGGACGTTTGCATAATTTCCGTGGTATCACGCCCCTGTGGGTGTGATACCATGGAGTCACATGAGTGACGTCCCCGTTGCTCATTCTATCCTGCGCAGTGTTCACTCGCCGGCTTCAGACGTGCACTGCGCATGCGCAGTGCGCATCTGAAACTGACAAGGAGAACCCGGAAGAGAAGCCTGCCACAATGGTAAGTATAAACGTGCGCAGGATAGAATGAGCGATGGGGACGTCGCTCATGTGACTCCATGGTATCATGCCCACAGGGGCGTGATACCACCGAAAGTATGAAGACGTCCATAGGGCAAGGCGCCGCCCATGTGGCCAGTGGCTCTCTAATTTACATAGTAAATATGAAGGTAATAAAACGTTCTTTCATATTATACAATTTTACAACACAAGGATGGGTAGGGAGGTGTAATTAGGGCACACATGCGTCTGCTGATAGGTCAGAACGCATATTCTAGGTGACAGGTTCCCTTTAAAAGCATGAAAGTAACTCTGAGACACTATTTTATTATAAAAGTACAAAATGCATTACTAAAAAACAAAACAATCATACATAACCTGAAATAAATTATAATATAAAAACATAAAACATAACACATAATAACAATTAATAACACATATTCCTTACCCACCTGGCTCCTTTCACACATCTTTTCAATACCATTATTTACATTCACTATTCCTGGTTCTGCTGCCACAACACTCCCCCAAACCCATACTAGTGAAGAGAAAACACCCTATTAATAAAATTACATATAAATAAAACACATATCATAAAACACAATAGCACTGCAACTCAAATTTCACATTATTATATATGAAATGTATTTATTTATTTTTCTTATTTTCTTATTTTTTTCCTCATAGCAAAACCAGACACATATCACTTAGGGCGGCGTTACATGAGGCGATATATCGTGCGATCGCATGAGCGATCGCACCCGCCCACGTCGTTTGTGCATCACGGGCAACTTATCGCCCGTGTCACACAAAGTCGTTAAACCCCCGTCACACGTACTTACCTCCCTAACGACGCTGTTGGCAGCGAACATCCTCTTCCTGAAGGGGGAGGGACGTTCGGCGTCACAGCGACGTCACACAGCGGCTGCCCAATAGAAGCGGAGGGGCGGAGATGAGCGGGACGTAACATCCCGCCCACCTCCTTCCTTTCTCATTGCCAGCGGGACGCAGGTAAGCTGTGTTCGTTGTTCCCAGGGTGTCACACGTAGTGATGTGTGCTGCCACGGGACGAACAACCGGCGCGCAGAAGGAGGAACGACATTATGGAAATGAACGACGTGTCAACTAGCAATGATAAGGTATTTTTGCTCGTTAACAGTCGTTTGGAAGTGTCACACGGTACGACATCTCCAACGACCCCAACGACATATCGCACGATATATCGTACCGTGTAACGCCGCCCTTATTCTAACTAAATAACCAACCACCACTGATCTACCCTGCCACCAAGTTCAAGCTAGTTCTCTGAGCTTGCGTCAGTCCTACAATTTTTCCCCAGCTGGGTCCGGGCCAGGCCAGATCAGTCCTTATTAATCACATATGAAACCCCCCCATACTCTTAGTCCCCCCCATCCCAACCTGACTATTACCTATTACCCCAACAGTAGAACAGAGAGTGACATAAAACACAACATCAAACCTTGCCCAGGTTTGGAGCCTGTAAACCTTTTCTACAACATACATTGCTAAAACAAAAGTCTAATCATGAAAAAGGATTAAGCAGTCACCAGGGAGTTGGAGTACTACAAGGCTGGTGCACCATAAATGAGAAACCTCTCCAAAGAAGAGAGGCTCTCTGTGCTTCCAGCCATTTGTACAAGAAAAACACACCTTCACCAGGTCACCCAAAATGTTACAACAGACCTCTTTTACCAGGAGGATTTTGCTACCCATCGACACTAACCATCGTGCATTCCACGTGAAGCACCGAATGACTACACTGACTAAGAAAAAAGTGTTCTGTTCCTAGCCACCAAGATCCCCGTATACCCCATAGGCTCACTCAGCGTATGATAGAATAGCCAGCTGAGGCCAGCTCATGAAAGCACCAATCCTCTTGTAAACCTCTATATTAAAGGGACATCAAAACAGAAAGTGCCCCATGCTTTTCAGCATGGCAGCACAACTCTCACAAGGACAATTCCTGTCATTGGAGTTCCTGTACTTCAGGATGTGCCTCACATACAGTTTACCATGGAAACAGCCCAAAGTGAAGTCCCAAATTTTCATGGGGATCCTCTTCGAGTTCAATAACCTTAACCCAGACCTCCAGATCCTGACATGGGCAATCCCTGAGGACCAGTGGTTTTTGGAAGTGGGTTGACAAGATCCTCTCATCAAGTAACATTGACAGAGCTTGACATAGCTCTAGCTAGTGATCTGATGGATGCAATGATAGGCGAAGTGCAATATCTGACAAGAGTGATTTCAGATCATAGCCCAATTCTAGTGTCCATACGATGGGGGATCCTGACAGGGGGAAGGAGGGGAGAGTGGAAGCTTCATCCAGCATGGATCCGTCATATTAATATGGGGAATATAGAACGGGATCTCGGGGAATTCTTTATCCACAACGAGGGTAGCACTGGTCCCCTGGTGGTATGGGATGCGATGAAGGCATACCTCAGGGGGCTCCTGTTCAGGGATATCTGTAAACGTAAAACACAGATGAGGCAGGATGAGAAAGATAGCCTGGAGGCCTTAGATAAGGCAGAGCTGGAAGCAATTCGGAGTAATACTACGGACGCGAACCAAAATCTTAGGCAGGCGCATGAACAGGTTAATAAGATGCTTTTGGAGAAGGCGGTAAGGAAGCAGGCATTCCAAAAATTGCATTTTTATGAGGAGGGAGAAAAAGTTGGTCATCTATTATCGGTCATAGCTGCAGCTCAAAGGAGTAGTTCATTTGTGCATGGTATGGACACGGTGGAGGGGACACAGGTCACTGAGGTTGAGGAGATCCTTGGGGTCTTTAAAGATTTCTATCGCACACTATATTCTTCTAGCGGAGAGATGAGGGTGGAAGAGGTGGACTCATTTCTTGAGCGAGGTGAGCTTCCGGTGTTGTCTGTGGCGGATAGAGATAAACTGGAGTCACCTATTACTATTGATAAACTGGACGGCGCTCTGCATGGCATGAGCAATGACAAGGTACTGGGAGCAGACGGGCGCCCGGTTGAAATTTATAAACAGTTAGAAGAAATCCTATTACCCAAACTATTGAAAGTCTTTGAGGTGGCGGAGGGGGAAGGTAGAAGAAGAAGAGAAGTAATAATAGTAGTAATTCCTAAGGAGGATAAAAATCCGAGGCTTCCAGACTCATATAGACCAATCTCGTTATTAACTGCGGACGTGAAGCTTCTGGCTAAGGTGTTGTCAAACCGGCTGACTGGAGTTATATCTAACCTAATACATATGGACCAATCAGGGTTCATGGCCAATAGGTTGACAGCTGCTAATATCAGGAGATTATATCTTAATCTACAGTTGCCGCCTGACAACCCTGGCCGGAGGGTGATCGCTTCGCTAGATGCTCAGAAAGCATTCGATAGTGTTGAGTGGGGGTATCTGTGGAAAGTGTTGCAACATATGGGTTTTGGCCTACGGTTTGTAAAGTGGGTGCAGCTGTTGTATAATAGGCCTACTGCTAAAGTTAGAGTTAACGGTATGACCTCCTCAGCGTTTGAGTTGCACCGGGGAATGAGACAGGGCTGCCCACTATCGCCGCTCCTATTTGCTATTGCAATAGAGCCTCTGGCGGCGGCCATTAGGAAATCGAAGGAGATCCATGGATTTAGGTATGGGCATTTAGAGGAGAAAATAGCTCTTTATGCTGACGATTTATTAGTTTTCTTGGGGGATCCGTCAGCCTCATTGGATCATGCCATGCAGATAATAGAGAAATTTGGAGAAGTTTCGGGACTGACCATTAATTGGTCTAAATCAAGCCTCTTTAAAGTGGATGGGGAAGTAACCTGGACAAATGATGATACTGGGGCTAACAAATTGAAGAGTGTGGACGAATTTAAATATCTACAGTAGGTATCCAGATATCTCTGCCAGTAGAAAAATACATACAGGTGAACTTATGGCCGCTTCTTAAAAAATTGAGAGCCAAAGTGGATGCCTGGAACAAGCTACATTTGTCAGTTGTTGGAAGGGTTAATTTACTAAAGATGGTTGTAATGCCTAAACTCCTATACATACTGCACAATGCCCCTGTTTGTATTTCAAAGAAAAGATTTAAAGGGATAAACTCGCTGTTTAGTGTGGGGTAAAAAGCAGCCTAGGGTGCGATTAGAGACTTTACAAAGGCCGAAAGATGAGGGGGGTCTAGCAATCCCAAATCCGGAATTGTATTATATGGCGGCACAATGTCAACACCTCAGGGGCTGGTCTGATCGAGAGAAAGATGGGGGCATTAAAGAAGTGCTGGAATACATAGTGGGTAGAAGTCCATTGGTAATGGGACTAGAGGATGGTGCGGTGGGGATCTTGGGTGGAACGTCTCCTACAATGGCACTTATAAGCAAGACCTGGGATAGGCTGAAAAGGGTGAGAGGGGTGACCCGGTTAACTAAGTTTACACCTATCTGGGATAACAGTAATCTCCCGGAGATTCAGAAAATGGGGAATATTGTGGAATGGAGACATAGGGGTGTAATATACATGCATCAGATATTGGACGGGGGAATTTTGAAATCGTTCCCACAGTTACAGAGTGAGTTTCAGTTACCGGCGTCTGGCTGGCTCCACTACAGTCAATTAAAACATGCGATTGCAGCCCAAGCGGCTAAATAAAGTGTGGACATACAGACTGACCTGGTACTGGAGTATGTGTGTAAGGGGGGAGGAAGCACTAAAGGGATCATTTCTGACACGTATAAAGATATATTACATACCTTTCTTTTAGACTACCCAATTAAAACTAAATCTAAATGGGAGGAGGAAGTTGGGCCGATAACGGAGGAGGTGTGGGAGAGTATCTTAGAGTATGTCCCTAAACTTTCCATGAGCGAACCGGCCAGACTATCTCACCTATACGTGATTCACCAGGTATATAGGTCTCCCTTACTGATGTTTAAAATGGGGTTGAAAAGGAATTCGGAGTGTCCAAGGTGTCAGGGATCTGACGCAGGTATTTTTCATATGATGTGGTCTTGTCCGAGACTAGTCTCCTTTTGGACTAAGGTTATCCACAAGATAGGAAGAACATATGGGTGTGTCCTTCCCAGGGAACCATTGCTATGCATATTGGGATATGTTGAGGAGCTTGGGGTGAAAAATACTATGAAAATTGCCATTGCTAGGCTGCTGTATGTGGCAAGAAAGCTGATCGCCAGGTCCTGGATTAAAAAAGACCCCCCGACCAGGGGAGAGTACATTAAAAGGGTGAAATGTATTCTTCAGCTGGAACAGGGAGTGTATGAAAGAAGGGGGAATGTTAAAATGTTTGAGGAGCAATGGTCTCCTTGGCTGCAATGTGAATAGGACAAGTGATGGACCAGTAAACTAGTCTGGGACCGGGATAGCCGTCGTAGACCTCTGATGTGTGTGTTTTGTTTTATTTTTGTGTTACTAGTAGTTCCTCCTGCACGTCGGGATGAACGGGATGGTTGCTATACTGCAGTTGGAGGGTATTCCTAGTGTGTACTAAATGGGATGTAGTATCGAGGAGAAGTGTTGCTGCCGGGGTGGGGGAGGGGGCGGGAGGGGGAGTTAAAGGGGTAATAGATGTGATAAACTTAATTTGGATGCCGATTTGTTATTCTGTTGTATGTATTCTGTTTTAATAAAAAAGTATCTGATTTAAAAAAAAATACATTGACAGAGTACTTATCTCCCACACTTTCAAGCATCATCGGCGAATTGCCTTCAGGACCAGGGTAACATAAGCCGGGAGATGTTCGTGCGGTGTCCAAAAGTCCTTCAAACGCCCTTCTGTCTCCCATTACTGAGTAAAGGGCCACAGCCACCCCCTGCAGGAGAATACCCTCTGAGGTGCCCTCTTTTGTCAGAAGTTAAAATGTTTGCTTTCAAAAAGTGTCTACAAGGAACACCATGGGGTTAACAATATTAAACCTCCCCCTAGTCTCCTCATATGGTAAGTAACTTCCCGGTTGACTAGATGCAGTCTGTTTCCTTTTAACAGCTTAAAAAACAGCGTCCAGAGAGGCTCTGGCAAGATGCACACACTAGGTAGATTAAGAAAAGCTTTGCACAGAGTTACTTTTACCCAAAGGGTTAAGGTCCAACCCTTCCAGCAGTCCACTCTCTGGGTGCACACTTAATTCTGCCATCCCAGTTTTTAGCAGGGTAATCAACATGGCCAAATTCCTGAGGTTCTGGGAGAGTGTCCGGAAGACTCAAATCAGGAACTTCTTTACTCAGCCAGAGACTTTCACACTTTTCCTGGTTAATCTTGAATCCTGATGCCTCCAAGTATCATTGCCCGTGCTTCCCCTCCTGAGGAGACAAAAACCATAACATTATCAGCATAGGCCACTACTCTCAGGATGGCATCCTGTGTGCCAGGGCTGCCCTCTTTACCACTGTCAATGGTCCACGATCTATCCTCCTAATGAAATGGTCAATCACAAACACATACAGCAGGGAGCTAAGAGGACAATCCTGATGAACCCAGGACTCGACCACAAAAGGTCATCCAATCCAACCAATCGCCAGGGTGAAACTCTCAGCACCTCCATACAATTGTCACAGAGCAGGCTATGGACAGCCTGGCGTGAGCCAAAACACACAAGAACAGGGGTTATACAATGACAAACAAGGGTACACTAGGGACACTTTAACAATGGTGGGCCTTAGCGCTAGTGAGACAGAAGATGGACACCTACTGCACTCATGTGCCGCTGTACCCTTCACACCTAGCCAGTCCCTATACCCCTTTCTCACCTATCGCCAGTCGCTGAGCAGTAATCTGGAGCCTTGAAAATGTACCGCCCCAGCAGCGGTCAAACCGCTCGGAAACGGGTGTCGCTACTCGTGGCTCGAATGTCTCCGCACCAGGGGGCTCAGGGTCACTCTAAAACGTGATGGGGGGGTTATTTACAGGTGAATTAGATAGTTTGTGACGCCGCCCGTGGTATGCGGTAATAGGGAGTACCGCCGCTGCTGTTGGGAGTACCCGGGGTGATGGAGTGGGGAAGCCAGATGACGTTACCCTCTATGGGTAGGGGAAGGCCCCGGGACTTTGGATGGTGGGATGGATTGCAGGGGGAGCGTAGGCTCGCTGGTAGCAGGAGATGATCAGGTACTCCCTCAGAAGGAAAGCAAATGCTGACAACATGGTAAACCAAGTCTCTGGGTGCCACTGCCTTCTTGGGGGAGCTCGTCCAGGTTCCGTCCCCTGCAGTACAGCCTGATAGTCCGGATCCTGCCTCCGTGCACAGAATTTTAGTAATGTCCATGTGGCCCGTAAGCCTGAAGCTGTCTGAGCCCCGCTCCCTACTATGGGTAGTAGAGGAGCTTGCTCTCAGAAGCTCACGCTTGGGATTTCAGTGGGTTGCTTTGTTTGGAAAGCCCTATCGCCCTCGTTGCGCTAGTGCCCCCGATCTCTGAGCTTTGGGGGGACAGTCCATAAAGGCCCTGTCCTCTGCAGGTTAATTTCTGGGTTGCTTGGAGCCTCTCTCTGACCTTGGGTTCAGTACCCCGACGTGCTTTCGGCCCCAGACCGGTTATTGGACTGCAGCTGCCGACCGTCCTCCTAGACTAAGCCAGGCACAAAGTCCCAATATCCCGCAACCGGGTCTCTAACTCCTCCGGGTCCAGACCACCATCTGCAACCCAATCTATTTCTCCCCTGAGAGCTCCAACTCCCAGTTTTCTCCTAGCACCTCACTGCTCGAGGGCTACCACAGAACTGACTTGTTACCTCCCACCTCCCTCCCTGCCTGACCCCTAGGTGGGCGGCCCTATTCCAGCTTAGCAGCCCACTGGTGTGCCTGACAGGGTGTGGTGCGAGGTGTGATTAGGATATTTAGATGCTGATGGAGGCAGTGCTTCAAATTGGGAACCTAGAACCATGGGGGATTGAGTCCTGCACTGGGAGATAAAGAGCGTGCAGTACCCTGTGATGACCTGACTAGTCCAGGAGTGTCACAAAAAGACCATATAATAGTCACTGGCTAGGGAGTGGGCCGGTTAGGGACACTATCCACAGCACTGCACTAGAACAACACACCGGGGAATGAAGGAAGACGGGGAAAATACCACAACAGATTGCTGCAGTCAGCACCAAGATTGCACCACCACAGCAAGTTCAACAGAGGGTTTCAGCAGCTCCTTCCACCTCCAGGACCAGCTTCTAATTGGCAAAGAGAATAACCGGCCCCCTCTACTGGTAGCAGAGGGTATATAAAGGGACTTAGAGGGATCCCAAACCAGAAACATCTGAGCTGGGAATTAGCCTGCTTGCTGGCGAGGAATACTGACATTAACTTTATGACTGCCAAAGGAAAGGAAGCACATTTAATATTGAGAGTCAAGAATGGAAATGACTCAAGTCCTGAATCTGTTACTAGACTCATAATGCAGAGAGACAGCTGGATGTATGAGATGGAGCACCATCCTGCTGCAGAATTTGACCCCTTTTATGATTGGGAATGTAAGAGGTAGCTAATACTTCTTGATATTTTAGGCTATTGATATTGCCTTCCACCTTGCAAATGTTTTGCACACCCCCATACTGAATGTAACCCCAGACCATGATCTTTCCACCTCCAAACTTAACTGTTTTCTGGATCCATATGGGCTCCTGCAGTATTTCTGACGGCTGTGGTGTAATTCAACTGAAGAGTCATCAGAGAAATCCCCCTTCTGCCACTTTTCCAGTGTCCTTCTGTTTAGCAGGCTGTGGGACTTCGCAAATGCCACAGCCTGCTAAATTGCCTTTTGTTTAGTGCTGGCTTCTGAGCACTGATTCGACCATGGAGGCCATTTCGAGACAGAATCCTACAAACTGTTCTAGTTGACACAGGGACTTGAGCTGACCAGGCCTTTTGTAACTCTGCTGCAGTGGAAGAGAGGCTGGCTTTGGATTTTCTAACCAACAAACTTTCCTCCTGAGTAAGTTGTCTTGCGGGGTCTGCCGGACCTGGGCTTGTCAAAAACATCTCCAGTCTCTTCACATCTTTTTTTAATTCTTTGTACTTGACACTGAGACACATTAAAGGTGCCAGTGTTGTGAATGTCAGTTATGCTGTTGCTGCTGTGAGGCTCCCTCTTGTGGCCAGGAATGGTTTTGACAAAGACCAGTTGTTCTTGAGCAATGGGCGTTTCCATTGCTAACTCTCTGCCTATTTAAGCCTTGGCCTCCTGGCAGTCTGAGCCGGTTATCATTGTCCTGTAGCTCACCTGCCTTTTCATCTTGCTTCTGACCACATCTACCTCAGATAAGTGCTTTGTTCTTTCTTAGTTGTTTTGCTCTTTTTGTTCTTATCTGAGTTTGTCATTTACTGTGGTTATTATCAGTTTATTTGCATGCAGGAATCTTCCCTCTTTGTTGCTTACCTGGGAAGCTCCCTGCAGCTATGTTTGGAGTTTTGCTCCTATAACTCCATGTGTTTGTTTCTTCTTGAATTTGTTTGTAATTGTTCCTGTTTCTCTGTTCATTGGTTTGAAAAGAGCACCTGATATAGGACAGAGTACAGATCGTGCGGTCTGAAGATCTTTTTATTCTATCAGGCATTTGGGTTTTTGTAGGGTTTTTCTCTGGCGACCATCAGCCCCTTTAGTATCCTTTCCTATTTAGTTAGTGGGGCCTCACCTTTGCTAATCCTATCCTCCATCTGTGTATTGTATTTTCCTATATCACCGTAGTCTTTGAATGTGGGGGGCTTGCTATACCTTTGGGGGTCTACTCTGAGGCAGAGAGTTATTCATCCTTCCTTCCTTTAGGATAGCTAATTTCTCCGGCTGGGTTCGCGGTGCATAGGATGTTAGTTCACTCCTCAGCTACTTCTAGTGTTGGTGGTTAGTAAGGGGATGGTGGCCAAATTAGTTGCCCATGCTCATGTCACCTTTTTGCAAATGATACATTGTGATCTTTCATGGTTCCGGATCATAACATGCCAGCCACCTTTGAAGTGGATCTGTTCTTCAGCCTCTTGATAATCAAGACTTTGGTTGCAGGGTGGATTTTTGGCATGTTGTCAGAGGTCAAGTTTAGAGTTGAGCGCGGTTCGCGGTTCAAGGTTCTCCAGTTCGCTGCTCGAGTGATTTTGGGGGCTGTTCTAGATCAAACTAGAACTCGAGCCTAAACTTTTTCCTAAAGCTCGATAGTTCTAGATACGTTCGAGAACGGTTCTAGCAGCAAAAAGACAAGCTAATTACTAACTGGCTTTCCGCTGTAATAGTGTAAGTCACTCTGTGACTCACACTATTATGAAATTTCAGTGTATAGCGTGCGGGAACAGCGCATTCAGATCACTGCTGTTTGGATAATGGCGATCGCCATTTTTTTTTTTTTTCCTTGTCTTCCTTCCCTAAGCGCGCGCGTGTAGTGGGGCGGGCCAGCATGTCAGCCAATCCCAGACACGCACACAGCTAAGTGGACTTTTAGCCAGAGAAGCAACGGCATGTGTGATAGGATGTCCATGTCACATGTCCATGCATTATAAAAACGGACATTTTCCTCCAGCACGCCATTATCTGCCTTCTGCGTCTTGGTGTCAGTCACCGCTGGCGTAGCTCCTGTCTCCGATACTGCTGTGTACGCTCTATACACAGCGCTATACAGAATAGGGATAGAAGTTTCTTTCAGCCCTTGTAAGGGCTAATACCGGCAGGGTCAGAGCCATAGGTGACAGTCAGGGCCGTGAAAACAGATTTTAACAGCTACACAAGATGACAGCGTCTGTGTAGGTAAGGTCAGGGATTTCCTCGCTGCATTTCCCCATTAGGAGGGATAGAAAGGGAGGCTTCCTTTCCTCTACCCAGACCCACAACCCTGCCACTGTACCCTCCTGCCCTTTGCACACTCAAACTCATTGTTACTAAGTCATTATACTAGCAAACACTGAGGAAACTTAGTGGCATCCTAAAAGTGACTGTTGGACTTCCATTAGTGTCCCACTGGTGCAAATCTATGTACAGCACCTCTGCATTGCACACTCAAACTCATTGTTACTAAGCTATTATACTAGCAAACACTGAGGAAACTTAGTGGCATCCTAAAATTGGCTGTTGGACTTCTGTATTGTCCCACTAGTGCAAAGATATTTGCAGCACGTCTGCCTGCATTGCACACTCAAACTTATTGTTACTAAGCTATTATACTAGCAAACACTGAGGAAACTTAGTGGCATCCTAAACGTGGCTGTTGGACTTCTGTATTGTCCCACTAGTGCAAAGATATTTGCAGCACGTTTGCCTGCATTGCACACTCAAACTCATTTGTTACTAACCCATTATACTAGCAAACACTGAGGAAACTTAGTGGCATCCTAAAAGTGGCTGTTGGACTTCTGTATTGTCCCACTAGTGCAAAGATATTTGCAGCACGTCTGCCTGCATTGCACACTCAAACTCATTGTTACTAAGAAATTATACTACCAAACACTGAGGAAACTTAGTGGCATCCTAAAAGTGGCTGTTGGACTTCCATTAGTGCCCCACTGGTGTCAAGCTATTTCTAGCACCTCTGCATGACACCCTCCTGCTCTGTTTTTAATAAGCTATAATGATAGCAAAAAATGCTGCCATTTAGTGGCATACAAGAAGTGGCTGTTGTACTCCATTAGTGCCCCACTGGTGCAAATCTATGTGCAGCACCTCTGCATGACACCCTCCTGCTCTGTTTTTAATAAGCTATAATGATAGCAAAAAATGCTGCCATTTAGTGGCATACAAGAAGTGGCTGTTGTACTCCATTAGTGCCCCACTGGTGCAAATCTATGTGCAGCACATCTGCATGACACCCTCCTGCTCTGCTTTTAATAAGCTGTAATGATAGCAAAAAATGCTGCCATTTAGTGGCATACAAGAAGTGGCTGTTGTACTCCATTACTGCCCCACTGGTGCAAATCTATGTGCAGCACCTCTGCATTGTACACTCAAACTCATTGTTACTAAGCTATTATACTAGCAAACACTGAGGAAACTTAGTGGCATCCTAAACGTGGCTGTTGGACTTCTGTATTGTCCCACTAGTGCAAAGATATTTGCAGCACGTCTGCCTGCATTGCACACTCAAACTCATTGTTACTAAGCCATTATACTAGCAAACACTGAGGAAACTTAGTGGCATCCTAAACGTGGCTGTTGGACTTCATTAGTGTCCCACTGGTGCAAAGCTATTTGCAGCACCTCTGCATTACACCCTCATGCACATTTTGCTACGCTAATTTTATAGCAAACTCAGGGAATTCCTTGCTGCATTTGATCATTAGGAGGGATAGAAAGTGAGGCTTCCTTTACTGTCCTGGTACCCACAGAACACGGCCACTGTACCCACCTGTCCACTTTTGCCACGCTATTTAATTTGCCCAAAGAGCTGACTCTTTTTCTGCCTTCCTAAAATTGTCTGGAATACTAAGTTAGTCTTCCTTTGCTGCCAAGCAAGGTACAACACATGTGCATTCTACACTCCTTTCCATTTCTGGAATGCAATTATTAACTGCAGGTAGTCCAGCCAATCTGTGACGAAGGTGCAGGTGTGGATATAACGTAGCCTGCATCCAATGATGGTTCTCTCGATGTCTGACAGCTCAACAATACTATCTGTTTCCACTTCCAAAACAAGTGATGACCTGCCAATCACACTCCCTGTTGCGTTTAAAGGGGTGGAAGTTCAGTGTGAAAAACCATGTGAGACTGCTGTCCCCACAGTCACAGAGGATGAAGAGCACGCAGATGCACTTGATGGGGCAGGCGGTGGTTGCACAAGCACGCTAGGCCGCATTGTAGCACAGTGAAATTCACATTGCGACTTATGCTTCATTTTAAGTCGTGTACAGGGTGGGCTCCCCAGTATGCAGCAAAACCAGGCAACAGGAAAAGGACTCTAGGCAGTTGGGTTGATAAATGATTGTTTAACTTTACCAAAACAAACAATAAGAACAATTCATACAATTTAAATAATTGAACAATCTATTCTGTTGCCTACTACCTGCTAATCCCTCTGCGTAGCAGTAATTGTGTGTTTGTGCGTGTGTGTGTGTGTGTGAACACGACTTACCAGTGTCGCATCACAAGAGCTTCCAAGTTATCTACATAAACATAGACAAAACACATTACCCCCCCTGAATACCCTTGTTAGCTGAAGCCTCACAGATAAGGCAGATGATAGCAGTGTGAATGCAAACCACACAGCTCTGCAACACAGTCATGGAAATCTTGAAAAGCAACAGTCAATGCAAACATGTGTCGCTGTCCCTCTATGATTTAAATTGTACGTGACAATTTGACAGTGCAGAGGCAGCAAGTCTTATTGTCTATATAGTCGGCCTACCCAGAACAGATATGTGTTTTGCTAATAAAGCAAAGTGTTGCGTTCCCGCATTATTGTCTGGGCACAGCCTACCGTACCCGGGTACTGTGATGTCCAGTTGCCAGAAATACAGACTTTACGCTCCTCTCACGGTAAGCAGTATAGACAGCACCGTAAGAATGTTGGTCTGTGGCACAGGATGCTGCTCACTGGCATTACGGTACTCCTCACCAAACTCCAAAATGACTCCCCTCACAATTGAACGAAGTGTTTCCACGGTGGCTCCTTGCTGTAACACACACCTTTTAGCTTTTCCTTCTGTTCATAGACAGCATCTCCAAGTCCACACCCGAAGAGCAATTTCTCCTCCACCTCTAAGTGTGGAGAGGCAGCTAGTGCGCATGCGTGTGCCGATTTACCCCAGCCGCAGCCTAACTACAGTGTTTCGTCTAGTGAGTATGCTCAGCCTGACTGTGCCATTCCTGAGGCTAAGTCTTCATTTCGGAATACAGCGCATGCTCCCACACATATTGCGAAAAGCCTCTTTGCACAGGTACTTGCACTCCGTGCCGGGTCTAAGTCCTGTGTTGTGCCTAGACACCATGCTAAAGCTGATAGTCTTTTTTCAGAGACTGTATTTCATGCTACTGAGCATGCTCAGGCACTTACTGCATCAGAGACTAGGTCCGGTAATGAACTCTTTGGCCCTGCCCCTGATGTAAGGGGCCCATATAGACCACAGGGCATCAGGTGTCCTGACGATGTGGCCAGGCCACTCCCAAATGGCTTGCAGAGGCCCGCCGCTATGACTTGTCACCTCATTATTGATGGTCAGACGATGACTGGTGAGGTGTTTGTCTATATGTATATAGAAATGTGGCACTCCTTGTTCGCTGGTGCTTGGATAGGGTCCCACCCCGATACAAAATATCAAAAAAATCCAGCACTCAAAGCAATGAAATGAAATTGTTTTGAATTTTTATTCATTCATTTATAGAAAGCAATTTTGTGTAAATATTAGTTGACGTTTCGGTCTTCCGACCTTCATCAGATTACACTACAATAAAGAAATACATAAAGAATTTTTAGATGTACAGAAATATGATGGCATAATACAATCATAGTATCAGAAAAGGCAGAGATTTCACCAAACAATAATACATTGACCATAAGAAATCACATGCCAACAAAATGATGACAAAAAAAGGGATATTAAATTACAGAAAGTGCAAAGTAAAAAATAGGAGCACTCAAGACTAATCAGACAAAGTCAAACAGACAATAAGAAACAATGCCATGTGGTAACACTCACCAAAAAGGCTCTGAAGTCTATATACGTCCATTGTTCATCAGAAGGGTATGGCAGCAGTACATGAGTTGTTGTTACAACACAATTTTCCAAGTGATACACGTGATTGATGTCTTGATTTGTTACAGATTGTGCTAACTGAAAATTTCTTTTTGTTCCAGGACATCTATTATATACAAAAACAGAGGACCGCGATGGGGTCCAACGTGGCACCCCCATATGCAAATACGTACATGTCTCATTTTGAGGATACATTTATTTATTCTAACAAGGGATTCCAAGAACACTGTAGGTGTTGGAAGAGATTTATCGATGACGTTTTTTGCATATGGGATGGCCCGTTGGATTCCATTATGGAGTTTCATACTCATATTAACAGTATTTGGCCCGAACTTCAATTTGTTA
The DNA here is from genome assembly GCF_048569485.1 of Anomaloglossus baeobatrachus. NCBI lineage: Eukaryota > Metazoa > Chordata > Amphibia > Anura > Aromobatidae > Anomaloglossus > Anomaloglossus baeobatrachus. The sequence goes on from NC_134356.1 coordinate 123,502,096, forward strand.
TACATTATGATCTACATCATATTAATTTTCTAGATGTCACGGTTACAAAATTGGATAGTGGGCATTTACAAACTGATCTGTATATTAAGTCCACTGATAGGAACAACTTACTTTCATATGACAGTTGTCATCGCAAAGCCATGAAGAATTCTATACCTAAGTCTCAGTTTCTTAGGGTACATAGGATTGTCAATCAACAAGAAATCCAAAATACCAGATTACAGGAGATGAGGACTAAGTTTCTGGTTAGGGGTTATCCACAGGAGGTTTTGAATAGTGCTAGTATTAGTACTGAATCTTCTATTGGTAAGGTTAGAGATAAACGTCTAGCTTTTGTCCATACTTACCATCCTTTTTCCTACAAAATTCACAAGTTCATCAGAAATCATTGGAATATTTTGCGTAAAGGGTACCCGGAGGTGGAAGAATTTAAGTCACCTTTTCTTCCTTGCTTTAGACGTCCATCTAATCTCAGTAATAAACTAGTGAGGGCCGATATGGGCACCAATTTGACAGGACCCGTTCAAACTCATTTATTCACTCAGAGACGTGGCACATTTCCATGTTTAAGCTGTTCTCAATGCAGTAATGTGTTGAAAGGAGATAAAGTTTTGCATCCCTATAGTGGTCGGGGTTATCCCATCAGAGGTTTCTTCACTTGTGAAACATCTTTTATTGTGTATGTAGTCAAGTGCCCTTGCGGCCTACTTTATGTAGGCGAGACTACCCAGACTGTTAAAGAACGTATATCACAACATAAATCCACCATTAGGTGTGAGAGATTGACATTACCACTTCCATCTCATTTTCACAAACAGGGACATAGTGTCAGCCAGTTACGTTTCCAAGTTTTGGAACAAGTCTTACCATATAGAAGAGGAGGTGATAGAGTTAAAAGATTGAAAGAGAGGCATATTGGATTTTTACCCTTCAAACTTTGGAGCCCAAAGGCCTTAATCGTGATTTCGATACTTCTAGTTTTTTATAGTTCGACATTTATTTATGTTCTCTATTACTTTTTTTACAGAAGAGTTGATCACTGACTTGATGATGGCCGGTCTTTTTAGGTATTTCCCTTAATCTTTTTTTTCTTTCCCCTTTTTTAACATAATATTTTTCTCTTTTTTCCCCTAGTTTTAGCTCTTGTTTACTTTGATTTACTCTCTTTTGCATTTTTTCTCTTTTCAATCCCTTCCCCCTCCCCCTTTTCCCCTCCCCCCTCCCCTCCCCCCCTCCCCTCTTCTCCTCTTTATATTTCCACAGCTTTTCTATATATCTTTTAGATGATTATTTTTACTATACTAGGGTTTACATATGAATAGTACTTAAATATGAGTATATATTGATTCCAAACATACACACCATTCCCTTAGTCCTCTCTTTTTATTACCTTTTTATTACTTTTTATCACCTTTTGCTCCCCTTTATTGGTTTGTCCTTGTATTTTGAAGTAAGTTGACTTTTCTATTATTATTATTATTCACTATATCCTTAATGGGTTGGTACACCACTCTCCGTTGTTTCAACGGACAGTGGTGTTCCTTTATTCTTATCACCTTTATATCATAGTAATTACATGATAAGGGGGCACTATTAGTCATTGTTGAGTCATGTGGTCTATCCTTTATAAATTTCCCATCTGTTCCGTATGACCGTGTTCCTCGTCTAGTTGATAAAGTGGGGTGGACTGTCTGCGCAAGTCCGCGTTTGCCAACCACTTGGTTTACAGTTTGCCAGCCAGGATCGTCACTTCCGGTTTGCGGACCGGAAGTGACGTTCCGTGATATGCTATGTGCTAATCAAGTGATCTATTGTAATTACCTTTTTGTTCTACTATATTCTATATGCTAGTGCACCGCTTTTTGTCCAGTTTGTTGGATGTGAAGTGGCATGGGCAGTTTGCGCAAGTCTGTGTTTGCTAACCATTTGGTTCTACATATTGCTAGTCAGGATCGTCACTTCCGGTTTGTGGACCGGAAGTGACATTCAGTAACATGATATACGCGAATTAAGCGGTCTATTAGTCATTGTTGATTCATGTGGTCTATCTTTTATAAATTTCCCATCCGTTCCGTATGACCGTGTTCTTCGTTTAGTTGATTGAATGTAAAGTGGGGTGGACTGTCTGCGCAAGTCCGCGTTTGCCAACCACTTGGTTTACAGTTTGCCAGCCAGGATTGTCACTTCCGGTTCGCGGACCGGAAGTGACGTTCCGCGATATGCTATGCGCTAATCAAGCGATCTATTGTAATTATCTTTTTGTTCTACTATATCCTATATGCTGGCGCACCACTTTTTGTCCAGTTTGTTGGATGTGAAGTGGCATGGGCAGTCTGCGCAAGTCCGTGTTTGCCAACCATTTGGTTTTACATATTGCCAGTCAGGATCGTCACTTCCGGTTTGTGGACCGGAAGTGACGTTCCGTAACATGATATACGCTAATTAAGCGGTCTATTTAAACTTGGGCTTTGGGCTGTCAGATAACACAGACTGCAGACCCGGATGGGCAGCTTTTCCCTCTTCTCCAGGATTTTCCATATGTTATATCAGAGCCTTTTTGGTGAGTGTTACCACATGGCATTGTTTCTTATTGTCTGTTTGACTTTGTCTGATTAGTCTTGAGTGCTCCTATTTTTTACTTTGCACTTTCTGTAATTTAATATTGAATTAGCAGGACATGATTATTGGTCCTTACATCTTTCTTTCTGTTTTTTTCTACCAATTATTCTTTATTAGCATATTTCCTACCTTTATGTCTAGAAGGGCATTGTGTCTGCCAGTTAAGTGGCTCAATTGACAGATTATTTTTTTCGATTTTCCATTTTTTTCGATTTTCCCTTTTTTTGTCATCATTTTGATGGCATGTGATTTCTTATGGTCAATGTATTATTGTTTGGGGAAATCTCTGCCTTTTCTGATACTATGATTGTATTATGCCGTCATATTTCTGTACATCTAAAAATTCTTTATGTATTTCTTTATTGTAGTGTAATCTGATGAAGGTCGGAAGACCGAAACGTCAACTAATATTTACACAAAATTGCTTTCTATAAATGAATGAATAAAAATTCAAAACAATTTCATTTCATTGCTTTGAGTGCTGGATTTTTTTGATATGGTGAGGTGTTTGTGTCGTGGCAGCCATGAGGTCATTATTGAAGTTGCGGTTCCAAATAGGACGCTAGTTATGCCACTCATGACGTGTCACTCTGCTTTTGTCTCCAGGAGGTGCATTGTGGTCCACCCTGGTTTGGGGCGGACCCAGGTTATAAAACTTGCTGGAGCCAACAAGGAGGTGCACAGTCTTCTATTATGCTCCGAAAGAGCACACCTCCATGTGTTGAACCCATTGCGGCTTTAGGCCAGAGGTAGGCAGGGATACGGCGTCGATGCAGGCCGCCACCACAGTTGGTAACGCAGAACGGTTAAGACCAGCTCCTGTCCTACCATTCCTGCTTGTGCAGCCCAGTGGCATTAACAGGCCTGCTACTGCTGATGCGCCTGCTGTCCACAGGTGTGGCCCCAATGCACACGGTCAGCGTACTCAATGGCCCCTGTGATGTTAACAGGGAGTTCCTGGGCTGGGTGGGCATGTGGACCCTGTGACGCTAACAGGGCTCCCAGTCTCCAGATCCGAGTGGTGTCTAACTTGGTTCATGCTACTATTAGTTTCATAGCCACACAGCTCTGTATCCTCCACCTAACCTTCCAGTTGCCAACCTCTCCTTTTCCATCTGGGAGCACGGTGGACACTGACTGCTGATGGGGATATATACCTTTCTCTTTCTTTTCTTATTAATTTTCGTTATATAGCGGTAACATAGTATATACCACCTTATCCAAATCTGCCAGTCCCACCGTAACAGATGGTGTTTCTTCAGCAAATGTTACTTTTACTTAACCACCAAACCCACGGACAAAAACTTTTTTCCCCTTTCCAACACACCTGTTCCCCTTTCCACCAGCATCTGTCCTTTTTCAACTCATTTTGTATATGACCAAAAGTGCAACTCTTCAGGGACACCGTACTCAATGCCATCTCAGCACAGCAGCCAGCCCTCGGTCCCTCAGATGTGGACAAGTAAAAGACCATTTCTTCCTATCCATGACAAAGCGTTGAGATTCACTCTGTGCAGCACTGGTGTTTAGTGGAAAAGCAGATCTAAGATTGCGTACCACATTCTGCAGATACTCCTGTATACGTGCGTCCCTTTCTATGGCAGGAATTATTTCGCCAAATTTTGTCTTGTACCAGGGATCTAACAGTGTGGCAACCCAGTAGTTAGCATTACTTCGAATTCGTACAATCCGAGGGTTATGTTGTTGGTAGTGCAGCAAGAAGGCGCTCATGTGTCTTGTGCATCCAGGAGGACCAAGTCCTTGGTGTGTTGGTGGCAGAGAGGTGAGAATCGTGCCTCCTTCCTCTGCCCTCTCCCCCCAACCTCGCACAACCGAAATGTGAGCAAGCTCTCACTCATCAGCTGAGTCTTCCATGCCCATTGCCAGTTCGTCCTCCATTTCTTCATGGGCTCCTGCACCTTCCTCAACACTTTTTGCTGATACTATGCGCCCTTGTTAATCCCTCTCCCCCACCATGACTGCCGCCTACGTGCCGCTAACCATCTGGACCTCGTAGATCTTATTATCCCTTCCGCATATGACTCCTCCTGTACTTCCTCCCCTTCCTCTTGTCCCAACACCTGACTCCGAATAATGCTTACAGTGTGCTCCATCATGTAGATGACCAGAATTGTCACGCAGAAAATGGCATTGCGAAAAAAATAATCTGTCAATTGAGCCACTTAACTGGCAGACACAATGCCCTCCTAGACATAAAGGTAGGATATATGCTAATAAAGAATAATTGGTAGAAAAAAACAGAAGTCTATATACGTCCATTGTTCATCAGAAGGGTATGGCAGCAGTACATGAGTTGTTGTTACAACACAATTTTCCAAGTGATACACGTGATTGATGTCTTGATTTGTTACAGATTATGCTAACTGAAAATTTCTTTTTGTTCCAGGACATCTATTATATACAAAAACAGAGGACCGCGATGGGGTCCAACGTGGCACCCCCATATGCAAATACGTACATGTCTCATTTTGAGGATACATTTATTTATTCTAACAAGGGATTCCAAGAACACTGTAGGTGTTGGAAGAGATTTATCGATGACGTTTTTTGCATATGGGATGGCCCGTTGGATTCCATTATGGAGTTTCATACTCATATTAACAGTATTTGGCCCGAACTTCAATTTGTTATACATTATGATCTACATCATATTAATTTTCTAGATGTCACGGTTACAAAATTGGATAGTGGGCATTTACAAACTGATCTGTATATTAAGTCCACTGATAGGAACAACTTACTTTCATATGACAGTTGTCATCGCAAAGCCATGAAGAATTCTATACCTAAGTCTCAGTTTCTTAGGGTACATAGGATTGTCAATCAACAAGAAATCCAAAATACCAGATTACAGGAGATGAGGACTAAGTTTCTGGTTAGGGGTTATCCACAGGAGGTTTTGAATAGTGCTAGTATTAGTACTGAATCTTCTATTGGTAAGGTTAGAGATAAACGTCTAGCTTTTGTCCATACTTACCATCCTTTTTCCTACAAAATTCACAAGTTCATCAGAAATCATTGGAATATTTTGCGTAAAGGGTACCCGGAGGTGGAAGAATTTAAGTCACCTTTTCTTCCTTGCTTTAGACGTCCATCTAATCTCAGTAATAAACTAGTGAGGGCCGATATGGGCACCAATTTGACAGGACCCGTTCAAACTCATTTATTCACTCAGAGACGTGGCACATTTCCATGTTTAAGCTGTTCTCAATGCAGTAATGTGTTGAAAGGAGATAAAGTTTTGCATCCCTATAGTGGTCGGGGTTATCCCATCAGAGGTTTCTTCACTTGTGAAACATCTTTTATTGTGTATGTAGTCAAGTGCCCTTGCGGCCTACTTTATGTAGGCGAGACTACCCAGACTGTTAAAGAACGTATATCACAACATAAATCCACCATTAGGTGTGAGAGATTGACATTACCACTTCCATCTCATTTTCACAAACAGGGACATAGTGTCAGCCAGTTACGTTTCCAAGTTTTGGAACAAGTCTTACCATATAGAAGAGGAGGTGATAGAGTTAAAAGATTGAAAGAGAGGCATATTGGATTTTTACCCTTCAAACTTTGGAGCCCAAAGGCCTTAATCGTGATTTCGATACTTCTAGTTTTTTATAGTTCGACATTTATTTATGTTCTCTATTACTTTTTTTACAGAAGAGTTGATCACTGACTTGATGATGGCCGGTCTTTTTAGGTATTTCCCTTAATCTTTTTTTTCTTTCCCTTTTTTAACATAATATTTTTCTCTCTTTTCCCCTAGTTTTAGCTCTTGTTTACTTTGATTTACTCTCTTTTGCATTTTTTCTCTTTTCAATCCCTTCCCCCTCCCCCTTTTCCCCTCCCCCCTCCCCTCCCCCCCTCCCCTCTTCTCCTCTTTATATTTCCACAGCTTTTCTATATATCTTTTAGATGATTATTTTTACTATACTAGGGTTTACATATGAATAGTACTTAAATATGAGTATATATTGATTCCAAACATACACACCATTCCCTTAGTCCTCTCTTTTTATTACCTTTTTATTACTTTTTAGACTATTCGCCCTTGTTAATCCCTCTCCCCCACCATGACTGCCGCCTACGTGCCGCTAACCATCTGGACCTCGTAGATCTTATTATCCCTTCCGCATATGACTCCTCCTGTACTTCCTCCCCTTCCTCTTGTCCCAACACCTGACTCCGAATAATGCTTACAGTGTGCTCCATCATGTAGATGACCAGAATTGTCACGCTGAAAATGGCATTGCCAGTGCTAAACATCTTCGTCGACATTTGTAAACTGTGTAGAAGGGTGCATAGGTCCTTGATCTGACACCACTCCAGCAGCGTGATCTGCACCACCTCTGGATCAAGTTAGGCCAGGCTATATGTCATAACGTATTGCAGCAGGGTTCGGCGGTGCTGCCACAAACGCTGCAACATGAGCAGATTCAAATTCCTGCGTGTCGGCACATCGCATTTCAGGCGTTTAACCACCAGACCTAAAGACTTCTGTAGTGACGAAAGTTGTTGAGCTACTGTGTGCGAACGATGGAAGTGAGCACATAGCGAGTGTGCCCGCTGCACAAGGCCATGTATGCCGGGATGGTGTTTTAAAAATTGCTGGAGAATTAGATTCAACACGTGAGCCATACAAGGCACGTGTGTCACATTGCCCTGACTATGGCCCGCAGCCAGGTTTGCATCATTGCCGCACACTGCGGTTAAGTCAACGGAGTACGCTCCGTCAATTTGTACTCCGGTCGCCAGGTGAAAATGTGTTCCTTTCATGCATAGTGCTGATGATGGGAGAGAAGTTGATGCCAGCGGCGCATGTGGAGGCAGGTTATGCTCACCCACTGGGCTTCATTACCTTGACAGATGCAGAATCTCTGGCTGAATGTAGGTGGTGGGTATCTCACAGATGAAGTACCATCATTCAGCTACAACTAATGGGAAGACACTACACCCTTTTTTATGCCCATCCTGTCTGCAGACCACTGCCAGACATAGCTATGAACCTCTGGTTACTTTTACCCCCAGTTCAGTTTTATGATTTTGTGTGCTTGTTACCTGACTACTTTTCCTGCTTGCTGTTTATGTACCTTGTTGGCCGATCCGCATTTCACCTCTGCTTGTTTTCTGATTAAGTCCTGGCCGTCCCATTCTGTTCCTGTTCCTCAATTAATGTTTTGTCCCTGCCTGACTACTATTCTCTGGAACTGCAGCCTTCCACAGGTATTGATCATCTTGGGCCCTGTGTAATTCCTAATCCCTGTATAGGGGTTAAAGGGTTTCAGGATTCTGGAGGTCCTGCTTGGTGAGTGGCTTCCCTCTAGCCTATCCTTTACAGCCCATCTGAGTGTGTGGATTAAGGAAGGCGTTACACCGTGCCCTCTGCAGAAGGCCATGTAAGCCAGGATAGTGCTTTAAAAATTGCTGGACAACCAGGTTCAACATGTGAGCCACACAAGGCACGTGTGTCACATTGTCACGGCGAAGGGCCGCACCCATGTTTGCATCATTGTCACACCCGGCTTTCCCTGGCTGCTGGTTGAGTGGAGACAACCACTGATGAAACTTTGTCTCCAGAGCTAACCGTCCACAACTTCTCAGCGGTGTGACTCACATTTCCCATACATTTCAAAGTAAACATTTGACCGCATGATGGCATTGAGCTCTGCTGCCAGCATAGTAAGGAGGTGTGTGGTATTCTTGTGCGCAGTTACAAGGAAGGGTGCCCTGACCACACAGGGTTTAGGCCGAGGTGAAGGACCCACACGAGGTTGAGGAGGCATAAGCAGTGTATTAACTTCTACATACAGAGGAAGGATTGATACAACTCGTGGGGACAGCAAGACTTGTACGGCAGACCCTTCTCCATCTCAACCCATAGTAACCCATTGCCCAGTCAGCGACATGTAACGCCCCTGTCCATGCTTACTGGGCCAATTATCTGTGGTGAAATGTGTGGAGACACGGGGCTCAGTGGGCGCTCTCGTCCACTAAAACCCGCCGCCTTTAGAAAGACAGCGTGGCTCAGGGCTCATCCCAACTGAACGCCGGCCTCCTTAACCGTGGGCGTAACACTACTCAGACAACACAGGGTGAGGGAACCACAACAATTAGACTTTATTGGATCCCCAAACAATTAACAGCACATAACACATAACCAGCAAAACACACAAATGTAACAGGCAACAGAGTCTCACCCTTCCGCTGGCTCACCAGGGATTTAGAATGTCCATGCCTCACAGGTTCCAAGCTGTCTGAGGTCTGCAAAGTCTGTAACAGGTGACTGAACTGTCCCAACCTGAGTGTCCTCCTTAGGTAGTCCGGGTATGATGTTAAAATCCTGGCAGCCGGAGTCAAAATCCCTAAGCTGTGGATATGGTCTCCAACCGGGACCGGAGTCCCTAGATTGAAGAATAAGTTATCCTGATCCTCTAGTCAGCTCCAAAGAGCTTAGACTGGATCCATCAGCATCCATCAACCTTCATCAACCCTGGTGGCTTAAAGATGTCCCTTTTATAGCCATAACCTTCCCTTAGGATACACTGCGTCCTCATCGATTGGTTGGACAAGATTGCTTCTCCCATTGGATGAATTTCAAGCTGCATGGATAATGTTCATTTAAATGATGTGCACAGAAAGACTCAGTATATCTACAAGGAGTTGGCAAGTCACAGACTCAACAATGGCTACTAAGGTAATCACATTATCAATACACAACTACAATACAATGGTTACTGGAAAAGTCTGGAGAACAATACGTCTAGCTTTCAGTGGCCAACACAATTACATTGAGTCAACAAGAGTCTTGTAAAAACATCTTCCCCATCTTCTTCCCCATCTATAGACAATCTATCATGCTGTCTGGCTGGATTTTAAGAAACTTTAACCCATGAGAGTCCATGTCGTCACAAAATGCACCCTGTCACACAGTTTCTCAAAGAAGCGGTGATGTTTGGTGCGACATGCTGGTGTAGCGCGTGCACGCCTTTGTTGGAGAAGGAGTGGCGCCTGGGCATCGGCTCTTGGGGCACTGCGATGGGCATAAGGTCTCGAAAATCCTTGGTTAAAAAGGTTGGAAAGGAAGCATTTTAGTAGCCAACAGTTTGCAGCTGCTGAAAGTCAACCTCTAAGCCATGTCATGCCCTTCTAAAAGCATGTAAAACACAGCAAGGGGACTCCAACCACAGTCTCCCTCATTTCCACTAATTGGGCCACACACACCCCACTTGACTGGCATCAGTTGACCCCCCTTTTCAAAATGAAAAAGATGCTTTGCATGAAGCACTCTCAAAAATACACGTGCCTTTCACCTCCCCTGGATGACCCAGGGGAAGAAAAGTCCTCTAAGAGCCATGACTTGTTCATCTTGGTTCTTTTACAAACACAGCAAGGGGACTCCAACCACAGTCTCCCTCGTTTCCACTAATTGGACCACACACACCCCACTTGACTGGCATCAGTTGACCCCATTTTCAAGATGAAAAAGATGGTTTGAACGAAGCACTCTCAAAAATACACGTGCCTTTCACCTCCCCTGGATGACCCAGGGGAAGAAAAGTCCTCTGAGAGCCATGACTTGTTCATCTTGGTTCTTTTACAAACACAGCGAGGGGACTCCAACCACAGTCTCCCTCGTGTCCACTAATTGGGCCACACACACCCCACTTGACTGGCATCAGTTGACCCCCCTTTTCAAAATGAGAAAGATGCTTTGCATGAAGCACTCTCAAAAATACACGTGCCTTTCACCTCCCCTGGATGATCCAGGGGAAGAAAAGTCCTCTGAGAGCCATGACTTGTTCATCTTGGTTCTTTTACAAACACAGCGAGGGGACTCCAACCCCAGTCTCCCTCGTTTCCACTAATTGGGCCACACACACCCCACTTGACTGGCATCAGTTGATCCCCCTTTTCAAAATGAAAAAGATGCTTTGCATGAAGCACTCTCAAAAATACGCATGCCTTTCACCTCCCCTGGATGACCCAGGGGAAATAAAGTCCTCTGAGAGCCATGACTTTTTCATCTTGGTTCTTTTACAAACACAGCGAGGGGACTCCAACCACAGTCTCCCTCGTTTCCACTAATTGGGCCACACACACCCCACTTGACTGGCATCAGTTGACCCAATTTTCAAGATGAAAAAGATGCTTTGCATGAAGCACTCTCAAAAATACACGTGCCTTTCACCTCCCCTGGATTACCCAGGGGAAGAAAAGTCCTCTGAGAGCCATGACTTGTTCATCTTGGTTCTTTTACAAACACAGTGAGGGGACTCCAACCACAGTCTCCCTCGTTTCTACTAATTGGGCCACACACACCCCACTTGACTGGCATCAGTTGACCCAATTTTCAAGATGAAAAAGATGCTTTGCATGAAGCACTCTCAAAAATACTCGTGCCTTTCACCTCCCCTGGCTGAGCCAGGGGAAGAAAAGTCCTCTGAGAGCCATGACTTGTTCATCTTGGTTCTTTTTTCAAACACAGCAAGGGGACTCCAACCACAGTCTCCCTCATTTCCACTAATTGGGCCACACACACCCCACTTGACTGGCATCAGTTGACCCCATTTTCAAGATGAAAAAGATGCTTTGCATGAAGCACTCTCAAAAATATGCGTGCCTTTCGCCTCCCCTGGCTGAGCCAGGGGAAGAAAAGTCCTCTGAGAGCCATCACTTGTTCATCTTGGTGAACGTTAGTCTGTCCACATTGTCAGTGGACAGATGCGTGTGCTTAGCTGTCAGCACACCCCCAGCAGCACTGAGGACACGTTCCGAGAAAACGCTGGCTGCGGGACACAACAAGATCCCCAAGGCGTACGTGGTGAGCTCAGGCAATTTATCCAGATTGGAAGCCTAAAATGAGCAGGGCTCAAGTTGCACAGTAATGGCATCGACGTTCCCTTGCATATACTCATATCTGTGTCCTCCCCTTTTTCCTTGTCCAGCTCCTTTGTTTTCGCATGAGTATATGTCCTTGTCACTTTCCCATGTGTTTGTGTTGTGTTGTGACTTGTTTGTCACCTTTTGGACACCTTTGAGGGTGTTTTCTAGGTGTTTTTATGTGTTTGTGATTGTCTGCCATTGTTTCCTATGCGGTTCGAGTTCGGTTCGTCGAACGTTCGCCGAACTGAACTCCAACGAGACCTCCGTTCGACGAACCGAACTCGAGCCGAACCGCGGCTGGTTCGCTCATCTCTAGTCAAGTTGCAGTTCATCTGAAGGTCTGGGGTACTGGGTTCCTTTTTATAAACACCCACTAATTAACCGATCATTTAGTGAGCACAAGCGAAGATGTGAAATAGGATTTGGTGCATTATATGACAAGGCTTTTGTCTTGCTAAAATCTGACCTTTCTGTGTTCATTAAATGATCAATATTTCAGCAAGTTTATTTTCATAACCTAAACCAAATTTGGGAGGGTTTCAGCTTTCAAAAGAGTAATTTATGAAACCCATGGATGAATTTAAAATCAGGTTATAAGCTATTATTTACATAACATAGATAAGTGACAGAACTGTATACCAGGATGGGAACATATATACCAGAATGGACCTAGGATGCAGAAGATATGTACAAGGATTGGGAATACATATATATATATATATATATTGTGAGGTAGCGACCAGCAATGTTTTGGATAGTCGCTGTGTGTCGCAGTGGAGAAGGGATCCCCTGCAATATTGAACTGAAGGTGTGACTGTGGGACCTGTAGTTCCACAGGACTTGGGTTGTAATTAAGGGTTAGGTTCCCTTTAAACTATGACCGGTGTGATAGACAGGGCTGGAGAATCACAGACCTCCACCTGTGGGTGTGTCCGGTTGGGTTTAAGAGACTGTTAGGTGGGCTTTACACATTGCGACATCGTTAGCAATTGCTAGCGATGTTCAGCACGATAGCACCCGCTCCCGTCGCACATGCGATATGTGGTGATTGCTGCCGTAGCGAACATTATCGCTACGGCAGCGTCACACGCACATACCTGCTCGGCGACGTCGCTGTGACTGCCAAACAATCCCTCCTTCAAGGGGGAGGTGCGTTCGGCGTCACAGCGACGTCACTAATCAGCCAGCCAATAGAAGCGGAGGGGCGGAGATGAGCGGGACATAACATCCCGCCCACCTTCTCCCTTCTGCATTGCCGTCGGGACGCAGGTAAGGAGATGTTTGTCGCTCCTGCGGTTTTACACACAGCGATGTGTGGAGCTGCAGGAACGACAAACAACATTGTACCTGCGGTCGAACCGACATTATGGAAATGAATGACGTTACAAAGGTCAGCGAGTGATATTGTACGCTTCTGTGCTCGTTCATCATCGCACCTAGGATTTACACGTTGCGATGTCGCTACTGGCGCCGGATGTGCGTCACTAACGATGTGACCCCGACAATATATCGGTGGCGATGTCACAACGTGTAAAGCCCCCCTTAGTTTTAGAGAACAATGGAAGTCTGAGAGTGCTGCACATGGAGATTGTGTGCTGGAGGTCTCAGTCTGTGTGAAGACTGGAGAGCGAATTCTGGAAATCAGTCCAGGTGAGGACTGGGAAAAAGACTGCAGCCTGGCTGGAGAGTGCTGGAGGCTGCAGGAATTAACCACAGTGAGTGGTGTTCGCTGGCAGGTGCCAGAGTGTGGAGACTCCACTATGGACATTTAATTGGACTGGAAGTCCATGGTATGTGGATGTGCTATATTTTCCTTTAAGCCGGGAGAGGCTTTGATAAATTTTGTTTAGCAGTTTATGTTGAGTCTAATAAATAAACTGCTGGGTTTTATAAGAGACGGTGATACCTGTGGTGCCTAAGCTACCTAGCATCGCGGCAAGCAAGTGAAACCCCCACTATGCGGTAAGCAACATTTAAAATATATATAAATATATATATATATATATATATATATATATATATGTACTGTATATATATGGCTGTTTCCTGATCCCTGCACCGTTCCTCTTTGGTACTTCTCCAGGTGGGTGAGCTGGTAATTTTTTTCTCTTATTGTGCCTTGAATTGACCTTTAACGTGCTCCCCTTATGATATTTCCTCATATTATTGACATTTTTGTGTGCATAAAATATGGAGACTGCCACTGATATTAAACTGCAAGAAAATAATTTTTCTATTTTGGACAATCAAACCCGTTTAAACAGAGCAGCGAATATATTTTTCAACTCCCAAAATGTTTCCTTGGAAGATGGCATGGATCTGAAATCATCTATGTGGGAATTGGAAAAATTAATGTCCTCAAAGTTCAGAGTATGGTGGGATCAAAAGACACTTCAAGCTTATGTAACAAATAAAATGATCCCCAGAGAACTGCGCATTAAGAAGCGCCCCACTAATGAATATAATGATGATTTTATCAAGGAATGGGATACAATTTTATCAGGCTGCTCTGCCAAGCTGATGCAATTGATTATACAGAAGGAGAATGATAAAATAAAACATCTGGAAGAGAAAAGTAAAATCATTGAAACTGGTTTAAAAAAAGTTTGGAGATAATGCTGCTATGAAGTCTATGAGAGAAAAAATTAACTCTAATCTCACCAAATTGGAGAATTTTATTACCCTTACTAAGGAGAATAAATACAAAAAGAGAAGTTCTGGACTATGAAAGTAACCATGTTTATACTTGGCCACAGTTCCGTAGAAACAAGCCCTATAGGAATTCATCAATTTTGAAAAAGCGAGAAAACAGGGTAAGTAACTCCTCTGAGTGTGAATCTTCGGACTATAATACAGAGGGTTCAGAATTGGACACCATTCCCTCCACTAGTTCTTCTATGGTGCAAACTGGAGATTATCAACGCGGTTGTAACTCCTTTTCAAAAAACAGCCAGCGCAATCAAAGCGCAAGAGGAGATCAGGGAGGAAACACCTCAACTGTAATAGAATACAGGAGGCCACCGAGAAACAAAAGATTTTGAATTTGCAGGATGAATTTACTGTACTTAATTTATCTGCTACTATTCTTACTATTAATCAGGTCCAGGCTTTGTCAAAGGGGTTGAATTTTGTTCCTACTGTCAATTTAAATGTATTTAATACTATCATTGATGTCAATCAATTTGTTAGGAGACTAACTTTAAAAAAAAAAATTTCAGGAAGATGTAGGAGCCAATAGCCATGATGCTATTTTAGATTCTAGCGTTTCAGATAATCAAACCCATGATTTTGTACCCACTTCCTTTATGGAACAATTTTCTTTAAAAATTTTGTGTGATCTTTCTGATGATGGTTCGAGGGTCCCCTCCTTAAATGATAATAACTTTGGAACTAGGGTGCCGAATCCGGATTTTTATCCGGAACAATCTAGAGTATCCATTATGGATGATTTCCAGTATTTGGTGGAGGACCTCCGAAAAATCTCAGAACAGAAGAAAAATAATCCATACAGTAACCTATCCCCCCCAGAACGGACAGAACTCAGGAATATTGTTGAAAATTAACATATTATTATCAAAAACTCCGATAAGGGGGCATCCGTTACTGTTTTGGATAGAGGTTTGTATGAGAGAAAGGTGAAAAAAATGCTAGAGGATAGTGCGGTATATAAGAAAGTTGAATGTGATCCTATGCAACATATAAGATCAGGATAAGAGGATTTGCTTAAGAGAGGTCGTGATCTAGGGGTCCTCACCGAAAAACAATGTGAGTTTTTTAACCCTCCACACCCCAGGATACCTCTGTTACACATGCTCCCTAAAGTGCACAAGCATGTCTTCCCTCCCACATTTAGGCCCATAGTTTCAGGTGTGGGTTCTTTAGTGGAGAATATTTCTGAGTGGCTAGACAGTAGATTAAATTTGATGGCAAAAGTCACCCCTAGTTATCTTAATGAATCTAAACATGCGATTAATATATTTGACAAAATAACATGGCTTAAATCTTTTTCCTGGCTCACTTGTGACATACAAAGCCTCTACACATCGATACCGCACAATCTGGCCCTTCTTGCCCTGAAAACTTATCTTAATAAATTCAGTAATTTTTCAACGGATTTGCAAATTTATATTGTTGAGGTTACTTTTTTTTCTCCTGACCAATAATTTTTCACTTTTTTGGACGAGTTTTATGTTCAAATACAGGGTTGTTCAATGGGTGCGAGGTATTCCCCTTGTCTCGCCAATATATTCATGTCTTGGTGGGAGGAGGAGTATATTTTCGAGCCCATAAATCCCTTTCTTTCTAATCCATGGGTCCCCAATTCCAGTCCTCAAGGGCCGCCAACAGTGCATGTTTTCAGGATTTCCTTAGTATTGCACATGTGATAATTTAATCACCTGAACAGTTGATGATTCCAACACCCATGCAATGCTAAGGAAATCCTGAAAACATGCACTGTTGGCGGCCCTCGAGGACTGGAGTTGGGGAACCCAGTCTAATTTATGTGTCTTTTTAATATACATAGATGACGTGATCATAATTTGTAATGATACCCCTGGAGATGTAAAAAAATGTGTGTATTATTTGAATAACAACCCTTGCAATATATTTTTCACTTACCATCATAGTGAAAATTCTATTACTTTTTTGGACATACAATTAACTGGCAATGTGAATGAGGGCAAAATTGAATGTAATTTATATAGAAAATCTGTGGCTGGCAATTCTGTTTTATATGCTACAAGTTGTCATCCCCGACATATTGCCAATAATATTCCAGTGGGAGAATTTGTGAGGGCAAGAAGGGCTTGTTCTATTGATATCGCTTATGAGAGCCAGGCAGATATTATAACAAATCGGTTCAAGAATAGAGTTTATTCTATGCATACTATTACCAACACAAAATTGAAAGCTGAGAAAAAAGACAGACAACAATATTTGGATAAGAAGAAAAAAATACCACCTAGTTCTTTTACTGATTCTGCCCCTGTTGTTTTTTCAACTGATTATAGTTCAGATTATTATCGGGTGATTAAAACAATAATGAAATATTTGCCCATACTAGAGGTTGATGATGTATTGAAAAAAATTCTAAGAAAAGGGATTACATTTGTATCCAGAAGAAACACCACCCTGGCCAATTCCTTATCAGCCAGTGATAACACTGTGCGGTTTAAAAAGGAACCCAGAAACACTAACATTGCTCTACGCAACTGGCCCCCCACAATAGGATCATATAAATGTTCCCAAAGAAATTGTCGTCTATGTAAATATATGAAAAATACAACGGTTATTAAATCTTGTAACTCAGGTACAGAGATTAAACTTAGATCACTGATGAACTGCAGTACAAATTAATTAATATATGTGATCACATGTGAAGCTTGTTGTCTTCAATATGTGTGTAATACTACTCGATCCCTGCGGCGTCGTATATCATAGCATATATACGACGTTAGCCATACTACCACCCGTACACCTTCTGCGGTTTCTAAACATTTCCAAATCAAGCATACAGGAGATTTAAGTTCACTCAAGGTGAGCGCAGCAGAGAAAGTGAGAGTGCCCAAACGTCGAGGCAATTTAAATAAACTTCTATTACGCAGAGAATCAAAGTGGACGATTTTACTGCACAGCAGAGTTCCAAATGGTCTAAATATCAGGAATGAAATCTTAAATGTATTGTTATGGTCAATGTATTGGAATTCGCCAATTAACATAATGTCCGTGATGTTTTTTGGTTTGTTTTTTTTGTTTATTTTTTTGTAATAATGTTCTACCCTGTTTATGCAGACTTTAATAGTTGCAACCATTTTTTTGCTCTTCTTTTTTATTTTAAATATTCTTTCCTCCCTTTTTTTTCCCGAATTTTTCCTTCATTATTTTTGTTTGCACATTTATGGTTCCTTAGAAATAAGAGAAGCAAGAAGGAAAAGAAATTTGGTATTATTTGATTATTTGATAAATTAATTCTTGTTTCTCTGCAGTTTCAGAGAGTGTTCACACTGCCGTTTAACCTGCTGCCTCCTATGGATAGAAGCTTATATTGCATTCATGTTCAAATTAAATTATTACTAGTATGGGGTAATATTTTAGATCTAAATAAATGCGGTAATAGTATGGACTTGCTGTTTATACACTCTTTGGTACTGTTTTTTCAAATTGATGATTGAAAAATGTGAATGATTATAGGTTGTAGTTTTTTTGTAGAAAAATATAGTGATAAAAACAACGGATCACTATTTTTCCTAATAATGATCATGCCATGTCTTAGTCTGCTGCCCTTTATGGATAGAAGTTTATATTACATCAGAGTTTATGTCAAATGGTTGCACGAAGGTGGTAATATTATAGATTCATGTTTTAAAATGCGGTATGAACATGGTTTCTTGGTATGCACATTTCCTGATAAAATTTTAGTAATCAAAAGGATAAATAAAAGGGGAAGGAAAGAAGAAAAAATTGTATAAGATTTTAGATGTTTGAAACATTCGGAATAGTCTCTAAATGTCATTTGTTATGTCTGTGAAATTGTTCTATCTTTCTTGGATGATGTCAGTCACAGGGTTTGATTATACATATGGTTCTAATTGTTTTTCCCCACCCTTTACTTGTATGTTACCCTTTATAATGGCAATGTGATTCATATGGCTTTGTTCAGAGTAAGGAGTTGTCACTACGAAACGCGTTCCGTTTTTCTACCCTGCCATGTAAACTGGATTTTATTATCATGGAAGAACCCTTTTATCTTTTTTGAATAAAAAAATTTTTTTAATTCAATTGGAACTTGGATGCTGGATTCCTTCTTTTTCTTCAGTTCAGTGATTGCCTGCAGCCTGGTCTGGCTGTTTCCTGATCCCTGAACCGTTCCTCTTTGGTAGTTCTCCAGGTGGGTAGCTGGTAATATTTTTCTCTTATATATATAGGTCGTCCCAGGTAGTCCCATGCACACACCCCCCCCTCCCCCTTAGTAAAGTGACAGCGGCCAAACTTAAAAACCTTTGTCACCACCCCCCTTGATGTTCACACCAGGGGGATGGAGCCATGCAGTTGGCTCCACCCACCAAGGAGTTCACAGGCCCGGAGGCGGGATAACAGTTAGAGTTGAGCTTTGACAGTGGAGTGAAGTAGAGTCAAGTTCAAGGGCAGACCTGTGCTCAGGCCTGCCAAAGTCTACACCAGGTGTCTGGGTTGGAGCCCAGTCACCTCTGGCAAAGAGGCAGACGGTGGTGGCCGCCTGCAGGTGCTGCGATTACAGCCGGTGGAACCGTAGGGACCGGGGGCGGGTGGTGGCCCGCCGGTACCGAATCGGGGAACCGATTTAAAACTGGAGCACCAGGAGGGGTACTCAGACCCAGTACGAAGCCCAGAAACAACCGGGCTGAGTCAAATCAACTGATTGAGGACAGGACTTTAGGACCTTTCCCACATAATACCCGACTGAAGATAACAGCCCAACAATTGGGGTAAAGCCACCGCCCAGGCATAGAGACCCGAGGGGCCAGCGTCTGCGGGCAAAGAGGGCTCTCCTGAAATATAGCAAGACGGGGAGCGGACTACTGTTGCTTAGGCATAAGAGTCACAACTTTTACACTAGAGAGGTGCAGGAGAAAGGCGGAAACCACCAACCTGTTAAAGGGAAACAGCAGCCGGCTGCGGGCACTGTTCATCATCTTGTTTGGTTTACCAGAGACTCCAGCATGTTTATCATAGTGAGTACACCAGTGCCTTCGGGCCGCGCACCGCATCGACACCCCAGCACGCATCCATCCTTGCACCTCAGCACCTCACTCGGGCCCCCGGGACCATCATCCCCCTACCCACGGAGGTGGTCAACACCAAGCTGCGCAACACCTTCCCCGGAAGCCTAGTCAACGGCAGCAGTGGTGTCCATCCATTCACCACAACCCGTGGGTGGCATCACGAACTTAAATCCCCTGCAAACCACCACGGCTCTGGCCGTGGACCTCACCAACGAAGTCCCTACGTGTAGCGCCAACCCCCTTTCAGAGCGACGTGACCCCCGGGTCCGTGGAGAGCTCGAGCCACCCACCGACGAGCACGGATCCGAGCGGCTCGGCAGCCGGCCGATCCCCGGGGCGGTACACATATATATATATATATATATATATATATATATATATATATATATATATATATATGTATATATAGATACTGCTCGAATATGTATGTAAATGTATATATAGATACTGCTCGAAAAATTAAAGGGCACACTTGACAATCAATTTCACATGCTGTTGTGTACATGGAATAGACATTGGATGGAATTTATTGGCAATTATTAAGACACACTCAATAAAGGAGTGTTTCTGCAGGTGGGGACCACAGACCACATCTCAGTACCAATGCTTTCTGGCTGATGTTTTGGTCACTTTTGAATTTTGGTTGTGCTCCCACACTCGTGGTCGCATGAGACAGACTCTACAACCCACACAAGTGGCACAGGTAGTGCAGCTCATCCAGGTTGGCACATCAGTGCGAGCTATGGCAAGATGATTTTCTGTGTCTGTCATTGTAGTGTCCAGAGGATGGGGGCGCTACCAGGAAAAAGGCCAGTACACCAGGAGACGTGGAGGGGGCCGTAGGAGGGCAACAACCCAGCAGCAGGACCGCTACCTCCGCCTTTGTGCAAGGAGGAACAGGAATAGCACTGCCAGAGCCCTGCAAAATGACCTCCAGCAGGCCACAAATGTGCATGTGTCTGCAAAAACAGTTAGGCCCGACGTCCACAGATGGGGGTTGTGCTCACTGCCAAACACTGTGCAGGACACTTGGCATTTGCCACAAAACACCAGGATTGGCAAATTCGCCACTGGAACCCTGTGCTTTTCACAGATGAAAGCAGGTACCCACTGAGCACATGTGACAGATGTGACTGAGTCTGGAGATGCTGTGGAGAGCAATCTGCAGCCTGCAACATCCTTCAGCATGACTGGTTTGGCAGTGAGTCAGTAATAGTGTGGGTTGGCATTTCTTTGGAGGACCACACAGCCCTTCATGTGCTCGCCAGAGGTAGCCTGACTGCCATTGGGTACCGAGATGAGATCCTCAGACCCTTGTGAGACCATATGCTGGTGCGACTGGCCCTGAGTTTCTCCTAATGCAGGCCAATGCCAGACCTCAGGCTGTAGTGTGTCAGCAGTTTCTGCAAGATGAACACATTGAAGCTATTTCCTGGCTCGCCCGTTCCCCAGACCTGAATCCGATTGAGCACATCTGAGACATCATGTCTCACTCCATCCATCACGTTGCACCACAGACTGTCCAGATGTTGGCGGATGCTTTAGTCCAGATCTGGGAGGAGATCTCTTAGGAGACCATCCGCAACCTCATCAGGAGCATGCCCAAGCATTGTAGGGAGGTCATACAGGCACATGGAGGCCACACACAATACTGAGCCTCAGTTTGACTTGTTTCCACTTTCATTTTGTCTTGTTTTGATTTTCATTTTGACTTGTTTTCACTTTCATCTTGTGTGTCTTCAAATCCAGGCCTCCATTGGTTAATTCAATTGATTCCATTTATGCTTTTTGTGTGATTTTGTTGTCAGCACATTCAACTTTCTACAGAACAAAGTATTCATTGAGAATATTTCATTCATTCACATCTAGGATGTGTTATTTGACTGTTCCCTTTAATTTTTTGAGCAGTGTATATGTGTGTGTATATATATATATATATATATATATATATATATATACACAGTCATATGAAAAAGTTTGGGCACCCTTATTAATGTTAACCTTTTTTCTTTATAACAATTTGGGTTTTTGCAACAGCTATTTCAGTTTCATATATCTAATAACTGATGGACTGAGTAATATTTCTGGATTGAAATGAGGTTTATTGTACTAATAGAAAATGTTCAATCCGCATTTAAACAAAATTTGACCGGTGCAAAAGTATGGCCACCCTTATCAATTTCTTGATTTGAACACTCCTAACTACTTTTTACTGACTTACTAAAGCACTAAATTGGTTTTGTAACCTCATTGAGCTTTGAACTTCATAGGCAGGTGTATCCAATCATGAGAAAAGGTATTTAAGGTGGCCACTTGCAAGTTGTTCTCCTATTTGAATCTCCTATGAAGAGTGGCATTATGGGCTCCTCAAAACAACTCTCAAATGATCTGAAAACAAAGATTATTCAACATAGTTGTTCAGGGGAAAGATACAAAAAGTTGTCTCAGAGATTTAAACTGTCAGTTTCCACTGTGAGGAACATAGTAAGGAAATGGAAGAAGACAGGTACAGTTCTTGTTAAGCCCAGAAGTGGCAGGCCAAGAAAAATATCAGAAAGGCAGAGAAGAAGAATGGTGAGAAGAGTTATTGGATATATGAAACAGAAATAGCTGTTGCAAAAACCCAATTTGTTATAAAGAAAAAAGGTTAACATTAATAGGGGTGCCCAAACGTTTTCATATGACTGTATATATATATATATATATATATATATATATATATATATATATATATATATATATTTATATATATATATATATATATATATATGCCAGGATGGGTGACATGCTATATTGTTAAGGTGGCCATACATTTACAGTGATGCAATCTAATTAGGCTTCTACCTTAACCCCGTCTGCATCCAAATCATGAGTCATTTGTTAGTAGCATACATACTATTCTTCCATACAGACCAGAGAAATGTACACGGATCTGCATAGAAGATATGACTAGTTTAATTACGGAAGTCCACATACATTTAAAAGAAATCAGTTGGCTAGGAGCCAATAATATGTAACACGTCTCCTATTGGGCAACCCGTGAAATAGCTTATTCTGTGTATTCTGTATACAGTATACTTTAATGTACAATGCATTTCCTCATTTATATTAAACTATGTCAGCATGATTCACTTGTCACATGAAAGTCCAGTCTGTCTGATGAGTCTTATGATGTCTGAATGCAAATATAGGTGTGGTACACAGTTCAAGCACTATCTTAAATCCTGGGTTTTGGATATCTTCATATAACTCGTAATACTCATAATAGTTCATAATCTTGTCCATAACAATATATACAGGTATAGGCCCAGGAGGGAAGACATATATACCAGGATGGAGAACATATATACCAAAATGGGGGACATACGAGTATATACCAGAATGGGCTACATAAATACCAGGATAGGAGACATATATACCAGGATGCAGAACCAAATATCCAGGCACCACTCACAATCCACGGTGGCCGAATCCAGGGAAGGCGTCCACAGCATGCAGCAAATAAATGATCGGCACTCCAAACTTCATACACAATTAGTGATTTATTCATAAGTATTAATGATACAAGCAAAGAAGAACGCGTTTTCGACTAATAAGCCTTTTTCAAACACATCTAACCTTAAACTATCCCTTATCTCTCTCTCTCTCTCTCTCTCTCTCTCTCTCTCTCTCTCTCTATATATATATATATATATATATATATATATAAACTATATAAACTAGCTGTACTACCCAGCTTCGCCCGGGTTAATAACTGCTGTTAACAAAATAGAATGTATTAACAGAAATGTATTCTGCACACAAAAACCTCAAAACAGATAGAAATGTAATTATTAAATTGTTTCACATGGTGAAATGTGTGCTGAGGGTGGTATATGTGTTCAAGTACGTGGTAGTGTGTGGCGCATTTTGTGTGTGTGTTCATATCCCCGAGTATGGTGAGTATCCCATGTCGGGGCCCCACCTTAGCAACTGTACGGTATATACTCTTTGGCGCCATCGCTCTCATTGTTTATGTCCCCCTTGTTCACATCTGGCAGCTGTCAATTTGCCCCCAACACTTTTCGTTTCACTTTTTCCCCATTATGTAGATAGGGGCAAAATTGATTGGTAAACTGGAATGCGCGGGGTTAAAATTTCGCCTTACAACATAGCACCCGGTGCTGCCCGGGATAGTAACTGTCTCTATGTTTCTCTCCCATTGTCTGTCTGTCTCCCCCTCTGTATATATCTCTCTGTCTCTCTCTCGCTATCACTTTGTCTGTCTGTCTCTTTCCCTGTCTGTCTCTGACTGTCTCTGTCTCTTTCTCTGTCTGTCTCAAACTCTTTCTCTGTCTGTCTATCTATCTCTTTCCCTGTCTGTCTATCTATCTCTGTCACTTTCCCTGTCTGTATCTTTCCCTCTGTCTCTTTCCCTGTGTCTGTCTCTTTGTCTGTCTCTTTACCTGTCTCTGTCTGTCTCTTACCCTGTCTGTCTCTTTCCTTCTCGTTCACTGTCTGTCTGTTTCCCTGTGTCTGTCTCTGTCTCTTTGTCTATGTCTGTCTCTTTGTGTCTGTCTCTTACTCTGCATTCGCTTTAATGGAGGCAGGTTTTTTGGTGAATAATTAAAGCGCAGGGTTAAAATTTCCCCTCAAAACATAGCCTATGACGCTCTTGGGGTCCAGCAGTGTGAGTGTGCAAAAGTTTGTGGCTGTAGCTGCGACGGTGCAGATGCCAATCCCGGACATACACACACACACACACATACACACATTCAGCTTTATATATTAGATATACTAGCTGTACTACTCGTCTTCGCCCGGGTTAATAACTGATGTTAACAAAATAGAATGTATTAACAACAATTTATTCTGCACACAAAAAACACACAAAAAAAAGATAGAAATGTAATTATTAAAAGGCAAAAACTAAGCTAATAGAAGCATTTCACAACATATATTTCAACACCACGGATATTCCACACAGATTTAACTAAATTGGCCAAGTAATGTGCTCCGTCTGTCTCTTTCCAGGTCTGTCTCTTTCCAGGTCTGTCTCTTTCCAGGGTTGCCTCTTTCCTCGTCTGCCTCTTTCCTCGTCTGCCTCTTTCTCATCTGCCTCTTTCCTCATCTGCCTCTTTCCCTGTCTGTCTCTTTCCCCATCTGTCTCTTTCCCTGTCTGTCTCTTTCCCCATCTGTCTCTTTCTGTCTCTTTCTTTGTCTCTATCTCTCTGTTTCTTTCCCCATCTGTCTCTTTCCCCGTCTGTCTCTTTCTCCGTCTGTCTCTTTCCCCGTCTGTCTCTTTCTGTCTCTTTCTTTGTCTCTATCTCTCTGTTTCTTTCCCCATCTGTCTCTTTCCCAGGTCTGTCTTTTTCCCGGCCTGTCTCCCTGTCTCTTTGTCTGTGTCTTTTCCTGTCTGTCTCTTTCCCTGTCTGCCTGTCTTTGTCTGTCTCTATTTCTCTGTCTCTTTCCCCGTCTGTCTCTATCAAGGTCTGTGTCTTTCCCCATCTATCTTTGTCTGTCTCTCTGGCTGTCTCCTACTTCCCTGTCTGCCTGTCTCTGTCCCTGACTGCATGTCTGTTTGTCTCTTTCCCCATCTGTCACTTTCCAGGTCTGTCTCTTTCCAGGTCTGTCTCTGTCTGTCTCTTTCCCCATCTGTCTCTGTCTGTCTTTTTCACCGCCTGTTTCTGTCTGTCTCTTTCACCGTTTGTCTCTGTCTGTCTCTTTCCCTGTCTGTCTCTATCTCTCTGTCTCTTTCCTTGTATGTCTCTGTCTGTCTTTCTCTCTGTCTGTCTCTCACAGCTGCTATTAATAACCTGTAGTTCCAGGCTCCATTTACTTTAATGAAGGCATGTTTTTTGGAGAGTAACTGTAAAGCACGGGGTTCAATTTTCCTGTCAAAGCATAGTCTACGACGTTCCCTGGGTCACATGAGGTGTCTGTGCAAAATTTTGTGACTGTAAATGCGACGGTGCGGATACACTTTTCGTTTCACTTTTTCCCCATTATGTAGATAGGGGCAAAATTGATTGGTAAATTGGAACGCGCGGGTTAAAATGTTGCCTCACAACATAGCCTATGAACCTCTTGGGATCCAGACGTGTGAGTGTGCAAAATTTTGTGGCTGTGCCACACACACACACACATTCAGATTTATATATTAGACTAGCTGTACTTCCCGGCTTCATCCAGGTTAATAACTGTTGTTAACAAAGTAGAATGTATTAACAAAAATGTATTCCGCACACAAAAACCACAAAACAAATAGATAGAAATGTAATTATTAAAAGGCAAAAACTAAGCTAATAGAAGCATTTCACAACATATATTTCAATACCACAGATATTCCACACAGATTTAACTAAATTAGCCAAGTAATGTGCTCCGTCTGTCTCTTTCCAGGTCTGTCTCTTTCCCTGTCTGTGTCTTTCCCAGTCTGTTTCTTTCCCCGTCTGTCTCTTTCCCCATTTGTCTCTTTCCCTGTCTGTCTCTTTCCCTGTCTGCCTGTGTCTGTCTGACTCTTTTTTTGTCTGTCTCTTTCTCTCTGTTTCTTTCCTCATCTGTCTCTTTCTAGGTCTGTCTCTTTCCCAGGTCTGTCTCTTTCCCTGTGTGTCTCCCCGTCTTTGATTGTGTCTTTTCCTGTCTGTCTCTTTCCCTGTCTACCTGTCTCTCTCTGTCTTTTTCCTTGTCTGTCTCTATTTCCCTGTCTCTTTCGCCATCTATCTCTATCAAGGTCTGTGCCTTTCCCCATCTATCTTTGTTGTGTCTCTGGCTGTCTCCTCCTTCCCTGTCTGCCTGTCTCTGTCCCTGTCTGCATGTCTGTCTGTCTCTTTCCCCATCTGTCTCTTTCCCATCTATCTCTTTCCCCATCTGTCTCTTTCCAGGTCTGTCTCTTTCCAGGTCTATAGTAAAAAAAAGTAAAAAAAAACCTGTGGATATAAAAAGCGCATATAGGGTCTTACCTTGATAACAACAGTAAGGGTTAATAAAAATCACTTACCTGAGATGGTTGTGGGACAAACAACCAGTATTAAAGCATGTATCAGCTGCTGCAGACTCCACATGCCAAAGGCAGAAGCAAGAATAACAAGGATAAAAAGTGAAAAAACGTCCGTGCTGCTGTTCCAATAAAGAGTTAATTCCAAATAAGAGTAATGCAGGGTGGTTTATTCTACGCGTTTCGGAGATAACCCCTCTCCTTCATCAGGAAATCCACTGTTCCCATCTGTCTTCTTCCAGGGCTGTATCTTTCCAGGTCTGTCTCATTCCAGGTCAGTCTCTCCAGGTCTGTCTCTGTCTGTCTCTTTCCCCGTCTGTCTCTGTCTGTCTCTTTCATGTCTGTCTCTGTCTGTTTCTTTCACCGTTTGTCTCTGTCTGTCTCTTTCCCTGTCTGTCTCTATCTCTCTGTCTCTTTCCCTGTCTGTCTCTCTGTCTGTCTCTGTCTCTCTGCCTGTCTCTGTCTGTCTCTCTCTATCCGTCTCCCCACAGACATTTTATTACCTCACAGATAAGCTTCTTATACTATGAATGTCTTTTGTTCCTATAGCAACCAATCACAGCTCCTACTAATAACCTGTAGTTCCAGGCTCCATTTACTTTAATGGAACCATGTTTTATGGAGAGTAACTGTAAAGCGCGAAATAGAAGAAACTTCCGACGTCTCCAGGAGAAGGTTGAATAAAAAATAGATTCTTTATTTAATCTTTAAAATGATCCATCATAGGTACAAAAAGTAAGATAAAGGTGGGTAGGCCAGAGGAGCTTTTCCTACGCGTTTCGACCAGTTCAGGTTTTAGTCATGGAATGCGCAAAAAAGGTCTCCAAAGAATTATTTAAATCAAATGCACGTCCTGAAACATGTTGAAATAATTAAAAATGGGTGAACACCCATCAGCATGTTATGTGAACGGCATGAATGTCACAATATACAACACAGAGACAACTGCACAGAAATACCGCACAAACATGAAAAAAACGGAAGCAAAATATATGTGAAATGAGAAACAAATATGGTGTGTTAAAAACAATATTAAGTCAAAAGAAGCCAGATATAAATGGGAAAAAATCATATCCTTTAAGATCCTAAGGAAAAATGGAAGAATTAGTTCATATAAAAGATAAATGAATGGAAAGATTTAATCCATAAATATACCGTATTTTTCGCTTTATAAGACGCACCTGATTATAAGACGCACCCCCAAATTTGATGAAGGAAAAGAGAATTATTTTTTTTTAATGTTAAATGGGGTCCATCTTATAATGCCAGTGTCCCTCAACAAATCATATAGGATATATGTCCCTCATAGCCCCCCATCCTAAAATTAGCCCCCTTAATCTGGATATGGCCCCCTTATATTGAATATAGCCCCCTTGTGATGGCACACGTTCCCCTGTGCTGCCTATGGCCCCCTATGGATTGCATACATTCCCCTGTGCTGCCTATCGCCCCCTATGGATTGCATACATTCCCCTTTGCTGCCTATGGTCCCCTATGGATTGCACAAGTTCCCCTGTGCTGCCTATGGCCCCCTATGGATTGCATACATTCCCCTGTGCTGCCTATGGTCCTCTATGGATTGCACACGTTCCCCTGTGTTAGATATCGCCCCCATAGTGCTGCCCATGGCCCCTATATAGATCACACAAGTCCCCCTGTGTTAGATATCGCCCCCATAGTGCTGCCCATGGCCCCTATATAGATCGCACAAGTCCCTGTGTTAGATATCGCCCCCATAGTGCTGCCCATGGCCCCTATAGATCGCACAAGTCCCCCTGTGTTAGATATCGCCCCCATAGTGCTGCCCGTGGCCCCTATATAGATCTCACAAGTCCCCCTGTGTTACATATCGCCCCCATAGTGCTGCCCATGGCCCCTATATAGATCGCACAAGTCCCCCTGTGTTAGATATCGCCCCCAGGGTACTGCCCATAGTAAAATAAAACCCTCTTTCCTTACCTCCTCCAGCGCTGAGCTCCCTCCTGTCTCCCGCCGTGCTTCTCTTCCTTACTTCCTGGTTCTCAGTGCGGTCATGTGATCGGCACAGCAGCCTGAGATCTCTGCCTGCCTGATCACAGTTGCTGAAAAGGGGGGAAACAAAGGCGCAAATAGGGTTTTACCCGGTATTAACCGTGTAAGAATGTAGAAAGATACACTCACTTGGAGCGGTTGTGCCAGTCACAACCCCTTGTAAAGCATATGAGTGTCCGTGTGGTTCCAGCAGCAACCCCGTGAAGACTTTGTGAAAAAATATATATATATATACATATATATGAGAATCGGGTTTTAGCCGCGCTAAGAAACCACTGTTGCCAGGATGTAGTTTATATTAAAATCTCTTTCTTTATTACAGCATCCAACGCGTTTCAGAGACATAAACCGTCTCCTTCTTCAGGGAAAAAGAGAATACATGCATAGCCTGATCACAGTGGAAGCAGGGACACGGGGAGAAATGCTGCAGGGGTAAGTAAAGATTTTTTATTTTAGAATGAGCAGCAGCCTGGGGGCCAAATCTAACACAGGGGGGGCATGTGCCATCACAGGGGGGCGCAGGCTCATATAATATGCACCGCTCCCCCAGCCCATCACTGCGTGCGATTTCAGCACCATTGGAGATGGACAGCGGCTGTGCATATTATATGAGCGGGAGCAGGAGATCAAAGGCTGCAGCGCGCAGCGCTCCCCTGCACTCCAGAGCTGCTGCCCCCACCTCCCCTGGACCCTGCAGTGTACATATATATATATATATACCCCCCGTATATTCGGCTTATAAGACGCACCCCCTACTGTCCCCCAAAATTTGGGGGAACAAAAGTGCGTCTTATAAAGCGAAAAATACGGTAGATTGATATAGCACAAATGCTAAGTACAAAAAAAATGTATATTATGAGATTGGATACATATGTTGAAAGGGTATTTTATACCTGAGCAGAAACCCACCGGCAAAATGAAAACACCAAAAAAGTAAATTCAGTGAGTATACTAAGTATTGAGATCCTTTCTGGTGCTCATGCTGTGCGAGATCCGGGTACCTAATTTAAATATCCAGAAAGATTCTCTGTTGAGAAACTTTCTTCTATGATCGCCCCCTCTGGTTGGTTTGTATACTTTTTCTATACAAGTAAATACGAGAGAATCCAGGCATCTGTTGTGAACAGAGGCAAAGTGCCTGGAGACCGCAGAGACAATCACTGCAGAAGAATTAAGTGTGTCGGACATATGTCTGTGAATCCGTTGTTTCAGGGGACAACTCGTGCATCCTACACATTGAATGCGGCAAGATGTACATTCAATTAGATATATAACATTAGGTGTATTACAATTTATAAAATCCTTGATGTTATATGAGAGACCTGTATGTGTGGAAACAAATGATTTACTTTTCTTGGCATGTTTGCAAGAAATGCAAAAATTATGTCCACAACCAAAAAAACCTATACATGACAACCAGTTTTTAGAGGTATCAATATTATTTTTACTAACTACCAGACTGGGAGAAAGAATATTAGCAAGATTGGGTGCTCGTTTGGCAACGAAATTGATTTGATTTTTAGTGAGAATATGGCTCAATAGATTATCTTGTAAAATGGGTAGATATTTTGAATAATTTTCACTATATCATGAAATTGTGGAGAAAAATTAGTGGTAAAAGTCACCCTATTGTTATTGGATTTGATTTTGTTCTTATTTTTGAAAAGATCAGATCTATCAATTTTATTAACAATTGTTTGAGCCCTATCTAAACACCAGTCTGGGTAACCTCTATATTTTAACTTAGCAAGGGTTTTTTTGTTTTCGTGTGGAAGCAAATCAGACCTAGAGCAATTGCGTTTAAGCCTGATCAGCTCCCCCACTGGAATGTTTTTTATAGTCTGTGGGGGGTGACACAAACCAGCCAGCAAAATGGAGTTGGTTTCAGTATCCTTCTGATAGGTAAAAATCTCTATAGTATTGAGGTTGTCAATCAAAGTTACGACTAAATAGTTGTTAAAATCAGGATGTATTTGAAAAGTAAATTTCAAATTGAAAGAATTCTCATTTAAATGATTGATGAAAAGATGTGCAGTAGCAACATCCCCTTTC
Source organism: Anomaloglossus baeobatrachus (assembly GCF_048569485.1). Taxonomy (NCBI): domain Eukaryota; kingdom Metazoa; phylum Chordata; class Amphibia; order Anura; family Aromobatidae; genus Anomaloglossus; species Anomaloglossus baeobatrachus. The sequence continues at coordinate 123,532,438 of NC_134356.1, forward strand.
CATATAATCAAAAGATCGTCTATATAGCATGTGTACAAAACTATTTGTTCAGAAAAAATATTGTCATCATTAAAAATGTAGAATTCTTCAAAAATGGCAACCACAATGTTAGCAAGAAAGGGAGAGAAATTCCCCCCCATGCTAACGCCGCATTTCTGCAGAAAAAATTCCCCATCAAAAGAAAAATAGTTGTGGGTCAACAAAAAATTAATAGCCACAATAATGAAATTCTGAATATGGAGGGGACATGAGCTGTGTTTTGAGAGAAACAATTGCAAACAATCAATGGCAACATGGTGTGGTGTGGATGGATACAAGCTGACTATATCGCAAGTCAACCACATATAATTGTTGTGCCATGAAATAGTATTCATATTATTAATTAGCGATTTAGTATCTCTCATAAAAAAACAGGCAAATCCCTCACTAGGGGTTGGAGAAATTAATCTATCCAAACACCCAATTTTTCTCCCAAAGAGCCAATGCCAGATATAATAGGCCTAAAAGGGAGGGGGGGGAGGGAATCCCCTTGTGAATTTTAGGGAGGGCATGATAAATTGGAATTATAGGATGATCCACCTTCAGATATTCATATATTCTCTGTGAGAAAACACCACCCTCAAATCCCTCATCAAGGAGTTTATCGATTTTGTTTGGGTAAAAATTGGTAGGATCCCTTTGCAGATGTGTATGTGTATTTTGGTCTGATAGAATGGCATGATTCATTTTGAAATACAAGGAGGAATCTAAGACAACAACTCCCCCCCCTTGTCGGCCTCCCTAATAATTAATCTGGCATTAGACTGTAAATCTTTCAATGCAAGGATTTTAAGTGGATTGAAATTATTATTTTTAATACTGGTTGCTTTATCCAAAGCGACAAGATCTTCCTCAACTTTTTCCTGGAAGATATCCAGAATGGGTGGCCTAGACTGTATGGGGTAAAAAGAGGGATTAGTAGTCATAAACCTGTCAGGAAAGAAATCATGAGATCTAGATTCAGATTCAAATTGTCGTAGATCAGAAAGTTTTTTTAACTCCTTAAATTCTGGAATTACATTGGTGTCATTTTTAGTATAATCAGATGGTGAACTGATGTTCTCCTGTGTCACATATTCATTATTGAAATTGCATTTCATGGTTAAGTTTCTGGCCAGTTTATTGATATCCAACAGGGTGTTGAAGATGTTAAATTTGTTGGTGGGACAAAAATGTAATCCTTTTGAAAGAACCAACATGTGATGCTGAGAAAGAATTTGCGCAGAGAGATTCCAAACAGGACAAATTAATGTCTCCGCTTCCTGCGATCCGGATAGCATGTATTTCCGATGATTCCGACCTCCTCTCTTATTGCGTTTTTTGACATGTAGTTTTATTTCCTATATTTTTTGTTACCATGCGGAACAGGTGCGATTATTTCTTCAGATGAAGTGTCAGTAGAGTCATCTACTGAATAGCTGGTAGTAGCTGAAGACGAACTGGTATCTCCAAAGCTTACTTTTCTGTTTGAGTTTTTCTGGAAAATGTGTTATTATTTTCATTCTGTTTTCTCAATATAGAGTTGTGTTGTTGTAAATTCCTCCAGGTATAAACTGTCTGTCTGGTAATCATTATTGTCTCTACCAAATTTGCGTTTTTTTTCGTTCTGCTATTTTATCATCAAGAGTAGTCAGGTGTTTATCCAAATTCTCTTTCAGTGTCATAAATTCAGAAGAATCCTTAAATTTATCTTAGGCCCGCTTCACACGCACATGTCTCTGGTACGTGCTAGATCCGTGCCTGCTTGTACCGGAGACATGGGCACACGTAAACTCATGAAAATCAATGGGTTTATGTGCACGCACGTGTGCAGCCATTGGCCCGTGCCTCCGTGTGGAGCACACGGATGCATGTCCGTGTTTCTCCGGCAGCACGGGCCCGTACACGTACCATATAGATGTAGTGTGGATGCGGATCCACGTGACATGCGCCGGAGAAAAACATGTGTCATTTTAAAAATAAAAAAAACACAAACTCACCTACACGAGTCCTGCAGTCTCTGCCGCAGCTGTCACCTGCATCTGTCCCCCAGTTTATTTGAACAACGCATCTTCTTCACTGGAGGCCGGAAGCAGTGTCAGTGGGGCGTGGCCTGTGCCGGACACTGTCAGTCAGCACCACAGACAGCTCCGGAAGAAAAAGTTAAGGTGGGGCTTTCCGTTCTCCGTGTGTTATTACGTATAACACACGGAGAACACACGTAGTGCCATAAACACGGCACACGGGGGGGAACACGCACCTTTGACACGTCCGTGAAAATCACGCACGTGTTTCACGGATGTGTGAAGGGGGCCTAAAGCAGTCTCCATTTCCAAAATGCAACTTTTCCACACATCTAGTTCTTGCTCTTTATGTTTAATAATAAGTTCCATTAGTTGTATGGAGCATTTGGAAAGAATAGTATTCCAACCAGTGAAAAAATCTTCAGAGAAGGTAGAAAAGGTAGGAGTTTTTATGATCCTTAATCCACATGGGATCATGTTTTTATCAACATATGAACGTAGAGAGGTGGAATTCCAACATAATCTGGCTTCTTTAGATTTATTTTTTTCCAGTAGTCTGTAGAGTTTGAGTAGTTCCTCATTGTCCTTAATGGGAGCCTCTGGAGTAGAAGCTTCACCATGAGTATTAAAGATGGAATTAAATTTAGTTCTCCTATGCAGAGGTGCATCCATATGGAGTGGAAAGTTTAGGGATTTAAAAACCCAAATAGTTCCAGAGAGTATAGGGGGAGCACGAAAAAGTCAAATGCAAAACAATGTAGGAGAAAATCAGCTCACCCCTCTTCACTCCTGATCACAACACCGGCGCACGGAAGCACCCTGACCCGGGTGCGAAATCACATGAAATAGAAGAAACTTCCGGCGTCTCCAGAAGGTTGAATAAAAAATAGATTCTTTATTTAATCTTTAAAATGATCCATCATAGGTACAAAAAGTAAGATAAAGGTGGGTAGGACAGAGGATCTTTTTCCTACACGTTTCGACCAGTTCAGGTCTTAGTCATGGAATGCGCCCAAAAAGTCTCCAAAGTATTATTTAAATCAAATGCACGTCCTGAAACAGGTTGAAATAATTAAAAATGGGTGAACACCCATCAGCATGTTATGTGAACGGCATGAATGTCACAATATACAACACAGAGACAACTGCACAGAAATACCGCACAGACAAACATGGAAAAACGGAAGCAAAATATATGTGAAATGAGAAACAAATATGGTGTGTTAAAAACAATATTAAGTCAAAAGAAGCCAGATATAAATGTGAAAAAATCATATCCTTTAAAATCCTAAGGAAAAACGGAAGAATTAGTTCATATAAAAAATAAATGAATGGAAAGATTTAATCCATAAATATAGATTGATATAGCACAAATGCCAAGTACAAAAAAAATGTATATTATGAGATTGGATACATATGTTAACAGAGAGAAATTGTAGAATGGGGCTTTGTAAACCGCGCCAAAGATCACTGATGAAATCTTGGATTAATGTAAACTTTTTATTCTTGCACAGGTCTACGCGTTTCAGGAGACTCTGCTCCCTTCCTCAGGACCAAACAGGCATAAGTTACATCAAATCTGTAGAAGTGTATGTCTGACAGACATATATACACAATGAAATGACAAAGAACCTCCCACTAAAAGAAAAAAATCGTCGGGAAAAAGTCTGAAAGAGAGAAAAGAAAAAAAAAAAAAAGTGTGGTGCAGTGAAAAAAAGGGAAGGAAGAACAAAAAGTGTTCATGAAACCAGTGATGCGATCATGTGGAAATAGCAATAAAAATAATAAAAATCTTAAATAAAAAATGTGTCATTATTGGGTCAAAAATAATATGTATATATATATATATATATATATATATATATATATACATACTTAAAAAAGGTGTATGTTTAGGACAGTAAGACTGAGGTGAGAATGTATAGAACTTACAAACTCTAGATTCTATAGATGACTGGAGGACGTGTGGTTAGTCCACACAGCCAAGGAAGAACTCAGTGAATGATCGCAAAACAAATCTGTAGTAGATATATATATATATATATATATATATATATATATATCTATATATATATATATATATATATATATATATATATATATATATATATATATATATAGATATATATATCTATATATATATATATATATATATATAGATATATATATCTATATAGATATATAGATATATAGATATAGATATATAGATATATAGATATAGATATATATATATATATGTATATATAAAAAGAGGGAAGGTGGAAGGGTTGTGGGGAACCGTAGCCATATAGTTACATTTAATAAAAGTGATCCTGCAAGTGCAGTAAGCGCATGTTGCAGAAAAAACAAGACAGGGTGAAATGGGTTCAAGAGCGTGGGAAAAGGATGGGGGGCGCATGCGTCAGTAAAGGCAGTGAGCGGGTAATGTGAAAAAGCTGAAAGGCAGGGGACGGGGTGAATTAAGTTCAGGAGCGTGGGAAACAGGCGAGAGCGCATGCGTCAGTGCTGGAAGTGAGCAAGTACTGTAAGAAAGGTGAAATGTCGGGGACGGGGTTAGATGAGTTCACCAGCGCTAGAAAAAGAGGGGGAAGCGGCATGTATATATAAAGAACAAGTGTGTGGAAATAGGAAAATGAGTGTTATCAGTAGAAAATTTTTATAAGTATGCATATATATGAATAATAAAATTCGTTTATCATAGGTGGATGTGGGTAGATCTGTATATATATATATATATATATATATATAAAAACATATTTTAAGAATAAGTTATATATATGTATAAAACAACAATAATTATATGTATGTGTCTTTAAAAATAGAGGGTAGATTTCAATCTTGTTATATATAAAAAAATATATATAAAAAAATATAAAAAATAAATAAAAAATAGAGATATAAAAAAATATATATATATGTATATACAACATGAAACAACAATAGAACCTGGCAGTAAAAATTTCAATAAAAAATATATAAAAACATTGGTAATATGGGCAAGGAAATAAATATAATGTCATATCCATAACAATAATTGATAAATAATAATTATAATAAATTTCCAAAGATTATACATTTCCAATGAATGATAAAAGAAATAATGCTGAAAGGATAAAACATAATTAAAAAGAGCTACTAATGAAAAATATCAGTGATCTCATTAAGACCTCGAGGTTTAAGTGTATCGAGTTTATAGATCCAAAAGGTCTCTTTTCTATTGAGGACTTCTATACGGTTAGGGACATAGGGAGGAATATGTTCGATTGGAGTCACTCTTAATCTGGATTTTTTGTTATGGCACACAGTGATGTGTCTGGATAGACCATGCAACATAAAACCAATCTTTATATTGTGCCTATGTGAATTAATCCGATTATGAAGAGCTTGCACCGTTCTGCCCACATATCTTTTATCGCATTCGCACTCAATTAGGTAAATGACATAGTCTGATTGGCAGGTGAGGTGGCTTTTGATGGTAAATTCAACCCCCTCTGGATTCAGGCCAAAACTTACTCTATTGTGTTGTATGGACTTACAGCATAGACATTTCTTAGCACCACATCTATATACTCTCATAGCTTTATTGGAGATGGGAGTGGAAAAAACCTCCTTCAGTCTGCTGGGGGCTAATAAGTTTTTTAGTGTAGAGGCTCTGCGGTAGATGATCCCGGGGGTTGCTGGTAGGACCCCTCTCAGAAAAGCATCATTCTGAAGAATGCTCCAATGTCTGCGGATTATTTTTTTAATCAGATCACCATCCCTACTAAAGGTAGTTAGAAAATTGGAAGAAAAATTCCTCTGATCAGTGCTGTTGTTTCTGGAATTAGGATCATTTCTTTGTATAATGAGATCGTTTTGTTTAAGATCCTTGTTCGTCTGATAAGCCTTCTTGATTAAAGTTGGGGGATACTTTTTATTTAAAAACCTTTCTTTCAGGATGTTTGCCTGTTCCCTATAATCTCTATCAAGGGTACAGTTTTTTCTTATTCTTTGAAATTGATTATTGGGAACATTTATAAGCCATTTATTATAATGATTACTCGTAAAATCAATATAGCTATTGCTATCGACCTTCTTAAAAAACGTTTTTGTGTGAATCATCCCTTCCTTATGTGAAATGGTAAGGTCTAGGAAATTAATGGATCCTTTCTCTATAGTGGGTACAAATTTTAGGCCCCAATCATTATTTTCTATGTGTCCCAAGAAGTCTTGTAGATTATCCTCTGAATTATCCCATATAAGGAACAGATCGTCAATGTACCTTTTATACACGACAACATGCTTGATGAGACTAGAGGAATAGATGTGTTTTAACTCAAAAAGACCCATGACCAGGTTAGCGAAAGTTGGTGCTACCCTCGAGCCCATCGCTGTGCCACAGCATTGGTGGTACAGTGTTTCCTGAAATGTAAAGAAATTATTGCTCAATATAAATTTCATACCTTCAAAAAGAAAATTTTTTTGTGGAATGGGTAACCGATCATCACTCTCCAAGAACTGCTTAAAACATTCCATGCCCAAATTGTGTGAAAAATTGGTATATAAAGCGGCAATGTCCAGTGAAACAAAACAAAAAGTGTCCATCCATTTAACATCTCTAATGATATTTAGCAATTGGGTGGAATCTCTCAAATAACTTTTGAGGTTGACAACATGTGATCTCATGATTTGGTCGATATAGGTAGCCAAATTCTCAGTGAGGGACCCGATCCCAGAAATAATGGGTCTGCCAGGGGGATTATGGGGACATTTTTGGATCTTGGGTAGATGATAATAGAAAGCTATTTTGGGTTTTTTTGTTTCAAGGAATTTGCTCTCTTCATTATTTAGGACCCCTAATTCAGTGGCCCCTGTATCAAAACATGATTTTCTCTGATAGCTTGATTGTAAGTAGTAAAATCGGCTACTTCATAGTGTTGAGGGTTAGATAGATTCCTCAAAGCCTCTTGTATGTAGGTGTCTCTGTCTTGTAGCACTATCCCCCCCCCTTTATCGGCGTTCTTAATGACCAAAAGTGGGTTGTTTTTTAATTTGATCAGAGCACATCTCTCTTCTCTGGTGAGGTTAATTTTCGAAAGGGTCCTATTGGAGGAGAGTTTTTTGAAATCCTCCAAAACTAAATCGTTGAAGGTTTTGATGTGATGTCCTTTACTTTGTAGAGGATAGAAATTGGATTTTAACTTAAGATCAGTATGATGAAAGATATCTTGTGTAGTATTCTTATTGATAGGGTTATATTTATTCATTTGGAAATGTCGGGTTAGCGTTAGTTTCCTGACAAATCTTTGAAAGTCCAGATATAGTTCAAAATCATTGGAGGAAGTGGTGGGGCAAAAAGAGAGTCCTTTTTTTAAGCACATTGATTTCGATATTAGACAGGGTATAACTGGATAAATTAAATATACCCATCATATCACTATTTAGCGTGCACTTTTTCTTTCTTTCTTGTTGGATCCTGGAACCTGCCCTGGTTCCTCTGTAAGGTTTTTTCTTTTTTCCCCCCTTGGAGTTAAAAAACAGGTTATGCTGGACTGTGTATTCCTGGCTCGGGGTAAAAAAGGTACACAGGAATCTTTTTTTGTGGTGTTATCTATTACAATAGTGCCCTCTCTAGGGGATTCAGAGGTGTTCAACACAGGGACTGTTGAGGTGGTACACGTTGTAGATTCCTGCGTGAAAGGTAAGGGGAAATCATCATCTCATGTGTAGATAATTCCAACAAATCAATAAAATCTTTGTCGGGTAAGGTGTCCCCGGTAGGTGGGGAGTCAGCAACCTCAAAATTAGATATAAGATCTCTATTTTTCTTAATTCTATCAATTTGAACCCTGAGGGCCTCTAACTGTCTCCTGGTCTCTTCAAAATCCCTGGGTTTGGTTAGAGTTTTGTGGGTGTCCAACATTACATCAATAGATGGCAACCAAACTGGAGTGTTCATAATGGAGGATTCCTTGGTAGAATCCATGAACACCTCATCAGGGGTATTGATGATGGGAGAGGTCTGAGGAGGAGATGTATCAAGGGTATGAGAGAGTGTGGATTTCTTATGATCACTTTTATCTGAATCAGTATTATCCCTTTTTGTGTGCAGATTAGATCTTTTATTGTGAAATCTACTATTGACAAAATTCCTAGAATTATTCGTGAAGCTAGGTCTCTGATGAAAAGATTTTTTACGTCCTTCTGAGTGATCCGGACGCTGTGTTCTATTAGGGATCATGTCTTGTCTATCGCGCTGAAGTTTTCTAGACTTCCTGTAGATGGTATCTTGTTCTATTTGGGTGAGTTTAGTATTGATGTCGGAGTTGAGTATTCTGTACTCCGGGTGTAAATCATATCTAGTCAAATCTATATAGAGTTCATTAATATGGGCGGTTGCTTCGCTTGCAATATTACTTCTTTTTTTATATAAGCACTGCAACATGCCCTGCATACAATTCCATAAGTTATTGTCCCATTCTGAAGTAAAAACTGGATCGGACGGAAAAGGAGAGTCATGCTTAATTCTCAAGCCTCTAGGGCACAGTTTCTCTTCCATATAAATGGTAAGAAAACGGGCATCAAGCCCGAAGCGTAATTCCTCTTTCAATAAATCTTCAAGCCGTAAAAACAGTTTTTTCATAGTGTGTTGAACACCTCTGAATCCCCTAGAGAGGGCACTATTGTAATAGATAACACCACAAAAAAAGATTCCTGTGTACCTTTTTTACCCCGAGCCAGGAATACACAGTCCAGCATAACCTGTTTTTTAACTCCAAGGGGGGAAAAAAGAATAAACCTTACAGAGGAACCAGGGCAGGTTCCAGGATCCAACAAGAAAGAAAGAAAAAGTGCACGCTAAATAGTGATATGATGGGTATATTTAATTTATCCAGTTATACCCTGTCTAATATCGAAATCAATGTGCTTTAAAAAGGACTCTCTTTTTGCCCCACCACTTCCTCCAATGATTTTGAACTATATCTGGACTTTCAAAGATTTGTCAGGAAACTAACGCTAACCCGACATTTCCAAATGAATAAATATAACCCAGCAATAAGAATACTACACAAGATATCTTTCATCATACTGATCTTAAGTTAAAATCCAATTTCTATCCTCTACAAAGTAAAGGACATCACATCAAAACCTTCAACGATTTAGTTTTGGAGGATTTCAAAAAACTCTCCTCCAAAAGGACCCCCTCGAAAATTAACCTCACCAGAGAAGAGAGATGTGCTCTGATCAAATTAAAAAACAACCCACTTTTGGTCATTAAGAACGCCGATAAAGGGGGGGGATAGCACTACAAGACAGAGACACCTACATACAAGAGGCTTTGAGGAATCTATCTAACCCTCAACACTATGAAGTAGCCGATTTTACTACTTACAATCAAGCTATCAGAGAATATCATGTTTTGATACAGGGGCCACTGAATTAGGGGTCCTAAATAATGAAGAGAGCAAATTCCTTGAAACAAAAAACCCCAAAATAGCTTTCTATTATCATCTACCCAAGATCCATAAATGTCCCCATAATCCCCCTGGCAGACCCATTATTTCTGGGATCGGGTCCCTCACTGAGAATTCGGCTACCTATATCGACCAAATCATGAGATCACATGTTGTCAACCTCAAAAGTTATTTGAGAGATTCCACCCAATTGCTAAATATCATTAGAGATGTTAAATGGATGGACACTTTTTGTTTTGTTTCACTGGACATTGCCGCTTTATATACCAATATTTCACACAATTTGGGCATGGAATGTTTTAAGCAGTTCTTGGAGAGTGATGATCGGTTACCCATTCCACAAAAAAAATTTCTTTTTGAAGGTATGAATTTTATATTGAGCAATAATTTCTTTACATTTCAGGAAACACTGTACCACCAATGCTGTGGCACAGCGATGGGCTCGAGGGTAGCACCAACTTTCGCTAACCTGGTCATGGGTCTTTTTGAGTTAAAACACATCTATTCCTCTAATCTCATCAAGCATGTTGTCGTGTATAAAAGGTACATTGACGATCTGTTCCTTATATGGGATAATTCAGAGGATAATCTACAAGACTTCTTGGGACACATAGAAAATAATGATTGGGGCCTAAAATTTGTACCCACTATAGAGAACGGATCCATTAATTTCCTAGACCTTACCATTTCACATAAGGAAGGGATGATTCACACAAAAACGTTTTTTAAGAAGGTCGATAGCAATAGCTATATCGATTTTACGAGTAATCATTATAATAAATGGCTTATAAATGTTCCCAATAATCAATTTCAAAGAATAAGAAAAAACTGTACCCTTGATAGAGATTATAGGGAACAGGCAAACATCCTGAAATAAAGGTTTTTAAATAAAAAGTATCCCCCAACTTTAATCAAGAAGGCTTATCAGACGAACAAGGATCTTAAACAAAACGATCTCATTATACAAAGAAATGATCCTAATTCCAGAAACAACAGCACTGATCAGAGGAATTTTTCTTCCCATTTTCTAACTACCTTTAGTAGGGATGGTGATCTGATTAAAAAAATAATCCGCAGACATTGGAGCATTCTTCAGAATGATCCTTTTCTGAGAGGGGTCCTACCAGCAACCCCCGGGATCATCTACCGCAGAGCCTCTACACTAAAAAACCTATTAGCCCCTAGCAGACTGAAGGAGGTTTTTTCCACTCCCATCTCCAATAAAGCTATGGGAGTATATAGATGTGGTGCTAAGAAATGTCTATGCTGTAAGTCCATACAACACAATAGAGTAAGTTTTGGCCTGAATCCAGAGGGGGTTGAATTTACCATCAAAAGCCACCTCACCTGCCAATCAGACTATGTCATTTACCTAATTGAGTGCGAATGCGATAAAAGATATGTGGGCAGAACGGTGCAAGCTCTTCATAATCGGATTAATTCACATAGGCACAATATAAAGATTGGTTTTATGTTGCATGGTCTATCCAGACACATCACCGTGTGCCATAACAAAAAATCCAGATTAAGAGTGACTCCAATCGAACATATTCCTCCCTATGTCCCTAACCGTATAGAAGTCCTCAATAGAAAAGAGACCTTTTGGATCTATAAACTCGATACACTTAAACCTCGAGGTCTTAATGAGATCACTGATATTTTTCATTAGTAGCTCTTTTTAATTATGTTTTATCCTTTCAGCATTATTTCTTTTATCATTCATTGGAAATGTATAATCTTTGGAAATGTATTATAATTATTATTTATCAATTATTGTTATGGATATGACATTATATTTATTTCCTTGCCCATATTACCAATGTTTTTATATATTTTTTATTGAAATTTTTACTGCCAGGTTCTATTGTTGTTTCATGTTGTATATACATATATATATATATATTTTTTTATATCTCTATTTTTTATTTTTTATTTATTTTTTATATTTTTTTATATATATATTTTTTATATATAACAAGATTGAAATCTACCCTCTATTTTTAAAGACACATACATATAATTATTGTTGTTTTATACATATATATAACTTATTCTTAAAATATATTTTTTTATATATATATACAGATCTCCCCACATCCACCTATGATAAACAAATTTTATTATTCATATATATGCATACTTATAAAAATTTTCACTGATAACACTCATTTTCCTATTTCCACACACTTGTTCTTTATATATACATGCCGCTTCCCCCTCTTTTTCTAGCGCTGGTGAACTCATCTAACCCCGTCCCCGACATTTCACCTTTCTTACAGTACTTGCTCACTTCCAGCACTGACGCATGCGCTCTCGCCTGTTTCCCACGCTCCTGAACTTAATTCACCCCGTCCCCTGCCTTTCAGCTTTTTCACATTACCCGTTCACTGCCTTTACTGACGCATGCGCCCCCCATCCTTTTCCCACGCTCTTGAACCCATTTCACCCTGTCTTGTTTTATCTGCAACATGCGCTTACTGCACTTGCAGGATCACTTTTAGTAAATTTAACTATATGGCTACGGTTCCCCACAACCCTTCCACCTTCCCTATATATATATATATATTTATATATAGGGAAAATTTGTTTATATATATATATATATACAGTTAGGTCCAGAAATATTTGGACAGTGTCACAAGTTTTGTTATTTTAGCTGTTTACAAAAACATGTTCAGAAATACAATTATATATATATAATATGGGCTGAAAGTGCACACTCCCAGCTGCAATATGAGAGTTTTCACATCCAAATCGGAGAAAGGGTTTAGGAATCATAGCTCTGTAATGCATAGCCTCCTCTTTTTCAAGGGACCAAAAGTAATTGGACAAGGGACTCTAAGGGCTGCAATTAACTCTGAAGGCGTCTCCCTCGTTAACCTGTAATCAATGAAGTAGTTAAAAGGTCTGGGGTTCAAAAAGGTGTGTGGTTTTGCATTTGGAAGCTGTTGCTGTGACCAGACAACATGCGGTCTAAGGAACTCTCAATTGAGGTGAAGCAGAACATCCTGAGGCTGAAAAAAAAAGAAAAAAATCCATCAGAGAGATAGCAGACATGCTTGGAGTATCAAAATCAACAGTCGGGTACATTCTGAGAAAAAAGGAATTGACTGGTGAGCTTGGGAACTCAAAAAGGCCTGGGCGTCCACGGATGACAACAGTGGTGGATGATCGCCGCATACTTTCTTTGGTGAAGAAGAACCCGTTCACAACATCAACTGAAGTCCAGAACACTCTCAGTGAAGTAGGTGTATCTGTCTCTAAGTCAACAGTAAAGAGAAGACTCCATGAAAGTAAATACAAAGGGTTCACATCTAGATGCAAACCATTCATCAATTCCAAAAATAGACAGGCCAGAGTTAAATTTCCTGAAAAACACCTCATGAAGCCAGATCAGTTCTGGAAAAGTATTCTATGGACAGATGAGACAAAGATCAACCTGTACCAGAATGATGGGAAGAAAAAAGTTTGGAGAAGAAAGGGAACGGCACATGATCCAAGGCACACCACATCCTCTGTAAAACATGGTGGAGGCAACGTGATGACATGGGGATGCATGGCTTTCAATGGCACTGGGTCACTTGTGTTTATTGATGACATAACAGCAGACAAGAGTAGCCGGATGAATTCTGCAGTGTACCGGGATATACTTTCAGCCCAGATTCAGCCAAATGCCGCAAAGTTGATCGGACGGTGCTTCATAGTACAGATGGACAATGACCCCAAGCATACAGCCAAAGCTACCCAGGAGTTCATGAGTGCAAAAAAGTGGAAAATTCTGCAATGGCCAAGTCAATCACCAGATCTTAACCCAATTGAGCATGCATTTCACTTGCTCAAATCCAGACTTAAGACGGAAAGACCCACAAACAAGCAAGACCTGAAGGCTGCGACTGTAAAGGCCTGGCAAAGCATTAAGAAGGAGGAAACCCAGCGTTTGGTGATGTCCATGGGTTCCAGACTTAAGGCAGTGATTGCCTCCAAAGGATTCGCAACAAAATCTTGAAAATAAAAATATTTTGTTTGGGTTTGGTTTATTTGTCCAATTACTTTTGACCTCCTAAAATGTGGAGTGTTTGTAAAGAAATGTGTACAATTCCTACAATTTCTATCAGATATTTTTGTTCAAACCTTCAAATTAAACGTTACAATCTGCACTTGAATTCTGTTGTAGAGGTTTCATATATATATATATATATATATATATATATATACATATATATATATATACATACATATATATATATATATATATATATACATATATATATATATATATATATATTTATATATATATATATATATATATATATATATATATATATATATATATATATATATATATATATATATATATATATATATATATATATATATATATATATATACAGATTTGTTTGGTGATCATGCACTGAGTTCTTCCTTGGCTGTGTGGACTAACCACACTACTTGTCCTCCAGTCATCTATAGAATCTAGAGTTTGTGAGTTCTATACCTTCTCACCTCAGTCTTACTGTCCTAAACATACACCTTTTTTAAGTATGTATATATATATATATATACATATTATTTTTGACCCAATAATGACACATTTTTTATTTAAGATTTTTATTATTTTTATTGCTATTTCCACATGATCGCATCACTGGTTTCATGAACACTTTTTGTTCTTCCTTCCCTTTTTTTTCACTGCACCACACTTTTTTTTTTTTTTTCTCTCTTTCAGACTTTTTCCCGCCGATTTTTTTCTTTTTGTGGGAGGTTCTTTGTCATTTCATTGTGTATATATGTCTGGCAGACATACACTTCTACAGATTTGATGTAACTTATGCCTGTTTGGTCCTGAGGAAGGGAGCAGAGTCTCCTGAAACGCGTAGACCTGTGCAAGAATAAAAAGTTTACATTATTCCAAGATTTCATCAGTGATCTTTGGCGCGGTTTACAAAGCCCCATTCTACAATTTCTCTCTGTTATCAGCCACCTGGGGTACTGCTGCCTTTGATCCGGATTTATGCTGTTACAGGAGTTGTGGCTTTCACAACCATCTTTGGTGAGTAGGATCTTCTCCTTTATCACCCCCTGTCTGTCAGGGTAAGACCCTATTGCGCTTTTTTGTCTGCAGGTTCTTTTTATCTATGGATACATATGTTGAAAGGGTATTTTAAACCTGAGCAGAAACCCACTGGCAGCATGAAAACACCAAAAAGGAAATTCAGTGAGTATACTGAGTAATGAGATCCTTTCTGGTGTTCATGCCGTGTGGGATTCGGGTACCTAATTTAAATATCCAGAAAGATTCTCTGTTGAGAATCTTTCTTCTATGATCACCTCGTCTGGTTGGTTTGTAACTGTAAAGCGCGGGGTTACATTTTCCTGTCAAAACATAGTCTACGACGTTCCCTGGGTCACATGAGGTGTCTGTGCAAAATTTCGTGATTGTCAATGCGACGGTGCGGATACACTTTTCAGTTCACTTTTTCCCCATTATGTAGATAGGGGCACAATTGATCGGTAAATTGGAATACGCGGGGTTAAAATTTCGCCTCACAACATAGTCTATGACGCTCTCGGGGTCCAGACGTGTGAGTCTGCAAAATTTTGTGGCTGTAGCTGCGATGGTGCAGATGCCAATCCCGGACATACACACATTCAGCTTTATATATTAGACTAGCTGTACTACCCGGCTCCGCCCGGGTTAATAACTGCTGTTAACAAAATAGAATGTATTAACAAAAATTTATTCTGCACACAAAAAACACAAAACAAATAGATAGAAATGTAATTATTTAAAGGCAAAAACTAAGCTAATAGAAGCATTTCACAACATATATTTCAACACCACAGATATTTCACACAGATTTAACTAAATTGTCCAAATAATGTGCTCCATCTGTCTCTTTCCAGATCTGTCTGTTTTCCCATCTGTCTCTTTCCCCATCTGTCTCTTTCCAGGTCTGTCTCTTTCCAGGTCTGCCTCCTTCCAGGTCTGCCTCTTTCCAGGTCTGCCTCTTTCCTCGTCTGCCTCTTTCCTCATCTGCCTCTTTCCTCGTCTGCCTCTTTCCCCATCTGCCTCGTTCCCTGTCTGCCTCTTTCTTCGTCTGCCTCTTTCTCCGTCTGCCTCTTTCTCCGTCTGTCTCTTTCCCCGTCTGTCTCTTTCTCCATCTGTCTCTTTCCCCGTCTGCCTGTCTCTGTCTGTCTCTTTCTTTGTCTGTCTCTATCTCTCTGTTTCTTTCCCCATCTGTCTCTTTCCAGGTCTGTCTCTTTCCCAGGTCTGTCTCTTTCCCCATCTGTCTCCCCATCTCTTTGTCTGTGTATTTTCCTGTCTGTCTCTTTCCCTGTCTGCCTGTCTTTGTCTGTCTCTATTTCTTTGTCTCTTTCCCCGTTTGTCTCTATCAAGGTCTGTGTCTTTCCCAATCTATCTTTGTTTGTCTCTCTGGCTGTCTCCTCCTTCCCTGTCTCTGTCCCTGTCTGCATGTCTGTCTGTCTCTTTCCCCATCTATCTCTTTCCAGGTCTTTGTCTGTCTCTTTCACAGTTTGTCTCTGTCTGTCTCTTTCCCTGTCTGTCTCTGTCTGTCTTTCTCTCTGTCTGTCTCTCTCTGTCTCTCTCTATCCGTCTCCCCACCGACATCTTTTTACCTCACATATAAGCTTCTTATACTATGAATGTCTTTTGTTCCTATAGCAACCAATCACAGCTCCTACTAATAACCTGTAGTTCCACGCTCCATTTACCAACATGAAGGCATGTTTTTTGGAGAGTAACTGTAAAGCGCGGGGTTAAATTTTCCTGTCAAAACATAGTCTACGACGTTCCCTGGGTCACATGAGGTCTCTGTGCAAAATTTAGTGATTGTAAATGCGATAGGTGCGGATACACTTTTCGCTTCACTTTTTCCCCATTATGTAGATAGGGGCAAAATTGATTGGTAAATTGGAACGCACAGGATTAAAATTTTGCCTCACACCATAGCCTATGATGCTCTCGGGGTCCAGACGTGTGAGTGTGCAAAATTTTGTCGCTGTAGCTGCGACGGTGCAGATGCCAATCCCGGACATATACACACACACACATACATACATACATACACACATTCAGCTTTATATATTAGACTAGCTGTAGTACCCGGGTGTTGCCCGGGATAGTAACTGTCTCTCTGTGTCTCTCCAAGTCTCTGTCTTTGTATTGCTGTCTGTCTGTCTCTCTTTCTGTCTCTTTCCTTGTCTGTCTGTTTCTATCTCTCTGTCTGTATTTGCATCAGTCTATCTGTCTCAATCTCTGTACTTGACTGTCTCTATCTCTCTGTTCCTTTGCCCGTCTGTCTCTTTGCCTGTCTGTCTCGTTGTCTGGCTGTCTTTTTGCCTGTCTGTCTTTTTGCCCGGCTGTCTCTTTGTCCGGCTGTCTCTTTGCCCGACTGTCTCTTTCCCGGTCTGTCTCTTTCCCGGTCTGTCTCTTTCCAAGTCTGTCTCTTTGCCAGGCTGTCTCTTTGCCGGGCTGTCTGTTTCTAGGTCTGTCTCTTTCTAGGTCTGTCTCTTTCTAGGTCTGTCTTTCCAGGGCTGTCTCTTTCCAGGGCTGTCTCTTTCCAGGGCTGTCTCTTTCCACGTCTGTCTCTTTTCCGCTCTGTCTCTTTCCCGCTCTGTCTCTTTCCCACGCTGTCTCTTTCCCACGCTGTCTCTTTCCCACGCTGTCTCTTTCCCATGCTGTCTCTTTCCCATGCTGTCTCTTTCCCATGCTGTCTCTTTCCCATGCTGTCTCTTTCCAGGCCTGTCTCTTTCCAGGTCTGTCTCTTTCCAGGTCTGTCTCTTTCCAGGTCTGTCTCTTTGGGCATTTGTCTTTTTGCCTGGCTGTCTCTTTGCCCTGCTGTCTCTTTGCCCGGCTGCCTCTTTGCCCGGCTGCCTCTTTGCCCGGCTGCCTCTTTGCCCAGCTGCCTCTTTGCCTGGCTGCCTCTTTTCAGGGCTGCCTCTTTTCAGGGCTGTCTCTTGCCCGTCTGTCTCTTGCCCGTCTGTCTCTTGCCCATCTGTCTCTTTCCCGGTCTGTCTCTTTCCAGATCTGTCTCTTTGCTGGTATGTCTCTTTCCCAGACTGTCTCTTTCCAGGTCTGTCTTTTTCCAGGTCTGTCTCTTTGCCCATCTGTCTCTTTGCCCATCTGTCTCTTTGCCCATCTGTCTCTTTGCCCGTCTGTCTCTTTGCCCATCTGTCTCTTTCCCGGTCTGTCTCTTTCAGATTTGTCTCTTTAACGGTCTGTCTCTTTGACCGTCTGTCTCTTTCCCGCTCTGTCTCTTTTCCGCTGTCATTTTCCCCGTCTATCTCTTTCCAGGGCTGTCTATTTCCAGGGCTGTCTCTTTACATGGCTGTCTCTTTCCAGGGCTGTCTCTTTCCCCGTCTGTCTCTGTCTGTGTCTCTGTCTTTTTCTGTCTCTCTCTATCCGTCTCACCACCGACATCTTTTTACCTCACACATAAGCTTTGTATACTACCAGTTTATTTTGTTCCTATAGCAACCACTGACAGTTGCTATTTATAGCCTGCTGCTCCATTCATTTTAATGGCTGCAGG
Source organism: Anomaloglossus baeobatrachus (assembly GCF_048569485.1). Classification (NCBI taxonomy): domain Eukaryota; kingdom Metazoa; phylum Chordata; class Amphibia; order Anura; family Aromobatidae; genus Anomaloglossus; species Anomaloglossus baeobatrachus. The sequence continues at coordinate 123,550,486 of NC_134356.1, forward strand.
ATGTTTGTAGAGTAACTGGAAAGCACGGGGTTAAATTTTCCCGCCCAAACATAGTCTATGATGTTCCCTGAGTCAGATGGAGTGTCTGTGCAAAATGTCGTGATTGTACATGCGACGGGGCGGATTCCTTTAGCGGACATACATACATACAGTACAGACCAAAAGTTTGGACACACCTTCTCATCTCTAGAACAACTATTAAGAGGAGGCTTTGTGCAGCAGGCCTTCAGGGTAAAATAGCTGCTAGGAAACCACTGCTAAGGACTAGTGATGAGCGAGCATGCTTGTCACTACTCGGTACTCGCACGAGTATCACTGTACTCGGGCTGCTCGGCGGGGACCGAGTAATCTCGCGATACTCGTGCTTTACTCGTGGTCTTCATTTCTGCATGTTGGCGCTCTTTTGAGAGCCAGCCCTCATGCAGGGATTGGCTGGCAGACCACTGCAATGCCACAGCCCTGTTAGTTGTGGAATTGCAGTGATTGGCCGGCCTGCACAGCGTCACCGAGCCTTTATATAGGCCGGCGCGCTGTGCTCTGCTCACAGCTATTCTGACAGTGAGTGTAGGGAGAGTGTCGCTGATTCAGGGAAAGCTTTGCGGCCCTTTATAGTTAGTTCCGGAGCAGGGCTGCAAACAGTGTGACCAGAAGTCCTTCTCAGGACTATTCTAGTTGTATACAGGCAGGCAGGGTATAGCCAGGTCGGAGTACAGTAGCAGAGTCCTTCTCAGGACTATTGTTGCTATATACAGGCAGGGTATAGCCAGGTCGGAATACAGGCTAGTGACCAGAAGAGTCCTTGTCAGGACTATTGTAGCAGTATACAGGCAGGCAGGCAGGGTATATATAGCCATTCCTAGTGGTGACCGTATACCAGCCTTCATCATATCTGGGGCTGGTGTACACAGTGTAAAACAGTCCAGATAGTGTCAGACTTCTCAGTAATTGTCGCTCCTAAAAACCAGTTAGGTTCTTATTGCGTCCGTGCTTGCATTTAAAAACAGCACGTGTGTGGCAGTCGGTGGCAGGGTACAGGTGCGCGTTTTGCACAAACTATTATATAACGCACAAGTCTAGTGTATAATACACGTCAGTCAGCAGTGTCTGATAGTGTCAGACTTCTCAGTAATTGTCGCTCCTAAAAACCAGTTAGGTTCTTATTGCGTCCGTGCTTGCATTTAAAAACAGCACGTGTGTGGCAGTCGGTGGCAGGGTACAGGTGCGCGTTTTGCACAAACTATTATATAACGCACAAGTCTAGTGTATAATACACGTCAGTCAGCAGTGTCTGATAGTGTCAGACTTCTCAGTAATTGTCGCTCCTAAAAACCAGTTAGGTTCTTATTGCGTCCGTGCTTGCATTTAAAAACAGCACGTGTGTGGCAGTCGGTGGCAGGGTACAGGTGCGCGTTTTGCACAAACTATTATATAACGCACAAGTCTAGTGTATAATACACGTCAGTCAGCAGTGTCTGATAGTGTCAGACTTCTCAGTAATTGTCGCTCCTAAAAACCAGTTATGTTCTTATTGCGTCCGTGCTTGCATTTAAAAACAGCACGTGTGTGGCAGTCGGTGGCAGGGTACAGGTGCGCGTTTTGCACAAACTATTATATAACGCACAAGTCTAGTGTATAATACACGTCAGTCAGCAGTGTCTGATAGTGTCAGACTTCTCAGTAATTGTCGCTCCTAAAAACCAGTTAGGTTCTTATTGCGTCCGTGCTTGCATTTAAAAACAGCACGTGTGTGGCAGTCGGTGGCAGCGTCAGGCTCCACGTTGTCCCTGGATAGAGACGTGCATGAGGGCCTCAAAACATTGTTCCCATTGCAAAGGAGTGGGTCTCCTGTCGTTGTAATGTCCATTCTGCAAAGAATGGGCGAAAAAATTTACCACTGGGGGTATACCTGAAACAAAGGCCTAAGTATTGCAATTTGTAACGGTCATCATCATGGTGGCGCATGAGGAGAAGGAGGAGCAGTCCAGCGATTAGCCAAACTCCAGAAGTGTGTACCCATGGGTGAGTGGAGGTACATGGCAAACTTTAAATTCCGCTCTCATTTGCTGGTGGTGTGGTGAAGTCTGGCCCAATCCAACCCTTGTTCATCTTGATCAGAGTCAGCTTGTCAGCATTTTCAGTTGACAGGCGGGTGCGTTTATCTGTAATGATTCCACCTGCGGCACTAAAAACACGCTCTGACAAAACGCTAGCAGCAGGGCAGGCCAGGCCTTCCAAGGCGTAGAGAGCCAATTCATGCCACGTGTCCAGCTTGGATACCCAATAATTGTAAGGCACAGAGGAATGTCGGAGTACAGTTGTTCGATCTGCAAGGTACTCCTTCAGCATCTGGGCAAACTTAGGATTTCTTGTGGCACTACCCCGCACCTCAGGGGCTGTGGTACGTGAGGGGCTGAGAAAACTGTCACACATCTTAAAGACTGTTCCCCTACCTCTGGCGGATTGGACTTGTGCCTCTCTCGGCTGTACGCCTCGGTTGTCCACTGATTCATGACCTATGCCGCTAGCGTTTTGTGAGGGGAATGCTTTGCCTACTTCCGTGACTATGGCCTTCTGGAACTGCTGCATTTTGCCTGACCTCTCCGCCTCGGGAATAAGAGACATAAAGTTCTCCTTTTAGCGTGGGTCTAACAGTGTTACCAACCAGTAATGATTGTCGGCCAAGATGTTCTTAACGCGAGGGTCACGAGACAGGCAGCTTACCATAAAGTCAGCCATGTGTGCCAGACTCTTAACAGCCATCACTTCAGTATCCTGACCGACACGATGACTGAACATGCTGTCCTCCTCCTCCTCATCATCTACCCTGTCCTCTGGCCAGCCACGCTGAACCGAGGATATGACTGCATGTCATATCCTCAATTTGGCCAGAGAGTTGCTCCATGTCTTCATCCTCCTCCTCGTCATAGTCCTCCACTGCACGTTGTGATGAGACGAGGCTGGGCTGTGTGTTATCATCACCCACACCCACTACTGTTTCTTGCTGAAACTCATCGCGCTCCGCCTGCAATGCATCATGTTTGTTTTCTGAGCAGAGACCATTTTAGAAGGCAGAGAAGCGGTATGGTGACGCTAATAATGTCGTCATCGCCGCTCACCATCTTGTTGTAGTCCTCAAAGTTTTGGCGGATGGTGCATAGGTCGGACATCCATCTCCACTCCTCAGGTGTTATGTGTGGAGTTTGACCCATTTCCCGACGGCTTAGGTGATGCAGGTACTCAACAACTGCCCTCTTCTGCTCACATATCCTGACCAACATGTGCAGAGTTGAATTCCAACGCGTGGGGACATCACACACCAGTCTGTGTGCCGGAAGATGCAAACGGCGTCTTAAGGCGGCAAGGCCGGCTGAAGCAGTAGGTGACTTTCGAAAATGTGCAGACAGGCGGCGAACTTTTACCAGCAGATCAGACAGCTCTGACTATGACTTTAGAAACCGCTGAACCTCGAGGTTGAGCACATGGGCCAAGCATGGAACATGTGTCAGCTGGCCTCGCCTCAAAGCCGCCACCAGGTTCCGGCCATTGTCACACACCACCTTTCCTGGCTTTAGGTTCAGAGTTGTGAGCCAGTGATCTGCCTGCTGTTTCAGAGCTGTCCACACCTCTTCTGCATTGTGGGGTTTGTCACCTATGCAGATTAGCTTCAGCACTGCCTGTTGCCGCTTCGCCGAGGCAGTGCTGCAGTGCTTCTGTGTCGCCCTGGACAAGCCAGGGGCCACAGAGCACAACACTTAAACACCCCACACTCCCTGCAGGCATATCATAGTCAAAACACAAAATCCTTGTTGCCTTCCCCAGGGGCTGTTGTCCACACCAGGGTGTGGAGCCAGGCGGTTGGTCTCCACCCACCGAGGAGGAGGGAAAACACAGGCAGTGAGAGTTAAGCTAAGGAAGTGGAAGGAGGAAAGTAGTAGAGAGGAGAAAAGTGACAGCAAAGAGCCTGAAGTTGGTCCGGGTGTGTGGCCTGGACAGGACAGCAAGGTTGGCAGGATGTGGTGACCGTCTGCAGTGGAGGCCGATTGGAGTCTGCCGTAAGGACCGTGGACGGGTGGTGACCCGGCCGTACCGGACCGGTATACAAAGCGAAGCCAGCACCATTGGCAGAGGACTTTCGGATCCCGGCAAGGCTTGGTGTCGCCGTGAATTTGCCAAATCCGTTATTGAAGGGGACCTCAGGGTTTCCAAACAGCCAAGTCCAGATAGAAGGCAACCGTACAACCGTGAAGGGGAGACACAGCCACCGGCAAGGGCAACCGTCTCCCAGGGCCAGCGCCTGTGGGCAAAAGGGGCTCCTCCGGCCCATATCCAGGTCAGGGAGCGGGTTACCGTTGGGAAACCATCACTACCAACACTTAACTTCGGTGCAGGGAGAGACAGTCATCACTAACCTGCAGGGAGGAACAACCGCAGCCGTCCGAGTGACCCGTCCATCCAGCCACTTGTTTTACCCTGAACTGTGTCATCATCATTGGGCTGAGTGAGTACCTCCGTGCCGTGCGGCACAGCGCTGCCCCTGCGACCATGCACTTCATCAGGCCCCGCAACCCGCCTGTCATCCATCTCTACCCCATCACCAGGCCCCGGGACAACCAACCCCCCTACCCACGTAGGGGAGAAATAACAACAAAGCTGCTCCCTGTCACAGGCTCCCGGGATCCCCGTCCAGAGCAGCGGTGGTGTCCACACAATCACCACAACCGTGGGTGGCGTCACGGACAATATCCCCAAAACCCAAACCACCCCTTTTCACTCACGGGCGAGTAGCGCCGCTCGAGTCCCCGGGATCCGGCCATCGCTCGAGCCAACGAGCAGCAGCAGCCGTAGAGCTGCGTCAGCCGGACCCGAGCAGTGGGAGAGCGCACCGTCCCCTCCTCCGCCAGCGACACTTACAGCTTGGGACTGGTGTGGAGGGTAAAGTGGATCAGGATGCGCAGGAGGAGGAGGAGGCTGAGGAGCATGACATTCCGGAGCTGTAGAGTGTGTGTGAAACCCTGACTGAGGTAGGGCCTGCAAAACTTGGTGTGTGAAGGACGTATTCCGTCCCTCGCTCAGACTGGGTCCCAGCTTGCACAATATTAACCCAGTGTGACGTCAACGAGATGTAGCGGCCTTGCCCACATGCACTTGTCCACGTGTCTGTGGTTAGGTGGACTTTGGCTGAAACAGCGTTGTTCCGGGCACGTGTGATGTTTTGTGACACGTGGTTAGTTATGCAATGCGGGGACGGCACACAGGGAGAAATAGTGGCGGCTGTGGACCGAGTAACGTGGGACAGCTGCCACCATCAGTTCGCGGAATGCTTCTGTCTCAACCAGCCTAAAAGGCAACATTTCCAGCGCAAGCAGTCGCGAAATGTTAGCATTTAGAACTGTGGCATGTGGGGTGTTGGCAGTGTATTTGCGCCTGCGCTCAAAGGTTTGCTGAATGGATAACTGAACGTTGCGCTGGGACAAGGACGTGCTTGATGATGGTGTTCTTTCTGCGTAGGCAACTGCAGGTGCAGGAGTGGAGGAGGCTTGTTCGCAGGCAGCATGGACAGGGGATTGGCTCGCATGCACAACCAGCGAAGACGTAGCAGTGACATCAGCAAGCACTGCTCCTCGACTCTGTTGTACTTCCCACAAAGTCGGGTGCTTGGCTGACATGTGCCTGATCATGCTGGTGGTGGTCAGGCTGCTAGTTTTGGTACCCCTGCTGATGCTGGCATGGCAGGTGTTGCAAATGGCCTTTTTAGAATCATCTGGAGCCAACTTAAAAAACTGCCAGTGTCAGAGTTCCTGGTTTTCCAGTTTTCTTTTGAAAGAGCTTGCCCTTTGTTAACATGGAGTTTTCTGTTATGTTGCCCTACTTCCTGTCCATCTGTTTAAAAGCCGCCCCTAAAGCTTAGTCCAGTGCCTGAGTATACTGCTTCCTGTGTGCTCCTGCCCTGCTGCTTTTGGTTCCTGATTGTTATTCGGATCCTCTTGGAAAACAACCGACACCGACTCTGGACTTCATCTGGTATCATCTAGCTGTACCTGGACTCCGTTTGCCGTCTTTGGTCGGAACTTCTGCCCGGTTCCTTCCGTTTAATACCACTCTGGACTCACATCACGTACAGACATTTTTCGACTTACCTATTGCCCTTTTGTGTCCCGGCTGCTGCGCATTTAGGGCTTCTGGGGTGATTGCCAGACAGTCCCTGTATAGGGGTTTGCTGTTGGTGGTCTCCCTGGGGGAGTCCGGTGCGCGGTACCGGGAATTCCCTTTCGCTCAGTCCCTGGAAGGTATTTCCTGTATTTATGTTCTACTGTGTTTTTGTTCCGTTTATGTACATATTTGCTGGTTGCATATTATAAATGTCTTGCACCAAGAACTCGTCTCTGGTTGTCATTGCCCTAACGCAATCGAAATCCTCAATACATACAATAGTATTACAGCCAGACTCGGGAAGACCTAACATTTGTACAGGCACCTTGTGTCGTGTTGTTCCGGGGAACAGTTGACTGACGTCTGCCTGGGGCCACCACTCTGCTTCTTACTGCCTGTTGTGATGCTACGCCTCCCTCCCCCTGTGCACTGCTGTCCTCGCTCTGCATATCCTCCTGCCAGGTTGGGTCAGTTACTGGATCATCCACCACGTCGTCTTCCTCTTCCGCACCCTGCTCCTCCTCCTGACTTCCTGACAATTGTGTCTCATCATCGGCCACCCCTTGTTGAGACACGTTGCCAACTTCGTGAGAACGTGGCTGCTCAAATATTTGTGCATCTGTACATACAATCTCGTCATGGCCCACTTCAACAGGAGCTGGCGAGAGGCCAGAATTTGTGAATGGAAACGTGAACGAACAGCTATTCCGAGTGTCCAAGTGTGGGATCAGTAATGTCCGTGGACGTGTACTCGGCCTGGTGGTAGGAAGGAGGATCAGGTTCTGAAATGTGCGGTGCAGTATCACGGCTACTGACACTTGACCGTGTGGAAGACAGAGTGTTTGTGGTGGTGCCAATCTGACTGGAAGCATTATCCGCTATCCAACTAACAACCTGTTGACACTGGTCTTGGTTCAAGAGGGGTGTACTGCTGCGGTCCCCAAGAATTTGGGACAGGACGTGCGAGCGACTAGATGTGGCCCTTTGTTGTGGCGAAATTAGAGCTTGCACACAACCTCGGTGTCTGCCTGCACCACCATCACGTCCACTTCCTTGTTCGTTGACAACGCCCTTGCGCATTTTGCAATGCTGTGCTGATGTGTATTCACTAGACTTGTGTGTTATATCCAAGTTTGTGCAAAACTCACACAAATGCAGCGGAAAGCTGCCACCAACAGGCACACACGTGCGGTTTTTAAATGCAAGCACGGAGGCACTAAGAACCTAACAGGTCTCTATCCAGGGACAACGTAGAGCCTCCCAATGTTTGGCTTCCCTGCCTAAGGGCTATACTATAATACACCCACTTCCTTCCAATGGGCACTTCAGGTTTACAGGCCTTCATGCACGTCTCTATCCAGGGACAACGTGGAGCCTCCCAATGTTTGGCTTCCCTGCCTAAGGGCTATACTATAATACACCCACTTCCTTCCAATGGGCACTTCAGGTTTACAGGCCTTCATGCACGTCTCTATCCAGGGACAACGTGGAGCCTCCCAATGTTTGGCTTCCCTGCCTAAGGGCTATACTATAATACACCCACTTCCTTCCAATGGGCACTTCAGGTTTACAGGCCTTCATGCACGTCTCTATCCAGGGACAACGTGGAGCCTCCCAATGTTTGGCTTCCCTGCCTAAGGGCTATACTATAATACACCCACTTCCTTCCAATGGGCACTTCAGGTTTACAGGCCTTCATGCACGTCTCTATCCAGGGACAACGTGGAGCCTCCCAATGTTTGGCTTCCCTGCCTAAGGGCTATACTATAATACACCCACTTCCTTCCAATGGGCACTTCAGGTTTACAGGCCTTCATGCACGTCTCTATCCAGGGACAACGTGGAGCCTCCCAATGTTTGGCTTCCCTGCCTAAGGGCTATACTATAATACACCCACTTCCTTCCAATGGGCACTTCAGGTTTACAGGCCTTCATGCACGTCTCTATCCAGGGACAACGTGGAGCCTCCCAATGTTTGGCTTCCCTGCCTAAGGGCTATACTATAATACACCCACTTCCTTCCAATGGGCACTTCAGGTTTACAGGCCTTCATGCACGTCTCTATCCAGGGACAACGTGGAGCCTCCCAATGTTTGGCTTCCCTGCCTAAGGGCTATACTATAATACACCCACTTCCTTCCAATGGGCACTTCAGGTTTACAGGCCTTCATGCACGTCTCTATCCAGGGACAACGTGGAGCCTCCCAATGTTTGGCTTCCCTGCCTAAGGGCTATACTATAATACACCCACTTCCTTCCAATGGGCACTTCAGGTTTACAGGCCTTCATGCACGTCTCTATCCAGGGACAACGTGGAGCCTCCCAATGTTTGGCTTCCCTGCCTAAGGGCTATACTATAATACACCCACTTCCTTCCAATGGGCACTTCAGGTTTACAGGCCCTCATGCACGTCTGTATGCAGGGGCATTGGTGAACCTCACAATTTAGGACTGCCCTGGCAAAGGAAAATACTACAAAGACTCACTTCCTCAAAATGGGCACATTAGACTCAAGAGGCCTTCATGTACGTCTCTTCTCAGGGACATCGGAGTGCCACACAATGTTTTCACGTAAAATCTTTCATGTATTGATCTCAAAAAGTAACATACACCAGCTCTATCTCACTATTGGGTATGTGCCCTTAACATTTCCGCCATGAAAAATCATTTTGGGGTCATTTTGGAAGGTTTTCTGGTGAGTCCGTAAAAATGGCGTAAAACGCGGACAAAATTGTTCACAGCTGTGACTTTTGAGTGATAAATGCTTCAAGGGGTCTTCCCCATGCTGTTGCCATGTCATTTGAGCACTCTTCTGAGACTTTTGTGACATTTTTAGGGTTTCTCCATGCTGCCGGGAGGTCATTTCACAAAAATACTCGGGTCTCCCATAGGATAACATTGGGCTCGTTGCTCGGGCCGAGTACACGAGTATCTTGGGAGGCTCGGCCCGAGCTTCGAGCACCCGAGCTTTTTAGTACTCGCTCATCACTACTAAGGACAGGCAACATGAAGAAGAGACTTGTTTGGGCTAAAGAACACAAGGAATGGACATTACACCAGTGGAAATCTGTGCTTTTGTCTGATGAGTCCAAATTTGAGATCTTTGGATCCAACCACCGTGTCTTTGTAGAAACGGTAAACGGATGGACTCTACATGGCTGGTTCCCACCGTGAAGCATGGAGGAGGAGATGTGACGGTGTGGGGGTGCTTTGCTGGTGACACTGTTGGGGATTTATGCAAAATTGAAGGCATACTAAACCAGCATGGCTACCACAGCATCTTGCAGTGGCATGCTATTCCATCCGGTTTGCGTTTAGTTGGACCATCATTTATTTTTCAACAGGACAATGACCCCAAACACACCTCCAGGTTGTGTAAGGGCTATTTGACTAAGAAGGAAAGTGATGGGGTGCTACGCCAGTGACCTGGCCTCCACAGTCACCAGACCTGAACTTAATCGAGATGGTTTGGGATGAGCTGGACCGCAGAGTGAAGGCAAAAGGGCCAACAAGTGCTAAGCATTTCTGGGAACTACTTCAAGACTGTTGGAAAACCATTTCCGGTGACTACCTCTTGAAGCTCATCAAGAGAATGCCAAGAGTGTGCAAAGCAGTAATCAAAGCTAAGGTGGCTACTTTGAAGAACCTAGAATATAAGGCATACTTACAGTTGTTTCACACTTTAAGTATTTCATTCCACATGTTTTCATTCATAGTTTTGAATGAATCTGATTTATGAATCTACAATTTTTAGTCGTGAAAATAAAGAAAACTCTTTGAATGAGAAGGTGTATCCAAACTTTTGGTCTGTACTGTACGTACATACATACATACATACAAACACACACATACACTGAGCTTTATATATATATTATATACACAACGGTTACTTACCGGTAGCCGGTTTTTCCAGAACCCATGACAGCACCACGTGAGAGAGGGATCCGCCCAGCAAGGACAGGAAACCATTCTGAATAAAAGGGCGGTACTTCTCCCCTTCGTCAGTTGATTACCGAGAATGAGAGGACCTCCAACAATTGTTAGAACTTACTCCACCACCACTAAACACACACAAGCACACCGAAAAAGTGCACACCAAGGATGAGAAAGGGAGGGAATATAAGGGTGCTGTCATGGGTTCTGGAAAAACCGGCTACCGGTAAGTAACCGTTGTGTTTTCCCCTCACCCATGACAGCACCACGTGAGAGATTTCCAGAGAAAACCATTTAGGGAGGGACCACCGCCTCAAGCACCCGTCTACCAAACGAAAGAGCAGCCGAGGAGGATAGGTCCACCCGATAGTGTCGGAAAAAAGTAGATTGTGAGGACCAGGTAGCGGCCCTACAAATTTGTTCAATAGATACCTGTGCACGCTCAGCCCAGGAGGTAGACACCGCTCTGGTGGAATGGGCCCGGATGTTCTCCGGAGCAGGCGCTCCACTGGAGGAGTAGGCCAAACTAATGGCCTCCCTAATCCACCTAGCGATAGTACTCTTGGACACCCCCTGACCCTTGGTACTACCCTGAAAGGAGATAAATAATGACTGTGTCTTCCTCACTGCCTGTGTGACCGAAAGATAGTGTAGGAGGGCCCTGCGTACATCTAGGGTGTGAAATCTATGTTCCCCCTCATTAGTGGGACGGCTGCAGAATGAGGGCAGGACTATTTCTTGCGTTCTATGAAAATGAGAAGCAACCTTCGGGAGATACGCTGGGTCCGGACGCAAGATGACTCTATCCTCAAGGACCTGAGTGTAAGGCTGCACTACTGACAGGGCCTGCAAATCACCGATCCGTCGTGCCGAGGTCAATGCGACTAGCAATACGGTTTTCAGGGTAAGCAATTTCAGGGAGATCTCAGTCAGGGGTTCAAAGGGGGGTCCCGTGAGGGCATCCAAGACCAAGTTCAGGTCCCAGGGAGGAACCTTCGGTATGATCACTGGCCTAGTCCTACCACTAGCCATAATAAATCGTTTAATCCACTTGTTGGCCGCCAGGTTACAATTGTACAGGGCTCCCAAGGCAGAGACCTGAACCTTGAGAGTGTTCACCGCCAACCCTAGATCAAACCCCTTCTGAAGGAATTCTAAAATGCACTCCACAGGGGCCTCCGGACCCAGAGGACCATCAGAGAATTGCAGGAATTTTTGCCACACTCTCCCGTATATTTTGGTGGTAACAGGCTTATGGCTCTTTAACAAAGTAGAAATAAGGTCAGGGGAAAAACCCCTGCTCCTTAACAGCGACCTCTCAAATTCCAAGCTGTTAAATGGAATCCCTTCGCTTGCGCGTGGAATACTGGTCCCTGTACTAACAGGTCCGGAACTTCCGGCAGAACCCAGGGATCCGTGACGGACATTGCCCTTAGGAGAGAAAACCATGGTCGTTTGGGCCAGAAGGGGGCGATAAGAAGTACTCTTGCCCTGTCCTCCCTGATTTTTTGCAGAACGGTCGGCAGCATGATAATCGGAGGAAACGCATAAGCCAGCCCGAAGGTCCATGGAACCTGTAGCGCGTCTACTGCGAAGGGCCGGTCCGAGGGGCTTAGCGAACAGAACTGCACTACCTGCCTGTTCAGTCTGGTGGCAAAGAGGTCTATCTGTGGCAAGCCCCAGAGAGTCACTAGCTGTCGAAAGACCCGAGGATTCAAGGACCATTCCCCTTGCCGCAGTTGATGGCGGCTGAGGTAATCTGCCGTGACATTGAGACTTCCTTTGATGTGGAGAGCCGAGAGGGAGAGAAGATGCTGCTCTGCCCAGAGAAACAGTCTGTAGGACACCTGCATGAGGGATGGGGACCTCGTGCCCCCTTGGTGGTTGACGTATGAGACCGTGGACTGGTTGTCGGACATGACCAGAACATGCCGTCCGCGAAGGTGAGGGAGAAAGTCGTGTAGGGCACGCTCCACCGCCCATAGCTCCCGGAGATTCGAGGGTTGCGCAGTCTCCTGCGGCGACCACCATCCCTGAGAAATGTGCTCGAGAAGGTGAGCCCCCAAGCCGGACTGGCTGGCATCGGTAGTGACCACCCTCCGGTCCCGAGGTAGCCAGGGAACCCCCACAGACAGATTGTCTACGGACGTCCACCAGAGGAGAGATCGTCTGACCGCCCAGGACAGGGTGACGACCCCTTCCAAACAACCGTTTAATGCTCTCTGGGCATACAGAACCTGCCACTGGAGAGCCCTGGAGTGGACCCGACTCCATGGGACCGCCGGGAAACAAGATGTCAGAGTACCCAGCAAGGACATAGCCCGCCTCAGAGACATCCTGGGATGGTGGATCGCCTGCCGGGCCAAGGCTGAAACCCTCCGAATCTTGTCTGCTGGCAACAGGCACTGCTGACACACCGAGTTGAGAGTGAGACCTAGAAATGATTGAACAGTGACCGGGTCCATCCGGGACTTTTCGTAATTCACCATCCAACCCAGGTCCTGTAGAGATTGTTGAAGGTATTGGAGATGGGCCGCACATTGTTGCTTGGAGTTCCCAATCACCAGGAAGTCGTCCAGGTAAGGAACCACCAGAATATTCCGTATCCGCAGATGAGCCGTCATCTCCGCCACTATTTTCGTAAAAATCCTGGGGGCGATAGAGAGCCCGAAAGGGAGGGCTCGGAACTGAAAATGACTGACCAAGTTGTTGATGGAAACCGCCACTCGCAGGAACTGCTGAGAATGAGGATGGATAGGGACATGGTAATAGGCGTCCTTCAAGTCTATCACCACCATATAACAGTTGTGGAACAGCAGCTTTATGGCCGACTGAACAGACTCCATCTTGAACGGGAAATGCTGGAAAAACTGGTTGAGACATCTGAGGTTTATTATCGTACGGAAGGAGCCGTCCGGCTTGCCTACAAGAAAGAGGGGGGAATAGAACCCCTTTCCCCTTTCCGCCACAGGCACCTCGCACAGGACTGCCTTCCCAATTAACATCCGAATTTCCGATTCTAGAGCATGTTGCTCCGACTGTGACCCCCGAAGAGGATTGACGACGAAACGCTGCGGTGGCTGAAGTAGAAATTGGAACTGGAGACCGTCTCTGACAATGGATCGAACGTAGGCGTTGGAGGAAATGCTTTCCCACCGCTCCAGAAAGCGAGAAAGGCGTCCTCCGACCGGCAGCCTGGCGTCACCGGGCAGACTTCTTTGAGGCGGCTGGGGCGCCCCCGAACATGAAGCCGGAGTCCCGCTTCGGTCTGCGCTCCCACCTCCGATTATCCGGGGGTTTGCCTCTGGAGAATCTCTGCCTCCGAAAGGTACGGGATGAACCAGAGTGGAATCTCAGGAAGGACCTTTTGCCCTCTGACGCTTTGTCCAGCACATCCTCCAGCTGTTTCCCAAAAAGCAGGCGACCGTCACAGGGCACCGCACACAATCTGTGTTTGGATTGCAGATCTCCTGGACAGCCCTTCAGCCATAACGCCTGTCTGGCCTGATTAGACAAGCCCGCAGAACGAGCCCCCAGCCTAATAACATCCGCTGAGGAATCTGCCAAAAAGGCTGCAGCCCCCTGGAGAAGCGGAAATTTTGACAGGATCTTGTCACGGGAGGTGTTATCCCGCAACTGATCCTCCACCTGTTGGAGCCAGATCATAAGAGAACGGGCTGTACAGGTATTTGCGATGGCCGGCCTCAAGCTCCCCGCAGATGTCTCCCATAGGTGCTTAAGAAGGACATCCGCTTTTTTGTCCAGGGGATCTTTCAACGTACCCGAGTCCTCTAGGGGAATGCCTCCTCGCCGAGAGGACTTCGCAACGGCAGCATCGATCCGGGGTGCCTTGTCCCATATGGCCGCCACGTCCTCAGCAAAGGGATATTTCCGTTTGGAGGAGGAGGGGAGAGAGCCCGTTTTGTCCGGACGCTTCCACTCCTTCTGAATAAGCGCCTCAATTTTGTTGTTGACCGGAAAGGTACGCTTCTTCCTATCTTCCAGACCTCCAAACATCACATCCTCCAGGGATCTAGAGGATTTCTCCTCCGCCAACCCCATAGTAGCTCTGACAGATTTGACCAGGGACCCAACATCTTCAATGGAAAAACATGGTCTGCCTCCCATATCACCCTCAGAGGACGAGGAGTCTGAGTCCGAGGCCGTACCGGAGGAGGAGTAGGAAGAAGGGGCAGAGTCCACAGGTTTCGATTTCTTCTTTTTTAAGAAAGCCTTCATGGAGTCCTGTACCTCTGAGCGGATAGCCGAATGGACGTCCGCTGAGAGTCCCGGGGATTCCTCCGCAATTGTGCGACGGATACACCCCTGACACAACGGCTTGCGCCACTCCTCTGAGAGAGGTTCCCTGCATAGGGGGCATTCCTTATGCTTCTTTTTGGACGTGGATTTCTTAGGGGCCTAAGAAGGGTAGACAAGCAGGCAAGGGGGCCATGAGTATAATGACATTCACGAAGATCCACTCACCACCATAGGAATGAAGGGTACCGGTTTTGAAGGCTGCTTTGGAACATCCACAGGTCTCACCGGAGCTGTAGAGTCATGGGAGGATCTGCTGTCATGGCTGCCACGGCCCGTCCGACCCGTGATCAGTTTTTCTGCCCTGCCGACGCACGGGAGAGCGCTGCTGCTCATCCGTGTCCATTGCAGAGCCCAGGCACCAGCCCCTGACAGCGCCAGAAGAGTCGTTTTACCACTGATCCTCCGCCTTCCGGTCCCCGGTGAGGCTCCTCCCCGCTCTCCACGCTCCCCTGGCGCATGGCCAGCAGTGCCTAAGCACCGGAATGGCGGGCAGCATGCACCTTATCGCTGCATGGGCGCCGCCATCTTCATCCGGTGATGTCATCGGAAGGCCCGCCTCCATCTCCCAGCGTGCCCGTCGCGTGCGCGCGCATCCGGAAGTTCCAGGCAGCATGGAGCGCAGAGCGGGGGGAATGAGCGGCGGACCGGGCCGAGCGGTACCTGCCGCCTGCTCCCGCACGGACACCAGGACCCCCCAGGGCAGGTGGACGGCGCTTCCAGCCCCGAAGAACGGTGCTACAGGACTCACCCTGCTCTTCCAGACACCGGACGGGGCTGGGTAAGTAGGCGTTTTTTCTTTTCTTTTCCTTCTTCTTTTTCTTTACCGCCGGTTTTCAGAACAGGGGTCTCCCATCCAGGACAGGAAACCAACTGACGAAGGGGAGAAGTACCGCCCTTTTATTCAGAATGGTTTCCTGTCCTTGCTGGGCGGATCCCTCTCTCACGTGGTGCTGTCATGGGTGAGGGGAAAATATATATATATATACACTGTATATATAAAATAGAAGACAACTAATTATTCATGGAACCACCCATTCAATCTGTATATTCAATCAACTAAGCATACAAGTTCAAGTGCATCCATTTGATTAATTAGAAACCTTCCTTTTATATGGAAAACATTTTCTGAGTAAAATAGCCCAGTAAATAATTCAATGCAACATACAGATTGATAGTCATAGACTCATGTAAGGAGAATGTACATAATAACATATTAAACTATAGATCTGAAAAATCTGCTCCATTAAGACTTTTTCTTTTTTACATTGAATTTTTTTAAAAAAATTAAATTCCATGAATTCATTCTTTAAAGGGAACCCATCAGCAGAAATTTTGCACTAAACCTAAAAGATTCCCCTTCTGCAGCTCGTGGGCTGCATTCTAGCAAGGTTCCTATTGTTATTGTGCCCCCTTTTAGACCAAAATAAATACATTATAAAGTGGTACCTTTTCCTATGCAAATCTTGTTAATCGTACACGGGGGCAAGCTGTCTGGTGTCTGTTATTCTGCCTCCTGTTGCTTTACGCCGTCCCCCATCACTCAATTTCATACTTCAAGACACCAGCCAGTGTGCCCGAGGTCTCGCGCATGCGCCGTGTCACTCTAGCGGGACTGTGCACAGTGTGACCGTTGGTGACGTGTTGCGCAGGCGTGAGATTATGGGCGGCGCTGTGATTTTCATCAGCAAGTACCCGCCCATAATCTCGTGCCCGCGCTTTCCCCTCTGCCTCCACCGTTCTGCGCAAGCGCTGGCCAGAAGAATCCACATCACCTCTTACCAAGATGGGAAAGAGGTGACGTGGGGTCATCTGGCCAGCGCTTGCGCAGAACGGTGGAGGCAGAGTGGGAAAGCAACACTGCTTTCAAACTTCTCTGGGATGAGTTAATAAACAATCGCTAATCCGCAAAAAATACTCTTGATTCAGTTCTTGAAAGAGGCCTTTCACATTGTTACAGTACACCATTGGTCCATCAACTGTAAAAAATGGTGTGAAAGTGTGACTTCTGTTTCTGTAATACACTTTGACATCGTCATGAAGAAGATTCTTCTATTTCAACCTAGATGCAAGAAGTTGAAATTTATCTTTTAACAATGAAAGGTCTCTGATGAGATAATTTAATTCATGTTGAGTAAAGCGCTCTGGCTTCTCGGCTGCTCCATCAGGTACATGTTCATCTTGCCTTGAGGTCTCCATGTCTTCGCCAGTAGCTTCAGCTCCATAATCTTCATATTCTACTTTATTTTCATCCAATCCAGACAATGGTGGCACAGGAACTAGCATGGTACCATCATGTGGAACAGGCCTAATCGCAGATTCAAGTTTAGGGTGATTAATCTTATGTTTGTTCTTGGTAGAAAAGCCCTTCAGTTTGACAAAACAAAAGTAGCTGTCATCACTATGATTTTTGGGTTCTCTCCAAATCATGGGAACAGCAAATTTCATAGCCACTTTCCTCATATTCAACCAGTCATAAAGACCATTTGAACAACTTGAGCATATCACATGAGGTGCCCAGCATACTTTGAAAATACAGAAATAACAATAACATTAATACTTCTATCTCATAAATTTTATGTGATTGTAAAAACATTAAAATTAATACATCTAGTTATCAAACATTTTATAGTAAGACATATTATATATGTTCACAGTTCTGTTTATGTTGGAGGGCATAGCTTATTGATAACAGTTCTTATAAGGAATAAATATTAAGGTATCGGTATTGAATATATATATAAATGCTGACATAGTGTGATATAAATACCATACTGGATCTTTCCAGTGCAGAGGATTACACCACGTGTAACATGCATTCAGAAGAATTTTCCTATATGGTTTGGACAGCTGCTATATATATATATATATATATATATATATATATATATACATGACACAGATGGAGGGGCGCGTTTCTCTCTCACACTAGGACAAGTCAAGCCTGCTGGAAGCTGGATCCATCCATCCATCCATCAAAGATGAAGTAACATGCTGTCAGGCCTACAGCATATCATCCTTGCGTCCATTCAGAACTAAGGAAAGATGGATGAAGATTTCTATTGATTCAGTATGGACTATTATTGAACTCTTTACGTAAGCTAATGAAGAATACTATTTTTTCCTTTATGTCCATCATTCATGCGTCTTATCATGTATTTGAAGAAAAATATATTTAAGAGTATATTTTTAACATTTGGCGGGCCAGCTATTCGTGTTTTTTTTTAATTTTTGTACTTATTCCTTCACTTTGCACAACGGGGGACATAAGTAATTAATACCTCTTGAAAAGTGTCAGGAATCGACAATTTATAAAAATCACGCGGGACCTAGAAAATACGGATAAGTGTTATGATCCGGAACCATGGAAGACCACCACAAATCATTGGCAAAAAGTGACAAGAGCATTGGCAACTAATCTGGCCGCCATCCCCTTACTAACCATCACAACTAGAAGTAGCCGAGGGGTGAACTAACATCCTGTGCACCGCGAACCCAGCCGGAGAACAAACTATCCTAAAGGTAGGAAAGATGAATAACTCTCTGCCTCAGAAAATAGACAAGAATAGCTAGCCCCCCACATTCAAAGACTGCGGTGATATAGGAAAAACACAATACACAGGTAGATGACAGGATTAGCAAAAGGTGAGGCCCCCGCTGACTAAAATAGGAAAGGACAGGAAAGGTACTGATAGTGGCCAGAGAAAAACCCTGCAAAATACCAACTTCCTGATAGTACAAAAAGGCCCTCAGATCGCACGATCTGAACTCCGTCCTATACCAGGTGCCCTTGTCATACCAATGAACAGAAAACAAGAATCATAACAAAGTCAACAAGCCACAAACACATGGACTCAAAGGAGCTATACTCCACACAGAACTGAAGGGAGTTCCCCAACAATCCAATGAGGGGGAAAATCCCTGCAAGCAAATAACCTGAAACCAACCACAGCAAATGACAAACCCAGATAAACAAAAGAACCAGACAATAAATAAAGAGCAAGCACTTATCTGGGGAAGATGTGGTGTAGAGCAGGATTAAGCAGGCTGGAGATACAAAGAACAACTTACATCCGGCAACAGCCTGCAATCAGACCAGGATTTAAAAAAGCAGAGAGTTAGCAAAGGAAACACCCTCTGCACAACACACCTAGTCCAAGTCCAAACCATTCCTGGCCACCAGAGGGAGCCTCCCAGCAGCCAAAACATAACTAACATTCACAACAGTACCCCTTCTTGAGGAGGGGTCACCGAACCCTCACCCACGCCACCGGGTCGCTCGGGATGAGCATGATGGAAGGCTCGAACCAACCTGTCCGCATGAATGTCAGAAGCCACAACCCAAGAGTTATCCTCCTGCCCGTAACCCTTCCATTTCTCAAGGTACTGAAGCTGACGCCTACTGCGACAGGAATCCAGAATTTTTTCAACCTCATACTCCAGATCCCCTTGTACCAAAACAGGGTCAGGAGGCGCTGCTGCAGGAACTACTGGCTCCACATGTTTCTTCAATAAGGACTTATGGAAGACATTGTGAATCTTATATGACGCAGGCAGAGTCAAACGGAAAGATACAGGGTTAATAATCTCCGAAATCTTATAAGGTCCAATAAATCTGGGCTTAAATTTAGGAGATGGAACTCTCATAGGAATATTTTTAGAGGACAACCACACCATGTCCCCTACTTTAAACCGGGGACCAACAGTCCGACGCCGGTTGGCAAACTTTTGGGCAGTTTCTTGGGACTGAAACAATTTATCCACTACTTGCCCCCAACTCTGCTGCATTCTGTTGACCACCGAATCCACCCCCGGACAGTCAGATGCCTCAAGCTGCCCTGAGAGGAACCTAGGGTGATACCCAAAATTGCAGAAAAAGGGGGACACCAATGTGGTAGAGCTAGCTCTATTGTTAAGGGCAAATTCAGCCAAAGGCAAAAACGAAACCCAGTCATCCTGATCCGCAGAAACAAAACACCGTAAATAGGTCTCTAGGGTCTGGTTAGCCCTTTCAGTCTGACCGTTGGTCTGAGGATGAAACGCCGAGGAGAAAGACAGCTGAACACCCAATTTGGAGCAAAAAATCCTCCAAAACCTGGATACAAACTGCACCCCTCTGCCAGAAACAATGTTTTCGGGAATACCATGCAAACGAACAACATGTTGTAAAAACAAAGGCACCAACTCAGATGAAGAAGGCAACTTAGATAGGGGAACCAAGTGGACCATCTTGGAGAATCTGTCACAGATCACCCAAATCACAGTCATTTTCTGAGAGACGGGAAGCTGTGAAATAAAATCCATAGAGATGTGCGTCCAAGGTTTCTTAGGTACATGTAAAGGCAATAATAGCCCACTAGAACGTGAACAACAGAGCTTGGACATAGAACAAACTCCACACGAGTGCACAAAACGACGGACATCTCGGGACAGGGAAGGCCACCAAAAAGAGCGTCTCACAAGATCACGAGTACCAAAAATGCCAGGATGACCCGCCAAAACAGAGCAATGAACCTCAGAGACAACTCGGTCTCTCCATTGGTCTGGGACAAACAGTTTCCCTGTAGGACATCTCTCAGGTTTATCCCCCTGAAATTCCGCCAGTGCTAACCGCAGATCAGGCGAAATAGCCGAGAAAACTACACCATCATTCAGGATAGTAGACGGTTCGACAACCTCCAAAGAGTCCGCGCAGAAACTCCTGGAAAGGGCAATCGCCTTAACATTCTTGCCTGGCAAAAAAGAGACCACAAAATTAAACCGGGTAAAAAACAAAGCCCACCTGGCCTGCCGAGGATTCAACCTCTTGGCCGATTCCAGAAAGATGAGATTCTTGTGGTCCGTAAGCACCACAACTTGATGCCTAGCCCCCTCCAACCAATGCCTCCACTCTTCAAATGCCCACTTCATAGCCAATAATTCCCGGTTCCCCACATCATAATTCCGTTCAGAAGGAGCAAACTTCCGAGAGAAAAAGGCACAGGGCTTAAGTTTACCCGAAGTAGCGTCTCGTTGAGACAGAACAGCACCTGCTCCGATCTCTGAGGCATCGATCTCAACTTGAAATGGGCGAGACACATCAGGTTGCTGCAGAACTGGGGCAGAAGTGAATCGCCTTTTAAGCTCCTGGAAGGCCACAATTGCCTCAGGGGTCCAATGCTCAGCATCAGCTCCCTTCTTTGTCAAATCTGTCAGAGGTTTGACAATGGCAGAAAAATTGGCTATAAATTTACGGTAAAAATTAGCAAACCCCAAAAACCGCTGCAGGGATTTTAGAGAAGTCGGTTGCACCCAGTCGTAAATAGCCTGAACCTTAACCGGGTCTATTTCGATAGCGGAGGGAGACAGGATGAAGCCCAAAAAGGAAATCCTTTGCACCCCAAAGAGGCACTTTGAACCCTTAATGTACAGTGCATGATCCTTAAGTATCTGAAAAACATCCCGTACTTGCCCAACATGAGAGTCCCAATCATCAGAAAAAATCAAGATGTCATCCAAATACACAATCAAAAATTTACCAATAAGGTCCCGAAAAATATCATTCATGAAGGCCTGGAAGACGGAGGGTGCATTAGTGAGCCCAAAAGGCATCACTAGGTACTCAAAATGCCCCTCAGGAGTATTACAAGCCGTCTTCCATTCATCACCCTCCTTAATACGGATGAGATTATACGCACCCTTGAGATCCAGTTTCGTAAACCATTTGGCACTCTTCACTCTAGAGAACAGATCAGACATCAGAGGCAAAGGGTACTGATATTTGACCGTAATTTTATTAAGAAGACGGTAATCAATACAAGGCCTCAACGAACCATCTTTCTTAGCAACAAAGAAGAAGCCGGCACCCAAAGGAGAAGATGAGGGCCGAATGTGCCCCTTTTCCTAGAATTCCCTGATGTATGACCGCATGGCATCATGTTCGGGCACAGACCAGACGAGTTGAAAATCCGCCCCTTGGGAAATTTACAACCGGGCACCAACTCAATGGCACAGTCACAGTCCCGGTGTGGGGGCAGAGAATCAGATTCCTGGTCATTAAATACATCATGGAAATCAGACAAGAAGGCCGGAACATCAACTGCCTGAGCAGACGTGGATGACACGGAAAGGTCCTGATGCACACCTTGACAACCCCAACTAGCTACCGACAAGGATCTCCAGTCAAGAACCGGATTATGGGTCTGCAACCACGGAAATCCCAGTACCAAGGTATCCTATAGATTATGCAATACTAAAAATGTACAAGTTTCCTGATGCGCTGATGCAACTCTCATAGGCATCTGAGTCCAAAATTGGGGTTTATGTTCTGCCAAAGGGGTAGCATCAATACCCCTTAAAGGAATAGGAGTTTGCAAAGGAACCATGGGGAAACCACAATCCCTAGCAAACCCAAAATCCATCAAATTGAGCGCTGCCCCTGAGTCCACAAAGACAAATGCAGAAAAGGAAAACAATGAGCAAATCAATGTGACAGACAAAAGAAACTTTGGTTGCAAAGAACCCACAGTAACAGAAGTAGTCAATCTCCTTTCACGTTTAGGGCAGAAAGAGATGTTATGAGTAGAGATGAGCGAACCGGTCCCGGTTCGGCTCGAGGTCGGCTCGCCGAACGGGGGTCCCGTTCGAGTTCGGTTCGTCGAACGTTCGACGAACCGAACTCGAACGTATAGGCTATAATGGGAGGCAATCACAAACACATAAAAATGCATGATAAATGTACACAAACAGTTAATAAACATTGCCATAACACTTACCGGTCCTCGCGATCCCTTCTGCACTCTGTCTCCTGCCGCTATTCCATCCGATGATCGCTGAATCCTCCCGGTGACGGCACTGCCAGCAGAGATGCAGGACCTATCGTGACGTCAAAATAGCCATGTGACCAGTCACGTGGCTATTATCTCACTGGCTACAGACTGGTCACATGACTATGACACGTCATGTAGGACCTGCGAGTGCATCTCTCCGGTACACGGTGCACATATGTGTATCGCCGTGTACCGGCGACATGCTCTAGCACACGGTCGACTCCCCGTTCCGTTAGGGACCGGCTGACACAGCCGGTCATTAACGGAGATCACTGTTGCCATAGCAACACAGTTAGCGGTGACGTCACCGCTAACCGCGGCTCCGAGAGCACCGTTGCTATGGTAACGCGTCTGTCAGCGTTACCGCTGTTACCGCTGACAGCCGGCACTGATCACTCACGGAGTGAAGGCTGCACGCTGCTTCCCGATTGTAGTGAGGATTGTAGTGAGGATGGAGGTTCCCCAGCCCCAAGTGATGAGCTGGTGAATCTCATCCTCACTACAATCGTCACTACTACTACACTAGAAAGAAAGAAGACAGAAGAGCAGGATCGTGGAGGGCTGACAGGGGGTAATAAAGATGGAGTCTCTAATGTGTCTGTGTATTTATTTCTATTAAAGTATTTTTTCTCTGTGTGGTGTTTTTTTTAACCCTTTATTGGAGATTCTTAATGGCCGGGTCAAACGTGCCTGACATTAAGAATCTCTGGCTTAATACTGGCTAGTAAAACAAAGCCAGTATTAACTCATGATTACCCAACAAGCCACCTGGCTCCAGGGCTGTTGGAAGAGTTGGATACAGCGCCAGATGATGGCGCTTCTATGAGAGCGCCATTTTCTGGGACAGCTGCGGACTGAAATCCGCAGTAGAGGCGCCCAGAAACCTCGGGCTAACCTGTGCTGCGGATTCCAATCCCCAGCTGCCTAGTTGTACCCGGCTGGACACAAAAATGGGGCGAAGCCCACGTCATTTGTTTTTTAATTATTTCATGAAATAAGTGAAATAATTAAAAAAAAACGGGCTTCCCTATATTTTTGGTTCCCAGCCGGGTACAAATAGGCAACTGGGGGTTGGAGGCAGCCCGTGGCTGCCTGCTGTACCTGGCTAGCATACAAAAATATGGCGAAGCTCACGTCCTTTTTTTTGTAGTTTTTTGGCAAAAAAAATAAAAAATGCTTCCCTGGATTTTCCATTGCAGGTGAAGGTAACACCAAGCAGTGGGGGTTAGCAGCCAGTAGCTGCTTGGATTACCCTTAGCTAGCAATACAAAAAATGCAGCGGGAGCCCATATATATTTTTTTTAATTATTTATTTAAATAACTAAAAATAAAATGGGCTTCCCTGTATTTTGATTGCTGGACATCACAGTGCTGTAAAAATAAATCTTTAAAAAAATGACGTAGCGCTCCGCGGTATTTTTGATTCTCAGCGCAGATAAAGCAGACAGCTATGGGTTGCCACCCCCATCTGCCTGCCGTTACCTTGGTTGGCAATCAAAATACAGGGAAGCCCATTAATTTTTTCTATTTAAAAAATAGTTAAAAAAAAAAATGACGTTGGGTCCCCCCATTTTTGATAGCCAGCTAGGGTAAAGCAGACGGCTGTAGCCTGAAAACCACAGCTGGCAGCTTTACCGTGGTTGGGGATCCAATGTGGAGGTCCCCTCAGGCTCTTTTTTATAATTATTTTATAAATATTAATAATTACACAATAAAAGTAGGGTCCCCCCCAAATTGGATCACCAGCCAAGGTAAAGCGGACAGCTGTGGTCTGGTATTCTCAGGGTGGAAAGGTCCATAGTTATTGGGCCTTCACAGCCTAAAAATAGCAGGCCGCAGGCACCCCAGACGTGGCGCATCCACTAGATGCGCCAATCCTGGCGCTTCACCCCAGCTCATCCCGCGCCCTGGTGCAGTGGCAAACGGGGTAATAAATCGGGTTGATACTAGCTGTAAAGTCACCTGAGATCAAGCCCAGCAGTTTGTGATGTCATGGCATCTATTAGATACCCAACATCATAAACTGTCAGTACTAACAAAAACAAAAAATCGACAAAAGAAATTTATTTGAAAAAACAGTCCCCAAAACATTTCCTCTTTCACCAATTTATTGTAAGAAAAAAAATAAAGGGGTCCCACGACGACTCTGGACCGTCTAGAATATGGGGGGGAGACACTCAGGGAACGTATCCCCCATTTTCTAGGAGTGCGGACCCTTCATGTGAGGAGTGTGGGTGCAATGAATCTGCACTCACTCTCCCCGGGTCCACAGCAGCAGAGTCCATGTCGTAATGGTTGCTACCAAAGCTGCAATGCCCTGCTCATGAGGTAAGGGCATGCCTAATCAGGAGAACTACTGTAGAGGAAGCTCTGCTCACTGGTATATAGGTGCTCAGAGGTAATAATAGATAAAATTAGTGAGTAACCTCGGCACTCTAAATCTCCCAGACTGTCAGTAAGTCACAACGGATAGTAATGCAAAATCACTCTTTATTGGTCCGTATTAAGAAAAAAATTTTTTTCATAAGCATATATGTTTTTGTCCAAAACAAGTTACAAATGACGTTTCGGCCTGAGCCTTCGTCAGATTGGACTTATCTGCATGTAATCATGAAAAATGACAATAATCAGTATCACATAAGAGTGAGAGAACAATAACATAAACTAGAACAATGTAGAGGTACAATTGGGATGCAGCAAAAAAATTGCAACACAGCAAGAAATGAAACACATGATAAAAATGTCATAATACAGTACAAGGACAATATAGTAATGACAAATATGGGGTCAGAGTAGACTTAGACAGCTCTGGTACGAAAGAGATGTCAATCATAAAGTAACATGTGCAGTAGGTGTAGAGCTACACTATGCATGGCAGAGCTAATGGGTAGACCGACCATAGAAAAAGAACAGAGAAAAAGTGGAGAAAAAGTGGAGAAAAAAATGGAGAATAAGTGGAGAATAAGTGGAGAAAAAGTGGAGAAAAAGTGGAGAAAAAGTGGAGAAAAAGTGGAGAAAAAGTGGAGAAAAAGTGGAGAAAAAGTGGAGAAAAAAATGGAGAAAAAGTGGAGAATAAGTGGAGAATAAGTGGAGAAAAAGTGGAGAAAAAGTGGAGAAAAAGTGGAGAAAAAGTGGAGAAAAAGTGGAGAAAAAGTGGAGAAAAAGTGGAGAAAAAGTGGAGAAAAAGTGGAGAAAAAGTGGAGAAAAAAATGGAGAAAAAGTGGAGCACCCTTTGGTACCTTTCATGTGGCACTAAGGGGTGCTTAGCTTTGTATTTAGCCAAAAAAATGAAAAAAAAATGACGTAGGGTTCCCCCTAGTTTTGTAGCCAGCTAGGGTAAAGCAGATGGCTGCAGCCTGCAGACCACAGCTGGCAACCTCACCTTGGCTGGTAATCCAAAACTGAGGGCACCCCACGCTGTTATTTTAAATTAAATAAATAATTTAAAAAAAAAAACACGTAGGGGTCCCCCAAAATTGGATCACCAGCCAAGGTAAAGCAGACAGCTGGGGCCTGATATTCTCAGACTAGGGAGGTCCATGGTTATTGGACTCTCTCCAGCCTAAAAATAGCAGGCCGCAGCCGCCCCAGAAGTGGCGCATCCATTAGATGCGCCAATCCTGGTGCTTCGCCCCAGCTCATCCCGCGCCCTGGTGCGGTGGCAAACGGGGTAATATATGGGGTTAATACCAGATGTGTAATGTCACCTGGCATCAAGCCCTGGAGTTGGTGAGGTCAGGCGTCTATCAGATACCCGACATCACCAACCCAGTCAGTAATAAAAAAATATAGACGACAAACACATTTTTATTTGAAAAAACACTCCACAAAACATTCCCTCTTTAACCAATTTATTAGAATGAAAAACAAATCCAGGTCTGCTGTAATCCAAGGGGTTGCCATGACGATCCACACTGTCCCAGTCAATGAAGAGCAGGATGTTCCCCATTGGCTGGGAGAGCAATGCAGTGACCTGAGCTAACATCAATGGGTCAGCCCAGGTCACTGCAGGGGGGTGACAAGTGCTGCTGTCAGCGAGGTACATTACCTGCGCTGATCTCCAGCACACTGACAGCCCCTGTCACTGAGGTCAATGACCGGCGCCTTCACATCAAGTATCGCGAGAGGTCCGTGACGTCACCGCTAGTCAGTCTCGGGTCGGAAGCGAGAGGTGATGTGACAAGCGGCGGCCATGGAGGACAATGACAGCGCTGAGGTCGGGATGGCGGGACTTCATCACCGCAGGTAAGCCGAGCGGGACCATGTGGGTGTGTGTGTGTGTGTGTGTGTGTGTGTGTGTGTGTGTATGTATGTGTACATGCCGCGGGCAGGAGGGGGTGGAGCGAGCTGAGCGGGGAAGTGTCGGCTTCCTGCACGTAACTAAGATAAACATCGGGTTACTAACCAAAGCGTTTTGCTTGGATACCCGATGTTTATCTTGGTTACCAGCTTGTAGCAGGCTGCCAGCGATGGCTCCTGCACACTGTAGCTGTAAAAAGCCCTGCTTTTTGCTGCTAGAACCGTTCTCGAACGTATCTAGAACTATCGAGCTTTTGCAAAAAGCTCGAGTTCTAGTTCGATCTCGAACAGCCCCCAAAATCACTCAAGCTTAGAACTGGAGAACCTCGAACCGCGAACCGCGCTCAACTCTAGTTATGAGAAGCGTCTCCACAATAGAAGCACAGTCTATTCTTCCGTCTGAACCCCTGCCGACTAGCATTAGAAAGGACCCTATCACACTCCATAGGCTCCAAAGGCTGTTCCACAGGCACAAAACCAACAGGTATCTTCCTGCGCTCACGTAAACGCCTATCAATCTGAATGGCCAAGGTCATAGAGGCATCAAGACCAGAAGGAACGGGAAATCCTACCATTACATCCTTCACAGCATCAGCAATACCCTTCCGAAAAAGAGCCGCAAGCGCATCATCATTCCATTTGGTAAGGACCGCCCACTTTCGAAATTTCTGACAAAACGTTTCTGCAGAATCCAAACCCTGAGTTAAGGACAACAAGACCTTTTCTGCTTGGTCCACAATATTGGGTTCGTCATATAATAAACCCAAGGCCTGAAAAAAGGAGTCCAGATCACTGAGAATCGGATCATCAGACGCTAAAGAGAAGGCCCAGTTCTGAGGGTCACCACGCAGCAAGGAGATGACAATCTTAACCTGCTGTATAGGATTCCCTGAGGACTTAGGGCGCAAGTCAAAAAATAATTTACAATTATTTTTGAAGCTCAAAAATCTCGACCTATCTCCCGAAAAAAATTCAGGAACAGGAATCTTAGGCTCTGCAAGGGGAGTCTGTGCAAGATAAGACTCTATACGACGAACCTTAGCATCAAGATGAGCAACACGCTCCTCTAATTCATCCATGCTAGACAAAAGAAATCTTCCACAGAACCCAAGGAAGAAGAGGAAAAACACCAAAAAAAGAAAAAAAAAAATTTCTCAGCAGCTTTTTTTTTTTTCCTTCTTAAGAGTACCCTTTAAATTTGTGGGCCGGATGTACTGTTATGATCCGGAACCATGGAAGACCACGACAAATCATTGGCAAAAGGTGACAAGAGCATTGGCAACTAATCTGGCCGCCATCCCCTTACTAACCATCACAACTAGAAGTAGCCGAGGGGTGAACTAACATCCTCTGCACCGCGAACCCAGCCGGAGAACTAACTATCCTAAAGGTAGGAAAGATGAATAACTCTCTGCCTCTCCTTTGTGTAACTGAATTTGACAACCATTTTATTAGATATAAAATACATTTATTTTTTACACATTTTGAAGTCCAACATTCATGCGTCTTATCATGTATTTGAAGAAAAATATATTTAAGAGTATATTTTTAACATTTGGCGGGCCAGCTATTCGTGTTTTTTTTTAATTTTTGTACTTATTCCTTCACTTTGCACAACGGGGGACATAAGTAATTAATACCTCTTGAAAAGTGTCAGGAATCGACAATTTATAAAAATCACGCGGACCTAGAAAATACGGATAAGTGTTATGATCCGGAACCATGGAAGACCACCACAAATCATTGGCAAAAGGTGACAAGAGCATTGGCAACTAATCTGGCCGCCATCCCCTTACTAACCATCACAACTAGAAGTAGCCGAGGGGTGAACTAACATCCTGTGCACCGCGAACCCAGCCGGAGAACAAACTATCCTAAAAGTAGGAAAGATGAATAACTCTCTGCCTCAGAAAATAGACAAGAATAGCTAGCCCCCCACATTCAAAGACTGCGGTGATATAGGAAAAACACAATACACAGGTAGATGACAGGATTAGCAAAAGGTGAGGCCCCCGCTGACTAAAATAGGAAAGGACAGGAAAGGGACTGATAGTGGCCAGAGAAAAACCCTGCAAAATACTAACTTCCTGATAGTACAAAAAGGCCCTCAGATCGCACGATCTGAACTCCGTCCTATACCAGGTGCCCTTGTCATACCAATGAACAGAAAACAAGAATCATAACAAAGTCAACAAGCCACAAACACATGGACCCAAAGGATCTATACTCCACACAGAACTGCAGGGAGTTCCCCAACAATCCAATGAGGGGAAAAATCCCTGCAAGCAAATAACCAGAAACCAACCACAGCAAAGAACAAACCCAGATAACTGACATCCGGCAACAGCCTGCAATCAGACCAGGATTTAAATAAGCAGAGAGTTAGCAAAGGAAACACCCACTGCACAACACACCTGGTCCAAGTCCAAACCATTCCTGCCACCAGAGGGAGCCTCCCAGCAGCCAAAACATAACTAACATTCACAGCAGATAAGTTCAAGTCACATGAATGTTTTTTAAATGAACTTTAAAGAGTTTGCAAAGCCACAGAGTATCATCCTTTGACGTGTCTTTGGAGGAGAAAGAATAAGTCAGTCCATTAGAAGTTCTACAAGTGCTGATTATAATTCCAGGTAGGAAAATGGATTATATCTCTTCTTATGCTAAACAAAGTAAAATACAGTTCACATACTCAGATATTTCTAATGTAGAGACATTCTGGGTAAGCCTATATGGGAAATGTGAATTTGAGAATTCACGTGTAGAATGTGCAATGTCTTTTAATAGAGAGAAATAGAAAATCAGGAATGTCTGTCATTTAGTTTATGAATTTCACAAGTTAGTGTTAGAAAAATGTAAAGATGGTGGAAATGGACAACCTGAAATGTCAGAAAATGATTTTGACTGTAATCAAGATGGCCGCAGACATGTGCTCTCTATTGAAGGTGACCTTCAGGACACCGGAAAAGAAGCAGGAAATTACATAGAGAAGTCAGAAGGGGGAGGAGCCAGAGAAGGACATGTGCAGAGAGGAGAAAATGGCGACGATCAGTTTCTAAAAATAGAACAGGCAAAGTTAGAACTTAAACTTAGGAAGAATCTTTTGGACTTATGCAAATTAATTCCCGCATATGATCCCAACATACATGTATGCAGAAATTCAGAAATATTTGAAAGTAGTGTTGAAAAGCTAAATTTAACCAATAGTGAGAAAACTCAGATATTCCATATGTGGATACCCCAACAATTTTTCAGACAGCTGGTATTAAAAAAGTCTTCTGACAATGAGACATTTGATTGTTCAAATGATGATGACATTACAAGGCTGAGAAATCTCATCTTCTGTGAAAGGACTGAGGCCAGTCCAAATTATGAGATGTTGAAGGAATTACTAATTGAACAGAATGAAAGTACGTTCTCATTTATGTCCGTTTTTGAACGTTTATATAGGGCAGTCATTCCAAATGTCAGATTGCATTCTTTAACCCCCAGCCCCCAGCATATTTTGACCTTACTGACCTCGCCATTTTGCGCAATTCTGACCAGTGTCCCTTTATGAGGTTATAACTCTGGAACGCTTCAACGGATCCTGGCGATTCTGACATTGTTTTTTTGTGACATATTGTACTTCATGAAAGTGGTAGATTTAGGCCGATATTTTTTGCGTTAATTTTTGAAAATTTCGGAAATTTGGCGAAAATTTTGAAAATTGCGCAATTTTCAAAATTTGAAATTTTATACCCGTAAATCTGAGAAATATGTCACACAAAATAGTTACTAAATAGAATTTCCCACGTGTCTACTTTACACCAGCGCAATTTTCAAAACAATTTTTTTTTTTTGTTAGGAAGTTAGAAGGGGTCAAAGTTCATCAGCAATTTCTCATTTTTCCAACAAAATTTACAAAAAACCTTTTTTAGGGACCACATCACATTTGAAGCGACTTTGAGAGGCCTAGGTGACAGAAAATACCCAAAAGTGACCTCATTCTAAAAACTGTACCGCTCAGGCTACTCAAAACCACATCCAAGAAGTTTATTACCCCTTTAGGTGCTTCACAAGAATCAAAGCAATGTGGAAGGAAAAAAAAAAATTTATTTTTTTACACAAAAATGTTACTTTAGCCATAAAATGTAGCATTTTCACTAGGGTATCAGGAAAAATTACACCATAAAATTTATTGTGCAATTTCTCCTGAGTACGCAGATACCTCACATGTGGTGGAAATCAAATGATTGGGTGCACGGCAGGGCTCGGAAGGGAAGAGGCGCCATTTAACTTTTCAAACGCAAAATTGGCTGGAATCGTAAGGGGACGCCATGTTGCGTTTGGAGACCCCCTGAGGTACCTAAACAATGGAACTCCTGCACAAGTGACCCCATTTTGGAAACTAGACCCATCATGGAATTTTTTTTTAGTGGTTTAGTGAGTCCTTTGAACCCCTGGGGGCTTCACAGAAGTTTATAACGTTGAGCCGTGAAAATATTTATATTTTTTTTTACCACAAAATTGTTACTTCAACCAGGTAGCTTTTTTTTCACAAGGGTATCAGGAAAAATTACACCATAAAATTTATTGTGCAATTTCTCCTGAGTACGCAGATACCTCATATGTGGTGGAAATCAAATGTTTGGGTGCACAGCAGAGCTCGGAAGGGAAAAGGCGCCATTTAACTTTTCAAAAGCAAAATTGTCTGGAATCGTAAAGGGACGCCATGTTACGTTTGGAGACCCCCTAAGGTACCTAAACAATGGAACTCCTGCACAATTGACCCCATTTTGGAAACTAGACCCATCATGGAATTTTTTTTAGAGGTTTAGTGAGTCCTTTGAACCCCTGGGGGCTTCACAGAAGTTTACAACGTTGAGCTGTAAAAATATTTATATTTTTTTTACCACAAAATTGTTACTTCAACCAGGTAGCTTTTTTTTCACAAGGGTATCAGGAAAAATTACACCATAAAATTTATTGTGCAATTTCTCCTGAGTACACAGATACCTCATATGTGGTGGAAATCAAGTGTTTGGGTTCACGGCTAGGCTCGGAAGGCAAGGAGCGCTATTTGACTTTTGGAGATAATTTTCCATTCAAAAAGTCAAATGGCGCTCCTTCCCTTCCAAGCCCTGCCGTGCACCCAAACAATGGTTTATGACCACATATGAGGTATCTATGTACTCAGGAGAAATTGCCCAACAAATTTTAGGATCCATTTGATCCTGATGCCCATGTGAAAATGAAAAAAATTGAGGCTAAAAGAAAATTTGTGAAAAAAAAAGTACTTTTTCATTTTTACGGATCAATTTGTGAAGCACCTGGAGGTTCAAAGTACTCACTATGCATCTAGATAAGTTCCTTGGGAGGTCTAGTTTCCAAAATGGGGGTCACTTTTGGGGGAGCACCAATGTGTAGGTACACAGGGGCTCTCCATACGCGACATGGTGTCTGCTAACAATTTGAATGGAAAATTAGCTCCAATTATTTATGGACACCATGTGGCGTATGGAGAATATGTAGTGTATGTCAGGTTGGTGTGTGTGTAGTGTAGTATACGTCAGGTTGGTGTGTGTGTGTGCGCAGTGTAGTATACATCAGGTTGGTGTTTGTGGTGTTTACCACACACACATCAACCTGACATACACTACACCCCACACCAAACTAACATACACTACACCCCACACCACACACCAACCTGACTTAGTGTATGTTAGGTTGGTGTGTGGTGTATGTCAGGATAGTGTGTGTGGTGTATACTACACCACACATACCAACCTGACGTACACTACACCACACACACACACATCAACCTGACCTACACTACAGCACATACCAACCTGACGTAGTGTATGTCAAGTTGGTATGTGGTGTAGTGTAGGTCAGGTTGATGTGTGTGTGTGTGGTGTAGTGTACGTCAGGTTGGTATGTGTGGTGTAGTATACACCACACACACCATCCTGACATACACCACACACCAACCTAACATACACTAAGTAAGGTTGGTGTGCAGTGTGGTATAGGGTAGTGTACCTCAGGTTGGTGTGTGTCAGGTTGATGTGTGGTGTAGTATACACCACACACACACACACACACACTCCCTGATGTACACTACAACACACACACCAACCTGACGTACACTATACCACACCGCATACCCACCGGACATACTGTATTTCAGGTTAGTGTGGTGTAATGTACTTCAGTTTGGTGTGTGTGGTTTAGTGCACTAGCGCTAGGTTGGGGGTTACTCACACTTTACTGTGGGTCTTCCTCCATGGCCTCCGGCTCTTCTCCTCCCGGCCTCTGGCTCTTCTCCTCCCAGCCTCCGGACGATTTCTTATCCTGCGACGTCAAGTCTGTGTCACTGGAGGAGGAAGAGTGGGAGAAATCGAGAAAAGTGGGACCCTCTCCCTCACTATCAGCTACGGAGGGATGAGCAGGACATTTGTGTGTGCGTGTGCAAAAAAAACCCAAACCCTAAACTTTATTTTCGTGTGCGTGTGTATGTGCAAGTGTTTGGTGAAACTTTCTACTGCAGGAGAGGGCTGAGGAGCTGCAGGAGCCGTAATCACTGGGGCGCAATCACCGGGGCGCAGGGGGACGCAATCACAGGGGGATGCAATCACAGGGACGCAATCGCAGGGGTGTAATTACCGGGGCGCAGGGGGATGCATAATCACAGGGGCACAGTCGCAGGGATGCATAATCACAGGGGTGTAATTACTGGGGGGCGCAATCACAAAGGCGCAGGTGGGACGCAATCGCAGGGGTGCAGATCGCAGGGGCGCAGATCGCAGGGGCGCAGGTGGGACGCAATCGCAGGGGTGCAGATCGCCGGGGCGCAGATCGCAGGGGCGCAGGTGGGGCGATCGCAGGGGCGCAGATCACAGGGGTGCAGATCACAGGGGCGCAGGTGGGGCGATCGCAGGGGTGCAGATCGCAGGGGCGCAAGTGGGGCGATCGCAGGGGCGCAGATCGCAGGGGCGCAGATCGCAGGGGGGCAGATCGCAGGGGCACAGGTGGGGTGATCGCAGGGGCGCAGATCACAGGGGCGCAGGTGGGGCGATCGCAGGGGCGCAGATCGCAGGGGCGCAGGTGGGGCGATCGCAGGGGCGCAGATTGCAGGGGCGCAGGTGGGGCGATCGCAGGGTCGCAGATCACAGGGGCACAGATCGCAGGGGTGCAGGTGGGGCGATCGCAGGGGCGCAGATCGCAGGGGCGCAGGTGGGGCAATCGCAGGGGCGCAGATCGCAGGGGCGCAGGTGGGGCGATCACAGGGGCGCAGATCGCAGGGGCACAGGTGGGGCGATCGCAGGGGCGCAGATCGCAGGGGCGCAGGTGGGGCGATCGCAGGGGCGCAGATTGCGGGGGCGCAGATCGCGGGGCGCAGATCGCAGGGGCGCAGGTGGGGCGATCGCAGGGGCACAGATCACAGGGGCACAGGTGTGGCGATCGCAGGGGCACAGATCGCAGGGGTGCAGGTGGGGCGATTGCCGGGGCGCAGATCGCAGGGGCGCAGGTGGGGCGATCGCTGGGGTGCAGATCGCTGGGGCGCAGATCGCAGGGGCGCAAGTGGGGCAATTGCAGGGGCGCAAATCACAGGGGCGCAGATCGCAGGGGCACAGGTGGGACGCAATTACAGGGGCGCAGGTGGGACGCAATCGCAGGGGTGCAGGGGGGTCCGGGTGATCACCCCCCTGCTGCCCAGTGATTGGCTCCCTGCTGCCCAGTGATCGGCCCCCTGCTGCCCAGAGATCGGCCCCCTGCTACCCAGTGATCGGCCACCTGCTGCCCAGTGATCGGCCCCCTGCTGCCCAGTGATCACCAGGGTGGGGGATTGATCACTGGCAGCAGCAGTCACTCACACCAGCCGGGTGTCAGAAGCAGGACACCGGCGGAGAGTGATCACAGGAAGCGGAGGTCGGGGAAGGCAGTGGAGGTCAGTGTGGGATGGGGGGGTAGAATCGGACGGCGGAGGGAGCGGAGGTCAGGGTGGGGGCGGGATCGGACAACGGGGGGGAAACAGAAGACAGCGGGGGGAGGAACGGAAGATAGCAGAGGGGAGCGCGGAACAGCACAGAAGGGAGGTGGAAGACAGCACAGAAACGAAGGAAAGGACAGCAAAGAAGGGAGAAAAACTTACCGGATGGTGATCGGTGGCGGCAGATCGCGGTGGCAGCGGCAGCAGGTGACCCTCCTCTTCAGCGTCACAGTCCACGGTCAGGATGAAGCTGAAGGGGGAGGGCACCCACCGGTCACATTGGTCCTCCACATCTGATTGGAGGGATAGCGTCACATGGACGCTACCTCCAATCAGATGGGGGGGGCATTACATGGAGCTCTCCCTGCTCCAGCCAATGGCTGATGATATTGCATCATCAGCCATGGCTGGAGTGTAGTATTTCACCAAGTTTCATTGGTGAAATATTACAATCATTCTGATTGAATGTGAAAGTGAAAGTGACACTTTCAAAAGCCAATCAGAGCGATCGTAGCCACGGGGGGGGCACCCCCCCTGGGCTCAACTACAAGTCCTTATGTACCTGCAGTGCTGGTGACATTTCAGTAAACCCGGTTAGCTGCGCTGCAGGAACGGAAACCCGCCATGACGCATACGGTGCGTCAAAGGTTGGGAAGGCACAAGGTTTCATGACGCATATGGTGCATTAAAGGTCGGGAAGGGGTTAATCTACACATTCATAAGGAAATTTGATTTCCTTGATGATACAACCTGTACTATGGCATTAAAGAAAAAGTCCCTATTCGAATGTACGACATTTATCAATTTTGTTAGAAATCACCAAATTCAATCAAAACAGAAATTAATTAATTCTGTGAAACCAAAAAAGGAAAATTTCTGTGAAAAATCAACTGTATGAAATTCGTAGGAAATTGCATGTAAATTACAAATTATACAATCCATCACAATTATTATCTTCACAGAAAAAAACCCTCGCTTCCCTTGTCACCAGTAAAGGGACTTGTCACAGACAAATTATTATTTAAAAGCTTTGAATGACAGAAACAGGTGTCTTATGCAAATCCTCTTCCCTTGTCATTATTGAGAAGAATGTCTTCTAGGGAACGTGACACCCAAAGACAGCTGATGGGTCCTCAAGACATTCTTCCTCATTTAAAAAGAACAGTTACAAGATTTTTTCAATAATCCCAATAGTTTACAAATGGGTTTATTAAATCGGATTTTGGAAGAAAAAATTAGGTTTGGTTTTCAGCTGGATAAAGGGGATTTCTGGATAAATTAATTGTGTTATTTGATATTTATTATTATTCATATACAGTGTATCCATGTAATACATACCTTCTATAGATTTATCTATACAGTATATTGTATATTTAAAAGTAGTGATAGTAAAATCAAAGTTATATTTTAATTTAGTTAAATGATAGTTTACATTTTATAAATCAAAAATTTGATCTCTGTATATGAATATTTAAAATTTAATAATAAGAAAAAGTATAGCTTATTTTAAGTTTTCATTTTATCATAAATATGATAATAATTTTATTCTTTTATTTCCCTCATAATTTCTCAGTAAAGCAAATTGATGAAGTATTAAATTTTATTTATAAATTTGTTCTTATCCTCAAACAGTATGACTTATATTGGGTAAGGCTAATTGCAAAAGCATGCTAAATAATTATTATTTTCTCAGGAGGAAGATCATTTGTTTTTAACATTTTTATTTTAGGAATATGAATACATATATCTTCCTTAGTGCTATTAGAAATGTAATCTGAGTTTTTGGAGTGGAATGCTTAAACTTGCTTGCCTTGTTGGAATGTTTTTTGTATATAACCAAAAGCATGTGACTTTGAATTACTGAGCTAATAATAAATGACTGTCCTGTTAGAGGTCAAACGTACAGTATGTAACTATTAAAGGTACCTGTTACTCATGAGTATATGTAATGTTTAATTTGTGTATTTCAAGATGTACTTCAAATTATTTATCATATCTTTGAAATGCGCATAGGAGAATTGAAAATCAAAAAGTGATATGTGTTGTCAATGTTTGTATGTATTATTTTTTTTAACTACAAGGTTATAATATATATATATATATATATATATATATTATTTAGAATAAATAAGTTATAGTACATAAGTATAAATAATGAAGGAATTTGTACAGAATATATCTTATCCATAGACATATTTCTTTAGTATAATGTGTCAGGGCCCATATCAAAGGTTTACTCTGAAGAATCATGTTCTAGAATAAGTATATTTAATGTTTTGACTTTTATACAGTTTTGTGATACTTATTTTATTGATACACAGATTGGTAATCATTTTCTTTTCAAATATGGAAGTAATATTTATAATATGGTCTTGAAGATATACAACATAAATTTTAATTTAATCTTGACATATTAATTTTTATAACATCATATTTCATGATATTAAAAGGAAAAGGTTGGGTTTTAATTACATATTTATATTTGATTAATATACGTGTCCACACACTATACTTTAATAGTCAATATTAATCAGGTACAAAGGAAAAATTGGCAATAAAAAAAAAAAAATATTTGAAGTATGGTAATCACAATGCATTTATATACTAAAGAAGAGTATTACCAGCAAGGTTACATGACTTAATTATTTTTATAGGTTAATGATATGACAGGTATGGAAATCATACAAGATATTGGTAATATTAAGGTTATATGTTATTAAGGACATAAGTGTCCTATACATAGAAGGCCTTATCTTTATTAGAATTTTTTATTTTTATTCTGATTTTCATTTTTTTCCATTTTATTCCTATTTTTTGATTTTGATTATTTTTTATTCAATATTCAAATTTTAATCAAAATTTAAATTCTATAATTTTTATTTTCCTAATTTTTAATATCTCAATTGAGAAAACACTTCAATATTTAGTTAAGTAATATCTAATATAAGAATATTACTTTATTAAATATGAATCATATTAACCTTTGTCAGGCTGCATTTTGCCAAAATTTCTTGACCCCTTATCTCGGAAGGGGGTGGAGATATTTTATTGAAATTTGGCCAATATATTCTGGACCAAAACTGCTGAGATGTCACGAAATTTCAGCCCTCTATGGCTTTTTGAAAAAAAAATTTATTGCAATTTAAAAAGGGAATAGTTACAATTGTACCTATTCAGCCGGACGAAGGTTAAAAGGGAAAGTTCCAATTTTTGGAAGAAAAGAACACTTCATTCATCAATATTTTTAATTATTTACTTCCTAGTAATACATTATTCTTATATTAGTATGTTAACACAATAAGGATGAAATATTGGTTATAGTTACACAGTTTCTTATATAGTAGGTTATTTAATAAATAATAGACAAATCAAATAAATTAAATTAAATTAGAGTAATAAAGATGAAAGATCGAGGTACATCTAGGTTTACCTTCATATATATTATATATTATATTTTTTAATCAATAAGAATCATTTATGATGAGTAATATTGTGTTTTGATGGAATCATCCAGACTTTTCTAAAAGGTTATTTGCTTTGGTTTATAATTTTGCAAATGATCTAACTAAATAAGCCATATTGTTGCCTTTCATATTTATAATATGGTACATGTTATAGGTACATATTATATTATTTTATATTACATTTTGGTTACATCAACACATTGCCACCTATGGGTTTGGAAAGGTAATTACACCAATGACAATGAAGGTAATTACATGAAATACTATT
This sequence comes from Anomaloglossus baeobatrachus, assembly GCF_048569485.1. Lineage (NCBI taxonomy): Eukaryota > Metazoa > Chordata > Amphibia > Anura > Aromobatidae > Anomaloglossus > Anomaloglossus baeobatrachus. Next base: position 123,588,700 of record NC_134356.1, read on the forward strand.
GTCTATACCATTATGCAGTATTATTTCATCATTCTAAGTATCAATTATATTAATACTTCTACGATAATAATAATGACATGGTATTATAGTATTAGAGTTATGATATGCCGTGACATTTATTAGTGGGAGTACCATTGCCATATTTGGTATCTAGATTAGGGAATGAAGTCTTCAATCAAGATTACAGAAAGATAAAAAGACATTTATTAATTCTTCTAAAGTAAAAAGGGATTCCACAAAAAGCTGCAAAAGCTGATACTCAAAGCTCCAAAAGGTAACGTCTCAAATAAGACTGTGTTAAATACAAAACACTTACCGCTTCTGAACCTCAGCAAAGATGGTGATCTTATGGTGCCAGGATGGACAAGTTACAACACATGTTCTGTGCATTAAGACCTCACCACAGTTACCAAGGAGAGTAAGAGAGTGTTAAAGTTAACCCCTGTCATGCTGACCAAGAACGTCTCAACACCTGTTCCAGGAATGACAACAGGCAGCACAGAGGATCTAAGGTGACTAATGTGAATTACACTGCACAGATATCAGAGATCTATGCTATTCTTCTACACTTATGAACTGTGGGTTATCAACATTGATTATGGACTTTGAATAAATATATGGACTTTGCAATAAAGAATAAAGTTTATGGACCTAACAATGATAAATGCAATATGGGACTGTATCAAATCGGTAACCAATTATTTTTTATCAAAAGATTTATATCAAAAGACTGTGTTTATGCCAGATTACATCAGAGATAAGAAGACATCATCCCAGAGGACATCAGATGGTGACCGGATCTGTTTTGCATCTTTTTTAGTTTTAGGAAAGTATAATTATGTATTTTATATGATTATCAGTCACGGCCTATCATAACATGAATCCACATTATTATATTGTTGAACATACAACATGAATAATGCGAATTGATTATTATTCATCATTATTATTGACATTAATCCACTATCGCCAAAGAAGGAAAGAACGTTTGTTATTTTAATGATGTATTAATTAATTTTGGGGGTTTCATTAATAATAATTTACCCACCTCAAGGGGGAATTGTAAACACATTAAAATTAATACATCTAGTTATCAAACACTTTATAATAAGACATATTATATATGTTCACAGTTCTGTTTATGTTGGAGGGCATAGCTTATTGATAACATTTCTTATAAGGAATAAATATTAAGGTATCTGTATTGAATATATATATAAATGCTGACATAGTGTGATATAAATACCATACTGGATCTTTCCAGTGCAGAGGATTACACCACGTGTAACATGCATTCAAAAGAATTTCCCTACATGGTTTGGACAGCTGCCATATATATATATATATATATCTATATATATATATATATATAGATATATATATATATATATACATGACACAGAGGGAGGGGCGCGTTTCTCTCTTACACTAGCACAAGTCAAGCCTGCTGGAAGCTGGATCCATCCATCCATCCCTAAAAGATGAAGTAACATGCTTTCAGGCCTACATCATATCATCCTTGCATCCATTCAGAACTAAGGAAAGATGGATGAAGATTTTTATTGATTCAGTATGGACTATTATTGAACTCTTTACGCAAGCTAACGAAGAATACTATTTTTTCCTTCGTGTAACTGAATTTGACAACCATTTTATTAGATATAAAATACATTTATTTTTTACACACTTTGAAGTCCATCTTTCATGTGTCTTATCACGTATTTGAAGAAAAATATATTTAAGAGTACATTTTTAACAGTGATAGAGCAAAACTGAGCATATTTTTGGAATCAGCACATCAAACTCCATGAAACAGACATATTACCGTTGTTGATGATTTTTTTTTGTTGACCAGTGTAATAATTTATGAAATTTGGAGTGCCGATCCTTTATTTGCTATATACCAGAATGGGGGTCATATATACTAGCATGGGCCTAGGATAGAGGACATATATGCCAGGATGGGTGAAATATATAACAGGAAGGGCCCAGGATAGAGTACTTATTATGAGGCAGTGACAGGGGTAGTATTTGAAGACCGCTATGTGTCCCCCAGAATGTGTCTGGAAACCCTCTGAGTTTGCTATAGCTATTACGGGGAGTATAGCACAAAGGGTAACAGGGACACAGATCCCTCCTCCCAGTCCAGGTTTTGTAGCAATCCTCATGTCCAGCATTTTAGTTTAAATCTTGCAGAGCACATCAGGGTGTGACTCAGTTGAGAGCCAGGCTTGTTAAAGCTAACACATGCTGTGTGAGCGGAGCTGGCTCTGTGTGCAGTGAACACAGGCCAAGAGTGTGAGCCTAGGAGAACCTTAACAGATCCCTGCGGTTAACGGGGTCCTAAGGTAACAAGATTTTTGATACAAAGGATTTGTCTATATGTATCGGCTGTGATGCGGAAGAGACTTTGACTGTGGGAAATTGGATCTATTTATGCTGCAACAATAAATAGACTGGTGGTGTGAACACTAGAGATGAGCGAACCGGTCGCGGTTCGGCTCGAGGTGGTTCGCCGAACGGAGGTCTCGTTCGAGTTCAGTTCGTCGAACGTTCGACGAACCGAACTCGAACGTATAGGCTATAATGGGAGGCAATCACAAACACATAAAAATGCATTATAAATGTACACAAACAGTTAATAAACATTGCCATAACACTTACCGGTCCTCGCGATCCCTTCTGCACTCTGTCTCCTGCCGCTATTCCATCCGATGATCGCTGAATCCTCCCGGTGACCTGCACTGCCAGCAGAGATGCAGGACCTATCGTGACGTCAAAATAGCCATGTGACCAGTCATGTGGCTATTATCTCATTGGCTACAGACTGGTCACATGACTATGACACGTCATGTAGGACCTGCGAGTGCATCTCTCCGGTACACGGTGCACATATGTGTATCGCCGTGTACCGGCGACATGCTCTAGCACACGGTCGACTCCCCGTTCCGTTAGGGACCGGCTGACACAGCCGGTCATTAACGGAGATCACCGTTGCCATAGCAACGCAGTTAGCGGTGACGTCACCGCTAACCGCGGCTCCGAGAGCACCGTTGCTATGGTAACGCGTCTGTCAGCGTTACCGCTAGCAGCCAGCAGTGATCACTCACGGAGTGAAGGCTGCACGCTGCTGCACGATTGTAGTGAGCATTGTAGTGAGGATGGAGGTTCCCCAGCCCCAAGTGATGAGCTGGTGAATCTCATCCTTCCTCACTACAATCGTCACTACTACTACACTAGAAAGAAAGAAGACAGAAGAGCAGGGTCGTGGAGGGCTGACAGGGGGTAATAAAGATGGAGTCTCTAATGTGTCTGTGTATTTATTTCTATTAAAGTATTTTTCCTCTGTGTGGTGTCTTTTTTTTAACCCTTTATTGGAGATTCTTAATGGCCGGGTCAAACGTGCCTGACATTAAGAATCTCTGGCTTAATACTGGCTAGTAAAACAAAGCCAGTATTAACTCATGATTACCCAACAAGCCACCCGGCTCCAGGGCTGTTGGAAGAGTTGGATACAGCGCCAGATGATGGCGCTTCTATGAGAGCGCCATTTTCTGGGACGGCTGCGGACTGTAATCCGCAGCAGAGGCGCCCACAAACCTCGGGCTAACCTGTGCTGCGTATTCCAATCCCCAGCTGCCTAGTTGTACCCGGCTGGACACAAAAATAGGGCGAAGCCCACGTCATTTGTTTTTTAATTATTTCATGAAATAAGTGAAATAATTAAAAAAAAACGGGCTTCCCTATATTTTTGGTTCCCAGCCGGGTACAAATAGGCAACTGGGGGTTGGAGGCAGCCCGTGGCTGCCAGCTGTACCTGGCTAGCATACAAAAATATGGCGAAGCCCACGTCATTTTTTTGGTGGGCAAAAAACTTCTGCATACAGTCCTGGATGGAGTATGCTGAGCCTTGTAGTTCTGCAGCTGCTGTCTGCTCTTCTCCATACAGACAGACAGCAGCTGCAGAACTACAAGGCTCAGCATACTCCATCCAGGACTGTATGCAGAATTTTTTTGCCCCCTGAAAAAATTATGTGGGCTTCGCCATATTTTTGTATGCTAGCCAGGTACAGCAGGCAGGTACGGCTGCCCCCAACCCCCAGTTGCCTATTTGTACCCGTCTGGGAACCAAAAATAAAGGGAAGCCCTTTTTTTATTATTTCATGAATTTCATGAAATAATTAGAAAACAAATGACGTAGGCTTTGCCCCATTTTTGTGTCCAGCCAGGTACAACTAGGCAGCTGGGGATTGGAATCCGCACCACCGGTTGGCCTGAGCTTTCTGGGCCCCACTGCTGCGAATTGCAGTCTGCAGCCACCTCAGAAAATGGCATTTTCATAGAAGCGCCATCTTCTGGCGCTGTATCCAACTCTTCCAGCACCTGCCTGCTATACCTGGCTAGCATACAAAAATATGGCGAAGCTCACGTCCTTTTTTTGTAGTTTTTTGGCAAAAAAAATAAAAAATGCTTCCCTGGATTTTCCATTGCCAGTGAAGGTAACACCAAGCAGTGGGGGTTAGCAGCCAGTAGCTGCTTGGATTACCCTTAGCTAGCAATACAAAAAATGCAGCGGGAGCCCATATATATTTTTTTTAATTATTTATTTAAATAACTAAAAATAAAATGGGCTTCCCTGTATTTTGATTGCTGGACATCACAGTGCTGTAAAAATAAATCTTTAAAAAAATGACGTAGCGCTCCGCGGTATTTTTGATTCTCAGCGCAGATAAAACAGACAGCTATGGGTTGCCACCCCCATCTGCCTGCCGTTACCTTGGTTGTCAATCAAAATACAGGGAAGCCCATTAATTTTTTCTATTTAAAAAATAGTTAAAAAAAAAAATTACGTTGGGTCCCCCCATTTTTGATAGCCAGCTAGGGTAAAGCAGACGGCTGTAGCCTGAAAACCACAGCTGGCAGCTTTACCGTGGTTGGGGATCCAATGTGGAGGTCCCCTCAGGCTCTTTTTTATAATTATTTTTATAAATATTAATAATTACACAATAAAAGTAGGGTCCCCCCCAAATTGGATCACCAGCCAAGGTAAAGCGGACAGCTGTGGTCTGGTATTCTCAGGGTGGGAAGGTCCATAGTTATTGGGCCTTCACAGCCTAAAAATAGCAGGCCGCAGGCACCCCAGACGTGGCGCATCCACTAGATGCGCCAATCCTGGCGCTTCACCCCAGCTCATCCCGTGCCCTGGTGCAGTGGCAAACGGGGTAATAAATCGGGTTGATACTAGCTGTAAAGTCACCTGAGATCAAGCCCAGCAGTTTGTGATGTCATGGCGTCTATTAGATACCCAACATCATAAACTGTCAGTACTAACAAAAACAAAAAATCGACAAAAGAAATTTATTTGAAAAAACAGTCCCCAAAACATTTCCTCTTTCACCAATTTATTGTAAGAAAAAAAATAAAGGGGTCCCACGACGACTCTGGACCGTCTAGAATATGGGGGGGAGACACTCAGGGAACGTATCCCCCATTTTCTAGGAGTGCGGACCCTTCATGTGAGGAGTGTGGGTGCAATGAATCTGCACTCACTCTCCCCGGGTCCACAGCAGCAGAGTCCATGTCATAATGGTTGCTACCAAAGCTGCAATGCCCTGCTCATGAGGTAAGGGCATGCCTAATCAGGAGAACTACTGTAGAGGAAGCTCTGCTCACTGGTATATAGGTGCTCAGAGGTAATAATAGATAAAATTAGTGAGTAACCTCGGCACTCTAAATCTCCCAGACTAAGTCAGTAAGTCCCAATGGATAGTAATGCAAAATCACTCTTTATTGGTCCGTATTAAGAACATTTTTTTTTTCATAAGCATATATGTTTTTGTCCAAAACAAGTTACAAATGACGTTTCGGCCTGAGCCTTCGTCAGATTGGACTTATCTGCATGTAATCATGAAAAATGACAATAATCAGTATCACATAAGAGTGAGAGAACAATAACATAAACTCGAACAATGTAGAGGTACAATTGGGATGCAGCAAAAAAATTGCAACACAGCAAGAAATGAAACACATGATACAAATGTCATAATACAGTACAAGGACAATATAGTAATGACAAATATGGGGTCAGAGTAGGCTTAGACAGCTCTGGTACGAAAGAGATGTCAATCATAAAGTAACATGTGCAGTAGGTGTAGAGCTACAGTATGCATGGCAGAGCTAATGGGTAGACTGACCATAGAAAAAGAACGGTGAAAAAGTGGAGAAAAAGTGGAGAAAAAGTGGAGCATAAGAGGAGAAAAAGTGGAGAAAAAAGTGGAGAAAAAGTGGAGAACAAGTGGAGAAAAAGTGGAGAAAAAGTGGAGCATAAGAGGAGAAAAAGTGGAGAAAAAAGTGGAGAAAAAGTGGAGAAAAAGTGGAGCATAAGAGGAGAAAAAGTGGAGAAAAAAGTGGAGAAAAAGTGGAGAAAAAGTGGAGCATAAGAGGAGAAAAAGTGGAGAAAAAAGTGGAGAAAAAGTGGAGAAAAAGTGGAGCATAAGAGGAGAAAAAGTGGAGAAAAAGTGGAGAAAAAGTGGAGCATAAGAGGAGAAAAAGTGGAGAAAAAAGTGGAGAAAAAGTGGAGAAAAAGTGGAGAAAAAGTGGAGCATAAGAGGAGAAAAAGTGGAGATTAAGAGGAGAAAAAGTGGAGAAAAAGTGGAGCATAAGAGGAGAAAAAGTGGAGAAAAAGTGGAGCATAAGAGGAGAAAAAGTGGAGAAAAAGTGGAGAAAAAGTGGAGCATAAGAGGAGAAAAAGTGGAGAAAAAAGTGGAGAAAAAGTGGAGAAAAAGTGGAGCATAAGAGGAGAAAAAGTGGAGAAAAAGTGGAGCATAAGAGGAGAAAAAGTGGAGAAAAAGTGGAGCATAAGAGGAGAAAAAGTGGAGAAAAAAGTGGAGAAAAAGTGGAGCATAAGAGGAGAAAAAGTGGAGAAAAAGTGGAGCATAAGAGGAGAAAAAGTGGAGAAAAAGTGGAGAAAAAGTGGAGCATAAGAGGAGAAAAAGTGGAGAAAAAAGTGGAGAAAAAGTGGAGAAAAAGTGGAGTATAAGAGGAGAAAAAGTGGAGAAAAAGTGGAGAAAAAGTGGAGAAAAAGTGGAGCATAAGAGGAGAAAAAGTGGAGAAAAAAGTGGAGAAAAAGTGGAGAAAAAGTGGAGCATAAGAGGAGAAAAAGTGGAGATTAAGAGGAGAAAAAGTGGAGAAAAAGTGGAGCATAAGAGGAGAAAAAGTGGAGAAAAAGTGGAGCATAAGAGGAGAAAAAGTGGAGAAAAAGTGGAGAAAAAGTGGAGCATAAGAGGAGAAAAAGTGGAGAAAAAAGTGGAGAAAAAGTGGAGAAAAAGTGGAGAAAAAGTGGAGATTAAGAGGAGAAAAAGTGGAGAAAAAGTGGAGCATAAGAGAAGAAAAAGTGGAGAAAAAAGTGGAGAAAAAGTGGAGAAAAAGTGGAGAAAAAGTGGAGCATAAGAGGAGAAAAAGTGGAGAAAAAGTGGAGCATAAGAGGAGAAAAAGTGGAGAAAAAGTGGAGCATAAGAGGAGAAAAAGTGGAGAAAAAGTGGAGCATAAGAGGAGAAAAAGTGGAGAAAAAAGTGGAGAAAAAGTGGAGAAAAAGTGGAGCATAAGAGGAGAAAAAGTGGAGAAAAAGTGGAGAAAAAGTGGAGCATAAGAGGAGAAAAAGTGGAGAAAAAAGTGGAGAAAAAGTGGAGAAAAAGTGGAGTATAAGAGGAGAAAAAGTGGAGAAAAAGTGGAGAAAAAGTGGAGAAAAAGTGGAGCATAAGAGGAGAAAAAGTGGAGAAAAAAGTGGAGAAAAAGTGGAGAAAAAGTGGAGCATAAGAGGAGAAAAAGTGGAGATTAAGAGGAGAAAAAGTGGAGAAAAAGTGGAGCATAAGAGGAGAAAAAGTGGAGAAAAAGTGGAGCATAAGAGGAGAAAAAGTGGAGAAAAAGTGGAGAAAAAGTGGAGCATAAGAGGAGAAAAAGTGGAGAAAAAAGTGGAGAAAAAGTGGAGAAAAAGTGGAGAAAAAGTGGAGATTAAGAGGAGAAAAAGTGGAGAAAAAGTGGAGCATAAGAGAAGAAAAAGTGGAGAAAAAAGTGGAGAAAAAGTGGAGAAAAAGTGGAGAAAAAGTGGAGCATAAGAGGAGAAAAAGTGGAGAAAAAGTGGAGCATAAGAGGAGAAAAAGTGGAGAAAAAGTGGAGCATAAGAGGAGAAAAAGTGGAGAAAAAAGTGGAGAAAAAGTGGAGAAAAAGTGGAGCATAAGAGGAGAAAAAGTGGAGAAAAAGTGGAGAAAAAGTGGAGAAAAAGTGGAGAAAAAGTGGAGCATAAGAGGAGAAAAAGTGGAGAAAAAGTGGAGAAAAAGTGGAGAAAAAGTGGAGAAAAAGTGGAGAAAAAAATGGAGAAAAAGTGGAGAAAAAGTGGAGAAAAAGTGGAGAATAAGAGGAGAAAAAGTGGAGAAAAAGTGGATAATAAGAGGAGAAAAAGTGGAGAATAAGTGGAGAAAAAAATGGAGAAAAAGTGGAGAAAAAAATGGAGAAAAAGTGGAACACCCTTTGGTACCTTTCATGTGGCACTAAGGGATGCTTAGCTTTGTATTTAGCCAAAAAAATGAAAAAAAAATGACGTAGGGTTCCCCCTAGTTTTGTAGCCAGCTAGGGTAAAGCAGACGGCTGCAGCCTGCAGACCACAGCTGGCAACCTCACCTTGGCTGGTAATCCAAAACTGAGGGCACCCCACGCTGTTATTTTAAATTAAATAAATAATTAAAAAAAAAAACACGTAGGGGTCCCCCAAAATTGGATCACCAGCCAAGGTAAAGCAGACAGCTGGGGCCTGATATTCTCAGACTAGGGAGGTCCATGGTTATTGGAATCTCCCCAGCCTAAAAATAGCAGGCCGCAGCCGCCCCAGAAGTGGCGCATCCATTAGATGCGCCAATCCTGGTGCTTCGCCCCAGCTCATCCCGCGCCCTGGTGCGGTGGCAAACGGGGTAATATATGGGGTTAATACCAGATGTGTAATGTCACCTGGCATCAAGCCCTGGGGTTGGTGAGGTCAGGCGTCTATCAGATACCCGACATCACCAACCCAGTCAGTAATAAACAAAAATAGACGACAAACACATTTTTATTTGAAAAAACACTCCCCAAAACATTCCCTCTTTAACCAATTTATTAGAATGAAAAACAAATCCAGGTCTGGTGTAATCCAAGGGGTTGCCATGACGATCCACACTGTCCCAGTCAATGAAGAGCAGGATGTTCCCCATTGGCTGGGAGAGCAATGCAGTGACCTGAGCTAACATCAATGGGTCAGCCCAGGTCACTGCAGGGCATGACAAGTGCTGCTGTCAGCGAGGTACATTACCTGCGCTGATCTCCAGCACTGCCGACAGCCCCTGTCACTGAGGTCAATGACCGGCGCCTTCACATCAAGTATCGCGAGAGGTCCGTGACGTCTCGGGTGGGAAGCGAGAGGTGATGTGACAAGCGGCGGCCATGGAGGACAGTGACAGCGCTGAGGTCTGGATGGCGGGACTTCACCACCGCAGGTAAGCCGAGCGGGGGGGGGGAGGGGGGGTGCGTGTGTGAGAGTGTGTGTGTGTGTGTGTGTATATGTATGTATACATGCCGCGGGCAGGAGGGGGCGGAGCGAGCTGAGCGGGAAGTGTGGGCTTCCTGCACGTAACTAAGATAAACATCGGGTTACTAACCAAGCGCTTTGCTTGGATACCCGATGTTTATCTTGGTTACCAGCTTCTGGCAGGCTGCCAGCGATGGCTCCTGCACACTGCAGCTGTAAAAAGCCCTGCTTTTTGCTGCTAGAACCGTTCTCGAACGTTTCTAGAACTATCGAGCTTTTAGCAAAAAGCTCGAGTTCTAGTTCGATCTCGAACAGCCCAAAAATCACTCGAGCCTAGAACTGGAGAACCACGAACCGCGAACCGCGCTCAACTCTAGTGAACACGCTGCTGCCTCACTGCCTCATGTTTTTGCCCAAGCAACGCTGCTACCTTACTTTATATAAAAGGATGGGACACATATACTTCAGGATGGGTGACACATATAGCGGTAATGCGTATTCACATTCCAATATTCACCATCTACATTCTTGTTTTTTCTCCTTCCCTTTACTTGAGTGCAACTGCTATTTTTGAATATTGTATGTCATGTTCAGTATGCACCAGTTCAGACTATGAGATTAGGAAGTGCCGGCAATTTTTTCTAGTTTATTATGAAGTCATGTCCTTTGTCTGCGTACTTCTCCCAGTTATTTCAGGTGTTAATTTTCCTTTTGCAGGTTCTATTCTAGCCCATATAATAGTTCGGTTTGGGAAAGAGAGGCATAGCATTTAGAGTAGGACCCAGATGAGAGTTAGACCTTGACGTCTGGGCACAAGTAAATTTGGCCACCTTTATTTGCTAAGTAACTCATATTTTTCAAATATTTTTTTTCATGGTTTCTTAGCAGTAATGCATATTCACATTCCAATATTCCCCATCTACATACTTGTTTTTTTCTCCTTCCCTTTACTTGAGTGCAACTGCTATTTTTGAATATTGCATGTCATGTTCATTGTGCACCAGTTCAGACTATGAGATTAGGAAGTGTTGGCACTTTTTTTTCTATCAAAATATAGGACATCAGTGAACCCTAGATCCAAAAAAATGAGAACACTATGGGTCTCGGAATATGGTGCCAAAAGCGCTTTTCTATTTTTTAAAAACTTCTGAATTTTTTTAACCCCTTAGATAAAAGTAAAAGTATACATATTTGGTGTCTATGAATGTGCACCAACCTGAGGCATTATACGGACACCTTAGTTTTGCCATATAGTGAACAGGGTGAATAAAATACCCCAAACAATTGTGCAATTGCACTTTTTTTGGATTTGTTTTTCCCATTTTCCAGTACACTATTTAAGCCATCATATGGCAATATTAACTGAAAATTAAAAAAGTTACAGCTCTTGGAAGAAGGGGAGGAAAAAACAAAAATGAAAAATAAAAAATCGTCGGGGAGATGAAGGGATTAATATTTTAGTCTTGTACTAGTGTAAGGCTGGTTTCACACTACGTTTATTTAACATCCGTCCATAACGTTTTTTTAGCGGAAAAGCGGATCCAGTGCAAATGCGTTTTCATTTCAATGCATTTGCAATGGACTCGCGTGAACATCCGTTCACCTGCGTTTGCGTGCGTTATAGTGAGGATCCAGCGACTTGCAGTTTTTTAACATGTTTCAAAAACGCTACTTGTAGCGTTTTTGAGCTGCGTCCAAATACTGCATGTCACCGGATCCTGACTAAACAGCATGCAAACGCAGGTGAACGCTGGCGTGCTGATAGACAGGATCCTGCTTTTGTACTGAGCATGACCAGAAAGTACTGAGCATGCCCAGAACCAGTCTCGCGTGATCTGTCTCTCTCTCCTCTTCCCTCCCTCACCCTCTCTATCTCTATCTCTGTCTTTCCCCCTTCCTCCCCTTCCTCTCTCTCCCACCTGAGAGCTGCGGACACTCGTAACCAAGGTAAATATCGGGTAACCACTTCTCTTAGTTACCCGATGTTTACGTTGGTAACGTGTGCAGGCAGCCCTGCTCCTAGCAGCTGCAGACACTCGTAACCAAGATAAATATCGGGTATCCAAGGCCGATGTTTACCTTGGTTACCAGCGTCTGCAGCTGTCAGAAGCCGGCTCCCAGTCTAGTTCCCCTCACTCCCGATCACATGACTCCAATGCCCGCCCCTAAACATCCAGTGACAGGATCCTGCAAAATAACAGATGCGTTTGCATACGTTATTTGCTGTAAAAGCAGGATCCGTATTTCCGCTAAAATAACGTTAAGGACGGATGTTAAATAAACGTAGTGTGAAACCAGCCTAAAGAAGATCTGCTGCCAACATTTTTAAAGGGGTGAAATAGTGAGCAAGGAATCTTTATACCGATTCATTTAACCTCTGTTGTGAGTCAAATATTTGAAGAATTTTTACAAAGTGTCATCCAGGAGAAGCTTAATAAAGACATCTTAATCATACAGCATCAGCATTGGTTTGTGCCAGCTCTGTCAAATTGATCAGATCAGCCTCTTTTAAGAGAGTTAATTCCTACAGTGATTCTTGATAAGGTTGTGGGTGTTTATGTATTGAGACACTATAATTTATAAAGTGTCAATATAAAATGATAATGGGTCTGGGGGAAAATATGTGTAATTGGGTTAAAAATATTGATGAGCGAGCATGCACGGCACTGCTCGGTACTCGATCAAGGATTGGGGTGCTCGGCACTGTTAATGCTCGATCAAGTATTCTTGTGCTCGGGCGCCATCCTTTAGTTCCCACCCTGCATGTTTTGCGGCTATTTGTCAGCCACTAAATATGTGGGGATTGTCTGTCAATCAATGCAGTAGTTATGTTAGCTGATGGCATTACTGTGATTGGCTGGCCGCATTGCATCATCGTGTCTATATTAGGCCCGGTGATGCCATGCTCTGCGGACTGAAGCCGGAAAGATAGTGTATTAGGGTGACTCTAGCCTTATTGTCCTAGCTGCTGCACTGTAAAATATCTATTATATTCTCTACTAATACCACTGTTAGCTGCATCTAGTGTAGGGCATGCTGCTGGAGAAGAGATAGTGTATTAGAGGCATGTAGGCAAGGATTCTAGCCTTACAGGCCTTGCTGCTGCTACAATAACCCTCATGTCTTTTCAAGGCTATTTCAAATCTATTCTATTCTCTAATAATACCACTCTAACCTACAATTAGTTTAGGGAGAACTGCTAGCGAGGAGATAGTGTATTAGAGGTATGTAGGCAGGGATTCTAACCTTACAAACCTTGCTTCTACTACTTAAAAAATCTATTCTATTCCATAATAATGCCACTCTTAGCTGCATCTAATATAAGGAGAGCTCTTAGAGAAGTGGTAGTGTATTAAAGGCATGTAGGAATTGATTAGTGCCTTACATTCCATGCTGCTATGTTAACCCAAAAGTCCTATTCAGATATAATTCAAATCTATCCTATTCTCTAATGATACCACCCTTAGCTGTAACTAGTGTAAGGGGACCTGGTAGAGAAAGAAATGTCTTTTTTACCAGCAAAAATGTGTGTATGTGTGTATATGTATATATATATATATATATATATATATATATATATATATATATATATATATATATATATATATATATATATATATATATACACATATATATATATATATACACATATATATATATATATATATATATATATATATATATATATACAGTACAGACCAGAAGTTTGGACACACCTTCTCATTCAAAGAGTTTTCTTTATTTTCATGACTCTGAAAATTGTCAATTCACATTGAAGGCATCAAAACTATGAATTAGCACATGTGGAATGAAATACTTAACAAAAAAGTGTGAAACAACTGAACATATGTCTTATATTCTAGGTTCTTCAAAGTAGCCACCTTTTGCTTTGATTACTGCTTTGCACACTCTTGGCATTTTCTTGATGAGCTTCAAGAGGTAGTCAATGGAAATGACCTTCCAACAGTCTTGAAGGAGTTCCCAGAGATGCTTAGCACTTGTGGGCCCTTTTGCCTTCACTCTGCGGTCCAGCTCATCCCAAGCCATCTCAATTGGGTTCAGGTCTGGTGACTGTGGAGGCCAGGTCATCTGGCGTAGCACCCCATCACTCTCTTTCTTAGTCAAATAGCCCTTACACAGCCTTGAGGTGTGTATGGGGTCATTGTCCTGTTAAAAAAGAAATGATGGTCTAACTAAACGCAAACTGGATGGAATAGCATGCCGCTGCAAGATGCTGTGGTAGCCATGCTGGTTTAGTATGCTTTCAATTTTGAATAAATCCCCAACAGTGTCACTAGCAAAGCACCCCCACACCATCACACCTCCTCCTCCATGCTTCACTGCGGGAACCAGGCATGTAGAGTCCATCATTTCAACTTTTCTGCATCGTACAAAGACACGGTGGTTGGATCCAAAGATCTCAAATGTGGACTCATCAGACCAAAGCACAAATTTCCACTGGTCTAATGTCCATTCTTTGTGTTCTTTGGCCCAAACAAGTCTCTTCTGCTTGTTGCCTGTCCTTAGCAGTGGTTTCCTAGCATCTCTTTTACCATGAAGGCCTGTTGCACAAAGTCTCCTCTTAACATTTGTTCTAGAGATGTGTCTGCTGCTAAAACTCTGTGTGGCATTGACCTGGTCTCTAATCTGAGCTGCTGTTAACCTGCGATTTCTGAGGCAGGTGACTCAGATAAACTTATCCTCCGCATCAGAGGTGACTCTTGGTCTTCCTTTCCTGGGGCAGTCCTCATGTGAGCCAGTTTCTTTGTAGCGTTTGATGGTTTTTGCCACTGCACTTGGGGACAATTTCAAAGTTTTCCCAATTTTTCGGATTGACTGGCCTTCATTTCTTAAAGTAATGATGACCTGATGATTTTCTTTACTTAGCTGCTTTTTTCTTGCCATAATACAAATTCTAACAGTCTATTCAGTAGGACTATCAGCTGTGTACCCACCAGACTTCTGCACAACACAACTGATGGTCTGAACCCCATTTGGAAGGCAAGAAATCCCATTTATTAAACCTCACAGGGCACACCTGTGAAGTGAAAACCATTTCCGGTGACTACCTCTTGAAGCTAATCAAGAGAATGCCAAGAGTGTGCAAAGCAGTAATCAAAGCAAAAGGTGGCTACTTTGAAGAACCTAGAATATAAGACATATTTTCAGTTGTTTCACACTTTTTTTGTTAAGTATTTCATTTCTCATGTGTTAATTCATAGTTTTGATGCCTTCAATGTGAATCTACAATTTTCAGAGTCATGAATATAAAGAAAACTCTTTGAATGAGAAGGTGTGTCCAAACTTTTGGTCTGTACTGTATATACAGTATATACTAGCTGTAGTACCCGGTGTTACCCAGGATAGTGACTGTTTCTCTTTCTCTCTCCCAGTCTCTGTCTGTCTGACTCTCTGTCTCTCTGTCTGTCTCTCAGCCTGTCAGTGTCTGTCTGTCTGTCTCTTTCCCTGTCTGTCTCTGTATCTCTTTGTCTGTCTCTATCTGTCTGTCTCTCTCTATCTAAATAGAAACAGTCCGTGGAGCCTCTGTTAGGAGTCTCGACACAGAAACCAGCCAGATATCCCTCCAGGAAGGACCCAGCCAAGCAGTGGCTCTTTTTAGGAGACCACCATAACCACCATATGAAGTGGCCCTTTTAGTCAATATCCAACTTTTTGACAAGTTTAAAGATATGACAAGGGAAATACCAAGGCCAGGTATCCATCCACAGACAGCTGTTTCAGGGTATTACCCCTCATCAGTGTGGAGTAGGATTCTGGCCAGGTGGGAGCAATGCCTAGTAGACCAACAAGACAAAACAATCACTGATCTCGGGGAGACCAGCCAGAGAAAACACTGCCGGCAGCCAGCGAGGGCACTCAATACAGTGAAATCCTAGGTACATTGCCCCCTGGAAAACATGCAAATAAAAAAAGTCCGTGGAGCCTCTGTTAGGAGTCTCGACACAGAAACCAGCCAGATATCCCTCCGGGAAGGACCCAGCCAAGAAGTGGCTCTTTTTAGGAGACCACCATAACCACCATATGAAGTGGCCCTTTTAGTCAATATCCAACTTTTTGACAAGTTTAAAGATATGACAAGGGAAATACCAAGGCCAGGTATCCATCCACAGACAGCTGTTTTGGGGTATTGCCCGTCATCAGTGTGGAGTAGGATTCTGGCCAGGTGGGAGCAATGCCTAGTAGACCAACAAGACAAAACAATCACTGATCTCGGGGAGACCAGCCAGAGAAAACACTGCCGGCAGCCAGCAAGGGCGCTGAATACAGTGAAATCCTAGGTACATTGCCCCCTGGGAAATATACAAATAAAAAAAAGTCCATGGAGCCTCTGTTAGGAGTCTCGACACAGAAACCAGCCAGATATCCCTCCGGGAAGGACTCAGCCAAGGAGTGGCTCTTTTTAGGAGACCACCATAACCACCATATGAAGTGGCCCTTTTAGTCAATATCCAACTTTTTGACAAGTTTAAAGATATGACAAGGGAAATACCAAGGCCAGGTATCCATCCACAGACAGCTGTTTCGGGGTATTGCCCCTCATCAGTGTGGAGTAGGATTCTGGCCAGGTGGGAGCAATGCCTAGTAGACCAACAAGACAAGGCTCTCTCTATCTGACTGTCCCTATCTGTCTCTCTCTGTTTCTGTCTGTTTTCTCTGTCTCTCTGTCTTTCTCTGTCTGTCTCTCTGTCTGTCTCTGTCTGTACGTCTCTTGGCCTGTCAGTCTCTTTATTTTTGTCTCTTTCCCAGTCTGCTTCTGTCTCTCTCTGTCTGTCTCTTTCCCTGTCTGTCTCTGTAACTCTTTGTCTGTCTCTGTCTGTCTCTCTATCTGTCTGTCTCTCTCTGTTTCTGTGTGTCTCGCTCTGTTTCTGTCTGTCTCACTCTGTTTTTGTCTGTCTGTATCTGTCTGTCTGTCTGTCTCTTTCCCTGTCTGTCTTTGTCTGTCTGTCCATCTGTGTGACTGTCTGTCTCTTTCAGTGTCAGTCTCTGTCTATCTATCTCTCTGTCTGTCTCTGTATCAGTCTGTCTCTCTCTATCTCTCTGTCTGTGTGTCTGTATGTGTCTGTCTGTCTCTGTGTGTCTGTCTCTCTGTGTCTGTCTGTCTCTTTCCCTATCAGTCTGTCTATTTCTCTATCTCTGTCTGTTTGTTTCTCTCTATCTGTCTGCCTCTTTCCATGTCTGTCTCTGTCTGTTTGTCTCTGTCTCTATCCCTGTCTGCCTCTTTCTGTCTCTGTCTGCCTCTTTCCCTGTCTCTTTCCCTGTCTGTCTTTTTCCCTATTTGTCTCTTTCCCTGTCTGTCTCTTCCCCTGTCTGTCTTTCCCTGTCTGTCTCTTTCCCTGTCTCTCTGTCTGTCTCTTTCCCTGTCTTTGTCTCTTTCCCTGTCTGCCTCTATATGTCTCTTTCCCTGTCTGCCTCTGTATGTCTGCCTCTGTCTGTATCTTTCCCTGTATGTCTTTTCCTGTCTGTCTGCCTTTTTTCCCTGTCTGTCTCTGTCTGTCTCTTTCTCTGTCTGTCTCTTTCTGTCTGCCTTTTTTCTCTGTCTGTCCATCTCTTTCCCTGTCTGTCTTTTTTTTCCTATCTGTCTCTGTCTGTTTGTCTCTGTCTATTTCCCATCTGCCTCTGTCTGTCTGTCTCTTTCCCTGTCTGCCTCTTTCTCTGTCTGTCTGTGCCTGTCTGTCTCTCTGTCTGTCTGTTCCTCAGTCTGTCTCTGTCTGTGTCTGTCTCTCCACCGACATCATATTACCTCACACATAAGCTTCTTATACTAACAATTTCCTTTGTTCCTATAGCAACTAACCACAGCTCCTATTAATAACTTGTAGCTCCCATTTCCATTCACTTTAATGGAGTCAGGTTTTTTGGAGCGTAACTGTAAAGTGTGGGGTTACATTTTTCCATCAAAACATTGTCTATGACGTTCCCTGAGTCAAATTGGGTGTCTGTGCAAAATAATGTGATTATAAATGCGACGGTGCGGAATCCTTTAGTGGACATACACACACACACATACACACACACACACACTCAGCTTTATATATTAGATATATAGTATGCAAATGTATATATATATATATATATATATAAAAACAAAAAAGTGCCCATTTGTTATAATAAGCAAGTGAAAAATGGTCAAAAATAGTGAAAAAATACTGAAACCAATAAAAATGTCACTTTGTCCTAAAAAGAATGCGGCCTAATTAAATTATATTTTTCAATGTGCGGCCCTTATAACCAGCCGAGTTTGAGACCCCTGATCTAGGCAGTGATTATTATCTTATATTCAAGGCTGCTGTAATGTTAATGTAAAAGTACTTTTCAGGGCTAATTCAAATTTATTGTATTTTCTAACAATACAGCTTTTAGCTGCAATTAGTGTAGGGAGAGCTGGTGGAGAAGGGGGAGTGTATTAGTGACATCTAGGCAGTGATTTTTGTCTTACAGT
This sequence comes from Anomaloglossus baeobatrachus, assembly GCF_048569485.1. NCBI lineage: Eukaryota > Metazoa > Chordata > Amphibia > Anura > Aromobatidae > Anomaloglossus > Anomaloglossus baeobatrachus. The sequence goes on from NC_134356.1 coordinate 123,606,717, forward strand.
CCATGCTGCTGTTATGTTAACCTAAAAAGTACTTTTCAGGGATACCTCAAATCTATTCTATTTTCTAACAATACTGCTCTGAGCTGTATTTAGTGTAGGAAGAGCTGGTGGAGAATTGATAATGTATTGGAGGCATGTAGGCAAGGCTTCTAGACTTACAGACCTTGCTAAGGAAAAAACATCCATTCCACTCTATAATAATACTGCAAATTTACATTTAGCGTAGGGCAAGCAGCTGGAGAAGGTATAATGTATTAGAGGCATATAGGCAACGATTCTAGCCTTATAGATGTTACTGCTGCTACGTTATTGAAAAGTGCTCTTCAGGGATCATGGAAATATATTCTATTTTCTAATAATACCGCTCTTAGCTGCAGTTAGTGTAAAGGCCCCATCACACGCAGCGACGTATCTAATGATATATCGCCAGGGTCATGGATTCCGTGACCCACATACGGCATTGTTAGCAACGTCGTTGCGTGTGACACCAACGAACGGCCGTTAACGATCAAAAATACTCACCTTGTCGTTGATCGTTGACACGTCGTTCATTTTCATAAAATCGTTGATTGTTGAGGACGCATGTTGTTCATCGTTACCGAGGCAGCACACATCGCTATGTGTGACACCTCGGGGACTACAAACTGCAGCTTACCTGCGGCTGCCGGCAATGAGGAAGGAAGGAGGTGGGCAGGATGTTACAGCCGCTCATCTCCGCCCCTCCGCTTCTATTGGGCGGCCGGTTAGTGACGCCGCTGTGACGCTGCACGATTCGCACCCTTAGAAAGGAGGTAGTTTGCCGGCAACAGCGATGTCGCTAGGCAGGTAAGTCCATGTGATGGCTCCTAACGATTTTGTGCGCCATGGGCAGCGATTTGCCCATGACGCACAAACATCGGGGGTGGGTACGCTCGCTAGCGATATCGTTATCGATATCGCTGCGTGTGACAGGGCCTTAAGGAGAGCTGGTGGAGAAGAGATAGTGTCTTAAAGGCATATAGGCAGGGTTTCTAGTCTTGAAGACCTTGTTGATGCTACATTAAACCAAAAGCCATTTTCAGGGCTAATTCAAATGTATCCTATTTTCTAATAATACTGTTCTTAGTTGCTGTTGGTGTAGGGAGAGCTGGTGGAGAAGGGGTAGTAGTGTATTAGAGGCATCTAGGTAGTGATTATTGCCATACATTCCATGCTGCTGTTACGTTAACCTAAAAAGTCCTTTTCTGGGCTAATTCAAATCTGTTAGCTAGGGAAGTATCTAAAAAAGTGGCTCTTGGGAATTTTAATTGCCTGGTTAACATTCTGTAAACACAGTTCTAGGTATTGTTACTTGTTAGTGTCTGACCTAAAAAAGGTGCTAAGGAAGTATCTTAAAAGTGTTTCTTGGCAACTCTAATTGCCTGCTCAAAATTATGCAGTGAAATATGCTGAAAATTTGCTATTCAACAAGCTAAAAATATCTTCTTGACACTTTACTGTGCCTGCTCCAAATTACTCAGTGAACTGCTTTTGTAGGTAGTGGATTTTTTTAGTGCCTTCGCATTATTGCCAACTCAGGCAAGAAATATATCATTTATCTTTTGTGTCAGAGGTCTGACAGGTGTAGGCGTGGGGTTGTGAAAGATTTGATTGCAAGGGGAAGGGTACATTAACCATGAGTAGTAAATCATGACAAGGTTGTTGTGGAAGGGGAAATAGGTAGAGATGAGCGAACCGGTCGCGGTTTGGCTCAAGTTCGGTTCGTCGAACGGAGGTCTTGTTCGAGTTTAGTTCGGCGAACCGGTTAGGCGAACCACTAGAACCACATAGGAAACAATGGGAAGCAATCACAAACACATAAAAACACCTAGAAAACACCCTCAAAGGTGTCCAAAAGGTGACAAACAACTCACAACACAACACAAACACATGTTAAAGTGACAAGGACATATACTCATGCGAAAACAAAAGAGCTGGACAAGGAAAAAGAGGAGGAGACACATATATAGGCATGGCATGCCCTTCTAAAATCATGTAAAATACCACAAGGTTACTCCAAGCGGAGTCTCCCTTTTTTCCAAAAATTGGGTTCCACACACACCCACCCATTCAGTGGCAGCACTTGTGCCCCAGTTGTACACTTCACAGGTAGATTTGCATCAAGCACATTCAAAATCCACAAGCATTTACTCTCCACAGGATGACACAGGGGTAGTAAATTCCTTGTGGATCCATGACTTGTTCATTTTGATGAACGTTAGTCTGTCCACATTGTCACTGGACAGACCCGTGCGCTTATCTGTCAGCACACACCCAGCAGCACTGAATACACGTTCAGAGACAACGCTGGCAGCTGGACACGACGAAATCTCCAAGGCGTAAGTGGAGAGCTCTGGCCATTTTTGATTTGAAAATTTGAAGCCCAAAATGAGCAAGGCTCCATTTGCAAAGTCATGGCATCGATGTTCATTTGGAGATACTCCTGGGAGATTCACTCCCTGTACCACGGTTGTTTGGTGGAAAAGCCGAGCTAAGATCGAGTAACAGCTTCTGCTGATACTCCTGCATACGTGCGTCCCTTTCTATGGCTGGAATTATGTCACAAAATTTGGACTTGTACCGGGGATCTAATAGTGGGGCAAGCCAGTAGTCATCATCACTTCTAATTTTGACAATACGAGGGTCATGTTGGAGGTAGTGCAGCAAGAAGGCACTCATGGGTCTTGCGCAGCCATGCGGACCAAGTCCAGGCTGTGTTTGTGGCATAGATGTGCTAACCGTTCTTTCTTCCTCTGACATCTCCCCCCAACCTCTTTCAACAGAAATTTGACCAAGGTCTACCTCATCCGCTGAGTCTTCCATGTCCATGGACAGTTCGTCCTCCATTTCTTCATGTTCTCCTGCACCTTCCTCAACATTTCGCCTGCTACTATGCGCCCTTGTTGATCCCTGTCCCCCATGGTCCCATGCCTGCCGCACTGGTGATGATGAACGTCTGGACCTTGGTGATGTTGTTGTGTCTTACGCATATGAATCCTCCTGTAGTTCCTCCCCTTCCTGTTGTCCCACCCCCTGACTCCGAATAGTGTTTAGCGTGTGCTCCAGCATGTAAATGACTGGAATTGTCATGCTGATAATGGCATTGTCAGCGCTAAACATATTCGTCGCCATGTCGAAACTGTGCAGAAGGGTGCATAGGTCCTTGATCTGAGACCACTCCATCACGGTGATCTGCCCCACCTCTGCATATCGTTGGCCCAGGCTATAGGTCATGACGTATTGCACCAGTGCTCGACGGTGCTGCCACAGTCGCTGTAACATGTGGAGAGTCAAATTCCAGCGTGTCGGCACATCGCATTTCAGGCAATGAACCGGCAGGCCGAAAGACTTCTGGAGCGATGCAAGTCGACAACAGCGGTGGTTGAACGGCGGAAGTGAGCAGACAGTTTTCGTGCCCTGTTCAGAATGCCATCTAGGCCGGGATAGTGTGTTAAAAATTGCTGGACAACAAGGTTCAACACGTGAGCCATACAAGGCACGTGTGTCACCTTGTCCAGGTGAAGGGCCGCACCCAGGTTTGCAGCATTGTCGCACATGGCCTTACCAGGCTGCAGGTTGAGTGGAGACAACCATTTATTAAACTCAGTCTTCAGAGCTGCCCACAGTAGTTTTACACAAGGGAGCAGTGAGGCACACAGCGTGCTTCACAGTTCTAGAAATCCAAGCACGGGGACGTTGCGTCGTCAACAGAGAAACATTAGCAGCAGCAGTTCAAGTGGCAGAAGCAATTTCTGTGATTTGTGGCACACATTTTTTACACCATTGCATGCACCAGAATGAACCCTTTTTCATTTTGGTATTCAAAAATGGAAGAGTGTCCTGATCTCGCCAGTCACGCCTTGTAACTAGAGATGAGTGAACTGGCCGTGGTTCGGCTCGAGTTCGGTTTGCCGAACGGAGGTCTCGTTCGAGTTCGGTTCGTTGAACGTTCGACAAACCAAACTCGAACATATAGGATATAATGGGAGGAAATCACAAACACATAAAAATGCATGATAAATGTACACAAACAGTTAATAAACATTGCCATAACACTTACTGGTCCCCGCGATCCCTCCTGCACTCTGTCTCCTGCCGCTATTCCATCCGATGATCGCTGAATCCTCCCGGTGACCAGCACTGCCAGCAGTGATGCAGGACCTATCGTGACGTGAAAATAGCCATGTGACCAGTCACGTGGCTATTATCTCATTGGCTACAGACTGGTCACATGACTATGACGCGTCATGTAGGACCTGCGAGTGCATCTCTCCGGTACACGGTGCACATTTGTGTATCGCCGTGTACCGGCGACATGCTCTAGCACACGGTCGACTCCCCATTCCGTTAGGGTCCGGCTGACACAGCCGGTCATTAACGGAGATCACGGTTGCCATAGCAACGCAGTTAGCAGTGACGTCACCGCTAACCGTGGCTCCGGGAGCACCGTTGCTATGGTAACGCGTCTGTCAGCGTTACCGCTGACAGCCAGCAGCACTGATCACTCACGGAGTGAAGGCTGCACGGGGAGCAGCAGCGTCTTCCCCCATGCAGCAATGATGGAGCAGAGCTGCATTTGTTGAACGAGAAAGACAGAAGACCATGGATCGTGGAGGGCTGACAGGGGGTAATAAAGATGGAGTCTCTAATGTGTCTGTGTATTTATTTCTATTAAAGTATTTTTTCTCTGTATGGTGTCTTTTTTTTAACCCTTTATTGGAGATTCTTAATGGCCGGGTCAAACGTGCCTGACATTAAGAATCTCTGGCTTAATACTAGCTAGTAAAACAAAGCTAGTATTAACTCATTATTACCCAACAAGCCACCCGGCTTCAGGGCTGTTGGAAGAGTTGGATACAGCGCCAGATGATGGCGCTTCTATGAAAGCGCCATTTTCTGGGGCGGCTGCGGACTGCAATTCGCAGCAGAGGCGCCCAGAAACCTCGGGCTAACCTCGATTCCAATCCCCAGCTGCCTAGTTGTACCCAGCTGGACACAAAAATGGGGCGAAGCCCACGTCATTTGTTTTTTAATTATTTCATGAAATAAGTGAAATAATTAAAAAAAACGGGCTTCCCTATATTTTTGTTTCCCAGCCGGGTACAAATAGGCAACTGGGGGTTGGAGGCAGCCCGTGGCTGCCTTCTGTACCTGGCTAGCATACAAAAATATGGCGAAGCCCACATCATTTTTTTGGTGAGCAAAAAACTTCTGCATACAGTCCTGGATGGAGTATGCTGAGCCTTGTAGTTCTGCACCTGCTGTCTGCTCTTCTCCATACAGACAGACAGCAGCTGCAGAACTACAAGGCTCAGCATACTCCCTCCAGGACTGTATGCAGAAGTTTTTTGCCCCCTGAAAAAATTATGTGGGCTTCGCCATATTTTTGTATGCTAGCCAGGTACAGCAGGCAGTTACGGCTGCCCCCAACCCCCAGTTGCCTATTTGTACCCGGCTGGGAACCAAAAATAAAGGGAAGCCCTTTTTTAATTATTTCATGAATTTCATGAAATAATTAGAAAACAAATGACGTAGGCTTCGCCCCATTTTTGTGTCCAGCCAGGTACAACTAGGCAGCTGGGGATTGGAATCCGCAGCACAGATTGACCTGAGCTTTCTGGGCCCCACTGCTGCGAATTGCAGTCTGCAGGCGCCTCAGAAAATGGCACTTTCATAGAAGCGCCATCTTCTGGCGCTGTATCCAACTCTTCCAGCACCTGCCTGCTATACCTGGCTCGCATACACAAATATGGCGAAGCTCACGTCCTTTTTTTGTAGTTTTTTGGCAAAAAAAATAAAAAATGCTTCCCTGGATTTTCCATTGCCAGTGAAGGTAACACAAAGCAGTGGGTGTTAGCAGCCAGTAGCTGCTTGGATTACCCTTAGCTAGCAATAGAAAAAATGCAGCGGGAGCCCATATATATTTTTTTTAATTATTTATTTAAATAACTAAAAACAAAATGGGCTTCCCTGTATTTTGATTGCTGGACATCACAGTGCTGTAAAAATAAATCTTTAAAAAAAATGACGTAGCGCTCCGCGGTATTTTTGATTCTCAGCGCAGATAAAGCACACAACTATGGGCTGCCACCCCCATCTGCCTGCCGTTACCTTGGTTGGCAATCAAAATACAGGGAAGCCCATTAATTTTTTCTATTTAAAAAATAGTTAAAAGAAAAATGACGTTGGGTCCCCCCATTTTTGATAGCCAGCTAGGGTAAAGCAGATGGCTGTAGCCTGAAAACCACAGCTGGCAGCTTTACCGTGGTTGGGGATCCAATGTGGAGGTCCCCCCAGGCTCTTTTTTTATAATTATTTTATAAATATTAATAATTACACAATAAAAGTAGGGTCCCCCCCAAATTGGATCACCAGCCAAGGTAAAGCGGACAGCTGTGGTCTGGTATTCTCAGGGTGGGAAGGTCCATAGTTATTGGGCCTTCACAGCCTAAAAATAGCAGGCCGCAGGCACCCCAGATGTGGCGCATCCACTAGATGCGCCAATCCTGGCGCTTCACCCCAGCTCATCCCGTGCCCTGGTGCAGTGGCAAACGGGGTAATAAATCGGGTTGATACTAGCTGTAAAGTCACCTGAGATCAAGCCCAGCAGTTTGTGATGTCATGGCGTCTATTAGATACCCAACATCATAAACTGTCAGTACTAACAAAAAAAAAAATCGACAAAAGAAATTTATTTGAAAAAACAGTCCCCAAAACATTTCCTCTTTCACCAATTTATTGTAAGAAAAAAAATAAAGGGGTCCCACGACGACTCTGGACCGTCTAGAATATGGGGGGGAGACACTCAGGGAACGTATCCCCCATTTTCTAGGAGTGCGGACCCTTCATGTGAGGAGTGTGGGTGCAATGAATCTGCACTCACTCTCCCCGGGTCCACAGCAGCAGAGTCCATGTCGTAATGGTTGCTACCAAAGCTGCAATGCCCTGCTCATGAGGTAAGGGCATGCCTAATCAGGAGAACTATTCTACATTTCCAAATATTGGCATTTGCTGATATTATTGCTATTCCACCTACTATATATTGGGGATAGGATCTTGGAGATGGAATATCCCTTTAAGTCCAGTTATCCAGCTGAATGAATACTTAACAACAGAGCTCGCTATTTAGATGTGTTTTCTTGTGGCGTATAACGGACTCTAATGTTTGATAGTCGTTCAGCAGGGAAACTATAAAAGCAAATCCCTCCATTTGGAAATGTAGTATATAGCTCTCCTGATCAATTATGTTCCTTACCTCATGAGCAGGGCATTGCAGTAATAATAATAATTTATTCATTTATATAGCGTTATTAATTCCATAGTGCTGTATGTCTTTCGAGTGTGGGAGGAAACCAGAGTACCCGGAGGAAACCCACGCAAACACGGGGAGAACATACAAACTCCTTGCAGATGGGGTCCTTGGTGAGAATTGAACCCAGGATCTCAGCGCTGCAAGACTGCAGTGCTTACCACTGAGCCACCGTGCCGCCCATTTAGCTTATAGATGCATAACCACCACTCACTGTGTCTGAACACAGGAAGCTGAGCTGACAGCCGCTCTGTGCATGCGGCAGCGTCTATTGTGAAGGAGAGGACTGTGGGGGGATCAACGCTGCACAGGTACCGTGGGACACCGGGGAACACCGGTGGGGTTATAGGGGGTGACCTGGCAGGGCCTGAGTAGGAGTTTTCTGTCGCATGTGTCATGGCACATGCGACAGAAATCAGAGGAGTATAGTGAATGCAGCCGGCGCGCTGCTGTGCGCGCGGCCATCTTGGATTTCTGGGAGGGCATCAGGGGGGGCACTTTTGCGACACCGGGGGACCGGAGGGGACCGGGGAGGAGATTTATCATGTTTGTTCATGCCAGATGGGAGATAAATATTTTTTTACCGGCGCTGTCATTTACTGTAACGTGATCATCGGTGTACGGTGTATACCTGTGATCACGTGAGCGGGGACCGGAAAAACTGTCCTGAATCATGATCTCCAGGGTCTCAGCTAGCCCTGAAACCCCGGAGATTTTCTGACGCTGGGGGGCGTTATTCACTTATTTCTGCCTGCTGTTTATAAACGGCAGATCAGAATAAGGCTACATTAACACGATCGATCCATTTTTGCGGTCTGCAAAAAACAGTCCGTTTTTTTTCATGGGTGCATCCGTGTGGCATCCGTTTCCGTTCCGTAGACGGTCCGTATGTCATCTGTTTGTCATCCGTGTGCCTTCCGTTTTTTTTGTGTACTGCAAAAAAACTGAATGAGGGTAAATGCATAAATTTACCCAGGATCCATAGCTTCATCCTACATGAGGCGGTCACATGTTCACTCCAGTGCCATTTTCTACTGCTTTTCACAGCATAGAGCACTCTGGTGATTTTCTTGTGCTTGTGCACTTCATATCAGTCTTTTCTGTCATTATAATGGCAGAAAGACACATAATGTCCCACTCTCCTGCATTTTGTAATTTTGCACCCTTTGGTGCCTTTCATGTGGCACTAAGGGGTGCTTAGCTTTGTATTTAGCCAAAAAAATGAAAAAAAAATGACGTAGGGTTCCCCCTATTTTTGTAGCCAGCTAGGGTAAAGCAGACGGCTGCAGCCTGCAGACCACAGCTGGCAACCTCACCTTGGCTGGTAATCCAAAACTGAGGGCACCCCACGCTGTTATTTTAAATTAAATAAATAATTAAAAAAAAAACACGTAGGGGTCCCCCCAAAATTGGATCACCAGCCAAGGTAAAGCAGACAGCTGGGGTCTGATATTCTCAGACTAGGGAGGTCCATGGTTATTGGACTCTCCCCAGCCTAAAAATAGCAGGCCGCAGCCGCCCCAGAAGTGGCGCATCCATTAGATGTGCCAATCCTGGTGCTTCGCCCCAGCTCATCCCGCGCCCTGGTGCGGTGGCAAACGGGGTAATATATGGGGTTAATACCAGATGTGTAATGTCACCTGGCATCAAGCCCTGGGGTTGGTGAGGTCAGGCGTCTATCAGATACCCGACATCACCAACCCAGTCAGTAATAAAAAAAATAGACGACAATCACATTTTTATTTGAAAAAATACTCCCCAATACACTCCCTCTTTAACCAATTTATTAGAAAGAAAAACAAATCCAGGTCTGGTGTAATCCAAGAGGTTGCCATGACGATCCACACTGTCCCAGTCAATGAAGAGCAGAATGTTCCCCATTGGCTGGGAGAGCAGTGCAGTGACCTGAGCTAACATCAATGGGTCAGCCCAGGTCACTGCAGGGCATGACAACTGCTGCTGTCAGCGAGGTACATTACCTGCGCTGATCTCCTGCACTGCCGACAGCACATGTCACTTAGTTCAATGACCGCCGCCTTCACAGCCAAGTATCGCGAGAGGCCCGTGACGTCACCGCTAGTCAGTCTCGGGTCGGAAGCGAGAGAAGGTGATGTGACAAGCGGCGGCCATGGAGGACAGTGACAGCGCTGAGGTCGGGACTCCCAGCCGAGCGGGACCATGTCTGCAGAGTGCCAGGAGGACGTCAGTGTCGTGGACTGCATGGCTGGGGACGTGTGTGTGTGTGTGTGTGTGTGTATGTATGTATGTGTATATGCCGCGTGCAGGAGGGGGCGGAGCGAGCTGAGCGGGGAAGTGTGGGCTTCCTGCACGTAACTAGGATAAACATCGGGTTACTAACCAAAGCGCTTTGCTTGGATACCCGATGTTTATCTTGGTTACCAGCTTCTGGCAGGCTGCCAGCGATGGCTCCTGCACACTGTAGCTGTAAAAAGCCCTGCTTTTTGCTGCTAGAACCGCTCTCGAACGTATCTAGAACTATCGAGCTTTAGCAAAAAGCTCGAGTTCTAGTTCTATCTAGAACAGCCCCCAAAATCACTCGAGCCGCGAACTGGAGAACATCGAACCGCGAACCGCGCTCAACTCTACTTGTAACTTTTGGCCTGCCTGGCAGCCAGCGTTCTCTCAGAACATGTCTTCAGCACTGCTGGCAGTGTATTGACGGAAAACTGTCCCCTGAAAGCGTAGACCACTTAACTTTCATAAAAATGAACAAGTCGTGGATGTACAATGACTTTGCCACCCCAGTCCTAGACTGTGTAGACTAGGCAATGGTGTAATGCCAGGGTTCGGGAAGCAAGAAGCCTACTTCTGTCAGTCATCTTGCTGTCTCTGGTGGAGGTAAACATGTTGTTTCAGGCCTTGTTACAGGGCCGGTCCCAAGCATCCATGTTGCTTTTTAGACTATTTGTAGTTTGTGCCAATTGTTGCCACTTTTCCTGTTGCCTGACGTTATATTTTGGAAATGTAGAGACTCCAAGTTGAGTCTCCAAAATATCTTTTGTTTGTAGTGCCAGGGTTCTAAGAGCTAGAAGCCTACTCCTGTCTGTCATTTTGCTGTCTCTGGTGAAGGAAGAAATGCTGATTCAGGCCTTATTACAGGGCCGTTCCCAAGCATCCATGTTGCTTTGTTGAACTATTTGTAGTCTGTGCCAAATGTTGACACTTTTCCTGTTCCCTGACCTTAATTTTTGGAAATTTGGAGACTCCAAGTAGGGTCTCCAAATTGTCTTTTGGCTGTAGTGCCAGGGTTCTGGGAGCAAGAGGTCTATGACTGTCACTCAGCATCTCTTGATTTTTAAAATTAAAATGCCAGCGCACCTCCTGTGTGTTGCATTGACCACATTTCCCTGGTGTGCAGATACACTATGAGGAAATGGGGAGTAGGGGTTACATGATGCCACTGTCCTGCTAAGCGCCTGCAATGTTTTTAATCTCAAGACTCCAAGATGGGACTCCAAGTTGTGTCTTGTCTGTACTGGCAGGGGTATGGGAGCACTAGCCCTACATCTATCTCTCCTAATCCTCTATATTTCTTATGTCAATAGTGTAGGAAGCTAATGGCTATGCCAAAACAGTGGTACTGCACTGTACAATGTATTTTTGCTGTTTTTGAGGTTTTGTGACCCCTTAAAGGTGATGAATGAGTGACAGGAGTAAGCCTCTTGCTGACAGAACCTGGCCGAGAAAAACGTCAAGGCAAATGCACTGTCCAGGTGCTTTCTGTCTGCTGATCAAAAGGAGGAGCCTCGGTGCATTATCAGCCTTCCAAGATGCTCACAGTGGCTCCAATTGACGTGTCTTAAGTTTCTCCTGGTAAGATAATCATTGCTAAATCTGACAGGAAACATGTTCTTCAGTGGGCTCATTCCTTCAAGCTGGCTGGCCATCCTGGACAAAATAAGTCCTGTCAGTTGATCTCTCAGGATTACTGGTGGCCGATGCTGTGGCAAGATGTTGTGGAGTTTGTTTTGGCATGTCCCTCATTTGCCCACAACAAGACCCCTAAGAAGCTTCCTGCTGGATGACTATTGCCTCTACAAGTGCCATCCGCTCCTTGGCAGCATATAGCAATGGAATTTATCACTGATCTGCCAAAATCCTCTGGCTGCACCGTCATCTGGGTAGTAGTGGACAAGTATTCAAAAACGGCTCATCTCACCTCACTGACTTGTTTGCCCTCTGCGCCAGTGCTCTTCCATCATCTTCCGGCGGCAAGGACTACTGTTCCACATTGTGTCTGACAGAGATGTCCAGTTCTCATCTCGGTTCTGGAAGACCACTTTTATGCTGCTGGATGTAACCTAGGACTTTTCGTTGGCCTACCAGCCATAGTTCAATGGCCAAGTAGAATGGGTTAACAAGATCCTGATGAATTTCTTGCTGCACTTCATCAACGAGCACAAGCGTGATTGGGTCAAGTTCCTTCCATGGGCGGAATTTCCATACAATAACCATGTAAGTGAATCCTCTGTTAAGTCTCCATTTCCCATAGTGTATGAACTGCAGCCCAAAATCCCGTTCCCAGTAGTGATTACCCCTCACCTTCCTTGCCGTTCAGCGGTGGCTGTCTCATCCTTAGTCCCTGCTGCCACCACCCAGGGCCTGCGCATGCCACACAGGCCTCCTGGGATTGCTCTTTGGGCGTGCGTGCATGCACGCACCTTGTCCTAGAGAGCCAGTGTGCTGCAACCTGGAAGTGCCCCTCAGTCTATGGCTGAGAGGTATTAGGTACTGTATTTAAGGCACCTTCCCTTTAAGGGAGGTGCCTGGGCAATGTGATTTAAATGTTGCAAGTTCTCAGGTCCCCAGCTGTTGCTGCTGCTGTTTAGTGCTGTGTTCCACAGTGCTAAAGCTGTTCTGTGTTTCAGTACCTGACTTATCCACTGTTGCTGTACCCTGTCTGCCAGGTCTGCTATACTGGCTGCTGCTGCATCATACCCTATTGGTCACGTTTGCTATACCGGATGCTGCTGCATCATACCCTATCTGTCAAATCCGCTATGCTGGCTGCTATGCATCGTAACATATCTGTCAAGTCTGCTGTACCAAACGCTGCTGAATTGTACCACTTCAGCTTAGCCTCTTGCATCAGCCGTCCTGGCTGCACCTACCAAATCATTGACCAGAGGCGTATCTAGAGGGGGAGCTGGTAGGGCATCTGCCCCGGGCGCAGTGTCAGGGGGGGGCGCTGTCGGGCTGACGCAGCACTCTCAGTCTCCCCAGCGGCCAGGGCCGCCTTCAGCACCCGTTAGCAAGGGCAGTGATGTATGCTGCGGCCCCCAGGCCACGTTCCGGGGACCGCAGCACTCATGCTGGCAGCTGCACATTCCTGGCTGCAGGCTCTTAAATCCTCACCTGCACGGAGCTTTCACCGCCACGTGTAGGGTCTAAGTTTATCTGTGGGCGGAGCTAACATGCAGCATGCACAGCGCTCCCACAGATGAAGGTAGATGCTAGAGTATACAGGCTCCTTCCACGTATGACTTAATTAGTCATGAAGCTGGTCATGCCCACTAACCTGGAAGGAGCCCATACATTCTAGGCTCAACCCACAGATGAAGAGAGGAGCCGAAGCATTAACTGTCCTCCAGTGCTGTATACCATGCAGAACTGTCTATTCCCCCACCCCAGAGCTGTATACCATTCAAAACTCAATCCCACCACCCCAGTGCTGTATACCCCCAGAACTGTCTAGCTCCTGACCCCAGGGCTGTATACCCCTAGTACTGTCTATCCCCCCCATCCCAGTGCTGTATACTACCAGAACTGTCTATCCCCTGACCCCAGTAATGTATACCCCCAGAACTGTCTATCCCCCCATCCCAGTGCTGTATACCCCCAGAACTGTCTATCCCCTGACCCCAGTTCTCTATACCCCCAGAACTGTCTATCCCCCATCCCAGTGCTGTATACCCCAAGAACTGTCTATCCCCTGACCCCAGTGCTGTATACCCCAAGAACGGTCTATCCCCCATCCCAGTGCTGTATACCCCCAGAACTGTCTATCCCCTGACCCCAGTGCTGTATACCCCCAGAACTATCTATTCCCCTGACCCCAGTGCTGTGTACCCCCAGAAATGTCTATTCCCCTGACCCCAGTGCTGTATACCCCCAAAATTGTCTATCCCTTAAACCCAGTGCTGTATACCCCCAGAACTGTCTGTCCCCTGATCCCAGTGCTGTATACCCCCAGAACTGTCTATCCTCCCACCATACCATATGCTAAGGTGGCTCCAGCCTTTATTTGTGATACTGACTAATTGCAAACCTGATTGTCTTACTACTTTAATTAAAAATAATTTTTATTTATTAATTAACAAACATACATAAATTCATTAAAAGGGTATGTAAGAAGGAAATAAGGAGGGTATCCCTATCTTGTTTCCTTCCTACCATACGGGGGTCGGCGTCCTAAGTCGATGACGCCCCCGTTCCACGACGACTAGATCCCTAAAGATCGCCCTCCCTATGCGAGAGTAGTGCACCCCATCTATTAGATAGAAATCCTTAAGATCTTTTCACCACAGTGAACATAGTGCACAGTCAAGGATGATTTAAAGTTGTTATTACTATAAAGAGGTTATGGGGTGGGGCTTAGGGGTCGTCGTCCGATTCGTCAATTCTGTCAGTGTGCTCAAATAGTTAGCTGTAAATTACAATTTAAGTACTTGTGCTGTTCAAGGTTTGTTCAGCACAATATTAATGCTCAATATATTTTGAGACACAATTAGTAATAAGGATTATCCAATAAAACAAAGTTGCCCTCTTTTCGAAATTGCCCAACGCGTTTCGCCCATTAACATCTTAGTAGTGTAGGGCTCATCAGGGGCTTGAAGACAGTTGCTTGGTAGGTTCCTTATTTTGATATCTGTTAACACATAGAAATAAATACAGAGAGTCCTTGTTACCTATATGTACCATAGTTCCTTTCCACTACAGTTTACTTTTGTCTACTGACCGGAGTATATGTGGTCCCATTGGTCACAGGGCTAATGCCAGGAATATTTTGATCCTAGAGTCCACAGGATTTCTTGTCTGGATGGTCGTCTGTGTGCATATATATATACATATCATTCATTTGTATTAGATAGTATCAAGTCATGTCCTAACTCAACTTGTAATCATAGAGAAGAACAATATCTCTTGTAGGCGGTGATATATAGGCATCTTATGATATGTATGTTATCCTTATCCATGCAAAGATGCCTAATAGAGATCTACAACATAAGTAAAAAGTCATATATTACCTTAATGTACTTGGGCACACAATGACACCGTTGCCACTTAGGGGACAATTTGTAATATGACCCCCTCAATCAGTAAAGCAGCCAACCTGTCAAGAGGCCAAGGGAACCAATAATCACATTTGTTGTCTACGGGCTATATTTCACAGTACCTTGTGGAAAAAACGGTATAATACCTTAGAGGTGCGCTCAGATAATTGAACTCATCCCAGAAAACGGATAATCTTCTATATATGGGTAGGAGTTGCAAAACACAGTCCTGAACATAAAATGGATCCGTATTATTCCTATATCCATATGCCTGTTCCCAAGTCATAAATAATAGTAGGAACATACCTAATTAGTAACTGCAGCAGGAGCAGCCGTTTAGATAATACACTTGTGGTCCCTGTGAGCCGGTCATACAGTAATACGGTTTTCAAAAGATGTCCTCTCAGACTTCCATACCAGACTCACTATTCACAAATGGTCATGGCCCTCAGTATATGGGCCCAGACCTAGGCATAAGAAAGGACTAAATTACCCCTCTATCATCCTACCAATCATGTGGTTAATACATATTGAAACTCATGTCATCACAGCCCAAATAATATGGGTCCTACCTTGCGCCCGTCTGCTCGGAGTGTAAATCCTGTACTGGCACAGCAGAGCCATTCCTGCAGCAGTTCCCGGTATTTAAATGCCTATTTGGCGCCAAGTTCTAAAGGAATCGGATATGACGTTACGTCTCCTTTTTCCTATGGTAAAAGTACTGGGAAGGTGATCTCTTCAGATGATCACATGATCGAATGAGGTGCACCTGGTAATAGCTTCCCCCGGGCCCGCGATAACAGTTCCTATTGCCCTTATTAGATGTAGCGTTCCATACCGGAGCATGCGCACTAATACTCCATGCGTGTGATCCTGAACCGGAAGTGACGTTACGCTCCAATGTAAGCCGTAATGCTTACTACGGGGAGGTAGTTTGTGGTTGTTAACCACATGATCGGGTGAAGTACATCTAGTAATGACTTCCCCTACTCCGTGATACTAGTTCCCAGTGGATAATAACAGCATCGCGTTCCGCATTCACGCATGCGCCAGAAGCGCTACAGAGATATATATAGCCATAAGGGCCAGTGACGTCATGGCTGTAGTATATGACAGTTGCTAATCACTGGGATCATTCTCATTATCAAAAATAAATTATGATCCTATGTGTATTCTGCCATGAGATATGTTCCAAGACAGTTTTGACCAATATGTGTTCATTACGTTTTAGAGGTAACTTGGGTGTACTAGGGATTATTTAAGTAACAAGGACCATGCACACATGCGTTTATGTATGTCATCCAATTCCATATTTTGTCTATAAGCAATTTCTTGGAATGATAGTCCAGAAACACAAAGGGGGAAGGGTCCACTACAGACCTAGTGCCCCACAATTTTCGGGTGGCACGAAATTTATCCATCTAAATAAAAGGCGTATAGCTAATATGTTCATTAAGACCTTCTGGATGCACAGAGGCCATCCAGAAAATCCACCTCGCTTCTCTCTGCAGAAGAAGGGTATTCCAATCCCCCTTTCTTGTAGGTTCTAATATTGTCTCAATGGATGAGAACTTTATCCCATCTGTCTGTCCTGCATGTACCGTATTTATGTGTCGAGCTATAGGAGTATCACGTTGGTTGCGTATATCACCAAGGTGTTCTCCTATCCTGACCCTGAACTCACGTTTCGTTTTTCCTACATAGTTTTTGGGGCAACCGCAGCTGAACAGGTATATGACTCCTTGAGTTTTTTTTTGAGTCACATCGGATGAGGAAAAAATGCTGAGGGTGGGTCTAACGTTTGTACCGACCACTCGCTTCGATGCCTTTAATTGGGTGAAAGACATCCACCTGTTTGTGAGGAAGTTAAAGTGGAGGAAACATTTTGCTAATGAGGACAGAAAAAGGTGTCAGGATCTTGGGGTGTCAAGGGAGATGTTGGAGGATATTGATACCCTAATTGAACTTGAAAATGAGGGAACGCGTGAAACAGGGGTGGGACCTTTCTCGACTCTTAGAAATAAGAGCAAAAAGAGTCCCCCATTTGGTGATTATGCAAATCTTGACCTATTCTGTAGTATAGTAACAGACGAGGTCAAGAATATACAACCTAAAAAGAACGCCAGTGTACCCAATGTCACGCAAGAAGAGAGGAGTGCTATATGCTCTCTGGAATCTAATAACAACATCATAATCAAGCCCTCAGATAAAGGGGGTAACATAGTGATTCTCGATAGGGTCACATATGTACAGATGTGTAACCAGCTCTTGAGGGATCATAAATCCTATGAGCAGTTGAGAACTGATCCCACCCCTCAATATCTTGTACAACTTAAACAGATCTTGGACCTAGCAAAACAACAGAGACTCATCTCCATTAGTGAGTATGAGTTCCTACTTCCACGCTTCCCCAAATTAGCAACTTTTTATTCCATCCCTAAAATTCATAAAGGAACAAATCCGATTAAAGGGAGGCCTATAGTCTCAGGAATTGATTCAATCACACAAAACTGCAGTACGTATATTGACCAAATTCTGAGACCATTCGTTATTACTCTACCTTCCTACATACGAGACACTCTTGAACTACTTGCTAAAATTGAAGACATCACTTTAAATGATAACATGATTCTTGCCTCGATTGATGTGGAATCATTATACACCAGCATCCCTCATGACAAAGGGATAGAAGCAGTGAATTACTTCTTAAGTATGAGAGGTAATCAGTTTGCGGCTCACAACAAATTTATAGGAGAACTTTTACAGTTTGTTCTTACCAGGAATGCGTTCTTGTTCAATTCCAAGTTCTACCACCAACTCAGGGGCACAGCAATGGGGATCCCTTGTGCCCCCACATACGCGAACCTGCTCCTGGGTTGGTGGGAGAACACGATTGTATTCAGGGATGATGGAGACAACTATAGCTCACAAATTGTACTATGGGGTCGTTATATTGACGACATTCTGGTAATTTGGGCCGGAAGTATCCAATCTTTTAAGGAATTTGTGGGTGAATTGAATAACAATCAGATTGGCCTAAGGTTTACATATGAAGTTGGAATTGATAAGATCGCCTTTCTGGATATATTTATAAAAAAAGAAAAGGATGGGAGTTTAGAAACTACCTTGTATAGAAAACCTACTGCTACAAACAATTTTCTGCACTGGAACAGCTATCATCCAACCAATTTGAAAAAAGGAATACCGAAAGGACAATTCCTCAGAGTCCGCAGGAACTGCTCAGACAACATTGAATTTAAGAGGCAGGCATTCCAACTGAGTAGGAGATTCCTAGATAGAGGATACCCAGAGAAAGTGGTTCATCAGGCCTTCAATTTTGCGGCAAGTAGAGATAGACATGAACTACTCAATACAACACAGGCAGAAGAACTAGGCGGTAAAACCAGACTGGTGGGGACATTCGACGATCAGAATGTGTGCATGGTCCTTGTTACTTAAATAATCCCTAGTACACCCAAGTTACCTCTAAAACGTAATGAACACATATTGGTCAAAACTGTCTTGGAACATATCTCATGGCAGAATACACATAGGATCATAATTTATTGTTGATAATGAGAATGATCCCAGTGATTAGCAACTGTCATATACTACAGCCATGACGTCACTGGCCCTTATGGCTATATATATCTCTGTAGCGCTTCTGGCACATGCGTGAATGCGGAACGCGATGCTGTTATTATCCACTGGGAACTAGTATCACGGAGTAGGGGAAGTCATTACTAGATGTACTTCACCCGATCATGTGGTTAACAACCACAAACTACCTCCCCGTAGTAAGCATTACGGCTTACATTGGAGCGTAACGTCACTTCCGGTTCAGGATCACACGCATGGAGTATTAGTGCGCATGCTCCGGTATGGAACGCTACATCTAATAAGGGCAATAGGAACTGTTATCGCGGGCCCGGGGGAAGCTATTACCAGGTGCACCTCATTCGATCATGTGATCATCTGAAGAGATCACCTTCCCAGTACTTTTACCATAGGAAAAAGGAGACGTAACGTCATATCCGGTTCCTTTAGAACTTGGCGCCAAATAGGCATTTAAATACCGGGAACTGCTGCAGGAATGGCTCTGCTGTGCCAGTACAGGATTTACACTCCGAGCAGATGGGCGCAAGGTAGGACCCATATTATTTGGGCTGTGATGACATGAGTTTCACTATGTATTAACCACATGATTGGTAGGATGATAGAGGGGTAATTTAGTCCTTTCTTATGCCTAGGTCTGGGCCCATATACTGAGGGCCATGACCATTTGTGAATAGTGAGTCTGGTATGGAAGTCTGAGAGGACATCTTTTGAAAACCGTATTACTGTATGACCGGCTCACAGGGACCACAAGTGTATTATCTAAACGGCTGCTCCTGCTGCAGTTACTAATTAGGTATGTTCCTACTATTATTTATGACTTGGGAACAGGCATATGGATATAGGAATAATACGGATCCATTTTATGTTCAGGACTGTGTTTTGCAACTCCTACCCATATATAGAAGATTATCCGTTTTCTGGGATGAGTTCAATTATCTGAGCGCACCTCTAAGGTATTATACCGTTTTTTCCACAAGGTACTGTGAAATATAGCCCGTAGACAACAAATGTGATTATTGGTTCCCTTGGCCTCTTGACAGGTTGGCTGCTTTACTGATTGAGGGGGTCATATTACAAATTGTCCCCTAAGTGGCAACGGTGTCATTGTGTGCCCAAGTACATTAAGGTAATATATGACTTTTTACTTATGTTGTAGATCTCTATTAGGCATCTTTGCATGGATAAGGATAACATACATATCATAAGATGCCTATATATCACCGCCTACAAGAGATATTGTTCTTCTCTATGATTACAAGTTGAGTTAGGACATGACTTGATACTATCTAATACAAATGAATGATATGTATATATATATGCACACAGACGACCATCCAGACAAGAAATCCTGTGGACTCTAGGATCAAAATATTCCTGGCATTAGCCCTGTGACCAATGGGACCACATATACTCCGGTCAGTAGACAAAAGTAAACTGTAGTGGAAAGGGACTATGGTACATATAGGTAACAAGGACTCTCTGTAGTTATTTCTATGTGTTAACAGATATCAAAATAAGGAACCTACCAAGCAACTGTCTTCAAGCCCCTGATGAGCCCTACACTACTAAGATGTTAATGGGCGAAACACGTTGGGCAATTTCGAAAAGAGGGCAACTTTGTTTTATTGGATAATCCTTATTACTAATTGTGTCTCAAAATATATTGAGCATTAATATTGTGCTGAACAAACCTTGAACAGCACAAGTACTTAAATTGTAATTTACAGCTAACTATTTGAGCACACTGACAGAATTGACGAATCGGACGACGACCCCTAAGCCCCACCCCATAACCTCTTTATAGTAATAACAACTTTAAATCATCCTTGACTGTGCACTATGTTCACTGTGGTGAAAAGATCTTAAGGATTTCTATCTAATAGATGGGGTGCACTACTCTCGCATAGGGAGGGCGATCTTTAGGGATCTAGTCGTCGTGGAACGGGGGCGTCATCGACTTAGGACGCCGACCCCCGTATGGTAGGAAGGAAACAAGATAGGGATACCCTCCTTATTTCCTTCTTACATACCCTTTTAATGAATTTATGTATGTTTGTTAATTAATAAATAAAAATTATTTTTAATTAAAGTAGTAAGACAATCAGGTTTGCATATAATACCTACTTTCATGACCCCTTTGGTATTTAATTTAGTGTAAGAGGGGATGGCAGGATTTCTATCAGGGCCAATTAGCGATCAGACCTGGCTTGATGATGCCAGAGAGGCCTTTTCAGAAACATCCACCGATGAATCCGTAAATAAAACTGCTTCGCTCAAAACCAAGTTTGAACAACTATACCACGCCTACAAAGAAAATATTAAGTCTTGGTGGGAGGTGAAGTCGTTGGACAATTACATTCAGCAAAAAATAGTACCTAGAGGACTTAGAATCCAGCTTACTCCAGCAAATCGATGTAAGTCCCCGGAACTCCTTAAGAGGTGGGAGGAGGAGTCAATAGCTTCCTCGATCCGCTTTATGATGCTCTTGAGGGATGAAGAAAAGGTGACCTTGGAACAGACGTCCACTAGACTACAGGAATCAATTAACGATATACTTAAGTGTAAAACAGAAAGTGAATTTAAAACACGAGAATTGTCACTAAAGACCTCGGTTGACAGGTATCGTACAACATTGAAAGAGAGAAAACATAAGAGGTTTATTAGAGACCTGTCTGACTTCAAGGACAGACAGGCTTATAGCTTTCTTACAAAAGCACAGCCTGTAGTGGACGTCTCTTCCACTGACGGGGAGACTTCAGATATGGATTCTAGGACACATACATCAGTTGGGTATAGAGAACCTAAAAGGAGATGGAGAGGTCAAGGAAATTGGAGAAGAGGGAAGAGTTTTGGTTATCAAAACAATGGGTTTCAAAATGACAGAAATCCAACATTTACACCGCGAGTTCCATCATCCTCCTCTACCTCCTCGGGCTCATCCTCCTCTTTTTTAGAGCAGGGCAGGAGCAGTACGTACAATCTGAGGAGCGGGGTGGAGTTAAGACCAAAACTGATGTAGTAACAACTAATAGAGAACTTCAGTTACAAATTGTAAATCTGTCCAAATATGTACTCACATCGGATGAGGAAAAAATGCTGAGGGTGGGTCTAACGTTTGTACCGACCACTCGCTTCGATGCCTTTAATTGGGTGAAAGACATCCACCTGTTTGTGAGGAAGTTAAAGTGGAGGAAACATTTTGCTAATGAGGACAGAAAAAGGTGTCAGGATCTTGGGGTGTCAAGGGAGATGTTGGAGGATATTGATACCCTAATTGAACTTGAAAATGAGGGAACGCGTGAAACAGGGGTGGGACCTTTCTCGACTCTTAGAAATAAGAGCAAAAAGAGTCCCCCATTTGGTGATTATGCAAATCTTGACCTATTCTGTAGTATAGTAACAGACGAGGTCAAGAATATACAACCTAAAAAGAACGCCAGTGTACCCAATGTCACGCAAGAAGAGAGGAGTGCTATATGCTCTCTGGAATCTAATAACAACATCATAATCAAGCCCTCAGATAAAGGGGGTAACATAGTGATTCTCGATAGGGTCACATATGTACAGATGTGTAACCAGCTCTTGAGGGATCATAAATCCTATGAGCAGTTGAGAACTGATCCCACCCCTCAATATCTTGTACAACTTAAACAGATCTTGGACCTAGCAAAACAACAGAGACTCATCTCCATTAGTGAGTATGAGTTCCTACTTCCACGCTTCCCCAAATTAGCAACTTTTTATTCCATCCCTAAAATTCATAAAGGAACAAATCCGATTAAAGGGAGGCCTATAGTCTCAGGAATTGATTCAATCACACAAAACTGCAGTACGTATATTGACCAAATTCTGAGACCATTCGTTATTACTCTGCCTTCCTACATACGAGACACTCTTGATCTACTTGCTAAAATTGAAGACATCACTTTAAATGATAACATGATTCTTGCCTCGATTGATGTGGAATCATTATACACCAGCATCCCTCATGACAAAGGGATAGAAGCAGTGAATTACTTCTTAAGTATGAGAGGTAATCAGTTTGCGGCTCACAACAAATTTATAGGAGAACTTTTACAGTTTGTTCTTACCAGGAATGCGTTCTTGTTCAATTCCAAGTTCTACCACCAACTCAGGGGCACAGCAATGGGGAGCCCTTGTGCCCCCACATACGCGAACCTGCTCCTGGGTTGGTGGGAGAACACGATTGTATTCAGGGATGATGGAGACAACTATAGCTCACAAATTGTGCTATGGGGTCATTATATTGACGACATTCTGGTAATTTGGGCCGGAAGTATCCAATCTTTTAAGGAATTTGTGGGTGAATTGAATAACAATCAGATTGGCCTAAGGTTTACATATGAAGTTGGAATTGATAAGATCACCTTCCTGGATATATTTATAAAAAAAGAAAAGGATGGGAGTTTACAAACTACCTTGTATAGAAAACCTACCGCTACAAACAATTTTCTGCACTGGAACAGCTATCATCCAACCAATTTGAAAAAAGGAATACCGAAAGGACAATTCCTCAGAGTCCGCAGGAACTGCTCAGACAACATTGAATTTAAGAGGCAGGCATTCCAACTGAGTAGGAGATTCCTAGATAGAGGATACCCAGAGAAAGTGGTTCATCAGGCCTTCAATTTTGCGGCAAGTAGAGATAGACATGAACTACTCAATACAACACAGGCAGAAGAACTAGGCGGTAAAACCAGACTGGTGGGGACATTCGACGATCAGAATGCTCAGGTGATGAAAATTCTTAGAAAATATTGGGGAATCCTCAAACAGGACCCCGATATTAAAAACAATATTCTCCCTTACCCTTCGGTAACATTCCGCAGGGGCCGCAATCTAAAGGATTTCGTGGTAAAGAGCCACTACGAAGCCCCTGAAAACACGGGGAGCTCGTGGTTAACTACATGTGAAAATGGAACCTTTAGATGTGGAAGCTGCAAATTTTGCAGGTTCATTTTACCATCAAGAGAATTTGTAAGTGCAAAAACGGGGAGGGTATATAAGAATAGAAGTTTCGCTAATTGCAAAACTCAAGGAGTCATATACCTGTTCAGCTGCGGTTGCCCCAAAAACTATGTAGGAAAAACGAAACGTGAGTTCAGGGTCAGGATAGGAGAACACCTTGGTGATATACGCAACCAACGTGATACTCCTATAGCTCGACACATAAATACGGTACATGCAGGACAGACAGATGGGATAAAGTTCTCATCCATTGAGACAATATTAGAACCTACAAGAAAGGGGGATTGGAATACCCTTCTTCTGCAGAGAGAAGCGAGGTGGATTTTCTGGATGGCCTCTGTGCATCCAGAAGGTCTTAATGAACATATTAGCTATACGCCTTTTATTTAGATGGATAAATTTCGAGCCACCCGAAAATTGTGGGGCACTAGGTCTGTAGTGGACCCTTCCCCCTTTGTGTTTCTGGACTATCATTCCAAGAAATTGCTTATAGACAAAATATGGAATTGGATGACATACATAAACGCATGTGTGCATGGTCCTTGTTACTTAAATAATCCCTAGTACACCCAAGTTACCTCTAAAACGTAATGAACACATATTGGTCAAAACTGTCTTGGAACATATCTCATGGCAGAATACACATAGGATCATAATTTATTGTTGATAATGAGAATGATCCCAGTGATTAGCAACTGTCATATACTACAGCCATGACGTCACTGGCCCTTATGGCTATATATATCTCTGTAGCGCTTCTGGCGCATGCGTGAATGCGGAACGCGATGCTGTTATTATCCACTGGGAACTAGTATCACGGAGTAGGGGAAGTCATTACTAGATGTACTTCACCCGATCATGTGGTTAACAACCACAAACTACCTCCCCGTAGTAAGCATTACGGCTTACATTGGAGCGTAACGTCACTTCCGGTTCAGGATCAAACGCATGGAGTATTAGTGCGCATGCTCCGGTATGGAACGCTACATCTACTAAGGGCAATAGGAACTGTTATCGCGGGCCCGGGGGAAGCTATTCCCAGGTGCACCTCACTCGATCATGTGATCATCTGAAGAGATCACCTTCCCAGTACTTTTACCATAGGAAAAAGGAGACGTAACGTCATATCCGGTTCCTTTAGAACTTGGCGCCAAATAGGCATTTAAATACCGGGAACTGCTGCAGGAATGGCTCTGCTGTGCCAGTACAGGATTTACACTCCAAGCAGACGGGCGCAAGGTAGGACCCATATTATTTGGGCTGTGATGACATGAGTTTCACTATGTATTAACCACATGATTGGTAGGATGATAGAGGGGTAATTTAGTCCTTTCTTATGCCTAGGTCTGGGCCCATATACTGAGGGCCATGACCATTTGTGAATAGTGAGTCTGGTATGGAAGTCTGAGAGGACATCTTTTGAAAACCGTATTACTGTATGACCGGCTCACAGGGACCACAAGTGTATTATCTAAACGGCTGCTCCTGCTGCAGTTACTAATTAGGTATGTTCCTACTATTATTTATGACTTGGGAACAGGCATATGGATATAGGAATAATACGGATCCATTTTATGTTCAGGACTGTGTTTTGCAACTCCTACCCATATATAGAAGATTATCCGTTTTCTGGGATGAGCTCAATTATCTGAGCGCACCTCTAAGGTATTATACCGTTTTTTCCACAAGGTACTGTGAAATATAGCCCGTAGACAACAAATGTGATTATTGGTTCCCTTGGCCTCTTGACAGGTTGGCTGCTTTACTGATTGAGGGGGTCATATTACAAATTGTCCCCTAAGTGGCAACGGTGTCATTGTGTGCCCAAGTACATTAAGGTAATATATGACTTTTTACTTATGTTGTAGATCTCTATTAGGCATCTTTGCATGGATAAGGATAACATACATATCATAAGATGCCTATATATCACCGCCTACAAGAGATATTGTTCTTCTCTATGATTACAAGTTGAGTTAGGACATGACTTGATACTATCTAATACAAATGAATGATATGTATATATATATGCACACAGACGACCATCCAGACAAGAAATCCTGTGGACTCTAGGATCAAAATATTCCTGGCATTAGCCCTGTGACCAATGGGACCACATATACTCCGGTCAGTAGACAAAAGTAAACTGTAGTGGAAAGGGACTATGGTACATATAGGTAACAAGGACTCTCTGTAGTTATTTCTATGTGTTAACAGATATCAAAATAAGGAACCTACCAAGCAACTGTCTTCAAGCCCCTGATGAGCCCTACACTACTAAGATGTTAATGGGCGAAACACGTTGGGCAATTTCGAAAAGAGGGCAACTTTGTTTTATTGGATAATCCTTATTACTAATTGTGTCTCAAAATATATTGAGCATTAATATTGTGCTGAACAAACCTTGAACAGCACAAGTACTTAAATTGTAATTTACAGCTAACTATTTGAGCACACTGACAGAATTGACGAATCGGACGACGACCCCTAAGCCCCACCCCATAACCTCTTTATAGTAATAACAACTTTAAATCATCCTTGACTGTGCACTATGTTCACTGTGGTGAAAAGATCTTAAGGATTTCTATCTAATAGATGGGGTGCACTACTCTCGCATAGGGAGGGCGATCTTTAGGGATCTAGTCGTCGTGGAACGGGGGCGTCATCGACTTAGGACGCCGACCCCCGTATGGTAGGAAGGAAACAAGATAGGGATACCCTCCTTATTTCCTTCTTACATACCCTTTTAATGAATTTATGTATGTTTGTTAATTAATAAATAAAAATTATTTTTAATTAAAGTAGTAAGACAATCAGGTTTGCATATAATACCTACTTTCATGACCCCTTTGGAATTTAATGATACTGACTAATTCTCATCATTAGGCCTCAGTCCCACTTGCGCATTGCTTTGCATGCGAGAGCATCAGATGCGATATGCTAATGACCCTCGGCTGAGGTTCTGCTGCGAGCATGAGTCGAGTGTCATGTGACTGTGATCCAATCTTGTGATCGGATCACAGGTGCGGACAAGAGTAAGGGAGGGAGTAATTCTCCCCCTTCTCCACGGGCTGTCTCTGCATACATCGTACTGCACTCTGATGACACCCCAGTGCAGTGCGATGTTTCACACGCTCCCATAGACCTGTATGGGTTTGTGAGCTGAGATTCGATGCCAAACGCAGCATTCTCCAATTCTGTTCTCATGCCAATATATCATGAAAAATTAATCGCAGATGGACACTGCCCCATAGTTTTACACTGGTGCAAGTGCAATTCGATGTTTTATCGGATTGCACTCGTCCGTGCAAAACGCAAGTCGAACTGAGGCCTTACTGTAGTTCCTGTACGGTCCACAGTCTGATGATGATTGATAACTCCCAAGTATCTCTTTACCATTGTTAAAAGGAATCTGTCACCAGGTTATTGCTCCCCTATATGAGACAGGCATAATATAGAGACAGAGACCTTGATTCCAGCGATGTGTCACTTACAGAGCTCTTTGCTGTAATTTTGATAAAATCAATGTTTTCTCTGCTGCAGATCTAGCAGTTATACAGAGCTGATGAATATGCTGGACTACCTGGCAGCATGCCAAGCAGTCCTGTA